>NC_134459.1:92778648-94128231 GCF_047948215.1 Lycorma delicatula | reverse complement strand
TCCAAAGTGTGCAAATGTGGCACCCAACATGTGGATAGCTTACATATAGGTGACAAACACAATCTACCATTTGGTGGATTTTTTTCAATGACATCCATGGTGGTTGCAGTTTTTGGCTGTCCTGAACGCTCATCATCCATATTTAAATTCAGCTGCCCATCTTTTCACGGTAGCAAATGACTTGACAGAATACAGTTTTAATTTGTGTAGGCGTATTGCCTTTCAAATGCAAGTATTTTAACCATGGCACAATATTCAATTTTTCCATTTTTACAAAATGGAAAAAATTGACACTCACAATGACTTGCTCACACGATTATCAAACAACTGAGCTGTGTTGTCATCATATAGGTGATAAAATAATTTTTTCTGTTTAGCCTCTGATAATTACCTTTCACATAATACTTAAGAGGATATATGCATGAGTGTAGTCTTGTACAGTCTCAGTACGACCATTCCTGAGATTGTGTGGTTAATTGAAACCAACCACCAAAGAACACTGGGATCCACAATATAGTATTCAAATCCATGTAAAAATAACTGACTTTACTAGGACTAGAACGCTGGAACTCTCTACTTCCAAATCAGCTGATTTGGGAAGATGCGTTCACCACTAGACACCAACCCAGTGGATTGATTAAATAATTCTGTGGCAAAACATTCCATACCTACTTTGATATGGTGAGATTGAAAAGCATTAAGACTGGGCTTGTAATTTCGAAGTGGCAGTACTTACAGACTATTGTGATGGATCTTCTTCAAAGTTATCCCCTTCTAACTGAACGCATCAACTCCAACAATGTTTCCACTTCTGGAAGCATTCCTAGTAATTTTCTTTCATAAGGGTGCTTTAAGAAGAACCCTCTCCAATATTTGCTTAGATATCTTCAATTAAGAAATTAGTTCCCTGTCAGTGAAAATTTCAATTTAGGAAACTGGTAGAAGTTGGCAGGGGAACAGTTAGGTTGCAGAAGCACAGGAATTAGACCAAAAATTCCACATTCAAGAATGCACAATGAGCCAGTGCATTGTCGTAGTAAAGGACCCAATTCTTGTCTCGTCAGAGTTCAGGTCTTATCTCCACACATTTTCATGCAAATTCTGAAGGACCTGTTTATAATAATACTGGTTGACTCCCCTAGGGGCAAATTCATGATGCAAGATACCTGTAGAATTGAAGAAAATCATCAATGTTAATATTGTCTTCACATTTTTGACACGTGTCAAGATTTATTCAGTCATGATGAAAGTGGACCCTTCCACTGCAATGATTGTGCCTTTGTTTCTGGGTCATACTAATGGACTCATGATTTATCACGTGTAATTACCCTATTTTATAATTCTGGGTGAGTTGGTGTTGTTTCTGCTGGTCTGAAATCTCAGAATGAATTCACAGATACTGACGCATATTCAAATCTTCAGTTAAAATTGACAGAACTGCGTGGTAACTTCAGCCATCTTCCTAATTGTAAGTTTTAAGATCAGAACGTACTAAATCACAAACTTTCACAACATTTTTGTTGCTTTTGAAGTTGAAGACCGGCCAGACCAGAAATCATTTTCACCCGATTTACAGCCATCTTTGAATCTGTTGAACCAGATAAAAATATTTGACCAGCTCAAACGTTTTTTCCGAAAAGTTAATAAGTCTGAAGCAGATTTTTGAACTTTGTACATTTTTTCATTATTTTGTGAAATCAATAGTCGGCCGAAAACACATTTTCAACCGCCAAGATGCCACTCTCTATTGAACAAAGATAACAAGTGATATTTTTCAGAACAAAACAAGCTTCTTCCATACCCACAGGTAAACCTACCCCTCCTATTGATCAGTGGCGACACCTGCCTTAAAACTTTCCAATCACAGCTTGTATTGTTTTATCATTTTGGCAATGAAATACATTCCTATATATAGTGTTTACAGATTTAAATGTTATTATTGGTCTACATCAATAGGTTGTGACCAATTACTCGTCCTGCAACAATTAGCAGTATTAAAATTTTAATACTACTAGAGTTTTTTTTGGTTTGCTGTTTTAGAAAATAACCATCAACCATCTTTATGGAATTGAATTTTAACTATTGCTTATTTACTAAATGAAAAAAAATAAATTTTCTGTAACTACTGTAGGAATAGGTATTAGAACATTTTTGGGGCTTTTTCTAAAAATTTTGACAAAATATTTATGTACTCCTTTGTTCAAGTAATATAATAAGAAAACCAGAGGATCAGTTAGAAAATGTTTATACACCAGTTGATCAATGAGCTACAGGATTTCTTTTCATAAGTGCTACAATTATCTGTTTCAGCTTAAGAAATATATCTTCATGATCTTGTTTTCTTGTCTTAATACTATAAAACTGCTTTCCTTTTAGAAGTTAATGACCAACAAGAGAACAGGTACAGGGGATTTAAAGGAATAGCTATTTAAATAATAATGAAATATGTAATACAATGTGCTAAAAAATTTTTTTTTTTTACTCTACCTTATTCTTTAAGGGTTAAGGCATCATGCCCATCTGTATACTTAACTAGGAAGTGAGCTGAGCGTATTTTAAATTCTTTGAACATTGAGAAAGTTCTGCTTTTCTCTTTAGCTGGGATGATAAAGTAAATAACACTAATTCCACTTGACCGGTCCTTATAAAGAGGAGATGATTTTCATGATGCCATAGGACTTCAAGACAGCCACAGACCAATGTCTGTGGCTGTCTTGAAGTCAGGTTCTTGACCCAGAACCTTTCAAATTATCTGATAATTTTAACAAAAACTTGCCCAACAAACTATTATCTACTGAGTTTTAAAGTTTGATAATGTGCTTGTGGCTTGTATATTTTTCCTAGCTTCTTTAATAAAATGATTGATCCTGCTGTGAAAAACTCTGAACACAGCCCTAAGCCCACTTCATGAAAAACCAAGGTTCAATTGCAGCTTTTTGTATAAAACTGATTTCAGGCTTAATAGAATTTTCTGTAGGATGCAATTTAATTTGCTGTTTTTTTGTTTGCTTCTGAAAATTTTTTGCTTGCTACTTTTATCATTGCTTTCTACTCCCTAAACACAGTGCAATCATAGGATCTCACAAAATCTTTATAATTAGGTCATTGCTCTTTAATATTATAGTTGACACCAGTGTGTCCTGAATTGCTATAATTATGTACATATTGTGCCTAATGCAATTTTATTATGTCTATAATGCTGGCAGTAGTAGAATCATTGGAATTTTGTGTGTAGTTAACTCCTTCCCGGATTTGACAAGATAATCTGTTACTGGTTACAACGA
The DNA here is from genome assembly GCF_047948215.1 of Lycorma delicatula. Lineage (NCBI taxonomy): Eukaryota > Metazoa > Arthropoda > Insecta > Hemiptera > Fulgoridae > Lycorma > Lycorma delicatula. The sequence goes on along the minus strand of NC_134459.1, from coordinate 94,124,947 downwards.
TAAAAATTGCTCTTGATGAAATAATTTTTCACATATTGTTCAGTTTTATTCTGTTTTTTGATGAGTTATTTCAATGTGCATGGGTATGCTTAGTTTCCTAGTTTATTGTGGTTGCATAGAGAAGTTCCAGTGTATGTATTTTGTTTTGCATACTTCGCAGCCTATGCATATGCATAGCACCTACCATACTTGTTTACATTGAATGGAACTTTTTGTTATTGATGGTTGTTTTATTTTTTAGTTGTTTGTATTGCTTAAAAAGTTTAAATATGTGAAATAATGAGAAAGTGTTTAGTGAAAATATATGGGCATAATAAGTTTTTCTGTTAAAAAATGAAACTGTTAAGGGGTTAAACCTCAACAGATAAGTAACCTACCTTAATTTTTTCTAGAACATTAGCTACACTAGGTGATTCTTGAGGAAAGAGTTTATCAGCTACTTTGTGCATTGTTAAGAATGTCATTGTAATGCAGTATATACCCTCTTATATTTAGTGTTAGATGGACTCTATTGACACAAAATCAGTATTGATTTTCAGCATTAATTTTTTTGAGTATTGTGCAATGCTAGTAGTTTTTGTTAAAAGGTAATTGTAGTTTCTTTTTGACCTGCTTCCCCACAAGCAATGATACCTTCTTTTACAAAGGTTGAAACTTGAAGTCATTCCTTTTTGCCTTTATCCCTCATCATCAAAAACTTTGCTTCTCTCTGAAATCCCCCCATTTCTCTTCAACATCATTATATATCTTTTTAATATAATTATCAGGCAAAAAACAGATCTTGAAGGTTGCATAATTTCTTCTAACAGGAACCAAAATGACTTAGAGAAATATGAGTGGCATGGATTTAGTGCTTGGAGAGAATGTTGAGTCAAAACAAATATAGTGAAGTGGATAAAACTTAGCTTATATCAAATTTCTACAACACCACTAGTCATTTTCAAATTTTACTCTCCACTGTTGATAGTTATGTTATAACATCATGTTTCTATCATTTCTTCATTTTCAGTTGAAACTATATGAAAAATTTACTCAGACATTTCACCTTCTGTAGCAATCGCAGTGTACTGGGACTTTTCAGATAATTGTAAACTCCATTTCTTGTTTTCCTTAAATAACTATCTTACCAAATATGGTACACCCCACTGACCATTCAGGGAGTTCTGCAGAGACTGAAACAAATGATCAGTCTGAGTGCCAGGTCTAGGCCATGATGTTGTGGATGCATTAGAACCTCCCAGTCAAGTTCTCTCAATTTCTAACAGGTCGTTAAAGATGTATGCGGTCTGGCATTGTCAGCAATAAAGATGAGAAGACTTTTCTGCTGACCTGTTCTGGCCATTTCTTTTGAATTGTTTGGTTCAGTTGCACTAATTGTCAACAGTACAGGTCTGAGTCTATTTTTCTGCCTGGCAGTACCAACTCATGATGCAAAATGCTCTTCCAATCCCACCAAATGCAAAGCATAACCTGCCTGGGCATCAGTGTATGGACACCGATACTATCCACATACTATGGAACTTAACCCACAATCTTTTTTGCCCATTGTTGTCGTTGGTTATTCAATTTTCATCACTTGTGATCAATCGTTTCAGAAATGGCTTGATTTCATTATTTTTTCAGTAGAAATTCAAATAATAAATTTTTCTGAGATCATATGGCACCCAAATGTTGAGCATCTTTTTGTAGCCAGCTTTCCCCAAATGGTTTAACACTACTTGTTCATGGGTGTAAGGTCATTGACAATGTCATGACTTTGGCATGGCTTACATGCCAGTCTTCCTCAACTTTTGCCAGAATATGCTAACTATCTCGTGTGCAAAAGGCTTACTACTTTTTAGACTACCTATCAATGTAATATATCTTGTTATCAATTAAATTATTAATGACAAAAAAGTATTCAGTCTATTAGTCAACCCCTACTTATTACCTTTAATTTTGAATTTTGTAGATACTATAGTGAAAGAGTTAATGAGTCAAAAAGTGGGAGAATCTATTATGTAAATTAATAAAATACTTTTCAAATAATAACAAAGTTTTTGTGTAATTTACTGATTATGGTATGATGAGTAATACATTGGATATGTAAATGTATAATTACTGTATGAAGATAAAGAAGAAGGTGATAATGAAGATACTGAGGGAGATGGTGTTGAAGGATAATATGGTATTGGCCACTGAGGTGGCGAACTGTTCATGGAACTGCTGTTGCTTGTTAAACAATTACTTTTACTACTTATTGGTAAATAACTTCCATCATAATCAGAACCATATTCCAGTATTGCTTGCAAATTATGTATGTGTCGTATCGCCAACCTGTTGATAAAAAGAAAGTTCATTTTTGTCAATTATCCACAAAGTAAAGCATTAAGACATCAGATTTTTACTCCATATGGTAGTCTAATTAAGGGCTTGCTCACTAATGTTTTAATGAAATTATTAGTTTTATTGTTATAAATAAATAAAACTATTTTAAAACATTCTTCAAAATTTAAAGGTCTTGATATGTGTGATCTTCAGAACAAAACTATCAAGTCATATAAACCATTAACAGATGTGTTTTATGGTTTATATATTCCCATGGAATATACAGTGAGATCACTTTATTGTGCATACCATGACACTATACATTATAATTCCATTATGGACTATAATAGAGATTCTCACATTTGATTTGGTTCAGGGAATGTAGTTATGCACATCAGATAATGTCTTACAGGAAATGTCCACCATTTTCCTGAATGCAGGTTCAAACCCTTCACATATTTTTTGAGATCTATTCCATTAGCCCTAATGTCCTAAGAAGGGTATCAAAAAATTGGTGCGAAGGGTTTGGTCCTGCCCAAAGGAAAATGGTGGACATTTCCAACACTTGCTGTAAAACATTACCAGTTGTGCATAACTACATACATTCCATGAATTAAATCATGATGTGTATTATAATAACCATAAGTAATATAATAATAATCATGATGTATTATAGTCAATAGTGGAATTATAGTGTATAGTATCATAACGTGCATGATGAAATGATCTCTCTGTAACTTAACTGCTCATAACTATATAATATTCTACATTGGTCAAACAGAATGCCATTTTAAAAATAAACAATGAATATTTAAAAGCTGTTCTTAGCATCTAGAGTCAGTATTTAGGGCATCTAATAAATATAAATTACAAATCCACCAACCTTTATATTTTATACTCAAAAACTTATCACTCTTTAATGCATTAAAAGTATATTGGATATTTTTCAACCACATTCTCTAACTCAAAAACATCAGCTACACCACTGAAAACAGTTCAGTAAGAGCGACCAAACTGTTTTGAGATGAATTTCAAACATTGTATTATAATTAAGTTTACCGTTATAAAGATAAAATATAAACTACTAAATATGTTAGATAGACATTAAGTATCACAATTATAATAGTTAGGCGACCTAACAAGAATTACAAGCTGCTACCAAAAATTCCATGCCAGGTTTATTCAGGAAAATGAGGAGCGAAGTGGTTTCCCATTAACACAGACCACTCTGGCTTTCAGATTAATTTTAGAAGCCAAGCTTAAAATGAATAAAACACTTGGCATTAGTATATAGATATACTTTCTCCAGATCTGGTTAATTATGCAAGAAAAAGTAGTACTTATAATAGAGCAAGATGAAGCTCTTATTCAGAAAGGAATGAAACAAAGATATTATTTTTCAGCTTGTACACAGAAGAAGCAAACAAGAATTGAAAGAAACTAAGGCTTCAAGAAAATAAATTTTACAATTAGCTGATGATATTGTTCGTTTAGCAGAAATCAAAGATGAGTTAGAAGAAATAATTGACATGGATTTTTTTCTAGGTATAAATTTACTTTATAAAATATATAAGATCAAACCTTAAGTAATGGAATGTGAATGTAAAATAATAAGTAATTAAATACAACAGGGCAATTTATCAGAAGTATTGGGAGGGGTAGCAAACTTACAGATAATGCAACCATTAAATGCTTTATGGTAGTATAATATAGACAATAGAAAAAACAGAATGGAAAAGATAAAGGACTGCCTTCGAAATGTGGTGTTCTGAAGGATGTTGAAAATTAGGTAATTGAAGAGGTTTGTCTTAATACGAACCAGAGAAAAGAAAAATTTTATAAGGAGACAACTAGGTTATTGGCCCATATATTAAGACATGTAGGAAGGCTTATTAATTTGTGACAAAAGCTGTAGAAGAAAAATGAACTGGAACTTGTAAAAGGTTTAATAAAAAAAATACACAGAAAATTTTCCAGGCTGTATAAATCCAATTTTCAGAATTATTTTTTGTTGTGTTGGTACACTTATCTCTAACATATGTTTACATTGGTAGACATATTGGATGCTTAGTTTATTGCTGGTTGTTACACATACTTTGGTATGTTAGGTAATTTTTAACCTATGGAAAAAATGAAACAAAAAATTTGCATTAAAAACAGAGTAAAATGCAGCACCACATTGGAAATGTTGTTTATGGCAATTCTATGAATAAAAGAGGGCCGTGAAGATGATGAGCACCCTGGACGACTCAGTACATCAAGATCTGGTGACAACATCAAAAAGTGAACAAAATGATTATGGACAATTGCCAAATCACTATTATATGGTCAATAAGGATTACTACCTGAAAGTAATTGCCATTTGCATGAAGCAATCCTAAGAGAATGCCCAAATTTGTGGCAATTGCACTTGCTAACATTCATTACTTGTTTGTGAATTTTTGGTCAAAAACAACACTGTTATATTGCCTCAGCCTTTGTATTTACCGGACATGGCCCCCTGTGACTTCTTCCTATTACTCAAGCTGAAAAGAATCATGAAAGATGACGTTTTGTCAACAATGAAGAGATAGAAACAGAATCTCTCAAGGGGCTAAACACCATACTGGTAATTGCATTCCAGAGGTTCTTCGAAGATTGGAAAAAGCACTGACACAAATGTATTACATATGAAAAGGAGTAATTTGAAGTGACAAAATCAATGTTGATAAACAAATAAAGATTTTTTGAGACAAATAAAATTTCACATATTTTTTTTATCAAACCTTGTAATAAATATATTAAAGTTATATTAGACAAACAACTGGAGGATCACATCAAACCAATTAACTGACTGATGACTTCAAAATAAAAAAAAAAGTATAATTTTAGTGAAACTCCTTTCCCCAAAAAAAATTTATGATGATACTTTCCTCTATGAAGTTGAATTGTTCTGTATAAGATTGATCACCTGCCATAGGATATTTATTATCATGAAAATGACTATGCTAAATTTGGGATTGATTTAATATGTTTTTTATTAATCACCTATACTTTCCTAACAACTAATTTTTCAGTCTCCTATATGGCCACATATCAAATGCTTTCAGTCTCCTTCTTTAGTGTCCCCACACAGATCATAGCACTCATTGTTAGCATATTATATACTTTTTTATTTGGTCTATTTAGTACTGATTAAATCCCAGATAGTTTGAATATTTTATAGATAGTTCTGTCAAAACTATCCTAATTTACTTCCTGAATGCTATAAGATATGCTTTTCTTTTACGGACAAATTTTAAGGAACATCTTTCTCTTCAACCCATGATGATGTCTAGATTCTTTAATTCAAAGATTAAATATAAACTTTCACATAAGGAAAGGCCAGTAGAACATTTCATAGTGAAATCCTGAACCTCATTCTAATAATGTAATGTTAATAAGTACATAAATTATTTGTAAATAACCATTTTGAAAATATTATAATTTAAAAAATCATATAAATTTTATTTACAAACCTGAGAGATTCTATTTTTGATAGTTTCTTTCCTGGTGGTTTGCATAACGGCAATATCTTCCTTAAAGCATCATATGCTCTATTCATATCTCTCATTCTTGTCCTCTCTCGATCACATGCAGTCTTTTTGTAGTCTGCTAAAACCAAAGCAACTATTATTTTATTAATTTATTTGTAACGATTTCTTTAAAAAGAAATATTATTTTAATTATAAAAATAAAGAATCTAAATTAGGATCAATAACCAAAAATTATTCTTAATAAATCATTGTATGGTTTCTCTTTTGAATTTACTTAAATAAATGGCTGAAGAAATGAGTATTATTGAAGATTTCTGTGCCATGAGTAACAGTGTCACCTCAATAACTTAAAATTTTTATGCTTTTAGGTACGATACAGTTTACTCAAAGTTATTATTATATTTCAGAAATTAAATTTTTGCAGTAATTTTTGGTTTTACACCATACACAAATGTAGTGTCCATCTGGTTTCACTTCATTCAGTTAGAACAAACTGTAAAATTAAAATATAACAAAAAATTATCTTTAAAAGATGCAAAACATGAGTCATTCGGGAACGATGAATATAATTTTAGAATAAAACAACTAAAAGTATAAGTTAAATTAAAAAAAAAAAAAATACTAAATTTTAAACATACATTCTTTACTAACAAATATAGCAACGTGTTTGAAAATGAAATTTTTTTAGCTAGTAATTTATAGGAACTGATTTATTAAATGTGGCTTTGGCCATTGGAACCAAAGCCACATAACCTTAGGTTATAACCTTAGGTTATAACCTAAGGTTATGAACCTTAGTTCATAACCTTCAATTTTTAAAAGCTTCTAGGTTTTAAGCAACCTGCAGTCATAAAGAGATACAATCTTAAAATTAACAAAAAAGTATATTTGTTTAAAGAATTAAATGAGAAGGCATTACTAAGCATACTTATAGATCTACATCTTACTTAGAACAAAACAAAAGAAAACATGGAGAAAGCATTAAAGGATGGGAAATATACAAAGGAATTACATAAAAATAGATTACAGCAAGAATGTAACAACAGATTGGCCAGAAAATATGAATGAAAGGGTAATTACTAACTTGCTTGCCCCTCCAATTTGTTATGACACAATTCTGGTGAGTGGCAAATAATTAGCTACAAAACTTTTTTTTTCAGAAGAGAATCCTACTGAAAATAAGAGCCTTGTTATCAAAGGCCAAGCAGGTCTTCTATTTGATAAACTTAGAATTCTTCCTGTTCCCTCATTTTATGTAATACTTGAAACTATCACTTAAATTCATCACAATAATTTCAAAAGAACTAACTTGCTTTGCCATCTCCATTTTTGCTCAAAATTCTGTTATGCTTCATTTGAATTTACAGCAAGGAAATAATATTTTACAATAAAATTCTCAAAAGTATTAAAAATTTAATTTAAAATAAATTAAAAATGTCCATCTGCTCTTTATTATTAAATTGTTAATTTCTATCAATTGTTTATTCATTGAGATTACATAGATCATTACTTCTTTTTATAATGATAATGAAATGATAAAAAAGATTAACCTTAAAAGTTCTGTTGGGAAACAACCCATGACCATTTTGAATGAGAAGCCAGGATTTGTAACTATTAATAATCATAGTAATAATAATTGTTTATCATTGTAGTTGGTTTTAGTACAGATTAGATTAGTTCTACTAGATAATGTTAATATATACATTGTTGTTAATATATATTTATTACTACAAACGCATTTTAATTATTAAAACTATAATTTAATATAAAAGTTAAATAATCCTAAAATAAATAAATATAAATCACAATCATGTATTACATTTGATGGAAATGAAATTGTAGTGTAAATATTCTATTTTATTGTGTAAATGGTTAGATTGGCACACTCGTGGATCATAGGCTCATAATAATCTTTGTACTGCACTCAGTTTTTGAGAACACAGAAACTAAACAGCCTTTTAATGTCAAATAAATGCCAGTGTGGATTAATCCAAACTGGGAAGATTCTTTAAACATTTATTAACAGAAAGAGACTGTTTGAGACTATTAGAGATTTATTAACAGAAGATAGAGAATCTCAGGAAAAAATGAAGTATAATGTTTTATAATTGCATACTATTCAAAATTATTGTGACAAGTAACTGATAAAACTGCTTGTTACACATAAAATTAGAGTTTGTTTTCACAACAATTTTTTTTCAAAATTATCCTATAAACAATATTGAAATACTATCTTAATTATGTGATGAGTTCAAGGTAATAAAACATGAACAGTACATCATGTTTGTACAAGCTGTAATTAATAGCTTATTATTCCATTCAATATAAATTTTATTAATCATGATTTACAATGAAAATAATTTTACTGTGTAAAAAAACATACTTTTTTTATATTCTGTCTGTACTAGCTAAATTACTTGGTAGCCTTTTGGTTTATCAATTTGTATGTACTACCATGAGGGAATCCTTCCCCACATACAACATTCTGAAAAGTACCTCTAATGAAATTTGTTTTAACAGTCTTCTTCTTTAAATTTTTTTCAGGTTCATATAAAAAGAAAAAATATTTTCAAAATAATTTTTAAACTGTCTTGGAAAAGTTATTTAAAATTCTATAGCAATAGAGTTTTTTTCCAATAATAAAAAAGATTATAATGCTAACATAAACATTTAAATTAGATTATTTTAATTCACTATACCTTTACTAGATTTCAACCACAAATCATTTATGCACTAGATGTCATAACTGATAAGTAATGATGCTAATCACTAACCCAATGGTAAATTTTCATTGCAATAAGTAACATCATATGATTACTTACTTGCCACTGTTCAAGATTTACTTTCTCAAAGTAATAGTTTGAGATTCAGAATCAATTTGAAAATGGTTAATAATATTAATCCTACTTTCCTTAGGTGTGAAAGTTATGACGTTAACTATACGTTGATTCATTACAGATTATTTTTATTCTTCAACTTTTGATTATAAAATATTTATTACCTATTAAAATTAAGCTTCTGTAAGTTTTATTATATGTTTGGTGTAGAAATATAATTGCAACAGCATAACTGTCTTAAGTCTTCAAGAAGAAAAGTCAATTTTTAAAATTATTTTTGTTTCTACTAAATTTTTATCAAAACAAAATATACATACAATATTAAACTGTTCTATACATACCTTTATCACAGTGTGGAACACGAACCCGCCAATGACCACGACCTGGTCTAGTTTGTACAGTAGTACATGGTGCAACATTGTTACTTGGATGACTTACATTATAACCATAGCTTACCATTGGTAGATACATTGGTTCTAATGGTGTTAAATTTGGTTCTGGATTGTTAACATTGCTATTATTATTAGAATCATCACTATTACTGCAGCAATTAATGTTATTGTTATTAGTTGTCAAATTCACATCTTCAGAACAATTTACCTAAAAAAATATTTTTTTTATTTAATTACATGAATTATATTAATTTATACTAAATATGAAAAGATAAAACCGTATATTGTAGCATAACGTAATTGTAGTTACATAACTACTCAACTGTAGTTTTCAACAACATATAATTATTTTGAAATACATTTTCGTAATTTTCTTAATTACTATTTTTTTTAAATTTATTTTTTAAAGAAACTGAATTGAATAAGATGTATAAAATTTATGAGACTAGGAAAGTACTTAAGATTTTTTTAAACATTACAATTCTTTTCATAAGAAAAAGGTAAGTAAATATGAAAACTTTTGCCTATTTGTTTGACTACTTATGGTTTTAAATGACTAACCGAAGTAGATTACATAAAAATAGAGTAAATGGTGGAAGGTATACCGGATGAAGGCCAATTCAGTTTCAAAAAAGGAAAAATAAATAATGGCATGTGAGAAGCAAATATTTTAAAATAGAGACAGAAGAAAACAAAGCTACTAACCAGAAATTTGCAGGTAAATAAAAAGTATATGGTATTGCAGAATGGAGTAAAATGCTTAAGATTTTTCTGAAAGCTGGGGCACATATATAAATAAAAAAGTTATTTATAACTATTACATAAATCAGATAGTTATAATAAGGATATAAGAATAGATCATGCAAGCTGCAATACAGAAAATAGTGAGACAAGAATGCAACCTATCCTTACTGCTTCTTAATTTTAAATGGAAGAAGTCCATTAAAGGAACTAATAGAACATTTTGAAGTCATAGTCTTGAGTAACCAGTCCAGGAATAAAATAAAAGGATGTAAGGATCTGGCATTTTCATCTAACATTTCGTCCATCTCATTTTCCTCAATAAAATTGCGTAGAAGGATATTCAAGCTTAAAATAATTAACATTAATAAAATATAAAGTACAGAATAGTAAAATAAATCTATTGATCTTTTACAGATTTAGAAATCAAAGAAATTCTTTAAAATATTAGTATGGAGTGAAGCAAAGAAAGGGCAGTACGGAAATCGGAAAAAAACTTTAAAAAGTTGTTGTTAGAGCAGAATTTTTAACATTAATGGGTTCATGGATTATGAAACGAAGAAGTTTAAAAATGAGTTGGAGTAGAGAGAAGTTTGCGACAGAATCTTGTGAAGAAGCAACGTTGGTGGACTATGTAACAAGGACATTAAGCCATCACCTATGGTTTGGGAATCAGGTTCTAGAAGGAAGTGTAAAATTACTTAAGAAAGACAAAGACTAGAACAAATGAAACATGATTGAAAATGTAGGATTTAAAGAGTATTTTGCTAATATTTTAGAAAATGCTGATCCTGAACAGAAAGTAATGAAGAACTGCATAACTGATGAAAAACGTATTATAGATTAAAAGTATTAAAAGATTATTCTAAGTACCTAAAATGTTTTTAAACATAAATCAAAACACTCACAATAACTCATATTTAATGTTTACAGCAATTTAATTCTGATAAACTATTTAAAAAATATAACAAGCAATGTTTATATAGATAATGATAGGTTTTTAAAGAACTTATTACTATTCTACTATTTTAGAATATTTCCATTGATGTGTTTCAGAACCACTCCATTGTCAAAACTTATTGTACTCTTAATTGTAACTTACTGCACTCTAGAGTACAATAAGTTTTGACAAAGTAGTGATTCTGAAACACATCAACAAGAGATAAAAGAATGAAGCTAAGAAAGGTAAGCAGTACTAATCATAGACACTAAAGTGATCTTAGCAGAAAAGATAATAGTAACTATCACCTTAACAATAACAATATCCATATGAATTTATTTTGGCATTAAACCTTTATTTTGTTGTGAAGCCCTATTTTTATCTACTTGAAGGAAGTCTAAGTGTATTTTATTAACAGTCAATATTGTGTATACATATTTTTATGTGAATTTTAGGAAAAATATGTACCTAATGAGCATAGAAAAAAAAACTATGTACTATTTTATTAACTCAGGTTTATAAAATAAAACTTGCTTTATCAAATGTTTTTAACTATGATAAAGTTTAAAAAGTGAAAAGTTTTTAAATGTACTACAATTTACTTTAAATAGAGAGTAATAAGAAGTTTGTAGTTCTGTCGGAGCTAGTTTATACTTTGTTTTAAGCTCTTATAGAGATTGCCACCATGAGCACTGAGTATTATAGTATGGTTTGAATTGAGTTTTCACAGATCTTTGTAGTTTTTGATATATTTGAAGAATGTATGTAATTTAAATTGCTTTTTAAATTAGAACATTTAGTCACACTTGAGCAACTTAAAATATATAATTACAAAAAACTTATAAAAACAACATTCTATAATCATAGTTAGGAAATAGAAAATATTGTTTTTATATTAAAATTTTAATAGGTACTTTTCTTAATTATATTTCTCACCTTGCTTACTGTCCACTCTATAATGAATTCTTCAATTTACAGCATGTATGTATGTTATATTAAAGCATCAGTTCAAACTGTTTGATTTTTCTCTAAAAATAATATCTACCGATTCATATTTCAGGAAGTGTTCTCAATTATGTAGTACCATGTTGCAAAAGGAGAGAGAAAATATAAAGAAAGTGGTTGAAATTCATATATGATTTTCCGAATATATTAAAACTGTACTTTGATAAAATTTTACATTAAATTTTGTTAGAATCTGGGTCAATTACTGTCTTGAATTCATATCTGTTCACAGATTAAAGCTATACATACTATAAAAACTAAAGGTACATATGTTTTGAATTAGTAATTGTTAAAAATATAATAAATCAAATTTAGTCATACTAGAGCATTTTATAACTTGTTTCACATTGAACCAATTCAGAAAATGAGACAAATAAAACAAATTTGCATACCAAAAATTAATTTCAGAAAAATTAGCAAATGCTATCAAGTAATAAGTTAGTGTTTTAACATTTATGCAATGGTAATCTTTATATTCTCTGATTCACATGTTAACCAGAAACTTTAAACTTGAGCATATGATTAGTCATGCTTCCTTCTTAAATAATTAATATATTCTTCATTCATCATTAATTAAAAGCATTTAAAATAAGTAAGCTGAGTTGTGTGTACATTATATTTTGATACCTTACCAATTAGGACTCATTTAACAGAGCTACATTATTAATAAATGAAATAAGTGTTCAGATTATCACATATACTAAGATATAAATTGTACTTTGGTGTTGCTCATTAATTAATATTAAAAGATTTGTGTGAATATAGAAAAAGTAACAAATTCATATTTTAAACTAACATTTAATATAACTTTAATGAAATAATATCCCAACCCCCATATTTAGTTCAGAATTGTTAAATGATTTAAAAGTTAAAAAAAAAAAAAAAAAATACTGTTCTTTTTTTGTCCATAACGGTTGGTGATGAGAATTATTTAAAATTATAAATCTTTAAAACAATAAACCAAAATAAATTTAGTAAAAATTAATAAAAATAGTACTTTTTTTGTTGTTAAAAATCTTTTTATTTTAAAGCCAAAAAAAAACAGCATAATATTCTATTAACATCTATGTTAAAAATTTTATTTAATAAAAATAAATTATCTTTTTATTGATTAATTCACAAGATAATCCTTTGGCTTGGGATACAGTTAGATGATATATAATAATATTTTTAATTTTTTAATAATGTCCAATCTGATTTGGGTTTGAATTTTGCAGGTGAAAAACAAACATGCTATCTATCACTCCATAAAATAAGATCACGAGATCTGAGTAAAATGCATTTTATTATTAATTTATAGTAGCACTTTCAGGATTAGCATCTAAAAAAGTAAATGGGTACAAAATAAGGGTAACATAATGTTTTACCCAAGGGTAGCTTCTTCATCCAGAAAACTAGTTGAGCTTTTTTTTATTACTTGTATACAGTATAGTTGTGTGACTCACCGGCTTATTTTCAAAAACTTAAGAGACATTTAAAATTAGTTGTAGAAGGTGAAAAGATAACAATATTTATTAACTAACTAGAAAGCAATTTCTAAATTGATTAGTTTAAAAATGAATATTCTTAAAGTGAATATAATAAATATCATAATAAAAGTCTAATTTTAAGTATTTTTTTTTTAAGAGATCAAAGTTAATTTCATTTATTATAATGATAAACTATACTTTCTAGCATAATTTTAAAATGTTCTTCAACACAATCTTCTACCTAGGTAAACATTAATATAAATAACATAATGAATAATCTTTATAAACAGTAGTACTTTTATAGTGCTTATTAAACAGAGTAGTACGAATTTTATAATTGGACATAAGTTTGCATTATAACAATGGTTTTTATTTCCATTAAACCTTTGAAAATGATTATTTATACCCGTTTTTTATTCCTTTCCATCATTTCAAACAATAAAATATTACCTGGCGCCATTAATTTTAACACTTTATTATTTATTTCTTACTTGAAAATATTTATTTTAAAACAAATATATAATCGTGTAATTATAAAATATTTTTAAAAAAATAAATATAAAAGCAAATATAAAGCAAAATTTAAATATACAAATATTAGTTACTTAAAATTAAAATAACTTACTGTTAATAATGAATTTTCTATTGCTTCTTCTTTAATGTAACTCATGTTAGTATATAATGAAAAGAAAGAAAAAATATAACTACAAACGAATGTCGCAAATGACTGAACAGCAACTTATACAAGAAGACACCTGTTCAAACAATAATTCTAACAAGTGAGACATACTATGGTCTAAATAATGTACCATTCTGAAATAATATTGCCTTCACCAACTGTCATTAATACAATTGTTAAAAAAAAATCATTTCATTAAACTCCTATTAATATTTCAACAAAATTTGGCAAATATTAAAGTTTATTTAATATTTCTTCAATTTACAAAATAAAATAATAATAGTTACAATTAAATAATACAAATTATGATTTGTGCAAAATGAACTAGTACATTATAATGTGTAATTTTTTTTACTTTTGTTTTTGTTAGTTAAAAAAATATGTCTATAAAAAATTTCTATCACATACTTTCATTATTGAATAATAATTCTATTTAAAGTCAAAGATTAAAAACACACTACTAAGACATTAAACTGTTTGTATAGAATTTACTGTGTATAAAAAAGTGATTTTTTTTTTATTTGTAAACTAAACTACTAATCCAGTTACCAAGTGAATTGCAGGCATATCCTGAATTTATCTTTAAATTGTCTATTATTACGTACTTTCAAACACATTAAATACTACATGTATTTCATTTTAAAGAATTGCATTTAGCAGTAAAACATATGTTGTGGTTTTATAAATATAAAAAACATTTAAGTTAAATTAATTTTAATTTAACTTAAATTAAAATTAATTTAAGTTAAATTAATTTTAACTTAACATTTTTGTTTTAACTTTCTGTTGCATGCAGCAGGTAAGTAGTACATCAAACACGTTCATGGCTACTAGTGATAAACTCAGATGGATATTGTCATGTTCAAGCTTCATATAGAACTAACAGAGTGTACTTCAAGCTCTTTCACCAGGTTCTACATTAGCTATTTTTTGTTATCATAAAATCTGGAGAGGTTATTTTTTATTAATATATATCCATTATTTGATGTTTCATATTTTACTAGCTTTGATTATGATGAAAGTTTATTTTATTAGGTTTATTCTCAACTGAGACATTAATGAATATTTTTATCTTATTAACAAAATTTACAAAAAAAAGAAGAAAATGTACATTGTCTATTTAACTGTTTTTTGTATTTTATAAAATAATAAATTAATGCTATTGCATAAACACAATCTATTCTTCTATTTGATGTATTTTGTACTAGTCAGCAAGCAAGATCGCAAAATTCTACCAACACATAGGAATATTACATAAGTATCTTCATTCATAAAAAAAACAAAACAGTGCTTATGTCCATTATCAATAAAAACTGAATATTTATATTTTTAACAAATATATATATATATATATATATATATATCATGTATTAAATAGTTTTTAAATATACATTAATTTAAAATGAAACCTATAACAATTTTACCCAAATCTGAGCTTGTCACTTTCTAACACCGTGGAAAAATTTTTAATACAAATACCTGATATTTTGTAGAGCACATTAATATTATAGTCAATTTAAAAACTCATATATATCTCTCAGTTTTTAAACTTATACAAAATGATTCATAGTAAAATTCAAACAAATTTTTTTAAATAATTCAAACATAAGATTTGTTCACTTAGTTTTATTCATTATCAGTATTAATAATAAACAAACCAGAAAATAGAGCAATAATAATAATAATTCACCATCCTGAGTAATCGCTTTTAGTAATAAAAGTTTTAAATGAACCTTTTTGGGACATTAACATTATGTTTAACAAAAGTAATATAAATTTCAAAATTGGTTATTTACCAAGAGTCTATAAACAACATTATTTATAAAGACTCTGAACACCAAACTCATTGCATCTTTTTAATTCTTGACATCTGTTATCAGATAATGTCAAAACTTTACTAAATGATTGATAAAACATATATTTCTGCAAGAAATAACAAACAAAAAAATTTATGAATAAATAATTAACCGAACAACTTTAATTCAGACTAATAAGTATATACAAAACATTATTAGTTAAATGAAAGTTATTTTGCACATTTTTTTTTAAAGGCTTCTTACAAAAAATGATTTTAATAAAATATGTGATCAGCAGTAGTACAATATAGAGCACAAACCAATCAAAACTGTAATAAAATATTTTAATATTAAATATATTCAAATAAATGTAATCTAAACATAATATGTGATGAGTGCTAGGTGATCTTTCAAACAACATTTCTTGATTATACTGGGTTGTATAAAACTGAAAATTCAAAATTATCTAATGTAGTAGAATATCTTTCAACAAACACAAAGTAACAAGTATAGATCATTTTAAAATTTTGTAGATTATTAACAATATAAAAATAACATTTTTATAATGGCAATAGAAATAATAACAAATTAAAATAATTAACAAATATAATGTGTACACATTTTAATTTAAATATTAAAAAAATACATCAAAAACTTTAATTTCTTTAAACTTGAGTTAATTTACTTAACTTTACACTAAGTCAAATTTTACAAAGATATTTAGAACGAAACTTATTTTACATTCTCAGTCCCAAGTCTGAAAAAATAAAATTTCGCTACTCTCAGTCTATGATCAGGTGCAGAAGAATCAGATAAAAAATTTATTTATTTTTTATTGTAATTTTACTAATAATAATAAATTAAATAATAAACCAATTAATAATTTGAACTTATATTAAGACTAAAGGTGGTGTAAGGATTGTAATATCTTTTTTAAATGGTGACTTCTGTTATATTATTCTGTTTAAGTGGTTCATTTAATCTACAGCTGTAATGCTATAATACACATAAATTACTACGATTATTTGCCATTATAAATAAATAAATGTCAACAACTTGCAGTATAACTGTAGCCAGGATTGTTTAATTTAAGCAATGCATAGTAGCCAACTTAACGAGACTTAAATTTACACCCTTTGATTTGCATGGTGCTATGCTGTGAAATATTTTTGATGCTTTGGAACCATTAGATTGTAAAGGAAGGCATTTTAACATCTTAATTAGGACTCAGGAATTTGGGAGAAGTTTATATTAACTGTATCTACAACAATAGCTCTAATGCTATTGTTAGAGTTTAGTAATCTTCGAGTTCTAAGGTTCAAATCCTAGTAAAGGCAGTTACTTTTATACAGATTTGAATACTAGGTTATAGGCACTGGTGTTCTTTAGTGGCTGGGTTTCAATTAACCACACATCTCAGGAATGGTCGATCTGAGACTGTATTAAGACTACACTTCATTTACATTCATACACATCATCTTCTGAAGTAATATATTAAGATGGTTCCGGAGGCTAAACAGACATAGAAAGAAAGAAAGAGTTTAGTAATCAAGCAATACAGATCTGACTTTCATTTCATCTTCAAACAAAAATTAGATTTTTTTTCAAAGAATCTAATTACTTCCATTTTTTCAGGATAATCTAAGAAAATGACACATATTTTCGACAATTAATTAATAACAAGGGAAAATTAAACAAAAATAAACATCACAACAATAGATTGTTTATTTCTTTTTTTCTTTACAATAAATATTATGAATGCAAAATTAATATACATGTAAGGCAATCATTTTAAATATTCATATAACAAATAAGGCATACCTTTTTAAACCACCTTACATACTTTGATTACAGAAATTCATTTAAAAAATGTGTAAAATTGTACTCATAATAAAGTAATTTTGTGTTTAAAATTAAATTATTAAAAAGATAAATTAAAAAAATTTAAACTAACCTCATCTAGATACACTTGCTGCTAAGCTTGTATATGTGTAACATGATATACTTAACAAGATATGCAAATTAATTTCTAACTTCTGAGGCGATACAATTCTTCAGTCTTCCTCTTTAACATCTTATTCATGATTAATCTTTTTAGGAGTATGAACATAACTTTTTTTTAAAGTTACACAAATCTCACGATCAATAATAAATAATAATTACAAATAGCATGACAAAAAATTATACTAATTAATTTAGTTACCTACAGAAATTAGTTTATTAGAATGACTTTGATTCTATTTTATTTTATACACATCTTTTAATTATCCAGGATGCTACTTTCTGGCATATACCAGGTATTGCAGGGCCATAGGATTGCACTTTAACCTAAATCCAATGTATTAGTATTAATAGAAATCCAACAATATCTAAAAGCTCATTACATCTACATAGATCAACACTAAATTAAACAAACATTTATTTAAATTATTTTCAGGTTTAAGCAATCAGAGTTGGACATGTCTGGGATACTAACAGTTACAAAAAATTATACCTCATAGTAAAAAACTATATACATATATCTTACGGGCATGTCCTTTCTAGCAAATGTGTTAATATTGATTTACAGACAATATACAATAAATTATCATTAAATAATCAATAGCAATTAAGCATAGAAATATTTATAATTATATATGCATTAATAATTTACAATATTACTTGAAATAAGTTCATAATAAATTACAAAGTTACAATTTCCAGTAAAACAATGATCACTTTTTAAATTAATATTATTTTTACATTATAACTGGAACTACCTGCAGGTAAAAATTGATCACAAAGCAATTTATTTACTAATTCTCAATAGCCATATTCCAATTACAAAGTTTATTTTTTAATGATGTGATAAAAAATGTCAAGGAGCCACTGACATAAACATAGAATTTAAAAAGAAATACATAAATGATGAGAAATTAGCAAGTTGATCTCTACAACAAATAGCTGGCCATCAACACAATTGTAAGTATAAATACACTATAATTAATAGGTTAATATATTAAGTATATAATTACTTAAAATTATAATAATTACTTCAAAATAATTTCTAAATTTTCAGATACCTAATTGAAAAAACAATAGGATTACAATTATGAAAAAAGATGTACATTTTACGAGCCGTAATCATTTGTTTAACACAACAAAACTTAAGATTGAATAAACAAGCAAATATTCATTTGGTGACCAGGCCTAATCACATGTACAATGATGTACGATGAACAAAACGTTACATTAAAAATACAGCTTTAGGTGAGGAAATTTCTGGGTTTGGAGGGATCAAATAAACTACTGAAAAAAATAAACTGCTTTCCATGTAAAACAATAAATGTTTAATTTTTCAAACTTTTATTTGCTTTCTATTTTATTTTATAATCTTTCTCCTAAATTAAAATTTTACGTATAAATAAAATTGTTTTAATAATTGTAGGAAATCACAGGATTATTTGAAAATTAAAAACTGGTAAAAGATTGAAACTTCTGACTTAACCTATATTAAATATAGGTCACCAGAAAGTAGATAATTTAAAAAAAATATGCTTTTGTGGTTATAGTACTGAGAAAAATCTAACAAATTACCACAATTTTTTTTATTGTGCCATGTAATAATGTATTTTTTGATGAAAATAATATTTTATACATATGTCTCAAAATCAAACTCCTGTTCTTCGTAAACAATCTTTATAACATGATATTAGATATAAAAAATATATATAGTATTTATACTATTTATTTTTTATTCAGTATATGTATTCATAAAATAATCTCTTCTGTTGTGAGGTCATATAAAACTAAAATATAACATTTAATAAATTGATAATTTTACCTTCATAATTTCAATATAAAAGTAACAATTTTGTTTAATGGGAAAAACACATACTTCATATTAATTACATATATTCTCATAACATCTCATGCTAACCATTTTTATCACTTTAATGTTCATAATATAATAATTATCATGAAAGCCATACTAGTATCAAACTGTACTTCAGTGTTAAAAGTTATGGGATAATTAATATTTACAAAATTTAAATGTTAAATTTTTTTTAATATGAAAAATCTGATATAAATACTAATAAACATGTAATGTGTAATATTATGAATATATAAAGATATCATATATATAATATCATTTTTAGTGATAATTTGAGCAAAAACAGTCAGACAATATAGTAAAAAAAAAATAAAAATCAGTTACGTTACGTTAAAAAAACCTGTAGGTTACATTAAATGAGATACAATTGTGTTAGCTATGAACATTACTGTACTTTACAGATTTTTTTTTTTTTGTTAATAAATTAGAATTAATTATGGTTCGGTAGAATGTTGAATAGTAAAAAAGTACAAAGGATAATTACATTTTTAACGCTTCCTTATTTTAACTTTACTTACTAAATTTTGTTTGGGACCATGTGAAACATGTACTTTAAAATGGTAATGTGTTTGCACACTTGTTTCACTTCACTTTTATAAAAATATCAAATTAAAAAAAGGTTATATATATTTTACTGAAATTTATCTTTTTTAAAAAATTTTATAAGTTATTAATATTTTAGAAGTTATATGGCATCAAGCAGGAGATTTCTGGAACGATGAATTTAGAATTACATATACAGAAACTGCACAAAACAACTAGGCATATTAAGTGTGGCAATAGTTCATAACCAAAATCTGGGAAAGAGTCAAAGGATAAGTTCAATATAATGAACGAATTGTACTTGTACGACTGGATACAAAACCAAAGGATACTCTTATAGTGCAATTATAAGTATGTAGAAGGTGAAGTAGAAAAAAATGTATAAAGAAGTTGAAGAATTAATCAAAGATATAAAAAATGATGAAAATCAAATTAAACTTTTTGATTTTAATGCACTGGTAGAGAGGGAGCTGAGGGAGATATTATAAGAAAGTAAGGACTGAGAAAAAGGAATAAGTGAGAACTTTCAGTACAGTTTTCTGCATGAAATATGCTATGTATTTCTTACACATAGTTTGAACACCACCCAGAAAATGATATATATGGAAAATGCCAGGGAATATTAAGAAACATCAGCTGATGTTTCTTAATATTATCAAGCTTGAATATAATCAAGCTTGATTATATTCTAGTCAAGAAAAGACTTAGAAACCAGGTAAAAGACAACCACAGCTATCCTGGAGCAAATGTGTACAGATAGCTTAGTGTTAGCAAACTGAAACATAAATATAAAACTACGAAGCTACAAAATAAGAAAACAAAAATGGCACATTCAGAAATTAAAGGATGACAGAACCTTGAAGGCATATCAAGAAGAAATAGGTAACATAATGAAAAATGTAAATTCACCACAAGAAACATAAATGAATGGAAAATGAGCAATTATAAAATAGAGCAATATAATAAATGTTGCCAGGAGACAATTGGTACAAGAAACAAAAGAATAGAAAACCTTGGAACATGGAAAACATCTTAACAATGATGGAAGAAGAAAGCTAAGAAATTCCAGAGAAGACACAAAGTAATAAGAAAGGGTAATTAATTATATATTTCATTAAAAAGTGAAAGCAAAATACCTAAGAGAAAAATGTGAGGAGGTAGAAGATTGTATGACAAAAAAAATATTTAATAAGGATTAAATTAATTGAAGCATTCCTTGGTAGTAGTGGGAAATCTGGAAGTGAGATTATGGATGAAGAAGGAAGAATTTTAAAAGATAATGAACTTATTGTCAAAAGATGGAAATGTTATGAAGACTCGCTGTAAGCAGATGAGAGCAATAAGTAGACATAAGAGCTGGAATCAGAGATTCCAAGGATGATTTGGGAGAAATGAAACTGAAGAGCAAGTTGTACTAATAAAATATGGAGGGGAGAAGCTGCAGGAAAGATTAAACATTATATAAGCTAGTTAATACAATGTACCAAGTATGACAAATTCCTTAAGATTTTGAGAAATTCATTATACCAATGAAAAAACAGGCAATAAATGTGAACAGTATCGCACCTGAACTCTAACAGTATGCGAGTATAATACTGACCTTAACAATTAAAAATAGAATAAAACAAAAAACTGATAATTTCTTAACAGAAGACCAATTTGGGGAACCCAAGAAGCAATTCTTGGATTTCGAACAATAGTGGAAAGAGGTTAGAGAAGGAAAAAGTTACATATATATTGCATTTGTAGACTTGGAGAAAAAATATCTGACAATGCGAAGTAGAAGAAAATATTAACTCTTACTATAACTTTTGATAATACTTAATAAAGAATGAAAATAATTATAATTTATAATGGTCATTCAATAACAATTGATTTAAAGTAAAAAATTAGCATAATGGAAATGCAACCATTTTATTGGTAACGGATTTAAGCAGAGCAGTCTTACCATTATATTAAGGAACAGTATAGCTAGAAAGGGATTAAATACCTTAATGTAGATGTAGCTGTAGGTACAGAAGGATAGTATCCTTTCTACACTAGAGCACAATGGTGATGTTATAATTAAAGTCACCATTGTTTTAGCAGTTAACTTGTATCCTAATAAAATTAATTTTATATTTTATGTACAGAATAAAGCAATCCTAAGTGAAAATTTGTTCAAAAGTAGCCTTCTAACATATTTAAAATAAAATTACTGTTCAAATGTAATTAACATGTGCAATCTTAATTCTTATCTTTAAGTATTATGATATTAATAAATATCCCTAATAACTTAACATTAAGCACCATAAAAAAATAAGAAAACTTTTACTTCTACACACAAACATACACTAAATACTAAGTCAAACTTCAACACAGTCCTTGATTATTCATATTTTAATTTCATAAAACTTAGAAAAGAAATAAATCTGTATAATATTCTTATACCCTGATTGTTTTCCCACAGCTGAACATTTCATGATGAATATTTTGGATAATTCAATCAAACAATGCAATGTTCCTTGGATGGATAAATGCACGTTGCTAGCAATAGTACCAACTGAAGTAGTACTACTGTTATCAACACTTATTATTAAAATTATCAACATACAAATTTGCCAAAACTACAATTAAACGAACAAACACAACAAAAATTAAAAATATAGTTCACTTACAGGGTCCTAACCTTTTGAAGATGGATTCTATTAACAAAGATGCTATCAGTAACTCCACTGGGAGGGTGCTTAAAGATCCATTGGAAGAAAAAGTACACTGAAAACAAGTCATTTAAGAATTTTTCAAGTGTTATCATACTTTGGCATACTGTTCAACAAAGAGAATTACTAAGAATGAAAACTATATTTATAATGCTGTAAGCAAAAGTATGCTGCAGCCTGTGTTGAGGAATTAGTTTAATTCTTTATTTATTTATTGTTCTTTCTTTACAAATCATCTCATAAGTCGTGTGCTGCTGTCAAAATTTTTAGCCAATAGTTAGACCTTTACTGTACTGGAACAGCATAACTTTAACCCAGTTTCTTTAATCTTCAAATCTTCTTTTACATTATAATGTTTAAGCTACTTTTTCTATTCTTTATTATTTTCAAGTATGTTTTAATTATTTTTTACTCAATAATTTTTTTTAAATCACACTGTTTACCAATTTATTAATCATTAAATCCCTAGGCATGCTACCCATTCTTAAATAAAACGAAGTATTGTTTAATTTCAAAGATATATATAAAAATAGTTTACAAAATCTTTTTTTCAGACAGAAATTTTATCTTATTTTTACTTGAAGACAAACCATTTCTTTTGATGTTCAAGTACAATGAAATAAATAGGAAAACAAAATTACAGTCATATATTAGAATTCATATTACAACTGTGATTGCTTTTTTCCAATTTATTTTAGTAACACAAGTATATAGCTCTTTACTTGTGTTTACAATAATTAGTTGACATGAAAAGAGGTAGTTTAATTTTTCTACAATTCTTTGAAAGCACAAAACCCATATACATAAGTAATATAGTAATTTACATTTTTAATCAAGTAAAATTCATAATGTAATTACCATAAAATCTATTTTTCATATCGCAAAGATCAATTGGAATAGCTCGCCAAATAATAATCTTTTTAATATAAATATAGTGTACTATATAAGTAACACAACACAAAAGGTAGGTCAGTTAATTCCAATTATAAAAAAAAGCAAAGAATAATGCCAACAGAAAGATTACAACTACTAATTTATTAATCTATCAATTAAATTATGTCCTAAGACTACAAAAGTTACATGAATCAAAAGGAAAAGGTTAAGCAGTTGTATTTGATTGTATACTGTCTTTCAAGAAGATAGCAGAAAACACTTTTATTATAATTCACAAAGTTATTTACTTCAAATTAAACAGTAATGAAGCTATTAAAAACAACAACAGTTAAAGTTAAAAAAAAAAGACTTTACGGCAAATTTTGAGGTAGAAGTAGAACTATACAAAAATGTGTTTAGGAAATTCACACATATGAAAATTCACAAAACACACACATACACACACACACACACACATATATATATAATAAAGTTTACATTATGCACACTATAAAGCGTATTTAAGTATTTAATTTATCATGTATTAACTTCAGATTTTATGTAATTAATAAAAAAATAAATTACAAAAAAGAATTGTGAAAAGGAAAATAAAAAAATAATACACATCATTTTATTTAAAATAAATATAACATTTTATATTTAATGTAAATCATTTATTTGTTTTATCTGTAAAATTGAAATTAAGTTTCCTAGGTGTCATAACTCTTTTAACTACTTCATCAGTTATAGTTGCTCTTCGCTTCTGATGTTCGGCAATTATTGGTTGTACTCTTTCAATGAGCATCTTCTTAAGCTCTCCAGTTAACAAAGCACCACTTTCATAATCCTGTAAAGAATTTATATTTTTTAATAGGATGTTAGATAATATATAACATCAGATTTAAAATTACAATTTATAGCTTTTTATTATTATTACTGTATCAGAAGTTATTTTAAACTAAATCTGAATTAAATTAAAAAACTTCATTGGAAGGTTCCAATCAAACAAAATTAAGTTGAAAAAATACATTAACCCTTTGCGCTCATTTAGTCCCTTTAAGAAAGTGTCTCAGAAGTCATATGGCCACTGTGAACAGATCTGGCATTTTCTCTACCGCCTTGGATTTTTTTCACAGTCGCATACCTCCCACATCGTATGGCCACTGGGAGTGGCCCGAACAAAATCCTGTGAACACTTGCACAGCCACTGTAAGTGGCCATGGCATTTGTAAATTATTTCAATGTAAATATTGTTTTACATTGGTCGCTAGGTCCTGGTAAAACAAAGGATTGTTTTGTATGCAGTGACAGAAGTGCTAGTAGGTCAGGGAAATGTACCAAATATATGTGTAAAATGTACACTGCACAACCTGGATTGTGCAATGGACAATGCTTCAAACAGTACCACACAGCCAAAAGACTCATTGAATAAAACACTAAACAACAGCTGTTTTATAAATTTTTTGTTTTTTATTCAATTGTTATTCATGTAATATAATTTTTTTTCATCGGCCTCATGCAATTCTAAACTCATTATCTGTATTTTACTCTGTCAATAAACCAAAACTATTGTTATTATTCCAGCTTTGTTTTTCTATTTATCTTTATTCATATAATATGATGCATAATGTTTTTGTGGGGCCTAAAAAATTACACAATACTATGTTTCTTATTTATATTCGTATTTTATTTTATTGTATTGTACTGTATTTTAAGATTGTAAATAAAAAAGAACTTGTTTACAAAAATCATTGCATTTCTTTTTCTGTAAATGCTCTTTCAATATCTTCATTTCAGGTAACAGTTGAGAAAATAATTCTGAGCTATTGACAGCTGGTGGTCAATATGGCAGCCATGCAGTGGCAAACAAGTGAGCAGCCACTCACAATGGCCATATGACTTGAGAGAACTGTGAATGTGGAACTTATTACTAGTGGTTCAGGAATGGTGAGTGGCCACTGACAGTGGCCTGTTGAGTACAGAGGATAAGGATTAAAACTGTAAGAATAACATGAAAACAAGTATAAGATATATACACATCACAGTTCACAGGCCACTTAAACAGTAGTGGGCCAAAAATTGGCAATTTCAGGTGCATCCTTTTGTTGCTTCCAAGCAGTTCCTTCTGTATGCATTTGGCTGGGCACAGAGATACCGAAGTAAATGGGTTGTAGTCTGTGTGTTGCCATAGTTGCATGCAACAGAGTCCATGGTGAAACCCCACCTTTGTAACTTCGTGCTGCATCTAGACACCTGAGTGCAGCTTATTCAGAGATCTCCAAGTTGCCCAATTCTCTTTGCCTCCAGGGGTAGTTCTTCACTGGGTGTTTTCCATCCATGAGATGTGCACCCCTTGCAAGCCACAAAGTAAGTCACACTTGCTTCGGTTTTCCTGCAAGTTCCTCAGTGGTCGTCAGGAAACTCTTTCTTCAAGCCATGGCTGTGCTGGTTCATAACCGTACAAAGAATCAGCTTGGGATGCTAAAGCCTTGAACATCTCCGTATAAGCTGCTACTTTGCATCGGATATCAGGTAAAGCAATGCCAGACAAACAATACACCTTCTACAAAGATGAGGGTCATAAACAGTCTGTGATGATGCGCATGTTTTGTTCAATGCCACATCTATTTCCTTGGTATGGCAGGCCAGTATGTACCATACTGGCCAGACATACTCTGCTGCTAAGCAACAAAGAGGTGAGGGCTGATGTTCTCACTGTGTCTGGCTTTGCTCCCCAGGTTTTCCAGTCCACCTCATTTGTTCCTTGCAGCCACTTTGTTCATGGAGTTCAAATTACGTTTCCTGTAAGTGAGGGTGCGATCTAAGGTGACCATGAGATATCTTGGAGTTCCATAGTGTGCCAGCTGGGTCCTTCCCATATGATTTTCAAACTTCTGGCTGCCTGTCTGTTCTTCAGCTGGAAGACACAGGTCTGGGTTTTGGCAGGATTTGGCTTGAGCTGATTTTCCTTGTAGTCGATTGTATGACACAACTGAGGTCATGTTCCATGTTCCGTGACTGAAATTATTAATACTGGATCATGTACTGATCATTTTTATGTATAAAGCAATATACAAGATCCACTTGTAAAAATAAACACGTACGTTAGTTTTTTTAAACACTTTTTTTAAACACTTTTTTAACTATTACTATTCACTTTTTTAAAAATTGATATCAATACATTATATTACTCTGAAATTGATGAATGTTGCACATTTATCCATGTTAAAACATTAAAAAACAAAGCAAAAAGTGAAAAATCGTTAGATATTCAAAACAAAAATGTTCCAGAGATAGCTACTAATAAATTAATTTAAAAAGATAGTTAAGGTTATATTACATTATCAACAAAAAAAAGGTAAAAAACATAAAGCCAAGATAAGCCTATAAGTGGATTATTCCTAGTATAGTAAAATCATGTAAATATAAAATTTTATATAATATGTGGCAAAAAGAACCATACAATATAATGGTTTTATTAAAATCTATGAAAAATAGCTTGGCATTTATTACAAATTTAAAATTATTATAAAATTTATTATTATTTAAAATTATTATAAATTGAACAATGGAGAATCTATAATTGCTATCTTCCTTGACTTAGCCGCATTCGATACAGTCAACCACAAAATTACTTTTTCAAAAGTTGTACGACTGTGGTATAAGAGGAATTGCACTGAATTTACTGAAAAGTTATTTATAGAAAAGATCACAATACACAAAAAATGATAAATACATAAGTTCAAAATTAACAACTACTGATCTACCTCAGAGGACAATTATTGGCTCTTTCTGTTTGAGTTGTACATTAACTAACGATCTGATAGATTTATTAGACAATGATTCAATAGTATTGCATGTTGACGAAATTGGTTTAAGCTCTGGAAAAAGTTGGAAAGAAACTAGACAAAAAATGAATACAAAATTAGATATTGTCTACAAATGGATATCTTACAAAAACAGTTTTCATACCATTCAGCATACAAAAAGAATTGGTACCAGATAACAATAATAATTTCATTGAAAACCAAATTATAAAAAGAGTTGAAAATAATAAGTATTTAGAAATACACTTAGCTTCTAATATGAAATGTAATAGTCATGCACTGAGTATGAAAATAAAAAGCTGGCTTGTGTAAGGCAGACAGTAGCTGTGCAAGATGTTATATTACTCTTTCTCGTAACATTAGGCTCATTTAGAAACTGAGTATTCTGCCATATAGTGTGTTTAACTATTTTCATAAATAGCAAAAATTCTTTCTACAATTAAAATTTATTCTCATTTTGTTTCATTTCAGAAAATAATTTCTTTAAAAATATTTAGCACACATAAATATTTCTTACTGTACACAGTACAAAAATAAATAATTTATAATTGAATTAATAATTATTACACTCCATCCATCAAGTGAGTCATAAAATGAATGAACACTTTATACTAATAAATACTATAAAAATATTTCTTTTGTTATATTTATATCCACTGGATGTAATGGTTACTTTTATTGTTGATAATATTTATAATAAACATCATCATTAAATAATGGGCCTACACCCTACAAATTATAATAATCTATTAGCAGCTTATTCGTTTAATACGTATTCATAGAATAGCTACGTAATTTTTTTCACATTGCTGATAATATTCTATACTAATGTTTACTTTTCATTTTCAATAAATTGATTTAGTTCAATTCTTGGCATGACCTGATGCAAATTTTATAGTTGTTTACTTCTATAATGTGTGGCATGTTAGTTACTGTGTTGTGTGCATTAATGAATTCATGTTTTTTGTTAGAGAATTTTTTTTTCAGTGGCAGAATTTAAATCCAAAGTTAAGAATAAAAAGCTCCATAGTCAAGCTCATCAAATAGTTAATACACTTTACAAAGAAAGAACCTATAAAGTTTCTTTATCTATTTTTACTTTGAACATTTCCTCCATAACTCATTTTTATATAAAAAAAATGGTTTTCTTAACCTTTTTTCAACAATTAAATTATGGTACAGTAAATAAAAAAAATCCCTACTATAATAGTTATAGCTTGATAGCTGTAATTATTGATAGCTTATACTGTTTATAAGCTATCAAGTAATTCATAAGCTAATGAGATTTTTATCAATTTAAACTTCATAATCAGAAAAAAATTGGAAAAAATTTTAATAAAACTGTGAATGATAAATTTTACACTAATATACAGTCTGGACATTTTAACACAAAGAAAACTATTAACTAAAAAGAATTACAGAAACAAAACAAAAACACTAAGAAAATATTATAGTATTTAGATTAAAACACAAGTGACAAACTTCAGCAAATAGTGAAACAAAAAGTGAAAATAGCCATTATTGGTGGTGAATAAAAAATCATGAACTTAACTTGATTTAAAATTAAATGGCATTGAATAATTCAAACAAATTCAATTTTAATAAAGATGTATCATTTAGTACAATTAACATACTTCTTTGATTTTATGAAGTTTATCATCATCTTCTAGAAAAAATGTAAGATACTGATATGAAATATCGACGGAACAATCACCACCTAGTTCACGATGTTCTTCAATAGTTGCTTTACCACCAGAAAAAGCATGTTTGTTTATCTGAAAGAAAATAAATGCATAATGATATATTACTTAATTTATTGCAAAAATAAAACAAACTTACAATAAATAAAACCAATTTACAATTTTTTTTTAATAAAAAATAATATGTTAAATATTATAAAATGAGTTTAATATGTTAAAATGAGTAGAAAATAATAATAAAAATAAGAATTTGATAAACAGAAGATCAAATGCTGGAAGCATATCCTTAGTTCTACACAGTCCACCTTGTCCAATGCTTTACATTGTCATCATTGTTAAGTTAGCTTTAATTTTTTTTATTTTAAAATAAAATTTTTTGTGATAACAAATCTAACAAAATTTTATAATTGACTTACTTCATATTTAATCGTCTGTGAATAGCTACAGTAAATGGAGGCTGCTGTTTACCTACTGGGGGTCAGCTGATGTTAATTTTCTTTTAGATTAGGTAGACATGCATTTAAATGTAGTCAAGAAATGTGTTGGATGTAAATTGCATTTGTTCATTTAGCATATTGTAGTATTTTTCTGTTTATATCTTTCATAGTGTTCAAGGGTGTTAAGATTGGTATCCTATTTGTATGTGAAGAGTATCAAAGTTAGTCAATGTTGGTGGAATTTGTGATTTGTGTCTATAAGAATACAGGCAATGTTGACTCTAAGTTGCTGGGAGGTCATTTAAGTGTTCATTGTGTCTTTGTCTGAAACTATACCCTGCTTAACAATCAGAACAATTAATTTACACATTCCATAAAGGTTTTTTGATTGGGTTAATATGTTATGATTTGGTTTGCCTAGTCAACAGCATGCAGTTTCAACCACTGAATAGTTAAAAATTAACCTCCGACAACCATCTCAGACACATATCTACATTGACAAAAACCATAATACTCTATAAAGAGACAAAAAAGACATCTAAACACAACTGTATATAAAGAAATATCTAACAACAGAAAAATATACAATGACAATATACTAAATAACAAACACAATTTAAATCTAATACACTGTTAAAATATGTTCTAAATATTTGTTTGCTTAATTAAAAAAAAACTTCCAGAAGTAAAATCAGTTGACGCAATGTGAGAACAACAGCGCCAGTAACTAGAGATTTACTGTCCAGTTGAAACAGGAGCAAAGACAACTAAAAGCATTTTGAAGTAAATTATTGAAAAGACTTTATTTTACAAAATTTGGTTTGATTTATCAATATAGAAATTTATGTTTTTAAATTACTTTCACTGCTGACAATCATAAACAAAAAAATAATTTTGTCCACTTCTTTTAACCTATGGAAAGTTAACTGCAGTTGGAAGCAGGTATGGTAGGTAGCTAAAGTTGTGTGGTCCAGTGTACAATACATGTTTGCTATAAATCTATCATTTGGCAACTTTTATCAGATCTTGTTGACAAAATTTATTTATGTATTTTTAAAATAATATTGTGAATAAAAATACCAACTGCTGTTCTTTCTATTCTTAACACTATCTGAGCAATGTAACAATACATATTGTTGGTATTATAAGGAATTTTCATCAACAGTGTTTTTATATTCATATTTTCAGAAATAAGGTTGCAAGTTTTATACATTCAATTTGTATTTACATTATTTATTAATTTTAAATTAAATCATAAAGCCTTGGCATGACCTATCAGTAGATTATGTATGATGTAAAGAAACTTTATGCTTAAATATCTGGTATAAGGTACCATGCAGTGACAGCATGTAAATTAAATAAAACATCATTATAGACCATCTCAGAAAGCATGATTTAAAATTAAACACAAAAATGTTATCCTTAAAATACAACAAAAATTTATTACTTTGTTTTTTATTTGCTTTGGAGTATCAGTAAGGAAAATAGCAGTATTTTCATCACTTGCAGACATCTTTGTTTTCGCTCCTTGTAAAGCTGGAATGAATGAAGAATGCAATAATGCTGGTTTATGATAACCAAGTCTTGGTGCTACATCTCTTGTCATCCGAAAATACGGGTCCTATAATTCAATTTAAGAAAATAAATACAAAAAAAAAATAAATTTACAAATTTTAAAGCAAAGTATGACAAAATTTAATTAACTGTAAAACTTACATCTATCTGTTTAAAACATTTCCTAAGCTAAACAGTCCTATTATTGTCTTTTACTTTAGGTTCCCAGTACAAACAGTTTTTTCTCACTGAAAGCAAATCACCTATTTCAGGCTTGGCCTCACTGACATTTGTTTCTGTCAATTTTTTTTTTTTTTTACAGAATGGAAAGAAAAAGAACATATGGAAGAAGAATTTGACAACATAGAATAAGGGGTAAAGAAAAAGAGGAAATACGATTGATAGATAAAAAATGAGTCAATATTAATCAGCTAATGTTTTTATAATAGTAATAGTTCTGTACAATTTAACTCCACTTTAATTCCACGAGTTTATACTTTATGACATAAATGTTGCTGGGTTCTCCGTACTAGGCTTCTCTAGATAAAAGTTTACGCTTAGAAACTTAAGTTAGTCTAGATAATAGTTTAGTAGAAATTTTAAAAGTTACAACTTATAATAAAACAAAATTATATCAAAGTTGGATGGTGAATAATGAGAATAAAATATAATAATGAATAAATTAAAGTTATACCTTGAACAAACAAAAGCTTCTATCACAAGTGGTATATGGTTGATACCACTTCCAAAGTTCATTAACTCAACTATAACAGAAGAAAGTAACCACCATTAGAGATGGGCAGAATGAAGTGTGATCCATTTCATAGCAATATTTAACAACTCTTCACAGATATTTAAATCTGAGACTTCTCAAAGGCAATAACTTGTAATTATGCTAGTAACACTTCAAATAATAATTCACAGAAAGATATTTTATTTGACCAAAAATCAAAACTTACTAAATTTAATAACATGAATTGTATCAATCTTACCTGATCAATAGCACATGGTATCAAACAAGGAATATTTGCATTGCCAAATATAAAAGGAAATGATGTTGAAAATGCAGGTGCAGCTTGAATTGCTGGGAATGATATTTTACCAATAACATCGCTGTCACCAAAACCAAATATACCTTTAACTTGGTTAAATGTGACACACTTCTGAACTCTCACAACATTTTGATAAAACTCTGGACACTGGCTGTAACATATTTTTTTTTAATAATGGTCATTACAATAAGTAACAATTATAGTTTAAAATAAGTTTAGTTTAAAAAGGTGTAGTCTAAAAATATTATTTAACTTATCTTCATTTATTTTAAATATAATTATACCCAGGTAAATAGTTTAGAGAATAAACTCTTAAGTGAAATTCAGAAGCTTAAAAATTTTTCTGATTTTTACTTCCTTGTACGAAGAAGTAAAAATCAGAAATTCTATATACACACACAAATAATAGAATATACAAAGTATATTTTTCACGATTAGTTAATTAGTTTTCAAAAATTCATAAAAATTTAGGAGTAAGTATATTACCATTAACATTATTTATTGTATAACTGCTAACATATACCTACAGATAAAAAAATAATTCAGACTGTGTATGCCATCTCTGCCTCTTGAAAAAAATTACCAAAGTGAAATTTCACTGTTATTTATTTCAACTTTATTGGTAATTTTCTCATAGAAAGAAATGAGATAGATAAATAAACCACTAGACCAATCTTTTACATTGAGAAAATATGAATAAATTGCTTTTTGTTTCATCCTCCCAGGACATTTTTAGTGTTTTAGTTTTCCGTAAACACTTACAATCACAAAAATAGGTGTGCGCACTGTAACAAAAAATGGCCACCACAAGTAAACTGCTTAAATAAAAAATTTGAAAAAAATAGTTTTAAGGTCCTGAGACATGTAGGAAACAAGTGGGTAAGTTTCAATTTTTTTTGAATTGGTCAAGCAACCACCCTTGGGTTACTTCAAACGAATTGACCCTATTAATAATTATTAATCTCTGATTGTAAATTTTTATTTACAATAAATAATAATTCAGTAATAACAATAAAAAACAAAAAAGATATGAAAAAAATCAGAAGTTATTGGTGAAATAAAATTTTATGTTCTTTTCATTTTAATTCAAAAGTTTTTGCAGAGGTTAATAATTATAAACATATTTAAATTAAAAAAAAAAAGTTTAAAAATTTAAGTATATGAAGTCAGATTCAAACCGATGTGTCCATGGTTACGGATCCAACACGTTCTCACTAACACCACTTAACTAGTTGAGTGATGTGAAACAAAATTAACATATAAAATGCTGATATGGACACCACAAAAATATGTGATGATGCAATGTGTTGTCCACCACAATGCAATTGTGTAACTATCCACTTTATTAAAGAATCAGAGGATCGTATCTCAATTTCGAATGAAATAAGTTTAAATGAAATGTAACAAAAAATATATATATGTAATTAAATAAGCATACAAGAAAGTCATGTAGTGTACATATCAGATTTTTTTAAAAATAAAATTATACTACTGTGTAACATTTAGCAAATAGGATACATATAAAAGTTGTACATGTGTCCATATTATTGACATAAAGAAAAAACCACAATTCACTGATTTTCATTCACTTTATTACTATAAGAAAAACCCAGATTGAGTCTCAGCAAGAGCAACAGTAACTTAAAATCATCATTATTAATAGGAGAAAGAAATAATCAGAACATTTTAAAACAGTTTATTTGTACACAATGCTGGAAACATGCAGAAAATAACAAACAGTATGAGTGACTCTAAGCCATCACAATCTAACATGATGCAACCTACCTGTGTTGGGATGGATCGACTCTCACACTTCAACTGTCGAACTAAATTAGTTAATACATAAAAGAATTACCATTATCTATATTTATACAATCATTATAGATAGTAAGTTAACATGTTTTATTTAGCAAAACAATACCACTACTGTACTGTTACCATTCTACTTAACATTAAGAAATTTTTAAAATGAAACTATCAGAAAACCTTTTAACAACAGATTACTTGTCTCACTGCCTCATAAAATGTTAAACAATGCAACATGATACTATGAACTGACAAGGCAAAGTATTTTCACCTAATCATTTAAAATAATATAAAAATTAATGCCCTGCAGCATAATTATATTAATTCCAAAAAGATCAGGTTAGTGAGAACTTACCCCATAAATGTTAAATCAGAAAATATAAAAGTTTTATTTTCATCAAAACCACATGCCAATATATCTTTAGCATTTTCAAATGCTAATTTCTTAGCTTCTTCTAATTTTAAATCTTTCCACAAAAATTTTTCATCATCCGTTAATTGTATCACTAGTGGAACATCGAATACTTCCTGCAACCATCTGTAAAATGTAAATAAATAAAATGCAGTATATTTATCATATTATTAAACAAAACTCTCTACTTTAAAATAAACTGAATATAATAACAACAAAATCAACATAATCATACAAAATATTTTTTAATCCCAATCAAATATCAACAAATCATAATGAAAATATGGATCTAAGGCTAGATCCAGATTTTGTCATATACCAGATATTATCTAGAATCTACAAAAAAATCTATATGAAGGTTTTAAGACCTTCATTTTTCAAGAGTAGTTGGGCTGAAAAGAAGAATGAATTAGCCAGCATGTATAGTTATTATTTTAGCTAATCATATAATATAATATAATATAATATAATATAATATATTATATTACTAAAATAGTTACTATTTTATTTGAAAACTATCCATTTCTTATGATAAACCAAATTAAATTCATTTTAAATTAGTTACTTTAAAACTTACATAATACTTTCAGTAGCCCTTGTGTCATCTTAGGTGACTGACTTGTCACTCTTCATAAGAATTATAATAATGGTGCATAGTTGAAAAACATCTGTTTAAAATAAATTTGGTTTGGTCTGTCATCAAAAATTAATAGTTTAGTTTATTTTCATGTTTAAAGAGCATTTAAATTAAACGAACTTGAAAGTTGATTAAATAATAAAATTAATTAAAGCTAATTATGCTATTTTTGTTTTCAAATTCAGCATAATTAAAAATTAAAATTACCATCAGCAAGAACTCAATGGAGTTTTTTCTTTAAGTTCAACTTCAGCATCAGAAATAAGAAACATCTTTACCCAAAAAGCAATGATAAATGTATATAATCAAACATATAAGGATACAGTACATATAATCCAAAGTATGAATAATAAGATAGCAGTTCTTTTAATACTAAAAAAATTAAAAAACCTCAAACTTACTTATATGCTATGTGTAACTGAATACATGAAAATTTACATCAATTTTTTATAACAAGAAAAATGAAAACATAAATGATTATTATCAATTTAAAAATAAATGTAGAAAATTGAGTGAAAATTAATAAATTTAACAAAACCTCACTACAGAATAGAGAAAAATGATTAATGTAATTCTCAAAAAAAAAAAAAAAAAAACAGTATATTAACTGGATTCTTACTTCTGTGAACAGTATATCTCATTCATTTTTACACAATTTAACAAATTGAGTTTTACAATGAAATTGTACTAAAAAGTGGAAATTAATATAAAGTACAAAACGGAATAGTTTTTTATCCAATTTGGAAGGTATGCAAAAAATAATCTTAATATATTAGCAATACTGTAAGTACTATTTTTAGAGAAACAGGCATCACTGATATGACAACGGAGGACACAATTCCACTGTAATACATAGTTTTTTCAACAAGAATTTTAAACTGCAGAATATACAATAAATATATTATAACCAGTTAATATTAACACAGTAAAGAGAACCTGAATGTAGTTGATTTTGTGCATAACTATTTAATAATCAGGCCTGCTCCCAAAAAAGCTACAATAGCTTTCATTCAGTAGCCATTTTGAAAAAAAAATTTTACAAAAATTCATTTTATATAACTTATTCTGTGTAACGCCAAGAGAAACTTACAGTAAAATCTTATAAAAATCAAAAAATTTTATCACAAACACGTAATCAAATGAAATTCTACAAACAATGCCTTACATAATTAAGTCTGACATAATCTTTCTTATGACTGTGATACTTATACACAACTAGAATTCTAGTAGCTTTAATTGCTTTCTCTGAAAGTAACAATGTTCATTACAGAATAAAGGTTCAGACTATTCTCTGTTTATGGGGTGACCAGAGCGAAAGTGTCACCAGTGGGACAAAATATCATCTCTATTTAATGGGCTTAATGATCTGCAACAGTATATTTGGCTCACAGAAAGTGGCAGCACTTTGCTCCTCATTTTTTGCAATATGCCTGACATGAGGTATTGGTTATAACACAGAACCTAAGCTACTTTTGAAGTTGACCGGTGTCCCCTACAACCATTTTCATACAAATCATACAAAATACACTATTTGGATAGAAGGACAACTGATAATGTTGTAATAATATCCAAATAATAATAATCCATAATACATAATACATGCTGTAATTGTTGCATGGAAAATTTCATACATCAAATGGACCTTTTGGAATTTTTCGGTGGATTACTAAATGGCCAGACAGATGGTAAAACATGAGCCTACTCACTTTATGACTTAAAAAAATGAATAATTTCAATAACAACAGCAATAAAAAATTAAGTTTAATCAATAGATTACGAGAATGAAGTTTCTGATTTTTATTAAAATGGCTTTTGTTCTAAAACCAAAAAAGAGTGCTAACAAATGAATGAGAAAAAATAAGCTGACTATAATGCATTCAATTATTTTTTTAAATGTAATTTTCTTATAACTTATGGTATAATAAATAATTACTTTGTAAATAAGAATGGAATTAAATGGCCTATGTGCATTGTATCTGAAGAAGGCCCTCTTCCAGTATAAAGGTAAAATGACTTGCCTTCTTCTCTCATTTTCAAAATATTATGCATATCACGATGCGAGAAAAATATCTGCCGCTTCAGAAGGTGATGTAGTGGTTGATTTAAAACTTTTTCCCATTTAGTTAACAACTCACCATCTATCTTTGAGCTTCCAAACCTCTCTGAAAATAATCATTATATCATATATAGAAATGACAACCAAAATCAAAATTAAACTAAAGATCTTTTGTAACTGCAACATATAATTTGAATCTACCTATCTACAAGTAAAAAAATGAAAAAGATACATATTCTAATGAACCCTAATTAGTTTAAAAAAAAAAAAAAATATATATATATATATATATAGTATGCTTTCTATAAAATAATGCAAAATTTTTGGTATAAGCTTAATTTAACATTAATTAATGATGCAGAGAATGTAATGCCCACATGTGTGGTACATCTTCGGTTATTTCATGATTAAATTAATAATATGTCATAATTAATGTAATATAAACACATCCATACAATAATTCAATATTATATCAAGTGTACATACTACTACATAAAGTACATTATGTATCCAAAACTCATCTTTCTTACATTTCTCTACAGAAAATAACAATTTAATGCTTAACTATGTCAGTTAAAAGAAATTTTAGTTTCTCCAAGATCTCATCTGACAGCTCAGATGCTGAGTGATAACACATAAAAAACAGGAACTTAGCCAAAAAAATTCTCAGAATTTAAAATAAAAAAGTGTCAGTTACAAATAATGAATCAAATGACATTACGGATACACAATCTATGTTATTAATAAAAAAGAAGTTTCTAATATTTTTAATATTCGCTGAAAACTAAGTGCTAGTTATTACGTATTTAAAAAAAGGGGCATGATTAATTTATATATTCATTTATAAATGATATCTGTAAAGTAAAATTAAAATTATGAAAATAACAGAACGTTAGCAAGTAATGTCGGCACATGTCTTTACTGTCACTTTATATGTTACGCAACGAAAGATGAGATTGCACATACTTGTAAGAACCTGCCTCAATCATACCCATAATCTAATATAAGTATATATTCAACATCTAAAGATTTCTATCATCGAAAAATGTATATGCACGTATAATTTTACTATAATGTTAAATGATCAAGTACTTATTAATTTGTCGTAATCAACACCAGTTTGCGACTTGCTAGTTACGTTCCAAGGATCAACGAAATCATCTTCTTCCTCTCCATTTTCATTATTTTCTATTTTCAGCTCATTAACTGAATTTGAAATTTGAGTTTCCATATTAATTAATCTACCTACTATATCTTTGTTTTAACCTAACACTACTGCCTCTAGAGACCTATTCGATAAATATCGAATTAATCTCCTAACTTGTTCGATATTTCGAAACTTATCGACATGTCTTGCAGGTATTATATATACATATATCGAAATAACAGTCATCCATAATCTAAACTTCGGTGTCACTTTGAAGTACCCGCTCGTGAAAAGGTGATTGAAGAATTCTGAAAATTAACTTCTTTTTAATAAACTGATGTAAGAAATTAAACCGTTCTAAATAGTGATAAAGTGCCCTTTCATTTCTTCTTTATTTTGAGGTCAGCGCTAAATAAAAAGTTAGTTGTTTGCGGACGCTTCTGATTTACTGCCCACTTTTAAAATAAATTATTTAACAGGACAGTTCATTTTTTAAATTCGGTTAAATTATTGTAAATAAGTAATTATAAAATCAGATATCAGTGACATAAACGCTTCTTCTGATATAAA
The DNA here is from genome assembly GCF_047948215.1 of Lycorma delicatula. Classification (NCBI taxonomy): domain Eukaryota; kingdom Metazoa; phylum Arthropoda; class Insecta; order Hemiptera; family Fulgoridae; genus Lycorma; species Lycorma delicatula. The sequence goes on along the minus strand of NC_134459.1, from coordinate 94,086,079 downwards.
TCAACTTTCTGTTTTCTAAAATCTCTTAACAGTTTTATATAAATGTACAAACAGCTTTCATACAAAAATTTAATATAATGATATAAAATTGAATTCTATGCTTTTTAAATGTAGATTAATGAACTGATAAATGAAATGGTAAAATGGAATAGTAGTTTATGATGCATATCTACAAGTGAAATGAAATTTTTTGTTTCTCTTATCATATCTTTATGGTATATATCATTATATATAACACAAAGTGTTCAGAAGTGGAAAGAGAAATGAACATTGGTAAAATAGACGGAGCATACAGGAAAGTTAAGGAAAATTTTGGGGTTTTTTTTTTTTTTTTTTTGTCTTCAGTCATTTGACTGGTTTGATGCAGCTCTCCAAGATTCCCTATCTAGTGCTAGTCGTTTCATTTCAGTATACCCTCTACATCCTACATCCCTAACAATTTGTTTTACATATTCCAAACGTGGCCTTCCTACACAATTTTTCCCTTCTACCTGTCCTTCCAATATTAAAGCGACTATTCCAGGATGCCTTAGTATGTGGCCTATAAGTCTGTCTCTTCTTTTAACTATATTTTTCCAAATGCTTCTTTCTTCATCTATTTGCTGCAATACCTCTTCATTTGTCACTTTATCCACCCATCTGATTTTTAACATTCTCCTGTAGCACAACATTTCAAAAGCTTCTAATCTTTTCTTCTCAGATACTCCGATTGTCCAAGTTTCACTTCCATATAAAGCGACACTCCAAACATACACTTTCAAAAAACTTTTCCTGACATTTAAATTAATTTTTGATGTAAACAAATTATATTTCTTACTGAAGGCTCGTTTAGCTTGTGCTATTCGGCATTTTATATCGCTCCTGCTTCGTCCATCTTTAGTAATTCTACTTCCCAAATAACAAAATTCTTCTACCTCCATAATCTTTACTCCTCCTATTTTCACATTCAGCGTTCCATCTTTGTTATTTCTACTACATTTCATTACTTTTGTTTTGTTCTTGTTTATTTTCATGCGATAGTTCTTGCGTAGGACTTCATCTATGCCGTTCATTGTTTCTTCTAAATCCTTTTTACTCTCGGCTAGAATTACTATATCATCAGCAAATCGTAGCATCTTTATCTTTTCACCTTGTACTGTTACTCCGAATCTAAATTGTTCTTTAACATCATTAACTGCTAGTTCCATGTAAAGATTAAAAAGTAACAGAGATAGGGAACATCCTTGTCGGACTCCCTTTCTTATTAGGGCTTCTTTCTTATGTTCTTCAATTGTTATTGTTGCTGTTTGGTTCCTGTACATGTTAGCAATTGTTCTTCTATCTCTGTATTTGAACCCTAATTTTTTTAAAATGCTGAACATTTTATTCCAATCTACATTATCGAAAGCCTTTTCTAGGTCTATAAACACCAAGTATGTTGGTTTGTTTTTCTTTAATCTTCCTTCTACTATTAATCTGAGGCCTAAAATTGCTTCCCTTGTCCCTATACTTTTCCTGAAACCAAATTGGTCTTCTCCTAACACTTCTTCCACTCTCCTCTCAATTCTTCTGTATAAAATTCTAGTTAAGATTTTTGATGCATGACTAGTTAAACTAATTGTTCTGTATTCTTCACATTTTTCTGCCCCTGCTTTCGTTGGTATCATAACTATAACACTTTTTTTGAAGTCTGATGGAAATTCCCCATTTTCATAAATATTACACACCAGTTTGTATAATCTATCAATCGCTTCCTCACCTGCACTGCGCAGTAATTCTACAGGTATTCCGTCTATTCCAGGAGCCTTTCTGCCATTTAAATCTTTTAATGCTCTCTTAAATTCAGATCTCAGTATTGTTTCTCCCATTTCATCCTCCTCAACTTCCTCTTCTTCCTCTATAACACCATTTTCTAATTCATTTCCTCCGTATAACTCTTCAATATATTCCACCCATCTACCGACTTTACCTTTCGTATTATATATTGGTGTACCATCTTTGTTTAACACATTATTAGATTTTAATTTATGTACTCAGATTATGTAATCAGATGGGTGGATAAAGTGACAAATGAAGAGGTATTGCGGCAAATAGATGAAGAAAGAAGCATTTGGAAAAATATAGTTAAAAGAAGAGACAGACTTATAGGCCACATACTAAGGCATCCTGGAATAGTCGCTTTAATATTGGAAGGACAGGTAGAAGGGAAAAATTGTGTAGGAAGGCCACGTTTGGAATATGTAAAACAAATTGTTGGGGATGTAGGATGTAGAGGGTATACTGAAATGAAACGACTAGCACTAGATAGGGAATCTTGGAGAGCTACATCAAACCAGTCAAATGACTGAAGACAAAAAAAAAAAAAATATATCATTAATACAATTTATAATTAGAAATCAAACAAATTGCACCTTAAAAATAAGAAAATAAAAATAAATTCAAATAGGAAAGAATCTTAGGCAAACAAGTGGTATTCAAGAGAAACTGAATATACCTTTTTGCAGCTAACATCAAATCCTAATCGGACAATTGCATGGTGTCAGAGTTAGGAGATTGATGTGTATGGAATATGATGATAGGTATGCTGTTTGTGAGCATCTGTTTGTTTATGTTCTATAATTTATACCATATAACCTCACCTAGATTCAGTGAATTATGTTAAAGTTGTTTTGTGCAAAAAGAACTTTCATGTATGTAAACAACAAAGATATTAAATTCTTAATAATTGATTATTTTTCACATGAAAGGTATACCTTCATATGTTTAAACAATGAATGATTAAATTTAATTATAATTGATTCTGTATACCATAAAATGTTCTTTTATATTTAAATAAAACATCCTTTTTAAGTATTGTAACACATTTCCAAATTAAGTAAATGGTACATACATATATCTAAGGAGAATATTAAACAATGCATTTATGGTAGTCAGAATTGCAAGATGTTTAATTTACTGTGTTTATTATTTTTCATTTAGATTTTATTTTTAATTTGTTTAAGCATTTTTGTTTATCAACAATTAACTTTTTAACAGTTATTTTTGTTTTGGTTATTTATAGAAAATAGGTGTAATTGATTTGTTCTTTGTAATGTTTTAAAAAATAGTTTATTTATTCTGTTGCTTTCAAATTGTACTTTTTAACCAAATCTTAGTACATTCCTTCCTAACTTAAAAAAATCGCTAGCAATAACTTCAGCTGACAATAAACCGAAAAAATGTAATATCTTTGATTCTGAAGATGACCAAAAAGCAACTGAAAGCATTATGATATAAACATAAGAAAACTAATTTTTAACTAAATCTCATTCATCCTGTTGTTAAAAAAAAAATCTATTTTTATTGTTCATTGACAGTTGCAAATTTTCAGTAACTGATTTTGCTTTAATCTGTAGTATTTTTTAATTGTTTAATATTTACAGTTTCATTTTGATTATTTTAAAGATCACTTCCCTAGAGTAAAGAACCTTTGCTTTAGTTAAATTTGTCTCCCACCGAGTTGGTCTAGTGGTTAACGCGTCTCCCAAATCAGCTGATTTGGAAGTCGAGAGTTACAGCGTTCAAGTCCTAATAAAGCCAGATATTTTTACATGGATTTGAATACTAGATCGTGGATACCGGTGTTCTTTGGTGGTTGGGTTTCAATTAACCACACATCTCAGGAATGGTCGAACTGAGAATGTACAAGACTAACACTTCATTTACACTCATACATATCATCCTCATTCATCCTCTGGAGAATTATCTAAATGGTAGTTACCAGAGCCCAAACAGGAAAAAGAAAGTTAAATTTGTCTAAAAAGATCCATTTTATGAGAGCATTGAAATGGCTTTTTTTTTAGATCATTAAATAAAAAACCGCTGTAAATATATATATATATATATATATATATATATATATATATATAAAATTTTTATATAATTATGTTTACCCTTTGAATTCACTTTAGTTTTCTCTCTAACATTATTTTGTCTTCCTAACTGAATATATTGGCAATTCTGTTTTTAATATTTAACAGCAACTTGTTACTCGAACAATGCGCACTTAGAGGGGAATTAACAATTGTGGAGTTATTGTTGATGATTAAAAATTGAAGGTTAGTGAGTTGTATTGTCTATGAATAAGTAAATAAATTAATGTATTTTTTATGTACATCAATGTTAGTAAGTTATAATTATTTATGTTATCGAGTGATACTATAAATGAGTGATTAAAATCACTCATTTATAAAATATCATGGCTTAAACAATGGGCTCCTGCTGGTTGAAGGATGCTCACGAAGGGTGGTAGAACTCCAAGGAACCCAGGCTTCCAGGATACTTGTGGGAGATGAGATGGGGGGTCATCAACATGAGATGACATTCAGCCCAGAGAAGACCACAATGATATTCCTCAAAGGCCATTTGGCAGTGATTTGGCGAGTCCGTGTTTTGATTGCAGGCCAGCTTACAAAGTATGTTCAGATTCAAAAGTACCTCGGGATGTTTCTATAAAAGAAAATGCAATTTAAGAAGCACCTTCAATATGAAGAAGGCCTGTAGTGCCTTCTGTGGTATACATGTGGTCAACCCTGATTGGGATTTTAACTTTAAGACCTGTATTAGGGCATCACGAAACAATTATGCTATATGCAGTGCCAGTCTGGGTGGATAGGCTAAAATTCAAAAGCTATCGGGATATATAGTTTAGGACTCAATGCTTAATATTGTTAATGGTAGCTGCTGGCTACCACACAATTTCACAGGGTTTTGATTGCAGGTGTGAAACTGATAGATTTGGTGGCGTCAGAGGACAACATTGTCATGTTGCCAAGAAGTTAGGTGAGTTAAGTTCTGAAAAAATTTGGAAAATTGAACAAGATGGCAATTTAACTTAGGCCATTGTGGGCAGATATACACACGGTCTCTTTCCAGATGTTAGTTTGCTGGGCATCTCCTTGGGTAAACCCAAACAAGTATGTGTGACAATATCTTTCTGTGCACAACGCTATTAGAAACAGGCTGCAGAAGTTCAGCCTGGTGGACTCAGGAATGTGTCCGCAATGCAGACAGTTGGATGATGTTCATCGTGTTTTGTATGAATGCTCCAAGTATGAGTTGATGCGCATATTGACTATTTGTCAGCTCAGCATTAGATCTCTGTGTTAATTGGTTAAACCAGGCCGAATGGGTCATAGTGGATAACTTCATAAATTATTTGGCAAAAGAAAGTATTTCTGAGGGGGTCTAGGGTGCCGCTTGGGTTTTCCCACTTTCTGTTTCTGTTTTGTATTCATTGTTTTTTTTATGTTTGTTGTTTTTCTCATATGCTGTGTTATTGTGTGATGAACTCAACTCTTTACCATTCATGTAGGAGTGGATTTCAATATTTTATTTTTGTTTTTCAGTCTTGTTTGAAACTTAGTTTAGATGTGCTTTTTCTTTTCTTGAGAGTTCTTAATGGTAGTAGTACAACAAATTGGAATGTCACATGTGGCATTTGTATCGGTGACTGAGGCAAGAACAAGGCTGAAAGATGCCTTTTGCCAAGGTTTTGAAGACGACCTCCTCTAGTAAAGCCTGTACGGGCTAGGTACAAAGGGGATGGTGTGGTGACAAACTACCACATGGAGGGTTTCTTCCCCTAAGGGGTCATGATGTCTTCAGTGAATACTGGCCAGAATTAAGTGTCTTCATACGGCAGGCCTCTGACACGCATCACGTCGTTGTTAAGCTTGCCGTGGATGATCTGGACCTGTTTGTTGTTAGCTCATACTTTCAGTACAGGGATCCCACTGAACTTCATTTGGAAAGATGGGATAGAATTATTAGGCTGGTAGTGGGTCGTCCTATTCTCATAGGAGTTGATGCGAATGCCAAATCGCTTCTTTGGCACAGTGGGATCCCGTATAATAGCGATGAATTGATAGAAGATTTCATTGTGCAGCATCATTTCAATGTTTTTAATGTAGCAGGCGAGTTGCCAACCTTCGCCGATGCAGTTGGTTTGCGGGGGGCCTTTGGTGGGACCAACATTGATGTTACTATGGGTAAGGGCATCCCTGGTAGGATTCTTAATTGGTCAGTAGTCGATGACTGAGAAAGCGCTCATCGGCTAATTGTTTTTGATTGGCTAGGTGGGCTGCGTAATGTCTTTAGGGCGGACGTTCCTGTTCAGCAGGGACGCTTTCTGCACAGGCGGGCAGATTGGCCCAAGTTTTCTAACATCCTTTCAGCCAGGTTGCGGGTTTTTGCCCGCACCCTGGACGAAGTCCCATTAGACGATCTGGCAGAGAATTTCTGTTCTGCGGTGGTTGAGGCCGCTGAACGCTCTATCCCTCGAAGTACGGTTCGAGAGAGAATAGGTGGATGGTGGATTCAGGAATTGACTGCGATAAAACAGACTGTGGGCCGTCTCAGGAGAGCTGCACAGCGTGCGAACGATCCTGATCGGCGTACAGTCTTGTTTGCGGAGTATCGTCAGAAGAGGACCGAGTATTTTCATAGAATTAGGTCTTCGAAGCGTGATTCCTGGCGCTCTTTTGTTCAAGAGCAGGTGAATAAGGACCCATGGGGTGTCGTTTACAGAGTTGTTGGACATAAGCGGAAAAAAAAACATTCTTCTGTCGGCTCTCTCGACCCGAGATGATGTTGTTGACAAAGATCGTGTCCTTACTCATCTAATGGACGATCTTCTTCCAGATGATACTGAGGTTGGTGAGACCTCGTATCATCGTCGAGTTCGAGAGTAAGTTGCTGGTTTTCGTTCTGACATTGTGTCTGCTGAAATTACTGAAGCGGAGGTCCGCCAAGTAATTTGCAGCCTAGCTAGGAACAAACCCCCCCGGATATGATGGTATCACGATGGAACTCCTTGTTCGCACTCTGCCTGTTATTCTTGGTGCATTGACTAGGGTTTTCAATAGGTTGCTGTTTGCTTGGCACTTCCCAGCATGTTGGAAACGAGGTGTTTTGAAGCTGCTTTTCAAGGGTGGCGACAAGGAGCCCAGTCAGTTCCTCTGACGCTCTTGCCCGTAGTAGGTAAGGTTTTCGAGAAGGTCCTATACCTCCGCATCAATAGTAGGTTAACTTCTAACCATATGCTGATGAACAATCAGTATGGGTTCCGTCCTAGTAAGTGCACAGAGGACGCGATTATTAGGGTTATGGATTTGGCTTCAGGCAGCGAGTGCAAGTATGTACTCATGTACTCGGTGTCTTCTTGGACATATCCGGGGCGTTCAATAACTTGTGGTGGCCCTCAGCCTTGTTACAGTTGCAGAAGCGTGGTTGCACGCGAGACGAGATTAGAACTCTCTCAAGCTACTTCAGCGATAGAACTGTCGTTCTTCGTGACGGCAGTTCTGAGGTAGGAAAGACCTTGTCTAAAGGTTGTCCACAGGGCAGTGTTCTAGGTCCTCTCGTTTGGGTCGTTGAGTTCGATTCTCTCATGCGATTGCGGATGCCTGGTGTCGCATCGTGGCTTATGCCGACGATGGGCTGCTGCTGGTCGATGGCAATTCGCGAGATCGAGCTCAGAGCGACACAAGCATGAAGGGTGCTAAGGATGTGGAGTCTTCAGCATAAGATGATTTTCAGTGTGGAGAAAACCATTATGATGTTTTTGAAGGCCGGCTAGCTGCAATCCGCCATCCGCGAGTTGTGATGGACGGCCTTCCAATTAGGTATGCCACCGTTCAGAAGTATCTGGGTGTTATCCTTGATGGGAGGCTTCTCTTCAAGGAGCACCTCCAGTTTGTGGCGAAGAAGGCTATTGATGCTTTCTTCGGCGTCCGTAAAGTTATCCATCCCGATTGGGGGTTGAATTACCGTACCATGCATATTCTCTACAAAGGTATCTGTGAGGTCATTATGTTGTACGCTGCGCCCGTCTGGGCTCATCGTTTGCAATTTAAGAGTTATAGGGACATTCTTTTACGAGCCCAGCGTCTTCTGTTGTCGGCGGTTACAGGACTGTTTCGCGAGAGGCAGTTACTGTGATTGCCGGCGTGAAGCCTTCGGATATTTTGGCTAGAGCGTAGCCAGCGGTACATCTCAAAGAAGGGAGGCCTTCTTACTGTATGCGGGAAATTGAAGACCAAGGTTTTGACTCTTGGCAAGCTAGGTGGAATGAATTTTCTACTGGTTGATATACGCATGGTATTTTTCCAAATGTTAGGGACTTGCGTGCTATTAGTTGGGTTTCCCCCAATCGGTATACTACTCAATTTCTTTCGGGACAGTCTAGCAAGGTTTAGGTTGGTTGATTACGGCTTGTATTCGGAGTGTAGGGTCGATGACACGGTGGACCATGTTATATACATCTGTCCGCGGTACGAAGCTGAGTGTAACAGAGTTGGTAGGGAACTTGAGAGAGTAAACTTCTTCTTGGATCTGCGAGTCAACTGGAGGACTCGCAGTGAGTGGACTGTCGTGGCTGGCTTCCTGAAATTCCTCGCCCAACGCAGGAAGCCGTACCACGCTACGACAAATATCTAAATCAGAGTGGCGACTATGTAGAGAGATAGCGTAACTAAGTAAGTACTTGTTACAAATAAAAAAAAATTTATTTTCACTGTGGTTTTAATTTCGTGACCGATCGGACCTTGAAAAAAAATAACCCTTGTAGTTTTGAAGGAGTTCACTCACAAGTTCTTTGTAGTTATTGGACTTAAAGTTTCCAAGTAATTTGTTTATCATATTTTGAAATGTTTTCCATGCAGCAACCTCCAAGTCATTCAAACGCCGGATCACTCATTTTTCTTATTTGTGGTCAAACTAATATACCTTCCTTTATTTTAGCATCGCTTATATTAGGGAATTTGTTTTTTTAGAAACTGAAACCCTGCACATTATTATGATCCATTGCTTTAACAAAATTTTTGAATTAACTTAGCTTAATGTGTAGCGACAGAAGATATAACTTTTCTGGATTTACCGATGCCTGAGTAAAACAAACATTCTTTTCTCCTACAACAGTATGTCTCTCTTTAGTCACTGCTCTTTTATGTAATGGTTTTTCCTATCCCTGCTGTCCCCACTCACACAAAAAGCAAAAGTACTTAGTGTACCTTCTATTACGTTCAGATATCTACAAATATGCCATAAATAATTCAGTATTTGTCATATTGAATCCAGCTCAATACAAATTTTATATTTTCATAAGACTTCTTCATGTGAAGAGCGTACTAATGATAGTGATGGGTATTTATTTCCAATGTAAAGTAAAACCAGTTTAAATAACTAAGCTTTGAAGCGTCAATAAAAACGGCCTTTCATCAGGATGATGCACAGGTCCCAAAGCTTCCAGTAAGGTCCACATCAATACAGTATACTGTTATTGTACTGACAGAAGAAATGTTAAAATTCTGACTGTCTGTTACGGAAAGCACTTATTTTAGTGTTTGGTCGTAAAAGATGCCATTCCTTTCAGACTTGATGCCAGTATTTCTGCTTGATTCTTTGATAAATTTATATCACAAACCAGGTCATTTAATTCTGATTAAATGGGGTTCAGTATATACATTTTCTAACAAGTTTGGTTTTCTTTCTTCATTGCCTGATAAGTCGGCACAAGATTTGACATTTTCATCTTTAGTTAAGTTCCATGTTTCTGGTGACACTGGAATTGGAAGCTCTTGGCTATGTGGCACTGGCCACATGGCAGAGGGAATATTAGGGTATTTAACAGTAAGTCTAGTTTTAGCTGTTATCCCAGATATCCTTTTTACACAAAAACAACTGTATGGTGTGATCCTTAGGTTCTCTCCAAACCATTGGAATTGCACTCACAACATATACCCGCAAATACGAAAGTCAGCTACAAAATTGAATGTTACACACATGAAAACTCGCACTTGAATGAGAATTAAAAATATTTCTCTAGTCTGCATGACAGCTTATAAGTACATATAATGATGACAGAAATAACTAATGAGAGAATGATTGTTTATAGTAAGATGAAAATAGGAAGAATGAATCACATTCTTGCTCATTTTAATTAGTGTGTAAATAATTAACAGGATTAGTGTCTAACAAATCAATGTGACAACAATTAAGAGATTGTAATAAATAAACAAAAGCTATTAAGTTGATTAATATAATAAAGTATGTTCACAAAATGCTACTATGCTTATGGAGTTCATGCACGATTCTACCTGAAAATAAGAATGATAGTTACAAAAAAAATAAGCCTTACAGAAGAATTCTGATTTCATATTTAAGATCAGCATGAAAAATACTTTAAGAATCAGTTATTCACTCAAATTTAACAGAATCAGAGTTGTTGTTCAGAGTAATTAAAACACCACACTTTTTGCATTGTTGTTAAAATAATGGCAACTGGTTCAAACTATAAAAAGTCCATCTCTGTTTTCAGACAAACCAGTGCTGTGAACCTGAACACAGCCACACCCCTGATGCCAAATAGCATGCATCCTCAAATAACAAGACTGTTTTATCTGTATAACTTACCATGATTAGTGTTTAAACATATTAAATTAATGGTTCAGTAATACAGTTATTTTTATTTTCATTTTCCGAAATACATGTTAATAAGACCTGCATCAAATATTAAGACCCCCTCAAATTTTGGGATATAATTGCATTAAAAAAGGGGTCTTTATTTTTGAGTAAAAAAAAATTATATATATATATAAAGAGAGGTTATCTCTAAAGTAAAGACAATTTCATTATAAAAAAAATTATTCTGATAACTTATATTTTTTATTTCTCTTAAACTACATATCTTATACTACTTCTCTATATAATTGCCACATGAATTAAGACAATTATCGTAGCGATACACCAGCTTCAATATACCCTCATCTTATCTTCTGCAACCAGTCCATTTAGACACTGATTAATAGCATTTTTAAGTTCATCATCACCCACGAATTGCTTACCGGTCAAAAATTCTTTTAACTTCTCAAACAAATGGTAATCAAGAGCTAAGTCCAGACTATATGGTGGGTGATCATAAATTTTCCATCCAAATTTTCATAGTGAATCACATGTTTTATGTGCATTATTGTGCAGTAGGACGATGCTGTAGGTCAGCCACCCACATTGCCGATTTTGAATGGCACACCTTAACTTACGTAGAGTTTCGCAGTAGACTTCTGCATTTATATTCGTTCCACGTCGCATGAAATCAATCAGCAATTTGCCAAACGATCCCAAAAGACTGTCACCATCAGTTTGTGTCCAAGTGGCTGTGGCTTGACCTTTGTTGGTCTTGTTGGTGATTGAGGATGATTCCATTCATTCACTTGACTGACGTTTTCTGTTTGGCATGTAATACCACCATGTTTCATCGCTGGTAACAACTGAATTAAGGAATTCATAACCTTTTTTTGGGTAAAGCATCTAAAATTACAAAGCAGATCCCATTCGGATTTTTTTGTGACATTCCATTAAGACATGCAGTACCCAACGTGCACAAACCTTTCTGAAACCTAAATGGTCATGAACAATGCGAACAATAACAGCTCTTGAAATATCAGGAAAACAAAAGGTCAGGTCGGAAATTGTTGATGATCTTTTTTGATTTCACCATCAACGCATTTCAGCAAGTCCTTGGTGATTATCGAGAGTCTCCCTGAACGTTCTTCATCATGCACATTAATTCTGTTATTTCTAAACCTTTCACAACATTTTTGGATGTACCTTTCATTCATTACATTATCACCATACACAGCAACAAACTGTCTATGAATTTCAGCCGGCTTAACGTTTTGATAGTTTAAAAAACGTATGACTTCACATATTTCACAGTCGGTGGCAACATCGATTTTCCTATTCATTTTATAACATAATAACTCAAATGCAACCAAAGATACTACAACACGACAACTTACAGACAACAATGCAGTGTGTACATTACTAGCGTGGCCATGAATGACACAGATTCACCAATCTTAAGAAGAGAAATTTTCCAGTGGTTTTTGGAGATATCCTTTGTATATATATATATATATATATATATATATATAGATAGATAGATAGAGTGTGATTCACAAAAGGTGAAACAAACTTTCAGGACCTATTCTACTGGAAGAAGAGAGTTTATATTAACATAAGATTCAGAAATACTTCATTAACGAGTGTCGGCTGGTGAATGATTTCGGTAAAATTAAGCCAGGCTGTGATTCTTGAGATCCAAATTAAGGGCTTAGTGGCTTTGTATAAAATATATCCTGAAAAAATGTCCTACAACTGTATTATGCATTTTTTTTTAGTTCCTGAGAAATCTGGGATAAAAGATAGAAGGTAGTGGTAAAAAAATAAAAACAAAATTTTTTTAAGTTTGGTGTAAAATATCTTTGTTTAATGAGTAGTAATAAATACAAAAGTTTTAAACTCATACAGAATTTGATTCCGAGTAAAACTATATAATTAAGTTCAAGAAAGTAAATGCAAATGTAAGAATTAAACATTTTTTTTGTTGCAAATTCCTCTTTATTTTCATCAGTAGAACATGTACTAAAAGTTTGTTACATTCTTCATGAATTATCTACTACACATATCCTTTTCTAACACTGACTACAATTAATTACATTTCTTATGTAAGCCCTATTTTACAATAAGTACAATTACTTCAATGACAATAATAAAAAAGGAATAATAATAAAAAGATATGTATATAAAAGTATATTGTATAAAAATACTAGCGTAAATATTCAGAGGAAGCAGGATCATAAAATTAGGACTGTCAGTAAAAAAATAAAATCATTTTATGTATACATATATATATATATAAAATTATTTTTTTTATTTCCAATTGATATATGAAATAATAAAAAAGTATTAATGGTAAAAATAAATAACTATTTGTTAAAATTTAAAAAAGTGATATTTAACAATCAAATGTGAAAATTTAATTTGGAAACAGAGGGAATAAATTTAGTGGCTTTATATAAAATCTGACTTGAAAAAATGAAATAAGTCCCAGTATTCTATTTTTGTAGTTCACAAAAAATCTGGGATAAAGGCAAAAGCTTATGGCCGAATAACATATATAAAAACATGTTTGGCTTAAAAAAACTGCTAAATAGTTATTAAACACATAAATATTTTTTTTAATTGATAATAAACACATAACTGGTATTTTAGATAGTTACTAAACCATACATTTATACTGAAAAAAAAAAGATAAATTAAATGAGTTTATTTCATGATAACCATTTCTTTCAATAATAGACCAACCTTTTCATTCAACAGAATATAAAAACCTTAACAAAAACTAATACTACGCATTAAACTTTTTATTAACTAACAAAATATATAAAAGAAGAAAAACTTTTACTTTCTCTTCAAGCTCAAAAAACCAGTAAATTATTTTATAAAAAATTCTTTTTTTATATTAAGAACTACTCACAAACAATCAATTATAGCCATCCTACTTTTTTGGGGGAGGAGGGAACTAATCATGCAGTGTGTGAAAAATGGCAAGCATGATTAGGATTTAAACCCAGAAACTTCCAGATGAAAATCATAAACAGTAGCAATCCATCACAGAGGTTAATTTGTTAATTTAAATTATTATAATAAAAAAAGGAAAAATAAAATAACTTAATTTTCTTTATTAAAAAATTATATTTTATTTACATTTTATATCTATCTTTACTTTTAAATCTAACTTGTTATAAATATAATTAGAAATACATAAGCTGTAAATAAAATATAACAATAATTACTAAAATGAATATTTGCAATGTTTTGAAATCTTTAAAGTTGTTTGTACAATATCGAAGAAATGAAACAAATCTTACTTTCACTTTTCTTAATCATTTTCCGAATTCACCAGTGCTGCTTTATTTATAATATAATACAATTTTTTTATATTTTTTTTTACATAAACTGAATATACATGTAATAAGCAGTTTCGTTAATTTAATTATTGCACACAAAATTGGTATTTTAATAGTTACCACACCACACATTTATATTAAAAAAAAAGATAAAATAAAATACTATAATATATTTAACCGATGGGCTCTGTTTCACGATATAACCACTCTATAGCTTCATGGTAACCCATTTCTTTTAATAATGGACCAACTTTTTCTCGACAAGCATTGTGATAATCATTAAGATAAGTAATCTGTAAAAAAATAATTAGAATTTATTCAACAAAAATAAAAATGTTATTACACAAGTTAGAACCGCTAAACATAATATGCCAGTTAAACAATTGAGGGATAAAACTAAGAATCAATTTCTTTTTAAATATAAAAAAATTGCAAAATATCTGAGAACTTAAAAAATTGTTTTATAAAACAATGAAAAAATAAAAGACAATTTTAGTTTCACCAAGAAGTAAATTAACATACTGAACAGTGTGCTAATTTAATTTAATATTAAATAAAATGTAAACCACCAAAACAGTAAATAGATAATTTAAACTTACCATATTAATTCCGAGAATCAATTTTTATGGGATCCCACATCTTCAGTTGTTATTAAAATTTATAATTATATTAAAACATATTTATGATTATTAATCTGTCAAAATATTATATATTTATTATGGATGAGTATGGAAATTATAAACTAATTTCCTGTCCAGCTGGAGAGCAGAATTTATGCATTCATTCATAATAGGTTTCAAAATTTTCAAAAATAATTTCAACAAATTAACAAATCATAAATAAGTATGTTTTAAGATAATTATATTATTTAATAAAAACTGAAGATGTAGGATCCCACAAAAATCAATTCTTGGAATTAATATGGTAAGTTTAACTTATCTATTTACTGTGTTTTGATAGTTTACATTTTATTTAATATATATAATACATACATAAATATCAACTTAAATATAATTTATTTAAGTTTATTTTCCTCTTGATTGGATAGAATTAAATATAATAAAAATACATACTTTACTTAAAAATATTATCTTTATTAATCTTCTGGGTTAACCAATCAATCAACTATACCAACTTATAAAATTAAATTCACTACGTTTCACTTAAAATTCTCTAAGCTTCCTCAGGTAACAATACTCATTCATACAAATATTATACAAAATTATATTGCTTACTAAGAAATTAACTGATCTACCCATCTTACATAACAATATTTTCTAAACTATCCAAATTTTTGGATAGCTTAGAAATTTTGGAAATATTTAAAATATTACAACAAATAATTGGAAAAAATAAATACGAGGGTTATTTTTTTTTCAAGGTCTGATTGGGCGCGAAATAAAAACCCGCGCAAAAATTGGATGAACCTTTGCGCATATGTGTTGCGCAGCATCCCTAGTCTGGCCTTCAATCAGCTGAAATTCATAGACAAATAAGTAATGTGTATGGTGAAACTTCAATGAGTGACAGCAAAGTGTGACAATGGTGCAGGAACTTTAAAGCAGGCTGTACAGATGTTCATGATGCAGGCGGTCAGGGAAGGAAGCGAGTGTCAATCAATGATCTCGTTGAGCGAGTGGATGAGGCATTTGAGAAAATTGTTGGTTCACAGTTTCTGTATTGAGAGATTCATTTCCTGAAATTTCAAGGTCATGATGTAGTGTAGATACACCATTGTGAGTGAGAGACTTCAGTACCGCAAACTGTGTGCAAGATGACCATCAAACTGTGTGCAAGCTGTTTGACCATCACAAAACAATGAGAATGGATGCCTCCCTAACGTTTCTCCAGCGCTACCACAATGAAGAAGATTTTTTGAACAAAATTGTCACAGGGGACGAGATATGGGTCCATTTTGAAACTGAAGAAACAAAAGAACAATCCAAACAGTGGATGCATTCTCATTCTCTCAGTAAGCCAAAGTTCAAGCGAACCTTCTCCAACAGAAAGTGTATGGCTACTGTGTTCTGGGACCGGAATGGAGTTCTCTCTTGGTGGAATTAATGGAACGTGGCACGACCATCACTGCAGCCGCATACTACATGACTCTTCAACGTCTACGAAGGGCAATTCAGAATAAGCAGAGAGGAATGTTGTCATCAGGCATTGTCTTTCTCCATGACAATGCTAGGTCGCACACTGCAGCTGTAACAAAGAAGCTCCTGCAGTGTTTTTGTTGGGAAGTTTGATCACCCACCATAGAGCCTGGACTTGGCTCCATCCCATTTTCACCTCTTTGCTCGGAGGTGGCTCCGAAACGGAGTCGCCTCTGTTTTCAGCCATGACGAGGGTATTGGAAAGTTGGTACCACACTACGGAAAATGTCTAAATAGGAGTGGCGACTACATAGAGAAATAGACTATTTAAGTACCTGTTAAAAGTAAAAAATTTTTTATTTTCACTGTGGTTTTAATTTCATGACCGATCGGACCTTGAAAAAAAAACAACCCTCGCACAAGATCATGGGAATTCTACACATTATTAATAAGCAAGTAATACCCACACAACACAAATTAATTTCTTCAGATGTAATTTCATTATATACCAGCATTTCCAAAGAACTTAGTGACTGAAGCAATAGAAACCAAATAGAGTGAAATTGAAAAAATAACTAAAATTACAAAAAACATAATTTTTAGAATGTATAAATACTTGCAAAGATAATAGGTATATTAAATTTAAAAATAAATTATATGAACATTGTCATGATTTAGCGATCGGGTCACCAATCTCAGCCTGCTAGCAAATCTAACTATGAAATATTTAGAAAATAAAGTATTACAAAAATTAAATACTAAGTCTCATTCTATAAAAGATATGGGTGCAAAAGATGATATTCTAGTATGTGCACATGAACAAGATATTGATTTAATATTAAAAGAATTTAACCTATTTAATTAACATATACAATTTACAAAGGAAGTTGAGATTAACAGTAGTATAAACTTTCTGGATTTAACCATAATTTCAAAAAGTAAATATCAACAAAATGGTACATAAAACCAACATCTTCAGGTAGAAACCTAAATTTCCTATCAACACAACCAATAGCACATAAAAAATCAGTAGTCAAGAATCTTCCAAACGGAGTAATAAAATTTACAAACCCCGAAGGTAGACTATATAAAAAAAGCAAAAGATATATGAAGAAATAATAATTATTTGGAAAATATCATAAAATATTTAAAAATAAAACTCATAAACACTATAACAATATGTCAGCCAACCATCATAACAATAAAAATAATAAAAGTGAGAATTATGTTGCAATATCATATGTTACAGATTTGTCTGAAAAGATTAAAAGGTTGCTACCAGAGGATTTCGCAATAGCCCATCAAAATTACAACAATCTAAATAGTATGTTTTCTAAATTAGAAAAAATATCAACAAGCCAACGTACAATACAGCATTCCGTGTAAATGCTGTGTGTACACTGGACAAACATCTCATACCTTAAAAAAAGAATAGAAGCCAATAAATATAGAAAAAAAAGGAAGTGACAGTGGTAAAAAAAATACAATAGAACATAAATACTTGTTTGATTTCAACAGCACCAAAATATTAGACAAAGAACAAAATACACATAAAAGGACCTCCTAGAAATATATACATCAAGAAAAAAATACAAACGCTCTCAACAACAGAATGGACATAACCAGATTAAGCAACATATATGTTAATATAATTTAAAAAAAATCATATATTTACATTATAAATTTAATTTTAAGGAAAATAATGTTTAATGTTAGTAATTTTTTAGAAAAATATGTGCATTGAAAAGGTTTCAATACACAGGAAATAGCAAATAGGTTATATAAAGGGATACATATAATTATCTAAAGATAAAATGAGTCATGTGGGAGTAGGGGGATCTATTACAATACGGGTGGGGACAAAATACAGTTATCTAGGATGGGCAGATAAGTTAATTTATTAGCATGCAAGAGAATTCTGTATGATGTGTGTACGTAGGTGAACTGTCTGTCACCTAAGGAAGCTTAGAGAATTTTTAAGAAACATAGTGAATTTAATTTATAAGTTTGTATAATAGTTGATTGGCTAACCCAAGAGATTAATAAAGATAATATTTATAAATAAAATGTGTCTTGTTATATATAATAACATACAAGTTAAGATAAACAACAACTGCAGGCGACCAAATGGTTATATAATAATTTAATGTAAGATAAATAAGGAAAATGTTATTTAAGTAGCAGTATTGTATGTACTTAGTTATAATTTATTTCATATTGCAAATTTTGTTCAGAAAATAAAAGTATGCATCATTACTATTATTAATTTATATATAAAACAGGAGTGTGCTGTAACAAGCTCTTAATATTTTATTATTTAACACGCTGGCTGCAGTATTGGTTACATATATTCTGTATCAGTATTTATGGTGAGGCATCCTGTTTCCCTTCTGTGTAGCAGTTGTATTTTTCATCTATCTTCCTCATTTATTTTTTTATGATTTACCGAGTAATTCTTAAGATTAAATTCTAATTTTGGAAGGATTTAATCTGTACTGAACCTAAGTGCACCATATTTGAATATAAAGTTCATAAATAGTTCTATCAATAACAGATTTTATTCACTTTTCCACAACTGTTTTTTTTTCTACTTCATCAGGCAAATTTTTAACACATATATATTTAATTAAATATTTTAAAAATAATAAGAGATATAAAGCAAGAATTCAATACAAATGAAAGATGTTTGAATAAAAGAGACAGAATCAAGAAAAAATCTTGCTTAATTTTTTTCTCTTTATTATTTTAATAATCTAAATACGTATTACAAATTGTCAAATGAAGTACAAATGACCACTATACAAGAGTTCACAAAAGAAAAAAGATTAGCCGAAAAAATAAACACAATAAACTTAAAATAAATAAAATATTGAGTTACAAAAATTGAAGAAAAAGAATGATTTTTAGAATGGCAGTATTTTGAGACAATGCTGAATATTCGTGGTCATTCAAGAGAATGATCGATATCCATTACAGCAGCTTAGTCATTATTTGTGAATGAGTCACATTGACAGTAATGGAAAAAAGGTATGTGAAAGTGAGTTTGAGGTTTAAAAAATTACAACAAACTTAGCAAAGCAGCAAAAAATTGACTATTTGTAAATATTTATCAGTGGAAATTGAATGCGACATATGAATTTGTTTTTAACTAAACTAATACCCAATTAGTTTATATACCCAATTAATAGTTTATATTAAAAGAAAGGAAGTAAACAGATAAAGGAGATTAAGCAAGATTTAAGGAAATTTAGAAGAGAGATGAAATAAAACAGTTAAAAAAAATTTACCTACATAGCTATATTAAGCTCTAAATATACATACCTCTTCTTGAGTAAGTAAATCTGGTAACAACATTTTTGTCTGAATAGGTACAAAGGTAACTGTTTCAAATGTAAGAAAAGTTTTATTTGTAAAATTATAAGGCGTTTTTGCTTTAACAATTCGCATTACATTTTCTAATCTTATACCAAATTTTCCATCTTCATAGTATCCTGGTTCTGTAATAAATAATTTTCAATTATATAAAAAAAGATCAATACATAAACTTAATTTATCAATACATTAACCTGTAAATGTAAATATGTAAAAAATAACCCTCTCAAATTGACCAACACAAATGTTCTAGTTAAGTGGCAAAAAGTCATTTTCATAAAACTTTTCCACTGTAATTATTGTCTGAAATGCTTTTGCACTGTAATCATTGTCTGAAATGTATTCTCTAATTTGACAGACACATTTCTTACACAATTTTTCTTAAGCAATAATTTATTTTAAACATTAACAATGTGTTATTTATTTATTGCCTGTATAAAGAAGGGATATTTTATCCTTATATTTTCAGTGAAAGTTCTGTAACTACAAATGAATTATTTTCATAATTTATTGTTAAAATAGCTATACATGCAGAAATAATTAAAAATAAAATTACAATAAAAAACAGTTAAAAATAATAAAAAGCAATTATTAGTCTACATTCCAATGTACATCTTTTCCTTTTCATTTCTAAAAATAACAAAAGTGAATATTTTTGTTTTTTAAAAACAAAAATTGTTATTTCATAATACTAAAACAATAATCTAAATATATTGTAAAAGTTTACTTGTGCACGTGTATGCATGTATACCTCTCTTGGAAGGAATATATATCTCACATGTGTCATTATTATTCATGCAGAGTGGAACTGTTTCTGTTCTTATTCAACTGTATTCTTGTATTCTTCTTTTTTTTTTGTTTCCCTTTACATAGTTTTTAAATGCACTGAATTTTTCTCAAAAATTCTTTGAATAATATTTAGATGTAATAAATTATAATCTATGAACACAGTTTCCTTGGCCAATTTTCATCTGCCCAAAAAAAAAATGTACAAAATTTTGACCAATTTTCAGGTACAAGAAATAAAAAACAAACAAAGACACTACATGAAACCATACATTTAATTGGTTCATACTAATCTACTCTGTATGTTAATCAAACATTTATTATATTTTTATTTTAAAAAAATGTTATAGTTGTAATTTAAACTCTACATATTGTAAAACGATTAACAGATCATAAATGTATCTCTTTTTCATACACATTTTTATTGAATATTCCTAAAGGTACTGTTAATTTAAAAAAAAAATTGTTGAGCAGAAAATGTTTTTCACCAATCTGTGGAGGTGGTAGCATCTTAGGCTTTCATCCGGGAATGAAAGGACAACCAAGACAGCCACATGCGCTACAAAATTCAATTTCCATACTCTCACATACAAGTACAAGGTTCAAAGCTACTGTGATGAATTAATTCATCATCTTAATCTTAATTCATACAGTCTTAATAATCAATTAGTGCATGCATTTCATGAATTATGAATTCTATCACCAAATTTTTATGCAGAGTTAGTGTACATGTTCATATAAGGTTTTTTCAATAAAGATAAAAAAAAAACCATAAAAAAAGGCAGAAAATGAACTTCTTTAATGACACTCTGAATTAAAAGAAATATATGTATCACAGAATATCTCACACAAAAAGATACATTAATTCAAATATTTCTCTATACTAACATTCTTAACACAAGCTTCTAGTTTGAAGAAATTCCAGAAACTTCTGTTAATACCAATGTGCAAATACCATCATGTTAAGAGAAAAAACTGACAACAGCAGTTTATGCACATAGCAATTTTAAACAGTTGAAAGATCATTTAATATAGTTACTGATATATATATTTTAATGTTATGTATATTTTAATCAATTATTACACATCTGATTCGCTGCAAGAGTCTGAATACGTTTTTCATTAAGTCATCAACTAGCTATTAGTAATAATTAAATTTAAAATAATAAAGTAATAATTAAAATACATTAATACTGCAAGTTAAGTATTTTAACAATTAAATTATCATAATATTTGAAACTCACTGTATACAACTCACCATTTGAAAGAAACATTCCCTCTTGTAAGCCAGGATCATCAACATAAGGTCTCCATGATATACCAAATGGACCTTCATGTACATTTAAATAAGCTCCAACACCATGTCCAGTACCATGACTATAATCCAATCCAACATCCCATAAGAATTTACGAGCTCTTGGATCCAATGAATTACCCTACATTATCAAATAAGATTAATAATTAGTTCCATTAAACAGTCTCAACTGATTTCAACGAGAAACATAATTTTGGTTCTTTTTAATTAACAGGTAAGGGGTCTAACAGATGTAATATGTAGTCTCTTCAATATAAATTTCAACCTTACCTTTCAATATTGTCACCCACTTTCACCGAAAGCACAATTAACCTAGTGTTGAAGGTACAACAACATAATCAGTAATAACTAAGAGGATCAGTTTTTCTTTTCATTAATATTTATGTGCTTAGACCAATACAAAAGAAGACAGCCACATTAGAAGACTAAATATTTATTTATTTTAAATAAATAATTATCTTCGAACTAAAAGAATGTAATACAGAATTAAATAGAATGGGAATTCAATGTAAACAAACAATTATTTGACTTTGGAATACATAAATTTAAAGATAATTAATGGAAAGATGATACATTTAGTTCCAGATATGAAACAGAATGTTGAGAAAACTCAAGAAAACTTGTTCAGATTCGATAAAATAGAGAAATATACAAAGAATGTGTAACATCCTTGTAATCTGAAGATAAAGGTGATCATTATCAAGGTGAGACTGGATTTTAAAACAGTTTTACAAAGAAAATATATTATAAAGAGCAGGAGTTAAGAGAAGTTATATGCAAAAAAAAAGAAAATGAATTAGTCTCCACAGTGTATAACTTACAGTGAACATAATCAGGCTGTTAAGGGAAATGAAACATTACTACTGTTAAGTAGGACATAGGAGTTAGCAGAAAATACTAAATGGACTGACGCAGTAACTAGAAAGTATCAGAGAATAACAAAATCTTAAACACTATTAAAACTTAGAATAAAAATCTGTAGATAAATGAAAGCTTGATATAATTAAAAGAGAAAATATCTTGGCTTTCTCTTAAACTTATATGAAAACATATATTATGAGGAGAAGGAGTAGTCTACAAATAATGGTAATGAGATATAGTCATCAGAAAAACTGTAGCAATTGTTGACCTTGTGAAGGAGGAAATTAAGGAAGTTTGAAAGATTTCAAGATAAAGGAAAGCTTCAGGTGAAGCAATATCGTAGCTTAAGTTGATGTATATTTAAATGGAAAAACAAATGTAAATAAAAATAATACAGAGATCAAAATAAAAAAACAAACCAAAAGTTTATGAGGAAACACGCTGGTACCAAGAGCAACTTGTCCTTTAAAAACTCTAGTAAAACATTCTTTTTCAAATTCAGATGGTGTTCCAAAGTGAAGAGTTCGGGTTACATCGGTAGTTCCATCCCTGCAACAAAAGTTAATAGCATAAAAGTTATAAAATGTTTTCTCTAGTACCAATAAAATCTAAAGTATCAAGACAGCTTTGAAAAATAATAATAAATTAAACTGTTAATAGATTAACTTTAAATATGAAAAAAACTACATTCAAAAATTTATTTAATTTGAATTTTGTTTAATAAATTATGGGTCCACTTCACCCATTATTATAAAGTAGACTCAATACTTGATATAAATTTGGTAAGATATTTAAAAAAACTGTTTGAATATACTTATTTTTCAATAACACAAAAAATAGCTCTCTATAAATGAATCATACAATTTGTTTTATCATTTGATTCTTTAAACAAACTGAGCATGTTCTCTTTAAGCAATAAAAAACCTCATTTTTTCCTATCATTTGTAAAAGTACATGATTTCACTCTCTTGAAACATGTACCAGATCCTATATTTGTTTAAAAAAACTTAGATACATTAAATGAATTTCATTAACCAATTACAAAATATAAAAAAAGCTAATTTTTACAAAGTTTTAAATTCTAGCTCAAAAAAAGCTAAATTTAGATTTAATTGAAATCAATTGGAATGATTAAAAAATTGAACTGAGGTAAAAGTTTTGACTGCATGTAATTTGCTTTTCAGCTACTTTACCTTTAAAGTATTTACTTTTAAAGTAAAGTAGTTTACTTTTCATGAATTTACTTTTTCAGCTAATTTGCCAACAGTTTAACAAATTTTTAAACTGATCAAACTAACTTGATATATGTTGAAATCGTTTACCTATTGAAGTACTGCAGACTATAAATTTATCAGAATAATACAACAGTAAGCAAGCAATTTACCTCCATTTTATATAAGTAAAAAAATCCATTCTTGGAGCTACAAGTCAATTTTCAATCTGGTGCAACAAGTATGAGTAACTGCTTATATCATAATATTATAACAATGGATGGTAGTATAACATTACATTATATATCATGACAGTCATTGACTTTGTCATTTCCGAAATGACAATCACTGGGGCTTAAAAAATTGATACTTACAAGAAGGATTATTGAGTAAAAATGGAAATAAAACAAAAGCTGAATTGGCTTATGAGTAGAAGTCATTATTAAACTTAAATAATAAAATTCCCAAAAAATATACTAAATAGATTGCTGAGTTATCTCATAAATTTTTCATTATGTTTAGCCAGATTTTGACAGCAGTAATCTGAAAACAACCCAGTTTTATATACATTCTACTATATATTCTACACAAACACACATTTTATAATCAAAATTTATTTCATTGATTTTTATAATCAAAAACGAACTTGAACAACCCAAGTACAGAATTACAAATCAAATTAGTAAATGAAATGATACACCTTATTTTTTTATTTATTTTTTATTCCAAAAGCTCTTTCGCAGGATCCTGCATCATCAGTTGCATATAAGATATATTTATATAAAATTTCATACATAACAGTTCATATACATAACTTTTTTTTTTAAAATTAAAATTAACTTTTTCCAGCACAGTGTTTGTTGAGAATTAGCAAAAGTACTTTGCTACGCAGAATATTTATTTCACCATAAATTTGATAGAATTAAATGGTCTTGATTTTCAAATTGATTTAAACATAAGTTTTTTTTAATGGTCCTTCAAATGTTTTGCGATATTTGTGACTGAGATTATTGTGATGATTAAAATTATCATTATTGTGATAGTAAAGTTTATTTTATAAATTCTAAAGAATTTTCTTGTTGATTTTTCTTAAGTTAGTTCGGTTATAACTTCCTTTATTTCATTTAGTTTTATTACCGTTCCTATAGTTGGGTCTATTTTATTAATTAGTATTGGTAATATTATTGAGATTATTCATAGAATTAATAATTTTATGTTCAGTTTAAATTTTTCATTTAAGCTGATTCTTGATATGTATATGAATATTGTTAAAAATAACAACTATTGTTAAAAATATAATGTATAAGTATCATGAAGATTTAATTAGTATTGAATGGTTTCTACATATCAGGGCGGTTTGGAAAATTATTATGGATCCTAATGATACGGGGTGACTTAATATGGGTGATAAAATTATATTTGATACAATTATATATTTTGTTAAAATTCAGTAAGTATTTTAATATAAAATATTAGTTTTGGATACTAAAGATGATTGCTTCTTTACTGATTTTGTTTAAATAAATTTTTTAAAATTATGATTTACAAGATCATTGTTTATTTTACTCTTAAACATGTTTACTTATGATAATTATTTATTTTTTTGGTTATTTTTTAAATTGGTTATGTTTTTATTTATTCGTAAGCATTTTTTTTATGTCTTTTGGGGCTTGAGTATTTATTACTTATTCTTTTTTTCTTCAGATTTATAGGTTATTTTATTTATGATTATTATTTTTTAGTTGTCTATTATTTGGTGTATGTGATGGTGTTTTGGGGTTATCTTTGCTTGTTTTTTTAATTCATAATTCTAATAGAGATTATTTAGATAGATTGTCTTTATGTTAAAGTTTATTTTTATTTTTTTTCTTTGATCCTTTTTTGCGTTTTAAATAATTGATTTATTTATTTGGTGGGTTTATTTTTTTCTCTTTTTGATTTTTTTTTCTGTATTTGTTTCTTATTTTTTTATAGTTGATAGGGTATCTTATATTTTTTGTTGTTTGAGTATCTGAATTTTTATTGTTGTGTTACATTCTGTTTATTTACATTATTATTTTGATTTTCTGTCTAGGATTTATATTTTCTGTTGTTTTTTTCATTTTAGATTTTATTGTTATTGATTTTTTTGAGTGTAGATTAATTTCTTTATTTATATTAATTTTTGGGTGGGGGTATCAGCCTGAGCAGTTAAGAGCAGGTTTGTTTTAAATTTTTTACACTCTTTTTGGTTCATTTCCTTTTTTATTTGAATAATTTTTATGGTTATTTTAATTATTTATTTTTTGATTTTCTTTTTAATAATTATTTAATGTTTATTATTTTATTTTATTTTATTTTTTAATTAGGTTTCCTTTAATTGGGTTTCATTTGTGGTTGCCTAGGGCTCATGTAGAGGCTCCTACTTCAGGTTCAATACTTTTAGCTGGTATTATACTAAAGTTAAGAGGTTATGGATTTATTCGTTGTTTAGGTTATATCTATTATTTTTTAGTTAATTATGGTTATTTCTGTGTTAGTATTTGTTTATTTGGTTGTTTTATATTAGATTATTTTGTATAATTCAGAGAGATTTAAAGGTTCTTGTTGCTTATTCTTCTGTGTGTCACATAAGTTTGGTTATTTGTGGTCTGTTTACTATAACTGGTTTGGGGTTTATTGGGTCGGTATCCTTTATGGTTGCTCATGGATTTGTTTCTTCAGGTCTTTTTTTTTATTTAATTGGTATTATTTATCATTTGGGAAGTTGAAGATTTTTTGTTGAGAGGGGGTTACTTAATTATTTACCTTCACTTAGTTTCTTTTGGTTTTTATTTTGTATTATAAGAGATGTTTTTTATATTATATCATTATGTTTTTTATATTTATTTTTTTGATAGTGATTTTATTTATTTAGTTTATTTGGTGTTATTTGCTTCTTTTACTAAAAGTGCTCAGCTTCCCTTTTCTGTTTGATTACCTTCTGCCCATAGCTGCTCCTACTCCTTCTCTTCTTTAGTTCATTCTTCAACTTTAGTGACTTCTGGTGTTTATCTTATTGATTTAATTATTTTATTTATTTTTGTGATACTTATTTTTTTATGATTTTTTTCTTTAATTACTATATGGTTTTGTCTGGTCTTGCTGCTTGTTTAGAAAATGATTTGAGGAGGATTATTGCCTTTTCTACTTTTGAGACAATTAGGATTTATATTTTTTACCCTTTCTCTTGGATCTTTATCTCTTTGTTTTATTCACTTATTAATTCATGGTGTTTTTAAATCTTTACTTTTTGTGTTCTGGTATTTTTATTCATTGTTTTTTTAGGTAGTTAGGGGATATTCGATTTATGGGGGGGTATTTCTAAGCAATGTCCTTATGTAAGTACAGCATTTTTTGTTTCTTTGATTTGTTTATGTGGGTTTCCTTTTTTTCTGGTTTTAATTCAAGGGATTTTATGTTATTTTTTTTAATGTTTTTTTATGTGTGTGTATTTTGGAAAATCCACATTCAAATGGTGAATTTTTATCTAGTCTTATTTTTTTTTTTGTTGTTATTGTGATTATTATTATTATTATTGTAATTGAAGTTAATTTTATTATTGTTATTGTGATTTTAATTATCCTTTTAACTTTGTTAATCTATTAGTTGGAAGCTAATTATACTTTTTGTACTAAAAAGATTTAAATTTTATTTTCCTCATCAGTAAATTGAAATGTAGAGGAATAATCAAATTACATCTACAAAGTGTCAGTATCAGATTGCAGCTTCTAGTCCAAGGTGTTGATTTGCGGAAAAATGTATTTTTATGCATCATATTGATGAATTTATGAGGAAAATTGTTCCAATAATTACATGTATGCCGTGAAATCCGGTTGTCAAGAAGAAAGATGATCCATAGATTGAGTCTGCTATTGCAAAACTTGATTGTTGATATTATCATTTTTGTAGAATTGTGAAGTATAATCCTAATATAATTGTTGAAATAAGTGATTTGTTTGATATTGATAATTTATTTGATAGGACTCTGTGATGAGCTCATGTCACTGCGATTCCTGATGAAATTAAGATAATTGTGTTTAAAAGTGGTACTCCTATAGGGTTGAATGGTTTAATTGATTTTGGTGGTCAGTTTATTCCAATTTCGACTGAGGGGGCAAGTCTTGAATGAAAAAATATTCAGAGAAATGATATGAAAAATATTATTTCTGAGACAATGAATATAATTATTCCTATTTTTATTAATGATTTTACTTTAATTTTGTGGTTTCCTTGAAATGTTGATTCTCAGGTGACGTCTCATAATATTGTTATTGATAATATTGATATTGAGGTTCCTATTATTATTATTATTATTATTAAGTTGTATTCTTTTGTTTGAGTTCAGTTTACAATACCTGTTAATGTTGTTATTACGTTAATTGACAGAAAAATTGGTCATGGTCTTTTTGAAACTATATAGAATGGGTGGATTTTTTTTCATAAGGTACTTCTCTAGAGTATAGTGTTACAAGTGTTGTAAAAACATATGCTTGAATAATTGAAATTGCTATTTCAAATGCTGTTAAGATTATCTGAATTGGTAGTGTAATCATTAAAATATTAATTGATAAAGTGTTTCCTAGTGTTATTAGTAGGTGTCCTGCAATTATATTTGCTGTTAGTTGCACGGATAATGAAATTGGTCGAATGATGTTTCCTGTAGTTTCAATTAAGATTATTATTTGTGAAATAGCTGATGGTGTTCCTTTTGGTAAAATATGTTTAAATATTTTGTTTGTAAAGTTTGGTAATGGATAGAAGAATTATTACTGTGTGATCATGGAAAATTATTAGTTGCTCTATGATTGGTCTTGCTCTATTTATTATATTAAATTTTATTCATGATGCTATTTCTAAGGAAATTATTCTCTAATTTATTAATGAATTTTAAGTTCATGACAATTTTCTGCCTCTCTTAGAATTATTTTGAAACTAATGGTTAGTGTGTGACACTCACAATTGAATGAGTGTTCGGGTGGAAATGTAATTGATAATCATTCGATTGATGATGATTTATTGTTTTTTGAAAATTGTGATTCGTTTAAATATTAATGATTCTCATATGATAAATATAAATATTATAATTCTGATTATTGGGATAAGATATTCTATTGATTATATTTTTTGTTTCATGTTATGTAATTATCTGGATAGTAGAGTATCGTTGTGGTATTCCGGCTAGTCCTAGGAAGTATTGTGGAAAAAAGTTAAGTTTACTCCTACAAATATAGTGGAGAATTGGATTTTTAATAATTTTTTTGTTTATTCTTATACGTGTTATTAATGGGAATCAGTGAATGATGCTTGCTATGATGGCAAATACTGCTCCTATTGATAAGACATAGTGGAAGTGTGCTACTACATAGTATGTGTCATGTAGAATAACATCAATTGAGGAGTTTATTAAAATGACTCCTGTTAATCCTCCAATTGTAAATAAGAATACAAATCCTACTGATCAGATTATTTGTGGTGATTTTTTTTTGTTGTTATTCCTTGTATTGTTGCTATACATCTAAAAATTTTAATTCCTGTTGATACTGCAATAATTATAGTTGCTGATGTAAAGTATGCTCGTGTGTCGATATCTATTCCTATATGTGGTGAGCTCATACAATAAATCCCGAAATTCCAATTGCTAGTATAGCGTAAATTATTCCTAGATGTCCAAATGTTATTATTTTTCCTCTTTTATTTGTGTTGATGTGAGAAATTAATCCAAATTCTGGTAGAATTAAGATATAAACTTCTGGGTATCCAAAGAATCAGAATAAGTGTTGATATAGAATAGGGTCTCCACCTCCGGTTGGATCAAAGAATGATGTATTAAAATTTCGATCAGTTAAGAGTATTGTAATAGCTCCTGCTAGGGCAGGTAGTGAAATTAGTAGTAAGACTGCTGTAATTAGTACTGATCAACAGAATAGGGGTATTTTTTCAAGTTATTCCTTTTGGTTGTATGTTTATTGTAGTTGAAATAAAGTTAATTGCTCCTATAATTGATCTGAGGCCTGCAATGTAAGTGAAAAGACAGTTAAATCTACCGATGGACCTGAGTGAGTGATTTGGGCCGATAAGGGGGGGATGAACTGTTCATCCTGTCCCTGATCCTGATCCCACTATTGAGCTTGAGATAAGTATTGTGACTGATGGAGGTAGAAGCCAAAATCTTATGTTATTTATTCGTGGGAATGCTATATCTGGTGCCCTAATTATTAGGAACTAATATTGGAACTAATCAGTTTCCAAATCCTCCAATTATAATTGGTATTACTATGAAGAAGATTATAATGAATGCATGTGATGTTATGATGGTATTGTAGATTTGGTCATTTTTAATTATTGATCCAGGTTGTATTAATTCTATGCGGATGATTATTCTACTTATTGTATCTAATATACTAGCTCATAGTCCAAAGATGAAATACAGGGTTCCAATGTCTTTATGGTTTGTTGAAAATATTCATTTATTCATTATTTAATGGGTTGGCTGATTTAGGTGATAGATTGTAAATTTATTTAAGGTTAATAACCTCTCAATATTTATTTGTCTTATATTCAAATATTCAATTATGATTCTATACTGCAAATATAGTGGTGCATTAATTTGCTAAGGCTTATTTATAATGATAATTTTAACTTTGAAGGTTAATAGTTTTTTTAACTTAAATCCTTCTTATGTTCTAATTTAATTTAAGAATTATTATTATTGGGATTCCTACTAGGTTTAAAAGAATTGGTGTAATAGATTCCTTTTTTTCAGTTTCTTTGTTTTTATTTCACTTGATTTGGTTATTGTTGGAATTATTATGTTTAGATATATATATGTGGCTATGATTGATGATGTTAACATAATTATTGGGATAGTTAATGTTATATATATTGTTGATTTTAAAATTATTCATTTTATTAGAAACCCTATAGTCAGGGGTATTCCTCTTATTGATAGTGATGAAATTATTAATGATGTTTTAGTTATATTTGTTTGTGTGTTTAGTTGTTTTCCTTTAAGGTTGTTATTATGGCAATATTAATAGTTGATTATATAGTAAATAATATAATGAATTGTTGTTTAGAAATTGTTAGTGATAAGATTATTATTGGTGAATTAAATTGATGAGTATGCTATTAATTTTTTTAGGGATGTTTTTTTTATTCCTGAAATTGGCCCTTGATATTATTATTTGTATTATTATTAATTTTATTCTGGTTATCTGAGTTGTGATGATTGTGGGAATAATTTTTTGTAAGGTTATTATTATTATACACATGTTTCATCTAATTATTTGCATTATTCTTGGTAATCATAGGTGAAAGGGGATTATACCTAGTTTTATTAGAATTCTCGTTATTATTAAAATTCTTTTATTAACGGGGCAATTAATGGTCATGTTAATAATTATTGAGGATGATATTCTTTGAATAATTACATATTTTATTGATTGTTCATTTATTTTTTTAAAAGTGGTCAAAAGGAAATTAAATTGATTTCTATAGACATTCATGTAAATATTATTCTGTTTGATGAAATTGATATAATTACTCTTGTGGCTATTACTAATAAAAATATTATTTTTGACAAATTTATTTTAATTAAAAAGAGAATTTATTCATCGATGGGGTATGGACCTATTAACTTTAATTAGCTTATCTTTTTATAGAAGAATGTGTGATGCATGAAGAATTTTGATTTCTTTAGTTCAATTTAATTCTGGATTTTACAATTTTAGCAAGAGTGAAATTTCATTTAATTTACTTCATCAAAGTAATCCCTTAATCATCATCTTGCTTAAGTATCAAAATCCATTATTTTTTCCATTTTTTTTTTATTATTTTATTTTTGGTACTTTATTTTTATTTATTTATTTTATCAGTTTGATTTCAATTTTTTTGCAATTTCTTGATTTTAAGTTTAATTTTTCAACAAAAATTTTTTGTTATAATAAGATATTTATATCATTGAATTGATTAATTATCATATTACAAAAAAGAAAAAAAAAAAGTATATTATAATACATATATTATATATAATAATAAATTTATTTAAATATAACAATTTCCCCCTATAATATAATATTTTATTGAACGTTAAACTTTAATTTATAGATGCAATATTAATTAAAAAATGTATTATATAGAGTTTATTTATTCTTTATTTTTAAAGAACAAATTAATTTAAATTAAGTTTTTACTTTAATGTAAAATAGTTTTTGTAAAGATAATCATATAAAATAAATTATTTAATTAAATGCATCAATAAAATAATTACAATAAATTTAAGTTTAATTTTAATTAGATAATTGTTTAATAATGGAATAATTTAATTCCCTATTTAGATAAATTAAATAATCCTTGATTTTAAATAATGTTATATAATAAAATAATTTTTAAGATCAAATGAACTTAAAAAAAAATAACTATATAATATATGATTATTTAAAAATATATAATTATTATTATAAAAAAAAAACTCATGGTCTAACTTTTATTTTAAAATTCAGTTCAATAAGATTATTATATGTGTAATCTATTATTTAATTATTTATTTCTTAAGAATAAATTTATTATTATATTTCTTATACTTATTGTAATTTTCAAGCTAATTATTATGTAAGTTTGAGCAGTTTTTTTTAATGTTGAAATGGTATTTAAATTTAGGGATAGCTTTTTTACTATTGTGGATGCTTGTTGTTTATCAATTTTCAAGCTAATTATTCTGTAAGTTTAAATCGCTTCTTTTTTTTTTACATTGAAATGGTATTTAAAGTTAGGGGTAGCTTTTTTACTATTTCTGGGTTTGAAGAGGGAAAAGCCCTTTCTTGAATATTTATTATTTTAAAATTATAAAATTTGGAATTTCATAATAAATGAAATTCCAAATGTAGTCATTTAGAATGCATGTAGTCACGATAATAGAAAGTGTGTGTTGCTGATCATTTTTGAAAGACTGTTCACAGCTTACACTTGGATCAGATATCGGTAAAATATTGTGTAATTGATCCAGGTCTCCGTCTGAAGTCACCGATAATTCAAATGTTTCTGGGTCAAAATTTGATTTGTAGTCAGAATCATCTTCAATGTCACTTATGGAGTTTGTATCTGAAGGTGTATCATTGTTCAAATCTATATAGATTTGTTCTACAGTTAGTTTTTTATACATATCTATGTTATGTAACTCATCACAACACGCCTAACCAAACTTTTACAGACGTACAAACTAGCATGGTGGCCCAAAATTTGGACTCTCTTTGTTACAACAAAGAGAGCAAGCACTTTTGAAGTATCTGATGTATCCCAGTAAAAAGATAAAACTGAACTTTAGTATTAATATAATTTCAACTGTAATATACTAAATAAATAAATCTTAGTAAATATTACTAACACATGCAACATTGTTGTAAGACAACATAACTGGTACACACACATTCTATCAGGTTGTTTACATCGAGCATACAAAGCAAACAGAGGTGCCAGACACGTACATTGGTTCAAAAATACTGTACAATGCGCAGTGCAAAGTGGTTCATCAACTAAATCAACGTGCCGAAACTGTATTTACGAATAAAAAAGTGGTCTATATTTTTAACCACCATGCAAGTTACTGCTGAAAAAGGATGGTTGAACCACATGCTAGAAAGAGTTAAAAGATTAAAATTACAATCATATATACAAAAATATATGAAGTCAGTTTTTGTATATGTGACTGTAATTTTAGTATTTTAATTAAAAAAAAAAAAAATGTTTGATATGCAATTTTATAAAAATATATCTTAATTACTACTGATGATGTGGGATCCTGCAAAAAAAAAAAAAAATAAATAAAAAAGGTAAGTATCATTTCATTTACTTTGTAATTCTATACTTGGGTTGTTCAAGTTGGTTTTTGATTATAAAAATACAATATAAAAAAAAAAAATTATATATATATATATATATATATATATACACATTTTTTTTTTTAATATTATGTTGTGATCAGTAGAGAAGTTTCTAGAAATGCAAAGTGCAAGAATGAAGACAAAGGAATGAATAGATGAATATGGTAGGGCAAATGAACAGAAATATAGATTTTTTCATTGCAAATACTTTTAACCTTTTGTTTATTACTTTTTTTATGTATGTATTTTTTTCAGTAAATTCATATTATTATCAAGTAGGAAAAATAAAAGTAAGGACTATCGCAACAAGGCAGTTCAGAAAGTTCATGGCCTAAGAAAGAACACACAAAATTTCTTACCAATTTTTTTTCAACATAGTCATGTTTTAAAGTAATACACTTAATCCATCGCTTTTCCAGCTTATTTATTCCTTCAATAAAATATGATTTCTCAAGCTCTGCAAAATAGGCTTCTGTCTCAGCTATGACTTCATCATTTGAGGCAAATCTTCGCCCACCAAGCCATTTCTTCAATTTTGAGAACAGGAAATAATCACTCTGAGCTACATCTGGTGAATATGGTGCATGTGGAAGTAATTCAAAGCGCAGTTCGTAAATTTTAGCAGCAACAACAGAACATGTGTTTGCGAGTGTATTGTCAGGTGAAAAAGCACTTTTTTCTTGCCCAAATGTGGATGTTTGGTCTTAATGGCCTCTTCAATTGCTCCAACAATACTCCTAATATTCTCCGGTGATTGTTTTTCCTTCTTTCCAGATAGTCTATGAGCACCACACCACGAAAATCCCAAAAAACAGAGGCCATGACTTTTCCCGCTGATCGAACACTTTTTGCCTTCTTTGGAGCACTTCCACCAGTTTCGACCAACTCTTTGGACTGTTGCTTCATCTCATGGCTGTAATAATGAATCTACATTTCATCAGTAGTAATGAAGCATCGCAAACATTCAGTTGAATTACAGTTGAACATGTCCAAACACTGCTGAGAAATGTTCTTGAGTGCATTTCTGGTCAATGGTTAACAAATGTGGCACCCATTGAGCTGACAGCTTTTTCATACCCAAATGCATGTACGATGTTGTGAGTACAGTCTGATATTTTTGCAATCTCTGCAAGCTCTCGCGTATCTTCAATCAACGATCTTTTAATACTGCATTGTGGATTTTTGTGATGTTTTCATTGATATGGCGGTTGCAGAGTGTCCTGAACGCTCATCATCAAAGATGGACGTTTGACCGCATTTGAATTCAGCTGCCCATTTTTTTACCATCGAAAACTATGGAGATGATTCATTTAATGTGAATTTAACTCCTTTTTTTACATCTGTCAGGTTTAAACCTTTCACAATGAAATATTTTATTACCGCTCAAATTTTGATTTTGTCCATTTTGCACAAAACAACAACACTCATCTACTACCTCTTAACCGCAACAATTAAATAACTGAGAAGACATGTTGGAAACTGTTTAGTATGCCATCTAATGAATATTTGTAAACTACAAATCAATATCTGGACCTACTAGCGGTATCTTTGTATCAGGCTGTGAACTTTCCAAACCACCCTCGTATGTGCATTATGTATTCTAAATATGTCAAAGTAATACAAAAGAAACTAACACTAAAATATGTAATATACTATATCAGGACTAAAGATGAATATTGTGCAATATATAATTTATGATGGCTTTTACTTGTTTCTAAAGAATGCTGTTGCAGTATTTCCTTCAACCAAAACCTTCCAAATTTCAATCCTTCAAGCTTTCGATTTCCTTCCAAAATTTTAAATTTTGTTAGATGGCCTGGGAGAATTTCCTTCCAAGGTCATCATTTCACTTTCTCAGGCCAAAAAATATCAAACTGCATTTTATATAAATGTTTTATTTTAGAATATTGTATTAGAAAAAAAATATAAGGCACTCTTGTCATATTTTGTCCATTAAGGCTGAAAAATAATTATCTCCTATCAATAAATTTTCTTCATTCAATGTTAAAACATTTTATTTTCATTTCCAGTTAACAAAAATCATCAAAATGTTGCAATCTTATTGGCTTGAATGACCAAAGGCTTTCTGCTTCCAATTGGAAGGATTTCCATCAGATCTATTAAGGACTTTATATATTGTGAATAGTTAGGAAATGAATAAACTTTTTTCTAATTCATTAAGAGCTTTTTTTAGGGCAGTTTTATGTTTATCTAAGCATATATATATTTACAAATGTATGATGTATACTTAACTATTTGAAACTGAAGATGAAAACAAGAAGTGCATTCTTCCTACTTGCAAATGTGAAAAGAAAGAATAAGTTGTATCTCTTGTAAATTTCTTTGATATATTTATCTCCTATTTTCAAGACTGATAGGCACTGGTTAAAAAAATAAAAAATAAAATGTTTTAAAAGGTATGTATTAAGATTATTAATCTCGCAGAAAAGTATAATTAATCAACTGAAATCAAATGCACGTGTTATTACCAAGTATGGTTAAGTTAGTGAAGGAGTTTTAATTAATGGCATTGTTTCAAGGGTTCCTGTAAAAATATGCTTACTGTAAACTAAATGTTTGTTTAATTCATTTGAAGTTCTTAAGACTTCAAAACAATAATTCATAATAAAGGTAAAATATAAAAAAAAGTAAATAAATAAAAATAATTCTAACTAACTTGTATTGCCCACCAGAGTCACACAGATAAAGTTCTTCTGTTGTAATCTGTCTATCGGTTTCAAGAGATGGATGATAATGGATTATGGCACCATGTGGACCAACAGAAGACATAGTCTCGAAACTCAAACCAACAAAATCTTCCTGTTTACTGAAACAAAAGGATGGAAAAACCTTACAAAAAGTAAATGTTAATTACATTGTTGCATTGATTAAAAAAAATTAACTAATCGTGATGAAATGGGGATATTACATCACTAGTTGCCCCTTTTGCCACTAGTGTAACAGTGCCACAATCTTTGATATCCTCTCCCCTCCATGGTAGCCAATAAGATGCAATATTATGAACATGTGTCACTCAGTATCATTTTGAAGTGCTAATGCGCCTGATAAATATGGAGTAACACGTAGTCACCTGGTCGTTTATCTGAATTTTGTTCAAAGTAAGTCATAAAAAATCTCAAATTTTAATAAACAATATATATAAATTAAATATATTTAAAATTTTATTTTATGTACAAATTATATAGACACAAATACATAAGTTAAAAAAAATAACAGAATTAAATTTAAGATAAATAAATAAAAACTAATATTAAATAAACGTTTCCTTAAAAGACAAGAAAGTTTCCTTAAGACACCGATAAATTAAAAAAATATAGTAAATAAAAAATTATTCAAATATTTCAAACAGAGAATTAATTTGTGTGTAAATAAAATATAGACGTAACTGAGGACGATCCTGATCATTGTGACTGCTGCAAAGGGAACAATGTTTACGACAGCAACAATGTTTACACTTCAAGTTTTAGCAGGCGACTGGAGAAGAACAGTGTATGGGTAGACATACCTGAGGATGATCCTGATTGTCATAGCCGATGCACAGGAAGTGATGGGAGGTGCTCGACGAGACTGTGCACCAGGAGAGTTCCCTCTATTTTTATTTTAATTGCCAATATCTTGAAAACAGTGCATCCTAGGGCATTTTTGACTGAAAAAATACTACACTTTACAGCACCCCAACGCAGATTCCAAGGAACCAAATTTAAAAAAAATTATAAAATTACCCACGTTTCACATGAGACAAAAAATATAATTCTATATATCTTGATAATTGAGTGTGTGTTTATAAAAATTCCAACTACAATGTATTCTGTACTTGCTATTTTACAAAACTATGTAAATTAACCATGGTTCATATCTTTTATGTCTAAAGAACTAAGTCTTTAGAGCTAGTATGGACTGTATTGGTATTCGGATGAAATGATGAAACCATGATGTTCTAGGACAATTGGAATTTAATTTTGTCACAAAATACTATACAAAACAAATCACATTAGACTAAGAGCATGCATGACGGCACCGGACGGGATTCTTCACTCGAATGCAAGTATGAGACTGACTCGCAGGCCAGCGCTAGTTGATACTAAAGCGCAGCACTAGCTGGCTCAAACAAGGAACGGAACAACTACAATAAATAATATATTTAATGAGTTGTTTATATATAACAACTTATTATATATAAGTGTGTATGTAAGGTAGTCTTACTTGTGTTTGTTCCTGATAGTTTATGGCTGTTGCACTAGAAGGCGTCGATTGACAGATGAGGTGCTAATCAAGTCCTGTACACCGGGACTTCATGAATGGATGTGACATGGACCACCTGTGAATGTTTTTATGGTGGCATCCCAATGAGGTCTGGCTTATTACTGTGAGATGTAAAAAGTTAGAAGGCAAACAAAAGGCGACTTCCGTTAAAGCCTGGGTAGGAAGGGGGAGGTGGCGACCGGAATCGTCACAAGGTGGGTATCTTCCCTTTACAGGGGTTGGGATGCTTATGTTGACATTAACAAATTTGATACTGCTATGACTCTGCTACTCGACTTTGTTTCAGTAAATGATTATCTGTATTACATCATTGGCTTTTGTGTTCAGCACGTGGCAATTGCAATTGGATAAATACTAAATCTAAATAAAAGTTGCATGCTTGCACTTGTGCATGCTATGATAAATAATACAGATTGTTTGGATAAAGGTACCTAAAAGTAACAGCTTTTATTAAGAGAACCAATTAATACAGTTTAACATATTTTTTTAATAAAACACAACTCACCATGTTTTAATGTAGGTTAGTCAAGTTCAATGAGTGCACCTTTTGTTGTATGGCGATATAAGGTGTGACATGGTAATTTATGAACATGATAACATGTCGATGTAAGTGTGGTGGATTATCATCTTATTGGAAACTAAAGCTCACAGGAACAGCAAAGTTCTCAAGTATGTTGAAGTAGTTTTCCTATCACAGTGGGCTCTATGAAGAAAAAAAACAGACTGACGACTCCATTTTTGTGAAGTCCTAACCAGATATTTACTTTGGTGTGACCCTTTCATCTTCGATTATTGTATGGGGCTTTTTGGTACCCCAAATTCGACAGTTGTGTCTGTTAACATTCCTACACATGTGAAAGGATGCCTCATTACTAAATAAAAATATATCAAGATAATAAGGATTGTTTTTGACATGGTATATTACCTCTACAGCAAATTGATATCACATCTGCAAGGTAACCCATACCCTCAGCAGTGCAGTCGCCATTCTGCAAACAGCTACACAATCAAAATAATCACCATAATTTCTACCTAACTGTGGTTCGATGCCAGTATGCCTACTTTCGTCCAATCAACTGCCCAGGTGGTCCCTAGCCACTTGGGGTGCTGTCCTACTCAGATTTGCACTCTGTCTACTATTTGCACTCACTCGATGAAGCCAGATCCATTACCCTAAGAATTGCGTCCTCTGTGCCCTTGCCGGGGCAAAAACCATATTGGTCGTCCATCAACATATGGTTAGAAGTCAACCTACAATTAATGCGGAGGTACAAGACTTCTCGAAAACCTTACCTACTACAGGCAAGTGTCAGAGGACGCTAAGAAGAACTTACAGTGGGATCCTTGTTGTCACCTTTGAAAAGCAATTTCAACACACCACGTTTTTAACATGCTGGGAAATACCCATCAAAAACATCCTATTAAAAACCATAGTCAAAGGACCAAGAATCACTGGCAATTTGTGAACAAGAAGTTCCACTGTGATACCATCACATCCAGGGGGCTTTATTCCTAGACAAGCTACAAATTACTTGGTAGACTTCCGCCTCAGTAATTTCAGAAGACAAACTCTCAGAGCAAAAACCTACAACTTCTCTGTGAACACGTCAATGATACGAGGTTCCACCAACCTCGGTATCATCTGGAAGTTGATCGTTAATCAGAAGAGTGAGAACACAATCTTTGTCTATAACAACTCCATCCTGGCTCAAGAGAGCACAGAAGAATTTTTTCTGCTTATGACCAAGTACTCTATAAACAACACCTAATGGGTCTCTGTTTCTCTGCTCTTGTACAAAAGAGCGCCAGGAATCACGCTTGGAAGACCTAACCTTGTGAAAATACTCGGTCCTCTTCTGATGATAATCCGCAATCAAAACTGCACGCTGATCACGATCATCCTTACGCTGTGCAGCTCTCCTGAGCCAGCCCATAGTCCGCTTCATCGCGGTCAAGTCCCAAGTCCACCATCCAGCTACTGTCTCTTGACCCATACTTCTGAGAATCAACTGTAAAGCGGCTTCAACTACCACAGAAAATAATTCTCTGCCAGGTCATCTAACGGGACCTCATCAAGACTTCCAGCAAAAACTCAAAACCTGGCCGCAAGAGTATTTGAAAACCTTGACCAATTCGCACGCCTGTGCAGGAAGTGCCCCTGCTGAACAGGAACATTCCCCGTAAAGACATCATGCAGATCATCTGCCAATTCAAAAACTATTAGCCAGTGATCTCTCGCAATCATCAACTACCGACTAGTTAAGAATCCTACCAGGGAATGATAACATCAATGTTGGTACCATGGAAGGCTAACTGTTGGAATGGCAAACCAACTGCACCGGCGAAGGTAATCAACTCGCCAGCTAATTTGAAAACATCAAACTGATGCTGCATGATGAAACCTTTGATTAATTCGCCGCCATCGTCTGTGATCCCACTGTGCCAAAGAAGCGATTTAGCATTCACATCAACTACTACAAGAATAGGACAACCTGCTACCAACCTAACAATTCTATCCCATCTTTCCAAGTGCTGGTCAGTGGGATCCCTGTACTGAAAGTACAATCTAACAACAACCAGGTTCAAACCATTCACAGCAAGCTTAACGACGTGACGCGTGTCAGAAGCCTGCCATATGAAGACACTATTTATCGACTTCCTGCACAGTATGGCGGATTTACTATCACCGATGAAAAACTTATTTCAGCCTGAAAACCCTGGCAGATCACCCTTGACCACATATGGGTGCTGTAGAAGAAGAACATCAAGTCACCATTTCTCAACAACTTCATCTAACTCAACTTGGACTGCATAAGCTCCCTGGGCATTTAGTTGACCGATCCTAACCATCGAGAGAGTTGAAGTACTTCACAACTGCTCTCGAGTAGCAACCACAGTCCTTACTATTGACTGAGTGCCTGTGACACTTTTGCGCAACCTTTTACAGTTAACGCAAGTCGGAGCCTCTTTCTTTTGCAGAGTCGTCATGCTTCTGGCACTCCTCGCCACAATGTGCACAGACCGATGCATACTTACAGAACTTGGCCCCGTGGCCAAACCTACAACACTTAAAGCATCGCTGCACATCAAGGTATACCTTGACATGCAAAGTCAATGAAGATTCGTCCCTCTGACACGAACTTCTGATGGAGACCAGTCCCTAACTCAAACACACTGTGATATCGTGGGGCATCACATTTACCAGTCTTAAAGATGAGTCTACACTGATCCTTAAACATAGCCTCGTCCAAGTCAGTGTTCTGCTCTCGGATGAGACAGAACCTCATCATCGGAGAGGCTCCGTTCTATGTCATACACAATGACATGGGGCCTTCTTAACCGCTTGGGCCTTGACCTCAAGCTTCTGGACTGTCGGAAACTCCTTGATGATTTGGACTGTCTCCTTGTTTTCAGCGACAACTACCAGCCCTTTGCTGGTCTCCTTTATGACCCTGATCTTGAACCAATTCCGGTCACCACAAAGAGTTGTCCAGAAATCACGCTTCAGTTCTTGGCTCATGGTCTTTTGAGCCCTCTACCTTGTTGACGAACAGGACCTCCAGCTTCTTAGCCACCTTGCTGGCCTGGCGCTTGGTTTTAAGCACATCAGCATAGCACCTGGGCTGCACTAGAGGTTGGACCACCTTCAGAACTATTTTCACCTCCTTGGGCTTGGAAGCCAAAGCTTTGAAACCCTCACAAACTGCCTGCCATAACAGCCTCTCTGATCTTTGATAGACGGGAAAGAGTTGTCTTCTTCATCACCATGCTAACGCTGCCGGGAAGCGCCAAGAAATCTAACAAGTAGTCCAGGTCCTTCTGGCTACTTTAGCCAGCGGGGCAGAAATACCAGGTCTGCCCTTCACATGCCGAAATGCCTCTACGGGTGGTGTCACCTTAACCCGGGTGGGTGCTCCCGTGTCCATCGCGCTGAGCTCGTCCTCAGAGTAGCTCGATGGCACAGGCTCCTGCTTCTGCTTCTGCCTGGACTTGTGAACCTCCTGAAACTCGAACATAGCCAAAGATTCCCTAACCTGCAGAACTAACAAGATTCTTGCTGTCTTCCTCCTAGCAAAAGCTTTGGACAAGCCACAAAGTGCTGACTGACCGCAGCAAGCACAGGCAGCTGGGGAAGTTCTGTATTCCCCTGTCACACTATGCACCTCTTTGCCGCTACTGGTTCAGTTAAGTGCAATATGTATGGCAAGAAACCATGGATTACTGCCCTTGTTCTTAAAAGAACACAAGTAGGACTAAGGGCACTACCCATTACTCGTTAAGGGGACTTACGACCAAAAGTCATTGCCATCTTATTGCCATGCAGAGGCGGGTGCCCAAACAAATATTCACCTTGCACCACGTGCACAAGTGATGATTCACAAGTCTCAAGATTAAATGATGTTGCTATTGCTAAAGCACTCAAAATCGAATTCGCAGAGAACTGTCAAAGGTACTTACATGACGAACAACTCAAAACAAAATGGAAAAAGAGACTCAATGCAATGTAATTTTGTCCGCATCAAAGGGCCAAAGTAAAGTACATTAACAGAGACATCCCAACCCCATGGAGGAAGACACCCGCCTAGTGTCATTCCGGTTGCTCCCCCCCTCCATTTCTTGCCCTGTTGAGCTTTAATGGGAGTCGTCTATCACCCTCTGACTTTTTACATCTCATAGTAATAAGCCTGGCCTTGTTGGGATGCCACCGATGTAAATGCCTCGGTAGACATTCGCATTGGTGATTTAATAATTCAGCTTATTGCCTTCGCTGTAGGCCTTATCCGGACATCTTGAATGTCCTAGATTGTATCCCTCTGAACTAGATAACCAAGTTCGCAGAAGCGTGAACCCCGCATATAGTCCTACTTATTATGAGCCAATTTCGTGAATGTCTCATAATTCATGGAAAAATGAACACAACACACCACAAAACATGTTGATCGCAACTAAATTTAGTCTTAGTTACATTATCAGAAACAGTACAAGTCCTGCACATTTGTGAATTTTCAGAGCACAGGACTTGACTAACACCTCGTCAGTCAATTGCTGCCTCCCGGTGCAGCAGCCATAATGATCAGGATCGACCTCACACGCAAAACAACTTATTAAATATATTAATTATTGTAGTTCTTTAAACACAAAGATATGAACCACGCGAAGCTTGGTTAATATATATTTTTTTTTTGTCTTCAGTCATTTGACTGGTTTGATGCAGTTCTCCAAGATTCCCTATCTAGTGCTAGTCGTTTCATTTCAGTATACCCTCTACATCCTA
This sequence comes from Lycorma delicatula, assembly GCF_047948215.1. Lineage (NCBI taxonomy): Eukaryota > Metazoa > Arthropoda > Insecta > Hemiptera > Fulgoridae > Lycorma > Lycorma delicatula. The sequence goes on along the minus strand of NC_134459.1, from coordinate 94,043,211 downwards.
CATCCCTAACAATTTGTTTTACAAATTCCAAACGTGGCCTGCCTACACAATTTTTTCCTTCTACCTGTCCTTCCAATATTAAAGCGACAATTCCAGGATGCCTTAGCATGTGGCCTATAAGTCTGTCTCTTCTTTTAACTATATTTTTCCAAATGCTTCTTTCTTCATCTATTTGCCGCAATACCTCTTCATTTGTCACTTTATCCACCCATCTGATTTTTAACATTCTCCTATAGCACCACATTTCAAAAGCTTCTAATCTTTTCTTCTCAGATACTCCGATTGTCCAAGTTTCACTTCCATATAAAGCGACACTCCAAACATATACTTTCAAAAATCTTTTCCTGACATTTAAATTAATTTTTGATGTAAACAAATTATATTTCTTACTGAAGGCTCGTTTCGCTTGTGCTGTTCGGCATTTTATATCGCTCCTGCTTTGTACATCTTTAGTAATTCTACTTCCCAAATAACAAAATTCTTCTACCTTCATAATCTTTTCTCCTCCTATTTTCACATTCAGTGGTCCATCTTTGTTATTTCTACTACATTTCATTACTTTTGTTTTGTTCTTGTTTATTTTCATGTGATAGTTCTTGCGTAGGACTTCATCTATGCCGTTGATTGTTTCTTCTAAATCCTTTTTACTCTCGGCTAGAATTACTATATCATCAGCAAATCGTAGCATCTTTATCTTTTCACTTTGTACTGTTACTCCGAATCTAAATTGTTCTTTAACATCATTAACTGCTAGTTCCATGTAAAGATTAAAAAGTAACGGAGATAGGGAACATCCTTGTCGGACTCCCTTTCTTATTACGGCTTCTTTCTTATGTTCTTCAATTATTACTGTTGCTTTAATTTATATAATTTTATAAAATAGCTAGCATACAATACAATGTTGTTTGATGTTTTTAAAACACATACTCTGTTATCAAGTAATATAGAATTATATTTAAGTAACCCATGCGAAACATGTGTAGTTTTATAACTTTTTAAAATTTGGGCAATATGCCATTGCAGTGCAATGGTATATTGCACTTTTTTTTAAGTCAAAAATGTCCTATGACACAATGTTTTTGAGATACTTGAAAAATTTAATCATAGGAACTCCTGCTGAACAACTCTTGTTCAGCACCACCCACACAGTGCATCAGCTGCATTGACCAGGATCGACCAGATATGTCTAAACCCCCCCTACACACACATTTTACAGTCATGCACCAAAACTCAAACCCTGTGCAGCAGCCACAACGATCAGGATTATCCTCAGGTATGTCTATATTTTATTTACACATAGAAATTAAAATATTTTTGTTTCATTTATATAAATTTTTCTATTTAATATATTTTTAAACTTATTTATGCTTAAGAAAACTTTATCTTTTAAGGAAAAATTTATTTAATATCAATTTTTTATTCATTTATTTTAAATTTATTTCTATTATTATTTATTTACATATATATTTGTGTCTAATTTATACACACAAAATAAAATTTTAGAAATATTTAATTTATTAATATTATATATTAAAATTGTGTGATTTAGATACCACTGAGAAGCCACTTTACCAATTTTTTTTTTATATGGTTGTAAGCAGAGTAACACATTTATTTTATCTGAACAAACAGAAATAAATATTAATGGAAAAATGTTGGTTTTTAATTAATGAATTTTTTTAGATTTATAAATTTTTATATATCTTAAATATTATCAGTGGTTCTAGATTAAGAAAAAACGGTATATTGATTATGTTAAGTTATAAAATGCTTATTAATTAAAAAAGGCACCATTTGATTTTCTTCTGATTATAAGTAAAGAGTTTCATTAAATTTATTCTTTTGAATGCTAAGAAAGCATTTTATTTATTGAAAATAAAATACAATTAAACATTAAAGCCTAAACTGCCAGTATCTACTTATTTAGCGAAGAATTTTATTCATGTAAACTACATTTTTTTTCCAATTTACAATTAATATGCTAGTTCAGGCTTTGTGTTAATGAAACTGCATCTTGATATATGCAGGTTACGTGAATTACAAGTAAATCATTGTAATTATCTTTATTTATTAATAATTACTTTAAAGATTTCATAATAAAAAGAAATTCATACCTTCTTAATGAGTCCAACTTCTTAGCACCAGAAACTTCAGTTACCAATTGACCTTTTGCAACTTCTTTCTCCAACCATGCAAAATAGCAGCATAGTGCTGCAGCATCTTTTATATGTGCGTTAATCATCCCTTTCAAAAGAATTAATTGTAATCATAAATAAACATATAAATACATTATATTTAATAATTGCTTAAAAAACTGAAATTCAGTATTACCTAAACAGAACCTTCAATTTTCTCCTTGAATCATCATTCATAAGAGGTATGAAAATCATTTAAAGATATCTTCTTTCCAAACTGGTGTTCTGTTCACTTAAACTAGGTATTTCATAAATTAATTATTACTATTATTATCGCTATTAATAATCAAATACATTGGATAATGAAATTAACTGTTTTACTAAACTTTAATAACAAAGTGGAGCAAACAGTAAATATTAAACTGTGGTACTGAACAAACAAACAACAGATTAATTTAATAACAAAGTAAATCTCTGATACAAGAATAAAATCTACCAGTCTGATGAAATAACAATGTCACAAAATTAATATTTTAATAACAAATTGAATCAATTTGATATACTCTTTGGTCAAGACCTAAGCATGTTTTTTTTAACTTCCAGGACCACCATTAGGTATCACTTCAGAAGATGAGATAAATGAAAATTTTTGTAGCATGTGAAAATGCCATGCTGACCAGGATTCGAACCCAGGACCTCTGGATAAAAGACCAAGATGCTATCACCCGCGCCATGGAGGCCAGCCAACAAACAAAGCATTACTTGGGAACAAGAACAACTACCACATGTAACTGAAAATGTTTTGTCATAAGTGAAAATTAATTAATTTCTAAACAATGTGAAAATAAGTAAACATATAATAGATTTTAGTCATATATTTTTCTTTAAGCAAGCTTTAAAGAAAAATGTTTAACTTACCCTGAATCTCAACATCATTTTTTATTGCTTTTAACAAAGCTACAGGTGAAACTTCAAGAAGTCTTAATTTTTTAGGAACTACAGAAATTGGAGCATAACTTGTTGATTGGCTAATCCAAACTTTACCATCATTTTCTTCTATTCTTGATACCTATCAAACAAGTTATCATTTATTACTGGTTTCTCAGCTGTTAAGTGTGAGCATTAAAGAAGCTGAAATATGTTATTAAGTTTATAAATACATTCTTATTACAGCACAGAATGCATTAATTTTAAGGAATATTTTAAACACTGCATTAATTTTTTTACCTAAAATAGTTGGCAATAATGTTGCTTAAGTATCCTGAAATTTATATAAGTAACAAAGTTTAGCCCTTCCTTAGTGTTTAAATAAAAAATTATTTCAGTGGAAGATATTTAATGTCAAAACAGATGTGAAACATTGATACATGACAAATTACTCACATCCTGTCTGGTGGTGCTATTTTTCAGTTATAACTTATGTGGAAAACTTGGCAATTTTACCTGAAAAATGTTGATAAACAAAATACATTTGTTGTTAGCTATTATAAAACTTTTATAAAATGTAACTTTTATAGTATAAATAAATCCACATCTATATGCCTACTTTGAGGAATCCAAGAAAAAAAATTATAATATAGATAATATTATGGTGGGTGTATACCCACACTTTTCTCTCTATCCTCTCAAAAAAAAAAAAAAAAAAAAAAATCACTTGCTCTCCGATTACTTACTACATTTGCAGTTCATTCACTCTGAAATATAATACTTAATTTAATAAACATCAGAATATTCAATAAGTTAGCTCCTGAGAAAAAACAAATATTTCTGTGTTTATATTCTGATGTTTTTAACTTTTTGTGAACAGCATGGAGCCTTGTTGACATCTATATTTAAAACTGTCAGGTTAACACTTGTTTTCTTCAAGTCTAGAAACTGAACACCCTAAAGAGAGTTAGATTAACCAAATTTTCTGATATTTCATTGAATATACATTTACATAAACTTTTCAACTTCTCTAAATGATGCATGACTATCAGCAAGAATGAAACTGCAATTCCAATATAAACAGATCATGATGTTGTACGATGGCAAGTAAAAAATAAAGTGAAATTTAAGAAAAATTATTTCTATTTACACTTATATAAATGAAATATGCTTTTTTTCAGCATAATCCCATTGTAAGTACTTATTCTATCTTTTAGTCAGAATAAAAATGATTCCCTTGCAGCTCTTCTTTAAAGCAAGCTAAGAAGAAGAAAATTCCTTGGAGTCAGGTCAGGGCTGTACAATGGATGGTCTAGCAGCTCAAAATCAAGATCTTGAAGTAAAAGCTTTGTTGACTGTTTAAGGTCAAGCGCATTATCCAGAAATAAAATCACATCTTTTAAAAGCTACTACTAAGCCTTTTGAGTTTGATTTTTGCCTTCAATGATTGCAGTGACTCACAGAATAGTTTTCATTATTCCCTGTTTTATCTTTAGGGATGAAGTTCTACATTTCAAAATATTATCAACATCAACTTCCTACAGAATTGGGTTTCACAGTTTTTGATACAATAGAAGGATTTTTCGAATAATCTGTCACTTATTCTCAGGTTGAAAGTGATGAATCTATCAACATCATACATTATTATACACCACAGAAATGAATTTTCTTTATCTTCATAATGTTTCAAAGCAATTTTGTGAAATTTTCAAATAATTCTCCAGATGGATGTCTTGTCAGTTAACATGAAACCAGTGAGTAGAGAATTTTCGAAAATTAACATTGAGGATGTCTAAAAATGCCAAGCCATAGCTTATATTCAATTCACTTACAATTTCATCAATTTTAATTTATCAATTTCTGTGAATCATTGGTTTAAACAATTTGATATTGTCATTATTCCTTGAACTATTTTTCAGTTGTTCATCACAGAGAGAAAACCTTGCTACTTAGTCATCATGGAGCAGTAGAACGACCAACAGCTTTCACTACAAAAATGTTTTACAAAGCCAATGATAATTTGGAAGGCGCACAGAAGGAGTTCAAAAGTTCCCATTTTTTTGTGTCACCTGTATAAGGGTATGATGATTTATATCCTAACAGTCAGATGACTGGGAGGCAAATAAAAATTTCCTTTTACATTTTGACTTTCCCTCATAGAAAAATGCAAATAAGAGAATGATGGTGCTAACGAAATTGATACTAAAAAAAACTAAAAATTTACATGTTCCTACCACTGCCAATATGCTTTTGTTGTCAAACATGTTTGTCTATATTTTAGCAGTAACTCAAGATGTTTGACTACACTGATTAAAGATTTGTTGAAAATAATACAAAAAGTTCTAATAGTAAGAAAATGAACTTTTATATACTTATTAAAAAAACAACATAAAATTAAATAAATAAATAAATCAAGTATTTACTAATTCAGAAAGAAAATAATCATGACTAAAAATTAAACAGAGAAATAAATCATTATACAAGGCATACTAAAGTAAGGTCCATTTTCAAACAGCCATAAAATTTATGCTCTGCACCAAGACTTTTTCCTTGTGTATGTCAGTTAACATTTTCGGCATTCATCAGGCATAGAATTTTTTATAAACCCATTTTTCAGTGAGAACTTCATAAATTAAAGAAGTAAAGGAAACATCAAAGATAAATGTGGAATATTGAAGGACTGCAACATTTCTTCCTTTATAATGAAAAAAGTAAAATTTTTATAAAGTTATCCTCCCTTGGAAAATTTTAACAAACTCTCAAAATCTTCCCTCCCAGTTTACAAAAATAATTTAAAGTGATCAATCACCTAATGCAAAGCTATCACTAAAATGTATGATTGTAGTGCTTTTCATTGTTACAGTGAAAGCATTACATTGTAATTTCAAGATTACCTTGTTCCTAAGGAGAGCTAAAGATAAACTAAATTACATACATAATTTTGTAACTCAAAAGACCTTAAAACATTTTTGAAATAAACGAATTGGAAGGTTGTTTACTGAACAGTAATAATACTTCTTACTGTTATATTAAAACAGAAAACAAATTAAGATTTATGAGAAAATTAATAAGCTTATATAACAAGTACTAAAATGTTTTATATAACTTGGAATACTATGGCTACCTGCTGACTTTTCTGAACTTCATAAAAAATAGATAAACAAAAAATTTTATTTTTCATGAAATTCTGATTTGACTTTTAAACAAATCAAAATTTTCACAAATTTTGAAATGTTTTTCACAAAAAACAAAAATCATTTAAATTTAATTTTGTGAAAATAAAATCCCTTATGTAAATAAATCACATTTTATGAGACTCCTTTCCTCAGTTTTTACACAACATTTAGTTAAGAATTAAATAAAGAAATGTTTGTTAAAAAATAAAATTAATTAAAGGCTTCATCAATTGTTTATTATAGCTATTAGTTATTTTCATTCCTGAATATGTTCCAATTTAAAAAAATAATCAATTTTTTCTATTATTTCTCAGAGTAAATAAACTACAAAATGTTTACTTTCTATTTATTTATTTATCTTTCCTGTTTAATAAACAGAAAGATTAAAGGAAGTGAGAATCTACTATTGCCAATTTGTTTTTTGTTACAAAAAGTACACTTATTAAAAAAACAATATTCCAATGGTCAAATATTACTTACTTTTAAACCATAAAATGAGGAATTCTGGTCTTTGAAATTGCTTATTTCTTTGACTGTTTAAAATAAAAATTTAAATGTACAAAGTTTGGTTTTACTTTTTGCAGCATTATACAAAAGGGTTTAAATTTCAATGGTAGAAACTGAATATATTATACCCACCTAACACACAGAATACAAAATTAAATTAAAGAAAAACATTATTAAATGCTAACTACTTTGGCATTTTACTCATTATCTTATCTTAAAATTAAAAATTTGTTATTATCTTAAAATAGTTTGATATTTTTTAACCCCCCAACAAAAAAAATATATAAATTTTTACCAGGAATCTTGCATAGAATGTTTTTGGATGCTTACCCCTTATTTAAGATTTTGTTTAACCCCTCCATCATGCTTATAATAAGATAATCCATCGTGCAATTAACAGAGAACCATCAATTTGCATTAAGATTTTTTTTTAACGAGGTTTGTAGTCAATCAGTGCCTTGACATGAAATTACTATTGTAAAAAATAAAAATTTACCTTAAAAATTAAACAGATGTAAAACGCCAATGTGAAATAAAATAAAATTTAAAATCTAACATAAAACAACAAAATTACCATATGTCAAAAGGCAAAAACATATTACAGTTTTATTCAAATATTTGAATCCAGATGCATAGCTTTAAGAAATTGTAAGATATTAGATAACATTGATATACCGTTGCCTAGAATATTTCGATAGGTCTTAGTTTAAACTTATGATGTAATGCCGCATAACAGATACAGTCCATAAGGATGGTGTATTGTTATTTAGCAGTCAATATAATACTGATATGCCATAATAATTCTAATATTTTGTAATAATCATTTATTGAGGTACAAACATGAAATAGAATAATGACAATGCTAAAATATACTGTACCACATCTTGGGATTTTTATTACTAACTGTAATTTAGCAAATATAGATCAAACTATATAAGAATAAGTCAAAGCATGAAAGCATGATAAAAAAACAGAGAGACATTATTCAACATAACTACTAACTAAATTTCCTTAATGTATCCATTTTTCCACATTATATTATGTACAAAACAACAAAATAAAACTAAACTAAAAACAAGAAATATAGTGGCAATTAGTCATACCTGTTCACTAATGAAAGGCTGAATTTTATCATATGGATGTACAGTAATGCTTAAATTTTCTTCATTAAAATGATTTCTAACAGCTGGACTTAATTTACTTTCATCAATAAAAAAATGCAACTTTTTTGGTGTCACAGCAACATATGAAAAAAATACAGGGTTATACTGTATATCAGAACCTCGTAAATTCAACAACCCTGAAAACATAATTAATTTCAGCAAAGGAAAACAGACATAACTAAATAACATTTTAAAATATAAGCAAAATGTACTGTGTAAAACGAATGCAATGCAGTATTGTAAAGGCACATAAACAACACTTAAAAATAAACATAATTAATTTTTGTATTCAGAACTAAAGAGGGTTCATATGATAATTAATCTCCTCCCTTCACTTGTTTTCACTAATGAATTAAAGACAGATATTATAATATTAAAACTGTTAATATATTAAAACATATATTAGATTTATAAAAAAATAACCCCATCCTTGTTGGAGAAAAATAAAAGAAACTGGTTCAGCTGCCAGACCATCCATAAAGAAAGCAGTAACGGAATAGCCAATTGCTTGGTGAAACAAAGGAGGGTGGCAACTTTATCAATAATCAAATGAAAGGACTCCAACCAGATGATTACATAAAGGACTCCTCAAAAGAGTGAAGGGCTACATGTAATCTAGAACTTCTGTTACAACTGTGTCTACCTACCTAACAAAAGCACTAACACAGTATCACAGTTCTGATTTTCTAAAAATTTAGTTCATACAAAACAAATTTTAGAATTACGGAAGGCAACAGAAAAACCTAACATACCAGATAGTAACTGTCAAAAATGAAAATGTTTTTTAAAATAATAAAATATTTTATTAAATTTTTCTGACTTAATGAACACCTCTTCACTCCAAAAATAAAAATAAATATTCATGCCAACAGTGCGTAACTGATTAACGCACGGTATTCATGGCATCAAACATGTTCATAGCTTGTCCATGGTATGCTTGCTCATCACTATAGCAGTTACATATTAAAAAAAAAGAAAAAAGAGAATAATCAGAAATATAGTCAAACAAACACATGTTACAATTGTTCTTATACATTTCATTGCTAAATACTCACATGCTACTTCATCCAAAGCACAAACAATAAATAACTCAGCTCCTTTCTTAGCCATCATACTTCTAACTTCTTCAACTTTATCTTTGCCAGATTTACCTTAAAAAAAAATGTGTTCCTAAGAATATATATTTTTAAATAGTATATGTATATCACTTTATCAAATATTAACACTGTATCAAATAAATTATGTTAATAAATATTTAAATCCTCCACATACAGTTCAAATAAAAGGTAAAAACACTCACCTACCTGTAGCACCTTTAGAGTTTTAACTCTGTCAGACAAATTTAATAAATTACACATAATGATAAATTACAAAATATAGTTAAAAATAATGACTTAAATTAATCTTTTAGATTCATATTATTCCTTTGAACTGTTAAATTATATTTTTAATTTTATAATACAAACCACTTAATACAGAATATTGAGATAAGAAATGTAAGAATGACAGTAATGCAACAAACACTATACCATACGCATGATTTATTTTAATATTTTTAATTTTTAATATGCAGTTTAATTAAATAATAATTCAATCATGACCAGGGATGCGGGATCGCATGAAAGAACTTTCATGATAAAATTAAGGTAATATATGTGTTATCTCAATATTCTGTACTAAGTGGTTTGTATTAATATAATGTGTGTGTATGTATATATATATATATATATGTGTGTGTGTGTGCATACTTGACACTTCCTCTGAGAATATCCAGACTTTCCTTTATTCGGGTGATTATTTTAATGAATACATAATCTCTTGTCTAGGAGAGGGCAGTAAATGGAGAGAGATAGTTAGGCCTACAAGGTTTCTAATTAATTCAGATTTATAAAAGGGAAGGATGAATGACTTCATGATAAATAATCAAAATCTTTTTAAAGAAAAGTGAGAATTTTGGATGGACTCATGTGGTTGTACTCTGGTCAATCACAGATGTTATAGTACAAAACTTGTTTTCTACACTTCAATTATTTTCAGTTACTTATGGAAAAACATTTGAAAATAAGTGCTCTAAAATTTCATTTCATTCTTCTTTATTGATTAAATAAAAAGATAAGATTGTTGAATCATTTTACTAAAAACATCAGAAATGGAAATAACAAAATTTTTTAAGACTTATTAAATTATTGAAACCCATGTGTAAAGTGAGGAAGATGCTGACATATTTTTAAAAAAATATGAATGCATCTATTAAAAAAAACATTCTTCATTATAAAAAAGTTATATTTAGTAATTTTCTTCTTTATCTTCAACTGTACAGTGGGCTACAATTTTTTTATGGTATTGCATATTAATTAGCATAGAAAAAAATATATTTAAAAAAAATTTTAATACAACTTTTGTTGACTTTTTATTGAAGACATAATGATAGACACTGCTTCATCATTAATCTTCTGTATTACAGCAAAAAAATTAGAATAAATTTAATATACTAAGATAATTAATTATGTTTACAATAAAATTTGGAATAGATATTAATTTTCTTTTTACAGATTCAGAAATTTTGTTAATAATAAACTATATACCTGTATATTTCATTGAAAGTGGATGCACAACTGAACTGGGAGGTGATGGCTGATCATCCCATATTAGATCCACCAAATTTATATTAACCGGTACAAGGTTAATACCAGCAGCTTGTAAGTCATTTGATAATGTTGACCAAGTTAAATATGATACTAAATGTGGATCTGCACCAACATAAGATCCATTTGGTAGATTTTTACTAAGCCATGCACTCAGAGTAGGTGTAGTTAAAATACCTGAAAGAAAAAATGATTGTAAATGTAATTATTATAAATAATTTTAAGTTGTAATAAATCTTAATAAAAAATTATATGTAATCAGCAAATGATAATTTTTCCCTAAAAGTAGAAAAAAGACAGATGTTACAAAACATAATCATACACCTCAATAAGCTATAATTGAGAGAATCATAGAAACAAAATGAAATCTCCTCTTAACAAGAAGCTTTAAGACCTGCCAAGTTACAGCTGCCAGCAAATATTTTGCAAAGATAAAAATTTTGCCACCAGTAAAAATATTTTATTAAAAATAATAATAATAATGTATCATTCCATAACTAATAATGTAAATAAAAGTAAGGTACAGGCAACCTAATTAAGAAAGTCACTGATACAGAACCCCTTAGACCATTGATTCTCAAGTTTTTCACCCACCACCCACATTGAAATCAAAAGTTTTCTAGTGCCCCTAAAAATTTTTAAACTTACCATTCGTTTAAGATGCTGTTTTTAAGATTCGCTCTTAACAACAGTATGTTTTTGGGCCCCAACAATGAGACATTTTCAAAATCGTACAATTTGGCGGCCATTTTTTTAATGAAGAACACTTGGTAACAATCCAATTTTTTATTTATAAGTACTGCTAGTACCTACGAGTTAAAAGATTAAAAAAATACAGGCCTGTTACCTTAAGTCCTTCATTATTTATTTTGGGCCCAAAATTTGAAAAAACAATAATTTTTACACATAAGTTCAGTAAACATTACAAGATGAATTTTGAGTACAGTAAGATGAATTTCCAACTTTACTCTTTCAATAAAGCCCTTTTTGACCTTCTGTACCCTCTGTTGATGTAAAATAAAAATGCTACAGCACATGGAAAAAGTGACGAAAATGGTTTTTACCTGTTGGCAAGTTAAAATAATCTATTACTCATGAAAAACTTTTTTTTTTAAATATAAAAAAATATTTTTTGGCCACTAAAAGGTGGGTAGTTATCATATACCAAATACCATCAAAATCAAAAATAGTGATGTAATAAAATTTTTGAAAATTTGTTGAATTAAATTGGAATACCCCAGAAAGCTTCAAACTTGCATTAGAAAGGTGGATGTACAACAAAGAACATAAATTGGTTGTATTTTTTTATTTCATTCTACTGCTACATTATAAACTGGTACAAAAGATTAAAGGGAGACCAACCAACATATGATAAAAAATTATTGCATTCAAACTGTTTTAACTTTGCAACCAAGAGGCTTAGAGAGACAAATAAAATAATAAATTACAACTTGAATACTCTACTTTTTCACAGTATAGATTTCAAAAATCATCAAATTAATAAAAATAAATCGGTGAGAAGTTTTAAAAATTTTAAATTTTTTCTTTGTGTTTGATCGAGTGGATGGAGAAACAATTTTTTTCAGTAAACTGTATTAAAATCATTGAAAGCTTAAGACTTTAGCTTTAATTTTTTTTTTTTTATGTCTCTACGATTTTTCTGAACCAAAATATTCCACTTTAATGAGAAAAAGCCACTTTTGTGCATATCTGCTGATGTAAGCAACATATTGATACAAATAAATATGGAAATTAAAGAGTTTGATCTAGCTTTAATAACAAATTGTGAGGTCTTTAATGTAGCGTTGCAGTTTTTGGATTTTGTGCCGAGATATTTAAATCTTTAATGATCGAGACTAATATGATTTTTGGTTAAGGTTTGAGCGGGTGATACATGTTGCAGTCTCAATATTTAAAGATTTCAATACCATGGCACAAAATGAATAAAAGCCAAAAACTGCAACACTACATTAAAGACCTCACAATTTATCATTAAATCTAGATCAAAACCTTTTAATTTCCATATTTATTTGTATCAACACATTGCTTAGATTGGGAGATATGCAGCATTAAAGACAAAAGTAGCCTTTTCTCTTTAAAGTGGACTATTTAGGTTCAGAAAAATCACAGAGACATATAAGAAATTAAAGCTAAAGTCTTAAGCTTTTAAATGATTTTAATGCAGTTTACTGAAACAAATTTGTTCCCCCATGCATTCGATCAAACATGAAGAAACACTTTCAAATTTTTAAAACTTTATTTTCAACAATTTATTTTTTTTAATTTGATGATTTTTGAAATCTGAAGTACACTATCAAAAAGTCGAGTATTCAGGCTTTAATTTTTATTTATTTGTCTCTCTAAGCCTCATAGATGCAAAGTAGTTTGAATACAATCATTTTTTATCATAAAATATAGGTGTCTCTTTAATTTTTTTGTACTAGTGTAGTAGGTATTTAATTTTAGTTTGAGATATCAGGAAAACATAATTTTTACCTTTTTTTCATCAGCTATTGCCTTCCTAGACCGCCTGAATGCCCCCAATTTTCTGTGGTCCTTCTACCATCCCTCCTGAAGGCCTCCAGCACCCACAAGAGCATGTTATCACCCACTTTGAGAAAGAATGACTTAGAGCAGTGATCACACTTCTCAAACCACAGAGTCTCCCAAAACAAGACAAAGGATGACTGTTTCGCCCTTTAATGAGACAGGTGTTGGAACAACCTGTAACGTAGGCATCTCTTCTGTTCTTGTCTCTGAGTGCCTATTCAAAGCATCAATCCATATCCGTCACTTTCATAGTATCCAACTCAGAGGCTGGAAGCTAGACAGGTGACAAAATTATAATGGACAGTAAGGCAGAACGCCAAGTGGAAAATAAAATAAAAAAAGGGGTTCGCCAAAAGGCAAATTCAAACACTAACTGTCTATTAAAAACAAATTGATTCTGCAATGGAATATAAATGGATGTTTGTCAAAGACTTTTGAACTCTAACATTTGGTACATGATGTGGACCCTACTTGTATTTGTCTGCAAGAAATACATTTTCCCTAAGATGGAGATTTTAAATTAAGAAACTACAATACTTATCAGAGATCAAATATAAGAGTTTTGTAATGCACAATCCTATTTGGAAATCAGATTGAATAGATTCCCAGGGAAGAGTTGGAAATGTTCCTTTTAAATTCTGACTTAGCTATATTAAATAATAGCCCACGAACATATTTTATTGTCAGGCAGATCGACTTCCTGTATAGATCTAACAATTATAAAACCTTGATTGCACTGAAATACTCTTTTTCCAAGTTTTACAAAATTTAAGTAATCGTGTTTTTTCGGCTGACAAGATTTTCTAAGGTATCTTTCTTGAGTAATTTTACAATTTAAACACATGTAAATTATAATATTTATTATTTTTTTTTCTTTTGTAAAACAAAAGAATGGCTAACAAACAGTCATTAATAACAAAAGGAAAATAATTTTTGTATTTATTTATAAATATGTAAACCTTGTGTGTATGTGTGAGTGTGCATGCACACACACACACACACACACACACACATGCACGCACCAAAAGATCTGTCCAGAAAGTAATGTCATACATTTTATTGTGAAGTGACTGTACGTTACAGCGCTCTATTAACTGCCAGGATTATTGATAGTGTAAGTCAACTACCGAGCGAGTGCTTGCTCAGTTATTTCCAAGCACCTGGAGTTGAAGGACAGGTAATTTCATAAACCTTTGTTTCATCTCTTGTACAAGTCACGATGCAGCACTCACTGGAACAAAGATACGCAATCAAGTTTTGTGTGAAACTCGGCAAGTCTGCAGCGGAAACTTTTCCATTAGTTCAACATGCCTTCAGGGATGAGTGTTTATCACAAAGGCAAGTTTACAGATGGCACAAGGCATTTTGGAAGACCATGAAGAGGTCAACGATGAAGGCCGTGCTGGACGCCCGTCAGCCTCATCAAACGATGAAAATGTGACCTGTGTGAAAGAACTTTTGCAAACAAATCATCGAATGAGTGTTTATTTAATGGCCAACATGTTAAATATTCCAAAATCTATCCACGAGATTGTAACCAAGTATTTGAGAAAAGTATGCGTGAAGCTTATCCCAAGACTCTTGACCGACAACCAAAAATCTCACCTAGTGGAAATTTGTCACAACGTTTGGGAAATGTATGAAAATGATCCTCACTTGTTGGACAATGTTATCACGTGTGATGAAACATGGATATTCATTCCAGTACGACCCCAAAACGAAGAGGCAAAATGGTGAGTGGCACATCTTGGCATCCCCTTGCCCCAAGAAGGCTCAAACGAGCAAATCAAAGATCAAGACCATGCTCATTGTGTTCTTTGACATCCAGGAAACAATATTTCGAAAAATTTTAATGTACAGGTATTATTATTATGTAAATAAATGGGTTTTTTTCATACTTGCAGACTTCGTGACATTACTTTCCAAACAACCTTGTATTTTATATATTTATTATATATTACACAAATAATATATGTTAACATGTATAATTTATTTGTATAACAATTTAATTTAATTTTTTCAATTCCTTCTCTGTAGAAATCTGCCGCCTTAGATTTTTGGTACCCATCTTGCACAAAACTTGTGACAACCAAGCATTCCTGATACAGTTTCATGCAGTAAAATTCGTGAAATTTGGGGGAAATGAAGCGAGAGTTCTATAATCATAATGCGACGATTTTCACAAATGTTATAGTCGATTTTCATCAGCAGTTCATCAGTCACAAGGCTAAGCCAACCAATGCAGTCCTCATCATGAACAATGGTGCAGCCATTTTTAAACTGAATGCACCACTGCCTCATTCCACCTTCAATCATTATTCCATCTCCATACACCTCACAAAGTTGCTGATAAATTTCAATTGGGTTGAAGTTTTTTGCCAGTAGTAAAAATCTAATCACTGAATGCACCTCAAAACTTACAGGATTTTCTACTGAAGCGCACATTTCAATAATTCACAACGAACAAAGTAGAAAAATCACAGTTCACATGCTATGACAGCTTGATGCGTACTGAGTGTAGAAACATTTTGACGCCAAGATGGCAGCTCACTCCCCACCCATCTTCATGCTAGGCACAAACCTAAGTTACTTTCTGGACTGCCCTCGTATGTACAAAAAAATTTTACATACATATATATATATATTTTATTTAATAAATTAAAAATCTAAAATGGTCTGTAATATATTACTTAAATATATATTTTTATTAATATGTAAAGCATAGTTAAATAGTCATAACTGACTAAGTATTTTAACCTTAACAGGGACTTTATTTTACCTTATTTAGTTTGCTTAGAAGTTTAAAATTTGTTTCTCATATAATTATGCAACCATACCTTAAAAGTTATTTCATTTATATCTATCTAGTCATGTTAACAGTTTGATAATGTCTCTTACATTATTTTCAATATTAGAATTTGTACTGCTTTTTGTAATTAATTAAAATTTTTTATTTTTTTTCTAAAAACACCTATATAAGTTTAATTATCGTCTTACCACACATTTGTCAAATGTGTCATAAGTATGAAAAGTATACAAATGTGTCAAGAGTAAAATTTGTCGTAAGACAAATTTGTCTTACGACAAATTATATGATAATTAAAATTACATGTTTTTAGTAAAAAAACAAAAAATATACACACCACACAATAAAAAATTCTGATCAAAAAGTTAATTTAAAATCTGAAATTATTTAATGTTTTGTTTAAATCTATATTTTTATTGACAACTACTTCATATTTATTAATAAGTAGAGCCTTCAATAGATCTCTTCTTAGCAATAGTCTGTTAATATCTTTAAAAATAAAAATTGATTGGGAACTCCTGTTTTCTTCACATAATAACTCAATTTTTACATACCCTCCTTCATTAAAGTCCAATTTTCATCCATTTCACTGGATGCTTGTAAGAAATAACGACCATCAGTCCATAATAAAGCATCATATTCAGATATGACAGCTGTACCTGCAGAACCAGTAAATCCTGATATAAATGCAAGCCTTTCATCACTGGGAGCAGTATACTCACTCTATACAACAAATCCACATAAACAATACAAATTCACAATTTATAAATGAAATTTAATCAATAAAGCACAAAAAAATTGTGAACAGAATCTTTTGATCAGAACTTGTTCATATCTTTAATACAAAGGGCACTAGGAAAGTTTTGGATGATGGCGGAATGGATCATCACAGGTGGTTGCAAGTTACTGTATGCTTAGACAGATTCCAACCTGCACTGCCACTGCTCTAGTCACTGTTTCAGTGTCATCTGCTTTTTAGCTGTGTTAGTAAAAAGAGAAAGTGATGTTGTCGTGATCAAAAACTGAATACAGAGCGATTTTACACATGGGTTAAGTGTGGATCAGAGTTTACAAAAAAGACTCCTGAGCTTAGAGAGGATTAACCTCATCATACACCAATATTTAGGTGGTACCAAGGGTTTAAAAGAAGAAATTTTGGCCTTTAATAAGCTACAAGGTCAGGTTGACCACCTTCATCTGTGACTGAAGGAAACATTCTTACAATACGAAAAATGCTTGAGACAGACAAGCATGCGACCTACCACCAAACAGAGGTGTCCTAGGACAATAATAACACCACAGTTCATGCTATACTGCAAGATTACCTTCAAGTTAGAAAGCTTTGTACCCTTTGGGTGCTGCATAACTTATCAATTATCAGGTGGTGTGTTGTGTTTTATGGTGCCATGGAATACTGAAAAAGTTTAAAAATGGGGAAACCTCCCTATGTAACCATTATTGACAGGTGATGAAACTTGGTTGTATTATTATGATGTCCTGACCATAATATTAAATAGTAATATAATTTGAAGGTGAGGACACCTCTGTCTGTTCAAAAATCCAGAACAGTGAAGAAGAGAATGCTGGCCCTATTTTTTTTTTGTGTAAGAGGAGTTTTAATGTTAGTTGTTAGAAACTCAGAAAACAGTTACAGGGAAGTGGTATACCAAGGAATGTCTGCCTAAAGCTGTTGAAACTCTCAAGAAGCTGTACCCAAAATCAAGGATGAATGCTCCAGCAAACCATTCTAAAGTTTGCCCCAAGTATTTGGCCAGCACTGAAATAAAACTGTTAGAACAATCTCCCTACAGCCATGACCTTGCTGCATGTGACTTTGCATGGACTGAAAGGAAGACATTTTATAGTAATGATGACCTCTTAAGAGGTTGGCACGATAAGTGTGCCAGATCTCTGACAAAATAAGTGTATAAAATGTGGTGGAAATTATCTTGAAAAATTATTAAAAAATAATTGTATTGCAAAATCTTCCTAGTGCCCTTTTTAAGTTTCTTTCTTCCTTGTTTTTATTTTTACGCATTAAAATTTTTAATATTTTATAATGGTTCCCAAATTCTTCAAGAGGCAAGGCTTGAAAAATATTATTTTAAATAAAATATAATTTTCCAGCATATGAACAACTAAATAAATAATCTGATGATGAGATTTAAAACAATTTTTTTTTAAATATATTAATATAATCAAAGAGAAAGCGTATAACGCTTGTAATGTATTGAAAGTATGATCTCAAGGACATTTTTACTCATTATACCTGTCTGCAGTAAAATACTATCAAATAAAATTGAATCACGTTTCTCTTCTTTACTAAAAATCTTCTCCCCTTACCAACAGGAAGAAAAGGTTTCTGGAAGTTAATACTAACAAGACAAAAAACAAGGGTTTCAGAAAAAATTATTACCAGATTTAATTCATTTCAAAAGGTTCAACTCTTAACTGTAAATAAAATTTTACTTTATAAGTAATCATAATAAAAAAAGAAAATCATAGGTACCTAAGAAATTAAATAATTAAAAAACCAGTACCTTGAAATTGTGATCACTTTCAAAACTGTGATCAAAATTAATTAATACATATTTAATTATATATATATATATATATGTGTGTGTGTGTTTTTCTAATGTTTTTTTTATATTTTTTTTAATTTATCAACTTCTGACATATGATAAAATAATTAACCCATTGAAAATCTAACAACTTACAATCTTGTAAAATATAACTTCATAAACAAATACCTTAACAATGATAAATGAATTAGTTAAAAAAAAACTATGGTAAAAAACTACACTGGGAGCTAAATATAAAAACTTTTATTTATAAAGTGTATGCAGATAATTTCCCACCAATATAATTTTTTTCTGAATTAGTTGCTTAAGGTAATTTCTGAACTGTATATTATTTCTACTTACAATTTATTTCTGTTAAGTTTTTAAGCTGTGCTATGAAAAAATCTCATCAAATGTGAGCAGATGTTTTAAAATATGTTGTTCACCTAGTCAAAATTTGCTGACAAATACACGCAGTGATGCAATTACACATATAAATGCATACCTACATTGACTGCTATTTAGTGTTCAAATATATAGTCATAGTCAAGTGGGAGAAAACGGTCCATCATGTCTAATAAATATTCATGATGGATGAATACTCATCCGCTTCTCTTGTGAGTAAAGAAGCAAAGCAAAAAGTCAACAATAAAATTCCTAAAGATAGACGCTGCAACAACAAGACTGCATAGCTCATTTTGTTGATCTTTAAGATCTCTCCCATATGAAACTGACAGTGAATAACTTAGATTCAAAAAGCTTCACCGTATGAGTTCCTAACTGCTGCCCAATAGGAAAATGGCCTGATAAATGAGATAATAAATTTCTTAATCATACTGTTCTTAATGATGAAAACTGATTCATAAAACTATGCTAAGTAAATTCTAATGAATGGCGTAGTATCAATCAGCAACTCTTCAAAACTGAGAAACACCAAGAAAATTCAGAGCAGCATACAGAAAATGATGCCAAGTATTTTTCTGGGATTGGAGAAGCCTCTTATTTGTTGATTTCATACTGACTGGAATAACAAAAAATTTACAGGCTTACTGTGTAAAACTTCAGCCACCTCAACTGTGCAATTCGAAATAAATGACACAACCTCTTGACAAGTAACACAGATTTGTTTCAAGATAATGCTCTCCCCAACTTCGCTGCTTCAATTCTGACACTTATTCCAGTATTTTGATGGGAATATTAAAGAACCTTCCATACAACTTACCTTACCTATTTATGATCTACAGTAGAAATCATTTTCAATTTTTCAAAAGTAAAAATCATTCCAAAATTGCTGTTACTGAATGAGAAATTTCTAAAATAATTAAGCAAGAATATTAGATGTATGAAAAGATAAGTGTTTAGATTTAAATTATGGTAATGTAGAAAGGTAAAAGAAGTTTATAAGTACTAAATAAATATCTTTTAATTATTTAGTTGATTCAGATTACAACAAAACATTTTTTAGTGGATGAAATACTTGTAATTATTTTTACACATTTTACTATATAACATAAGAAAGTGCACATAAATGTAGTTCATATTTTTTTTGGCTTGGAAATATTTTGCCTATGAATGAAAACTTAAGTTAAAAATTTCATCATTGAAGTTGTTAGAGAAGTAATTAATTGCAGAAATTTATAAATAAATTATTTCACAATACGATTTAATATATAAATACCTGATGTGCATCTCCATGAGGAACAATGTAAGCCTGTAAAGGATCAATAATATATTTTGAATTTTTAAACAAACATCTCAACTTTTTTAACAATTGACCAGTCTTCTTTACAGTCATTGCACTGAAAGTAAATAAAAATTATTAGAAAAAATTATGCTACAATTAATTTTGCACTAATGCAAAAATGATGTTTTATAAATAAAGTCAAATGAACTTTAATTGTGTAATTAATTTAATAAATGTATCAATACATAACTATAAACTTACAATAAATTAAAACTATTATCTTTAAATAACACTGATGCATAGCTAAAATTAGACTACTATTTTACGGCAAAGATGAAATCAATTATTTGTTAAACACTTTTCTCATTTTTTGACAATAAAAATTCTTAATTCAACTGTGTTATTAGATAGTTCCATGGCATCAGTCATTCTTAAACTACTAGAATTTTACATAATAAAAAATTTAAAAAAAGTTAATCTATTTATAATAAAACAATGAACCATCTCCCACATGTATTGTTCCACCAATTCTCAATTAATAACTATTGCAAGCAAGAATTTTTAAAAATAAAAATCTTTCATACTTCATTAGCATAACCTAGAAATAGCTTTATGTAGTAATCTTCTGCATATGGCTGTTACTCAGAATATTAAGTAAACAAAGGGAGAGAATTAAAGAAGCTCAAAATCTTTGTAGTGTCTAAAATTCTAAAATTTTTGTTTTCAGAACAGATGTAATGATAAAGAACTAAATATCTGACTTGGTATACTAAAATGATAAAAACACCTGGGAATACTTACATATCTAAAAATGATACTCAGATAGTGGTAAAGGATCAGCATGATACCTAACAATAAGATAACAGAAAACCGAAACTCTCAAAGAAAAATAATTCATATAATTATATCTTCAGCTGAAGGACAAAACATGCATTCATGTTTCTTTGAAACCATATATTGATGCTGCACCTCTCTGTCTAGAACTTTTTCCCAGAAAAATTTACAATATGAAATAAAACAACAGCTGAACTATAAGGTATTAAAAACCTATAAGACCTCCTACACATCAGAAAACAACCAGCAGATGTAAAAAGTGAACTAATTTTATCATCCTGTTTGGAACTTAAGAAGATAAGTAAGTCGGAAAAAGCAACAAGTCATGATAAGTAAGACTTAAGATGACAAGGGAGTACAGACTTCCCCATCTAAAATGCGTTAGCAATCATCAACATTATTAAATTTACTCATCATAAAAAGCATGAAATGAAAAGCTAGTAAAATATTACTCTAATGCAATCAAAAGTTACAATTTCACTGCTAAATGGAGGTATAAGAAATATATTAAACAAATATATTCTATATAAAATATCTCAATATTTAATTAGAGTAGTGAGCAGAATCAATAAAGCTATTATTTATAAAGCTCTAACCTAGCTCTCAAAAATTTAAATTTTATTCTGCTACATTATTTTTAATTTGTTGTTTTAATAACACATAAAAAGAAAAAAAAGTTTAAATATCACAATGGGTCAAATTTTGATACATCAAGTGGGCTAGGGGCTCATAGTAAATTGGAAGCAAGAAGGCCTGATCCTGTTGAACATCTATACAGTTTTTAATTTTTCAAAATTTTTAAAAGATAACACTGAAATGACTTCATTTTTAATATTGTAACATTTGTTTCTTTAATTTGAGGGAGCTGGACCTAGAGACCTACAATAATCAAGACCATTCAGGCCTAAGACACCACTTTTATTTCTTCTTTAGATAAAACAAATTTGAAATATTGTTAAAGTAATATTTTAATTTTTATTGAGGAGGTTAAAGAAGCCATAAGCACTTAGGAGGGGAAGAAAGAACTTCTTCCACTTCTTTTTCATAATTCTTTCTTAAAGTAAGATTATATTTTTTTAAAAAGAACAATTTGAATATCACAATTTCAATTTTTATTATCCAAGGGGGCTATGAGGCTAGACACCCTTATATGCAAGGTGTCGTCAGAATTGCTTGAACTAACAACCATTAGTTTTTAATTTTTTCTTAAAGTAAGACAAATTTTGAAAAAGAATATACTTCTAACACAGCAATAGTTAAATGTGTGATAACCGAGGTGGTAGAGGGCATCACAACTTTGAGCAACAAAGTCTAAAATATAATTAGATAACATAATATATTTATGTTATGTTATGTTTGTTATATTTTATATAACATAAATTCTTTACCTCTATTATTCTTAATTTTAAATGTAGACAATTTTTTTAAATGTAAAAGTTTTGAATACGCCAATATTTCATTTTTTGTTAGTGCTGAGACTGAGAGAATCTTGGGGAGCAAATAACCCAGAAAGTCTTGGACACCATCATGTATTTAAATAATTTTCTTATGGCAGAACAAATTTTGAAAAAGATATCTTCCAAAAGAAGAGAAAGATTTAATTTTATTTCAAGGTTTGTTAATAAAAAGGATAAGAATCAAGTACACTTTTAAGAAGATATAAAACTCTTCTTCTTCTGTATGATTATATACTTTTTTTTGTAGCACACTAAGAAAGAAAAGATTGAGTATCTTAATTATTTTTTTTAATTTGGAGGATTGAGAAGGATAGTATCATGAGGGACAAATGAGTCTGAAACACTTGGACACCAGTATTTTTATGGTAGAAACACATTTTAAAATAAACTACAATTTGTATCTCTCAAGTTGTTAACAGAGTGGCCCAAGGAGTCATGAACAATCTGGGGGTCAAGATGATATAAATTTATTTTTCTTTGCCGGGTCTTATTTTTTTTTTTTTTTTAATGTTATAACAATTTTTGAGGAATAGTTGGAATGTCTTTATTTTTTAGTTTTATCTTTCGTTTTTTTTGTTTTTTTTTTAGAGCCTATGGTGCTGAACCCTTTGTGAAGATTAAAAGTACACAACACTTTTTATGTCTTAGATGATTTTTTATTTTTTTTATATTGAACATATTTTGTAAAAGTTTAAAATACTGCAAACTTCAATTTCTGATAATTTAGGTGGATTGAGACCCATGATGTGGTAAATTGGCCTCAATCCCTCCTTCTATTAGTATTTGTGATTTTTTTTAACATAAAAATATCTGGAAAATAAACATTTTAATATCATAGTTTTTGGAAATATTTTTATATTTTTAGAAATATTTTGGAATATTTAAATATTTGGAGTATTTATAATAAATACTTTTGGAAATTTTTATGGAACTATATCACAGATGTAGAATAGGGGGTCAATGGATGTTCTAAAACTTTTTCAGCCTTAGAAATGTCATGCTTTTAGTCCCAGAAAGGATCCAAAAGTTTATTGATAATGTAATAATCAATAAACATATCAAATTAATCATTAATTATCAATCATATATCAAATTATTATTTGATATATGTAATTGATAAATATCTAGATTCTTGAAAAGAAATAGATTTAAAACAGTGCAGGGGTTTTTTATTTAAATTTAGTAAAAAACTTCAGATTATGTTAGACAAACAATGATTTCATTTAATGGTGTGTAATAATATACATATATTTCTGTTACATAAAGACAGTAGCTAGAAAAATTATTTGAAATCAACAAACTTAATGCTATAAGACAAATTTAATTACTAAATTAAACAATTTCATTTTTTAACTAATTAATTAAAAACAATAAAACATTAATATCAATACATAATTCACCTTTCATTATGAACAGTTGGTTTGGTGTTAATATACTGTACAAATATATTGCTATTCAATACCTTACTCTGCATTAGTTTAAAAAATGAAGTTTATTTTATAAACTGGAGCACTTTAGAATACACTGATAAAATTTATCACAGAAATGTCACAACAAATTCTAATTTTTAATTATAACTAAATAAATAAATTGTAGATTACACAATTATAAGACAGAGACAGATAAGAATAATTTACACATACATAAGTGTATACCCATAATTTACAACTATTTTTAAATAAAAAAAATAAACAATTATTTTGATATTCATTGTCAATAATTCATCCAACATAAAAGTACTCACCCATGTGATACATCAGCTGTTACAAGAAAACCACTGAATAGAAAAAATGTAAACATAATATTATCTAAGAGCTTCATATTAATATAATTTTATAAAAATTATTAAAATTAAAAAAAAATTAATGTGCCTAAGGTGGTGTACCAAATATCTATTAGTTAAAATAATAATTATATTTGTTCTAAAACATATTGCTTGAATCTAAAAGAACTATTGTATTCTAATTATCAAAGCTAAGAAACCAATTTATTTTTTATTACATTTAAGTATTTTCAACTAATCATTTTATTCAAAAAACACTGCATTTTTATAAATTAAAATGTATGACATTTATATGACTTTTCCACTTTCAGCCGTTACATTAAAACTTTACATGAAATGAAAACGTTGCCATAAATATCTCATTAAGATAAGTTATCTATAATTACTTTTTGTTTGCTTTGGATGACTTATTACGAACTGTTTATTTCTATTTCCTATTTTTTTATTTATATCCTTTACAGAATATTAATTAATTTATTATCAGAATTCTACTGAAAATGAAATTGATGAATCCATTCTACGAATTAACATTGTATCTAGATTACAAAGGCTTACAATCCTTGTTAATCTGGACTGCCATTAACATATACTGAAAAATAAATTTTAAAAACTAATCCCTTTAACCCTCTGCAGTAATCAGTAAAAGTCATAATTTGTTACCTTCTATATTGTGTAACACCACAGTTATTTAAGGAATAGTAAATAAATTTTATAATTATAAATGTTTTAAACATTAACCAAGTAAAACCATCCTATAAAAGTCATATTTTATTTATAAAAAAGTAACAATCTATATATCATCACTATCATTAAAATATTATACATTCAAATGGATCTCAAACATCAAACATACAACATTCAAACATCTGCAAACTTCTTTGTGCGAAAAACATTGGATAATAAAAATATAATACACAGAGGAATTATTATAAACCAAATTAAAAATTAAATTACATGCATAAAAATTAACTACATATATACATTTTCATGCAATTCTTTGGCTTGATGCAAGAACCAACAGTATAACATGCTTTTTTTTAGTAAAATTTTGCCTGTATTTTTTCAGCTGAAAATAACATTTTACGAATTATAAGTTTATTAATGTAAACTAGTGATGAAAGTCCAAACAAGAGTATATCTTTAATAATGATAAAATTTTCCACAGTAACTTCACATTTTTTAAAATACCTATAACATCAGTCACTCTTGATTGACATAACCTGCTAATTTCTTTTTACAAAGTATATAATAAAGTAAATATACTTTTATATTGTAAATTCTATATATGGTAGTTGATGGATTCATTGAGAGTACAATGAAATGTGTTTAAATATTTTTCAGAAACAAAATTATAAAATGACACTTTCTAGAATCATAGAATTCTCTTCTGGATAATCTTTTCATATTTAATATAGAGAAAATAACTGAGAATCATGACAAAATGATGTTAAAATTCTAGCAAGTGATAAAATTTAGGTTTTTACAATGGTTCTAGGGATGATGTTTATCATTTACAACACTGAAAAAATAGCTGGATTACAGTCCTAAAAAGATTTTCTGAAAGCATATTTTTTCAAGTAAAGTAATAAGTAAAACTCCATCAAAACATAACACAATTTTTATGATAATTCCTAAAATTTTTTTTTTTCAGTTCAAATTTTTCATGACTGTAAGTTAAATACCCCCCAAAACAATGTATTTAGGTAGTACCAACTATAATATTCTTCCATCATCAGAATGAATTATAAGGAAAAATAATTTTTTTGTGGTTAAATGTTCTTTAAAAGTGAAAGAATCAGAGCCATATTCATAGTAGGTAAAGTAATTTAAATTTTACTCATGTCAGTACTTAATTGTATTACAGCGAACGCATATTACATGCTGTAAGCACAACATTAATTTCTTAAAAATCTACCATTTCAACATAAAAAATATTTTTTTAAGTTCGTGTGCATGCATAAACCCATCATCCAATGACACTGCTACTAACTACTGGTAGGATGACTACTACTACTATTGCTCTACCATTCCTAGCCAACCAGTATCAAAAGTGACACTATGCTTGTGGTCATGCTATAACTCTTCTGATAAGTTTGATATTAATAATTCATTTAATAATAATGGTACAAAATCAGCTGTGTTGTTTGTATTAAGCACTGGATTTAGGAATGAATTAATTTTGTTCAGTCTTATTACTGTCTTGTTAACAGCGCAGTGTTACAATGCCTTGAAATTGTGTAAATGATGTGGATGCCTTTTGTTATGTATGTGGTGAGTTTACCATAAAATCAAATATGAAAAACATTACACCTTTAATTAAAAAAGCATATCATTTGTACTTTCAGTGTAAAATTGGTGATCCGATAAGACGTGGGCTCCACATGTAGTATGCACCAATTACTCTGTATATTTAAGAGGATGGCTGAAAGGTACACGGAAGGCTTTGCCATTTGGTGTACCTATGGTTTGGCGTGAACCAAACGATCATGTAACTGATTGTTACTTTTGTTTAACAAATGTGTCTGGAATTTCTAAAAAATCGAACATTCTGTAAAATGATATCCAGTTTGCAATGATATCCATCATTGCAAACCTAATCAGACCTGTATCTCACAGAGAAATTATTCCAGTTCCTGAGCCACCCGTGAATGAATGTTTCAAAAGCAGTGATGAAGAATCAGGCAGTACTGAAGAAGACAACAGTGATTTTGATTTTGAATTATCTTCCAATAAGCTACATCTTATATCACAAGATGAATTAAATGACTTGGTTAGGGATTTAAATTTATCAAAAAATCAAGCTGATCTGTTAGGCAAGACTGCAAGGTTGTAATTTACTTTTAAAAAAACATTTCGGGCTTTCGAAGCCGACAAAAAGAACTTTCTCATTACTTTTTATTGATGAAAATAATTTGGTTTATTGCACAAATATTGATGAGTTTGCGTTGTACTTAGGACAAGTTCATAAACCTGACTGATGCCTTTTCACAGACTGTCCAAATGTAATTTAAAAGTGGTTCTACAACACATCGGTAACAAATATCCTTCGATACCAATCGCTTACAGTATTAATTTGAAAGAGGCATACGATGTGATGAAAGATGTTCTTGAAAAAATAAGTTATAAAAAACACAGCTGGAACATATGTGGTGACTTGAAAATTATAGCTATTTTTTTTAGGCATTCAGTTAGTACTAAGTATATGTGTTTTCTTTGAAAATGGGGCAGCCAAGATAGGGATAAACATTATGTTACACAGAAGGGAAGAAACGAAACAACTTAGCTCCAACTGGGAGAAATATTATTCATGAGCCCTTAGTTGAACCCAAAAACATATTTTTACCCTCTCTTCATATCAAGTTAGGACTAGTGAAAAATTCTGTAAAAGCAATGAATAAGGGTAGTCCTGGATTTTTGTACATCAAGCAGAAATTTCCAAATGCAAGTGAAGGAAAAATTAAAGAAGGAATACTTGTTGGTCCTCAAATAAGAGAGTTGGTCAAAGATGATTTATTTAACTCAATGATAAATAATGTAGCAAGTGCAGCTTGGGCTTCATTTAAAGAAGTTTGCAAAAATTTTCACGACAAACAAAAATCCGACAATTACCACGATATTGTTAATCAACTTTTTACTTCATACAGAGCTATGGAATGTAATATGTCTTTGAAAATACATTTTGTCCATTCACATCTGGAATTATTCCCAGACAACCTCAGAGACGTAAGTGACGAACACGGTCAACATTCCCACCAAGACATTTCAGTGATGAAAAGCTGCTATAAAGGAGAAATGGAATACTAACATGTTAGCCAATTACTGTTGGACATTAATTTGGGATGTGCCTGAGGATATTTATAGAAGAAACGCATCAGCAAAACCATTCTAACACAGGTATGGCCATGCAAAATTATAAATTTTAGATTTTAACTACATTTTCCCTTAATTTTTTTTTTACACATAGTTTATTTAAAACAAACGGTGACAAAAAAATTATATTTACAGATCTGTAATGTACGCAAAAAAACAATTCAAGATGTGGTACAACACTTAGAAACATTAAAAACGTTTTTTTTTTGTCTGTCAGTGTAATTATTAATAAATCAATAGATTTAAATGAAAAAATACTAATAAAAAACAATAAATAAAAAAAAGGAAATAAAATCTGATTCGAACCGATGTGCCTTCCCTTGTAATTTCCAAATATTTCATTAATTAAAATTTTATTTGGCTACAACTCTGGAACCAATGAGAATAAGTACCACTTATGATAGGTCATTTAAAAGCTCTCAATGAGGGCTTATTACTGCAATTCAAAATCCAAATTTTTGGGAATTTTGGGCTTTTTTGAACAATTTGGTTCAGTCGATTACAATCAAAAGGGGAGGTGCACAACTACATGTTACAACAGTCCTACATCCAAAATTTAAACATCCTATGGCTGATCGTTTTTGAGTTATCCGAGATACATATATACGTGTAGACGTCATGCTGAAACTATTCAAATGGATATTTCTGTTGAAATCTGAAATTTTTCATGATCAGAATACTTCCTTTACTTTGTACACGGAAGTAAGAATTAAGAAAAATATCTGCATTTCATTTACTTTTTAACTTTACCAGTAAACTTTACTGTCAAATGAAAATCATATAAAAAATATGCCTAATACTTATAATAAGTATAAGTATAATACTTATAATAATATGCCCTAATAATACTTTATTTATTTATTTATTTTTTTTTACCTCCGGGTTCCCAGTCAAGCAATTCATTCTGCAGAGGATGAGATGAATGTTTTGTAGCGTGTGTGAAAAATGCCATGCCTGACCGGGATTTGAACCCAGGACCTCTGGGTGAAAGGCCGAGCAGCTAATAACTAATACTGGATCAATCCATTTGAAGTGACCCATGGGTGGTTGCTTGACAAATTCAAAAAAATTTGAAACTTACCCACTTGTTTCCTAGATATCTCAAGACCTTAAAATTATTTTTATTTTTTATTTAAGCACCTATAGTGACCAGTTTTGTTATGGAGCGTATACCTATTTTTGTGATTGTAAAGGTTTATGGAAAAAATCATAACAAAAAACTATTGGTCCCAAAAGGATGAAACAAAGCAATTTATTCATATTTTCTTAAGATAAAAGATTGGTCCAGTGGTTTGTTTACCTATCTCTCTTCTTTCTATGAGAAAATTATCAATAAAGTTGAACATGAAAAACAGTGAAATTTCACTTTTGGTAATTGTTTTAAAGAGGCAAGAACAGTATACACAGTTTCAATTATTCTTTTATATGTAGGTACATGTTAGTATTTTTACCATAAATAATATTAATGGTGATATACTTACCCCTAAATTTTTATGAATTTTTGAAAATAATTTTTTTTAATTTCAAATTTTGGCTTCTAATAACTCTGATGGGGCTGGTGATAAAAATTCAAATTTGCATAACTCACGGTGGTTTTGTAAATGTTTATGGCAAATAAAAAAGTTTCTTGTGTATTGTACTAATAAAAAAGTTATAACCTCTCAAAAATCATGAAAAACCTGTTAAAAGCGATACCATTTTGACTCACTAATTAAGTACTCCAAGCAGGTTTCTTGTCTTCTTGGCACTTTAATACTTTTACATTTATGACTATAGTTGAATAAGACTTGATTGAACCATTCAACTACAGTGTTCATGTTATAACAGGCACTTGAAGTCATTTCCAGTCAGGAAATTTCATGTTGCAATATGAAAATTCATGATGCTTGTTGCATCATTTAGCTTTACAGTCACAGTCTGACATTAATAAGTGACCTGTTACCACATCTTTACCAAGTGTCTCGAATTTCATCCTGTGTTTGGAAGTGTTTATTTAAATAAATAAGTTTTACCTAGTAATACTATATTTGAAAATTTTAAAATCAGTTAAATTTTTACATTACTTTCAAGTAATTTCACATAAAACAATCAAAGAACAATGTTCCATAGGAATTTATGTGCATGAAGAGTGTCATAAAACAGTATATGTGCAGTGCCAAAAGAACTCATTAAAATTTATGAATTTAGTGATGAAAATAAACACTTTTTTATGTGTTAATTCAGATGTAACTAGTATCTGTAAATATCATGGAAAAAAAAGTCAAAATTCAGTCACCTTTTTTTCTTTCTCTGTTTAGCCTCTGGGAATTACTGTTCAGGTATTACTTCAGAGGATGAATGAGGATGATATGTATGAGTGTAAATGAAGTGTAGTGTCTTGTACAGTCTCAGTTTGACCATTCCTGAGATGTGTGATTAATTGAAACCCAACCACTAAAGAACACCGATATCCACGATCTAGTAAAAAAATTCAGTTACCTGTATGGACGACAGTTCTATTGTGACCCTTTGAGAACTCATAAAAAACAGTTAAGAAAAACTTAAGATAAATAACATTAGAGCAAACTCTTAAAGAACACATTTTTCCAAATTTAAATTTAGTTCCTGAAAAGTCACTTTGTGTCCAGCTGTTTCAAAAGTATATTTTTCCCAGCAAAACAAAGAACTACATGAATGCGAAGACCAAGATCAATACATTACCCCACATCACAATACTGAACTGGATGCTGCTTTTAGCATTTAGGGTGTATATCCTCCATCAAAATTGAAAAAATTAAGCACGGATCAAAGGCCATCAGCATTAAAATTTAAAATAATTAAGTTATCTGAAAAATTAAAAAAATTTCTGAAAATGAAAATCCAGTTCAATCTTCTTCATATGAATATGACAATATTATTTTAAAACTAAAAGAAAAATGTGTTCTTACTTCTAAATAAGGTTAAAATGATCCGTTTACTTCCCCAATCTTGGACCAGATCTAAAATAATATGAGTTCAATGTGTCTGAGCGTTTGGTTAGACTTACTAGAAAATTAGTTAATAAGTAAGGCATTCTACAGGAGTTAGGTAAAAGATATAAAACAGGAATTACTAATGACACAATTAAAAAAGTTGTGTTTTTTTATGAAGATGACAATGATAACAGGCTGTGTCTTGGTAAAAAGGATTGTTAGCATGCGTGTTGATGGTGTCAAGTGCATAAGCAAAGTGCATTGTTCTGATAAACTTTAATGAAGTGTATGTCTCCTTTAAAAGTGAAAACCCTGAGGACAAATTTGGAAGATCAAAGTTCTATGAGCTCCATCCAAAATGGTCCCGGTTGGCTGGTGCAACTGGGACTTATACAGTTTATGTCAACCCCCACCACCAGAACATCAAACTCTTGATTAATGGTCCCAAACTTAATGTTGATTATAAGAATTTAGTAGTAGACTACTTTGTTTGTGACAAGGATAACTACTGCTGTATGATGAATGTGCACACCAAATGTCCAGACAGGCAGGCAGTGTTTGACATGCTCCACTTTTCCGAAGAGTATGATGTGTTGCCAGATACAATAATGTACAAACAATGGGTAACAGCTTATAGGGCAGGGATCATTATCATTGTTCTTCAGACCAAAGATGAGTTTTCGAATCATTAGTGGAAAAATTGGAAAAGCTGAAAACTCATAATTCCGTCTCAAAATCTCAAGCTCAGTTTTTCAAGAAGAAAAAATCAGAATTGGGTGAAGAAGAATGTTTGGTGTTGGCAGACTTTGCAGAAAACATTTTTTTTTGTTCAAGATGAAATACAAAGCTTCCACTGAGTCAACAACAAAGCCATAGTTCACGCTTTTGTGTTCTATTTCAAGGAAAATGATGTATTACAACAAAAATGTGTCTGTATTTTAAGTGATTACTTGAAGCATGATACAGCAACATTTTATTGCTTTCAAAAACTTTTAACAGACCATATCAAGGAAGTACAACAAAACATTAAAAACTAATCTATTTTACTGATGGTGCTTCAAGTCAGTATAAAAGCAAAAAAATTTTGACCTTGAAGTTGAATTACACTTCTTCGGATCATCCCATGGGAAAACAGCTGTGATGATGTGGGAGGAACAACAAAATGAGAAATGGCAAGGGTAAGCCTGCAAAGGCCATTAAAAGTCAGATACTACTAAACATGGATAAGATGTAGCATTTTGCAATCACAAACTGAAAAACATCAAGTATTTTTTTATTAAATCAGATGATATAGCTAAGATTTCAGAAACTCTAAAAAACTGTTTTGACTGCTGTGAAAGAATTGTTGGTACTAGAAGCTACCACAAGTATATTTCTATGTCAGGAGGCATTGTAAGATGCTACTTTAATTCAGACTCCAAGGGGACTATGAAGACTATCCTGTCAAGTATTGTACCACTTTTACTTAAGGAAAAAGACTCTATTTCTTGTTTGTATAATAATCAGTGGTGGATAGGAGAAGTGGTAGATATTATCCTCGAAAATGATGATGTGCAAGTTCACCTTTTCCACTCAGCTGGACCATGTACATCATTTCAGAAGTCTCAGCAAGACAAAGTGTAGGTACCAATCTACAAAGTCCTGAAAAAGTTGACACCAGTTGAACTAACTACAGTGACGATTTGTTCTCGCACAATTTCAAGAGAATTATCAGAAGAGATATCACAGCTGTTGGTTAGCCACACTAAATAATAAACTTTCACTTCTAAAAAAACAGGCTATTTCATTGAAGAATAATTAAAATTTTGCTACAATTTATTTTTTCTTCAATAATGTTTACTGAAATAAACCAATATAAAAATAAAAATGAATTCTTGAAAAAATATATAAGCTACTCATTGAAATCCCAGTATGGGTGTAAGTTTTAGAAGCATTTTTGAATCAAATTGTATTAGGTTACTGTTATTGGTTAAGTTATAATTAATAATTTTAAAAAAAAACTATTTTAAAAATATTGAAAACATCAACTTCAACAACATAGGAACTAAATATAAAAAAATATATAAAAAATGAAAAGTGCAAAAATGACAAGAAACCCCCTTTGGAGCACTTATTTAGAGTCAAAATGGTATCGCTTGTAACAGGTTTTTCATGATTTTTGAGAGGTTATGATTTTTTTATTAGTACAATACACAAGGAACTTTTCCATAAAACATCTAGAAAAACACTGCAAGTGTGCAAATTTGAGATTTTTGGCCCATTGTGGAAATAACAACCCCATTAGTTATTTGAAGCCAAAATTTGGATTTTTTTTTTTAAATTAGTTTTCAAAAGTTCATAAAAATTTAGGGGGAAGTATATCACCATTAATATTATTTATAATAAAACTGCTTACACCTACTTATAAAAAAATAATTCAAACTGTGTAGGCCATTCCTGCCTCTTGAAAAAAATTACCAAAAGTGAAATTTCACAGTTTTTCATGTTTTCATGTTCAACTTTATTGATAATTTTCTCATAGAAATAAGAGATAGGTAAATAAACCACTAGACCAATCTTTTACCTTGAGAAAATATGAATAAATTTCTTTTTGTTTCATCCTTTCAGGACCAATAGTTTCTTAGTTATGATTTTTTTCGTAAATCCTTACAATCACAAAAATTGGTGTGTGCACTGTAACAATAATGGCCACCACAGGTAAACTGCTTAAATAAAGAATTTAAAAAAAAATAGTTTTACACTCCTGAAACACATGTAGGAAACAAGTCGGTAAGTTTCAATTTTTCTGAATAAGTCAAGCAATCAGCTTATGTTTTTTTTGGGACACTCCAAATGAATTGACCCTACTTCTCTTTTTTTGGCAGATTTTTGATCAACAGTTTTTAAATCTTCAACTGATTTAAATGTAATAGCTGTTTTCAGCCAGGAATCATTATTAAAAAGAGATTGTGCAAGAGATTGTGTTTTGGTAAAATGGGTAAGAAAATGTGTATATTAATGAAAAGCACTAATCATACCATGGTTAATCCAATACTTATAAACAAAAAATGAGCTAAAATATTTTCTTTCAGCAAGAATGACAAATAACTCTTTCAAGAAAATGATTAGCTGGCACACCATTACATAAGAACTTGATATGAATGTTATTTTTTGATGGACGCAGAACTTTTTCCTCTATATAGAAGTTAACGTACAAATAATTTAAGGACTTTTTTTTAAATACTAGAGAATACCTCAATTTTTAATAGTGGCTGGTTAACTAAAATGAGAACAGTACCATAGTAATTATCTAATTATAATCTTTTTTTCATATTAAGTATATTATTTTTAAGTTAAATACTTCCATCTTAGGATCCTGTTAAGTGTAAAGTAACACTATGAGATATTTCAAAATAGAATCTAATCTTGTTATAAAAATAGATCCCTACAAAAAATACAATGACCATAAAATGATGGTGAGGTTTCAAAACAGTTATAAAACGTCACAAGTTATATGAATTATACGACAAAATGAAGAGAGACTCTCCAATAACCTTAGCTACTCAGTAGATTTCAATATCTACTCTTTTAGTTATGCTGCAGACATCAAGATAAAATTCTAACCTCTAACCATACAAAATACAGCTTCAGTGATCTTTTCTTTTAAATGGTCCATAGTTCTTATTTGAACACAGAACACTTGTGCCTTTCTACATAACCACAAATAAAAAAATCTACGTATAAGATCTGGACTCCTTGAAGGTAATCCCATGCGAATTTAACAAAAAATGAAAGCTCTAGCTAGAAAATGGGAATCTTATGTATTTGGGGCAATGCATATAACAGAAAGTTGTTTAACCATTACAGTTTTAGAGCAAAAAAGAAGGGATCAATAAGGCTCATCCATACGAACGCACCACATTAACTTTTATGCCGTCACAGTGATGTTTTGTACTGACATGTAGAGTGTTTATGATATACATATTTGTGATATGTAGGTAGTTCAGTACCCCATATTAAAACATTATTCCAGTTTACTCATCCGGCAATTTATTCACCTGTGAGATGTAGCTTCACTACTGACAATAAACACATTAAAAAAATTCCTCATCATGATCTAACCTACATAGAATGTTAAGAGTGAATTCAAATTGCTTAATGTTGACTTGTCGGTAAATTTTATCTAAAATCAAAGTTTGTAATCAATAAAACATAGCTGATTTTTTTAAAACATTGTGAACAGTTGTTTAGGAATGCCTAACTCTACAGAACATTTCCATACTAATTGTGGGCTACACAAATAACTTGTTCACACAGTTACAAGTCTTATCAGACACTGATAATTACCCTGGATGTGACTGCTACAAAAGGCTATCTGTGTTGTTTATCCCACCAATGAACATTAATATCTTCAATGGATACACTACTATAATCATGTCTAAGAAACGACTAAAATTTAACAACCACAAAACATAGTGAACCTTCTGCACAGTAATCATAATGACCAATGAGTTTCATACTATTTCACGAGCTATTTGCTGATAATAGAACTTTTTTACAAATTAAAAACTTGGGCAGTTTCTTTTCATTGTAATATATACTTCATGTCAAGCTGTTTTCCAGAACTATGATTGTTTGAAACCCCATCATTTCTACTTTATCAACACACTATATTTTTTTTTGTAACCTCTAGAACTCAGTTTTAAAGGACTTTTTCTAAATTTATGTAGTTAAGTTTTGATTAATGAATTAATTTATAAAATTTTACAATGGTGTATTAAAAAAAACCATAAACATCTTATCAATACAAACAGGAAAGCTCATATGTTGAAATAATTTTTTTAAGAAATAAAAAAAATAATTTTAATAATTACTTGTAAAGTAATCATTAACTTATAATGATTAACTATTAATTCTTACATCACAAAAGAGGAAGACTTAGAAAGCAGGAAATTTTTAATAAAAATAATACTACTTAATTAGAGATAGCTATATGATCGATCTCACTGTCAGCTGTAATCTAAAAAGTCTCTATTGAATTGTTTTTTTGTAAAAAGTATATATAACAAGTGAAATAAATGTTATACAAGAATATCAAATTTTGTATAAAAACCTGAAAATTTTGTAAGTGTAATAGACAAAATTATCATTTGATGAAATGTATAAACCAAACTCAAGATTGGAAATTTTTCTTCACAAAACTGAATAAAAGAAAAGATCTGGGTTTGGTGCAATTGTTACACATATTTCCAAACCAAAACAAAATAGTATTTTCACATGTATACATAAATTTATACATTAATGCATATAGTGTGTATCACTTGATAAGCAACACTGAAGATTCCAATGCCATGAAAAAGTTTATACATATATATATAAAACACGCGCGCACATACACAAACAGCTCCATAAGCTTTTTTTTTTAATTGCTGTAGTCAACATTACATGCCTGCAAGAAATGACACAAATAGAAAATGTAATTCTCAAGCCAACCTAGATTACTATTTTTCAACTATGTACATCTAATATGTAGGATTTAACTACAGAAGAAATAAAAGAAAGTAATTGATGTTAACAAATGGCATTGCTCTAGTTAAAATGTTACCCAAAGCGACTACACTAAACAGAATATAAGAATTTAACTGTAATCTCTGTGTCGTACTCAATTTGTATAAGTACTTTTCGTCAAACATTCAACCTCAAGTAATTAAAATTTCATTAATGCTGTAAAACATTCACCATAGTTAAGTTTAATTAAAAATACTTATAACTATAAAAAGAACATGCCATTTAAAATACAGCCAACTACGATGATGTACGTGTGCAAACTGTAACAGAGCCATTCATTTAAAATATAATACATCTTAGCAAAGAACCAACTCAAAATTTGAATATTTATAAATGCTTTATGATGTTATTTGTACAGAACTCACCTTCCATTTATTTTCTAACCACCCCAAACAAATCAAATCTACGGTACAGTCCAACTGTTACGTACCTTCCGTTTCAACCCTTAACACATTCCTATACTCTACTTATAAATAAATCTTAGATACTCGTTCTAATTGACCAACTGAAATTATCATCTAGCATCTTCAATCATTGCCTCTTCATTTACCATATTGAGTCGGTCTTATAGCTAGGTACGCTTGACAAGTGCCTCAAAGCGACATAACATTTTGGATTTTAATACCACACTTTTCCCATTAAGCAAAATAAAGTAATGGAGGCCACAACTTAATTAACTTAAAATTAACACGCTTGTGTTAAAGATTCTCGTGAAAAGGAATTACATTCTGGCGATAAGCTGAGTATTTTGAATTATAAGCCAACGTTCATCTAAAGGGAAGCATTCGGACTTATCAAGTTCCTTTCTAAGATCATTTAATATGAGTCATAGCTATTATTGTACTGTTAAACTAGAATCAATTTAATTGCATAATCAAATACTTTTTCAACCTATACACATTTGGTTAAATTTATATTAATTTTAAATGTTAAGATATTTTTCATGAATGGAATCGTTAATACAGGTACATTTTGAACTGCGTAAGTAATACAGAACTTTAATAGGTAAGAAAAGTATAAAACTTTAGTCTACTGTTCAAGTAAAGCGATAGGATATTTAAACTTGGTTGTACCCAAGACAGCTATAAGAAGGTACCAAAGAAATACTTGCATGTTTTCGGCAGAGAGGCAAATTACGAATTTTGCTATCGATTCATAGAACTTACAGAAATTCCAAATTAACTAATTAGGATTGGGGGCCTCTAATTCCCTATTATTATTTTTTAACTCTCACTGAAGATCTACACTACTAACTCTGCAGGATATTCAGCACAAAGGCTTCATTTTAGCATCACTAACGAATGGATAAAAATCATTATTGAATGCTTAATTAAGCCTCTCAAAGTACTTTCTTTTTATATGGGTTGTTAACATCATTTAATACTTATCTGCACAATATTTTTTTTAAAGTTGTACTGAAATTAGAAGAAGCATTTTGAAGACGCCATAAGTAAAGTAAAATCAAGGAAGAGTATCAATTAAGAGCTGTCTCCCACAACTGGAACTCATCAGCATGGAAACTCACAACATATTTAGCAGTTTTTCATTCCATATTAGAATATACTGTTGCTACAGGATGATTATCGCAAAGACTTTGAAGATGAATATGCAATTCAACTTCACAATGCACCTTATTACAGGTATCCTAAAACCAATGTCTACAGACTTGCTATCTAATGACAACAAAATAACTACTAATGCAAGAGGAAATCATTACATTATTTTAAATGGTCTACATGTAAATGGTTTTTAGAAATTTCTTTTCATGAGGTTCCAAATGAAGACATTCATCTCAACAAGAAGTAAATAATCCAGAAAGCCAGTTGCTGCAACCATATTGAACCATCTGTAAAGAATACAAATATACTTGGAAATGGAACGACCCAGTTATTAGAAGATTAATCAGTTTCGAATAAGTTATAATACTTTTTATTTAAAACAGATACTACTATTGTCAAGCTTTATGATAGAGCTTTCCTACACATATGTTCCATGTTTGGATGTTTCATTGTTTTAAATGGTAAAAGTTGTAGTTGTAGTTAAGATTCTCTCTGCAAATTCCCATTTCTCATTATGCTGTCCTTGCACCTTCCCATTCAGTGCATATCCAAATCAACTAAACCATTACTTGCAATGTAGATGGAAGATTAGAGACCCAGAATCAAGGAAACCGATGAATTTTCTAATGACTGGGTTCTTGCCACACCAGCCTACCTTCCACTCTGAATATATTTATATTCTTTACAGAAGTTTCACTGCGGTTGCAGCCTGGTGCTCTAATATCCATAAACAATCTTATCTTGTGCTTTAAAATAAATGATATATTAGTGTGCTACCTTGTGGGACGTTTTTGTGGAATCATTTTGTTAATAATCCAAGTTTATTTGCCACTGTTTTGTGTGCAATTTGTTTCTGTCAATTTACTAAGATGTCGAGTAATTGCAGAGTATGTAATAAATCTTCTGACACATAACAGTTTCATGCAGGACTGTAAACAGTATTGCCACCCCACTTGTGTCAACATGACTAAGGAGGAGATGGATTATATTTCTATTCAAAATTAAATCTGGTGCTGTCTGCTTTGTACTACATTGAGATGAAAGATTATGCTGGCTATAAGAGTGTTATGCTGGCTACAAGTGATGCAGAGGAAGAGAAAGCAAATCTATCTTGGGTTGTTTTCATGCTGGAAAAAGCTAAAGAAGACAGATGATGAATGGAGAAAGAAATGATCACATCCTTTGAATACTTGCAAACTGTGACAAATGATCAAAATAAACTTTTGGACGAACAAGCTCAGCAGATAAAATATTTTACAACTTTGGTTGAAAATCTTAAGCAGGAGAATGTCAATCTTAAAAATAAAATCAAAGTATTGGAGGTTAAAGTCAATGAAAATAATCAATACTCAAGATCCAACGCCATTGAGGTTCATGGGATGACTGAAGCTGCCAAAGAAAATGTGTACAAAGTGATAACAGATGTCACTACTGCTTTGGGCATGGAAATCATGAGAAATTCAGAGTTTGTCACTCACTGGGAATGAGGTTCAGTTCCAGTTATACAGCTGGGATCATTGTGAAGCTAGTGAAATGCAAAGATAAACAAAGCATTTTGTACAAGTGAGAAAAGAAACATAACTTTAACATAAATAATGATAATGATAGTGATGATACAGGCAGCAGTTCCAATCTGTGTAAATGAGAGTCTATGTCAGGAAGGAGGAGGTTGTACATGTTGGCTTAGCAGGCTAAGACTGAGAAGAAATATATTACTTGTAGATTTTAAACAGAAAAATTCTGATGCAGAAGGAACCCTCAGCTACTCTGTTTTTTCTGTTTAGTCTCTGGAACCATCATAAGGCATTACTTCAGAGGATGATATGTATGAATGTAAATGAAGTGTAGTCTTGTACAGTCTCAGGTCGATCATTTTTGAGATGTGTGGTTAATTGAAACCCAACCACCAAAGAACACTGTTATCCACAATCTAGTACCCTCAGCTCCTGATCCCCTAAGGGAAGAAACCCTCTAACCATCCCTTCTGTACCTAGCCCTGATGGGCTTTACTGGAGGTCATCTTATAAACATTGGCATATGACATCTCTCAGTCACCTTGACCCAGGATGCCACCGATGCGAATTCCACAAGCGACATTCCCATCAGTGTAACAATTACTAAAAATAACAGAACACATCTATACTCTCAAGTAAGGCTGAAAATTACAGTCGTCAAAGGAACTGAATTACCTACTTACCTGAAAGGTAAAGTGAGTTCAAATGCGACATAAACGCGGAAAAACACAAAAATAAAACTAATAACAAAACAACCAAAACCGATATAACACTAAAAAAACAAAAAAAAACACTAACAAGAAATTGTAATAAAACAAAGAGCACAGGAACAAGACCAAGCAGCGGTGTGCTACAGATTGTATTTAGTGCATTCATACAACACATGGAAGTCATCATCCAGCACCCCACACTGCAGGCACAGACCTGAATCCACCAGGCTGAACCCAGCCAGTCTACCCCTGCAGGCCCCGTGACCGGTAAAAAACTAAGTTACCTTCTTGTTAGGGAAAACCTAGGAGGCGCCTCACAAGCTTCTAATGTCTAGGAAGAGATCGTGCATATATCACTCATCAATAGTCTCATCCCATCTAGCCTGTCATATATGACAACCATGTTGCTCGATTTCCCGAATCTTTTCGGAAGTCAACTCACCCAACTTCCTAACAATATACCACTCCTGTCTCTCAAGAGCTAGAATATCAATCGGTTTCACTCTCGCAATCACCAAGATCCCTGTGAAATCATCTGGTAACTACCCATTACCATCAACAGTTATAGTCGTTGGGCCCTCAATAATATATTTCTATAATTACGGAATTTCATCCTATCCCTCCAAACTGGCACAGCATACAACATAATTGCTTCGTACATGCCACTGTACAGGATGCTTAGGGTCCTAAACTTGAGACCCCAATCCATTTTGACCACACATCAGATCCCAAAAAAGGCACTACAAGCCTTTTCTGCAACAAATTGAAGATACCTCTTGAACTGAAATTTCTCATCAAGATACACTCCGAGGTACTTCTGAACCTGAGTGTACTTTATTTGGTGGCCTGACATCGATACTCAAATTTACTGACTTTCTGCCAAATGGCCTTTGAAAAGCATCATCGTGGTCTTCTCCATGCTGAGTCATCTTGCAATGATGAGACCAAAGCTCAAGAACCCTACATGCACGAGTGGCTCTGAGCTTGACCTCCCACCGTGAGCATCCTTCGACCAGCAGGAGTCCGTCACACACATAGGCCACAACAAAACTCCCAATGGGCACAACCTCAGCCACACAAGAGAATCCATCCAACTCCACCACCCACAAGAGAGGACCCAACACACTGCTTTGGGGACAACCCTTACACAGCATCTTGCCTACTTCATGGCGCCCTCACGGAGCAACACATCCCAATGACTGAAATAAGTTTTCAACATCTGCAGTCCATTTTCAGTACATCCTTGCTACTAACTGGAAAATGGCAGAGGGTCACCACAGATTTTTAAATGCTCTGGGAATGTCCAGGAAGATTCCCAAGACCTATTCTGCCTCACTGGCCAACACGACACTCATCACACAAAGTACGGCATTCTCTGTGCCTTTTCCGGGGCAAAACCCATACTGGTTTTTCATCAGCAATCCACACGAGGCCAACCTCTCATTTATAGGAAGACCATCTCAAAGACCTTGTCAATAATTGGTAGCAATGTCAGGGATCAATACAATGAACTACTAACATTAGTATTATTAATAGCTGGAGCCTTGTCACCCCCCTTAAACAATAATTTTACTACTCCTTTTTTCCAGCAGACTGGGAAGAACCCATCAAACAATAATTTATTAAACATGCGTGTGATAATTACCTTACCTCAGCTCCTGTGAAAGAAGTTGATTACCACAATGGATGATTTATCTAGCTTATAAGTTTATTGTTAGTCTAACATGGAAACTGATAATAAATAGGCTATAATGTAATTTATTTTTATTAGTAGATATTATTTTGTACAATCTTAATAACAGTAAATTTAAATAGTTTATTTTCATTTTCTAACGATTTTTGTATAGACAATATTGAATGTGTAGTAACTTATGCTAAAATATTTCTTTCTTTAAATAGTTTATTACACTCGATTCATGCATTATTTTTCCAAATTTCTTTAGTCAATCTTGCTTTCTTAGTTTAATATCAATCTGAGTGAATGGAAAGTCTTCAACAGTTGCGATTTAACCAGTTTTTATGCTGGCCACCTTCATGTTTTGTAATAGTATTTTCATTGGCATCCATTTTCAAAAAATCATAGTTTTTTGTTCTCATAAAAATTTGTTATCTTGTCTAGTACCTGTTACCTATTACCACTTTGTATCATCAGTACTCTGAATGAGCTTAGATGGTCTTGTTTCACAGCTGTATGACAGAAATTAGAGCCATTAAGATATTGTGAAGGACAAAATACTGTGAACTTGAAGTTCCAGTTGTCACTTCCATACTTCTTTTCACTTGTGTCAACAAAACTTCTTTTTGTTTCTATTCTGTTCTGTACATGTATTGCTGAAGATAATCACTCTTTTTATTTAGCAAGTTTTATACAACCGGATTCCTTCTTGATTATTATTTTCTTGTTTCCTAACTACAATTTGTTCTATCTGTAATGTCCTCATGAAATGATGAATTTGATTTCTGGGTGTGATCTCTCTTCTTGTACTTGGAACAAATTTGTATAATCTCAAACAAAACTTAAGACCAAATGGCAAAATATTGCTGTTACACCCGCACTGCTATTATTCAAATTAAAATGCAATATTGACAGTTAAATAAAAAATGAACATCATTGTTACTGTACTACATATTTTAAACTCTATAGAAATAATTGTGGTAATCTTCTAGACTCATTGACTTAATGCAAATCTAAAAAACCTACAGCAAGAAGCAGCTACATTACATATTGCTTCATCAGTATTTTTTTAAAGGGAAAAAATGTTTAAATTACGAATCATAAATTCTTCACGCTTTGGTTATTAATTTCTTATTTATAATGATTTGTGTTGTCCCTGCTGCCCCACTTGAACAGAAAGCAACAAAATTTAATGTAGCTGAATAGCAAACCATTAATAACACAATAAATTAAAGTGCAACATTAGTTCAGCGGTACTTGGAATATGCTACCTCTTGTGTAAATGGCAATTCACTAGTACTTGTACTGAGTTTTTTCTAATGGAATTTTCATATATTTCTTTCATGTTAGTTGCATTTGCTAAAGGCACAGAAGGAAACCTTTGGCCGTTGTGCAAAAGGACAGATTTTCAATTAATTTTCAATGAATCGATGAACAATCTTCTTTCTGTAAATTTATGTTCATTATATAGTGCATCTATCGTGGTACAAATATTGTTACAGAACACTAAACTATTTTTTTCAGAATGTGAGTCTTGAAACTCTTCCTGACAATAATGAAAGAAACACATTTCATGTCGGTTTGGAGAAGATTCAAGTCTTTTAGCCTAGATCCCAAAAACTTGGCTTATTTCTTTGACAAATTTAAATCCTGTATAAGGTCATATAATTCACTTTGAGTTATCTAATGAGATTCAGGGGAAGAAGATTCTGATTCAAAAGTAGGATCTTGTTGCTCCTCTTGTCAGACTTCAGTGGCTACTTCATATTCCGATTCATCTTCTAAAGTTAAACGTGTTGGAGGATGCTGTACTGGCATATCCTCACCATGAGACGCACTCCTAATAGCAGACATTGTATGTTTGAGTTTACTAGCTGTTCTTTTATTTTTGTAATAATAATAATAAGAGTCCAATGATCTTTTAGTTCATGCCACATATTGATATGGCAAATCTCATGTGCCAATTATCCCTAGCACAGACTGTGAAATGTTCCACATAAGTTGAACAGTAGATGTAATGGGATTTACATCCCATTACATGGGATGTAAATCTCAAACTTTAACGCCAGAATTTATTTCGTAACATTTTTTAATTAGTGTAGTCAAACTTAATAGTTGTTCTTCAAACATCGAATCCCCACATTTGTAACAGAAGTTTTGGTCATTTACGCCCTTCTTGGAATATTTATTCTGTTAACGCAACACACTTGACACAGTAACTGTAAATCACAAAACAGAATGAAACCACTGCATGTACATACACAGTGAATGTTCAAACAATATTGGTATGATAATTGAATCACTCTGAAGCCTGCTCTGTACTGACATGTTAGAACTTCTGTACATGAATCATCATGCAAATGCAGCTGTTACTTTCATAATGTTATATTTGTATCCACCTCAGTTAGAAATCATTTAAAATATTCTTTTATGTACATAAGTTATCCCTAAAAAAATACATAGAATTCTCCTTAAAAATATGTAGAAATATATTATTTAGAAATACATAAAAAATATCCTTCAAAAAATATTATCGCATGTGGATGATAACAATTAAAGGGAGGACTATTTACTTTGTAACTGGTGCTCCTTTTCCAGTAGGATTAA
This sequence comes from Lycorma delicatula, assembly GCF_047948215.1. Lineage (NCBI taxonomy): Eukaryota > Metazoa > Arthropoda > Insecta > Hemiptera > Fulgoridae > Lycorma > Lycorma delicatula. The sequence goes on along the minus strand of NC_134459.1, from coordinate 93,998,550 downwards.
GTTTCTTTTTCAGGTAATTATATATTCTTGTTTTGTTTTGTAAACATGTGCATGTTAGAATTAAGGAAAAATGGTGTTTCCCCAGTAGGCCCCTCAGTAGGTTGTAATTGTTTTATAATTATATTATATATGTTGTGTTTTTTACAGGTTCATTGTACTTTAAGGTAGAATTAATTATGATAAGTTGCGTTCGCGATCCATAACCCCATCCACAGTAGGCCCAATTATGAAGTGAGATAATATTTTTGTTGATAATTTTTTGTTATATTAATTTAAGATTAGATTAAGTGCATGCTGTTAAGCCATTTAACCTGAAGGGAATTAGCTAAGTACTGTTATATTTATTATGTGTGATATATATAATTCAAGTACATCAAACTATTTTTATCAATCGCCTTGATATTATTACTAATTTTGTTTCAGAAATTTAAGTATGTTTCAGGTATAGATGATGGTAATATTTACACTAATCTGTGATGAAGAGTAAAAAATGAAAAATAGATTCCAAAAGAATTAAAATATTGATAACTTAATATTTAAGTTAATTTGTATTAAATATTGTATTAAGTAGTATTAAGTTACTATTAAGTAGTGTATTGTATTAAGTATTGTATTTGTATTGTATTGTATTAAGTATTTGTATTTTAAGTTTAATTTGTATTAATTTATTTTATATTAATATTTATTTTTCTCGAGAGTGTTTCAAGTTTGTTTCAGGTACAGAAAATTGGGATTTTTTAACTAATTAATGCTGGAACAACTCGCTAAAGTGATGCTTAGAAAATTGTACATGTGGTCATGATGTTTAACAAAAAATAAGATGAATAGGCTAATTTCAAAAGAGTCAAAATGATGATCATATAAAGATTAACACAATCAACATCTAGATGACATAAGTGAGTATAATTCTAAATTTAATTAGATTACAGGAAAACAATGTAAAACCTCATGATCAGACTTCTTTCACAAAATATGTAAAGGGTTTTTTTTTTGTAAGACCGTTTTAATTTTTGACATCATAAATGATAAATAACCTCGTGGAACACTGCATTTGAGTTTAAATAGTTTTAAGTAAAAATAAATAAGTATAATTAATTAGCCTTATTTATTAATAACACAGATTTGTGAACATTTTTACTACATGGAACATTTTATGTGTCTGAAGATGAATCAATGGTACTAGTTTTGAATTGAATTTTTTCAGTAATCATTTGTAAAGATTTTGCACAATACTATATTTTAGATGCAGTTGCTGATATCCCTAATTTTAGTAGTAAAAGAGTCGATGCATTCACCAAAGACATGTTATATTAATCACGTAACCATTTTAAATTTGCATTTGCCATAGTCTAGTACAAGTTTTATTTTATATCACATTAAAGATGCGCTCTCTCTTTTCCCGTTTAGCTTTTAGATCCACCATAAGGCATTACTTCAGAGGATGAATGAGGATAATATGTATGAATGTAAATGAAGTGTAGTCTAGTACAGTCTCAGGTCGACCATTTCTGAGATGTACGGTTAATTGAGACTCAACCGCTAAAGAAAACCGGTATCCACAATCTAGTATTCAAATCCGTATAAAAGTAACTTTGTTTACTTGGCTTTGAACCTTAGAGCTCTTGACTTTGAAATCAGCTGATTTGTGATGACGAGTAAACCACTAGACCAGCTCGGTGGGCTGTTTTCCTCCAACAGCAGTGCTAACCTGGTAAATTAACAGTTATTTAGCAAACTCAATGGGCCCCCTCTTATAAGTAATCGTTTTTGGTTTGCATTCTGTTACATGAGTTTTGTTTGTATGACATTAAAAATCGCTAATCTGAACAGAAGGCTGAGCAAATATTTTGGACATTGTAACAAACTTATACCAAACAGTATAGGTGGTTGCTAACGAGGTAAAGCAAAAAGAAAAAAAAACATTTTCCCTCTTTTGATGAAACATTTTTGATCGGCATATTTTAAAATGAACTTAGGAACTAAAGAAAAATCATTGGCTTTGCGTGTCTTCTGTATATCTTGTGCAGAAAATTTAATACACTAATACAAAGGGATTCATTCATCTATGCTGTTTGGTATTCAAATGGCATAGTGTAAAAAACAAAATCATTTCAATTTTTTGTTTGAAAAATATCTGTAGTTAAAAAAAAGACATTACTCAGTTCATTAATCTGACATTGACATTAAGACCTTTGTTTCATGGACAGGTTACAAGTGTTTAAGAATTCAATCTGTGTTACCAGACAATAAAATTTCATCCCTCTAGCATAAAGAAATAGTTGATAAAATTTCTGCAACGGCCTTTGAAGATTAGAATCTATAGCCACCCAAAGATGAAGGATTTTGTACACAATTTGGGTCTTACTAAATAAATTAATAAACTTTTAGGATTATTAAAAAAAAAAATATTCTAGTTTCTGGGAGAAATTTTACTGATACAAAGATAACAGGAAAAATTTGAATCGTTCAGCAGATCCTTGTCTTGATCGGTTGGTCAACTAGAAATAATGTATGACCAACACATTATGTTTGTTTATTGACTCAAAATAGTCTTAAGGATATTCTCCTGATGAAAATAGAGTTACTTCAGTATCAACTGTACATTCAGTATCCATTAAAGAAATTTACCTTAACTCTCTTACCCCACATTGATTTGGAAAATCTACCACGTTGTTAGATTCCCCTGGCAACTTCGAAAATTAGTTTTGTATTTTTCTCTCTCCCAAAATACATGAAGCAATTTTTTTACTAAATTAGTTCAAATCCTCTGATACAGAATAATAATAATTAACAAACTTTGAATTCTACATAGATTATTTATTACTGTAATTTATTTTTTTAAAAATTAATAATATACTAAGAAATTCTTTTTTTTTGCAGGATTTTAGTTAACTGGATTATAATATTTTAAACAAACAATTCAGTATTTCTGTATGAAGTTTACTTAAACTTATCAAAGAATTCTTTTGTAAATTGATAAAATATACTACTGATGGTAAAATACAATGTATGCAATGAAGAACAATGATCAAATAAGAAAAAAAAAGAATAGTGTGAACAAACAAAACTTAGGAAGAAGCAGCCAAACACTAATATTTTTTGTTGTTAACATCACACTTGGTATAAATATTATAATTCAAGAGTAAGAAATATAGTGTATTATAAATCGTTCAATCGTACAATACCAGTATATAGAGACAAACATCTTTAGTTAAAAATATGTCTAAATAGATCTATGACCTAAATAGATTCTTAGTTGAGGTCGGGTGTGATATATTGTCTGGTTACTCATAGTGATCGTGGTCGGTTTGCGTGTGACCAGTGGGTATTTCACAGTGAAATGTCACAGAACGACGGCTCTGGGCTATGTACGAGCTTGTCTTGTCTGCGTTTGTGGGCAGGCTGAAGAGGCACCCACTGAGGAAGTGGTCACTTTGAATTCGGGAGTCAGCACCTGGGAAAGGATTTTGTGGCTCCTATCCCTCCTCGTTCTTCCAAGAGAGCGCCTGGTGGATTATTTGGTTAAACTATTCTAAAAAGTCTGATCGGGTGCCTGGGGGGGGGGGGGAATTTCTGTGGAAGGTACAGTACCTCTGTTTAATCGTGATGAAGTAACACTTGCAGCTACGCATTAGCCTGAGAAAGAGCCCTGTACTGGATGGCATCACCGGTGATGCAGTGCAGGTCATGGCCGTCATGGTCCTGCAGAAGCTACAAGATGCTGTCAACTACTGCTTAAGACATGAATTTGTACAGGATGCTAGGAAGGTTGCTCGGTTGGTTCTGTTGGAAAAGGGAAGGGACCAGGAAGGTAATGTCACTGGCTACCGCCCTTTATGGTTACTGTGTACACTAAACAAGCTATTTGAGCGCCTTCTCGTGGATAGATTGACAACTGAGTTGGATGTTGGGGTAGGTTTAAGCGATAACCAGTATGGTTAGTGACAACCCCCTGGGGTCGTCACTACTGTCAAGGTGTGCAGGACTCTCCAACCCATCGACTTGTGGCCGATGATGACCTCTGATTGTTTCTAGCAGATCTGTAGCATCGCTGACATTAGATGTAGATGGTGACCACCCCGTCATTGTGGTTCTTTAAATTGAACCTCAAAGTCTTACTGAACCTGTTTCTCTACGAGTGAATAGACATAAAGAGGAAGAAGTTCCACCGTGAATGGAGACTCCATCGATCATGTGTTTGGCCGGAGCATGCGGAATCGGTGGGATAGGGTAGTGTATGAGGTGGGTAGGCGTCTTTTGGTGCTGCCACTGATGATACGAGTAGGACTCCCAGCACCGCCCTATGTGTGTCACGGGAGAAACATCATGCCCTGAGTAATGCCAACAGCCAGGTATCAGGGCATGTTGTCCTAGGTGGAGGTTGTTTAACGAGTCCTCATCTCTGATGGGAAACTTCACACACCCAATGGTGTGTGAAGTTTCCCAAAGGTATGGTCACAGATTTTTCCTCCTTCGAAAAAAAGTATAAACTGGTAATCAAGAGGATTTCTTTTTAAAATTCATAAAAATTTTATATATATTTGTGAAATCTATATAAAACAAGACTATTGTTTTATATGAGTAGACATTTATTCTTACCACAATATATTTGTGTCTAAATTAAGGTGGGGTACAGGAAACAAAGAAAAAATAGGATAATATAGACAAAAAAATTATTGACATGAAATAAAAATTGGGTCAAACATAAGATCATAATTACTACAAGAAACAAGATTTTGCAAAAAATGTATGGATAAAATTAACAGAGGACTTTAAGCGATTTAATTTTAAACAAGAAAGTGACTTCAAATAAATATTTCTGAAGAGAATTACATATTTTACATTCACGTTTGAAATTTTTTCCACTTAACTTTAGCAATGTAACTGATAAACACGATGAACACTTTCCTTGGGATATGTTAGAGATGGAAACATGCTTCCAGGGAAAATAGTGCCTAAAGATGCTTGCCGATTACTGCTGGAGAATGAATAGGAATGTCCCTTTGGATGATTCAGAATAAAACTAAAGGAAAACAGATATTAGGTGATGTAATATCATACTTTAGGCTATATAATTCATTAATCAGGTTTTCTTTAAATTTGCGGTACTAAATACTCTGCCTCTAATTTAGTTTTGGTTTGCAAATTTGAAATCGCATAAAAAGTACTATTCACCTTTTAAATGTATGTAATTGGAATGATATTTTTTTTAGAACTGTGGGAATCAACTAGTTGTTGATAGTTATTTGGTTGTAATTTGTGCTGACATCAAAAAGTTAAAATTTTTCTTTAAATTGAACAATATTGTGTTTTTTAAACATTTTATTTATATTTTTTGATTGTATATTTTATACAACATGTAGATGTTGTATAAAACATACATACATACACCCTTCTTGTAGAAGAGGGGTGTATGTATTTAAATGATTTATAGAAGTAAATTTGATGTAAAATCAAGTCTGTAACACTTTTATTGAATTCCAGGTAGAAATTATTTGAATTGCAAAAAAAAAAACACACAGTATTAAAACCATTTTTTGCAGTGTAATTCATGGTAATATTTTTTAACACTACATAATGTTGTAGAGAGCAATTTGAGTTTTTTTTTTTTTTGAGAAAGGGAAAATATAATTCCCTGTTTATTTAAACCAAATGTGCAATTTTTTTTTGTAATGACTATTTGACTGTCAGGAAGAATGAATTAAGGTGATTAATATCTATTATTAAATTTTATAATAGCTGATAAAAAATTATTAACTTTTGTTGCCCTTATGCTAAGGGATTTAATATATTTTTTTTTATTTACAGCCATGTTTGCAGTGATTTTAGCTTTTCTTATTCATTAACTTTAGAGAGAGGAATCTGAAACAATGAGAAAGAAATTTTCACCAGATTACAGTTAAATTATTTAATACTGTACGACTTCTTGTACAAGACAAGTGCACCATTCTACAATCATAAGTAAGATTCTACAATCTGGTAAGAATCATTCTACAATCAGGTAATATTTCTTAAATTTACCAGAAAAAATGTTTTATTTTTCAGTAAAATTTTTAAATAGTATTGCAAAACAGAAAGCTTCTCTTTGAAACTCTTCTCGATCTTAATCATCGGTTAAAAAAATTAGTCTCTCCATGTTTGTGTAGAATAGTTATACACTAGAAACATAATGCTTAATAGTACAAATCTTTTTTTCTGCCCAGCATTATGAAGTGATTACTAAGACTGCTAGCAGTTTTAGTGGAAATACTTGTTAGACTTACAGTCCTTTTTCATTATAATTCAAATCGCTAAGCTATGTATGACTCTAAATGTTTGTATAATAATTATGAATTTGAATTTTCAGAATTCCTGAAATTTAAAGATTCTCTTCAAACTTCAAAGAAATTGAATCTCAACAATAAATGCGCACAAAAGAACAAGTATAATGTATTATATCACAAATTAACTAGTATTTATTCCTGGTTTGTAAAATATAATTTTTCAAATAGAAGATTTTTTGCTGTAATGACATTAATAATTTATTTTCATCTGTCTGATGGTGTGGCTTAGATCCGATCTAGATTAACCCTCCTGTTGTCAAGCTTTTCGACACCTTTATTTTGCCAAGCAAGGTATTTTGATTACCCCAATACAATTTTGTGATTTAGTGTAATATTTGTTTTAAGACTGTTATTTTTAATGAATAGCTTTATTTAGTATTGAAATACAGTTTTTCAAATAAATAAAATTATTTAAACTGAACATAGATTTTCAGTTCACAAGAGAAATTTAATATTGGACACCTGTAAAATTAAAAATGTATACACTTAGCTGTCATTGCAGTAAACTAGTACTTGACGTCAAAATAACAAATAACATTTTTGATCTGTTCATTCGGGTACATTTTTGCACAACATGCGCTTCACAATAACAGTTTCTTCTCTGTGTGTAATACAAACAGGTTTCTTGCATGCTACACAACGGAATCTTGTTTTATGATCTTCGTTTCTCTTGCAATCTTGACTTTCCTCTGGTGTTGGTAAGCTGGAATTCTGTGGATGGACCATTGCTGTCAGAATTTCAATACTGCATGCTTTCAGTTCATCTTGTACATCGTTATGAAGACCGTTGATATTTCTAGCACTTCCTCCATGTTGCCTTTGCTGAGTCCAAATGTCAACTCAGTCATGAAGGGTTTCCATGGGCCGTGATTATTCTTCGGCCACTCAGGAAATCTTTGTGTGTAAAGAATATATACATTCAGTGCTGTAATATCTACCATCTCCATGAAAGCTCTTAGCGGTCACAGCTTGGTTCCTCTAATACAATTGTATTCTCTTGTCATTTTGTCTGCATTATCTGCAGCACCTTTAATTTTGTTGTAACGGAGTTTTATTTCAGGTTTGTATTCACCTTCTTCACCACTCACTTGCCTCTCATTATGCTGAGTGAAGAGTAACATTACAGACTTGCCCGTTTTTGGAACATAGGAAACCACAGTCAAGTCATTTGTGAAATCAAACATTGAAGAATGAACTTCTTTCTTTCTGTCTGGCAAAAATTCCTTTGGAATCTCTTTCTTATTGGAATCCAGGGTACCAACCAGTGTTGTGTTTCATTTTATTAGTTCAGCAGCCAAGGGAAAACCGGTGAAAAAATCATCTGTTGTCATTTTTGAAAAATAAGAAAAGACATTTCATATTAAACGGGGTAGTCTCACAACCCTACCGATATATCCCATCAATAACTATAACAACAAAAAAATGGGTGAGTCACAAGTGTGAATACAATTTCAATCATTTTAGGGCAATCGTGAAACCACAAGTATGTATCTCTTCAGATAAAATTATTATAGGGAAAAAATCAACCTGGCGTAGTCAGAATACTCTGCTTGGTAATGCGAGCCTTAATGAAGTTTCTTTTGCAGTACTACTTTAATATTAAATACTATATATTAGAATGATTTTTCATAATTCTGACAAAAAATCAAAGAAATATAGTATTTATGTTTTTAATTAGAAGTCATTATTAGTTGTAAGAAACAAGTTAACTGAATTGCGCTTATTATATTAATTGCTCAGCATAATAATCACTTAAAAAACAAGTAGAATTTTTTCTGAATCTTTTCAAATTTTAGTTCTTTTGTTCCAGATTTTATATTGCCTCTCATTTTCTTTCTTTGCAACATTAGAGTTTCATTTCCAGTTTTATAAACTAGAACTAAGAAACCTAAAATTTCTACAGTTGTTTTTTCACTAGCGGATCACTTCAGAATAATAATTACATATTTTTTATGTTTGTAAACAAATATTATGATTTTTAAATTCTGAAATTAACATTATAGAGCATTTTATTATTTTTTATTATAGCATTATAGTTTTTATTTTTATAGAAGCCCTTTTGTTATAAATTCAACTGTAATTTGGTAATAAATGTATTCAATTCAACCTAATAGATAAATTTAAAAATAATACATAAAGGTTTCAAAAATAGGAAAAAGAAAAAAACGACATTCACGTTTAATTAAAAACAAAAAAAAATTATATATAGTTAAACATTAAAATTTGAAAACAAATCTGGACGTAGACATAAATTTTTGAACATGCATAATATTATAAAATGCAATTACAACAGTACACTAAAATTAATTATGAAAAAATGAATAAATACACAAGTCATTTATATATTTTTATTGCAGGTAAAAGAAAGTTACAGTTTGAAGCAATATAAATTAATAATGTGAATAAATCACATTATTAATTTCATTAACTGTAAACAGTTTTAAAATACAAGCTAACACAGCATTGTACAAAAATAAAAATAAACCAATGACATGATGAAAACTAATGAAATTTAATAATAAAATATAGTTTTAATTTTAGTAATTGATTAATGTAGAAATTAAGTAATAAATGGCGATTAATGAAGAATTTCAATGAGAAATTAAAGATACACTTTCTTACCAGTTTCTTTAAATGGTGAAAATAGATTAAGTATTTTTGGTGTAAGTCTGAATGGTATCAACTCAGATACTTCAAGGTACTGTGTAGCAGAACCAAACGCATGACCAAAATCAATACCAAATAAATGACCATCAGTTGTACGAATAAGTGAATTATTTAGATGTCTATCACCAATACCAAGAACCCAGTGACAAATGTTCATTACAGCACGGCTGCTACCAAGCTGGAAGCGTAGATAATGGTACATAGAAATACCTTACAGCAGGCAACAACAGAATATTTTTAGATGATCAGAATCATAATTAATATTTGAAATTTGCTAATTTTTTGATCATTAATTTACAATTTATTACTCCAAAATTTAAACGCAGTAATCTTCTTGAATCAGAAGATGTAAGACTTCAAGAAAGTTCTAGTACAGTACAATCTCAACTTATAAAACATCAAGACAGGATGCAAATGGATCAGAGAAATAAGAGAGGATCTGAAGGAAATCGGCCTTGCACCAGAAGACACAACAGGTAAGATAAATTAAATAAGAAAATGAAGAAAAAAACACTCGCTTCAGAAAAACACACATTTTTAACACTAGAAAGGGCACAAGAAGGGAACATAATAAAAAGTACTGGGAGGATCACAAGGCCCAAACAGTCAATCAAAACGACTTGGATAATGGACTGACTAAAATGTTCTTATGCAGTCATAAAAAGTTTTATATATATATATATATATATATATATATATATTTACATATTTACATATTCATAATAACTTAACCACCAATACACAGTAACAGAAAAATCTAAAAAAACTAATACCAAATTTCATGGGATCCATCATCAGTCTGAACACAATTCTATTTTTTTTTATCTTCAGTCATTTGACTGGTTTGATGCAACTCTCCAAGTTTTCCTATTTAGTGCCAGTCATTTCTTTCGAAATACCCCCTACATCCTACTTCCCTAACAATTTGTTATACATCGGAGAGCATCCCAACCGTGTAGGGAGAAGACACCCACCTTGTGACGTTCGCTTTACAGGAGGTCGTGTTTAGGTTCTCTAGCCGATTACATCTTGCAATCATCAGCTAGGCCTCGAATGGTATGTCACCGATGTAAATGCCTCGGCAGACATTTGCATCAGTAAATACAAATCAAAATACATCATCGATACAAATCATGCGAGAGCAGTCGATGTATATTTGACTAGGGTCTAATAGGTTGTACGTACCGTATTATTTATTTTATACTCGAATATTAGTTTTAAATATTTAGCTTTAATAGTAAAACAATTGCTAACTAAGATTACAATTAGCAAGAGTTCCAAATACCAGACTGCCGGTCTATATGTTATTAGGTAGTCTAAACAGGTAGTAAAAGAAATTTTGGTTAAAAAAAGGAAACAGATTCATAAAATTTTACCTCCCTCATATAAAGTTGAAATCGATTTGTTAGTTTACGTCACTCGTGTGAAAGGCAAAATTCTGTGATACATTTTGGAAATTAAGCACAGCAAACGATCGTTGCTCATTAAAGCAAAATAATTTTTTTGATTTATTTATAATCGAAACATAACAGATCTGTTTTTTTTTTGTGGCAAAATCCAGAAATATATATATAAAGATTAGAAGCTTTTGAAATGTGGTGCTATAGGAGAATGTTAAAAATCAGACGGGTGGATAAAGTGAAAATGAGGAAGTGTTGCGGCAAATAGATGAAGAAAGAAGTATTTGGAAAAATATAGCTAAAAGAAGAGACAGACTTATAGGCTTACATATTAAGGCATCCTGGAATAGTTGCATTAATATTGGAGGGACAGGTAGAAGGAAAAAATTGTGCAGGCAGGCAACGTTTGGAATATGTAAAACAAATTGTTAGGCATGTATGATGAAGGGGGTATACTGAAATGAAACGACTAGTATTAGATAGGGAATCTTGGAGAGCTGCATCAAACCAGTCAAATGTCTGAAGATAAAAATAATATATGTATATATATATATATATATATATGGCAAATATCAGTACACAGGACCAAAATACTGTTTAGATTTTTATCTTGATCCGATCAGAATAGATTTCGTAATTATAAATATGTATATTTGAATTCATTTCTCTAACTACTTTCAGAGCTTTTATTCTGTTAATCCATATATTAATTACATTCATTATAATTTTCTTCTTGTATTATAAAGGCCTTATGTAATATTTTATCAAAAATATATTCATAATCAATTGTTAGAAATGAAGTAATATACTTGTACTTATAATGAATCATCGTGTCACATAATGTGGTTTTCACTTGATTCTTTCTATATTCTCCTGAAGATGGGTGTAACATGTGAAAACCTTTCGATATATTTTATTGATAAAAGATTGTAGATCATTATTATTATTATTATTAATAATAATAATTAATTTTTTTTTTTTTCAGGAAAAAAGGATATCAGATGTGGAAGAAATTTATAAATCTTAAAGATTTATTATAATTAAAACTGTAATATTATCAAAATGTATAAGATTTTTTTATTTGTGTTATATGCTTGTAATCTGAGAATATATCTTAGACATAAATATTGTTAGGCTGTTCTTATCAAGGTTTTGCCACGGTTTCCCTTGACACAATAGGGCAAATGCCGGAACAGTTCATTTAGTTTTCCGTGGAATTTTATCTATGATATATTTATTTACATTTAAAATAATAAAAATAAATATTATTTATTTATAATTTTATTTGTTCTAATCTTTTTCATTACCTGCTTAATGCCTACTTAATATGACCAGTTAAAACTTGAAATTTAGCTCAAATACTGTGATATGCCTACATATAAATAATAAGACATTGATAACATAAGATTTTAAACTTATTTAAAGGAGTGGTGTATGAACAGCCATTGAAAATTTTTTAATTTTTGTAGAAACATCATAGGATCTACAAATTTGGTAAAATGCTATATGAGTTGTTTACAATACTGAAATCTGTTTGTTTACGCTAATGCGTAAAGTTGTTTTATTTTCAATAATGTTTTTGTCATTATTTTTATCTGCTGTGGTCGCAGTGTTTCATAAAAGCAATTTCTATTTAACCACATTAGCTTTAGCTGTTTTTTTGTTATCTCTATTTTTTAATATTGTTGTAGTTCTTAGAAATATACATTTCTTTGTCTGCGACCACGTCATTTCTTCTACTTGTTTGTATTTCAGCATTTTTATTAGTTTTACGTAACTCTTTTACTAGTCTGTTTGCTTATAATATTAATTTTCGATATGTTCTTTCTTACCCAAACTTCCCGCCTATGATAATTTCTTTGTCTTACCAATACCAGCAAACTAGCTCTTGTTGTCAACATACACACTCTTCGGTCTATTGCCTTCTTTGTTTTCCCCCTCTTCTCATTACGCCATTATTTCTTCAGTCCAGAATAGACTTTCGTAGTGTGCGGACCCAGGACTCAGTCACTTCTTTACTTCGTACCGCTGCAGTTCAAATCTGTCTCTCACCATTTGTGGATCGTTCTTTCTCTCTCTCTCGCTCTCTCATCTAGAGTTGACCAGACCTTCACAATGTAAAGACGCCTATGACTTTCGCTCTCAACCTTTGTGCTAATATTTTCATCGCATTCATTCTCGCATACCCGTTGCGGTATTTCTCTGTCAAAACATTCTCTAGTTCTATCCGTCAGTGCTTCGTTTATTTCACCCATCTCTATGTTTTGTTTTTGCCTCGTTTCTTTGTCAAGTCTAATCTTCAAATTCTGTATATTACTTCTATGCTGAAAGTGCTGCAATTACTACAAACTGCCATTTCTATCGACGCAGAATCTTCTCGAGCTGCTGATTATATTTTCATCGATGCAGAATCTCCAAACTCGTTGCTACATATCTGAGATGCTACGTATTAGTTTACCTCTCAACCACGTCTCACCCCTGTATTCCTGATACGCTACTGCGGACTACGCCCAGGATTATTCGTTTTACCTTCATTCACGAGTTCGTCTCTTACTAATATTTGTGTGCTACAGGCAAGTTCAATTTTCATTATTTATTACGTTAAACAATTATTTTATCATTAATATTTGTGGAACATTCAGTTCATCTTACATTACGCATTTCAATCTCAAGTTTGGTTTAAAAAACCATTTATTCACTTAAGTTCAGTCACGACAGGTGACTTAGATAAGGTTATGTTATTATTTCATGTGCAACTTTTTATTACAATTAACATAACATAACATATTACAATTTGTTTTTATTGTACTTGACTCTATCATTCAGTTTAATGTAATTTGTTAATCGCAGTGATTAATTATAATCTACTCATGAACCGAACTCATATTACTTCTCTTAAATTAATCTAAACAATATTACTCCTGATCTGCAGTTATGTTCTAGGACTTGGTAATATTATATTTTCAAGAAAGCTTATTTACCAAAATGAACTCTATTTATATATTATTACTTATTTTAATGTGATTATGTTGTAATTAACTCTTTTTGTACTATAATTTTATTGTGGCCTTTTTTTACATTAAACTAGAATTACATGTTTAAATTATTTAATGCTAAGTTTGTTATTCATAAATCAGGAAAGGCCAGTGCCAATTAAGATATACTATAATTTAATTTTCTAAGTTAATGACATCTGTTCATTGCTAATTTTTCAGTATTATAGCATATGTCAGTAATGTAATATTTTTCCAGTCATACTATGTTTATTGATGTTTTGTTTTCTAGATATATATTTGTAAACCTCATTTTAATATTATTATTACTGATATGCTGATTTCAGTCGATATTCTTATGTATCATTAAGTTACGTTAATTTCATAATTTCTTTTTAGTTTTTAAGGTTATGATTTAACATAAGTTCAGTTGTTTTCTTTCTCATTAAAGTCCAATTTCTTTTGGCAAATACGAGCTGTGTTTTTTGTTAACTTTACCCAACACTGTTAGTCGATCATACTTAGTGGTGGGAATATTTAGCTTAATTTTTATAGAATTTCTGCAATATATTTCTGAAACGGATAACTAAAAATTCATGAAGCGGGAAAAACATTTCTCTACATAAGTTGTAATTTTATTCCTAGTCCAGCAAAGGGATACGGTCATACCCCCTAAGTAAAGTAAAGTAAAATAAATTTATTCTTTGGGGGGTGAATATTAAATAACAATTTTTTGTTATTTCTCATATCGATTAAAAAAAGTTTCAACTTTTGTAAGAACATTTTTTGTTAAAGTGCCTCAGTAAAAATTTGACATTTTATTTTGGCCAAAACACTCTGATCATTTTTTCAAGTTTTTTTACAAGCATTTAACACATTCCCCTTCTCGAAGGTAGAACCTGTTGTCTACCATTTTAAAGAAAATCGGTCCACAGGTTCCTGAGTTATATGAGACCAAACACAAGCCAACATACATACAATTTTTGGACTTGGGACCATTGGAATAAAAAAATATTCGCAGATTATTATTTATAATTTATTTAATTGTTTTTTTTGGGGGGGAGAAAAAACACCTTAAGGCACAAACCTTAAAAAAAGACTAATTTTTTTGACTGATCTACTCGTAATTTACCGTTACAGCTGTAGCTGTTGTAGCAGCATATATGCTATTGCTGGAAAAGTAAAAATAAAAAAGTTACACTTTTTCCAAAAAAAAGATTATTGTATTTTATTCTGAAATTCCATTATATCTACGAGACGTATGACCAATTTAAAAAATTCAAACGGCTTATTTTTTACCATGTTCACTGCCAACGTTTGCATAAAAAAAGCTGGTTCATTCGTTTATCAGTTATTTTTCCAAAATTTACTTATATCTCCGGAATGGTACAACCAATTTTAAAAATTCAAACGGCGTATTTGATAGCGGTACATATCTAACGTTTAAATTATGAATGGAAGTAGAAATCGAAATGAATAAAGTACCTGAAAAGCAAATAGTAAAGATATTTTAATACAGTAATTTTTCGTAATACACAGTTAATGTGAGGCGGGAAAAAATGAATCGAGTCTTGAAAAAATTATCAAGACTATAAAAAAAATGTACATTTGGCTTTACATGTGAAAAACAGTTACAATTATTTTGTAAAATTTTAGTGAATTTTATAAAAGTTAGAGTTATGAATTTTTACACAATTACAATAAATAAATCAGTTTTCAAAAACTGAATCTCTTTTTACACCCCAAAGAGAAGAGCAAAGGGGAAATTTTTACCCACCTATTGGCTGTAATAATTCTAATGAAATGCCTAGGTTGAAGTGTCTGTTACACAATCTTCCTAATTGTTAATTAAATATATACAGAGTATATCACGAGTTCTCCCGGAACTTTAATAACCACCCGTGAAAGAGGTTTCCATTTTAATTCAACAAATTTTCAAAAAATTTATTGCATCACTATATTTGATTTTGATTATATTTAATATATGATAACTACAAAGCTTATGCTGAGTTGGCTCTGGGATTTGCTAGGACTAACCTGAGCCCCAAGGGTACAGGTTTTGGCTAGATAGCCCAGCTAGTCTAATATATAACAGTAGAATTCCATACTTGTAATGAAATTTAAAATCACAAAACGTCTTATTAACACAAAAACCAAAAGTTGAATTGAACTAAAACTGTAACTACAAAAAAATTGCATACAAAGCAATAAAATATTAGTCTTATTTTGACTAAATGCAGTGAAAGATCTTAAATTACAAAAAAAAAAGTATTAGAAATAAACTTTTTAGTTTGGAAATCAAATCAAAATACTGTAATAAGTTTATGAAAAATGTTATATGCTAATCTTGTAAAAAGAATTGTTAATTCACAATTTAAACAAGTTAATAATATAATGTAACAATATCAAACATAAAAAACCATCACATATTTTGATTTAAAAAATAATGACAGGAATAAAATTATTCTAAACTACACGTAAACATTTGAAAACATAAATAAATAATTTTATGTATTTTCATCATTTGGTTCTTTATGCTAATCTTCCGAATCATTTTGATTCAGAATATTCTGTTATAATTGATAATATTTTCTGCTAAAATTGATTATATTCAGATGGTAAAAACCGAAGGAGATTTAATATATCATTGTATTTTAGCATTGAAATTTGTTATGGATTCTTCCTAATAACATCAAATGATCTGAAAATATTATGTCATTTTTCTTGTTTCTTTTTAAATTAATTTCATAAAATCTAAAGCTGCACCATTTTTATATTTGAAAAAAAAATTTCCAGTAGTTTGTTGCTCTACTTGAAGTTGAACAAATTTTTGCATTAGTGACTGTTTATTAACAAGTATTTCATAAACAGATCATGACTTCAGCTTATCATACAGCAATTTTTTTAAGTCATTCAGTTCCATGATGCATACAATGTATTTTTTTGAATACTGGTGATGTAACTGCTACCAATCTGCAGTTTTGTCTTGGTCCAGACTGAAGTGGTCATTGTTTTGCCTACGGTATGGCTGGCCACGTGAGGAGGGACTGCACATAGGAACCTCGCTGTCTGTCATGTAGATCGCACGGACATGCACCTGGAGGTCAAGGATGTAAGGTGATTCCACCTATGCCAGCACCATGAATATATACACAGCTGCGTTGTGGTATCTGCAAGGGACAGCCTCAGCCAGGAGGGGTGGGAGGCTCCAGCGTCTCATCTTTGATGATCGGGTGGGGACTCCCTTGCCATTGAAGTAAAAGTAAGACCGTAGTCCTGGCGGGGAATCTCTTTTGAGTTCCTCGTTAGAGGCGAGACGTTAAGACCGGAGTCCCAGTGAGGGGAACCTTTTGGAATTCCCTTATTTAAGGCATGGTAACCGAGGAAGACTGAGTCCCGGCTGCCTGGGTGAGGCCTTGTGCTCTTCTGAGGTAGTTTGAGGCAATGGCATCCCTTGGAGCTGAGCTTACACTTGGTCAAGAATCTGGCTCCAAGAGGCGGGGAAATCGACAGAGAAAAAAAAATCCTTGTTTATATCATTAAAGAATCCATTTCTTTTTGTGTCCTTTCAATCAGTACATAGATTTGTCAGCCTCCATGTGGATGTACACTACCTATGGACCTATGGATAGTTATGTAAAATATAAAAGATGCACATCAAAACTATTTTTGTTTACTCAAAACAATTATCAGAACATAAAGTTATATACTCAGTGGTCGAGTCGGGAATGTGATCAGCTGATCATAACATTCCCAACTCAAGAATATATTATGTTATTTAAATATATATTGTTATTTCAAAAATAACTGAAGTTATTTCATTCCTTCTACGTCCTTTCTTAATTTCATCCCAGATCATACAAAATGCGATCCCACTTAAACTATCATATATTGTGTAATTAAATATCCACAACTTTCTTTTATAAAAACTTGCTATTAAGAAGACATTCCTACAAATCAGCAGTCAGTACTTTGTGAGCCTGGCTGGTTTTTTGCAGCCTGGATATCAATAGAATTCACTGTATATCTTTGTTCTGCATCAGAAAGGTAGTCATAACTTTTTGATTCCTTTTATAACTAACCAATTCCTTTTCAACTGGATTTAACTCTGCCTTCAGTTTTGCCGCATAGGAATCGCAAACATCACACCTGCCTGTATTTAGTTACTTAAATAACTTGAATTTTGTGTTAAAAATATTAGTATAAACTCTTTGCTTGTCTTTACCCATGAGTAATGACAATTTGGAAAAAATGTATGTACTGTATCACATTCTGAATTACCAGGTCTGGAGTTTTGTTACTTTGTATGTCATCTTCATTGATCCATTTCAACTAATCCGCCAGGGTATTGTTTTTTAATTGCATTAATAACAACAGTATTAGATGTGAACAGAATGTTCAAAAACATAACTTAACAAACATTTTGCCTCATTAATTTTAAAAGTATAAAGAATGGATTTTTTCTTTGGTAATGTAGCGACATTCATGTTACTTCATTCTTAGTTTTATTTTGATACTTGACAATATAGATTGCCTTTTCAGGTCATGGCATGAAGGTTTCATTTCGTTTGCTGGAACATCTTTATCCTTTTTACTTATGTAGCTTTCACCAGCCAAGTGCCTTGTTTTTCATATATACAAACACAACCCATTTTCCAAAATTTCTCAGTTTTTTTTTGCCTTGCTATTTTATTACAGTTCTCTTTAATAATTTTTGTTGAAGTTTATGTATATCATATTCTATTTCTGAACTGCTGCCAGAAAGCGATTTATTTTTTATTTTTTTTAAATATAAAAAGTCAAGAATTATTAATATCAACTAAAATTGTGTAAAACAAAAATATTTTACTATTTGATAAAATTTTTTAGAAATTTATAAATTTAAATTAATTAGACTAACAGTGCAAGAAGATCTAAAATATTTTATATGCGAATACACACTAAATAACATTATATTAGCTTAATATTAAAAGCATAAAAATATTTTTTTTGACTACTTAAATGTGTCACATGTTTAAATGTGTCTGTAAAAAATCTCATAATTTGGCTTACTTTTTAGAATACTTACACTCCAAATCCAAGCCATAATAATATTAATCTAAAGCACGCAACATTATATGCATATGATGTGCAATATATTATTCTGTTTAGAAATCAAATATATGAATATACTGCTGTTTATCTGTATAAAAATAGTACATAGTACCAATTTAAAAGTGGATATCTTTGTACACACTGAGAATTGAAGAAACTGTTGCATACTACTTAAATGAGAAGTAATTTTAAAATACTGATTTGGTACCTAACAACAAAACAAGTTATCAGTCATAATATGGGCCATTGAGTGTGTGAATTAGTATCTTTTGCAGACCTTGCATGGGATACTAATTCTAATTTTAGTGTTGTAACAAATCTCAATAATTACAGCATATTTAAAAATAATATGAGCATTAGCAACTGGAATAATGAAAGGTTAATTTATATAGAACATCGGTAATAGAGTTGAATGAATTGCAAATAGTCATACATAAGATATGTGATTAATCAGTTGAAATTCATATTTTACAACTTATATTGTTAATCTGCTAACTTTTTTCTTATATTCCTTTATTTCTTGTTATTCAATTCAATTATTTAAAACATAACTTAAGAAAAAAGCTGGGTAAACACGACTTTAAAATAAAAGAAAAAATTATGGCAAAAATTCTTCAAGTGAACCACTCTAGATTAATAAACCAGTTTTCATTTCCTCCTGAATAAAATTAAATTACTTAACATATCTCATCTGGAATAATTTTATTAATGTTATGTAATAACATTAATACATATTATGTTTTATATAATAAATTATAATAATTAAATAAATACATATATATATATATGGGATATTATATTAAAGTTTGGAGTTGGATACTCATACATGTAGAATAATAAAGAGTTATATCACAGATTGTTTACCAGGAAAATTTAATTTAATTTTGGAAAGATTCTATTAAAATCAAAACCACACTCATGTTACAATAAAAGTTGTTAAAAAACAATTATTAAAACTGGTAAAAAGTTTACAATTCAATTATCTCAATAGGCATGTCATCATCTTCAAGAAATATTTCTTCATTGGACTTATCCTTACTGCCATAATTATCTTTGTTACCTGAACTGCTTTTATTGCTATCTTCATTACTCACATCAACAACTTTACAGTCACTGTTAGATACACATACTGAAGTAGAAGTAGATAATAATGAATTTTTAGCTTCATCAAACATCTGTGCTTTTCTTTTATTTAATTCAGATCGTAAATATTTATTTTTTTCTTCTAAAGACTTTTTTCTTTTGGTAGTTTCAGGTGAAAGAGGTGGGACCAATCCAGAAGAAACTTTATAATACACTGAAGATGAATCTCTTTCTTTAATTACTAGAATAAATCTGAAACAGATAGTGCATAAAAATTGTATGATCCACTGCACTTTATTTTACGATGTAAAAAAAAGTAAATTAATTGCATTAGTAAAGTAACTATTAGTAAAACTTATTTAAAGATTTCTAAAACATTTGAGATTTCATGAATGTTTTAAAATTTCAACAAATCATTGCATCATCATTTTGATAACCGAGAACTTTTCAGTGATATTTGCACATCTTTAGAAAGATTCACACCAATATAAACAAACCAGTTATCAATAAGTAAAATTACCAACATTCTTAAGGTTTATTTTTTGTTATTAAAAATATATATATTATTCGGTTAAACATAATAACTCACACTCTGTTAATTTAACTTTTTTCACATTCATAATTTACAAAAGAAATTGCTTATAATGAGAATCCAGTTGCAAAGAACAAAAATAAACAAACTGGTTGGTTCTTATATTATTAATTTATAGTGAAGTTTTAATAACGAAATTAGAAGTCTGTTATAATAAACAAATTATTTTTTTTTTAATAATAAATTTGTTCCCTGAGAAATTAAAAATATGAATGATTTTTAAAATACAGAACAGAAATTAAATGTTAAAGTCATTAGTACTAAGTGTTTATAATACTGATGTTATAACAATGGTGTTTAATTAGCCTAGGGAGGCAATGACCTCTTCACAATAAGTAAGTGAGCAATGAAAAACAACCCAAATACAGTAATAAGATGTGTACAGTTTTGTAATGGTTATTTATGATTCTGGTAAATTCCACTCCTCAATTATTATGAAGTTTATACTGGTAGTATGGCAATGGAAAGAGCGAATAATTTTACAGTCGAGTAGTAAATTTTTAAATGGGGTTGTTGCTGTTTTGTACATTACATTCATATGTTTAACTCAAGCTGAAGTGTGTATTTTCTGTAAGCATGTTGGGGTGTTTTTTGATAAATTTTTGAGGCACAGAATTAATGTCAGATGTTAAAAGAAAGATTGTTTCCATTTATTAAAAATTATTATGGAATTAGACGATCTAATTCTGACATGTGTTAAACTCATGCTCTTTCTTCTTTCACTGTATCAACAATTTGGAAGAACCATGATAAATTAAGGGTAGCTTTCAAAACTCAGCCTCACGTAAAGATAAAACTAGATGAAAAAATAGATTTGGTCGAAGCTCAAAGTGAAGTGAAAAACATTCCCATAAATAACCCCATTTTGAAAATTCTAGATGGTTTTTGCTAACTTTGCTAACCAGCTAGGATACAAAGGGTTTGTTTGTAGCAATAGTTTGCTGAACAGACTTAAAAATAAACATCAAATTGTTTTTGTAACAATTAGCAGTGAAGAAGGCAGCCTAGATAATTATGACATTAGCAAATGACTAGGGGAAAAATACCACTAGGCCACTAATAAAATTAGGTTATGAATGGAAAGACATATTTAATGCTGATGAAATGCCTTATTTTATAAATTAATTACAAAAAATACATTTAAATTTAAAGGAAAAAATATGTTGGCAGAATGCATTCAAAAGTAGCTTACTGCTCTTCTGTGTTCGAATATGACGAACTGAAAAATAAAAATGCTGATCATTGGAAAATCAGAAACCAGTTGTTTAACCCTTGTGCCACACCATAGATTGCAGTCACAAATCTCACACCCTGGTATTGTATAAGAACTTACCCACAAAACTTATTTTTTTGTTTTAAAACTACATACATTGATTTGGAAAAAATCAAATATAGTCTTTTGAAAAGTTTATATTGATTTATTTTTTGGTAAAGATTGCATAAACAGTTATTTTGAGATATATAGTAAACCTCCTTACAACAAAAAACCTCAACTGCAGGAACCAAAATTTTTTTACAGCCAATTTTTTGGAAGTCTCAAATTTATGAATGAATAGAACAAATTATTATCTAAAAAATTCAATGTTTTGGCTTCTTTACTTTCAGCTTATAAATATAATAAAATAGCATTACATATAAACATTTTTTCATATAATATACGGGGTGTAGCATTATAAATAAAAATTGTAAATAAAAACAAACATGTTTTTTACCTCATAGCTACAGTTTTTAATAAAAATAAAATCGTGATTGATATTATAATATGTACTATGTACCGAATATAAAGAAAAAATTACGAAACTATTATTCATATAAATGTAAATAAAATAAAAGAAACCAAAAGCATAGTCGATCACGTAGAACACATAGTCTTACACGCATCAGAAAAATTCAATTTTTGAATAACATATGCGTGTAGCGCCACTGCATCTACAACACCATAAAAATACTTCAAAGACCAACAATTGTTTTTATTGTGACTGATTTTGACAAGCTGCAGAGCTTGTCAAATACATCAACCCCACCTTTACTCCAATTGTAAAATACGATTACCTCAAGCTTTTTATTGTTCTCATTAATTTCAACTGTGGAATGCATAGCAGATATGAGGACCACATACTATCTTTCTTAGAAACAAACAACACAAGCATTTTCTGATTATCATAGAAGAATTTTGACAAACTGACAGAGAGACCTTTAGGATTTATGATAAATGGAGCAGCCTCTTTTTTGTTTTTTTTTTTTGGGAGTACCAACCAAAGTAATTTTGTTTTTCATCAGTTCTTCTACAAACACGCAAGATAAAAGCCAGTTAGTAGTACAGTTTCTGTTCGTACCTTTTATTTGTTCAGAAAGATTGATTACATATTGCGTTGGCAGCAATAAGTTTTTATTGGGCCTGTTCTCTTTACCTGTATATTGAATTCTGCAAAAATAAAAAGTCCTCGCATCGCAAAGCAAAATAATTTTTAAATCATATTTATCTGGCTTTTATCATACATACATTCGAAATGAGCATCTGCCCTGAAAACTAAACAGCAACTTATCAATAGTGACGTACTCAGACAGGGGTATAGTACTACTTACAATTCTTATTAAACAGAGTCCATATCTCCCTGAAACTTTTTTTTCCCCTCAATTCTTGGGAGTCTTTGTCCTTCTTTCCTTGAGCTGATATATAGTGCACACAATAAGAACTGAAATCAGTTTCTGGACATTGTTATCGAAACAGCTGACTGCCAAAGATGGGGGAAAACATATCGGCAGCTGTCAATTCTGAGTTTTTCAAGATGCCTGAGAAAAGCAGCAGCAAGCCCAATTCAACCTTGAGGCCCTCTCCCACTGCCAAAGGCGCATGCGCATACTACAGACCAAGTGACGTGTGTTGGATATAACACCATGGTGTGGTACAAGGGGTTAAGAACATAAAAAAAATTCTGCTTAAGTACTTCGCCAATACAAAGGTGTGGATGACTTCTACAATTTTTGAAGCTGAAATTCATAATTGGGACTGTGAACTGAGAAAAAAAGAAGAGAAAAATTTTACTGCTAAATGATTACTATCAAGCACAACCAATACTGAAAAACCTCACAAACATAAATTGTATTTTTGCCTCCATACATTACTGCAAAGCTACAACTGATGGATCACAGTGTTATCCACTCTAAAACTTCATTTCATACTTTTACTGGTATTAGTTACTTGACTGCTTATAAAAAAAAAAGAATTTAATCCAAATGTTTTGGACGCCATCAGATTAATCAACAGAGAACGGGGTGGAAAATGTATCTTTAACTACAATTCAAAATTGTTTTAAAAAATCTTGTCCAGCTACAGCTGCAAATAAAGAAGATTATGAGTCAGAAGATGAACTATCATGCTACGAGTGGATTCAAACAATTGATTCCAAAAGTATATTTAACAGATGTAATATGGATGATTTGTGCATACTGACAATGATGTTTAACCAAAAGTCCAACAGATGAAGAAAGAAATAATGAAGTTATTTCTTCATTACACCACTGGTTTTAGATGATGCTACAAACAAAAATACAGAAAGTTACAAGTAAACTATCTTAAAAATTTTGATACAGATGACCTAATTTTAAAAAAGATATGATTTTTTAATCATAAGATGAAAATTTAACTTACGATGAATCATGATTATTTCCTAGTATTTTTTTTTGAACTGTTGAAATCCACTCTGGGGTAATAATAGCTGATGTAGATATAGGTACATAATAATCACTTTTTTCTGAGTTTTTCTTTAATTTTGCTTTTATGTAGATTATATCCAAATTTTTTTCATAATCGTAGTCAACATCCCACAACACTTTGACTATAAAAAAAAGAAGAAATATACTAATGTACAATGTTATTCTTATACAGTAGCACAGTGAATTAGTTTTTGAAAAGAATAATCATTGAATAAAAAGTAAGAAATGAAACAAACATAATTATTATTTTTAACACCACATCTTTACAATCTTTTTTTAATCATAAAGCACATAGTATATAGAACAATGCGATGGTGTTCATAAAATTAGTCATTATAATGATAAGGTAATGACTACTATATTTGCTAGCCTTCTGAATGATAACTATGGACTTGATAGCATTGAACCTTGATGTAGGGAGACAACCATTCATGATGCTGCTGTTTCTAATTCGTACATCTACAGCTGCTTTTTTCAAAAAGTAGTCTACAATGATGGGACACATGGTTCACAAAAGACTAAAATTGAAAATCATCCAAACAAAGCAAATAATAATTAAATAAATATTTAAATAAGTAAAAATGGATACTGAAAAGTATACAACTTTCTAATTTCTCAATACTATGCAACATAATTTCTAAATAACTGTTCTGATAACTTTCTGTGGGTCTACGTTCCATTTCAGGCTTGCAATCACGAATTTTTGTTATCGATAAAAGAACAGTTAATTGTGCTTTTAAGTGACAATGGACTTGAAATGCAATTCTTTGATATTGGTTTGGCCCAATTTTGGATCTCACTGAAGGTGAGATCCAAAAGGTGAATTTACTGAATTATTTGAAGAAGTATTGAAAATTGTCATACAGTTTTCAACGATTTTCTGAGAAAGGATTTTCAGTGCTCCTTCAAATAAAAAAAAAATACAGAAATCATCTCAACGTAAGTGCCAATTTCAACTGAAGTTTAACAATGTAGAGCCAGATACCAGATACTCTGCAAGGGCCAACAAGCTCAACCAAGCAAGTAACATAATTACATCACATGGTTTAATTTTTTTTTAAATAAAAAATTGCTGTTCAAGATGATTTACTTTTAAGGGTATATCGTAAAACCCTCATAGATAAGAAAAATAAGACCTATATAAAGTAGAGGTTCAAAGAACTTTTGTTATATTTTACTGGTTTTGGGCTTAATAAGGTAGAGAAACTCTGATCTAGAGCAGCAAATCAGAGTTCTGAACAGCAATATTCAGGCAAAATATTTATGTTTAATGTAACTGAATCAATGACTAAGGTAGTAAGTAAAGTTATTCTAAAGCTTAATAAACGTACAGCTGGAATTCTGAAAATTTCTTGTTATTACCTTACTGAAAAAATAGCTTTATCAGATATAGCTACACTTAACTTGGCAGAATCAATTAGAATATTAACTTCTAAAATTATATCTAATTGTTTTTCTGTTGCATTTACAGATAAATATGTCTTAACAAATCTTACATTAGAAATTAGGGGAAAAGGAGAAAAAGCATTAAAATTACCAGTTTGGGAAAAGAAATGTAAATAAATTGTTAAGATATTCAATTCCATCCTACTTATAAACTACATTAACAGGAAATACTCATACTAAGAGTGTGGCTAAATATCATCCTAAAAACAATTTTGCAAAACATTTTCATAAAATCAAGTGCATTAACAGAGTAAATAACTTTCCTTTGCCCCAATAATTCTAGCAGAGCTCCCAATTAAGTGGACTTCATAAGACTTATAACTTTACTAGATACTATTAAGGTTTATCACCTACTACAATAACTCAACATTTTTTTAATGTTAAAAACAAATTAATAACTGCATACCACTATTATTTTTTTGAACGTCAGATCTATTCTAAAAAAGTAGAGCATCAGTTATCCTAAATGGGCAGGAGACATTAAAGATATGTAAAAAAAAAATGTAATTTTCAACACCTACAAAATTATAACAAAAAGTGAGCAATATTCTAAGTTAATTAATCCTACCTTAACATACTATAACAGAAAATCTTATAACTGGTTTTAGCACTTACCACCTTCCAAATATGACTCTTTTGGCTAAAAAGTTTTCCCATTAAATATACCTGAAAGTCTTATTTCAGAATAGAATCATCCATACCACATTTTTTTATATTACTTTCTTAGGTCTTCTAAAGAGATTTTTTAAAGGAACAATTTCATCATGGAGAACCAGAAATCACAGGAAATCAGAACTGGATAATAAAATACTTAGGTCTGGGCTAGGTAAGGTCAGTATAAAGTTTTTGGTTGTACATTTCCCCACAAGTCTTGTATTTTGTAGCAAACAGCATCACAAAAACAAAAAAAAATTCAGCTTGTTCTCCTTAAGATGTACAAGAAAAACATTTTTGCCATATTGCCCAAAAAATACATTAGGAAATACACTTTTGATACATACTTCACATTCTTGGTCGTTATGGTATTCAAAACTTTTATTTCACTTACCTTTTTTTATTATATATACTCTATATTCATAAAGCTTTAAAACTAAACATAAAAATTCAAATCAATTAGATAAAGTCAGTTATTTTTACATGGATTTGAATACTAGATCGTGGATACCAGTGTTCTTTGGTGGTTGGGCTTCAATTAACCACACATCTCAGGAATGGTCGAACTGACACTGTACAAGACTACACTTGATTTACACTCATATATATCATCCTCTGAAGTATTACCTGAAAGGTAATTACCAGAGGCTAAACAGGAAAAAGAAAGAAAGACTACCACCCCTGCTTTTTACAAAACTTTTACCTTCCAGCATGGTCCACCTATGATCCCAGTGAGTCACTTTCACTGCTTAATCTAAGAACAAAATATTTGCCAGATGTTCTTTCATGGGTAATTAGGTTTTCAATATCAGGAGCATCCCTAACCCTGCTTGCTGAGGTTGGGGGCAAGCCCCAGAGGATTCATTTCAGCCTTCCAATTAATATTCATTGAACAATATTTTTAACAATGAATACTTGAACAATTAATGCCACAACATATCTTTTGCTATTATCATAGTTCATATCTGCTTCATTTTCTTTTTATTTAACATACATTTTTATTATTTTTTGAAAATATAAATATATACACCTATAAGATTTTTTTCTTTTTTATCAATACAAATTGATAGCATACTCAACTAATAAAAAAAATTCAAGTCAATATTAATGGAGAAAGAGTATTATTAAATGTTGAACAAATATATATATACAAAAAAAAAATTTTAAGTTGATTCTTACTTTTTAATGAGTTTAGATATTTTATGCCTACTGAATATTTTAATCTGAACTGTACCTTCACAAAGTTCCAAATAAGTGTGAAATGCGAGCAGAATATTTTGTTGCTTTTGACATCCTGTCATTAACATTCCCTGCAACTTGCAAGTAAACAAATAATCAGCAATTATTATTCAGACAGTTCAAGGTCAAATTTAATAAAGTGATACAAAAAAGTAACAATATTAATAAGCTAAAAAAACTAAAATGTTTCATTAATAGCACAATTTATAAAATATATTTGCTTTATTAGTAAATAAAATATACTTGCTTCATTAGTAAAATTAAAGTATACATATGAAGGGCAGTTGAAATATAATTAAGAGTAATCATTTCATTATGGATGATTACCAATGGACACAGTGAGGTTGTGGATCAAGGAAACACCTGTATTCTTGTGGTGATGATATTCATGTGACAACAACAAGAAATGGTAACTTCATGAATAAATAAATGTATTTTTATACCATACTTGTTTCAACTGGCTACCTCTTTTTATTGGCAAGTTACACTAATAAAGTGTACATTACATTTTAACCACCCCTTATATATAGAATAAACATTTCTAAATTTATTTTTCTAAACCATAAATTCTCAGGAAATTTACATTTACCTAACTTATTATTTATAGTTATCATTACATTTAACTGCATTCTAAAACTACAATGAAAATTTGAGAACTAAATTAAAATACTGATGAGACTTTTTTCTTCAGCAACAAAAAGTATAAACAGGACACCATACCTGTCTTCCATCAATATTTTTTTGTAAATACATTCTCTATTTACAATATCATCTTCCAAACACCAAACATCCACTTTATCATTATCCATCTATCAATTTCTGGATCTACCTCATTAAAAATAAACCAATATCATACACCCGTATAAGATAGTTTCATAGTAGACTGTAACATATATTTTGATGAGCAACTTATACAATTTGTCTTCTAATTCATATAATATAAATGACTTATTTTAGTTAAAAAATATTGCTGGGGCATATACTTAAACTAAAAAAGTCTTTCATCTGTGCATGCAATTTTTTTTATGGGAGTATGATCCCCACTTAACTCAGTTCAACACAGGGGGGGGGGGCATTAACATTTTTATTTATTCTG
This sequence comes from Lycorma delicatula, assembly GCF_047948215.1. Classification (NCBI taxonomy): domain Eukaryota; kingdom Metazoa; phylum Arthropoda; class Insecta; order Hemiptera; family Fulgoridae; genus Lycorma; species Lycorma delicatula. The sequence continues at coordinate 93,970,246 of NC_134459.1, read as the reverse complement.
CCTAACAGTTCAGAGCAACAAGCTAAGAATGATTTTAGATTGAACTATTATAGGGTAACCATTATTTTTGACTAGGAATGTTACCATTATTGTTTTTTACCAATTATAATTTGCCTTGCTTCCACATTACTGATAGTAGCTTTAGTAAACTCAAGGAATCTGTATTGGGTGCAAAACAGTTAAACAAGTAAATATAAGGAAGAAAGGATAAATACTTTTAATTTCGACATTATTTGGTACTTGTCGGTTAAAGTTCCACTAAATTTATTTGTCAGTTATGTGGATGCCACCAATTTTTAACTTTTTTCATACTTTTTTCCCAGAAACCATTAAAACTTATATAACCTTTAAAAAAACCTTGATTTTTAAAATTATTTAATGTTGGACAAGGTTGGCGAGCATAAGGTTATGTTTAGATAACTAACCTGTCCACCAGGCTGGTCTAATGACTAACTCACTATCACAAATCACCTATTTCAAAATCAAGAGTTCTAAGGTTCAAATCCTAGTAAAGGCAGTTACTTTTTTTTATATGGATTTGAATACTAGATCAAGGATACCAGTGTTGTTTGGTGGTTGGATTTCAGTTACCCACACATCTCAGCAATGGTCGACCTGAGATTGTACAAGACTAGACACATTTACATTAATAGATATCATTCATTCTCTGATGTAATACCTTAGTGGTTCTGGAAGCAAAACAGAAAGAGAGAGAGAGAGATAACCTAATCTAACTTTCGCTAACCTTGTCTAATTAACCTTAAATACATAAACTATATATATATATATATATATATATATATATATATATATATATATATATATGGTACTTGGAAGGAATAAGCTTTCAAACCTTCTAGTGTTCAATATTTTCTTTTTTATTAAGTGCCCATATTAAAAAATAAATTAGGTGGAATGCTGACAATTAGTACCCATTATTTTTTAAACATTCATTATTTTATTTTTATTTTGTATGTAATGCTGTTCTCATTTCATAATGGTATATATGAAAATGAATGAGACGACTCACATTGATCTTTATGATTTGAAGCTGCTTTTCTTCATCTTTTACAGAGAAATATTATAATTATAATCATACAGATCTAGTCTTTTAACAAGTGTACTTAAATGTAAATTTATAAACTTTTTTAGATATTGTTTATTGATCACTAACACATCACTAACATTTCTGGAAATAGCATTATGATTTCCTAACAAAGTTATAAAAATAAACAAACAAATTATGTATACTGAAGACCTTTGGTTTACTTTTTCTTCATATCACATGTATCATGTCATACTTAATGATCTTTTGTAAGAACAGATTTAATGTCAGTAAAATTCATTGATTTAAGGTAACATTATGGCTAGTTCTAAGTTGACATTTGGATTCATTAGCTGTAAGTTGTATTGCACACTGCAATATTATTACTATATTTTGACCCATTACTATTAATGTGACTGCTTTCTTTCCAGTCACTGTAAGATTTGCTGCTTCATTCTTCACTATGTTCACAACTTTACATGAAGGTTAATGGCTATCCACTCACAATTTCAGAAAACATGCTAATAAAATACATCACATCATAAACACACTTAATCACAAAAAATACATTATCTAATACATAGATTATCCACCAATTATAAAAAAATTACCAATAATTTTCAGGAAATACAATAAAAAATGACTAACAAACCATACAACATCATACAACAAACTGAAAACACAACATCTCAAGTGTGTAAAAATTAATTTGCATTGATTTTACTGAATGTTAAATCAGAGAACATAAATTTTAAAGTATAAAAATTACAAAGATCTCTAAAAATGTAATTTTAGAAAAATAGGATAATTAATTGACTTGCACAACACTGATCAAATATAATTAAAATACATGCTAAAGAGTTTCCTAACCACTTAAAGGCAAGTCCTACAGTAACTTCATTTAAGGAACTGACACTTACTTAAAAGAGATTATTTGAAAAAATAATCTTTATATAAATAAAAAGTCAAAAATTTTAGGAATGTAAAATCAAAGTATTTATTTACACATCACCATTAAATGACCACAACAAACAGAAACCAGATGGTTGAAGCCTAAAAGTTCTGTTTTAATGGAAATTGTAACCAGTAAATTATTAAAACTTAAAAGGCTAATGAAAAAAATTAACAATAATCTTTGAGTAAAAAAACAATTAAGGTGTTACTAATAATCTTGCACATTATTTATTATATTTCTAAACCCCAAAATTACAAATTATTAACTAAAAATCTAAATCCAAATCAATTAAATCAAAAAAGTATTTGCTACACACCACTGGATGTGTCATAGTTTTGAAAATTAAGAAAGACCAACAAGATTTTACGAACAATAAAAACAATTAACAAATTAAAGCTTGTTGTGGGTATTCTTGAACATTATCTGTTAAACGCAGTATAGGTTACCGGCTGCAGTAAATATCTAGCAACGAGATCTCAGAGTTCTTTAGTGCGTAAATGAGTGACTCAATTGACATCATAATATAAGCTCACTAAAGCGAAATGTTTACACCTTATTAAAAAAATAAAAATCACGACTATTTCCGAGAACTACGTAAATGTTTGTTTACAGACGGTAAGCTACTCCGATAGGAAAATATTCCTTTCCTAGCACCCACCGAATTTCCTTATCCTTTTTCTTCGCGACTATGTGTTTTGTGGGTGTAGGTCTGAATCAGCTGATTTCGAACTCGAGAGTTCTAAAGTTCAAATTCTAGTTAACACAATTACTTTTATACGGATTTGAATTCTATATCATGGATACCGGTGTTCTTTAGTGGTTGGGTTTCAATTAACCAGACATCTCAGGAATGGTCGACCTGAGGCTGTACAAGACTACTACTACTTCGTTTACACTCATACATATCATCCTCTTAAGTATTATCAGAAAGGTAATTAACGGAGGCTAAACAGGAAAAAGAAAGAAATAAAGATCTTCCAAACTTGACTGTTTTGTAACCAGTGCATCTTGGTGTTTCTTTTACGGGAAACGACTAGGATACTGTCCAATAACTGCGTAACAACCATGTTAGCTTATGTAATATCCCGCGGATATTCTCCTGTAGGGAAAACTTGGAAATGCACACAGATGTGCTGAATGGTAATACCAATGAGAGATTGGAATATACTCTAAAAATGATTTGGAAACATATTTCTAGATGAAATATAAAATGTACTTTTTATTATTTCTACAGGTAATCTTTTATTTCCTGTAGCTTTAGGAATGAAATTTGTAAAATATTCAGATAACGCTCAAAGATAAAAGAAGACTAAAAAATTAAACATTTAATTGCAAATAATAACAGCGTGGTAATTTGTTTTCCATCATTATTTACTTCATTTCAATATCCTTCAGCTGTTGTTACTTTTTCGTAAATGTTAGTTTAAATTAATCTGTAATTTATTACAAACTGAAAATGTTAAAACATTTCTTTAGCTATTATAGCTTTTATAAAAGTTGGTATTTTTATTTTACAATATAAAAATCTACTCGCTCTTTAAATACCAGGAATATGCTACTAGAAAACCTCTCCAGGGTTATAATCCATTCGCTTATAAAGTGGCATTCCTCGTAATGCAATACGAAACTGAATATTCGGAAGGTGTTTTTGTTTATTGTATTGTTTTTGTCAAATTTCATACCTAAATTTTATACTGTTCGAGTGTTTTAAGTACGTGACTAGGGACTATGTATTACATTTTAAAAGTGACAATTTTTTGTGTTGTTTAAAAAAAATACTTATAAAAACTTAAATTTAGTAATATATATTAAGCTTTGGTGAGATACCAGTATAAATCCTTTTTTTTATAAAGTACGGACGTATGGCATGAATTGTAACACCCATTTTAAAATCTAGTTGAATTAATTTTCGTATGTAGTTCTTTTTTGGGGGGGCCTTAAAATTACACAAAGTAGTATTAAACAAAAAGCAGCTCTCGTCGCTTTTTTAATCAAGACTGTTTAGTGATTGTAGGAGCGGGAGATATGCTCAGAAGAAATTGCAAAGTAAAACAAAACAGTGTTTTGAAAAAACACCATTCAGCAAAAGTAAAACCGTTTTTACAGTGTTGCATTAATTAAGGTTATTTTAACATCTATATTACTACTGATCCCTTTAGTGCGAGTACTTGTGATCAAACCACTTTTCTCAATGACACTAGCCTACCGAAACTGATTACATGTAATTATGTAATGCTAGTGTTCAAGTTCCAAGGTTAGTTGCTATGAAATTGTCCTTTACAGTGCAGGCACCTGTTTCTCATGTTTATGTGTACTCGGTTTTAACAGTTGCATAAATGTTTATTCTGATGCATCTTGATAATTGTTTTTATTTATGATTTATTTTGTGAAATGGCGATATGAATACAGTGTGCATTAAAGTTTATTTGTTCGGCAAAGCCAGAGATTTAAGTGGCAAAAAGGAAGGGAATTTAATAGTAAATAATTTTACCTCCGTTAATAAATTATTGCGTAAAATTGTAAAAGAATATTCTTTGGAAGATATACAACAAAATCTGATTCTTGCTCTGAATGAAGAATACCTGTCGAATAATAGTGAAGTGGTATTAAAGGATAACGATATTATTGCGGTGATACCACCATTGAGTGGAGGTAAGTTCGAATTTCAGTGTTTAGCTATACTATAACCTCACTTTTGGCATAATTTTGAAAATTCTGTTAAATTTAATTGCAGTAGAACTTCTTATTGCATTTTGACATACTTAATTTTTGTAGTATCGAAATAGTTATTATTCTACTTGAGCATTAGTTTTATTTTAATTAATAATGTTAAATATTAATGAAATCGTCATTTCCAGTTCATTAACATTAAATGAAACGTGGTTTCCATGATTGTTATCTATAGATAAATAAATAGATGTTTATTCTGTTGATATATAGTAGTGTATCTTATCAGTAATATCTTGATTGGGCTAGGGTACCGCATGTAAAAAAGGAACTGCCCCATCATTTGCTTGCATCACAAAATATGTAATTAAACATTAAAAAATGAAATGTTTAAAGCAACAACTGTATTAATAAAAATAAATATTGTTTATGTATATATTTTACTTGTGTTTATTTTGTTTTAATAATTAAAAATAATGTATGAAATGAGTAAATTAAATACATGAAGATATGAAATAATAAAATAAGTACAAAATAAACAACTCTATGGAAGTTAATAAAATTTATTTGAGCACATATTTGTGGATTAAACAAAGGTACAGAAAATTCAGGGTTTTTTTGATTGGAATTGTTTAAACACTCATTGACCATAATTATTTTTATAAAAAAAATTTTTTATAATTAAATTGGTAAAATTCATTTAGAGCCCTTTTTCATATTTCTTAATACTCTTATTATGCCTAATTAAGCAAAAACAGTTGTGTTAGAGATGAATATTGTTGTGCTTTTAGGGGAAAAGTGTAGCTGTTTTTTTTCTTAGTAAAAGTATCATATTCATAAATATAAATCCATAGATAACTTTTAATTACTAAAATCTTGAAAACTTGCCATGACTTTTTAATGAAGCCACAAGAGATGATATAATTTAGTCAAGAATGTATGTAGGCATTATAAATATTCAATAATGAATCCAGCTCTGGAATTTGTTAAAATTCTTCAAAACAAAAAAATATGGTTCAATTTTGTTGCAAACAAAATCAATTTAATCATCCTGTGAGAGTTTATCAACTAACAAATTACACATCCTTAGCAAAAGAAGTAGAGTTATCATTAATTGAAATTCTTTCCATGTGATAGGCAATATTACATCTGTCTAAGAAGCATAAAGCAATAATTTTACGCATGTTTAAAGTTAGTTATAATGCATTCAATGAATGAATTGTTTTTTATTCAATGCAGTGAATATGCTATTGTCCTCTTTTATAGTCCTTTTAAATAATTATATTCAGATACAGCGACATCTATGTCATCTACTAAGATTGGTAGCAAGGAATAGTTCAGAATTTTGAAGATCATTAATAAATAGAATAACAAGGAATCAAGGACACTTCATATGTATGTTCTACATCTTGAACACATATGACATTTTTTTTTGTATAGATGTTTTTAATGAAACATGAAATTTCAGCTGCCTGTTTGTGATTGGTAGGTATGACTTTAAGTAACTCCTTAAATAAAATAGTAATAAAAAGATGCTTCTTCAATATTTACCGAACTAAATTGAATGCTTTATTGACATCGCAAAAACTTGAAAAGAAAATCTTTTACTACCAGAACTGTTAAAATACTTTCTAAAAACTGGCTACATTAGCCAGTTTTTTACTAGTCATGCTGAAATTTTATCAATATGTTATGCTCTTCACAACAATTTTAAACGTTTATTGTATATATTTCTTTCAGATATTTTAGAAATTATGGACAAGAATGAAATTAGCCTAGTATAATTTTGTAAATTAAGTTTAGATAGAGAGCCTTTCCATGTATTTCCTGTACTCTTTTTAAGAACATTGAAAATTAATTATAACAAAATATCCCTGTTTGCTGATAAATATAAATTGTTCAAAGTAGTAGCAGTAATTATTAGACTAATTGCAAACTGATTTGAGTAATTTATTATGTTATGTTATGTTATTGATATTATATACATTATTTAATGTGTGTATATATAAATACATATAATATATTATATTATTGATATTACGTTTGTGTTATTTTCAATTTATTGTTATGTCATTATTCATCAATCCACGCATATATTAGATACTATTTGGTCATAAGTAGGTTTCTTAAAGATATGGTACATATTAACATTATATGTGATGTGGTACATTTATTTCAACACCACCTTCAAAGTTCTGAGAAGAAATAAAATTCCAAGAGTCCGAGAACATATTTTTTGTGGAAAGATATTTGAAAACAAATTTCCATACATTAATAAAGTGAATTGTATTTAATATATATTTTTTTATATATGAAGCAGATTTCTTCTTGCCTATCTACTGGTTCCATTTACTATTATTTTATTTTTTTATGTAGTTATAACAATATATCAGGTTATTCCCACATAAAATTAAAGAAAGTAGTTTTGCAAATTAATTCTGCAAGTTAATTAATTTCAAGAATACTTAAAATGATAATAAATTTTTTATATTGCAGAGCATAATGCATTGATTTCAACCAGTATTATACTGTATACTGTGTAACCAGTATTAAATGATATATTATTGCAATTTGTACAACTGTCAAGAAGAAAAAAAGATGGTATGCTTTGATTATTACTGAGGTTGTTAGTTTAAACGAATTCTTTTCTGTTCCTTTACATGTCTCTCTTATGTATGTAATCTGCTCATTCTTTTACTTAGATAATACTTTCCAATGGTTTATTTACTTCTCTCAGAACACAAGATTTATTAATTGTTTGTATGTAATTTATTAGTATTTCTTAATTTTCAGGTTAACACCGAACAAATATTATGGATTTTTTAAAGTTAACTGAAGACAAATTAAGTCTTGATGATGTTATGAACATAGTTAAATCACCAAAATGTGGTGCAGTATCATTTTTTGCTGGCACAACTCGGGATAACTTTGATGGCTTAAAAGTAAATAATTTAGAATATTTATCATCTATACATTGTAAAACATTATTGATTATATTTTTTATATATGCCCATGTATGCAAGTGTGTGTGTGTGTGTGTGTGTTAAATTTTTATAACAAATGAATAATATTTTAAGTATTTGTAAAAGTGCTTCCAAAACATTTCCTGCATTGTTATGTATTTGTTATTTGATTATGTTCTTATCAGATTTTATTGTGAAAAATGTCATATTATTTGAATATATTAAAGTTGAGGCGTTTAGGTCTTTTGTTAAGTCTGTATGTCACTGTTTATATCTTCCTCGAATGTTCTGTTTCTGTGCAGTGATTTGATTTGATTCTGTTGCACATAGTGATTGCAGTGCTTATATTATTTCTGTGTTTTGAGTGTATGCTTTGCCTAGTGAATGTTTCTTGCATTCATTACATTCAGCATTTACTATTTTGTTTAGTATCTTTTAATTTTTTATGCAATTTTAAGCATATTTTGATTAGTTTTAAAAGAAACATGCCTTCATTCCTAAAACTAGCCAATTGTCTGTTAATTTCTTGATATAGTTGAAACACTAAAACATTTATAGTGACTAATTTTTATATAAAATTAACTTGATTTTTAAGAAAAAAAAAATTATTGTATTGCTTTTAATATCTATAAAATATAATTTAATTAACACAGTAGCTTCTTCAGTTCCTGGGTATTTTCTCTACAATGATCATTGCTGAAAAAAAAACGCTGTTCAAATGATGAAAGTATTCTTTCGAAAAATTCAGTTGTCCAAAAAAATTTTAAAATACCTCCAATGAATTCCTTTTTGGATGTATACCCTGTTTAAGTATCAAGTACTATTTTTTCTTTAAAGATTTTTCAATCAACATTTTGATCAACGTATGTAGCAATGAAGAACTCCATTTCAAGTAGCAATTGGGTTTTATTTTGAAAATGTTCTATATGAATCCTTTCTAACATAATAAATTAAATATGGTTTATTTTATAGTGGTTAATTATGACTTTTTTTATAGTATATAAATTCTTTTGTTGGTAAATGCTGTTGTTTAGTTTCACTTTATTGACACTAGTATAAAGGTTAATTTACATTTACTAATTCCCGTAAGCTGTAATACATTATTAGAAGATACACATTTTCATTAAATAAAATTTATTTTATATTTTTAGTAAACAGTAAATAATAAATCAAAATTAGCACGTATATTATTTAATCTTTATAATACAAATGAAGAAGTAACAATTTTTATTCTGGTTTATCTTTAAAATTTCTCTTATTACAGTCATTGTAGGAAATTTTATTTTATGTATGTTAGGAGTTAAAATGCAATTATTCTGGCTTCATCTGATAAAATAAAAATATTCACTTGAGGAGCTGTCACATATACCAAGACAAGAATTACAGGTTATGACTGTTTTAATTGTTCAGATTTATTACCAGTAATTAGTAGATATTAATAAATTATAACTTAATAATTACAATAAAACTAATTGATATAATTAAATTTATTGATTATTAGGTGTTTAAATTAATTATAATGAATTTTTTTTAATTCAATTATTGATTATAATTAAATGACTTATAGCAATAAAAATAATAGTAGAATTTAAAAAAATCATTCAGAAAAAAAAGCATAATTGTAAATTTGGTTTTTATGAAAATGATAAAAAATATAAGATCATTATCATATGCATTTATTTATTTCTTTTTACATCATGTTTTTCGCAGAAAAATTTCTTATTACTTTTCTTTTGTAATTAATTATGTTACGACAAAACACTGAAATATAGTATGCAGTTTCTTCTAATTGGTACTGCTAGTTTTACACAGTACTTAAAAAACTTAATTAAACTAATACTTGTAGAATATGATAATTTGTTCTATCATGTGATTAATTTTTTCTATCATTAGTCAATGCTTTAAGTTTTATTTTTTTTTTTTAAGTTAATTAAAATTTGTAATATTGCTTCATTAAGAAATGTGTTTTATTTTTAAAAAACTTATTAAAATTTTTTAATAAGTTCATTAAGGTTTTTAATCTTTGGATTTTGTAGTTTTTATAACAGTTTGATACTTTTGATAGTAAAGTAATTGCGCACTTAGAAAATAAGTACACAAAAAAAAATAGGCCTTCTCTTTATCTGGATGTGTATTTGATTTTTCTTGACTGGTTCATCCAGTCATCGTGAAATAATATCTTTGTTATTTGTAAAGATTTACTCGTTTGACCACAACTTTCTGGTTTAAAAAAAAAATATAGTTTCCTCTACATTCCTCTAACTGCAGATATCTTCAGCCATCCAGTATTCTAATATACAGTTGTGTTAAAACTATGGAAACGCCCTCAACAATTTTAAAAAAGATGGAATACTGTATAACTTTACCTTTTGACAAGAAATAGAATTTATACTACTTCTTGGGGGATGGCTCAGGGGGTTGTAACTCAAATATTTTAAATGTTAAGACCCATTGTGTGATCCATCATTTTAAAAGTATCTTTAAGAAAATTATATTAATAAGATGTTGGTATGATGTCTGTACCCAAAATTGCAATGGGATAAAGTTATCTTATTTGTTTAAACAAAGATATTTCAAAAATCAATTTTTTTTTCTACCCCACTTCCAAATTTACCTTCCAAGAAAATTTGTTGATTCTTCCATGTTCACTATGTTAAATGGAAGAAATAAGAAATAAATTCCACCTATAAATGTACAGCCAATAAAAAGTTACCTATGTTTTTTTTTTTTTTGTTGAGGGGGTGAATATGATGAAATTTTATTCTAATATTATTATTAAAAGTTTACTATTTAAATTTCTAATATTAAAATATTTAAAAATATTAATATTTTACTATGTTAAAGTAATATTAAACCTTGATCAGCTCCCCCACCCTCAATACTGCTACCAAAATATTCTTTTGAGGTCACTTTCACTACTACTATGTCTAGGAAGATGTAAAAAAAATTTTTGGTTAATAATTTTGCAGTAAATAAAGACACCCTTTTTGATTTTTGAGGAAGAGGTTACTTTGGGGCAGATTTAAAATAAAAAATTTAAGAAAACTTTACTTAGGAAATTTTTTTATAAAAATATTGGTATCCAAAGAGTTATTTTTATATTTCTAATCATTATCTTATCCTCAATATTTATTTTTTATAATTATATATTTTCATTATGACCCAGACCAGCCTGATTAAACCAAAGGTTCAGATTATTTGATGTGATCTGTGTAATTTTTTTGTAACATTCGTGTAAATTTGTTTCAGGTAAAGGAACTTGTTTACCATGCATATGAAGCAATGGCATATAAAACAATGAAAAATGTTTGTGTAGAAATACGTAAAAGGTGGCCTGAAATAGAAAACATAGCTATGTATCATAGGTAAATTATAATTCTGTGTAAATATCTATTTCTCATTTTAATAGCTATAAAGAACTGCGATTTCCTTGAATTATTCATATTAGATTTCTTTTAACAGAGTTTCATTCACTTGTTATTCCTTATTAGTCTGCAGCAAAAAAATTATACAATACTGGTTTGTTTATCTAATTATTGCCTATTGTAAGATAAAGTGGATTTTAAATATCTGAATCCCATTCCTGTCTTATTTCTTACATTATAGATTTTCTGATTTTTGTTATCTTTAATATCGTTATTTGGCAATTGTTGAACTAAAATTGAAATTGTTACAATTACTAACTGTTATGTATTGAGCATTGTCAATTATTTTACTGTTAGAATGTTGGCATTTTTTAACCTTCGGGACCACCGTTAGGTATTGCTTCAGAGGATGAGATGAATGATTTTAGCATGTGAAAATGCCATGCCTGTCCATGATTTGGACCTACAGATGAAAGGCCGAGATGCTACTACTCGCGCCACTGAGGCCGGCAGAATGTTTGCTAAATAAATAGAATAGATTCACATAAATTATATTTTCAGATTAAAGCAAATAGTGAATATTACAATATACACTACTATGTTATTACAATAATATTATATGTAATACATTAATACTGTAATATTATGCAGTGTACAATGGTCTTCACTGTGGTGTTTGTTATGAGTGGTCTCATTGTTCTTGTGCTCATATGACAACTAAATTGTGTAAAAAAATTGCAAAAGTTAATCTAGACTGGCAGTGTGAATCATGTAACTTATCTGCCAAGTCAGAGACAGTGAGTTCAGCCATCCAAAATCAAGATTTATTTTATTAAAACAACATTTTGATTGACTTAGAAAAATATTTATATGGTGAATTATATGGAATCTCTATATTAATATATTGAAGATATGGCTTTGGATATGGCCAATTTTGATTCTGATTAATCTTGTGCTTTTCTGTTAAAATTAGAATTTTCTGATAAATATATTAAGTAGAAATTTAAAAATATTTTATGAGATCAATTCACAATTTAATGAAATTCTTAAGAATGTAAAAATTGAAAAGGAAGAACAATTATGTAAACTGCAAGAAGAGAGAAGAGATAACTTATTTAAAATTAAAAAATCCCAAATAAATAGAAATTAGAAAGTTAAATTCTTCTCCTCTATCATGCATTAAAACAGAAAATTAAAAGATATTGTTTTCCATCTTCTTCTGTTTCTGAATCGTTATGCATGATTAAGACTCAAAATCAGGTTTCAAGTTTTTAATGACATCAAACCATTAAATAAATGTGACATTGCAAGTGTAGAAAATGATTTCTGTTATGGAGGTAAAGAGCCAACATGAATAGTACAGGCAATACAAATAAGCAATCCCCGAGAAATACCAAACATCAACATACAGGTAGTAGTCAGTGTTTCATTAAGATGCAAAGAAAATTTACTCAAGATAGTCATGGCTGTGAGCTGGATTATAGATTGAGAAAAGCAATCTCAAGTACGCATGTCTATAGTTCAGTCAAACCAGGAGAAAATCTGGGGTATGTGGTGTCGAGTGTGCTCAACTGAGTTCCAAGGATTTTGTGGTGATTATGGGAGGAGCCAGTGATATTGCTTGTAATGAATCTTACAGTGCTTTAAAAGTTTTGAAAAAACCCTGCAGAGCTTAACTGATACCAATGTAATATTAATTAATATTCTGCATAGATATGACTTAATATCAGAGTCATATGTTAATTAATAAAGAAGTGCAAACAGAATAAATAAGAAAATCAAAATTTTTTGTTTGCATTTTAAAAATGTTGTATTGCTAGATGTAAGCATATTAGGTGGTAGGTTTCATACTAAGAATGGATTACATTTTAATGGTTTAGGAAAAAAGGGTTTAAGAAGATTGGTTGTTGATAGAATAACTGTTATAATTAAAAGGTTTAAGCAGGCTGAAATTTTGATTCTTTTAAAACATGAGTCCACATATCAAAGAGGATATTTATAATCAAAGCTGATGTCAATCTCAGGCAACAGCTGGACATTAAAAGTACTAAAAATAATTTACAAGCTACAGTTGAAACATTTGTTAACTCAGATAAATTACTAGAGTTGAATTTTTTCCTCAGTGATTATTGCATACAAATATACAGGGTGGTGTTAAGGAAAAAATCAATAAAATTTATTTATTTTTATCTGAAAAGGCCACAACTGGAATTTCTGTTGTTAACATTAATTAATAATGGTTAAATTCAAGCAATATAAATATTCTTAATTATTTTGAACACTTATGAACTGACTAATTATTATATTAGGGAAAATAATTTAATAGGTAGCAGATCTGCAACCTTTGTGAAAGATACTTTGAGTTCTTCAGTTCTAGTCCATCACATTTGAATTGTCAACTTTAAAAATGATTAGCTCTCAAATAATTTTTATGCATACAATTTAATTTTTCTGTATACAGGGTCCCATATAAAAAATACTTTGCATACTTTCTTTGAATAAGCTAAATTCATTTTTTTTTTTAAATATAACAAAATTAAAAGTAAAGCCATTTGCATATCAAAATAATTTCCAAAATATTGTTGAAAGTAATGATTTTAAATGAATATAAGAGTGGTTACCAGGCCAATCAGTAATATCTAGACAGTATCATAACAAATAAACTCTACAACAGTAAGATTTCTGATCTACAGGTTGGGCATTTCTGATCATACTGTAGTGTTCATTGGAATTCCTTATCTGATCAATCCCAAACTGGCAGTAGTTTTAGTACAAACAATATTAATATTTTTTTTGAAGTTTTACAGTGAACTAAATTTATTAAAATTAAATTGTTTAAACATAACTTTAATATTTTTTTTTTTAAGAAAGAAAGAATTTTTAGCATTTTATTCAGTTTTCCTGTAAGAAGTACAAAAAGATACTCAAAAAAGTAGTTTATTTGGGTTACTGAGAGGATTTTGAATAGATTTAAATGAAAATTGTATACAAAGGTGAAAGAGATAGGGGATCAGAAGATATCAGATTATTATAAAAACTACAATCAAATTTTCAAAAGGTTGTTCATCAGGCTAGAAAATGTCTAACACTAACTTTATAAACAATGCTAAATGTAAAAGCAAAGCTACATGGCATATTGGGATCAAAGCAAACTGGGATTAAATGTTAATTGAAATGAATATCAATGAGAAAGAAACCATTTCAAACCCAAAAACTATTGTTGATCATTTCAATAATGCATTTATTAATGTAGTCAATGACTACAAATTAAAAGTTATAAAAAAGGAGCAATGGAATTATTTGAAAATGTTCAGGGTAATATTAAACTTAAAAAGGAAGAAATTAATACTATAAATTCATTGCATAATAAAAATTGAGTGGGTTAGGTTGAAGAACTCACAGCTGTCATTAAAGAAAGTAAATTTTTTTGCTAGTGCTTTATTTAAAATTATCAATCATTCCTTGACAGTGGGTACCTTCCAGGTAATTCAACATTTTCGGTTATTAAACCTTTATATAAGAAGTCTACATCCATTTTCCAGCCAATAGCTCTTCTATCTAATTTTTATAAGATAATTGAAAAAATAGTACAAAAACAGTTAAAATATTATTTTAAACAATCTGTTGTCAGTCACAGCATAGTTTTCTAAGGTCTCATTCAGACTCAGCTTTATTGACTATGGTGGACACCATATACAGAGCCTTGCACAAGTCAAAATTAACAGCTACTGTATGTTGCAATTCGTCCCAAGATGTTTGACTGTGTCAGCCATGCTGTACTTAAAGATAAATTATTAAAGTATGGGGTAATTGGAACTCTCTCACTTGTGGTTATCCTCTTATTTAGAAAGCAGAAAACTATCCTGAGCAATGGTGGAGATGTTTATGAATCAGACTGGGCAAAAGTAAAATTAGGGTCCACAAGGTTCAATTTTAGGAGCTCTTCTTTTTATTATTTACTTGAATAATCTTTATTTAACTCCAAAGAAAGAGATAGCTTTTGTATACTTATGATATTTCAGCTATTATTAAAGAGAATTCCAAACAAGACCTAACAAATTTAAGAGAGCAAGTGATTGTAAAATTGGTACTATAGCTCACTAAATCTAAAACTGGGCTGATACAGTTTACAGCTAATTCTAAAAATAATAATGATTTAGTGTTAAATGTGGATGGTGATTAGACTCCATCAGAGAAATTGATGAAATTGTTGGAGGTTTGGTTTGAGAAAAGGTTGTATTGAGAGCAGCAGCTACATAAGCTATTTATGAGACTTAATAGAGTTCGTTTTAACATGAGCTGTTTAACGAAGGAGACAAATTTTTAAACAAAAATGGTAATATAATGTGATATTTTTATCCTATAGTAAAATTTGCAATTATTCTACGAGGCATATTTCCTATCAGTTAAAATATATTTAAAATACAGAAAAAAATTGTCAGAATAAATCAAATTTCAGGGCATCAAGTAGACCACTTTTAAAAAAATATAAATTGTTTATGCTGCCCTATGTTTACATATATCAACTGTTAATTCATATATTTAAAATATACATTTTTTTTAGTGATAAGGTGGGTCATCATGATATTCAAATCATTACTTATTAACTTACCCATTGCACAGGCTTCAACTGTATAGTCCATATTGTATGGGTATCAATTTTTATAATAAGCTCATTAAAAGAATTAAAGATGTTACTTCTCTTGGACTGTTTAAAAAAAATTAAAGGATTTATTGTTTAAAAAAGCATATTAACCCATTGATTAGTACCTGAACAATGATCTTCATCATTAAATGTCTAATAATTGTGATGTTTTATTGTATGTTCTTTAGTTTTTGGGATTTTACTTGTGGCAAGTCATCTGTTCGAGCAGATATATGATACTATCAAATGTTTTATGATCATAAATATTATTATCTGTATCCTTGAAAATGTAAATGTTGCATTTATTATTTTTTTAATAAGTTGTTAATTAACTAATGTAGTCAAGGTTTTAATGAATTTTGTTACTACGCTTACTTTTAATAAAGGTTGGATTTTTTTGCGTGTTTTTAAATCTACTGTAATACTAGTTTTGTACAAATTTGAAATCTACAACTTAAATAAACATCAATGTGAAATAAATATGGTATTTTTATTAAATTTATTGAACATTATTTAATAATATAAAACTTAAGTTTAGTAAACAAATGTCTTGTTTATTTTTTCACAGAATGGGTATAGTACCAGTAATGGAAACAAGTGTGATTATAGCTATATCTTCACCCCATAGAGCTGAAAGTTTAGCAGCAGTGCAGTATGGAATAGATGCACTTAAAGCTACAGTACCTGTATGGAAGAAAGAAGAATATGAGGAAGGGACTGCCCAATGGAAAGAAAACAAGGAATGCTGTTGGTCATCCACTACTGAAATGCCAAAACAAATATCATAACAGATTTTACTGATCACTTAAATTATTTTTAAAATAAATTTTTTTTATTTTAAAGTCTTAAAATGTTTTCTTTAAATTATAGGGAAAGTTCTAAAAAGTATTCTAAGAAAAAAAACAAAAGCTAGACTTTATAGATATCACTTCATAACTTGGTGTTTAGGTATTTGCCAGCTGCTGTTCTTGTAGAATTATTTTTATGAGTATGTTACAAAAAATAAATAAATACATTATACTGATATTTATATTTTACCTTTCCATTGTATTCTTATCAGCAGATCTCTATTAACAAGCATAGAACAATAAATTCTTCCCATTTAAGAATTCATGTTGTAAGAAAAGTTCACTTTCGTTTCACAAAATGAATGAACCATTCCTCTAGCGTGCAGTCTTTTCCTTTATTATATATGACTAATTTATACATTTAGTGTATATAGGCAGTTGTTTTTCTGTAAAAGTCACTTAAAAAATCCAATTTATAAAATCAATCTCATTCTACTACAAGTGATGCTGGTTTGATTCATTAAGTTCTTAGTAAGAAATAGTTCTATATTAACTTTTTGTCTAATATTAGTCATATTTTTATTTCATTTTTTGTTAGTTTATGTTATTTGAGCAGAATCAGGGTGATGAAATTTATGTATAAGTGAATGTAAAAAATGTATTTAGAATTTTATTCTGTCAGTAGAATTTTATTTATGTACAAAATAAAAAAAAAACTTCTCCCTGAAGATTTAATCATAGATTTATAAATTGATTGACCTGATAAAATTTGAAAATAAAACTTAAAATGACTGTCAACACACTAGTATATACATCAATAACTGTAATATATGATATAGGCAGAATTTTCATGATACATATATATATAGCTTAACAAAATTATTACAAGAGGTTATCTCTAAAGTAAAGACAGTTTCATTGTAAAAAACTTTATTCTGAAAACCTTATAAATATTATTTATTTCTCTTAAACTACATAATTTACACTAATTCTCTACATAATCGCCACATGAATTGAGACAATTATCGTAGCGATATACCAGCTTCAATATAACCTCATTGTATCTTCTGCCACCAGTCCATTTAGCCACTGATTTATAGCATTTTTAAGTTTGTCACCTACGAATTATTTACCACTCAAAAATTTTTTCAATTTCCCAAACGGTAACCAGAAGGAGAAGTCCATACTATATGGTGGGTGATCGTAAATTTCCCATCCAAATAAGATGTGTGGCACCCAACGTGAACAAACCTGAAACCTAAATGGTTATGAACAATGCAACCAATAACAGCTTTTGAAACATCAGGAGAAAGAAGGGCCAGGTCGGAAATCGTAGTGATCTTTTCTGATTTCATCATAGACACGTTTCAACAAGTCCTCGGTGATTATCGAGGTCCTCCACAAACGTTCTTTATCGTGCACATAAATTCTGTTATTTCTAGACCTTTCACATCATTTTCAGATGTGTCTTTCATTCATTACATTATCACTGTACACAAAACAAACTGCCTAGTAATTTCAGCCGGCTTAACATTTTGATGGTTTAAAAACGTATGATTATGTATTTCACAGTCAGCGGTAACATTAATTTTTTTATTCATTTTATAACGTAATAACTCACTCGTAAATCAAAGATACTACAACATGACAACTTACAGACAATAATGCAGTGTGTACATTACTAGCATGACCATGAACGACAAATTCACCAACCTTAAGGAGAGAAATTTCCCTTGTATATTAACTTTTGATGAGTACTTTCTCAGACACTTATGAATGTTCTGTCTTTGTACTGGTGATCATACTATTGGCAGAATTTTGGGTCAATAATGTGGCTGAAATCAGGTTCATGTCTAAATTTCATATTGTTCCTTTTTGGTTGGTCCTCTTTACACTCTGTTAATTGTAGTATATTCATGAAATTTTATTTATTGATTTCTTTTAATATTAATTCTTTTTCTGTATATTGGTTCTCTGTACAGTGCTATATTGTTTTACTTGTGTGGTGCATGTAAAAGATTGGTTTTGTATATTCTTTGTCTTTTAAACCCTTTTTCCAAACTTTTGCAAATAATTTTCACTTTTTTTTCTGTAATGCTGCATTTTACTTTTAAAGTTGGTAACATATCTGTTCATTAAAAAAATGTTTCTATTGCAAGTGTATAGACTTTTAATATTATTTTTAATTTTCTTGAATTATTTTCCCGTTGAAATTGTTATAAGTTATTACTTCTTCAAGCAGTTGGGCAGTTTCACTTCTGGAATATCTAAAGGATTTTTAGTTTTGTAATATAAATCTTTTGTATTTAATTTGAAATAAATAAATTATGAAATAAAGAACTACATGTTTTAACTAACAATTCTGTATTTAAATTAAGGTAAAACACGATTAGTATAACCTCACATGATTAGTATGCTTTACACAAAGGCACCCCTCCTTGGCAGAAAGGCAGCATCTATTTAATCCAGAAGGTTCAAATCCCAGTTAGGGTTAGCATTTTTCACACTAAAATAGTTTCCTGTATCATTATAAAAGAAAAGAAGAAACTAAACTATAATTGAACATTAGCCTGTTATATTGTGAATAGATAAACATGCACTGTGCAACTTGCTAATGTAACTTTATTAACTTGCAGTGAACATATGTACAGTTTATGATTTAGTTAAATTAAAGTAGCTGATTAAGGTTGTTATTAACATTGGGAAGTAATGTAGTAATATTCTGTAGAATATTGAATAGAGAGTGTGCATATGTGTGTGTGTATTATAAAATAGAGTAATAGAATATTAAAAAAAATTATAGAAATTAAATAATTTTAGTCACATATTTTATTGTATGAAACTATTTTTAGAAAAAAAAGTTTGTTTCACATAGTTTAATAAAGTTTGTTTTTAATTTAGGCTTTATTATTTATTTTACAATTTTATTAATAAAACTCAATTTATAAAAACAAAATTCGCTATGCTATCTAATTAATTTAATAATTAGAATATTCATTCCAATTGCTTGCAAACAGGTTTTGACTTTTATTAATCCTAAGTATATCCTTGGAATCATAGCCTTTTGATTTGTGTACTTAATTAATTAATTAATTTGTGTACTTAATTTGTGTACTTTTTACACATATTTGGTCACATTAGGATAATTTACTAAGATTATTACAAAATAATGGAGATTTCTACTTACCAGTTCATATTATCATTAGTGGTCTGAGTACTGGGATGAGGTTCTTGCAGGAGATACCAGTTTTTTGAGAAAAAGATTAAGATTCATAAATATTACAGATCCCTTTAAAGGGCTTTTTATAATTCTGACTATTATTTTTACAAGAAAATTCAATGTTGGTTTGATATATATACTGTGTTGTTATATTGAGCTGTTACTCAAAGTATTATAGTTTGAAACTCTTACTGTCATTTTTTGTGAAGGAACAGTGTTACATTTTGTAATGTAATGTTATGTATGTCATTCAGTAAATAATTCTAAAAAGCAGGATTCAAAATATAAGTATGATTGTATGTAAAAAAAAACTATTAATTTCACAATCATGGAGACTGCCTTTAGCTTGAAAAAAACAGGAAAAGTAATCGCAAATTGTGTTTTCTTTCCCCCCCCCAGATGTACCTTGTGAATTACACTGATGGTAATCACACTTTGGTATTCCTTTCTACTAAAACCATGACCTCATTGGATAAAAAGTCACATCTATTGTTTTGAATTGCACATTCTTGCATCAAACAAGATGCATTTCTCATTCTAAGAAAGAGAAAAATTGACTTACTTTAAAAAACATATTTATATGTGTGTACATTTTGGTTTTTTACTTAAGTTCCCTTATACATCCCCCTCTTCTGTGTACTGCTAAAGGAAAAAAAATTGTATCTAAACTTTTACATCTATTTTTTTTCAAAAAACTAAAGTAATTGTTTTTAAAGCAGCATTCATTCACTGATCATAGTTTTAAAAAATCATAAGTCTTGATAGTTTTTCATTAAGTTTTTTAAAAAAGTTAAGAATTTAGCGCTAACATTTTAATTGAAGAAGAAACCTTTGCTAAATTAATTTTAAAATATGATTGCATTCTTAGTCATGCTTTACAAAATTGTACACATCATGCAACTAAAAGTTGATTTGAAAATGAATGCGACAATGTCTTATTTAATGGTATTTACATACTTAGCAGCACTGATTTTCACGTTTCAAAAGATCAAACTTATAAACAAATCAAGTTGACTGCTATTTTCATTGTTTTGAGCATCAGTTTTTATCAGACAAAAAATTTTATTGATACTATACTTACATGTAAAATTTCTTTAACAACTATAAATTTGTCAGTTTTTCAGTATTATTTAATTACAGAAAAACTAGTATTTAGCTTCCATTTTCCATAAACAACTGCATTTACCAGTTACATCTTTCGTACTGGATAGGTAGCCACAAAAATAGCAAATCCTTGAATATAAAAAAAAAATACTTTTCAGCGAGTAACAATCTTAAAAAAAAAAACTACTACAAATGAAGCATATAATTTCTATGTCTGGCTTATAAATTTATTACAGTAATGATTGAGTCTGGCTATTATCTCAATCATTAATAATTTTGAATAAGCACTAAAATGAATACTTTGTCATAAATTCTACAGAATACTAAAAATTCCTATCAGTTTGAAAAGCTTCATATTGATTGGTCATACTAAGATGTTTTTGTCTGGGAAACAACACCAGTATACAAAATAAATTTTATCTGTAGTGGAAATATCCATTCATTATTTTTTATTTATTTTAGTATAGTTTAAAATAAAACTCATCTCCGGATAGCAAGTAGTGCACAAGTTTCAATGGTATGGAAATTTAATGAGTTGAATAGTCAGTAGTAGAAAATTAAAGTATGAAACTTGGCACATAAGGTCTACTTAAGAAAGAGATTGATTGTAATTGCTCTCGTGTTTGTACTATTTCTACCCACATTAATATTTTATTATATTCTTAAATTCTAACGCTAGTAGTCTTGTTTATATCACAAGTAACTGTACTATTTTTTATTGAATAATTTATAAGTTAATATTCATGCATAAATATGTTAAGTTGAATTATTATTAATTAAAAAGTTGAATTTTTATAATCATTTATTGTTAACAACTGTAAAAAAATTATCTTATTCTAATGCACAATAATATTATATCACAAGTTTATTAACAAACATAATAATTCAAAAGTAATTTTAATATTACATGCTATCCATAGAGGTTTTCAGTAAAATGTTAAACAGAATAAAAAATAAGTTATTAATTTGAACAGAATCTTCTAAAAGTAACCTTTTCTAACAATATAAATCAAAACTAGAAACCACTTTCATATTGTGGAGATAAGAAATTCATAGTTTATTTGTATGATTTCTAGTGAGAAATACAAAACAAACATTTAAATTTGTACGTAAGTACATCTGCAACATTAGGAGCATAGCAACGTACAGTAAAATTCAAAAACTCTGAACTTATAAACATAATACAGATAAAATTTTAAAAAAAGAAGCTATTTCACTTTTTAATCCCAGCCCAAACATAAATTATACAAAATCTTACTTAAATGCAATGATATGATTTGAACCACCTCACAAGAACACCATTATGGCAAAAGTCCGGATTTATTTCTACATGGATATTACAGTGAACAAAACAAGCCCAACTTTATTGCTGGTATAGTTGTATAAAAAAATGCATTATTTTATATTAAAAAGGATATATTTAAAAAAAATCCATTGTTTTATATTTTATTCAGATATTTAATAATTTTTATAACAATCAAATTGCTATGTAAACAAAGTTCCTGATAAAGCAAGCTGAAGAGAAATTTGCTCATTGATGAAATTATAAGCAATAATTGTTAAATTCAAATAATAATATAATCAGACCTAATTAATTTCATTGTTAAAGTACTGTAAAAAATATACCAAGAAAATCTAGCTTTGAATTATTGTCTAATTCTCTTAAAATTTAAAGCAAATTCAAAATAAAAAGATATGAGAAACCAGTTTAGCTCAAATTTACTGCTAAAATCTTATATATATATCTTATATAAATCTATATATCCATTAAAAAAAAAGTAATTATAAGTTTCAGTTATTGTTTCACTTTGCTTTATGCAGAATATTGGAAGATACAGTCTTCCAATATTCACAGCTATCATTCTATAAGAAATCACAAATTTAACTTCTAAAAAGTGGAACATGCTGCTCCACGTGAACGCACTGAACTGCACATAGCAATTTGGAAATCAGTTCACTGAGTGGCACATTTCTTGATTTCATATCCTTTAATCCCTGACATTTAAGCTTTTTAGCATAAAAAATTATGTAAAATATTTTACATAATTTTATAAATTACAAGCATAATTTTGAAGCCAAAATTTTTTTCTCATAATGGCACCATCTGGTTCCATTATGTAAAAAATTATGCAATCACTAGTTCCTTATTTTAAGATATTTGCTTGTATGATATATCTGTTTTTAAACAAAATTATCTTTCATCAGTAAAATATTATTTCATTCCTTATTAACAAAGAAAAGTCTTCCAACATGAGGAAATTATTTCACTAGAATCAAACATAACTACAAGGCAATATGATGTAAAACCAATATAAGGTATAAATTTGTGGTATCACTTAATAATACATAATTATAAAACCATTAAGAAAATGTCAGATTCTATAAAAAATGTCTAACAATTTACTTAAATTTAAATGCATAAAAAAAATTATTCCTCAAAATGTTACATAAAAACTTTGTAAACTTAAGTCTCTTTTGTACTTTAATTATTTTCATATAAATTATTTTATTTCCACAATCTTAAAATGAAAGAAGGCACTCTTATTATTAAACTAGAACAATATTCTGTTAACTCCTAAGTAAAAAATGTAAAAACAAAATTCAGCTATTCATATTTCAGAAAGAAAAATATTTCTGAAATAGGTGAACTACAGACATGTTTAATAATACACCAATCAAACAATTTGATTGGTATATAAAAATACAAAATATCATTTTGTCAACAAAGATCAGAGAAAGATGTAAAATCAGGTCCTCTATGAATCATATGCAACATGATCATTTTACCAGCAAGTCCAGCTTCAACACCACCATCAGGCAATATGTACTCTGTTCCATCTTCTGCACGTTTTGGATCAAATTCTAGTAAATTTTTATTGCTTAATTCAAGTTCTTCATATGACCATAAAGCCATGTACCTACTTTTACCTTGTCTAGCATATAAATAACAATCAGGATCACCACCTTTAACCTTCACTACTCCACATACAACTGCCCAGTGTGATTTGTGGCCTCTCTTACAGCATGGAGCATAGTTACCAGCTGCATCATAACTAAAAGAAAAGTTAAGGCAAACACTTTTAAAATAAAATCTATGTAAAATATTATACTAAACTAATCAAAGTATGTCATTAACTATAGTAATTAAGGGCAAATATTAGCCTGACAAAAGAAAGTAAAAGAATGCTAAACAAAGTTTTTGACATCATATAATCATTTAATATTACCAAATGTGTTTTCACACATTATATGTTTTGTATATCACAATCCACATGTTTGACTTAAAATATCAAATTTTACCTTATTTTCCAAGAGCCATAATTTTTTTATATTTATTTCATTACAAAGTTATATCTTTTGTGATGTAATTATAAATATTCATGTATAAAATAAAAAAAAGGAAGAAAATCTAGCGCAGTTCTTGACACTCTGAATCCATTTGACTAGAATTTTCTTAGTCTTGACTAGACAATGCTATTCTTTTAATCTGTTTCACTAATTTGGAACATCTACTTCGAACAAATTCATTTTTCATGTACAGTAAACAATCAAAAAATGGAATAAAAAAGTAGATACCTAGAAAAACCTTTTCTTTCTTTATACCTATAAATACCTTTCTTTAGTTATCGTGTAGATATCATTGCATATTTATGTCATGTAAATTAAAATGAGTTAACAACTTTGTGTAAATTCAAATTTCTTTTATTGTTTTTCTGAGAATAAAACACTATCCTCTATGTTCATACTTTAATAAAAAAAAATAATAATTCTGTCCTATTGTAATCTGGGTTCATCTTCATTCATTTTGGATATGTCTTAGGCAGCAGCATCAGGATGTCAGTCGATACCTCCTCTGAGTTGAGTGCATCATCAATATTCAGGTACTCTTTCTAGTTTCCAAACGGTTCACTAAGTTCTTATAATTCACTCTGTTTCACAGAATTTTAATTTAGTTCAGTAAGATTTTTAATGTCGGAATTGTAGTAGTTTAATACCGGCTTTTACAAAACAATTTCTCACAATCGTAGTAGGAACCTGCTTTATTGCCATATGAATCAATAAAATTGCATCCAGCACACTAATGATTTTAGAAAGCTCATCAGCATCTGCAACTAAATTAAATTTTAAAAGTTCTGAATGATCCCTTGATCAAGCAGTTGACATATTGCAGTAATATTTAGGAGAATAAATATCAATTTTACATTTTCTAAGCTAACATTAGATTTTGCATTGTCCAGGAATATTAATGACTTTCCTATTTTGCCTTCTCATCCTATGATCAAAACTTAACATGTCCCTAATCATCCAAGATCTTTTATTTGAATATATTCTATTTCTAATGAATTTATTTTCATACCCTTAAAACATTGTGGCTTTGCTGATTATTAGTTTTTTAAATTCACCTGTCATATTCACAGCCAACATAACAATCAGTCTTTCTTTTGATTTCTTCCCCCTTGTACATTTTTCCTCTCTCAACACATTATTTACTGGGCAATGCCCAAAAAAAGTCCAGTCTCATCACAATTAAAAATATTTTTCACTCTTACTCACACATTTCATTTAACCTTTGCTTTCACTCATGACACCAAATTCTCATTTACAGCCCGACATTTCACAACATTTGTAAATGAAATATTAGGTCTAATTCAGAATTTATCTAACCCCCCCTCCTACGATCCTTAAAACTCATTGTAACAGAGTTCTTAGCAATTTACATTGTTTTCTTATTTATTAAAGTTACAGAGACCGGTTATTAGGACAAGACCTGCAGAATCATTCAAAATCAAATTGTCAACTGCTAGACCTGGCATTTTAGGAAATGAATGTTTGCTTAACTGATTATCATTTTCAGTCAATAACTTTAGGTTATCAGGTTTGCTTTTTAAGATATTGCCTATGTGACTTTTCCCAATATCAAAATGTTTTGCAATATAATGCACACTGAGTTTTTCATTTTAGTAGACATTATAACTGCAACAGTTTCTTTTAATATGAAGCATTTCCATTTTTGAGATGTTTTAACTTGCAGTAACAATTCTTGTAACAATTTTTATAAGAACACAAAATTGAACGTAAAACATATGTATAGAAAATTTACTACAATAAAAAATACTGTTCATACTGTAACAAAATACACATGTTCAATGAACAATATACACTTGCACATAACTAATGATGAATTGATTGAAATCATATCAATGTCTAGGCAAAAAATCATGCCAATTCACAACAAATACACAAATTAGTCACACTACGTATAAAATAAAACAAGAAAAAAACAATTTTATTCCTGCTATTGGTTTTTCAGAACTGGTTGAACAGTTTTTATAGATAAACTCATTGTATGTGTCCATTACTTAAAAGATCCATTATTGAGAAGTATTTTATCCATTAATACCATTATAAGTTTGTTACGAGAAGTTTCACTATATCAAGATGATTAGAAATTACCTTCCTGAGTAGGAGATAAAACATATTCAAGGTCAGGGCAGATTGATTGTACTTTAATGCTAACAATATAGCACAGGTACTACTCTAATGTTTAACTTTTAACTAAATATCCAGAGATATAACAAACTACAGGTGCATCCTACATACAAAAAGCAATTACATATGAGCTTCAAACCAACAAAATTAGTCAAGATAGATAGTTGGAAACTTCCAGAATATCAAATTAATCAACAAACCCATTTTTCATTTTAAATTACATAGCCTATCACTTAATCTTGACATGGTCAAGAAAATACAGGACATACCTTATAATTTTTAATCTTTCTGGTGGCCACCCTTAAGTAAGTCTATCCCTTAAGTATAAAAATAGTAACTGGTAAATATATTCAGATAATTTAGAAAACAAATTTTTTATCTATCTAAAAAAAATTATTAATTACATAAGATAATATAACAATTTTATATAATACACATTAAGAAATGTTTTGCACATTTTTCACAGATGATTGAAAACACAGATTAATGAATACAATGAATTAATGAATACATTATAAAAACAACAATACTTCAGTTCAAAACTTGTTTTTTATTTTATTTTTTCTTTAAAAACAAAACAATAAAATATAAATGAATATTAAAGGATACGGGACGAGCATCAAAGCACCCTCAAACAGACTGCGTAAGATGTAATCATAATTAGCAGACATTCCACCAGATAATATCTCAACAGTAAACCAAGGCTGAATTACAGTTTTTGCTAACCGAGCCATATCACAAGCAGAAAACATTTCACCCTGATGAGTAAAATTTTGACTCTTGGCTTCAATAAACAATTCATTCAGAGAAAGTTTTCTTGGTGTAGCAGTTGCAGCCATTGCTAGAGCTGCTAGCCCACAACTGAAACCACAAATAGCTTTAGAAAAAAATTCTTAACATTTTATATATATTATTAGATGATACAAAACAAACAAATTTACTTTTTTGGTTAAGATTAAATTTTCTGTAAATTAAAAAACTCATTTTTGTAAGTAATAAAATAGTTGTAACTAAATATCCTAATTTAGTAATCCAGAGATATAACAAGTTACAAGTGCATTCAATACACAAATAAGGAAAGCAATTACGTATGGACCTCAAACCACCAAAGTTGGCAAAGATAATTTGATATATATCAAATTAATCAACAAAATTCATTTTTCATCTTAAATTACATTGCCTACACAAGCCTTAAAACTATCAGGCGACTTTAAAACTTAATGGAAAAAGTCATACGAAAGAAAAATGAAAATTTCATACTTAGTATTATGCTGACTTTCCTCAATACCCCTAATAAATAGGGATAAAAAAAGTAATTATTAAATATTATATAAAAAATTATTAACTTAAATACAAATATCATCATTCAATCACTAAACAACTGATTTTTTTTTTTAGGGATTAATTAATCCTTAAAGATTATCTAAAAGTCAATGGAACTATTAGTTTAGTTTACCAAAAACATTTTAATGATACAATGTAAATATAGTTAAGTGGCAAAGTGAAGTATTTGCAAAAATTTAATGTACTCTTTTTAAACAAGAAATTACACTAGAAGAGAAATTTGTTTATAAAAATTAAGAAAAAAGTAGGTACTAAAGAATGATGTACTACTGTAAAATATTAAAAAAACAAACATGATGTACTTAAACACTACCAAAATCCTTCAAAATTGTTGGATTAAATTCAACTATGTAAATCATTAAAAACCTTCCTTTACAGACAGCCACAAAGAAGCACATCAATTCACAGAAAAAAAATTATTTAATCATTTATAATTAATTTTATTTATCATGGCTCGTTGGTACTGATATATAATTTATTTATATAATAGTTTCCACTTACAACAATATTTAATAGTATGTTTGAGCACTTCTGGATTAGTAGTAATCCATCCTCAGGAACATTGAATGTGTTATATTATTTACTTCACATATCATTAATTACACTAACTTGAATTGTCAAAACAAAAATTATAAATATAACAATTGTCAAAAGGTAAAATAATGTAAACCTTATCCATCCTGTCAGTATGAAGGTCTAGGTTATCAAAAGCACTCGAACATACTATTAAAGATTGTTGGTAAATAGAAACTATTATATAAATAAATAATTATATAATAAGAAGAATGAGAATAAGTAGAAATGAGAATGGTAAAATTAAATGATTTAGAAAATTATGAACAAAATGTCAATAAAATGTTCATCATTATCCAATTTCCTGAGTGTTAAACATGTCATCCGGAAGGTTTTGGGTTCAAATACCATTCGGGCATGACATTTTTCACATGCTTTAAAAATGTTAGATTATAGGAATTTAGTAGGTTAAATATCTATATTTATCAATGTCCTAACTTCTTTGACTACTTCACAAGAATCTTCCTCAAAAGGTGTATTCTTAATGTTAAAAGTACATTAACATAAGCAGCAGTCTGCACCCTGCATCAGACACTGCTGATACACTACAACTATACGTAAACTTAAATTATCACAAGTCACCCAAAAGAATATGTATAATAAATCCTTTGTTACAAAACTTTTACAAACAAATAAAACTATCAATTCATATCACATACACAAATACCCCTCTTCTTCAAGGTTAAAGTATAAGTAATTAAAATACATATTTTAATTCAGTTTATTTTTAGCAAATATTTAAATATTTACTGTTATCACTGTTTAGTTCTCACTAAAGTTTTTTCAGCACTATTCGTTTATGAATTAGAGATTATCATATTAAATATTGTATGCCAATACGTTTGCCTTTCTGCTTCTTTTTTCAGCATTCAGCGACTGCCTGCCTACCTACCAGCTGTTCAGTCAAGCATAACCACCTCTTTGCGTGTAAACATGTGTTTTTAAGTTTGACATTCTTAAATTTGTGATTATTATTATTTTTATTATTAAAAATACTATGCATTTCATTATTGGGTTTGTTATAGGTATTTTAATATAATCCTCACTTTTAGACAAGTAAAAATTTTGTGGTTATGGGTAAAAATTCTGATTTTTCACCAAGAAACACTGCCACAGTGCAAGTTCTTTTGCAAGAATGTTACACAAGAGTCAGATAGCATCAAGTAAAAAATTGGTTAGTAGAATTAAGAAAAAGCTTGAAAAAATGACAACTTTGAATCCACAGATGGATTGGGAAATATGGCTGAAAGAAGATTCTTAGTCCTAGAATGAACAGAAAGCAGAAAAACATGACAAGGTTCTTAGTGACCAAATAAGAGAAGGGAATATAGGACTGTCAGAAGAACTTTAAAGGAAGAACTACAGGCATGCAAACCTAAGAAAAACAAAAAATAACCCCCAGCAATGGTTGTAAAACCTATAAGGCAGGATCAGTACTTGAATGTTTTGAAAACTAAACCATTACGATAGACTTGTGATTGGTATACAAGCAAAGAATTCATTTTTATGCGTGATGGAGTCCCGTGCCATCAAGTAATGAGTATTAAAGAATTTTTAAAGAAAGAAGAGATCAATGTTCTTCCCTGGCCTGATAACAGTCTTGATATGAACCCAACAGAAAACATCTATATGGTATAGTCAAATGAAGACTACCGAAAACAAAAATTACACCATAGAAGGAATTAATTTAAATTCAAAATTGGAATCAAGTTTGACACCATAATAAAGTGATCAAGACCACATGTGAAAATCTTGCGCAAAGTATGCCTATTCCTAACAGACTTACAATGTTCATTAAGAACAAGGGAATGCATACTTAATATTACAAATTATTTTTGTGTTTAAGAAAATAAAGCATTTGCAATTTACACATTCAGTCTAATAATTTGGCAGCTCACCGAGCTGTTCTAGTTGTTAACTCATCATGACAAATCAGTGATTTCAAAGTCTAAGGTTCAAATCCTTATGTAAAGGCAGTTACTTTTATATGAATTCGAATACTAGATCACGGATACTGGTGTTTTATGGTGGGTGAGTTTCAATTAATCACACATCTCAGGAATTAACAGATACAAAATTTTCAAAAATATCCTTCAGGAAGTGAAATGATTAACAAAAATATATAGTGCTCTAACCTTCAACAAATTTTACAGAGTAAGAGAAATTTTCATACAAAAACATGTCTTTGTTCAAAAGATACCACATTAAAAACAATCTACGAAAAAGCTTAAAATATCAATACCATACGTTTCAAGAGTTTATGTAAAAATGCAATACCTAATGAAACATAAAACCATAAAAAAAAATACCATAAATAACCATAAAAACATAAAATAAAACGAGACCACTTGCATATATATATTTGTGACAAAATACAATTACGTACTTATTGTATGTGTAATTGTATTGGCGATACACATATACACTCAACTGAAATTGTTTCAGTCACTTATTATGCTAACAGATGAGATTGAAGGAATAAAATGTAAATGGGTATGTGTCAAAAAACAACGATTCATAAATTTTAATAAGAATTTATATATATACTAAACATACACAGTTGGAAAAAATATAATAAAATTGTTCTAAGGGACTCAAAACCAACCAGCTATTCAGTTGAGTAGAAGGAATACAAAGGACTAAAATTTCATATCAAAGCTGTTAAAAAAAAAGACACAACATCAGTCATAAATTCATATTAATACTACTATAGTGCATTCACAATGACGTTTAATACGCTATTTATAAAGCAAAATGGATAAAAAATGAAATTTATAACACAATACAATATTGTAAAATGCATAGTATTGTTTTCAAAAGTCATACTGCAATTCAAGAACTTAACTTAAAAAGCATTAAAAACAAAACAACATTCAAAGTACATGATGTGTGACTTAATAGCAACAATTGATCTGGTTAATTTATTAAATTTTCTGCATTCTCTTATTACATTCAATTTTTTCTGTTATTATGTATCGACTTTATAATCTTTATATGTTACATCACTTTTATTTCATATATTTATCATTAATTTTATATGTTAATATCAAACTTATAACCACTTACTCTTTTTTATTCATTAATTCTATATCTGATGTCTGAGCAACAAAAAGAAATCGTGTTACAGTTTCAAAGCAAACGTTGTAATAGTTCCTTTTGTTTTATGTGGAATAGACACAAACCTATTACCTCATGCAATCTTTGCAATGCAAATATCAACTCGCTACCTACTGTTATTTTTCAGTGTTCAAGAGCATTTTTTTAGTGATCAACTAAGTTGTCAGATAGTTAATTTATATTAAGAGACCTTTACTTTCATTTGTTAACAATTCTATTTAATTATTTGATAAAACACTATCCTGTAACTGAAACAAGACAAATGTCTCTCATAATATTTGTTTAAATAAAACCTATCCTATGAAGTCAATTACAAAAAAAACCATCAATGATTGTTAATCAATAACTGAAAAAAAAACTAATTAAGATGAACTGATAATACAACTTTAAATATTATTTTTTCAATTAAATAGTAGTTTAAAAGATTATGCAATACTAAATATTTGGAAAAAATCAGTCAAAATCTTGTTTAAATAAACTAACTTCCTGTATAAATATGTTCCACGCTCATCACATTTAATTTTATAAATTACACAAGTGTTATTTTACAATATTTCTGTTGGGTCAAATACCATACTATAAAACTTTATTGTAAGTCTTCTTACTTAGGTTTCTGCTTTAAATATCTTTTTTCCATTTCTCTTTTACTTATAGTGTTGTCTTGGTTTACTAATTTTGTTTACACATTTTCTATATATTATTCATAAATTCATGTGATATTTCAAAATTCATATTTTTTCATTGTTTTAAATATAGATATATACTCTTAAATACTACATGTTCCTGTTTTTTTTGTGATAACAGTGGTGTATATACTTTCTTATTATATGTTTGTTATTCAATAAAAATTAAGAATGTATCAACAAAGTAATAACACACCTTCAAATTTTTATAGCTTAAATGAAGACATTAATTTGGATATTATAAAATATTAAGCATTGGTATTTGTAACAAAATTTTCTCTAATTGCATAAGAATATATAGCAGCAAAAAAAAAATATTTTTATTTTTACCCTTTGTAACCACTAACTTAACGTGTGATTTTTCATTCTGATGCATCTGACTTTTCTTATTCTCATTTACAGTTTTGGGTTGCAGTTTCTGTTATTGAAATAGTGAATTTCTGAGAGTATTATTGAAATAACTGAGTTTTTATGTTTACCTTGATAGTAGACTGGAAGAAATACTGTAAGTTCTTTATTTGTGTTTTTTTAAAACAATAAAAATGGATAAAACTCCAAGGAAATGTCTAAGATTGTTCTTGTCCCAGTAAACTAATATGACAAAAGACAAATAGTACAGAAATTAGATTGCTATATTGTTAATGAAATTCTACATTAGTTTTTTATCAACAGGATCATTTTCTTCTGATCAAAAAGGGAAAAAAATAGTCAAAAAAAGTATAATAAATTCCAGACAATCGCCTATTAAACTTGAGTGTGACTAATGTACAAAAAAGTAGGGTTCCTTATGTAAGAAAATCATCAGATAATAAATTGTTTCTACCTCATATATATCTCCTGTATTTCCACCCAAAAAAATGTTATGAGTAGTTTTACACATGAAACACCTCACATCATCCACTAGTACCAGTTGAAAGGAACAATGAAATGCAATGATCATTTATAGACTTAAGGTATTGAATAGTTCCACAAATGCAAAATGATTAAAGAATTTTCACCATGACCTTGCTCATTGCAACACAGCTCAAAAAGTAATGACAATCTTTTCAAAAAACTATTTAAAAGTTCTTAACTGGTCAGGTAAATCCAGATATAAAACTGATCCATAATTTGTGGGTAATAATGACAAAAGAAATTGTAAAAACTAAAAAAGAAAAATATGTAACTAACACATACAAACTTCAAAGCTTCTGTGCAATTTCATCAACCAAAAAATAAATAAAAATGTACATAAATATATTTAATACAATAATACTGTACACAATATTTCTTAAGTAAAACTAATGAGTACTAAATTCTAATGTTATCTCTTAATGAATTAATCCCAAAGCAACCTAAATATGATAAAACTTTATTTTTAATTTCTCTTTAAACCAAAGGTTTAAAGCAATAATGTTAACCCTCAAGGGGGAAATTTTTCTTCTAGACAAATGATTTAAGTCTCCATCAATAACAAAAGTTTGGGGAGAATTAACTCAGCCTGTAAAAGGTATAAGTAGCATAAACCAATGATTCTGTGGAAGGTTAAGATAAAAGTGCTAGCAGAAATCTAAAACAGCTAACTAAAGTATGCTGCAGCTTGAAACGTACAAATAGTACATTTATACAGCATACCTATAAATCGAAAAGCTCTACAATAAAAAATAAAATTACAAAAGTAAAAATATCCTCCCACAAAACTTACCTACAATTAAATCATCAAATGTTTGAGTAAAAATCATAAAAGCACAGTAGTAAATGAAACGTATGTACTTAAAGTTTTTTTGCTTCTGAGAAGCTTTTAAAATCTTACATTGTTTTAAATATAACTTGATAGAGTTGATTTCTCATGTACTTCTTTTTCTAGTGTCAAGTTAGTTTTTAAAATAAATATCCATATTTTCAACCTTGGGCACACATCACTTGTTTAATAGCTGTATACTCAACCCTTCCTTTGTCTTTTCTCTTACCTCCAGTCAACCATCTGTATCATCTGTATGAGTATATACACTTTCTACTCAAATACATCTCTAATTTATATTTTCATCAGACATTTTCCTAAACTCTTCAATCTGTAAACTATCCCTATATTATTTTAGTTTTTGCTCCAAAGCTGCACTTCAATGATTCAAAATAGTTCAGAAATAGAATTTAATAACGATAATGCAATAAATTTTATATTTTGATATGTTTAATTTTACTAATTTCTTAAGATTCTGGACAACACAAGAGAATACGTTAGTTTATGTACAGCTTTTCAGTAATAAGTCCTTTATTAAAAAATTTGAAGTCTAATGTATTAAAAAAAGGGTAGATTTATAAAAGTTACTTTTATAAAAAAATATTGGATTTTAGTCCCATATTTTATAACAAGATTTTGAAAAATCTTTTCAATAATTATGTAAAAGTTGATAAATAAAAATCACTAGAACATAATTTTGTTAGCAAGCCTCTTGTTAACTTATAGGCAATTACAACATTGTCAGAATAAGTTTCTATATATATTATATATTTATTTATTATATTTAATAAATAAACAATTTAATAAATTTACATAAATTGTTTACATATACAACTTTTTAACAGTAATTTTTTTAAATAATACTATGGTCTTATTTTTTGTAATTCATTACTTAACATTAATCAATTTTCTAACATTAATATTTGAACATCAGAATAGTGTCTATCAAAAAATCATCTTTATGGTCAATTTTGAAAGTAATTTCAAATTTTGAAAAAAGTTTTAACAACACTTTTAAATTGTTTTTCGTAGATCTTTGGTTAGAATACAATTTAACCACAAAAAAAAATCAACATAAGAAACATTTTCAGTGAAGGAGGAGCAATCAAAAAATGTAAAATTTTATATCTCCGCTTACTTTTTGTTACCATACGGAGTAAAACAGCAACCAATTGTAAGAAATCTTGAATATTTTAAAGGTTAAAAAGGTTTGATTTCAATTTTTGGCAAAATCAATACATTTAGTGATATTTGCATAAATTCTTATTTTACCTTGTTTCTCCCTCAAAATCAGTCTGTAGATAAACCTATTCGCTAGGGCCCTCCAGAACTGTAAACATGAGTAAAACTAGACATGTCAAAGAAATCATTCACAAGCCTTTAATAATTTATTTATTCAATGTTAATTCTGTATCTTATCTTCTACACACAACATTAAACTCTAAACAAAACACCAGACAAACCTCTTACTACTGGCAATTTTCTTGCTGTAAGCAATTCCTTGATCTTTTCAAATTCTGCTTCTTCATTGAAAATCCTGCTTTTTATTTCTCTAACTTCCATTTCAATTAATCATACTACATATTTAAATGTTCTCATCTATTCCCAGTTTTTTTTCATTTTAAACATATACTTGAAACACTGTTCACTTAATCCATTCTCATTAACATTTACCGGATGATTAAAAAATGACTTTTTCCCAAATTTAAAAGCATATAAAAATTTATTTAGATAACTTACAGATTTTGTTGAGGTCACCAAACATTCACTTTGGTTTGATACAGCTTCCATTTGCAATGCTACATACATCTCACCTGAAGCAGATTTCTTCCAGACTGTAGCCAGCAAGTCAAGCATTACCTTTCAGCTACAGTGTTAATTTGATGTCTTAGCTCAACAAGATCAGCAGGCAAAGGTGGTACATAAAACAATCTTTAATGAAACCTTAAGAAAAAATCTAGCATTGTGAAATCAGGTGAATGAGATGGCCGTGCAATTAGACCTTCACAACCTAACCACTGACCTGGGAATAGAGTATCAAGAAAACCTCAGACTTCTAGGTGGTAGTAACGTGATGCCCCTTCTTGCTGAAAAGTAATGGTGTCCATCTTGGTCATCATCATCATCATCATCTAATTGAGGAATTAGACAATTTTTAAGCATGTCCAGATAAAAGATACAATTTATGGTTGCCTCCTGAAAGAAGAACAGGCCGTAAAGTCTGCTTTGGGCATAAAAAAACTTGCTTAGGACTATCATGAATAAAAAAGTTTCATGAGGGTTTTCACTACCCCATATTTGGCACCTTGCCACACTGTCTGAAAATGTTTTACTGCCTGTAATTCTAACCATTTTCATAAAACTGCAGCCAAACAACTTATCATCTGTAATGTGGTTGAACTATGGTTAGTTTATATGGCTTCAGCACTGGTGGCCGAATTCACTACTAATGATGACACAAATCAAAACTTGATGCGTTTTGCTATGAAATGAGACTTCAACCAAATCTATAAGTCATTAAATTTTTATATGCTTTTAAAAATCTTCCAACTGAAAACAAGTAGTAGTTCTGGTAGGCTTTCTATTACATGCAGTTTAATTTATACATCTTCAGTAAATAAATTACTACGTTAATGAAAGCTAAAATTAGACTAATATCATGTGAAATTGTTGGATTTAGAATAGAGGGCTGTTAAAAAGTAAGAGGGATATTTGAATATCCATTTTCAATAACATATTATATATATATATATATAGTAGTGTGATTTTAATGAGATCTGTTCATATTAAATACAATTATACACATCAAATACGAGCCTCATATTGTTCTACTGAGTAATCTACAGCCTTTCCATATAAATATGTTATTTTCATGTTAGCAAATGCGATATCAATAAATTTAGACGGGTAAGTTATGTTTTGGAAACTAATATGCCTACTTACATAAATCAAACCACAGCTCTTTAGTTAAATGATTATGGGTAACATCATTAGACAAAGTTACACCTACATTCATTTCTCATCACAATCATCAAAATGAAAAGATAACTTATTGAGCAACAGTCTGTTAGTAAATAGATAAATAACTCATGTTAACAATTCCATTATCAGTGTAATCTTTTTTAAATTTTTTTATCATAACCAAATTATGGGTCATGTCTTGATTGTTTAATGTAAAAAAAAATAATTTAAAAAATTATTGAAAACTAATTATTAATTACAGTTCAGACATGATTTTAATGAATATGTATTAACATTTTATGAAGTAAGAAAAATGTATTAACATTTTACAAAAGTAAGGTCAGAGTATATAATGTATAAACAATAACAATACTAATCCGACCAAATCAATGAAATCCAACTTACAAGTGGTTTGTAATGAATTCGCTTTGGTAAGCAAGGGAACAGAAGTACCATAAAATCCTTACTGTAAGGGTAATTTAAATAATCAATGGACAGCATTGGCATTAAAAGTATGAAGTCATTTATGCCAATGACTACTTCAAGTTAAAAATATTAAAATTAAAAATATTTTCAAAGATTAATGAATTTTTAGAATTGGTAAAAACAATTGCATAAAATAAAAATTAACTTGCATCCATAAAGATTAATTGGATGTATCATTAGTTAATTATATGTGAGATATGTGTATAAAGATTTTGATAAACCTAATAGTGGAAGGGCTTTAATACATCTGTAACCACACTCAAAACAACTTATAAAATCAATTTCAAATTTCATCTAATGGTAACTTCAAATAGCAAGAATAAAACTAACATTTAAATCACTCTTTAATTGTAAGAAAAGAAACTGATGTTATTTTTATTAAATGAGGGGTACAGCCCTCTTGCCTCTAGTCTATAAATTAATTTCTACCTGGAGCAAAAATTGTAATTCATTAAAATATTAAAAATAGTGCATTTTGTAAAGAAATAGAACCTTTACAAACAACACAATAGTATCAGAAATAAATATTTTATTAATTACTCTAAAATGAATATCAAATTTCAAATTTTTTGTAGTAATACCTTAGGTGGTTTGTAAAGGTTTTAAAAATGTGTAAATAAAATACAAAAAGCAACTACTTTAAATAAACTATAAGGTTAACTAAGTGAAGTCAATACATTCATTTAGAGCAAAAAAAAAAAATACATACAACAGTGAATGCAAGAGACAATTCAGCTAAAATATTTTCAGTGATACATACATAAAATACAAATTCTACATTATTAATCCAGTGTACGTTAATAAACTTTCATTGCCATTCATTCAGTTGAACTGATTGGTGGTGTGGATAAAGGGTTTGTCTCCAAATATAAAAGTGAGATGAAATGTAAAAGCAACGATCTGGAAAAAGACAAATATTTTACATTAAAATATAAACGGCACAGATAATTAAAAAATCCTAACACGATTTTTGAAATATGATAGGTTTACATAAATAAAAATTTGTGGATAAGTGCAGACACACTGATCTTTATAAAATAATAACTTACTTCGGTCCTTCCTGAAGAATAGGATTCAATTTAATGAAGGCAAAATGAGATGGAAATTCCTCACCATAAACAGTTAACTCTCTATTTTTCCATAGTCTCTTAATTTCTTCCGCAACAGTTTCAGACTTATATGTTGCAGAAATTTTTGAAGAATCTGAAACCATTGCTACAGGTAAAGGTGGTGGTGGCAATGGGGCAGTCGTTTTATGGTCTTCGATTTTTTCAAATCTTTTATTAAACGCATCACAACTACAGTGAGAAACTGGCGTGTTTTTCATTTTTATTTGAGCCTTTACAGACGACGGCTGCAATCTGAATTCTACCCAACAATGATAACAAAGGCATGAAGGCTGAAGAAATTTATTACTATTTCGTAATTTACATCTCAATTTTTGCTTGTAAATTGCCGTCAGCTTATAGTTCGACATTAAATAATTTAATACTCAGAAGAATACAAAAATATTGAGATTGAATACCAGTTAATGTGCTTATGTCACTACCTACACTTAACCTTAACACAACTGTCAATGCAAAAAATAGGATGCTATTCTTATCCAAGATCATTCCGAACATTAACGACTATTGTCGAGTAGCTAATTCATTCCACCACTATTGTCACCACACCATTGTTAAATTACTAACACGAAAGCACCACTACAATCATCCACCATTACACGCCAACCATATCGCCCGCCATATTGAATTACCACTTTTTAGTACCTGATGTCAAGGAGGCTGTGTACGTAAAAGGTATTCAACTTTCGTATCGCATCAATTAGATTTAAGATGGAAATGTAAAATAGACGATTGATTAATTGTTGACGGTACAACAGTAAAATATATATATATATATATATTTGATTATAAATAGCCATATATCAGGCTATTATACATAATTATAATCGTAATCTAAGTACTAATATTTTTAAAAAATATAACCATCCTTTATGATGGTCAACGGATTATGAGCGTATTCTAAATACATATTCATGTTATTTTTTTAAAGTTGCTTCCCACAACTGCAGCTCATCAGCGAGGAAACTAAAAACAGCTTTGGCAGTTTTTCAATTCAATTATTTCCTCAATTCCATACAGAAATTACAAATGTTTAAGTATACCATAGTAAACTACAACTTTTACAATAATAAAGTACCAATTTGAAGTGCAATCTTATAATAAAAAAGTACAAATATGAAATAGTAAAGTACAAGTATTATAATAAACATAGTAAATAAATGTAAAACAAGACAAATTAATTTTTTAATCAAACAGAAAAGTGCAAGGAAAACTGGCAAAAGGGTATGAAGTATCTCTTCAAAAATTTAAATCTTTGCATTGATATAACAAAATATAAAGTACATAAAATAAACCACATTAATAAAAGAACAGACATTGTGCCAGTGCTTAGGGTTAAAGTAAATTACGCAAATTATATTACAACATATAAATTTAATATAATTTGTATCATTGAGACCTTAGGTCTTATAATGATCAACTGTGGAACAGCAAATTGACAAAACAGTGGAAAAAAGACATCAGCCATGGTATTTCACCAATTCCAAAAATCAGAAACACCCTTCCAAAATCTAGTAAAACAAAGAAAAGAAACCAACCGAACCCTAAGGAGAATAAAAAAATACACTGAAGTTAATAGAAGAAGAATTCACTAAAATGCAGTTGAGTGACTACTACAAAACCTTAAAAAATCAGCTCCAAAAATATAAACCCTCAACCCTAGTAATAAAGAATGAAAACTGTAAACTAGCCCACAATAATAAAGACAATGCAGAAATCCCAGCTAAATATTTCAAAAAACTCTAAATTGCAAAGAACTGACATAATTATGCTTGACACCTATTTACATCAACTTGCTGTAATAAATAATATCAAATCTTCATTATCAATTTTTTTTTGTATCAAGT
The DNA here is from genome assembly GCF_047948215.1 of Lycorma delicatula. Lineage (NCBI taxonomy): Eukaryota > Metazoa > Arthropoda > Insecta > Hemiptera > Fulgoridae > Lycorma > Lycorma delicatula. The sequence goes on along the minus strand of NC_134459.1, from coordinate 93,930,149 downwards.
ATCCATTCTTCCCTGTAAAAAATAAACAAAAAATTAGCTTTAAAATGTTTAAATTATAATAATAAACATTGTTTAATAAAGTGGAGGAAGTATATATTCAACCCATTAAACAGAAACCAATAAACATTGCTCCACACAATGTAATGTGGATATATTAATATGGTTATTTTAGTTTTTAAAATATAGTTATTTTTAAAATATAGGTAAATGCTGCTTTACCATCTGTCATGCACATAAATCAATTGCAGTAAAAGCAGTACTAATAAGCTTTTTCTGAGATTAATGACATACATTTCAAAATAAGTCACTGTAATGAACAGAATGAATGCTGAATATCACTGACATTTTGCAAGGCCTGGAATACCGATAGAAAAGAGTATATTAGACTGTGAAGAAGACAAAAGAAAATCACTTCACTGCTCACTTTCCCTAACTTGCCTGATATAAGATATTGTCATCAAATGTAATTTAATGAATCGTATCACTACCCAGAAAGTAAACACTTTCTTTTGTTTATAAAATACTATTTCTAGGAATCATGAGACCTGGCTATTGAAGCTTTTGAATAACTGACATTGAGACACGAGTGCTAAAATAGCAGGCTGGAATCTGGGTGGATGAGACCAGACTAATTAATGTTCATGTAGAAGAAGTAAGTAGTCATTTCTTAAGTTCTTGAGATCTGCAGTTATTGTCAATAGGCTATGTAATATGAATAACAAAAACAAAAAAAGTTAAGCTATTTAAGCTTTAGCTAGAGCAATGTTAAAAAGAATACTGAAGAATTTTTTCTTACTTCTTTTAAGATAAATTACAGCACAATTATGATGATATCCTCTTCAGTAAAGTATTCCAGAGACAAATAGGCTTATCAGATTTATATCAGGAAACTATTCAAGATAAGGGCATTACAAGATCACAACATTTTTTGCATGTGAAATATTCTGAGATTAATTAAGATTGATAATTTAAAATGAAAAGGTATATGGTTACATTTAGTAGGTTGTTAGTAAGGTGGACAGAATAACAGGACTTTTTATTAGAAAATTCTTGGATAACCAACAGAGAATTAAATGATCAAGAAGATTTTGAACTAGGATTAATAATGAATGAGAACTTAGGACAAGTGTACAATTGTCCTCATATGTATGAGGATAATTGGAAGAAAAATTATGTCCAATTATAATATATACTACACTTTACAATCTTTTAGAGTGACTCTGCCAATTGGTAAAGCATAATTAGTAATTACAAATGTCTTCTACCAGGTTATTTAGCATACTAATAATTTTGTAAATATTGTAATTAAATATATGAGTTCTGTTTTTACATGAATTTATGAACACTTGGTAGGAAATCAGAACACTATTACTTTGTGCACTATTACTCCTATTACTTTCACTTGTCTTGATTTCTTGTTATCATACGTAAAATCATACTCAACATTTTTAAAAATCAGTTACAAATAACCTATAAAGGAAGGTTACTAAAGTACACATTATTTTATCTGTTTTTTATGTAGTATTATAGCATCGGACAATTTATTTAATGAATTAATATAAATAAAAAATGAAAAAAGTTGTTTAAATTATTTTTATTCTGATGCATTACTCCATTGTTGGAATCTACAGGTTAAATTCCAAATTTAAAAAGAAAGTTGGATTATTAATAAGATTTATTTCGAAGATCTGCGATTGGCCATACATTTTTAAAAAAAGATTATCAACGCCACAAAAATTAATATAATGAATAATCCACCATCTGATGAGCAAAGGAAAGAAGACTGAATATTAAAATGGGCATTTTTTAATGAAAAGAAATAAAATAGTATTCTTTATGACATCATGTTATGTTTACTGTTTTGAATTGAACAGAATAGAATTTTCAAGTTTTAATATCTAATTATATTTATTAGTAACTTTTTATATAAATGCTGTCAATAATATCACGTGGAAATAGGGGGTGTTGCAGTTTCACAGTGCCTATATGCAAGCCGCCACTGATGATGATTATATATTATAATAATACATTAAATATTAACCTTTCATAACTGTTTTGCTTTTTAAACAGTATTTTCAATATGTAAAATAACATTCTAAAAACTTGTACGTAACGTCACATTCATTAGTATATGTTGGATTATATATGAATAAAAAAAAAATCTATCGATTATACTAACAGTAACGACAGCACACCTATTATGTAAACTATACATTATAATGGGTAAATATCTGAATGATTGTTAAACTGGAAAATATTTATATAATATAATAAAAATTTATAGCATTAATTCAAAAATTATAGATCAATTTTATAAGAAAAAGAAAAATCATAAAAATTTACCATATGTAGCAAATATTTTGATATGATGATGATATTCATGAGTTTTAGTACTAATAAAATTCATATTACGTATAAAATGCTTAGAAACATAAACATGTAAGTCAGGTTTATTGAATTAAATCTCTGTAGAGATCAAAATATTTTTATTCTTTATATATATATATATATATATATTATATACATTTGTTAGAATAAATTGACAAATAAGATATCCAGATATAAAAACTAATTAGTTTAAAAATGATAAAATTTCACATAGAAAAAAAAAAAATATGTTTCTCATTATGTTTCTCAGCCTTACCCCTTCCCCTAAATTATAATAGTAATATAAATTACCTTAATTTTATTGCCCTATGGTGGTAGAGGCCTTCAATTGCAGCCCACGATAACAACCAGGTTGATTCGTCTTCTTTCTTCTAATTATTCAAACATGATTGACCAGCTCTTTTATGAACCATCTGGACATCAGGATATAGACTACCAGTATCCACCAGTATAGACTTGCAGTGGTGGATAAGAAGCTGAAGAACTGCAAAGAAGACCACTGTACCGCCGAACTGGATAATGATGCCTTCTTAAAACTAAAAGTTCAAATCAGGGTTTGCTCTTTTTTTTACGATCATAAGCAATCCATTTTCATGAAACAACATGAAAATAATTAAGATGTATAAAAATATAACGGATTTATTTATGCAAATAATTCAAATTGAAATTATTTCATATTTATAATAATCTTATTTAAAGAAAAAGAAAAGAATTATAAAAAAATTATTATATATTTTAAAAACATTTTGATATCTTATTTACCAATTCAATTCACCGATTTTGAGCTTGCCCTGATTCAAACAAAACACATAATAAAAACATAATAATGTTGCTGAAGTATGCAGATGATGACTGAAGATTGCTGAGAGGATAATAGGGGCTAGGGTGGACTTTACCCCCTTTATTGAAAAGTATATATTAAAAGAAAAAAGAAATTAAATAATTTTCATTAATTACATAAATTTTTAAATTATTTTCTAACTACCAGTTAAATAAACTAATCTGCAAAATCTAAATTAAAAAAAAGCTTTAAAAGCAAATTTTATAATTAATTTTACTGTTAAATTTTAATTCACTTAATAAAATTAGATTAACATAACTAAAAATGAGCTTTTATATAAATTAAAATAAAAATGTTAAATGTAAAATAAATTCTAATGAAAAGAAAAATTAAATAAACATTCTAAATATTAAAAAATTATAATTTTGAAAAAAGTAGTGTTCCCCGTGGGTGGATATCGGGAGGACTGATGCTGAAGCGATGAACTGGAAAATGTAGACTGTAGCTCATTGGATGGGGTAAAGGGCCAAGGTGGAGTATCCCCCCTTTATTGAATAATAAATAATAAGCTTATTATTTAAGTATTAAAAAAATAAATTAATGTTGAATAAAAATTAATTATTAATTAAATGTTAAAAAATAATACTTAGACAAATAAAAAATGAGATGCCCTTAACAAAAATACTTTCCCATAATAAAATTATCTTAATAGAAATTTAAAATTAAAAGAAAATTAAAATTTTTTTATTTAAAAAGAATAATAAAAAAAACCTATATTAAAAAAAAAGTTATTAATGGTATTTTTATTAAATGTTTAATTTTACCAATGTTATTAAAATTAGGAAATAAATATAAAGAAAAGTTATTTTAACAAATAAAAAATAACATCCCTTAATGAAAATAAATTCTCTTATTCAATAAAATTAGATTATTTCTTAAACAAAGTTTAAAATAAAAAATAATTTAAAATTATGTATTTAAAAATATTTTTAATTTAAAAAAAATTAAAAAAAACCTTTTTTAAAACAGTTACTGTATTTTCATTAAAAATTGAATTTAAAAATGCTATTAAAACTGGAAAATAAATAAAATTTAAGGAAAAATTTATTTGATGTAATAAAAATTCAATTTTGAAAAAACGAAATGTGTCTTTCGGGTGGATAATCGGGAGGACTACTGCTGATGAAACTGCTGCAGTCAGACCTGTAAAGAAACAGCACAAAAATACATATGGGTGTTAACATTAGTAACACCCATCTTATACCATTCGCGTATCCACATTTACGGTTTATGCCTAACCTCGTATCGAAGAAAACGGCCGGTGTCCGACGCGGTTGAAAACGTGTACGCGTCGCGCACTCACTTATTGAAATATTACAACATATTTATGCTTATTACATATCAGTCAATGAAATTAATTACATGCAGAACATATATACCAATATTTGCAAGACCATAATTGTGTAATATATCATAGAGATATATACATTTGTATTCTGTAATCAGAGCACATTTGTTTTTGCTGATATGTACTATTCCCTGCAAAGGCAGGAAACATTCAGTTATCCATTTACATTGTACACTGCAAAGCAGAGCACAGATAATGGTACCTGATATACGTTTTGTACTCAAGTACTAAATATTTATGCTGGTTACTGTTAATTCAACATTGAATTGTAATCTTATTACAATTCACCCTAACTGGAGCATAAGACCAGAACAATATTCACATTCATGTGGCAGATATGAATGCTTTTACGGTGAAAAATGTTGAGTTATAATGAAGTTAATGCCAATGTATTTATCAAATTCATTACGATAAAGAGCAGTAGATATTATTATCATTATTATTGTCACAAGTTATACTGTGAAAATATGCCACTCAAAAATATATTACACAGAGAGTTCCTAATCAAAAATAAATTTATGCTTTTATTTTCAACATTTCCAGTCATTCTACAAGCTTCCACATACTGTTTCATGCTTCGCCACCCAAACCGTTTCAACCTTATCCTCAAATAACAATCTCTACAATATACTTTAAGGAAAAATGGATTTTTATTAGAATATAATTTATCTACACAAACTAATAAAGAAAACTGCGATACTATAAGAATGGAAGAAGATTCTCTTCTGAAAATTATTAGGCGAGCAAAGATAAAGGGCAATATAATGTTTCATGGACAGTCAGTCAGTTTACTGGGTTAAACAGTTGTAGCTCAATGTTAATATTTAAATATCTAGAAAAAAGATAAAACTCATACAACCTGTGATAAGAGGGAAACAGTAAAATGATAATGTAGTAATAAAATGGCATGAAACAGATAAAAATTTTTAGAAAATAAAAGTTTACTGAATTTACGCTCAGAATAACAAACAAATCAACATAATATAAACAGGATAAACATTTTTGGAAAATACTTTCCTAAAGATTTGGAATCGATCAATTCCAGAACATAAATACATTAAATTGACTATTAAAAAGAATGAAAGGTAAAAAACTTTTGAGCTACAACAGTAGGTTGAAGGTGATTCACAATGAAAAGTAACATAAATTAAAGCACAATTTAATTATAAAGATGAAAAAATAAAGTTTATTAACAATAGCAAAAGGATTTTTATAATAATATTAGTATCAATAATTCATTCACCTAATCAGAATAGATGTAAACAAAAGAATATTGTTGCATTGCGGGTTGATAAAACCAGAAATATGGAAATATATTTATAGATTAAACGAGTACTTGAGCGATATGCTTGAAAGAATTACTGGCCTATATGATGTAACAACTTCAATAATAGAAACTGGGTCAAAATAGTTTCAAATACCATACAACTATTCTGAAATAAATACAACAATTTCATTTGTACAATTATAACAAATAGAATCATAATAAGAGAAGTTCACGGAGAATTCTCAGAAGAATCTAAAATTAAAACAGGAGTAAACCAAAGGGATAGTTTATTACCAGTTCTTTTTAACTGTGTCTTAGAAAAAGTAAGAGAATAGGAGAAGAAGTTGAAAAAAATTGGAACACACTACAGAATAAAACCGGGTCTGAAATTGAAAGTTATTTCAATTAACTGTCAAACCTTTGCTAACGACACTGCAATTTTCTAAAAAAATCTCACACAGTACCAGAACGAGTAAACCACATAAAAGAAATCACAAATAAAGTAGAGCTAAAAATTTCCTTCAATAAGGAAGAATCCATGACTAATAACAAAGATTCAATTCAAAAAATGGAAAAATCAACAAAGTTAATAAATTTAAATATTTCTGAAAAATAATCCAAAGTAATACTTTAGATAAAGAAGTTAATCAGTTAAGAATAATCTTGTTCTTACATTTTACATTAAAGGATTCTACTATGAGCATCTTAAAAAAAGGAAAAAATTATGATCCACATAAGGGAAAAAAGATATAGCGCCTCAAATTGTTTCTCATATAATTAATAACTATTTATCTTAACCTCAAACAATCAGATTTTAGTTAATTCTTTGAACACTTAGTTGATCAAAATAAATTTATCAAATAAATTCACCAGCAGTTATGCTTAAACTTAAATCTAGGTTTAAATATATTATAGCAACATAAATAATATAAATAAAAACCCACCACCAGTTAATTTGATTATAAACTACTGTAATTAGTACCCAAATTAATTGTTAATGTTAATGGTTAGTAAGTTAGTAGTATATGATTAGTTTTTAAGACAGATAAAAAAGAGATAGATTAGGTTAACAGAAAGATTAAATTGTTAAGAACTGATTTTTTTATGTATATTTAATGTCACCATAATTAAGCAAAGAAAATTATTTTAAACATTAACATAGAAAAAATATCAGTCTACAACTTTTCTCCAAAGAAATTAAAAATTTAATTTGATTGAGGAGTTAAAATTATAATTATTATATAACTAGTCAATTATATAATCTGAGAATGTTAATTCAACCAAAATTAGAAATAGAAGGCAATTAACATTTAATTGTGGAAAAAGACAATAAAAGTATTAAACCATACGTAAAAATTACTTACAATCTGTAAAATTTTAACTTACAGGAAGGGTTTATAAGTACAAATAAATTGTACAATAAAACATGAAATTAGATTACTAAAAAGATTTGTGATTTCTAGTATTAACATCAAAAATAGAATGTTTATTATTTATAAGGTGATCCGCAACATTAGAAAAACCCAATATTTGTTTTTTCATCTTTATAGGCTTTAAACAATCTATTGGTTTTACCTATATAAATATCCTCACAAAATCATTACATTTTATCTTATAAACCTCCACATAAATTGTATAAATCAGTATTATTGTTTCTTAAATATTTTATTATATGGTTGTTAGTTTTATATCCAGGTTTAAATTTATCCTTGTCATAAACTAGTAGTATTTTCATCAATACAATTGGTGTATGAATATTTTAAGTAAACATTATCAATCTTCTGTGTGTTGTACGTTGGTTTTAAAGTTATTGTACTATTAAGTTTTGTTATTTGTTTTTTTATATATATTATCAATTAACAAAGCACTATAAACATTTTGAATTACAATTTGTTACATAATATTTGTTGTATAATATTTATTTTTGTGTTTAATTTCTCTTTATTATTTTGTGTATAATGGATAGTTCTGTTAATTATATTTGTATATATGCTAATTCTATGAGACTAAGGATAATTTGATTTTCTATGAATTGTTTTATTGACTACAGGTTTCCTGTATACTTAAGTTACAATTTGATTCTTTTTATTAATTTTAGTACTAACATCTAGAAAATTTATTTTTCTGTTTATATCTCTTCCAAAAATAAATTTTAAATTATTATAAGATGAATTAAGTTTATTCAAAGTTATGAGGTGTTCATTGTTTATAATCTGATCATTAAGGACAAAAATATCTTTAATATGAGTCCATAATATAACCTTATGTGTGTGAATAATGCCATAGATAATTTTACTCTCAAAATCTTGTATGTATATCTCTGACATGATAGCAGCTAAAGGAAATCCCATAGGTAAGGTATTTTCCTGTGTATATTATTTGTTATTAAATTCAAAGTAATTTTGTTGATGTACATTCATTATAATAGTGATGATGTTATCAATAAATTTTGGGTCTTCATGATTATTTATTAATTTATTTTTTATTATATGAATTGTTTTAACAATAGATATGCTAGGATAGTTAGGTATATCATAAATCACTATCCTAGGTTTCTGCCGACTTTTTAATTTAATTAAAAATTCATACACATTTTTTATGTTATAACTATAATATAAATTCATTTTTATCCTGAGAATTTATCTATAATTTTGGAAATTATATAAGATGGAGCAGATGTAAAATCAATCAAAGGCACTGAGATGTTGGGGTTTATGTTTTTTTGGGAGTCCTGTTAATTTTGGAGCTAACTGTTCAAAAATAGTTTGATATTTTGTAATTAAACTTTTTGTTATTTTTAAAAATTTATTAGTAGGGTTCTTTTAATTCCTCTAAGTTATTTTCAATTATATATTATTTCATTAAAATATTATATTTTTTCAGCATACATAATAACAGGTGTATTAGTTTTATCTGATTAAATAATTAAATGAAAATAACTGCATCAGTTATTTTCATTTAATTATTCTTTAAATTGTTAATTACTTTTTATTATTAAAAAAATGCTTTATTAATAATATTTATATCTTTAATTTTACTGATATTGCTACTAATAATATTACATAACTGTTCCTTATCGGGGGAATTTATTCATATTTATTTCAGAATCGACTATGATATTTTTTATATTATTCTTGTTATTATCGAATAGATTAAATTTTCTTGTGCATCAGTGAAACACGAAGCAGCACAATTTTTATTCATAACATTTTTTTAACCTTATTATCATACAGATTTCTGTTATTACCATTATTACTATTATTTCTTATCTTAATCATATTACCAATTTTAATATGTTGAGATTCTTTTAGCTTATGTTTTTGAGTTTCAACATTAATTCCAATCAAATTAAGTACTTATCAAAGATCACTTGTCCTAAAATATTTAATAATTGAAGGTGTGTGTATTATATAATCTAATGTTTATACAATTACTTTTGTAATAACCCTGTTTAATTTTCTGTTTCATCCTAAACCTTTCTGTGAATTCTTTTGTTTTGGATATATTTTTGTTAAATTGAAAGCCTTTTATATTTATCCTATCATATTTTGGAATAATGTTGAGTATAAGAAATGCTTTATTAAATGCATTACATTATAAAGTTTAATATGTAATTTGTAAAATTTAGAGGATAATTTTGCTTGGTCAACATTCATAATTATTTTTCTAAAATCAATCCTTTCAAGACCCATATCACCTCTGCATTAATAATTGAAATATATAATATAAATAATTTATAAACAATATATAGCTCACAGAAGGCTGATATATTCGTAAGGCTATTCATACACAAATAGTATTGTTGAAAATATAACTAAAGTTTATGACATGGTTAAATTTAAACTTGGATATAAAATTAACAACAACATAATAAAATATTTATAAGACAATAATAATGCTGATTTTTACAGTTTATGTGGGGTTTATGAGATAAAATGTAGTGATTGTGGGGATATTTAAGTAGGTAAAACCAGTAGATCATTTAAAGCCAGATTTTATGAACATTTTAGGTATTATAAAAAAAAATTGGGCTTTTCTAATGTTGTGGATCCTTATAAATAATAAACATTCTATTTCTGATGTTAATACTAATTTAGAAATTAAAGAAGGAAATATAAAAAAAAAATTGAGATATTTTAGAAAAATATTATATATATAAATATAAGCAAAGATTCAACTTAATCAACAGGGTATTTTATATGTTTTTATTTTATTTTACCTAATGACTTCATTGATGAAGCAATTAAACACGTAAAAGGAGATGAAAATTTAATAATAGTTGGAGATTGGAATGCAAGCATTGGAAAAGGCAAGGAAGGAAATATAGTGGGTGAATACGGGCTGGGCAAAAGGAATGAAAGAGGGGACCGACTTATAGAGTTTTGCACGAAGTATAATTTAGTAATTGCCAACACCCAATTTAAAAATCATAATAGAAGAATATACACTTGGAAAAAGCCAGGCGATACTGCAAGGTATCAGATAGATTATATCATGGTTAAGCAAAGATTTAGAAATCAACTCGTTGACTGCAAAACTTACCCTGGAGCAGACATTGATAGCGACCATAATTTGGTGATAATGAAATGTAGATTGGGGTTTAAAAACCTGAAGAAAAGTTGTCAGATGAATCGGTGGAATTTAGAGAAGCTTGAGGAAGAGGAGGTAAAGAAGATTTTTGAGGAGGACATCGCAAGAGGTCTGAGTAAAAAAGATAAGGTAGAAAATGTAGAAGAAGAATGGGAGAATGTTAAAAAGGAAATTCTTAAATCAGCAGAAGCAAACTTAGGCGGAATGAAGAGAACTGGTAGAAAACCTTGGGTTTCAGACGATATATTGCAGCTGATGGATGAACGTAGAAAATATAAGAATGCTAATGATGAAGAAAGTAAAAGGAACTATCGGCAATTAAGAAATGCTATAAATAGGAAGTGCAAACTGGCGAAAGAAGAATGGATTAAAGAAAAGTGTTCAGAAGTGGAAAGAGAAATGAACATTGGTAAAATAGACGGAGCATACAGGAAAGTTAAGGAAAATTTTGGGGTACATAAATTAAAATCTAATAATGTGTTAAACAAAGATGGTACACCAATATATAATACGAAAGGTAAAGTCGGTAGATGGGTGGAATATATTGAAGAGTTATACGGAGGAAATGAATTAGAAAATGGTGTTATAGAGGAAGAAGAGGAAGTTGAGGAGGATGAAATGGGAGAAACAATACTGAGATCTGAATTTAAGAGAGCATTAAAAGATTTAAATGGCAGAAAGGCTCCTGGAATAGACGGAATACCTGTAGAATTACTGCGCAGTGCAGGTGAGGAAGCGATTGATAGATTATACAAACTGGTGTGTAATATTTATGAAAAAGGGGAATTTCCGTCAGACTTCAAAAAAAGTGTTATAGTTATGATACCAAAGAAAGCAGGGGCAGATAAATGTGAAGAATGAAGAACAATTAGTTTAACTAGTCATGCATCAAAAATCTTAACTAAAATTTTATACAGAAGAATTGAGAGGAGAGTGGAAGAAATGTTAGGAGAAGACCAATTTGGTTTCAGGAAAAGTATAGGGACAAGGGAAGCAATTTTAGGCCTCAGATTAATAGTAGAAGGAAGATTAAAGAAAAACAAACCAACATACTTGGCGTTTATAGACCTAGAAAAGGCTTTCGATAACGTAGATTGGAATAAAATGTTCAGCATTTTAAAAAAAGTAGGGTTCAAATACAGAGACAGAAGAACAATTGCTAACATGTACAGGAACCAAACAGCAACAATAACAATTGAAGAACATAAGAAAGAAGCCCTAATAAGAAAGGGAGTCCGACGAGGATGTTCCCTATCTCCGTTACTTTTTAATCTTTACATGGAACTAGCAGTTAATGATGTTAAAGAACAATTTAGATTCGGAGTAACAGTACAAGGTGAAAAGATAAAGATGCTACGATTTGCTGATGATATAGTAATTCTAGCAGAGAGTAAAAAGGATTTAGAAGAAACAATGAATGGCATAGATGAAGTCCTACGCAAGAACTATCGCATGAAAATAAACAAGAACAAAACAAAAGTAATGAAATGTAGTAGAAATAACAAAGATGGACCACTGAATGTGAAAAGAGGAGGAGAAAAGATTATGGAGGTAGAAGAATTTTGTTATTTGGGAAGTAAAATTACTAAAGATGGACGAAGCAGGAGCGATATAAAATGCTGAATAGCACAAGCTAAACGAGCCTTCAGTAAGAAATATAATTTGTTTACATCAAAAATTAATTTAAATCTCAGGAAAAGATTTTTGAAAGTGTATGTTTGGAGTGTCGCTTTATATGGAAGTGAAACTTGGACAATCGGAGTATCTGAGAAGAAAAGATTAGAAGCTTTTGAAATGTGGTGCTATAGGAGAATGTTAAAAATCAGATGGGTGGATAAAGTGACAAATGAAGGGGTATTGCGGCAAATAGATGAAGAAAGAAGTATTTGGAAAAATATAGTTAAAAGTAGAGACAGACTTATAGGCCACATACTAAGGCATCCTGGAATAGTCGCTTTAATATTGGAAGGACAGGTAGAAGGGAAAAATTGTGTAGGCAGGCCACGTTTGGAGTATGTAAAACAAATTGTTGGGGATGTGGGATGTAGAGGGTATACTGAAATGAAACGAATAGCACTAGATAGGGAATCTTGGAGAGCTGCATCAAACCAGTCAAATGACTGAAGAAAAAAAAAAAAAAATGACTTCATATGTTTTTGCATATGTCTATGTAATTTTAATCTTTTAACCCCTTAATATTTTGTGTTTAATATGTAATTGTATACAAATTTTATATATGACATGATGTGGGGTCCTGCGAAAGTACAATCGTAAACATTATAAAGAAAATAGAAATAAAAATAATAGATAAAAAATAAGGTAACAGTTTTCTTATTTCTGTACTTGGGTGGATTAAGTTGATTTATAAATCAACTTAATCCACCTTTTATTCCACTTTTTTTATTTAAATTATTATTGCAGAGGTGATATGGGTCTTGAAAGCATTAATATATAAATCAATCTATGTGCTATAGATGTATAAAAAAAAATTGGGATTTTAATTTGTTATATCTCTTGGATGAGACGTATAGTTTAATTTAAGGCTAAAGAATAATTTTAGTTACACACATGGCCACAGATTGTTTCCCTATCTTTCCATCCCTTTGAGAGCTTTATTAGCAAAGAGGCGATTCTTGACCAGAAAGCATTCTGTTTTACAGTTTGCTAAATATGAGTTACAGATCAACATGTGTTCTATAGAAAAATTGATGTGATTCTCTGAGTGGCAGATATTCACTTGGAAGAATAATGGTCATCTTGCCAGACCTGGTTGTGCAAGACAGTAAAATCAATAATGAGTCAACAACAGTTGTACAAACGTTGTAAAAAAGCATTAAAACTATATATCTCATTTGTAATTAACCTGTACTTAATTAGCTTCACTGTACAAGAAATGAATGTTTAATAGAAAACTATTTGCTACAATAATTAACCTTAGCATTAAGTACTTCTTTCTCAGAGGTGAAAGTGTTGCACTAATTCCTAATCTTGGATGAAAAGTGCATTCTCTTCTTAATTTATCAAGAAAACTGTACTACGCATCTGGATTATCATACAATCCAATTAAATCTAAAGTGTTCAACAGTATAAATTTATTTATTTAGTTTGTTACTGTGTATCACTGTAGTTTAAAAAAAATTTAGTAACATAAACTGATCTTTTAAAAATAAAATAAATCTAAAAACAAACTGTTTTTTTAAAAATAAAATAATTCAATTGATAATGAAAAAGGACTGTACTTAAGTTTATTTAACAACAGTTAAGTAACAAACTTCAAAATTGAAGTTTAAAAAATAATTTTATTTATTATATGTAACAAACTTCAAAATTGAAGTTTGTTACATATAATAAATAAAATTATTTTTTAGAATGTTTCTTCTTTAAATTATCTTAAATTTCATAGCTTTTCTTGCATGTAATTAATCTTCTTCTGGTTCATCTTCCTCCTCCAACTCTTCCTCAGCTTCTGAAGATGGTGGTGGTGGTTTCTTCTCATGTGCTAATCGCCATTCTTCTTCTGCTTGAGGTGTTGGGTCATCTATTTCCATTACTTCTGGTCCTTCCTCATATTCATTTTCAGGAAATGGAAGTGGTAACGGTGAAAAACCATTACCAGAATACTTATGACCCCATCCTACATATATGTTACTAAACAACCTAACAAAAAATAAAAATAAAATGTTACATTCGTTACTATTATTATTATTAGCTTGATGTAATCATGTATCATAAAAGTGATATGCACACAGAGTTTCTTATAAAAATTTGCTCTACAATGCTGTAATACCTCGTTTTTACATATTTCCCAAGTATCAATATTCTATTTGGGGATTAATTAAAATAATAGAGTAAATAATTTTTTTTAAAAGTTCCTTTTCCTGAAAAATTGGTTTACTGCATTGTAAGGTATCAGATCTACATCATCAATGTTGTTTGTGGTGCATACATGGTACTGTCTCTACATTCATTTGTGCGGTTCTGGGTTTGAAGGCTAGTCAGGCCTTGTTTAATGAAGTCAGTTTTTGTGGTTCAGTTAATTTTTGAGAGTCGTTTCTTAACTATTGCCCAAAAATGTTCAATTGGATTTAGTCTGGGGAAGTGTCTGGCCATGGGAGAACTTTAATGTTTTGTTCTTCAAAAAATGTTTTCACTTTTTTGGCAGTATAGTATGGCGCCAAATCTTGTTGGAACACTGTTGCCTTGTGGGAGGAATTTGTTTGAAGTTGTCACACCTCTTTCCTTCAGAATCTTGAATATCTATCACTTTTCCATATAACATCTACTAGAAGTGATGAACAAGGGCCTTCAAATATGAAATAACTCCAAAACATTTTTCTGTTTAACTGATTTTTGGATATGAGCTAGTAATGTATTATCATGTGATACTTTTCTAGCATAGGGACCCTTAGCTCCTGAACATAAAAAGTGACTCTGAAAACATAAATTTTTCAGTCTTCTTTGGTCCAGTTATCATGGCTTTGGCTCACAAGAGCCTTTTTTTGTGCATTGCTGGTGTTAAAATAGCCTTCACTATCTCTTGTTCAACATCACACTCAAAAGCTATTTGTTGTTGCGACACACTGGTATGCTCCCAAAGGGAAACAATTTTTGAATCTTTCTTGGAGTTCAGTGGTATATTATACATTCAAGACATACAAAACAAAAACTATGAAAATATGATTTTGTAATAGAAACTGAAATAAACTTTCATAAAACATTATTTATAACTTGAATGTTGCTAAATAACCAAAGAACATTATACAGACAGCTTAAATTGAGTGTGGTCAAGCAGTGTAGCCACAATGTAGAAATATACAAAAAAATTCCCTGTGTTTGGATTAATTTGCATGCTACTGTAGAATGATTTGAAAGTTAAGAAAATTAGTGTAATAACAAATTGTCAATAAATACATAGTTCTAGTGGCATTATTATTCTATTAATGTCATAACAGAATTATTTTGAACATATTTACTGTTGTAAATTCATCAAACCCATTGAAACAAAATTGATATTTTATTTTTAATAGTCTTAAGTACTGAAGATTACTTATTTAGCTATATGATCAAAATTAGGTGTTATTGAATATTATTTAATTCTAACAAGTGTCAAACAGAAAGTGAAATAGCAGTAATAAAGTAATTTTAATTGTAAACAGTATATCAATTTCTTCCATAAGTCTTTATTTGTAGATAGTCTGATTAATTTTGTTGGATACATTTAAAACTTATTTAATATATATATTTTATGTTAAAAACTCAGTAAGCCTTAACCATTTTATTTGAATAAATTGAATATAATTAATTAAAAAAAAGGCGATTAATAAGTTTGTTGTTATGCCTGCAGTTCAGTTGACAAGCTGGGTTCTTCCTCCTTTCCTAGTTTTCAAACTCACAAAAATAATAATTTTACAAAATATTATTGCTTTATTAAAACATATTTAAACATTTATAAATATTAAAATTAATATTTTATTAAAAAGGGATTACTGAAGAATTTTTTTATTATGAACATCATTTTTAAATGTTTACTGGTCTGTAATATGACATAAGGAAAACTAAATTTATAAATTAGCATCATAATGTAGAATTTTCTTACACTGGGCAAAATTATAAATTATAGAGAAACTTGTCATTGGGGAGGTTGTAAAGCATAAAAATGTGGTTTTGAATAAATACTTAAGTTCTATATGCATATTAAGCGGTTTCTGAGTTAATTATAAAATAAAATTTAGCCAATGGCTAATTTGTGGCTAAAATAACACTCATTGTTTACCTGGAAAATTGTCCAGTAACTGGGTGACTGACCATGAACTGAGAAGTTCATGCTCATTAAAGAGCCTAATCTAACCTCTGTTAGATTCTAAATGCTTTTTCTTAAAATATCTTAGTTCTTAATAATAATTTTCTTAAACAAAACTGTTCTTGGTTTAGATTTAATATCTGTGGGTTTTGATTTGAAATTCATTGATTTTTTATCTGTTTTATTATTTATCTAATGGATTTTTTACCGCTTTCACGTTCTTCGCCCAGGTTGAAAAAATTACAAAAAAGCCCCTTCTCAAATATTAAAATATTAATAAAATAAGATTCAAACTAAGATGAAAACTAATATAATAATTAGATAAATAATGAAAGATAAGTAAAATAATGAAAGATAACCGTTAGGATAAAATATAAAACATGAATAACAAAATAAAATAAAATAAAGTATAAATTTAAAAGTATAGATTTAAGAATTTATATATACTTGCGTAATTTTACTCGAAAGCTTTTTATTTGGTTAACACAATAACCAGTTTGGAGAGAATGGAAACATTAGGTCTTAGGTCAATCATTAGTTTTGCTTCATTAAAATTTAGCATTAAATAAAGAGCATACGTGGATGGTTGAGACAGATTGCCATCGTTGAGACTTGGATATACAGAGAGGAAGATAATGGACTAGCTCTATAAACCCCCCCTCTTTTTCCTGTTTAGCCTCCGGTAACTACCGTTTAGATAATACTTCAGAGGATGAATGAGGATGATATGTATGAGTGTAAATGAAGTGTAATCTTGTACATTCTCAGTTCGACTATTCCTGGGATGTGTGGTTAATTGAAACCCAACCACCAAAGAACACCGGTATCCACGATCTAGTATTCAAATCCGTGTAAAAATAACTGGCTTTACTAGGACTTGAACGCTGGTACACTCGGCTTCCAAATCAGCTGATTTGGGAAGACGCGTTCACCACTAGACCAACCCAGTGGGTTTAGCTCTCTACCCAAGTAGTCCAATCGTTACACCGGTTGTTTCTGGAGCAGTTCTTTCCATCATTAGTGGGGAACATTAATGGCCCTTTTCAGAAGTATTTAAATTTGAAGTGACTGTCTTTGTTAGGATTCCAACTATGGCCACTTATGGTTAAGTGATCACAATTCTTTTAAAAACTCATTAATTTTTTTAAAACTAATTTTTTTATCCACTCATTCATATTGCAAGACTGGTCCAATTGTCGCTGCTACCAATTCTGGGAGATTACAGACCCAACATCCCTTTTCAGAGCCAACCTATGAATGCTGAAGCTAACCACTCGAGTCACGGCTAACTACAACTGGTTGGTTGTGAGCCATACTGGTTTTCTTAAAACCAATTAAGTTTAACATGTTCTTGCTGAACATGGCAGGGCATTTTTTTAATAAATATTACAAAAATATAATACTAATTCATAATTCAGAATGGTTGTAAGATTTTTCATCATTTTAGGGGAGAATTTTTTGATGCATTGGTCTAGTTTTTAACAATGTTTTCAATAAAAACAAAGCCTATAGATATGGGATCAAATTCTGTAAACTTTATATGCCATCTGGATACAGTTTAAATAACTTAATAATTATGGTTTTCATATTTATAATTACAATTTTATAATTTACTCTGAAAAAACTGTTGAACCAATAATATTGCCAACTGTTGGCAATATTAGACTTTCTCACTACGTGACGCTACTCTAGAAAAACTGCTAACTATTGGGTAATGTTAGATTTGCCCACAAAGTGAACAATGAAATTCCAAAGGGATGAAGGGAGGATACTCCATAAGGAAGAAACTTTTATTCCAGTTTATCTTTCGTTCAAGAGCTACTAGGTAAAAAAAACCTACTCTGGTACACTAAAACATTACAGAAAAGGTCTTCCAGAAATTTTGATAAAAAAAGCAGAAAAAAGTGGAATTGAGAGCCTTCAGAATAATGACTATAAAAAATTATCAAATGAACCAAGTTTTGATGGTATTGTGATATACTGAGCACAAAGGTTAATTACTTGAACTGAAGAGAAGATGTTCAGTAAAAACCTGATTAACCTACCGGGTTGGACTAGTGGTGAACGCATCTTCCCAAATCAGCTGATTTGGAAGTCAAGAGTTTCAGCGTTCAAGTCCTAGTAAAGTTAGTTATTTTTACACAGATTTGAATACTAGTACGTGGATACCGGGCTCTTTGATGGTTGGGCTTCAATTAACCACACATCTCAGGCATGTTCGCACTGAGACTGTACAAGACTGCACTTCATTTACATTCATACATATCATCCTCTGAAGTATTATCTGAATGGTAATTAACAGGGGCTAAACAGGAAAAAGAAAGTAAAAACCTGATTGTGTGATAAGTTATAACAATAGCAAGAAAGGAGTGGATCTTTCATCAGTTAGCTGCCTACCAGTGACAGCTCACTATTCTGTCACACAAAAAATTACCCTAATTAAAATATCTTCTACTAATTTAACTGTCATTTCTACAAAGCAGTAAAATTTGAGTTGCGCAACTTTATGACCCTCTGTATAAATATATATATATATCAATACCACCATTCCAATAATAACATGGAATGGTGGTAGGAGTATCTATGGAAATGATAACATTTTTAGTAGTGGGGGTTTTGGTTTTTATTTTATTAGGTGGTGGGGGTTTTATAAGTGTTTGCTGGTGTTTTTCTTTGTCATTTGTGGTTTGTCTTGATAAAGTCCTACATCTTGGACGAAACGTCGAGGTTTTCTGCTTTTGTTTTTGTTATTTTGTTAGTGTGGTTGTCGACGTAATGAATTACATTGGATAATTTTCTAACTTATTTAGTTTTTTATATTTGTTGAACCAGAGAATAGAATTTAGTTATTATTTTATATATATATATATTTTTTCAAATTTTTTGAGATGAAATATATCTAAAAACTTTCTCAGTTTTGGCAAAAAACAGGGGTAAAAATTTGGCTGCAATTGATATAATAGTTTTTTGTTTATCCTAAACAAACAAAAACCTTCTTCCTCTTTATATAATAGTATAGATTATGTTAGTTTTTCAATGGGTATTAAAAATATTAATTATGAAAATTGTAGTGCAGTTTTGAGCTGGAATTTTACTAAACTAAATAAAAAGATCAATTTAATTTTAAATTATTTTATTTGCTTTATACATTTATTTTTTATAATAATTTCAATTTTTTTTTTTAATATAATTTTAATGTTTAAATTTCAAATTAGACTCATCATGATGTGTTTTTTATTGGTTCAAAAAACCTTTTTGGAGAAAAAATGTGATAATATGAATTTAAAAATAAATTTTCAAAATATATTCTTTTAATGATAATCTGATGTGGACACTACATGACTTCCTTGTACGCCTATTAAATTATATATACACATTTTTTTCTGACCTATATTTAAACTTATTTCATTTGAAAGTGAAATACGATCCTCTAATTTTTTTAATAAAGTGGACAGTTACACAATTGCATTGTGGTAGACACCATATTGCATCCCTTTTTTGTGGTGTCCATATCAACATTTTATATTAGTTTATTTAATTCTGTTTCACATCGCTCAAGTAGTTACTTACGTGGTGTAGGGGAGAATGTGTTTGATTAGTAACCATGCACACATCGATTCGAATCCAACTTCATATATTTTTTTTTAATTTAAATATATTGATTTATTAATAATAATTATTAACCTCTGTAAAAATTTTTGAGTTAAAATGAAAAGTAAGATCCCCTTGTAGGATTTAAATATTTTATTAAAGTTTTATTTGGGTATAACTCTGGAACCAATGAAAATAAATACCACTTTTGATATATCGTTGAAAAGCTCTTAATGAGGGCTTATTACTAAAATTAAGAAAAAGTCCAAAATCCCAATTGTTTGGATTTTGAGCTTTTTTGGACACTTTTGGTTCAGTCAATTGCAGTCAAAAGGGGAGGTGCACAACTAGATATTACAGCAGTGCTAAATCCAAAATTTCAACATTCTACGGCTAATCGTTTTTGAGTTATGCGAGATACATACATATGTATGTACAGATGTCATGCCGAAACTAGTCAAAATGGATTCAGAGATGGTCAAAATGGATATTTCCGTTGAAATCTGAAAACCAAAATTTTTTGCGATTACAATACTTCATTGTACTTCGTACAAGGAAGTAAAAAAACTATTCTTGTTGTTTATAATTAAGTAATGTTACTCATGGAAATAAATTATGTTCATTTTATAACTTTTCTTTGTCGATGCTGTGATAAAAATTATCAGGCTGGGCTTCTGGGTAAGAAAGTTACATTGTTTGCCTAAAGAATATATAGGTGTATTAACATATTTTAGAGCTGGCTTTGTTCATTTTAAAACATTCCTATGTGATAGACACGAAAAATATAGTAATTTATGTCAGAAGGTTATTTGGTACAGACCTCCTCAATAACAAAATAGGTAGCATTACACTGGTGTACCGAAATAACATGTAGGAATATTTAAGTTCAGTACACCCATGTGCCAAACCTTGTGGAACATGTTGACTACCAGGATGGCCTTGCCATAGCTACAATCAATTCGGCTTGAACACCCAACAACTGTTTTCAGAGTCACTTTATTAAAGCCAACTTATGTAAGCTGCCACTGCCGACCACCTTGATCAGCCAACTTAATAAACAGTCGTTTTCAACAGTATTTAAGGTGCTTCTTGTTACCATCTGATGATACTATAATAATTTAAAAGCAATTTTTAATAAAAGTATGACAACCTCCCTAATTTTTATTATGCTGCAACTGCTAAGAAGTGCTGATTCAGCAAAGTTCTTTAAGACATCCATAAATTTCTGAAGTACCACACAAATCTTGTAGCATTGTCATGCTATAAGTCTCTACAACGAAGGAGAGAAATAAGCCCTTTAGGCTGATGACATCATATGTAAATAAATTTCACCAAATACAAATTTGCATTATTGTTAGAAATATGCTAAAGCAGATCCACAGAAGATCAAAGAATAGGAACATGAAAGAACACTATGCAAATCAATGTTTCATTTTATATCATTACCATGAAATATTTTGAGATTACATTTTTAAAATCCATTGTTTTACAGTGAAGAACTGCTGGCTTTCATCCCATTGGACTAATGATTATTTATGCTTCTGATATGATCAATATAATGCATTATTATTATGTACTACTCAGAATAATATATTTAACTTGTTGAAATGAAAAGAAGAAATATTATAAAGGTTGAACAAATACACATCATTCAGTATATTAAGAATGATGAATATATAGGAGAATGATTAAAAATGAATGTAAAATCCAAGTGTGACCTTTGGTAATTTTTATTCTGATACCTACTTTCCAACAGCAAAAGAATAAGCTCCAGGCCATAAGTTAGAAGAAACAAAAGCCATTGCATTTTCAGGTGTGTAAAGAGAAGTGTTTCGTACTGTCCATGGTGGTGTTGATTCCAGACTCTTATCTTCAGACAGTGGCGTAAGAAGCGGAGGTCCAACTTCTGGTTTTTCACTTCCTTCTTCCTCCTCCTCCTCTTCTTCTTCTTCCCCTTCTCCCTCCTTATCAATTAAACAATTAATTAACCATTTTAAAAAATAAAAACCTGCATATAATTATAATAAGATAAATATGCATAACCAAATTTTATGATTCATCCTATCTGCGCAGTATGTTAACATGATTCTTAACTACTTTGTGAATTTTCCATAAATATAGTGTGGTATATATTGCAGATATATGAAAGTGTGAATACAGATTTTATAGAGTAATATTTCAATTGATCTACATTAATTATCTTCAATAGATTAAGAGGCCAAAAGCCTTACTTTAATCAGTTTTGTAAGAAACTGGACTCATAAAATGTCAGGTGTCATAAGCAAAGTGATTGGCAACATGTGATGCAAGTCACTCCTGAAGCTGAGATAGGTATTCTCAAGAGAATGATCATCTCATGTCAGGCTTAGAAATATAGTGAGGAATGAAGGTGGATTCACTCCTGAATAAAATAAACCTTCTGTTCTCAGAAGGGAACACACAGTTATATGTCATCATGCCAAGTTTAATGAATGCAGATGTTTAGCTTAGCCGTGTGGCACCTTCATTCTACTTTACTATTAGCACTGTCCTACTGGCTGGGGAGTGAACAACATACTGTCCTCAGAAAAAAGCAACTCAATTGGTGCCTAATTTAATTCAGATGCTTTGTATAAGACAAATTAATATTGTCACTTTACAATTATTACTTTTACTTTTTCTATCAAAACATAATGTATTGTATGCATTGCTCCTTTTTAGTAGGGATAACTTGTGCAAGCAAGGTTATTAAATTGGGAACAAATAAAAAAAAAAATGTATTGAATTCAATCTAATTTATTTTATTACAATTTACATATAAAAAAAACAATAAAACATTTTTCAACACTGTCTATCAAAATTAATAATTACCTAAAAAAGGGACAGAATTTTCTTCTATACCCTCCTTACCTTTTTCTCTTGTGTAGAATATTGAAGTTAATAAAAAAACAGACAGCAAATTGCAGTAGATCTTAAGTAAATAGTCAACATAACAATTGAATAATTACTCAGAAAGAAGTAGATAAAGAAAGTGATCAGTTTTTTATAGGGATATTTGCTATAATGGAAGTGGCAACAAGGGGATTCACTTTGTTATATAATTAAACCTCCTCTATGAATCATGAGACCTTGCCGTTGGTGAGGGGGCTTGAGTGCTCAGGGATACAGAGTAGCTGGACCGAATGTGCAACCATATCGGAGAGGTATCTGTTGAGGGCCAGACTAAGGAATGATTCCTGAAAGAGGGCAGCAGCTCTTTCAGTAGTTGTTAGGGGCATGAGTCACAATGACTTAAACGGCCATATAAACATCAGTCAGTCCTCTGAGTACTGCGCAGCTGAAAGCAATGGAAAACTACAGCTGCTTTTTTTCCAAGAAAATGTGGCTCTCTGCATTTTCACATAGCAATAATGGAGGCGCCTTCCTTGGTAAAATATTCCGGAGGTAAAATAGTCCCCCGTTTGGATCTTCGGGTGGGGACTACTAAGGAAGGGGTCACCAGAAAATTAAAAAATAACATTCTACGAGTCGGAGCGTGGAATGTTAGAAGCTTAAAAAAGTTTGGTAGGCTAGAAAATTTAAAAAGGGAAATGGATAGGGTAAACGTGGATATAGTAGAAATTAGTGAGGTTCGGTGGGAAGAGGAAGGCGACTTTTGGTCGGGTGACTTTAGAGTAATTAACTCAGCGTCAAATAATGGGCAGGCAGGAGTAGGTTTCGTGATGAACAAGAAGATAGGGAGTCATTGTAATAAGGATAAAATCAAAACCTAAACCGACAACGATTGTTAACGTCTATATGCCTACAAGCGCCCATGATGATGATGAGGTAGAGTGTGTATACGAAGAGATTGATGAAGCAATTAAACACGTAAAAGGAGATGAAAATTTAATAATAGTTGGAGATTGGAATGCAAGCATTGGAAAAGGCAAGGAAGGAAATATAGTGGGTGAATACGGGCTGGGCAAAAGGAATGAAAGAGGGGACCGACTAATAGAGTTTTGCACGAAGTACAATTTAGTAATTGCCAACACCCAATTTAAAAATCATAGTAGAAGAATATACACTTGGAAAAAGCCAGGCGATACTGCAAGGCATCAGATAGATTATATCATGGTTAAGCAAAGATTTATAAATCAACTCGTTGACTGCAAAACTTACCCTGGAGCAGACATTGATAGCGACCATAATTTGGTGATAATGAAATGTAGATTGGGGTTTAAAAACCTGAAGAAAAGGTGTCAGATGAATCGGTGGAATTTAGAGAAGCTTGAGGAAGAGGAGGTAAAGAAGATTTTTGAGGAGGACATCGCAAGAGGTCTGAGTGAAAAAGATAAGGTAGAAAATGTAGAAGAAGAATGGGAGAATGTTAAAAAGGAAATTCTTGAATCAGCAGAAGCAAACTTAGCGGAATAAAGAGAACTGGTAGAAAACCTTGGGTTTCAGACGATATATTGCAGCTGATGGATGAACGTAGAAAATATAAGAATGCTAGTGATGAAGAAAGTAAAAGGAACTATCGGCAATTAAGAAATGCTATAAACAGGAAGTGCAACCTGGCGAAAGAAGAGTGGATTAAAGAAAAGTGTTCAGAAGTGGAAAGAGAAATGAACATTGGTAAAATAGACTGAGCAAACAGGAAAGTTAAGGAAAATTTTGGGGTACATAAATTAAAATCTAATAATGTGTTAAACAAAGATGGTACACCAATATATAATACGAAAGGTATAGTCGATAGATGGGTGGAATATATTGAAGAGTTATACGGAGGAAATGCATTAGAAAATGGTGTTATAGAGGAAGAAGAGGAAGTTGAGGAGGATGAAATGGGGGAAACAGCAGTTTATTAATTTTATTCAATAATTTGTAAGTAGAAAAGATTCTTAAAATAATATTGCTTTTAACAAGATTAATGGCATTAAAACAGGAAATTGCAGTAGAAGAATGTTGTTTAATTTAAAGATCTTTGGCTATGACTTCGAATCAAAAGGCTGGAAAACAGTAGATCCTATTCTGGATCATATTCTGGATACATGATGTAGATTTGAAATTGTTGAAAATGAATTAAGTTCAAATTATAATAAAGTAGAAAAAAGTAGCTGTTTCACATCATTTTTTTGTTCACTAAAAAACTGATGTTGTCAATAAAAATTGGTCTCTGATCATAAATCTGTACAGATAACAATGTAAACTGGTAACTTAAGTGCACAAGTCACTCCCAAAGAGACAGAACCGTTATCAAGAATAACAAGTATTCCATGCCCAAACTTTAGGATGTATTGGTATGCCAAGCCTTATGGTATTCTACCCTAAAAGAGAAATCTTCACTTTGTTCATATCAGCAAAAATAATGTTCATTGTACACTGAACATTATTTTTCACAGAAAAAGCATCTCCCGTACCTCTTGTGCCTCAAGTTCATACGTAAGACAGCCATAAGAAAGATGGATAATGTATAGCAACAAATTTAATTAATTATTTTCAGTTGTGAAACAATATGTTAAGCATATGGTTTAAACCAGAATTTTTGTTTCCTATCGCTCTCTGTCCCAGTATTCATAACAATAGTAAAGTGTATAAAGTATCAGAGAAACATGAGGCATCAGTCAAGAGTTGCTTTTCCTGAATAATGATATTTATTACAAAGTTAATTCCTTTGGTGATCAGAATAAAGGTGTTACTTGGTAGAACTGCATTTTGGTAGGAATGGGGTGCTGTTATTTGTAGTATTATTTGGCTCACTGAAGAAGAGCATTACAGGAAACCACTTCACTCGTTATTTTCTCTGTTAAGCCTGATAGTAATCCTTCACATTGGCTATGTCATTTTGAAAGTGATTTGGATTCATTTCAGCTTGTCTATAATCATTATAGTTTGACGTAAAAAAACATCAAGTATTTAGTACATCAGTTCTCAATTAGTTATAGTGAATAATGGTACTCTTCCTGAATTTCAATTAAAATGAATGTACACTGTGGGCAATTTACATAATTACTATGTCTACACAAGACTGTAGCATGAACAATTTCAAAATTACCCCATTCTTGCAATTTTCTGATTGTTTATTATGTATAATAAAGTTCAATGACTTCAGAATAAATTACCTTACACAACTGAAATGAGATTTACAATAAAAATATTATTTATGTTATTCTTACAGCTTCACCCTTAGATGCGTTAGGACTCCACCATTTAGTGCGACCTTGAGTAAGAATATTTTGTGAGTGATGCACCCAAAAGGCCACTGATGGATCCACCAAATCTTTCATTGGAAGTGGTTCAAAATCTGAATTTTCTACATATGTACTTTTAGTTTCTGTAAAAAATAACAGTTTTTTTTTAATATACTTCTTTAACTGAAATGTCCTCAAGTTCATGTATGGCTGTCTTACATATGAACTTGTATGTTAATAACTTTAAAAATTAAGGGTCTATTATCTTAGATGGATGTTAAGTTAATAAGTCTTAAACATGATTAGCCATCAGTGCAACTAAATAACCTCATAATTAAACTTAATTTTAATTTATGTAAGTATGAAAGTTAAATTAATATTTTTAGTTAATAAACTATATAATATAAATGTTAATGTTTGAGCATGCAAATTGTAAGAGATAAAAAGACAAAAGTAGAAAAAGAAGGCAGGTTTCTTTTCATCATGGATGCTGTAAAATCCACGCAAGAGTTTTCAAACTATTGAATTTGTTTAGAATAGAAAATTAAACCTAATTAAACAAGAATACTTAGTATTATGAGACAGTTTAAGGATCTGTGTGAGTAAGAGAAGATGGAGCTATTGCAATCAAAAGTACAATTAAAAATATGAAGCACTTTTGGAATGTGCTTCATGTTTGATGTGTACAGTCTTTTTTGAAAGGTAAAGGTGATTACTCCATTTATACCTTAGGATTTACAGATGAAGGTATTACAAATTTTCTAGGATTAATGCGGAAATGTGAGTTGAAATTTGAAAAAGATTACTTATGGCAGATAGGAACCTTATTCCAACAATGTACATAACTTGTACATGTAAAGGATGATTTACTGAATAGACAAATTTAAAAAATAAGTAGGGAGCTTGATTTTGTATTAAAAAAATGTAAATGAGATAAGTAATGATGCATCTGACATAGACAGGATTCTACATATTTTACTAACAAGCCTCACAAATATTTAAAAATTGCAGTTTTTACATTACACATTAGTCAAGCAGATAGAATTGAATATATTTTTTTACAAAATTTATATTCTTTCTTTAGGATTGGAAGGGTGGTTTTATTATATTAAGAAGCATTGGAAGGGTAAATTATGAATGTAACGAAGCTTTTTACAGGAACTTTATTACACAAATCAGAGAAGGTAAGAATGCTTTTGAATGATTTCAGATTGGTTTTAAAAAATGCTACAACATTTTTAATTTGTATTTTAGAGCAAAATTTAAAAACAGCAAATACTTAAAAAAAAACTTTATAGTTTCTTTGTGAATTTTAAGGGTACACAATAGCTAACATAGACAAATTTGCTCTTTTTTATACATTACGCACACTGGTCCATGTGCAATATATCCTGTAAATTTATAAATATTTTGATATTTATTTTTGTTATATGCAAGTGATTTGTGTAATGAATAGTAAATTGATGCACAGACATGAAATAACTTTGTAATACAAAGCTGTTACTGTATGTTGCTAGTCTCGTCAGATACCAAGAAGGATAGCCTCCTTTTTGATACATAACAGAAAAAAATTATAGAGCTAATAAAGATTCAAAAACTACAGTTAGTCCTTGGTTTCACTAACAGTAGAATTATTAATAAAACTTGGTATTGGTATAATTAAAAATTGGTATCAGTACAATGCTAAGATTAATATTTTTCTTTATACAAGAAAAATTGTGAGTACAACTATCTCACTCATATTATTTGAAAAAACAAATCTTTTTTTTATTGTAATTTAATTAATCTACAAAAGTAAGTCATTATTAGTATTTTATTGTCTTAAAAAGGGAGATGATTTTACAAAAATATTCCAAGTATCCAAGTTTAGCCAAGAGAGTGTCCGGAATATACAGTAGGTCAGAATACATATTAAAAAGTTTTAGCACAAAAAAGTCCTTGCTAAAGAGTTAATTGTATGTGGGAGTGTCAACAAGGAGGTTTAAATATTTCACTTAAACATGGTTTATTTACAATAAATAGACTATTTAAAATATAAATCTTTCAATAGAATTTGCATAGAATAATTTTTTATCTAGCAATCTTATTAATTTATTTTGTATTTTTGAAACTGTGCCTGACTACATGAATAAACTAAACTGTCTGTTTAATTTTAATCTACAAGAAAATATAGTGGGGTAGTGTACATTGGCTTTAAAGACTTGTTTAATTTAGTCTGTTTATTCTAAATTGAATCATTCAGTTCATCAAGGCATTTGCTAGATATTGGAGAAAATTTTGAAAAATAACAACTAAGCTGGTAGCATATGTAATTTGAATCTCATTTTAGCATGAATAGTGCTTCATGCGATTTAATTTATGTTTATCATATATATTTTCTTACATTTAAAATTAATGATATTTATTATGTGAAAACAAAGAAAATGATTAATAATATGTTTCAAGTTCAAGTTGTGTTAACAAATAACATATCTAACTCAGATGAAAAATAAAAAAGTTTGAGTACATACATATTCAATATATACAGTGTATATACAATATATAGATTATATATACATTCAAGTTGCTTGGATGTTAATCTTTATTACTGTTTTTGTTTTATCTATGGATTCTACAATTAGTGCAAAATATAGCTAACTCAATTTTCTGATAACAAATCTCAAAGCAAATTGTACACTTCCTTTGAGAGAACAGAAACTGAATTTTAATTTTTTATATTAAAGAAAAATTTATAATATAAAAATAAATGCTGATTGATGTAAAATACCATAGAAGTAAAATTTTTTAAACAACTGATACAAAGAATGTAACACTTTTCTGTTTGGTATTTTTTTAAATCTTGTTTCAGAAGATGCAACTTTTATTGTTAAGTAAAATAATTGCATTGCTTTTAATTTTAAACAATAAGTGCACTTTTTAGCTTTCAGATGCACTATATCTTCTGAAACATCTATCTTTAGATGTCCTATATCTTCTGTCATTCTGAAGCAAAGGTTATAGTACAATGTTTTATAAAAAGATAAAATATGCTGTACATGATTCAGTTCTACATAATTTCAGGATTTAAAGGGCTAAATCCAAATTCTATATCTAAGTTTTTAAATTTGTAAACAGCAATCAAAGTAGAATCAATCAAAAGTTTAAAATGAGAAGTATTTTTACACATAAAGATTTGTTGCTTGTGGGATATATGAAGAAATATATAATAATGATAGTATTTATTTGTCTTTTGACACTACTTATCAATCTGCCATTAAAATTTTAGATTAAAGTTTGTGTGCAAAAATATTACCTTCTTCCTCTTCACCTACTTCTTCCTCTTCTTCTCCACCTTCTTTGAATGTATAAAATCCAAGTGGTGAAATTTGGGTACCAGCTGTTATTCTAGCAATTTGTGCTCTCAGATAATTCAATTCTGTACCATTAAATGCAGGATAACTTTCTATCTGAAAATAAAAGACTATAAATAGGTCTGTTAGCAAAGTTCTTTAATTTAATTAAACATTTAATAATGTAAAACAACATTTTGTTTGTTTTGATTTATCAGAACCATATTTTTATTTCATAATTATAAACAGATCTAAGGCAATTTTTATGATTTTTTATGCAGAATGTATTTACTCACATAATTCATCCACCTGAATTTTTAAATATTTAAAAAAAATATTCAGTCAAATAAATATCATTTTAATAGAATAAAAAATAATTAAAAATTTTATATTCACCTTACCAGCAAAATAGATGTGTTTTCTTGTGATCTTTTGGTTTATTTCAAACCATCATCAGGAGATGAAAATTATATAATATGTCAAAAATTAAAATAATTACACAGTCATGACTGTTTGAATGTCAAAAGTATAATCACCATGAGTATACTACCGATCTGGCAACGCTGTGTCTACCGGTCTGTGCTAGACCGGTTTTTCATCCCTTCCACATGCTCAGTACGAGTTTCAACTCCGTTCAGCCAACAGATTATTTTGAAAGCGCCATCAGTGAAGTTGTGTTACGAAAATGGAGCGTCGGGGGATTTAGAGCAACGTTATGCAATAAAGTTTTGTGTAAAACTTGGGGAATCCGCAAGTGTGATCTTTGAAAACTTGAAACAGGCCTATGGGGAACATTGCTTATCAAGAGCGTTTGTTTTCCGTTGGCACAAATCCTTTTTGGAAGGCCGAGAATACGTTGAAGATCAAACTCGCTCAGGGAGACCTTCAACTTCAAAATCTGACAAAAACGTTGAGCGTGTGAGGGTTCTTGTGAGATCAGACCTAGTTTAACAATAAGGATGATGAGTGAACAGTTAAATTTAAACACTTTTACCGTACTTTTACCGTACAAATTTTGACAGACGATTTGGACACGCGAAATTGGTGCCGAAAAACCTCACAACGGAACAGAAGGACAATCGAAGAAACGTTTGTGTTGATCTTGAGAGGATTGACAATGACCAAGAATTCTTCAATCGTGTGATCACAGGTGATGAATCCTGGATATCTGAGTGCGATCCTGAAACAAAGCGGCAAAGCGAAGAGTGGCACACTCCGTCACCTCCTCGACGGAAAAAAATGTCGAATGAGCAAATCAAAGATCAAAACCATGCTGATTTGCTTTTTTTGATAGAATGGGTATCGTGCATAAAGAATTTGTTCCTCCAGGACAAACTGTCAACCAAGTGTTTTACAAAGGTGTCCTTGAAAGGCTCAGGAAAAGAGTGATTCGCGTGAGAACAGACATTTCAGACAAGTGGATGCTTCATCATGAGAATGCCCCGTGTCACACGGCCATTTCCATCGGGGAATTTTTGACCCCAAAATGTATTCCTACGGTTCTCAACCCCCTACCCTATTCATCTGATTTGATTCCTTGTGACTTTTTCCTTTTCCCGAAATTGAAACATGTCTTAAAAGGACGTCATTTTGGAACTCTCGAGAACATTCAAAAGACTGTGACCGACAAGTTAAAAGCCCTACTAGTTGAAGCCTTTCAGCGCTGCTACCATGAGTGGGAACAACGACTCCGTCGGCGTATAGCTGCCCAAGGCAATTACTATGAAGGGGATGATATTGTTGTTTGAAAAAAATAAAAACTTTGGTAAGTAAAACGTCAGTGTCATTACTTTTCTCACACACCTCGTATGTGAGTGTGCATTGACATGCAAAACTGACACTACTGCTAATTTTTTTCAGATGCAGTTAGTTTTCAAACTTTTGGTCGCAAAACATTCCGAATGAAGTTTCAATAATAATTAGAGTGACACTAACACCATTTGGCACTTTGGACCTCGCAATAATCCTCTTTATTCTAAGTGAAAATCATAATTTGCATCATTTATGACATGCATACTTAGGAGTTGGAGAACATTGACTCTTCCAAACACTATGAGGAAGTTCAGTTTCAAAATCATGTATCCTTACTTCATAATAGCAGTTATTTGATTCAAAAACTGCTCATCTTCTCTTTCATAATGTAAACAGTTCTTGTGTTATTTCGAGATGCATTACACTTTTTGCTGTCCATTCAGTTGGTTTAGTACCTATTGCACTGTGACCTTTTTTTGTGCACATGTTTTGTTTAATGCGATGAATTTTAGTTGTTGTTTCCCACATTCTGGTTTCATATTCAATTCCTCTCTCTATCATACTATGGTCTACATTGATCACCTAGGCAACAATAGCAATGGTTGTTTTGTCTATAGAATGCTATACTATAGACACTTTGACACAGTCAAGACACACAGTTGACACTAGTGACACAGTCTCTTTGGGTGACTGTGTAATGACACAGTTACCCAAATTGTGGCTCATCTGCTGTATTCCTTCTGCCTACTTAAAATTTTTATGCCATTGCGGTGTGATGGTGTCATCTCCAGTATCATCACCATACACTTCCCCTAACAACTGATAAAATATTGGCACAGTATTGTCTCTTAAAGTTTCAATTTTAATGTATGTGTATTGTTCAAATTCTGTAATATGATCTGAGTTAATTTCTGTTTGGTCTTCGAACTGCATGACATTGTTATCCTTAATAAACCTTGACCAACTTATATGGTTTGCTTTCACACTCTGCCAGTTGCTAAAAGTTGTCCTGTGTCTTCATTTTTGACTGCATGTGGACAGGCATTACTTTTGATATAACCCTATGCTATACATTATGTAATTGCCATTGTTCTAATTGAATCTCATGTTTTCAATGGTAACCTCATGAGGTAATTTTACTTAAATCCTCTTCATCATGAATCTTCAATTAGAACTCTGGAAACCACCTTTTTAGTTGTCACATCAGAGGAATATTAATAATACAGCAATGTACACACATTTATAGTAAATAAATCGAGCCGACTGCTGATTAGGAGAGCTTAATGCGGATAATACTCAACAACATGAAACGTGCCAGAGCAAACAATTTACTCATACTCGTCCACAATACCAGACTTCCAAGTAGCTGGATTATAAGAACCTCCACGACTCCCAGTCTTTTCGGCCCAATCGCTCGCTTCTCGGTCTCTTTCCCCGTGCTGCAAAACTTGTATTTACTGCTACGTGTAGCGATATATTGCTTCAACAAGTACAGCGTGCTTACGTTCACGTCGTCGGGGCTGACAACGATCAGTGGCTGTCAGTCAACCTGCGTTGCTTTGGGGTTTAGGCAACACAGCTGGGTAGTGTGTTGCAGAAGTGCCACTGTCGGCTAAATAAGGACGTTTCCTTTGTTTGAATCGTATCCCCATTTTCATAGGTTCGTGAGGCCATTAAATTTTTCTGATCCTCTGGCAGGTTCCGGAAACGATTTCGCTCCGACCTCGCCGGTGGTCTATATTAGGAGTTTTTAAGCTTTGACTTTTTCAAACGAGGTTGCGTGAGAACAGGCGGCCTTGCTCGGTATAACTAAGCCGAACACTCACCTGTCTTGTGGTTCGTGTTAGGTTTCATTCAAACTGCAGCTGTAGTGCCTGGCCGTGCAATTGTATTCTTTTAATAAGCTGCGATGCAGCAATCTGGGGGAGATTGCCTCGAGGACTTGGTTGGTTTAGCCAAGGACTTGGTTACCGGTGACCCCTTCTTGCCGAGAAGTTCACTAGGCAGGTCTCCGCCGAGCCACGGTGCTCTGTTAAGGAGGTCACGGAGGTCTCCAAAAGAGGGGAGGCCCTACTCTGTTGTGCACCAGCGGATTGCACGAAAAATCCGGCAAAAACCTCTGCGTCGAGCTGTGCGGGAAAGACTTCGGTCGGAACCGTGCAGGGAGAGTAAGACAGTGGAGGGCGAACCAAGGCTGAGAGGCAGCTCCTTGCGAAGTCGAGGATGGTGGTGTACAGCGGTGCGGTGATCGGCTCTGACCTAGGACTCCGGGGCGAATCTTACTTGAAGGGGTCTAGCTCGGGATCCTAAGGAATAGGGCGGATCAAGGGTATGCGGTCCGCATGGGTCAAAATATTCTCAAAAAAGGAGTCAAAGATTTCAGTCGAGTTTAGACAGCTGGTAGACTCGTACCTTTCAGAATGTTCCTTGATGGTTTCTGAACTGGCGTTGAAGAACGAAAACCTCCTGGGCGCAATCCCTTGATTCAATCGTTTCTCGACGGTCGGGCAAGGTGGATCAGGTGGTGGAAGGATTTAAGGACTTGAAACTGGAAAAAGAGATGGTCCTTGGCGAGATCCATACTTCTCTGAAACGGACGCAGGAGAAGGTAAAAATCCTGTCTCCTTCGCTGCGGTAACAGCCGCGCCGGGGCCTATGGGGGTTAGTCCCCCACCACCAGTCCAGGCGCCGGCTATCAAAATTAAGCAGGCCATCATCAAGGTTGTCCCTGTGACGCCTGGTTCGGGGGCTTCGTCTGCCATGACGGAGCTGACCCTGAAGTAGGTCCTGGACCTGGAAGGAAAGGTTCCAGATTTCCCGGGCTATAAAAACAAGGGAGCACGGAGTCGTCTTAGAGGTTGTTAATGAACAGCAGACGAAGCGGCTGCTGGAGGCCGACGTACTTAGAAAGAATGGGCTGAAGGCTCAGTAGCTGGCCGAACGGAGGCCGCAAATATTGGTCTACGATTTGCCAAGGGCAACGAGGGTAGAGGAGCCCGAAATCCTCAGGTCTATACACAACCAAAATCCTGTGTTGGATATGGCTGTCGAGGACTTCCTCAAGGGAACCAGGGCGGCTCGGCAGTTGGGGCAGAAAGAGGCCCCGAAGAGCCACTGGATAATTGAGACTTTGCCAACGATCCAGCAGGTCTTGGTGGCCGGTGGTCGGCTGTTCCTTGGATGGACCTCTTGCAGGGTTGTCGATCATATAGAAGTTCCCCGGTGCTTCAAATGTCAATGCTTTGGGCACATCTTAATCCGCTGTGGAGCACAGACGGATATGTGTGGTTATTGCGCCCTTTCTGGACACAGTGCAATTAACTGCCCTAATAAGACCACGCCTGCAAAGTGTGCTCCCTGTGCCTTGGTGAAAGGCTTTGATGCCGGACACTGGGTCGGGGACAAACAATGGAGATTACATGACATAGCCCAGGCAAAGATCGTAAACAATACGGCGTATGGTGACGCCTGAATTGGGGGAAGTTTTCGAGAATCGGCGGATCTACCGGCGCGCCCGTACTGAGTACTTTCATGCCATCATGAAAGCCAAACTCAAGTTTTGGCAAGACTCCATGCGTGAGTTTCAGCGCAATCCTTGGCAGCTTGCGAAGTCATGTTAACGGGCAAAGCTATTGCACGTTCTGTCCCGTGTTCGATGCGGGTTTGGTGGTTGTGACTACACTTTAACATCTGTGGCGACTTACCAGGCATTCCTGAATACTCTGCTTCCAGATGCTCCGGAGGGTGAAGCAGAAGTCGGCATTAGGGCGGGTGAGACACCATTCCCTGGCGTACGGACTATGGAACCCATAGATATAGACCGAGTGGTTTCTCAATTTCTCAAATGGCACTGACAAAGGCACCAGGGATTGACCAACTTGACCGGGTTATTTTCTATCATCTGCTGTCTGCCATAAGAGAGCTGCTTGGCAGACTGTCCTCGGGGTGCCTAAACTGGGGTTGCTTTCCGACTTGTTGGAATGTGGCTTTGGTGCGGAAATTAAAAAAAAATTGTAACTGTAATATGTAACCTTTCTTCAAGTGTATTTGTGTATTGCATACACTTTTACTCTCATGAAAAATATGTGGTAAATATGATTTTAAAGCAATTTCTGTTAATGTTAAATCATCATAGCAAATGTTATAATCATTTCATAACAGTCAGATTTTGGTACAGTGAAGTTCATGTAAGAATGAGGTACTGACTTTTAAATAATTATAATTTACATTTTAATATGATATAAGGTCATGAAACTGCCTGATAATGATTGTTAAATGCCCGATAATGACTACAAAAATATTTTCTTCACATTACTGAAAAACAATTTAAAAATTTACCTTCTTATTTAAATTTCCTGTAAAGAACTTCTTTATTTTCCTAGCGGTAACAATATTTTCAGGTGTTACATTTGGTAATAATAACCATTCGTCACCAGGTTCATTACATACGTAATATACCTATAAAATGTTAATTTATTAAATTCAACATAATGTAAATTTTACAGGTTAATTTATACATAAAATAAAATTACATAATTGTATAAAGTTTTTGTCACATTTTTTTTTATCCAGATAAAGATAATCTACAATTTGAAAAGGTTTGTGTAACACATCACCTGGAACAGAATTCTGAAAATTTCAAAGATGATAAAATGCCAATAGGAAGCCATGATCAATAAAGCAGTTCCTGTTGATAAAATAAAATAAATTTAGATGTTACTTTCCCTTTTTTTGTTGGGTTTCATTAGACTAATGACCACAGCAATGAAACAATGATTTATACTGTATAAGAAAATCTTCTAAATGATATATTATAATAATGAATATTATATAAGGAATATTCTAAAATAATAAAAATGAGATTGAGGGTCTTGTTGGGGTGATTAGCAGAACCTCAATTGAAATTCAAAAGTTTCATGTGTAATACAGTCAATATTCAACCCATTTTCAATTATTTAATATAAAATGTATGGTCAATTTCTTCTGCTTATTTTTATTAACAAATTTTTAATTACTTCTGTTAGGAATTCCAGGTGATTCAGTTTTAGTTATCTGTTTGCATTATTTTTCAATTTTAGGTAATTATTAAACATTAATCCCTTACTGAGTAGAAGCAATCTCATACCCTAATATGTTTTCTTGGCAGAAGAGGTATATTAATTTGATTTAAACTCTTTTTTGGCTGTGGCATCTAATGCACTTAAGGTACAACAAGTATTGGAGTTGTTCTCTCTGAGAGTAATAATTTTTACTGAATAGTCATTACTTATGGCAAGGTAAGTATCAAAGTAAGTATCCTAAACAAAGTCTATCCTAACTTTGTTTAGGATAGACTTTAGGTCTATCCTAAACAAAGTCACAATATCTTCTACATTTTGGTGAATCTGACGTACTAACAAGCTATTTTCAACATACTGAAGAATACAATTGTAACTATTTCTATTCCTCATTTTCCTAGTATGTCTAACATAAGATATTATTTTTAAGAATGGGGCTCTGGTTTGAGGAATATCTGAATCCTTTTTCACCATATCATATGCATTTATTTTATTACATATTAAGATTTCTATGATACTTCAAATAGATAACATTTTTAACTTTTACAAATATTTTTCATGTGTAATTGTTATGGAACACTGTAACGTGTACTTGAATTCCTGTTCCCAGTTTTAATTCCTACTGTGGAGTTGAATTCCCACCTTTAATTGATACCCATAATTTTTAAATTTCAAAATATTTTTTTTAAATTTTGGCTTGTAAAAAACGGTGACAGTGTAAAAATTACTAAAGGTAAAATATAAGTAAAAAATTATAAAAGGATAATACATTTTTTGAAACTCAGATCTGTGATTTTTCTCTTAGTCCTTCCACAATTTGGATGATTTTTTACAAATGATTTTGCAGTAATATGTAATTTTCCAAAAACAGCTATTGCAGAACAGAATGGATATTTCTGAAAAGTAGAAACACTTGGAAGTGTTAATTTTCTTTTGCTGAATATGGAACTATATGCAGGAATTAAAATAATTGCAAACGGACAGAGCGAGTAGCAAAGATTTTACAAGTAAAATTTAGTTAATTATGATAATTAAATTTTGTATTGGGTTTCATTACGTTTATTTATATTTTTAAACTCCAACTGATGTTATAAATGTAATTGAACTTTAACATATTGGCTGGCGCAGGTTACATGAACCCTGCATTATGATGAGGGGTCCTATTCCTCCCTTGTCATTTCTGTGCAGCAGGTATATATTTTTCTTCCTGAATTATTTTTTTAATATCATACTGGGTAATTTTAAAGATTAAAATCTGATGTTAAGTGATTAAAATTGGGTGACCACATCATTTGAATATAAGAATCACAAATAATACTATCAATGATTGACTCACAGCTTAGAAGGGACCAAAGCTTACAAGATAGGGCACTTGATACTGGACACTGGGGACTTGTAATTGCATGAAAACTACATACATTAAAAGTCATTCTGCAGCCAATGAGTTAAATATGTAATTGTTAGTGTAATAGATACCTATAATAATGGTCTAAATGAATTTAGTCTAAATGACTAATGTATATAAAGAACAGTATATATGGTTAAAATGACTGTGAAACAATCACTTTTTCAGTAGGAAAGAAGTTTTGGTCATGACTACTACAATTGTGCTAAGCGCTGCAAACTGTCTTAATAGATATTAAGAGTAAGCAATCTTGCAGAGGAACAAATACAAATAACCTTATATGCAGAAAAAGTTTCATACAATATTATAAAACTCATAATCCTAATCCTGCGGTACTGAAAGTACACTCATCCCTAGATCTGTAGATGCAAAATCATAATTTGTTTAAATTAATTTTAAATTCATAATTTTTTCAATTCCCCATGTTATTGATATCTTGATTTAATAGGTTAATCATAATAAATACTGTTTATTGACTTTTTCTTATCTTTTGTATTAACTACTACAATTGTACTACTTTTTTGTACTTCAAATTATTAGTTTACATAATTAATTTATTACTTGCAACAAACAATAGAATTTTTGAAATGCCTAATTACCATTCTACAAACCTCTAATATGCAAACAAAAACTTAATGGCTACTGATTCTATTGTCTTGGAAAAGGGGGAACAATGAACTCAGAGAAGAAATAGGAGCTTCTTGGATAGATTTTGCAAAAATCTACATCACATTTACTACTCTACCAGTATTTCATCCACAATATATTTTTGGATTTGCATTTTCAGTGATTATATTATAAATACATTTTGAAAATGGTCAGATAGATATACAAAAAGAGTTATAAAGAAATGTTCATTTGAAATTCACCTTTTTATTAGCACCTTCTCCATGTTTTTCTGTAGGAATTTTGATTTCTACCTTTTCTAATGGTTTTGGCTCTGGTGGCATGATGTATTGATCTCTAATTGAAACTGGTGATGGTTCATTTTTTCCAGTATATTCTTCTTGCACTGATTCTGCTTTTTCATCTTCCTTTGCAACTTCTGTTTCTCTTAATGATTCCTGAAACTCTTCTTCCTGTCCAGCTAATTTCTCTTCCTCTTCTGCTGCTTTTCTTTCTGCCTCAGCTGCATCCTGCTAGACAATGAACACCACTTTTTTCACAAGAAACTAAAAAAAGTTCAGTTAAGCCTTCGTTATGATGAAATAACAAAAATTAGATGCCAAAACAATTATCTGATACAAAGTAAGTCTATTAGAGTAATTTTCTAATTAAAAATTACCAAACTTCTGTGGATAATAGAAGACTGTTATCATTACACACTTAAATATATTTATGTACGTTTTAAAATGAATACAAAAATATAATTAAGTGAAATGTAACATTTCAAAAACATAAAATAATATTACTTCATAGTAATAAAGTATTCATGTATAAAATATCTAAAAATGTTGATAAAAGCAAAAATTATTATTGATATTAATATTTAATGTATTTGTTAAAATTGTATTTGTTTGTTACTTTTAGATACAAACAACTTATTTTTCGTTGAAATTTTTTGTATGTTAGATGTTTTAGCATCTTACATACTTGCAAAATCGTCATGGTTCAATGCAGCCTGATTACAAGTCTCCACAGAAATGGCAAATCTTTCTGAAAATAACAAGTACCGCATGACATGTCAGCTAAGAAATATGAAGAGTAAAGTGGCCTTCTTCACCAAACTAGTTCACTGGTGGTCTTCACCAAACCTAAAATACTATTGTACAATACTATACTAAGTATAGTATTGTACTGTACTAAGTCTAAAGATATTAGGAAGAGTTTTACACTATTCACCATAAGCATTTGGCTAAACAGTAAGTGTAATTACTCTCAGAGAAGGTAACACTTATTAATGCCTTCTCTGGTACTTTAAATACTTTACATATGTCATAGTTCTAAGAATATTGGGAAAGTATAAAATAACAGATTAATGTATCCCTCCTACTAAGAAACACTGCATTACAAAATGAGTTCTACTAATGAGGGTCCATTGTAATTATGATAATGTTTTGTTAATTATATTGTTCCATTCGGTTTTATTTTAAACACTCAAGAATTTAATAGCATTAAGATGAAAAACGTTTTTAATAAGTATAATAAATAAAGAAATTTAAGAAAAAGTTATTGTGCAATTAAGTTATATTACTTTTACACATACTTCCTACCCACATTCAGACACTTTTGCTACATTGCACTAGCTTTGGCAGATCTCACCAGTTAAATCAAATATCTAGATACCCAGGTGGTTTATTAACACATTCATGAGCTTTCATTGGTTTCAAAGCACTGGCAAGCACAGTTAAATCTTCTTGAATGGCTTAATTAAGTTTTCATTAGTAGCAAATAATTTTAGTCCTTTGCCCTTTGTTCTGAAAACATGTGTCTCACTTTAAATTTTGGATACCACTGCCATTCATAGAAATGTCACTCATAACAGTATTACTTTAAATATAACACAATCATCAATAGATGCTATGTGCAGCAAAACTAACAAGTCAATGTTTTATTGACTACTGCTTTTCAAGTACTGAACTAAACGGATGCCAGACAGGAGTTTATTTTCAACAACCATTTGGAAGTCACTTTTACCCTCATAGATTAGTTTTTATTCTTTATTGCAGTTCCTGTATTACTTAAAATTTTTGCTAGTAGTCAATTATACTGGCAATTAAGACAGTATTTTATATAAATATGTTATTTGTACCTTTACATAGGAAGGAACACACCCATCAAATTAGTAATATAAATTTTAATAAAAGTAATTTAAAAAACTTTTTCATTTACTTATTCTTACTTGCCCATTTCTATTATGCAAAAATTTATTCATAGATATTTTTGAACATAAAATTTAAGTTAACTCCACATTTTTTAATTATGATTTCTTTTATCTATTGCATCCTAGACAACTAAGATAATCTCTATCTAAGAAAATTTAATGAACATACAAGTATACTGTTTCTCAAAGTATGAGTAGACAGATTAAAGTAAATAAAATACTAATTACTTTTTCATTAAATAATAATTTTTTTTCATTAAACATTATTAACATTTAAATATAATTTGATTACATTTTTCACCAAACTATACCTTTTATTCAAAAACATTTTAATTAATTTCAATGACTTTAAAATTCAAACAACAGTTACAAAAACAAAAAGGGAAAAGATTGTTATGATAAAGTATAACTTTTTATACTTTTATTATAAAATTATCTATTAAGATAATATTAATAGAATAAATTTTTTGTGATTATATAATAAATCTTATCAAATTTACTCACACAGAAATATTATATAATTAAATATTATATAATCTCCATAGCTGAATGTTAGCATTCAAGTTCTAAAGTTTTAAAAACAATTTTTTTAAATATTATAATCTTTATTATAAAAACTGTTGAAAGCAGTAAACAACAAAGATGTTATAAACTGAAAACCTATAAAACACAGTCAACAGATTCAAGGAAAAAAAATTAATAAAATCTAAAAACGTTGCTGCTTTTATTAAAGACCAATTAATTGTTATACCAAAACAATTTTCTAATTATGCAAAAAAAAAAAAAAGATGAACTAAAAAGAAAAATAATATACTTGAAATGTATGAATTCATGGCATTCTCAATAAAGCATTTTTTATAGAAACAAGAGTAAAAAAATATGTCATCAAGAGTAGAAATATAATTGTCTGCAATATGAAATCACTTTAAAATTTCAAAAACTACGATAATAACTTAGAGAACATCTAGAACAATCTAAGAAGAATATTGAAAATAATGCCTAATTCAATGGTTCAACAGAAAATAGATTGCATTTATATTTTTGTAGCCTGATACAGAAAAATTTCATCTATAAACTGGGATATCTTTTTGTCAACATATTGAGTGAAAATGTTATGTCAAGAATCACATGTGAGTTAACTTTCCCACCACTGAAGATATATTTCATCCATTAGGACAGCACTTTTAGTTTGCGTTAAATTTTATTTTTTAAAAGTCATGTTAATAAATTAATTATCCCATAAAACTTTTAATGTGAAATTATTTATTCGTGTATGACTATTATTTACCTCTAGTCTTTTATTCAATTCTTCATCAGTTAATTCACACTCAGCAATTAGATAGTCATATCTGGTGCCAAAGATTTTGCCCCAAAATCTATAAACAAAAAATTCTATAATAAAAAGTAAAATAAATAATATAAAAAAATAATAGGATTAAAAAATAATGTAAATGCATGAAAAAATATTAATATGCATATCAAAATGTACCATTAATAGTTTAAACAAAAGTGTAAAAAAATTTAGGAAAAAATCTGAGTGGACACCACATGATTTCCTTGTACACCTATTAAAGTACATATACACATCTTTTTAGAATGAAAAGTACAACAAATTTTATTTCATTAATAACTTGTGATATTTTTTCATATATTTTTTTTATTGTTATTGAATTATTATTTATCGTATTTATTTTTTTACAATCCGAGGTTAATAATTATTAATAAATCAATAATATTTAAATTAAAAAAAAGTTAAAAAAAGCTAAAAGAAAAAGGCGAGACGTCTGATTCGAACCGATGTGCCTTCGCCTTGTAAAATCCAAATATTTCATTAATTAAAATTTCATTTGGCTTTAACTCTGGAACCAATGAAAATAAGTACTTCTTATGATATATCGTTGAAAATCTCTCAATGAGGGCTTTTTACTGCAGTTAAGAGAAAGTCCAAAATCCGAATTTTTTTTAATTTTGTTTTTTTTGGACACTTTTAATTCAGTCGATTGCAATCCAAAGGGGAGGTGCACAACTAGATGCTATAGCAGTCCTAAATCCAAAATTTCAACTTCCTACGGCCAATCATTTTTGAGTTATGCGGGATACATACGTATACGTACGTACAGACGTCACGCCGAAACTAGTCAAAATGGATTCAGGTATGGTCAAAATGGATATTTCTGTTGAAATCTCAAAACCGAAATTTATCACGATCGCAATACTTTCTTTACTTCGTACAAGGAAGTAAAAATGTGGTACTATACAGAAATTGTTTCTCAACATTTCATCAAAATACTAAATTTTATATAGTACTTAACTCTAGCAGGAATATAATTTTACTGCAATAAGTATAAATTTTACTGTAATAAGTATAAAAATTAAGTTTTGCCTGTACACAGTTCAAAAAATCCTTTGCATTCCATAAATCTGCATTTGATACAGATCTGAACTAAATTTAATCCATGACCTCAGTTTGTGCT
Source organism: Lycorma delicatula (assembly GCF_047948215.1). Classification (NCBI taxonomy): domain Eukaryota; kingdom Metazoa; phylum Arthropoda; class Insecta; order Hemiptera; family Fulgoridae; genus Lycorma; species Lycorma delicatula. The sequence goes on along the minus strand of NC_134459.1, from coordinate 93,887,331 downwards.
TATCTGATAGTATATTCGTGTCATGCAAGAAAGGTCAAACAGATTTCAGTTACAGATGCAGGATTCATCTACTATCTATTACTATCTACTTACTATTACTAGACTACCAAAATTTTAAAACATTCACAAGAGGACCAGTCATTCTGCTTGATGAAGACAATTGGTATTTTTTTAAAGATTCATTGAAAAAAGTTATAACAACAAACTATAAAAAAGAGAATTTCTCATGATAAGGAATAAAAGTTGCATACACTTTATGCCATTTTTTTTTTTTTTTAGGCGTAAAACGCTTCGGGGTGATTATCAATTATATCGCAATTTTTCTCAAATTTGCGACAAATTCTACAATTTTTCTCAAATTTTCGAGAAATTCTATGATTTTTCTCCAATATTTAAGAAAAATTGAAGAATTTGTCGCAAATTTGAGAAAAACGGAAAAATTTATAGCAAATTTGAGAAATATTGAAGAATGAATATCTTACATATCTGAGAAAAATTGATGAATTTCTCACAAGTTCGAGAATTTCTCTCAAATTTTCTTTTCACCATTCTTGGGGCTCACCATCATGTTCATCCATCCCGAGGCAGTATAGTTGATCGACTGAGGCAGAACTAATATCTCTGCTTATTGAATGATGCGTCGTACACATTTGTATCATCTTTATCTGGTACATCTTTGTACATCGATCTGTCCCTATGTTCAGCAACCTTATTATTCCTACGTCTTTCCTGGAGCGTTTCCAAAAATTTCTTTGGAAGCGACCATAGACCGGTTGTAATCTCAGTTTGTAATAGCGATTTGCCTAAGAGCCAGCCAAGCAGTTAGTTCGGAAAGCGTGCTGGATCGGGTACAAGGATTCTTTTGATCGGTATGACAAAAGCGGTAGCGCGATCCACCGACTTGCCAGGTTTACATATGAGATTCTCGATAGCGCCAATGAACTTTTCTTTAAGATCTGTGAAGCCAAGGCGGCCTGCTGTTCCTTGGTGGGATGAGGACTGCAGGCGCGCACTAAGGGATCGGTGTAGGGCTTTACATAACTTTAATGGAAGACCGATGATTGAATTGCTCTGCGCCTCCCGCAACGCGAGGGCTGTTTGCCTTCGAGTATTAGGTGTGCTAAACGGAGAGTTTGACATGCAATGGCGGCGAGTAGGTTGTGTTTCTGTTGGCTCCTACGATACACATTCTATTAGTGGTATGTATATCGTTACTGGTAGGTTTTTGGTTTTTGTGTGTTAGGTAAGGGTTGGCTTTCATTTTGGTATCAATTTTAGAAAACTGTTTTATATTATTTGTTCTATTTTTTTATTTTTGGATTTGGTTACTTGAGTAGTCTTTGGCTATCTAGGTTTTTTGCTGGGTGGTGATTTATTTATTTAAGTCACCTGCCTGGAGAGTATTTAATGTGGTTTTTCTTTGGTATATTTGGTGTTATTTATAATTATTTTTGTTCTTTATTTTGAGTTTTTTTTTTAATTTTGAGTATAGTTATCTATATTATGAGGATAGTTTCTATATTAGTTGTTTATATTAGCAACAGCCATATTGGTTGTTCTGATTGGCTCTTGTGTTTGGTTGGCTTGTTGTGTCGTAAGCAACTATTTGTTTACTTTGTTAATCTAATTTTATCTTGTGTTGCGTTAATTATTAGCTGGTTTTCATTTTTATGTTGTGTTTAGAATATACATTGTTTTTTGTTACTGGAAATTTTTATTTACTTTGCGCTTTGAGTTGACCCATAAACATGAGCAGTCTGGAAGACTCTTGTAGAAAACGCATTTCTTGATGGAAAGCGGCTGAAGCAGAAAGGTTGCAAAGGGAGAGAGAGAAAAGGGAGTGTTTGGAAATGATTGCTTAGCAGAAACTGCAAAGGGAGAAGGAGGCTCAGCAGAAATTGCTGAAGGAAGCTTGTCTGAGAATGGGTATAGAGGCTGCGGAAAAGAGTAGTGACGCTTCTGATTATGGTGACACTGTCAGTGCGGCAAATGTGTCACCCTGGATGCGTAAGGGTAGGAAGATAGAAGTTGCTGAAGCAACTGAGGCAGTTGTTCAGAAGAAAGGGGTAAGACAAGAAAAGGAAATGGAGGATTCTGATTCGGGGTCAGATACTAGATTCATGGAAGAACTATTTGTTCTTACCACATGACAGGTGAAGGAGATCTTACCGCCTTTGAAGGCTAAGAAGGCTGAGGCTGCCATTCTGAAGAGGTTAGAAGCATTATTAACTTCTACCAACTTGGTTTCTAATGATGTTATGACTGAGTTGATTGATATGATCAACGATTTTGTACTGAGGTACAGGAATATTTTAGGATTACAAGAAATGCCAGAGAGAAAAGTACCAATTACATTCTGTCTCGGCTGTGTAAGCTGCCGAACCCACTGAACTATATAGTTCCACCTAAATTTATTTTTTACAATTTTGAAAATAATATTTTAAGTAATACCATATTGTATAATGATCAGAAATAAAATTAATCCTAAACATTAACAAAAAAAAAAAATTAATTACAAACCGTGTACTTTTAACTGGAGCTGTCTGAGAAAGTTTACGAATTGCAACATTGATAGAAAAACATTCATCATTTGATAAACATACTCCTGCTTCCTTGAAGAAATTCATTTGTTCCAAAAATCCCATTTTTCTGTTAGAAGCAGGAGCTTCATCACCTTCCTCACCAGGTGGTGATTTTTCAATTGGTACTCCTTCTTCTTCTTCTTCTTCTTCTACTTTTTCTTTCACATTATTGCTAATAGACTGGAACACCAAATATTTTTTTAGAGACTAGCATTAACTACCTTAAAGATAAATAATAACAAATAATAATCCCTCATATGCCTATTTTGCTTTGTTATATTTACTAATACAATACAATTATGATGATAATGTTCAAGAATTAATTTAAAGAAAAAAATTGCAGTTGTAGATAATATATCTGATTCAAATAATTTAAATATGCAGACTGAAGAGATGGATGACAATAATTTTTGTAAATTAATTAATAATTTAAATGTAGAAGTATCAAATGGTAGAAAGAAAAAAGGCAGAAAACTTAAATGTAATCAGACTCCTCAAAAAGAAAATAAGTTTAAGATATCAAAGATTTAAGATAAAGATGAAAGATATATATATTTCTTCACAGGAGAAGAAAGTATGTTCTGATGAGTTTATATATCCGCAATATATACAATTGTTAAATTCTCTTCTTTTAAACCTTTGTAGATATTCTTCGAATCCCCCATGGCCAGAGAGGAACTGGGAGGTGTAATATCCCATCTCCCCGTGTCAGGGATATGGTACATTACCTACCTACTAGTATATCAGAACCTGAATGGTGGCATTTTACAATGATGCTATGATGCAAAACTACTTGATGCAAAACTTTGCTATGATAAGGTAGTGCATCATTGAAATAAAACATGGGCGCAGTGTGGGAATCAACCTTTTTGTCCAGTTGCTCGTTTGGGCAGTGTCCCACATAGCCTGCCATTGCTGCACTAGTATGTCTGTCGCATCTTGCCGACTCATTCCCTCATAGATGCATAAGCATTTCCTCACCTGGATCGGCGGGAATCCGCGAGGACTCCCGGCGCTATAGTGGACACCGTTCTATACGCGGATGTAATCTTAAGATTCATTCTCCTTTGCAGCGCATTTAGCTTTTTCTTGTTCCGCTGAGTATCGAAAGCCGCATGCCACACTGATATGGCAAACAACATTATGGAAATCGCGGCGGCCGTAATCAATTTTCGTTGGGATGCTTTAGAGACCCATTTGTGCCCATCAGCCTACTAAAATTATTTATTGCTTTTCAGCCTTCGTCGTAATCTCTTCGATGAGCTGCTTGCTATATTTCCACGACTGCTGCAACCACATACCATAGTATTTCACATGCGAGGTCATCTCAACAATATGTTCGTCTACACGTACACGGATGGTTCTGATTCTCTTTCTGCCCACTATTGCTAGGACCTGAGTTTTCTTTGGTTGAAGTCCTCGATTTAGAAGCCATGCGTTCGGCAGCTCAATCGCCCTGTTAGCTTTCTCCTCCAACTCTTCTTCGGACCGATCTGACACTAAGAGTGCCAGGTCGTCCGCGTACGCAATTGGAGTCACGCCCAGTGGATATCATAAATTCAAGATGCCGTCGAACGAAATGTTCCAGAGGAGGGGGCCTAAAACAGAGTCCTGCGGCACGCCCCCTCCCCGCATTTGGAACCTATATTCTCAGTCTTCAGCCTCAATCATCAATTCTCTTGCGCACAAATCGCAAATAACCGCCCGTAAGTAGGCACTGATATTTCTCTTCTCCAATTCATCGACCACCACAGCCTATGGGAGACTGTTAAACACATTGCAGAGATCCAGGAGGGTCATTAATGGAATTTGTCTGGTCCTCCAGGTGCTTGCTCTGCATCCATCCGCCGACGACACCACTCTTCTTAAAGCATCTACGGTCGACCTTCTTTTCTGAAATCCATATTGTGATCGAGATAGGCCTCCGGTTGCTACAATCTCCTCCTGTATGCAATCCGTCAAAAATCTCTCGTACAGTTTGCCAATCGTTGGTAGAAGACAAATCGGTCGATATGCTACTGCCATGTTATTCGCATTTGGTTTAGTAGTTAACACCAATCTACCGAACTTCCAAGATGTGAGGAAGGTTCCCCTTTTCAAAGCCTCATTCAGTACTTCTAAGACCGTCCACGTTAATTTCTTGGTCAGCTCTTTCAGTAATATGCCTGGTACCCCGTCTGGGCCTGGGCTCGTTTTTGGGTTGATGTGGGTAATCACCCATTGTAATGCATCTATGGAGAATATTCTCTTGGCAAAATCTGATTTAACCACACGGTCGCCTTCTCTAGTAATATAATGTTTTGTAATCGCTTGTTCGATCTGGTCCCGAGTAAGCGAGGGGAGGGGCGCACCGAACCTCTTCATAACAATCCGATACGCCCTCCCTCATACATCGTCCTCTAACTCTGCAACCAGTCTCTTCCATACGGCCTCGATACGGCACGAATGTCATCCAACTTTAATTCTTGACTTATTCGTTAAAAGTTTGGCGTGTCTCGTTAGTAGTAGAACTGTTGCCTTCTGGGTATTCCCGAAAGCGAGCTTCATAGCGGCTTATTCTTCTTATGTGTCTTATTCTTATCTTTTATACGTCTTATTCTTAATATGTTCTTATGTCTTATCTCTTGCGTTATCATTTGGTATGTAAAATAAGAGTCTTCCGTTGTCAGCGCTACGAACTCTGCATAAGGATTTTTTAAGATTTCTGACCAAATCTTCGCTTTTCTCTTCGACCATGATCACGTAGGTAGTGAAATTATCAGGGCTCTCACCTTCCGGGTAAAATATATCTGTACTTCTTGTATCTCTTAAAACTATGCCACATGGCATCTTCGTTCCCGCATCTAGTCTCTTCGATATTCCAGGGCAGCTTTTCTTATTGATTTGCCGAATAAACCATATGCCCAGTGCTCTTGTGACAAAAGGAATGCCCAGGCACCTTCTACCTCTTCAGCCGAGAAGCCATAGTCAACGTTTCGCGTTTAAATAAATCTTTTGGCCATCGTACGTTCATAACCTCTTCCAAGTCGCCCATATCTCTTGTCTCTAGCGCTCTTTTTATTTTGTCACTTATCTCATTTCTCGTCAGCCTTCGTTTATCACCAGAATTTTGTCCGGCTTTCTCCTGGTTAAGCAATGGATTTGGAAATACGTACAATGTGTACATTGTGGCCTCCATATCTTTGGCGTATTCAAGCACTCGGTATGTACAGTTCTTAATTTCACGCTTGGTGTTTGTATTCTGTTGAATATATGCAATTAATTTCTCAATTTAATGCATAAGATGGTCCATGTCTGTACCATCTGAAAGATCTCCATCGCTGCTGTCGTCGATGACGTTGATTTTCCTCTTAGGTACACTGGCCTCGGTCGTCTCCATCTTGTCGTAATCATCGTCTCCGTTGCCTTTGGTGTTTTTCAACTTTTCACCGAAGATGGTCCTAGAGCCGCAGCAGTGCTTCTTCTTGATTTTCTTTGAATATCTCCGCATACTGGTGAGCGGGTCGGACTCCTCGTCGTCTTAGACGGTTAATCAGCCATATCTCAACAACGGGTTACTCAAATTTACAAGTGACCACAGATCCTTGTTCACGGATGAAAACCACTCGAAATCGACACCCCACTCGGCGATTTTCAGGTGGCCGTGGCAGGGGGGAGGGGTGGATTTTTTTGGGAGTTTTGAAGGGAGGTGATTTGTATGTTGCCAAAAATAGGGTCAGAAATTTTCGGGGGCCATTTTGGTTCAGGGGTTGGATAGATCAGGAATGGTATGAAATGCCTAGAAACGGTAGGATTTCGCCTGACAAGGATTTTTTTTGGGGAGGGTATTTTTTGGGGTCAACTGCACACCTTTTTAAGGTCTACCTCTCACCTGTGACATTCCAAAATAGAAGACGAATATAGAAGCTGTACGTCAGTGCTACACTAGATCTCCTTGTTGTGAGATAAGGTACTAATGACACAATATACCCACTTAGCCACTAGTTTATTTGGAGTATTTTTTGGGGTAAGAGTGCAATTTTGCAAAAAATAAAAACAAAAAAAAATTATTTGTTAATTGCTAACAAATGTGCCTAAGAAAACAAGACCTAATTAGTCGAAATCTCGAGATCTTGCTCCACAGCCTCACCCCCTTGACCTTTTAAGTTAAAAAATTTAAATAAGGTGATTTAGGGTGTGACATCTAACACCGAACACACACACACACACACACACACACACATTACGTAGAACATCTGGAATATTTCCAACTGGTTTTTTGGGTTCCTTAGGTGTCAAAATGTAAAGATCCAGTGAAAACTGCATATACCGATTGCATATACCAGTGAAAACTGCAAATATGGACCGATTACCATACTTTCCCTTCTATAGCTAAAGCATGCTATAGCGCTAGGCAGGAAAGTAAGATTTCTTCACTTTTCTGTTTGAAATTTACAATGCACAAACTTCATTTTTAACCACATTTGTCACAAGAAGAACTAGCAAAATATCAAGACAAATATAATTTTTATATATTTTTAGAAAAATTAGAAAGTAGATTAAAAAGTACAACAAATTTTTATTTCAGAACATTTGTTTTTACCTAGTGACTAATTTCTCATGTATCAAATTACAGCAAAAACTTTTTATGGCTAAAAACTATGCCTTTGTAATGAGAAATTACAGAGTGAGACAACTAATGAAAATAAACTATAGCATTCCTTTGAATTTTCTAAGCACTAGCGAGTTATAAATTCTATTGTTAATTATAAAATTAATCTATACAAAAAGAAAATCAATTGGCTGCTAACAAAAGAAATTGTCGTTACACAAGGTAACCTGTACCACATTACACTGTGATAAGAATATTCTAATAATGTCAAGTGTCAAACCATTAATATAAAGAAAACATAATGCAAGATTACAGAAAAGCACTTTTTTTTACATCCAGTTTGATAACCTTGGCCTGGTGGTAAGCTAATATCAGCTCCTAAGCTGACAATATAGAATCTGTATGCAAAACAATTTTATCATTTTTTTGCTTCAAGAATGCAGTTGATGATTTGCAAGTGTTTAATACACTTTTTGATTTTGAAGTTGAAGAGCAACAAATACGTGTGCTTAACATATTTTTCACTGAATCAAGCAATAGCAAGTTCCTGAATATAATGTTATATATATATTAATGTTATTTGTATTGTTATATATGTTTTTATTTTACAATGAACTAGTTAAAACTGATTCTATATGATATAAAAAAAAAATTTGAAAATGTTCAATCTGTATAATTTGCTAAATTATTACACTAATCAAAAAAATTTTGGTTAGTGATGTCTTTTTTGATTGTGTACAATTAATAACCATAATATGCAACAAAAACCCAAACCTGCTGGTTTCCAATAATTTTAAATGCTACTTTTCTAATAATTCAACAAGAAATCAAGCCATGAAAAAGTCTCCCGAGCCTTACTAACCTAACACCTTAAAAAAACAATTTTGGAAAAAATAAATTATCACTAAAATTATCTAACAATGAAAAATGTTGCGTAAAATTGTGGGTGGAATTTTTTATTTAATGGTTTATTTGAGCTCATTTTCTAAGAATGAGATGACTGTGGGTTGGTTCCTTGCTCAACACTATCAAGTTAAACCATGTTTTCAAAAACTTTTCAAAAGACTAAACTCCCAGTCTCAGAATGAATTCTCCATGTATCTTTCCTTATACAATGTGTTGCTCTTCTTCCACTATGCTGTCAGTACAAAGAGTTACTATTCTTATTTACAGCAAAATACAGCATGATTACAATACTAACATTAGCAATAATACTATGAATTTAGGATCTGGCATGTACATCCAAATTGTACGGCAAGTGTCTGAACTACCCTGTTTCTCCCCCAATTTTGCAATTGCTAGGTAGCAGTCAGCACTTTCAATAGCAAATTCAGAGGGGCAGCCTTCCCAAAATGTTTCTAACCTTATTATAGATCATGTAAATAAATACTACAACAGAAAAAAGACAAAAGACTACAATAAACATGCAGTCTGATCAAATTCCAATTCTGATTACTTGGATTAAGATTCCACTTTTCATAGAATCGGCTTAAGGGTATTTTATTAGATTCACAATTTAAGGGTTATGGCAAAAATATATAATTATAGCCTCTAGACTACATTAAAAATTAGTCCTAAATTTATTAAATTATAATTTAGTAAGGAGATGAGGCATTTTTTTACCTTAAGCAAATCAATTTGTTTTTTAACATAATTCAAGTTAATTGGTGGAAGATAAACATCTCTCAAATGCTCATTCACAGTAGCAAAACGTTCTTCTTTTAAACGTCGACTGTACTGTTCAAAATAATCAATTACATTTGTTGGTCGTTCTTCAATTATCTTTTTTAATAGTTCACTTAGATGAGTCCACCTAAAAAATACAATGAAGATGGTGTTAAAACTAGTAAACCACCAAACTCATAACTTAACTTATTGGTGTGACAAAAATGCATCATACATGAACAAATTACATACATCTAACTCTGAAGAAATGGAAAACTCTCTTAACCTTATACCATTTATTGTATGTAAAAAGGATATTTTGAATTTTATTACTCATAAAAATTCCATAATCTTAAAAGTTTGGTTCACACTTATTAAATCATACCTTGATTACCTTCCTTATTCAATACATCATTTTCATTTACTAAAATCAGGGAATTCACCTAATTTGATGCTAAATTAGTTTTATTTTAATGCATGTGAGCATAATTAACAAATATAATCAAGGAGACCTGTGCAAAAATTTCACATATTGCCTCAGTTAGAGTAAACTTCCAAGTTTGATATGACACATGGGTTAAAAATTTTATAAAAAATAGATAAAAATCATATTAACTGCAGTAATAATTTATTTCTAAGAGAGGAAAAGTAAGGAGAGTGATTGAAAAGTTTCAGTAACAAATTGTACAGAACAATAGATAAGATGAAAAACATAGTTGCTAAAAAATATCTTGGTGTATAACGTTAATAGAGTGAATGTATCATGTAACAACATTTGTTCTGAATTTTCTATAATGGTTACTTTTATATGTTGAAATGACTTAGCTCTAGAAAAAGTAACATACAACTGGCCATTGCAGTGACATGACATACACCAACCACTGATGGCGATTGAATGCATCAATGGCCCAGTAAAAAAAAATTGAATTTTAACTCATTTTTTACACTTTCAACATTTTTTCACTTTCTTTTTTTTCATCTTAAATCTGTTTGATGCACACCTGGGAGATGATTCCCTACACAGCAAAACCATATTTATAGATAGGGGTTTGTATTGATAGCATCTTATAAATGGTGCACAACTATTGTCTTTTTTTAGCCTAAAATACATAAAGACAACACCTTAGCATCAATCATGAAAATATTATGAGAGTCATTACAAAACAGGTGAGAAAAGAAGCCTTGCTTCTCAAAGGTGGAATAAATATGACCTTTGGGTTGGAATGTTTAAATAAGTTGAAATAAAATACAGACAAAAACCATATTTTGTTTTATTAGCATTTGTTCTGTGGAACAAACAATAAAAATGGAACTTTGGGTTTTTTACAGTGCCACAGTCCATATAGCATTTATTTTGTTAAAAAGTATATGAAATAGACTAGGTTATTAATTAACTTTCATATCTCTACAAATTAAACAATGTATGCAATTTAATATTTTAATGGCACAATGATAAAATTGTAAACTGCACTCCTAATAACATCAAGATTCTGCGACACCTGGCTGGGAAGATCCTAAAAGTTGATGTGGAGTAAGGATAAAACATCAACAGCTAAAGTAACATTTACTGAATTGGTTTCTCTAGATCATCAAATTTAAACAGCTATGGATATATTTTCCCAGCCTACTGCTTGAATTTGTTGAAAAGAGTATAAAAAATATTCAAGGATGGTGATGCACTTAACAGATAAAACAAAAACATTACCTATCAAGCCATTGTTGTAGACTTTTAAAAGTAATTTTGTTTTGATTTCAACAATCTGAAGAATATAAATAAACTCACTATTGTACATCAACATGGGATCATGTTGATCCCACGGGATCATGTTAAATCAACATGAGGATAATGTTTCTAGTACATGAATAGTAAGTATCTGAATGAAATTCAAATTATCCTATGTTCAAATTAAATAATATTTTATTACAAAAACAAAGTCATATGGTAATTAAGTTATTAATCTTTTTTTTAATTAAAAAGAAACATTTAAAATTTTTTGAACAATAGTGCATTAAAATAAGAAAAACACTTGAGTTATGTGGTTTGTATTAAAGGGGTAATGTTAAAAATTATAGGGAGGTGGGAATATGAGAACTTTCACACTTGATTATGAATTTCGTAATTTTTGATTATGATGCAGTACTTGAAAAAGATTATGGATTCATAATTTTTTTTATTGTTTTAAACAACCAATTTTTAATACAACCACCTGCCCTCATTTGCATACATAGATACATCAAACTTAACTAACCACGTTAACTTTCAGTTTTTAGAATCAGAAATTACAGACCATTCAATATACAAAGACAACTGAAAATTACATAAAGCAATCTATAAAATACTTATAATAAACAAGTAAGTGTGCTTTATATTAATCAATAAAGTTCATTAACATAAATTAATTTATTTAGTCACAATATTTTATAAAACAAAGGGAAATAAATAAATTATGCTCACAATCTAAACTGCTATATTATATGCTATACGTTATATATTATATGATAAACAATTATTCAATAGAATGAATAGCTCATAAGTTTAAAAAAAAATGTTTCAAATTTTGCTGTTATTAACATACCCAAATATTGATGTAATATTGAATAACACACCAAAAAATCATTAGTGAAACACTTTGTAACATCATTTCAACCAATGTAATCTTAAATTTCTTTGACATTTTCTTTTTATCTCTAGCAATAGATAACATTATTATTAATTCATTATTTATTTGTTTACTTTGGGTGAAAAATAATTTTTATTTTTTTGATGTCTTTTTCAGAATGACGCTCATTGAAAGCTTATATGAAAAGTTGTATGTGTGAATAATAAAATGTAATGAAAATATCTCAATTAGCGGCTAAGTTTTTTCTTTACACAAAAAGTTATTTTTTAAATTCATTGTGCTGTTGATAACTGAAGTCAGTCAAAAATCTTTCATACATTTCTACACTATTAAATTAAATAAAAAGTGGAAATGAAAATCTTAGGATATTTGAGTTCTTGAGACACAGAAGTCATTTAAAAAAAATGGCTTTTTTGATTTTCTAGAAGATTCTTTTGGAATTAATTATAACAGTTCCTAGTTTTAGCATGTGTATATTTAGTCACTATGTTAATTCATCACTAAGTATATTGATGATGTTTGTGTGTTATATACAGCATTAAATATCAATATATTTCACACCAATATCAGGTAATTTATATTTTTAATTTTTGTTAATTCCTTCCTGTTCTTCATACTCCATACTTTTTACTTATATATGGATTTATTTTATCACCATACTGTTTAATATTTTTATGCAATTGCTCCCTTTTTTTGTTATCAAAATCAAACTTAAATTAAGTATTATATTTTTTAATACTTGTGCAATTTCAGTTTTATTTTTTTTAAATAAAACAAAATCATAAAACAAATGTTATTGAGAATTTAGTTTTAAAACTTTTATGTTATGATTCAGTATTCGGATGTCTGTTTATGTGATGACTTTATTTTACTAGAATAATAAAATCATCGAGTTCTGCACGGGATCCAACATAAATTTTCATTTGTTTACCACACTGTTACAGAACAAGGAAAAATCTACAGTGGTTATAGTAAAACATCTATCTGTTAAATTAACTTTAATATTATTTTCTCATTTTTGTTAATAAATTAAAATGGCACTTGTGTATTATAATGGCGCCAGATCATTGGGAGGTTTTAACCAGCATGACTGGTGGTGAGTTAAATAATAAGAAAATAAATAAATAAAATTATAAATGTAATCTTTTTTTTTTCCTGTTTAGCCCCTGATAATTACCATTCAGATAATACTTCAGAGGATGAATGAGGATGATATGTATGAGTGTAAATGAAGTGTAGTTTTGTATAGTCTCAGTTTGACCATTCCTGAGATGTGTGGTTAATTGAAACCCAACCACCAAAGAACACTGGTTTCAACGATCTAGTATTCAAATCCATATAAAAGTAACTAAATTTACTAGGACTTGAACTCTGGAACTCTCGACTTCCAAATCATCTGATTTGGGAAGACACATTCACCACTAAACCAACCTGGTGGGTTGCTCCTGTAGCCTTTTTTTTTCACTCTACTCCCCTGGGCCGGTCCAACTGGTTGATATTGCGCCACCCAGGGGAGTGTCTAGTGTACTCTAACGAGCCTCCCCACCTACTGGCTGTAAGTCCGGCATGGCAGGTCGGCTAGCCGATCAGCTCTTTTGAGTGATATACTTCTTTGCCCAAAATTTTGACACCACGCCATACATCGGATAGTCATGACGTGGTGCCGGGTCTTTTACTTCATTTAATTCTTATTCTCAGAGCCTATCAATCCCCTGGAGTCCTCAACGGATCATTGAGAACGACACACCTCGGCGTGCCGTCGTGTCGTCTTTCACCACTGAGGCTGTCCACCCTACCCTATTCTCACTAATATCCCATTTGTTTCTCGTCCACGTCTTTCTCTGATAGCACAGCATTAATGAATTCTGCTACTTTTTTCCAGTTTATTTCATTCCTGAGCATATAAACTATCAGTTCTAATGGGCTCTTGCCCTTGATACCAGAGTCCGTTCTTTTTGCTGCCCACTTCTCGCAAAAGAAGAATGTATGTTCTGCGTTATCTGCTCTCCCACAGTACATGCACTCTGGTCCTGGCCTTCTTCCAACACGATGGAGGTACTCATTAAAATTGCCGTGACCTGTGAAAAATTGACTGATATAATAATTAGTCTCCCCTTGCTTCCTGTCCAATCATGCATCCAGATCGGGAATCAATTCTTTAGTGCGCTTGGTCGGTCCATCTTCTCGCCATCTGTTTTGCCATCTCAGTCTTAATCTTGATTTAGCTTCATCTAGTTCAAGGCCCTGCACCCTCTCAACTCTGTTCAGAGCCATCAAATCTGTCGGTGGGACCCCAGACAGTACGCACAATGCATCATAGGAGACCGTCTTGTAAGCTGATACGACCCCCAGCAACAGCCTCCTATGAGTGCTCACTAGTCTGTTAAAATTCCTCTTTATACTGACTGAGGGCCACCACACGGGTACCGCATATAGCATTATCGAGATCACAGTAGACGATATTGCTCTTCACTTAGAGGATCTTGGGGCCCGCTGATTTGACATAATCGATTTGCCCAGTGTATAACTTTCCTCGCCGCCTGGACCGTCGAGTGACCCTTCCAGAATTCATACTGGTTGTCGCTAATTCCTGACCCTTCTTCTAACTCCTTAACAATTCGGCAAGCCAACTTTTTTTCTACTACCTTCCCCATAGTATTAAGGAGGCTCAATGGTCTATATACTGTCTCCATTATCATTTGTTCCTTTTGGAAGGAACACCACTCTAGCCTCCTTCCAGTAACTTGGGAAGGTCTTGTTCTCTAAACTGTGGCTGGCCACTTCGAGTATCTCATAAGGGACTTTCTTGATTAGCCCTTTGAGGAGTGCAGCGGGAATACCATCAGGACCCGGGCTCTTCCTGTTACCAAGCTGTTCAACTGCCACGTGTAATTCTGAGAACATAAAGCTTCACAATCTATTGTGTTTTCTTCCGTTTCACCTCTGCAGGGAAAAGTTCATTAATCTGAAGCTCTATCTGCGCCTTACTTAGTGTGGGCAAGCACCTGCCGAAACGCTTGGTAACAATTCTGTATGCTTGCCCCCAGGGATCCCCATCCAACTCCTCGCAGAGCCTATGCCAGTGCTTCCTTTTAGACGTTCGAATCGCTTTATTTAAAGCACGTCTGGCCTCTATGTAGGTAATGGACGCTTCTTCATACTCCTGTCCACCGCTTACCCTAAGTCTTTGTTTCCTTCTTCTGTAAAATTGAAGGTGCCTTCTTAGGGTTTCTATTTCTCGATTCCACCAGTAGACTGGGTCTCTCTTTGTGCTTCTATGGACTTCCCTACCCATCTCCTGTTTTATGACATTAGCCAGCGCGATTGGTGTAAGTTCTCTATATTGCTGAGCCTTACTGCCGTTCTACTGACTATCCTCTCTATTTGTTCCGTCGTAAGCCTGCAGGGGGGCGTTTTTTCTCTAGTTACAAAATCTGGATCATTTATGCTGATTATGGTGGCTAGGTGATCACTAGCCACATCATGTGGTAGCACCCGCCACTCCCACTGCTCCCTTCTCCACCTATCATCAAGGATTGTTAAATCTAGGACTGACGAGTGTCCTCTCGCCTCATAAGTGGGAGTACCATCGTTTACGCAATGGCAGCCACAGCTTCCATTGCCAGTCAGAATCTCGCCTCTTTGATTGGTGTTTGTACTCCCTGCTGCGATTGCTTTACTATTAAAATCACCTAATATAATAACTTTCTTGAGTTCACTGCTGTCCCATGTATTGTGTCCAACAGTCTTGTAAATTCTTGTATATCACAATTAGGTGATACATACACACCAATCACGAGTCTACTGCCAACATGCCTCTGGATCTGGACGAAGTTCTCCAGGCTATCCTCCCACTTACGTACTTAATGGCTATGTACCCGTCTGTGTCCGCAACCCAGCCTGTTCGACCAGGGACATATTTATTTGGCTCAGTGACGATCAGTAGATCAGCTCTCTGTTCAATAACCAGTTCGCTGACAAAGTCATGAGATAAGGTACACTTCTATTTGCATTGACCAATAAAACTCTAAGCATTCGAGTACTTTGGGCACCCCCAGCCTCCGGTGCGGTGTTCTTGGCTTCCACAATCTAGACAACTGCTGTGTTCCTTGCAGTCAGCAATCTTATGACCTTTGCCTCCACAATTGAAGCAAATATCCATTCTATCGTGCCTGCGATGACCCGAACACCAGCACCTATAGCACTTCTCTTCTTCTTCTCTTATATAAGTGTGTCAATTGACCCAGCCTATCTTAATTCGTTGTTCAACTAACTTGCATACGGCTCTGTATGATGTAATTACTGTTATGTTTTGCGTTTCCCCGTATCCCTTCCTTATTGAGGAAATTTTAACTTCATCGTTGCTTCCAATCCTATTTATGACTGCAGCCATGATCTCTTGTTCTGACACATCAGATTCGACGTCCCTTATATGAACTACTGTTCTTCTTCCTGATCTAGATTTTAGATCTACTTGTAATTTTGCCGCTTTGTCACGAAGCACGTTTGTGAATTCGGTCGCCTTTTGCGCTCCTTGGATTCTAACGTGTAATTCTTCGTTTTTCTCTATACGGAGAGAGATGACATCTTTAGCCTCATCGTCATTGACAGCAAACTTCATTGTAGTAAGTAATTCGGCATATGTTTTGCCTGCTGCTTTCACAATAACAGTACGGCTCTCCTCCGCAGGTGGCGTTGCTCTTTTAATAGCCGCTTGCCCCGGTCTTGTTTGCCTTCCTTGTTTATCCGCATGCATGGTCAGAACTTTGACCGGCTCCACTTTGTATTTAGCCAAGTATGAAACAATCTTTTTGGCATAATTGCCGATATTCCCCGACGGCAGTATAAATGCAACATCAGAGGATTGCTGCATTACCTTCCTGACCGCTCTCAACACTATCTCCATACATGCCTTTTCAGATAGTGTTGAGTCATAGTATATCTTGAACTTTAGATCTCTTGATCTCCACAGATTGTTCGTTGATTATGGATATCTCCTCTTTCAGAATATCTCCTGCTAAAAATTTTTTGGGGTATGTAAAATGTATTCTTCCAAAAAACCTATCAAAAATTTTGGGTGAGGAGGGGGGTGGGCAATGGACCCGGAAGGATGTGGTTCGTAAAGATCTGAAGGAATTTTTGAATTTGGATGTGTGGAAGCAGAAATATACAGAAAAAAACTTTTCCCTCTATAAAACTCTACTCAGTTGGACTTAGAATAATTTTCACCAAGTCTCGCGTTTTACTGGAAATAATTCTAAGTCCTTGTTTACTTCTTCGTAATGACGTCACCAGCAAGCCTAGACTTGCCGGTTCGACTTAGAAAAATTATAACAATATTCTATACTATATGTATAACCTCAAAATAAAAATTTAGCACAACTAATACTTTTTACTCACTCACATGACTTATGATGTCTTGTCAATACACTTAATACCGATATTAAATCCTAAAACACCTTAATATCGCACCAAAACCAAAATGAAATAAAAAAAACTCACTTTTCACAACAATAAGCAGTATCTTAAAAAAAGGCTAATATCTTTAACAATCCGTGTCAAAAACTCGTAAAACTTTGTAAACTCGTCCGTTATTCCAATCCACTATGATTCCTGATGTACAGTTCCGTTAAATTCTCCAAAAATCCTATCAAAACACTATAAGAACGCAGAGCGAAAATATCCCTGTTACCACTAAGGAGTCTCCAACTCGACTTGCTCCTGTAGCTTACTGGTTTGCAACCACACACCCAGATATTTAATACATCTAGATGTGGGGATTATCGTATCACCTACTCTGACTCATATTTCACTGATTTTTCTCCTGCCTGTATGCGACTCCCGATGACTTATTAGGCGCTAATGTCAGTCCTCTCCCTTCAAGCCACCTTTGTATACTATCGTCACGGTTGCTGCACAATCTTCTACTTCTTGTTCCGTCTTGCCGGCGACCAGCACATTGGTATAAGCTATCAATTTGGCATCCCCTTCAAAACTTCGGTCTCAATACTCTGTCGAAGGCTCAAGGACCGAACCCTGTGAAACCCCCTACCCGAATATCTCTACCGGAATTTCGCCCTCTTTGGCACATACATGGATACTTGCATACATGTATTTTCCTCTGGTGTAGATAAGAGTTCATTATGCCCCTCAGATAATTATTAATATTGCTTTCTCATAATGCTCCGTTGATTACGGGCCAAGGGAGATAGCCGAAAGCGTTCCTGACATCTAGTAAGGCCACTAACGGAATCCTCCCTCGATACAAGTTGCCACCCGCTCGGTCTGCAGACCGATTAGTTACGAATAGTAACGCATCTACCGTGGACCTCTCCTTCACAAAACCGTATTGTCTAGGAGAGAATCTACCCGTCGTTTCTAACTCCAACAATCAACAATCAGTCTTTCAGATAGTTTACCGATCGTGTTTAACAGACAGACTGGTCGGTACGTGATTCCTTCCATCACTCTATCCCTCTTCTTAGGTACCAGAACCAGTACGGCTCTTCCCAGCATGCTAAAACGAGAGCCCTCTAGGGCCCGATTAAAGACATCTAACACAATCCAGGGGTGTTTGGCCACCATTTCCTTGACTATTTTACCAGGAACCAAATCTGGTCTTGGACTCTTGTTGGGGTGTAATGTCTGATTCAACTACTGGGAACAGTTCCTCTACAACTCGCAGCGTTACCTCACTAGAAAGAGGGGGGCTGGTCGTCCAAATCGGTCCATGACCAGTTTGTAAGCATCCACTCCCAGGGGTTTACTTCAAGATCTTCCAGCAGTTCGCTCCATGCCCTAACCTTGGCGTCCTTTATTGCATTTGTTAATGCCTTCCTGGCACGGTAGTAATCTTCTCTTAGCCCTTCGTCAACACTACTGTTCCTCCTAGTATCTCGCTGCAGCCTACTCCTTGAGGCAAGTGTTGCAGCTCTCCTTTCGACTATGAAAGAGGACCACCAATAGAGTCTACGCTTACCCGGACCTTCCCTTGACCCAGTACGTCTGCATACATTTTCAAAGTATTCCGATACTGATATTCCGTTATTTCGTGATTTCCGTGATTGTGGAGATCTGGTAATCCGTGATTTGTGTATCTCCACAGAACATACTCGAAACCTCGTCTACAACATCTCTTGTCAGTCTCTCTGTAGGTTTCCAGCGTGGAACTCTAACTAGTCCAAGTCGGAGGTATCCAACCGTAAACGTGATTGTGGCTAATTCTTGTTTTCACCGTCCAGTTGCTTATATTCAGCACTACTCTTTCAGTCACAGCCGTCACGTCCACGATCGAACCACTACCTCGTCCAAAATAAGTGGGGACACGTCCCCTACTGCATGCGACAAGTCCCACCGCCGCAAACATGGTCGCCATGGCGTATCCACGACCTGTGAAAATCCTACCACCCAATTCTTGACATTCAGAGTATAAGTCTCCCGTTAAAACTAAAGGCCTACGGCTTCTTCTTATCAATTCTTCTAGCTCGTCAATAAATTGGTGAAATCTTGCTTCCCCTGAATTTGAAGAAATATAACCCGAAATTAAAACGTGATCTGTTAACTCAACCGCAACAAACCCGTTTCCTGTAGTAACTCGTGACTGTGCGAACCGCCCCGAAAAATTAAGTATGGCTGTATCAGCATTTCGGTCAACTTCCCAAGTATGGGCTGCTACTCTTCTCATATTTGACTCAGAAATCGTCTGGAAATCGACTCCGTCGTTCACTGCCATCCTCCAAATCAGATCGTGTGCCACAGCACTACGATTTGCATTATATTAATTTTGTCCGTCGTTTACAGACCCCACTATCGGCTCGATGGCCAACTGTGTTACATTTCAGACATTTTAGGAGTTCAGAGCATTCCCGTTTTTTTGTGGCCCTTTCCCTCACAGTTATAAGATCTGCCGGTGCGATCAGGTCCATTACACTAGAGGAGGAATCCAACAATGCCTGCAGCCTGCTAAGAATTGATTGAAGTTCTCTCTCATGAGTATTAATAAAACCGCTTAAACCAGTATCATGATTCTGTGTGAGTATGTATAGCGCAAGGTCCAGCCGATCTCTCAACTCCTTTAAGTTACCAGGTGGAGCTCTTCCATTGACCACTGTTTGACGCTCTTCCTTCATTTTTTTTGTGGCTGTTTTAGGAACGTTAGTCCCGACCGAAGTTGCATCAGGTGATTCATCTTCCTCCATTAGGGTTTTCTCTCCTCGTTGCCACATATGAAGTTAGAATTATTTTTAACTACTACCAATGTGTACTACGCTCGATTACGCGTAGTTTGATAGGTTCAAGAAAAAAAGGTTTGACGGGGGGGTTTGGGGGGAGGTAAAATGTGTAAAGTCAAAAAAGGAATAAAAAATTGGGGGGGGGGTCCAAAAATGTATTTCTTCAAAAAGGGGTCAAAAAAAATTGTGGGTGAGGGGGGATCAGGTGTCGGCCAGTAAACTCGGTGAACAATTTTCAAAGTCCTTGTTTATAGCAGTTTTCTTGTCATGACTTGTAGACCTTATACCAATTAAGGACCTTATATCAATTATAAACCTTATTACCGTAGGCAATAAGGTCGAACTCACCAAAATCGTAATAAAAAAGTAATAAAAGTCCGTTGTTCAAAAATCTAGAAAATCACAAAACACATCTACGAAATTCAGACTAGTTCCAGTCGCACAAGTCAATAAATTCTGAAAAAACCGTCCAAAAATACAAAAGTTGAAGAGCAAACTGTCAGTATGTCCACGCCGTGTAAGAGCTCTAGTTCAATTCATAAATATAATCTAACCAAACTTAACCTAATCAAGGATAGGCTCGCTAACCTTGATTAGCGAGCAAAGCCAGCGTAGGTTAAGCGTGATTAGATTATATTTATAATCTTATTTATTTATTTTCTTATTTCAATATACCGTTTCAGTGGCGCCATCTGAGAATTAACTAACTACAGAAGCGTTGTACATATATCCTTCCACCTACAGTTGTGCCGTTATAATACATAAGTACCATTTAAAATTTATAATTATTTAAATTATAAAAAAATATTCTAAATATTAATTTTCTGTGAAAATGTTCACAGCTTAAAATAATGAAGGTCAACATTAAAGTAATAACACAAAATTACAAATATGCATATTATGATAAATTTACGTATAAAACAAAAAAAAAATGTATATATTTTTTTATAAGGATATAAATTAAGCCCTAAAATGAAGTAATAATTCTGATATATTATTTAATGATTTCATTCAATTTTCCACTAGATAAATAAAAAATAAAAATCAGTAAAAAATTATTAAATATAAGTTATAAAATCTCATTAATAATTATTTAAATAGTGGAATGACAGCCGTAATTCTAATGACATCTAAGGAAAAATATGATGTTTTGTAGGCTGTTGAATTACTCAGCAACTCAATAGCTGAATAAACTGGATAAATTCAAAATCCAGTTCAAAATCATACCAGCAACTAATGTAAAATTCAAGTGAGATTAACTAAGCAATAACATACTAATGCATCTTATAAATGCAGCAATAATAATAAAATAATAATATATAATTATTATCCTAAAAATATTTCTTACAAAGAATCATTTGTATCTCCACATTGCATAAGATAGGCTTGTACATTTGTAAATTCTTGCTGTAAACTACTTTCACTGCATTCCTCATTATATGAAGGGACAGATTTAATGCTAGATTCTTCAGATGTTGACATAGTGGTGAATTGTTAGAAATTTTAATTTCGTTTTTCTTGTCTTATATTTCTGTATTTATATACAAAAACAACAAAAGTAATGGAAAGACAATTTGTTCTTGGAATAAAATTTGTTTCACAATTATGCTAGTTTATGTTCATTCTTCTTCTTCTTTTTTAGATAAAATAAACAAAAACCATATTGAGAGAAACAAAAAAAAAATTACATAATTTAATTATCATTTTCATTATTGAATGAAATTATTTTAATTACATTTAATTTTTTAAATTAAAGTTTTCAAAATTAAAAATATATTACTTAACTATTTTCTTATTATTCATGGAAAATAAATAAATTTGTGACCAGTATTTGTTACATAAAACAAAATAAATTTACTGAAAGCTGATGGAGTTCTTCAGTACATATTCTTATATAGATTAGAAAGAGAATTTTCTAGAATTTATAGCAAGTAGTCAATCGAGAGCAGAGACAAACCTCTTTTGCCGCACTGTCTGTGTGCTCATTGCTAGAAATTCCAGTATGGCTCAGGATCCAGCAGAAGCTCACAGTTGAATTACGACTAGTTATTTGCAAAATAACACACTGAATCTCACAGTCTGTTGTACACGCCACTAAATTTCCTGTAAGGCACTCATGGAATCTGAGCAAACAAGTATATATTGAAATGTTGAGCTAATTATACTTAGGGCATTATTAGTAGCAAACAGCTCTCCATGAAAATACTGACGCTGCGGGAAGGCCAAACATATTCTGTTCCCATCCACAGAAGCATAACCTACAGAACTAACGTTTTTAGAGCCATCCGTATAAACTGTAGCAACAGGATTCACGCTATTAATAATAGTATAAAATTTGTTTCGCAAAATAACCAGATTTGTGTTCTTTTTATTATACAGACAAAGATAAAAGCAGTAATTAACAAGAGAAGGCCGCCAAGGGGGTAAAGACATGGAGCAACAGTAAAGACGGGAGGTAAATGTTTATTTAGAGCTGAGTAAAGGTGCTGAACTCTGATGCCTAGCGGAGAAGTAGGTCTTAGCTGTTATTGGTATCAATTAAAACGCTGGCTGTAGAATACCGCATCAAAGACTGGATGAGTTGTTGGACTTTAATCCGAGCCACATTAGGAGCATATCATTTGCTTCCAACTATTCCAAAGAGATGGCTTACCACTGTCCACCAGCACACTTACCACGGAGCTAGAGCGAAAAGCACCCGTGGCAAGATGTATGAATGAATGATGACTGCATCAAGCATGTTAAATGCGACGAATAAGCCACCCAGCCGTAGTCTAATCGGGAACAGATTAGAGCTCGGTAGAAGGGTAAAATGCACATACGATCGGCTCTCCAACAGTATTAGATAGAACTCTTAGCATGTCAAACATTTCACCTTCAGCTCTTTCAAATATGTTACCCACGTTATTCGTTGGTCTAACCACATTCCTAGAAATCTAACCTGCGTGCATACCTCAACTGGTACACCATGTAAATACAGTTGAGGGTCAACAACTTTCCCTCAACCGGGAAAAAGCAAATGCTTTTCGTTTTTTTTCCGGGGAAAACTAGAATTCAGTAGATTTACACAACGATTCTATGCGGGTTATTGAGTTTTGAAGCAAACTCTCACCTGTAGCTAACGTTTTACATACGTAAACAGAAAAATAATCTACAAATAAAGAACACATAGCGAGTTTTTGCACGCAGTTTGTTATACTATTTATGGCTACGGCAAACAAAGTAACACTGAGGACACTTCACTGAGGCACTCCGTTTTCTAGTGTGAAACTTTCAGATACCATCCTTCTGGCTCGAACTCGGAAGGAGCGACTTGATAAATGGAGGAGGAAACCCTTGATAAATGCGAGGAGATTACCTTGTATACCTCATTCATGAAGTGTATTTAGGATTCCTTTTCTCCATGTCGTGTCGTAGCAAATCGAAAGTACAGCAACCAGGCGTTGGCGAAACAAAAAGGTGAATAGCAGATTCCAGGGCAACTACGTGATCAACAGACGATCTACCCTGGCGGAAACCGCATTGTTCTGGGGCAATTAGGGCGTTTCTCTCTAGGTACCACACTAGACGACGGTCTACTAGTCGTTTCATCACCTTGCACAAGGTACTGGCCAAGGAGTTAGGACAATAACTTGTGGGGCATGATTTATTTATCTTTATCAGGTTTCAGTACGGGGATTACCAGTGCCTCTGATCAAGAATCTGGAAACATCTGGTCAGAGAATATTCTATTATAGATACACAAAAGTTGTCATAGGGCACGGTATGGAAGGTGTGATAAAATACTGAACCTGATATTAACATTTCCGTTGGAAGTGTCACGAGAATTATTCAAAGCAACCTTAGCTCATTACAAAAAAGGGTATGTTAAATTCATTTTGCGAGTCCTCAATCACAATGGGATATTTTTTACCTGCAACTTATATCTCACAAACTCGGAATAGTATGATGATATGTGAAACTGCCCTTAACGACCTTCCGAAGGTGTTCGCCACATCAACTGTTCTGTTCGGACTTCATCTCCTTTTTTTCTATTGTTTTTTTTTTTTTTTTTTTAATTTAAATATATTGATTTATTAATAATTAATTATTAATCTCTGATTGTAAAAATTTTTACAGTAAATAATAATTCAATAATAAAAATAAATAAAAGAATTATGAAAAAATATCAGAAGTTATTAATGAAATAAAATTTTATGTACTTTACATTTAAAAAAAATGTGTATTTGTAATTTAATAGGCATACAAGGAAGTCATGTGGTGTACACATATGATTTTTTAGCAGATTGTTTTGTTTGGGTCATTCCAATCTAAGGTTTTTAGTGACAAAATGTATCAAAGAAGTCTTTTGGTCAAATAGCAAAGAATTGTCTATTTCAATATTTTTTCCTTGAAATACACAACAGTCTCTTCAACATGGTCCCAGCTGGGTGTTTCCTTTAACAGCATCCATGTGCATGAAATAAAATTAGAGAACAACACAATCCAGTTACTTAAATATTTAACGCAACCAAGATAAAACTTCATTTTTGAACTTGGTTTCATCTGACTGGATGATTTCATTCCTTTTAAGTACACCAAATGATAAAAATTGTTGATCTTTTCTTTTAGAAACTACTTCAAGCATGTTTTCCAATACAGCATGGATCTCAATAACACTTTTTGTGCTTCCTTTAATTTTTTTAATTCCTTGGTGTAAAGTTAAGGATAAACTATAGGATCAAAGTTTCATTCAAAGGTTCATTAAAAAATGTGAGCAAAATCTGTGGGTCCTTTTCTTCAGTCAGTAAAAAAATCCTTTATGGCATTGTAAAGTTTTAAAACCTGCTCTACTGTGGGCATTAAAGATAACTGAGTTTTTGAATGACACAAAATATTATCAAATTCAACATCCACCATTTGACAACATTCTTTCAGCCTCTCTGTGTGTACTGTATACACAGAGTAATAAGAGGACTACTTTACAATTATACTTTCTATATTACAACTTAATCTGTCAGTTGTTGTACCAACACAATTGTGCAGCACATGTGCCAGGCAGTCTACCCCTTCAATATTATCATGTAGGTTATTTTTCAGTTTAGTAAATACATTACATTTTTCTTACCTGTTCAAACCACTGAAGTTCTGTGTTAGTGTTGTCACTACAGAACACAATGCATCTGCTTCCATATAATTTACAACCATTAATGCTTTCCAAGCAGAAATTACAGATACTTCATCAGAAGTTTCACAAGGCAAGGAACCAACTCCTTAGCAATTTTGACTGTATCCCTTTGTTTATGTTGAAAAACTGAACTACAATGGAAAAATGTCAAAGCTTTGTGATTATTAGCATCCATTAAATGCCATAAAAAGGAGATTTATATATTTTGCCAGCACTAGTTTTAAAGCCGAATGGAAGTATCTGTAAATATATGAAATTATAAATACATCAGTTGCAGTGGAAATTTTACTAGACACGTTTTGCTATTCTGATTGCTTTTTGGTTAACGGACTAACTTTTTACAGTGATTTTTAAGTGTTCGACCTTATTGTTACATATAATAAGAACGGTAGTTGGTTGTATTATTGTTATGCAAGTTTTTGCAAGTGTATAGAGACAAACAAGGACTTCAAAAATTTTTCGCTTCTTTTCTTATACAGATGAACTGAATTATTCCAAGTCCTGCAACCAGTTACAAGGTGGAATACCTTTTCCCGTTTACTCCTCTCCCCTTCTCCCAATCCCAAGATCCTCCCGGATCGTATAGATACGGGACCTTCCCGACCCTCTGAACCCTTCTCCCCCAAATTTTGGAACCCATTTTTGGGGAAATACCTTTCCTTGACCCACCAATTTTCTCTTTTTTGAGATTCACAAAATTTTTATACTTTTTTTGTGATAATACATTTTACCAACATCCCCCGAATCTCCCCAGAAATTCCCAAAATTTATCGAATGGGTACTCTAATTGTGAGGAATTGTGCCTAGAACAAGGAACTAACATAGGATGAGATGTAGGTCCATCCCTATGGAAGAGGGAGCCGAACAAAAAGCTCGGTGGGTGCTGGTGGACCCCCGATAATGCCGCCGCAGAAGTCAGTGGACTTGAAGGGAAAGAAAAGGTGCCATCAGGTCTCGTCAGAAGAAGAGGAGCCCCCAGTCTGAAAAACAGATTCACAATTTGTACATCTCTTTCTGTTTGTGTTACATGTAATTCTTTTTATACATCTTATTTGTAATCTTGCCTTTATTCTTGGAAATTTTACTTTTAAACTCTGTCAGTCATATCTGTGTGAAATTTTTGTGGTTTTTCTATCATAACTACTATTATTTTTTTATATTAAATTACTGTCATTGGATTTGTATATATATATATATATATATATATATATATATATTTGATAAATTAATTAATAATTTTTTAATTTTTTTTTTACCTCTGGGACCACCGTTAGGTATTGCTTCAGAGGATGAGTGACAAGTAGCATGTTAAAATGCCCCATGCCTGACCGGGATTCAAACCCGGGAGACTCTGTTTACCATATTATAAGCTTCTATTTAAAAAATAAAAATTAACAAATCTATACCTGAATTATTATTAAAATTGCATGAATAATAAATATTTATTTTATAAAGAGATTTATCAGGTTTGTTATTAATCATTTTTCACTGTACTTTATAATTTATATATTCATCAACCAATAAAAAATGATAATGATAAAAATGATAACAGTAAATAATATTTATTTTCAAATCAGCTGTTAAATTTTAATATTATTTTTTTATTTTACATATTATTATAAGTAACAAAAGATGATGTGTGGATTTGTTTTTTGTTATATGTACTCACCTTTTTATCAGAAAAATAATGTAATATTAACTGCCTTATCAGAATAGGCAAAAAAATTGCCTATTTTCCTATATTTATTTTAAGGTAATATAAAGAAAATTATAAGAAAAACACAAAACATTAATTTAATACTTTTAATTTATAGATTAAATTAAAACCTATAATACAAAACATGATCTAATATTATTTATTTTATTACATATAATAATAATATTTATTTTAGAATACAAAAATTTTAAATTTCTTTTTACACATATATTTTATTAAAAAAAAAAATATATAAACCAACAAAAACAGCACTATTTACATTGAGTAATAGAACAGTATATATACCACCACATGCATACAATATTTATTTGCTCATAAATTTATTTGCTTCATGCATATTATGAGCTCACAATATTATGAAGTGACAACAATGTCCTCCAATATTTTTAACATTACACAAGAGATGACTTTTATAAAAAAAAAAGTTAACATAATATTTTATTAACATAAAATACAACTACTTCTACAGAGATAGATCATAATGTATATTTAATTATATTATACATAATGTGTTATGTCTAGTAAAAATATGTATAATAATATACAAACAATAATAAATTTAATATTTATAAATATGTTTATGCATATACTTTATTAATGATAAATAGATGTATAAATATAATATATAATATAATACACGAAAAGCCCAAATTGATAAAGATGAAAAAAAAAATTAATTGTAAAAATGTAACCTTATTACTATTACAATTGTTTTTAATTATTTAATATAATAACACAGCTGCTTACAGATCACTATACAATTTTATGATCATAGTCATAATAATAAGAATATTTTCAGTTTGATGTTTCTTAAGTTTTCAGTTTATGTTTAGTTTGGTAATTAAAAAAAACTTGTTTTCCTTGTATGTAAAAAAGTGATAAAAAAATCAATAAACATATTAATAGAAAATCAGATAGAATTTAAATACTGATGGAAAATTTAGATAAAATAAATATAGCATTTACTCTTATTGATTAATTTACTGGATTTATAGAATATTTAGGAATTGAAGATGGCTACTATCAAACTTAGAGAACTAGGTAGTATTATTGTGGTTCTATTGATTTTAAAACTTGTCTTTTCTGTATCCATCAGCTAGGATTGACTTCGTGTATTTTTGATAATTTAAAAATATATCTAAATAGTTTTATTTATCTTTGAATACTCTACATTAGTTACAGAATATGCAAAGATCCTTTAGCCTTTATATCTTTATTGAAAGAACAAAATGTTTTTATTGAAATATACATCTACTGTGTAACAGGCAACCCCTTATACCAACAAGGATTCACAAAATCCATTCATGGGTTTCTCCTTTATGAGAAATTGTAAGGAAAATATGTTTATAATTTCACATTTAAATATTTTTTTAGGGCCAATATTTCATACAAATGAAATATATGATAATTTTCTCTGTATCAGAGACAATTACTTGCTAATATTTTATAGAATATAAAACATTTTTACAGATTTACTACTAAACAGTCTTACTCATTTCAGTCATTTAAAATAACTCAATGCATCCAGAAATTATTAACAGCATTTACCATTATCAGTTGTCCTGGTAACTGATAAAGTGGTTAATTGAGAGTCCAATAAAAAATTTGATGGGATCCAGTGTAAATTTTGAGGAGCGCATAAATAAAAACAAAATTGATTGACATTCAATAAAAATTAACCATTAATTTAATTATGGTAAACAATAAGTATGCCAAAACAAAATTTAATAAATAATAAAATAAAGTTTGGCTAGTTCTATAGCTTTGTGACATTTCAGAAAACAATAACATTAAATTGATGGTAAAAGCAACTGTAAATTTTCTGAATTTCTCTGGGAAATATCAATATTAAAATTATAAAAATAAATGTGGAATTAAAGAAACAAGTATGCCAAATAGTTACTGAAATAAAATAGCCAAGGAAAAGATCATGAACAACTTGCAAGAAAAAATAATTAATCAGTAGATGAGCATTTTGACCATTAAACAATAATCACCCAAAGTGTACAGGAATTAATTATGATTACAAATAACAGCAGAAAAATAATTAACTAAATAGAAACAAATTAATAAATATAAAACCAATAGCTATGAATCCCAGCAAAAAGTTTCTATCAGAAATTAAAATGTAAAAAAAAAAATAAATCATAAAACCTAACTATGGACAATACAAAAGAAAATAAAAAGATTAAGTTTTTTGTAGTACATATGAAGTGCTACAAAAAAAGTTCAACTGTATTCTCTGGCTGATACTTTTCATTCCAGATGGAGAATTTGTGTTATATTCCATACATTAAACTAACATTTTTCTTTTGTGTTGGAAGTTCACAGCTAAGTTGTAAGATTTTTATAATTTAAAGCTTTAAAAATGTAAAGCTGCTTTAAGTAGCAGCTGTTTTAGGCTGCTTTATGCTTTTTTTTGTTTTTATTGTTATTGTATGTTTTTTTACTTTTTCCTTTTGTTTTACCCTTATTTTTATATTTATATTTATATTATTTAACAATTAAATGATACATCAAAATGTAGATTCTATTTTTCCTAAGTGGATCTTCTTAAATATTTTTGTATGCTAATTTATAAACATGTAAGTGAAATATTCTAATTTATAAACATGTAAGTGTAATACTCACTCATATTGGGACAAATAAAGGGTGCCTTATGATAACAAAAATTTGAGAATTATTATCACAAAATAGATATACTTTTACTTTGGCAGTTGAAGCGATTAAAAGTAAATGACAAGCCAGTTAGTATAGTGGTTAGTATACCTGCTTCTACATCAGCTATTGCTGGCTTTGAATTTCAGTAAGGGTTGGGAATTTTTTCCATTTTATCTTCCTCATTAAAATATATGTAAGTATATGTTAGAGAGTGTAATAATGAAATAAAAAAGTCAATAACTATTTCTAAACTGCAATCTTAAAAAATTCTTTTTTGAAGATTAAAAAAGAAAGGCAAATAAACCTGATATCACTGTAATTAGTCACAGTTAATTAATGTTATGGCTAGATAAGTTGTGTTAAATCTATTAAATCATTTGTGTATATTTTTCTCCACTAACTCAAAAAAGGGTGTCGTAATACATTCATAAATATGATAAATTACAATTGATGGTCTGTTCTATTTATTTGTGACAACCTCCTTAAAATGTCCATTAACATTAATAAATAACATCTTTTGCATAATCTTGGGTACAGATCTTTAAATTTTAATATGTATTTTGAATAAAATTCATAACAATTTTTTTTTCTGTTCAGAAGAGTTTATTTAAACATCAACTGAGAACACACATAATGCACAAGTATATTCAGATGAAATAATAATACACAAGAAGAGATAATTATAAAAAAGAGACATCTGAAAAGAAGTACAAATAAAAATGAAAATGTAGTTTCAGTTAAATTTCATTTCAAATATGATTTTTATATATACATACACATATGAAATCTTTGACAATGTGCAATCTTTTATATTAGAATACTTCACCTGACCTGGAAGAGGTAACAGAAATTCTCCCAAAAGTAATAATGTGTAATCATATCATTGTATACATAATATAAAATTATAAATAAAGTATGTAATATTCACAGTATTTAAATCTCAAACTTTAAATTATTAAATTAATTTTGATATATTTCTTTATCTATGGAATAATCTATAATACAAAATAAATATTGTATTCCATTTTTTGTAACATTATTATAAACACTGACCACCACTTAAAGAGGTTAAATTTCTTTCATCATTGGTTAATATATAACTTTATTCATTATGTATTGTATGAAAAATAAAATTTCATTAATATAAATTAAAATTAATTTGTATTTACAATGAGATTACATTTGATTATAATTTATATAACTTATTTATTAAGAACTGAAAGCAGATTTAAAATCCTTTGTAATAAATGCATAACTGCAACAATATGACCAATTATCACTGGTTAATATAATCATTATGACAAAGATTTATGTTTAGAGTAAGAATATAAACTAGTTAAGGTGCTTGTAATCTTGCATGTTAAATATTGTTACGAGTAAAGATGCTATATATTTTCTTTTAAAGAGTAAGAAAACCTGCAATATCATATTTTTATTGGGGTTCAGATGATATTACACCCTCACGACTGGCCAGAGTCTAGTAAAACCAACAACAAAATTGTAATTGGGCATTCAAACTGTAGTAAACTGAAAAAATAATGTTAATTATAGTATAATTATTAATTGTAATAATTATATTAATTTTGCGTGGATGAATAATTTTGATACTGATCATAATATAAAAGCATTCTCTTCTTCTTAATAAATTGTGTCTATATATAGAATTAAGCATACATTCACACTGTAAAATAGGTTTTACAATCATTTAAAAAACAGCATCACAACACAGCATTATGTTTGACAGGTTTTTACTAAACCATGTATTATATAACACAGAAACCTCAGAATTATATCCTACTGAAAGTGAAAATGTAGATTCTTTATCCAGTTAACCATAAAATGAATATTTATATAAAGCAAAGCAATTGATTAATTAGAGAATAACATTATAACACTAAAAAACCCTAAATTTTCTGATCTCCCTTCAATGTTTACATAAATAAGTGCTCAAATATAAATGTGTTTTATGTTTTAAACAATTAATATGGACTTTAATCACACATATATTTTATTTTACAATTATGTATTTTGTGATGCTGCTCAGATCAAGGTTTACCACGATTTCCCTTGAACCATCTAGGTGCACGCTGGGACAGCTTATGCTACCCATTCCTGACACACACATACACACATGAACTCTTTTTTCTGTATATTTGTTATATTCCATTCATTATAAAAAATTTATTTATCTATTTAGATTATTACTTTGCGTAAATAATAACAATAATAGCAGGTTTGAACTAAGGCAGTAAACATGTACTAGGTGATTGCAGGTGGAACATAAGTAGCTTATAGTTCATATCCCAAGTTCCAGAAAAAAAAGGCGACTTGGAAAAAACTAGCCAATTTTTATAGCTTTATATCAGCTTTCAACTCTTAATAAATAAGGTTTAGTATTACACTATTGTATAATACAAAAATTAGGCCCATTTACAAAATTTTTAAATTCAAATTTACAATACAAATTTAAATAAAAGCTTATAATATGCATCAATATAAATACTACTTACACTTTTTTAATATTCAATGAAAATTATAATATTACTCCTTTGTTCAGTGTGGCAATTTGCTACATTAACAGTTCAGTATATATTTAAATTTTTTTACTATGATTTTAACAATGCTAGTAGAAGAATTTTCACTCACTTTCTGATGTTGCATATATTTCCAAAGTTGTGGGAAAAATGTTTTGCTAGCATAAAAACTATCTAAACAGATTATCAATATTGCTTAAGAATTTTTACTTTTAAAGTTAAGTACGCAGAATAATTAATAGTTGATTTCACTAATAAATAGTGTCGTTTTTGGATCAATTACTTTATTAATTCTTGGTGATGGTTATTTTTAATATATCTTTATATTGTAATTTCTCAGAAGAAATTGTGTTTTACATTTGAACTAATACATGTTTATTCACAGTTCCTGTATCAGAGAAGCATGAATTGTTAAAAATGAATTTTATTTTTTATAATACCACTAAGTAATAGATGACCAACTATTTATAGAGATTCCCAGACATATAGGTAATTTTCAGTAGAATAACTTTTAAAATGTACCCTAAAACAAGTCACATTTTGTCTTTGTAAATGTTTATATTTCAAATGAAATAACACTTTTATACTCTTTTGAAAAAAAATATTTGTTATTTGTGACTAAAAAAATAATTTAAAAAAATCATAGTATACACTGAACAAAGGGTAAAAAAAGTTTTTATATATCTCAAACATGTAAAATAATTATAAGGATATGACTGTTTATTCTATTCCAATACATTTATATGACCATAAAATAAAATATTTTAACAATTTTAACAATGATGTAGACTAACTTAAACATATGCAAGCATTATCATTATCTATACATTAGTAGTTATAAGAATACGTATTCCTGCATATACTAAATACACAGCGAATTAATGATCACTTAAAATTTCTTCTTAACTGCAACAAGTAACATTATTTACAATTAATAATTTTTGTAAAGACCTAAATATAAAAAAGTAATTTAGTAAGGATTAATCACATTCACACAATATATTAAAACTTTATTAATTAATCAATAACTGAAGGTACTCATTTTAACAGATTAAAAATATAATTTCAAGCTATTAATTTTGGATTTAAAAAATGTGTATCACAGCTAGCTAATTTCTAAATATAAAGTAATAAAATAACAATTAATTACTTTAAATTGTTTATTTAATATCTGTATATAGCAAATTTAGATACATATTACATACATTAAAAATTTTATAACATTGAAATTAAGTAACATGAGTCTTAAACTAATAGAAAGATGACTGTTTGTAAGGTCCAACTATTAAATAATGAGAACAAACTTCTCAGAATACAATGCAGCATGCATCATGAGTTAAAATGTGTGTCAATGTTGATTGACTTTGGAATCTTGGAATCTCCCAAATCAGACTTATTTTTTCACTTTCCTTCTGCAGTTAGTTTACTGTTACACATCTATAGCAATAAATCAAATATTGAAAAAAAATAGTATTTTTTCCAAAGGACAGAAAAACATTTTATTAAAAATATAATGTACGGTTTAGTAAGATAGAAACTGAATTCAACCTTTTTAATAATTAACTGAAGCTTAAGGGAAATGCTTTTTTTGTGTTTGTATAACAAACAAGAAAAGGCAGAAAAGGCCAACACAAAAGGAACAAAAAGGTTAGGAGGGAATGAAAGTTATAATAGTCAGGAAGCCAATTCATTAAAAAAAAATAAAAATATTTTTTTAGATTATTCAGAATTACTGCATCCAGTAGGGAAATATAATATTTATGATCAGCACATCTGAAGTAGCATCTATTTATTTAAGCTGTTAAAAAAGAATTAATGATGAATGTAATGAAAACATTATCTTCAGTAAATGGAAAACTATTAATTGAATTTTTTCTAGTTATTTTACTGGCTGGCATCTAAAATGGTACATGAGAAAAAACAGTTGAAAATTTATATGAGTATTTTCCCCTATGATATGCTCTGAATTTCTAATTAATCCAATGATTAAAACAATTAATAATTTTTTCCTTGATTAATATGGGGATTTTCATCAGTTTCCTGTGTATTACTGAGTACTTTTAACAGTTTATTGTGTATTTTTTGTTTATTCAATTATTTAACGAATATTAACAATGTTAATTTTTTAGTTTTTTTACTGAAATAAATAAATTTGTAGTTACTAAACAATATATAATACAGATTTAGATTCTCTAAACCTTGTTTGATAACATAATCTACAAGTTACACATTTAAATTGATATAAGTAAAAAATAGGTTTAGAAATAAGAAAGTATTTCTTAAAAAGGATTCAGTGGAAAATAGCAGTTATGTTAATGATTCAATGATGACAAAAAACCAGCCATGGAAAGAATTGAGCTATTGAAGAGTTATAAAAGTTAGAATAGTGTATAAAATAATGACGACAAATAGATTTATAAGTTCATAATGAAGAATTTTGACTGTTTCTATTTATTTTACAATTTCAAATTAGACACTGCATATTTAAAATGATGACTATAACAAATGATGTATAGTCAGAAGTGAATATACACTAAAAGATGCAGTCATTTTGGCATTACAACCTGACATATTCTTTTCAAATCTAGAATTATATTACTCATATATTTGGGTTTAATAAATATTGAATTTTATTTCCAAGAAAAAGAAATGAAAGTGGTGTTTTATCCAGTAGAATGTATTAAGTTTCACAAAATATGTAAAACTTTTAACAACATTTTACATATTTAAAAATGAACTTAACATGTTTTTTGTATTTTTATCTGAAGTGGACATTATTAAAAAATATTTTTACAAAGGAAA
The DNA here is from genome assembly GCF_047948215.1 of Lycorma delicatula. Taxonomy (NCBI): domain Eukaryota; kingdom Metazoa; phylum Arthropoda; class Insecta; order Hemiptera; family Fulgoridae; genus Lycorma; species Lycorma delicatula. The sequence continues at coordinate 93,852,760 of NC_134459.1, read as the reverse complement.
ATTTGTTTAAAGTATAATTGTTTTGACTTTTTTGTAATATAACTAAATGAACACTACTGTTGATATTTGTAGTTAGCAAAATCCCTGCATTAGGTTACATTAAGCAAGGGATTGTTTCCAATAATGTTGGAAGATTTAAAGTGTAAGTTTTGTTGTGACCACTTTCCTATTTGCTTTCTTATCTTCATTTTTATTTTTTTTCATAAACTTTTTGTTTGTTACTATATGTAAAATTACTGAGACAGAAAGATTAACTACTAGATATAAAATTTCCACAATATATAATTGCAAATGATAAAATTTTATATGGCTTAAAGTTTTTTAATCAGTACTTCTCATTAAACTACTGTATTACACACACGGATTAGATTATAGTATTGTGTGTGTGTATATATACAACTGAAGATGTGGCAACCTACACATTTCACTTAAGTTGTAATTTTTGCTTTTTAATAGTTTATATCAAACTACATATTAAACTAAAGACAATTAAAATATATAAAAATTTTTTTGATATGAAATTTTTATATATATATATATATAATACTAAAAATTTAATGGTTGTTTAAAACTGCGAATTTTGATTAATAAATATTGTCAGAAACATAAAATTCTATATAATTTTTCTGAAGTCAATCTTTTCAAGATCCAATCCATATCCCTCTGTAATAATATATAATATATTTATAATCTAACTTGACCCACCTAAATACAGAAATTAAAAAGTAAATAGGATGACACTTTCCATATTTTTTCATAACCTTTACAATAGCACCTTAATAGCAACCAATATCTTCAGTTGTAATTTTAGTTTTTTAAATGTTAAAATAAAATATATTAAAAAAAATTTGATATTATATGAAATTTCTTCTTTTTTTTATCAAATTAAAATTGAAAATTAAGAATTAAAATATAACAATTTTTGTAAAATGTACAATTTAAAACTTAAAAAAAAATATATATAAAAATTTATAGAAATTAAAAACTACATATATAAAATATGATGTCAGAATTGATGTGTCTTGGCTAGCCAATGCTATAGTATAGTACTGTATGAATTTAAATTGGATCATTATTTTTATCTGAGTAAGTGTTGCCATCTTTTTATTTTTTTATAGTAAGTAATTACAAGTTAATTGCCTACGTTGGTCATTCTTGATACTACAAGTGTATTAATAATATGCAACCTATTTTGACACATTAATGTAAATTACTGTCACAATCGATGAATTGTCTTTATATGGAATGAATTATCAAACCCATTAAAATATTCATTAGTTTTTGAAAATTTTTTACTAATTAAATAAAATAAATAAATATGATGATATAGTATAGTTTAGTTTGTGGGTACTTTTACATTGTTTATTTAAAACTGTTTATAATTCCAACAAAAAGCATAAAATAAATTCATCAAGTTATACTAAATTATTTAATAAAATTGTCAATTAGTTATGAGGAAGTGATAAACTGCTAGTTCACATGGAGACCCTACAAAAAAAAAAAAAAAAAAAAAAAAAAAAAAAAAAAAAAAAAAAAACAAGTAATGGAAAATGGGTTAAGGTAAATCAGAGAAAAGTAGACTCACACCAGAAGAAATTGGTTGATATTGGATCTCTCAATAAGTTTCATATTGAGGGATCCAAGGTTTATTAATTTAGTTACTGAATATACAACACATAGTAATGGGATGAATACTAATTTTCTCAAATTCAAATAATCAGATTTCAGTTATTCAAATATCCAATTCTTATTCTTAATTTCAGCAAGCTGTTTGCAAATGGCTGAATTATTTATGACTGAAATCTATATGGCAAGACTTACAGCTGCCAATTCTTACATTTTTTTCACCATCCACAGTTATAGAAAAAATACCAATGTTATGATAGGAGCATGCCAAGGTTTCTAAGTTGAATGTTAACTACTACATTAAACACAGTAGTGTATGTGGGTACATTATTCAAGATATTTAAATGTTATATACTGGCATTACATAAAGGATCTTAAATATTTTTTAGTAGTCAAAGTATTTTGAGTATTTGCTTGTAGTATTCTCCCATCACTAATAATAAAAATATGATATGGCTGCAATCTTTAAAGTAGACACTTCACAAACAAATTCATTTTTTTACCATTAATCCTGTCCATTAATGGATAAAACACTGTTGTTTTCTTGTCTTACTATCATCAGTCTCTGCATTTTAACTCTGATTATTAGTCTGTATAAGCTAATTTTATTTTAAAGAAAATATGTTTTAGTCATTATCCTTGATATAAGACCTAAAAAAAGTAAAACTAATTTTTTCTCCGTCTGCTACTGTAAAAAAAAACCACAAAGGAAAAATAATAAAATGTGTTACCTGAACAGTGGCAACCATCTTAAAAACCACCTAGTAACATCAAGTGAATAAAACATAAAATTCACTTTTTTTATATTTTATATTTTTTTTTTAGTACATAATATATATTTAATATTTTTTTACATCAATCATATAATTACATTAAATTTTTATAATTAATTATAAATAACTTTTATTTAACGACAGAAAAAAAATAATAAAAAAATTAATGTATTAAGTTCTTACCGTTTATTTTATGAATATGTATGCAATGTTTTGTGTTAATAATGTAAAGGAATGTAATCCATAATTAATTTATAAATTTTATATATAGTTTTATTTTAATTTTCTCCATTCATCAAAATATAGAATCAATTCATACAAATTAATAAAAATGTTGTATATATTAATATTCTATAATATTTTTTTTTATCTATAATAATAATTTATAGTGTATAAACAGATATTAATATAAATATATATATATATATATATATATTTAAAAGCCTATTCTATATATTTAACAAAAATTATGATTACTCTAACTATTTGGTACAGTGGATCCTATTTTAATTTTTTGTTGTTGATATAATTTGACAAGTCATATGTAATTTATAAAAAAAATTCTCTACTTTTTTTTAGTTAATTAATAGTATCAACTTTTTCAGAATAACTTGTAGAATATATGTTGTCACTTGTTACACATGTTTAAAATTATCAAGTTAAATAAACTTTAATTTAAATCTGACTATAAATGTTTGAGTGTATTGGGAGAATTATTCTTGATTAAAGCAATAATTTTTTTAACATTTAAATAAATAATATGTTTGTCAGGAACATTAAACAGTGACAAGGCAGTAGAAATCAGAGGATATACCATCAAAATTATTATGTTATATAAGAGAACTGTTTAAGATTTAAAAATTGAATTATGGAATATGAGAAATTTTAAAGTTTTGAAATGTAATGAAAGAATATAAAACAAGTTAAAAAGTATTTAAATTCAGTAGTACATTTTATTATACACCTTGCAATAGCTAATTTTGATTTTTTTCAGTAATTTTATTTGCTATAAGATAAAATTTATAACTTCTGCTGTGGATAATGATGATGTACCTAAAAGTTCACATAACGTTTTTCCACTGACAATAAAGTTTTACAATTTATGATGTAAAATGCACAGAAGGAATAAATTTTGGTTGGTTGGCGAATAATATAAGATGGAAAATTAAAATTTAACAACTCTTTTTTTAATTTAATGTTCTTTAATCTTTTAAAAATTTTTTTAAATTCGTTTGGAACAACTTATTTTTATACAGCATTAATGATTTTGTGTACTAAAATAATTGACAAACAAATAATATCAAAAATAACATCATTAAAAATAAGACGGATAACATTATTTCATTTTACTCAGACTGGTGTTTATCATTTTGTTTTACATGTGGCACTAGTGAGAGTTTCTGAGCACTTTGTAAGTTAGTGTAATTGGATGTCCTGTACTATTTCAACTGTATGAATTTTATTATAAATTTTATGTCTATTTCTTGGTTATTAGATGCCAAAACCAAGTGGTTATTGGTGAACAGACGAGAGATATCAGTCGTTCCCAAAAATAGGACACCCATTTCCAACAATAACAATAACCCATTGCTTAAGTAAGGTATGAAGTGATTCCCCATTGCCTACTCCACTGAGCTGAATATACTCTTATATCAGCATACAAAGCTTGCCCAAAATTCATATCATTAGTTGTACCTTCACTTTGTTTACCACAGAGGTTTAATGAATAAATAAAAATATTACTTACTCTGACTAGTGCTGCTTACACCTGAGGTGTTTTACAGTATCAGACATAAAAATATATACAAACAAGTTAAAAAAAAAACATTTCTACATTACAGAACAAATTTTTTGTTGTATTATAAAAATATGTAAATGAAAGATTAAAGATAAAACTATTAAAGTACTGTACAGCACAACTATTTTTTTCAATATGGATGTTATACAGAACAACCTATGTCAGAAATAGGGTTCAAAGGTAATAATAAATAATATCAGGAATTAAATAGGTAAGATTTGAAATATTAAAAATATTTTTTATTAGTTTGAAAGAGGGGGTCTGCTCTTCTTTGTGAAAAATTATGTTTTTAACATTATCTCACTAAGGAAGCAATTAAAAATAGTGTTTAAAAGAACAATTTTTAAGTCACATTTTGTAGTGAGTTTTAAATAATTTAAAGTGAGTTATAAAAGTAAAGTGAGTTTTTACAGAAATTTTTAACTCAGGATTAAGAAGAATTAAGAAGAAATTATTTTTGATAACTTGTCTTTTTTTTAAAGTTCCGGTAAAACATATAAGTGTTACTTTGAAGTTTTCTGTTGACTAAAATTATCTTTGTTATTCGTTTTTTCAATGGCAATCTTTTTTAACAAGAACTGTCATGCTTGGTAGTTTCTGCCATGTTATCATGTTTTTGGTTAAAATTTATTAATTAAAGAGATTTTTAGCACTGTTGATTCATCAAATAACAGAATTCACTGTACATTATGTTTCTGATCCTTATATTTATTAATATCTTTAAAATATTACTTATCATAAAAAATCTGTAAACTTTTTACTAGCATGGGCAAAAAAGTTTTAGATTTACACACATGTAACAATTAAAGCAATGTATTATTGTACAATTTTTCTAAATATCTTATAACATTCTGTTTTAAGTTAATGAGTATAAATTATTCTTAAAATATAAAATAAACTTTAAAGATTAATTACTTTACATATTGTAAACAATCAGATAATTTAACCATTAATATCACATTTAAAACAACTTTACAGTTTTCATTTCATAAGTTTAATACCTTTTTTATTATAAAAATGAGCTAGTTATAATAAATGTTATACTATGAATAAATTATAATTATTTTCTATTTATAACAGATTAAAAAAATCTTTCTTATAATACCTAAAGATTTCATTGATAATTTACAAATGAGTAATTTTTTTTTTTTACCATAATTTATGTAATATAATAATGTTTGCAGTCATATGATATGGATTTTTTTTTCTGATATGCTGGTGTAATGACAATAACCAAGCTTTTTTGTTAATTTGATTTTTTTAAGAAAAAAAACAATTATAAATATAAAAACTTCAAATAACGTTAATATTATATGAGTAACTGAAGTCGTAATACTTGTTTTACATTTAACATCTTCAAATAATATAACACCAAAGAAAAATGAAGATATTATCATTGTCTTCATTATTTGTTATTATTACTGATGCAATATTTTATTTCATTTCTTTCACTCATGTAGCTTCTGGCTGAAATGAAAAACAGTTGTTATATTTGCTTGTGATGATGCAGATAGATAAGTTTTGTTGCCATGAAAATTGTCACACATAATCAAAATCAATTCCAAAACTTGTAGATGGAAGACAGAGGTATGACCAATTTGGAACAATTGCTACTATCATTTTATCAGTTAAACAGTTTTTTGTGTAATGGATGCTTATTTTAATTTTAAATGTTAAATTATACAATTTAATTTTGTTATAGACTATTAAAATTTGACCTAATAGCTACCTCAATAATAGCCTCTTTTTTTAATCAAATTTTAGTTTATCATAAATGTTTTGATGAATATTTCTGACCATTGCTATAAATGTTTTCATAAAAGTTGTTAAAAATTATAAATATTTTTGATATAAAGTAATAAAAACAATCTATCACTGCGATAATATTAATTCTGTCTCTTTATTGAAGGAAAATTACCAATAAATGCAAGAATATTCTGAAAATACAGCTTTCTGCTATATCTTTGTTCATTGTAATTTATATATGCATTCAGTGTGATTTATAATGGATTTATTATTTAAGATCTTTTGCAATGTAGGCCAAGTGATTGTAAGATCAATAAACTACCCTGATCAGAAGCAGTATTCTATGGGCTGAATAATCTACTGAATAATCTCATCCCATTGAGTGCAACAGGAATTGAGTCAGTTATTTGCCTGGTCCTACCTGTGACATTATCCAGTAACCATCAGGTCAGCTGCTTCTTTATTGGAATTCAGTGGGGTAGCAAAACAGCCTTATTTGTCTGTTGAAATTCCAAAGGATTCTATTCTTGTCTGGAATTTAGTATAAAAGGCTATACAATAAAATTGTAGCTGCCTATTGGGTAACGCCAGGCCTCTTAATTTTCATGAAATCTAATCTAAAAATAAATGAAAAAATTTGTTTTACAGCTTTTTTTCTTATGTTTTCTTTTCTGTATTTAATTTCCCACTCAGATCCACCTAAGTGGGCACCCATGGCCACTTCTTAACTTGGCCAATGGTCAGCCTAAAACTTAAAGTTCACTTATTTAAACGTCTTCCAGGTAGCGGTTCAAATTAATGAAATAATAGAGCAATTAAATTATAATACTAACTTATTTATCTGGGCTGGTCAAATGAAAAATTTGTAACAATTTTAAGTGAAAAAAAAAAAAACAATCAGAAATATAAAGTAATGCCTTTGTAAGTGCTTCACACATAATTTAATTATTAAATACAAATGTTTAGTGTACTGTATCATGTTATTGGAGAATGGATGAAGTATTTTCTGAAAATATCTCACACATCTTTGTCAACATTCCATGTTCCACTTTGGGTTAGATTGATCAAATCTTAATGTGTTAAGTTAAAGCTCTGGCATTTGTCGCTTTGATGATACAACATGAGGTGATACAACATGATACTTACATTTTAAATACCTGAAGAATAAAGAGACTAAATTGTAGGAAAGAAACCCTGTATGCATAACAAATGCAAGCTTTGCATAGATATACAGTCACTCTCTTATGGATTTTTAAATTAATTTTATTAAATATTATTAGTATCATTTGGTACACATTAACAACAGTTTAGATTAACTGGAAGTTAGCTTTAATATCCTGATTCTTATTTGTAGTTATTATATTCATGTTTTTGATTTCATTGGTCAAAACCTCTCATCCTATAAGTCACTCTCTTGCCAGTAAGTCTGCTCTCTTGCCAGTAAGGTACTCTATTTATAGAATTATACTCATCTAATTGAAGTCATTCAGAATGTAAATTAACTCACCAACACTATGCGATTACCTGCTGCTGACTATTAAGTCAGCTGACTTCAAAGTGTCATGGAATGTGTATGCTGATGCTTATTACTGTTTTTACAGAAAGAAGCAAAATATTGTAAATGGTAGATAACACCAAATATTTTTCATTTATAAATAATTTGAATAATTGCATCCTTTAGCACTTTATAGTAAAATAAAAACTATACCATTTTATTTGCTGACAAACAGCTGCTTGAATTCATCATTTTTATGATACAAACTTAGAGGTTAATTGTCATAGTTTTAAACTCAAATATTACACCAATCTAACCAATCTAAGTAGTAGTTTGCATAATCATGAAGACACAGCTTTCCATTCAGAAGTTCAAATAAAGTTCAAATCAGATCTGTTGGGATTTAAAAAGAAAAGGTTCTACTTTAAGTTTTGTTTTAACAGGGGTCAAGTAAAGAATCCATGAAGTCAAAAACATGAATGTAATAACTATAAATAAGAATCAGGATATTAAAGCTAACTTCCAGTTAATCTAAACTTTTGTTAATATGTACCATATGTGATCCCAACAAGTCTAAAATTATTTCATCTCTGTTTTATTTAATGAAATTAATTAAAAAATTTATAAGAGAGTGACTGTAGGTATGCAAAGCTTGCATCTCTTATGCATACAGAGCTTCTTTTCTACAATTTAGTCTCTTTATTCTTTAGTAAATGAAAATGAGTCCTAATATTGTTCCAGATATGTGCATCACTTTGGTAGTTTTTTAACAATCCAAAAGAAGATTGACAGGTATAAGTAAATAATCTGCTCCACAATATTTTAGATAAAATAGTCTATAAATAAAAGGCGATATTTTCAGATACATGTGTAAATATCATGATTTTGAAGATTTGTATATTACATTTCATAATGTACTGTGGATGTGACGTGAGAGTAACTCTAACCTTGCCTGGCTAACTGACTGAATTTAGGTGGTGTCATAACTGTTTGCAGGCCTAAAGCTGAACATTTCATGCATATATAAAATGTGGTACAAATTAATAAAGCAAAATTACACATAACAAAATTTTTACGTCACCAATTATTGATATTGTGAATATTATAGTATTATTAATGAAAACATTATTACACTGAAAATCTTGTATTCACATTGTTTTAAAAACATAATCAAAAACTATTTAAGTAATATTTTGCGATAATAACTGCAACTTCTTTGTTATAACAATTTATCCATTATTATTATTATTATTATTATTTAATAACATCGATTACTATTATTAATTAATAATATAATAATCTAATAACAATATTTTAATAAAAAAATTAAATTGATAATTTGTTTTTTTACTTATATTTTTTTTTAATATTTAATTATTTAGCATTAAAGATTTTGATGATAATCATAAGAGATTAAATTAAAAATAAATGGATGTAAGCTGATGTGGATTGTTTTACAACAAAAAGTTGTTAAAATCATCAAAAAAATTGTATATAATCATTAAATTGTAGCACAATTTTATTTTTAGAATAGAGTTTGTGTGACAGAAAACATGACTTTTTAATTATTTAAATGTAAGTGCATAATTGAATTAAGCATAATGGATATTTACTAATATTAAAAAAAAAAAAATATGGAAATAAAAATGTATACATAAGCAGGATAAATTTAATATTGTAATACTTGCAGAGACCAGCCAAGTTAAAAGTGATGCCTGTGGAAGTAAAGGTAGGCCAACACACACACACACACACACACACACACACACACACACACACACACACACACACACTCACTCACACACACACACACACACACACACACACACACACACACACACACACACACACACACACACGCACACACACACACACACACACACACACACACACACACACACACACACACACACATACATACATACACACACATACACACACACCTCATGTTGTCTCATATAAGAGTATAAATTCAGTTACATAATTAAATATTCAGTGCTTTAAAGAAAATTATATTTGTAGTAGTAGGGATTTAGAAAAATCACGCACCAGTTTAGACTATTCCTATTTGGCAACCGAAATTTTGCCTATCACCTAGGATTATCATATATACATAAATATTTATAATGTAAATCTGAAAAACAATAAAAACATTCTAGTTTTTGTAAAAAATATGACATATAGCAGATTTAAGTGTGTGTTATTTACAGCTTAAAAGATGGTTTCACATATACATTGCTGGTATCAGTCGTAACAAAAAGTCTAAGCTGCTTAAGAGAAAATAATATTACTGGCCAAGATTTATGGAGTGGAGTTCCTTTACTTTTCATTACCATTCTACTGTATATTGATTTCATATTTGTATATCTGTCATGTTCTATTTAACATTTTATCAACATTTTTGTAGTTAATCTTTTTTTTATTTTTATTTGGAGATGCTAAAATATTAAATTCTTTAAAAAAAGGACAGTCTTGTAAAAAGAACATTAAAAAATAACAAAATATACCTATAACAATAATTAAGAAAACGTAATATAATTACTTTTAATTAACATGAATATATCATTTTACAAAATCAACAACAACAATAAAGAGAAAACAATATATTAAATAAATTTCTAATAATAAAAAATTTAAGGCAATATTGAGCATTGTTTTTTTTTGTTTTAGAAGAAGACTGATGATTTTCCTCTACTTTGTATTAACTGATATAATAATATATAAAATAAATACTGCATATTAAATTAATTATATGTATTAAACTAATTCAAACACATATGGTGATCAATAAATTTATACTCATTTACAGTGCCATGATATTTTCATATCTTTTAAAAATATAAATCATTTTATAATGTAATACATATTAATTGTGCTGAATGACGTAATAAGGATATTATAACATTAATATTAACATATTATAATATTAATTAGCAATCATAAAAGGATAATTATTTATTTACAATTCAAGTTATAAATAAAGTAAAAAAAATTATATTTTTTAACAAATAAAACATTTTTTAAACAGTAATATTTTTAACATTTTATATTTAATAATGCTATTTTTATTATTACTTTAGAATGGAACATTTTCTTGAGAGCATTCCATGCTGTTATTTTTATATGATCAGCTGAAAGATGTTTTCTTAGATAGAAGTTTCTAATATACGTGGGTGATCCTATATTAGAAACTGTACTTTTTAATGTTTCCATTAACATTGAGCAGTTTATTAACAAAGCACTCGCATAAATAATGTACTCATACCACAAAATAATCTCTAGATAAAAATGATATCTATTATACTAAAATCTTAGAAAATATGATTATGAGCTACAAAGCTTGTAACTAGAAAGACATTCTTTATATAAAGTGAAAAAAAATATGATACATTTTCTTTTTGCACCAACTTAGAAAATATATTAACTTTCAGTTTCTTCAATTTTCTTGTAAATTATCTGAATAAAGAATTAAAAATCACGTATTCTTAATTACAACACTTTAACAATTTTTAAATAAAAAAAAAACCACATAAATAGAAGTAAAATTTCAGCCACCAAAAATGACAGAAATATTTTATTTGGGTAACTCCCTGCAAATTACTAAATCCCTCCAATCGCTGCACTGATAATGGATACCATCACTTGATCCTTCCTATTCTGGACAGCTGTGGACTGAGGATTAGACCTTAGCTGTGTGGCCATATCAGTTACTATGCAACAGCTACTTAATGTAAATAAATAACACAGTTTACCCACAGAATGGAATACCTAATTGCTATTAATAATAATGTTGTATTGTGTTAAATGGCGATACTGATATTACCATTAGTATCTTCATAAATGTCCAGGCAAATATGATGTCCCTGGGCCATCCAAAACTCATTTTGAATGTTTATATACAGAATATACAGGAGTTTCTGGATATATCCTGAAACAATGTGGGATCTCCAGAATATCTTGAATCAGGATATCTCAGGTATATCCTATACCTCTAGGATAAGTAAGGTATTCATGTTGCATCTTACAAATCCCAGGAAAAATAGAAATTCCCAATAGATTTTTTTTATTCTTATGTAAAGTAACAAGTTTAATATGAATATTTAATAATTAATATTAGATTTTCTGGACATTTATAGACATAAACTTTTAAATCTTAAAGATGAGTTGATAAACTTTTACTTCTAAGTTCCTAAGAGATTTAAAAATGTTTAGTTATTATTTTTGGTAAAATGGGCATATACATTATGATTTTAAAACATAATGGTAATGATTAAACATTTATGGTTTTGGTTTGCTTACTATACTGATATTACTAAAGAAGCTATTGTTAACATTCCCACTACACTTGGCTAATTAATGACAATTGTGTTGTATTGATTGTCTTAATCTGTTTTTTGTATATGGTTACATTCAATGTGTACTAATGTCATAGCATGAGGATGTAAAGGGATATCCTAGTCAGGTCTGAGAAGTCTTTAGGATGTTCCAGCACCATAAAGTCAATAGATCCAAACAATGTTCCATGGAATTTCCTGAACATATCCCTGGGATATCATCAACCAGATATAATGCATATTCTAAAGAGCTCCATTTGTTATTTTGAGAATTTTCTTATATTGTATGGGTAATATGTTGGCTGCCATGATAGCCCCTAGTGAATGGCAGAGACAGACATAAAGGATAAACATAAATTTCTGGTCTCCAGTAACTGGCAAACCATTGACTCATTTAACCATTTACTTACTTTAATTAATTGTTATAGAGAGTACAAATGCTATCTTTTATCTTGTAACTACATTAAGTCTTGAGAAGTTTTGGATAAATTAAAAGTACTTAATTTATTGTATAACCGAAACACAATAGTTACAATGGTATCATTTTGTAATAAAAAAATGACCAAATTAAATTATCAAAACTGATCAAACATTAAAAATGTTTGAAAAATATTAAATTTTTAGATTCAGAATTTGATGCTGACTAGTGTAGTCTAGTATGTTGTTTAGGATATAATAATAATAAAAAAAACCTGCTATATTCCAGGGGCCAGTAATTTAAATGCCTTTTTTCTAGAGTTCTTTCATTAAATTTTCTTTGAAAATATTTAAGAATTATAATAGTTAAAAAGTTAGGAATGTTTTCCTTAAAATTTTGGATGTAAGGACTAAAAATGTTTAACAAATTGTGCTTAAAGATTTAATTAAAATTTAAGATATCACAATTAATAAGTATTATAATAATGTTACATAACAAATATAAAAAATATCCATTTCTAAATAACTTGAATTGTAAAAAAATGAATTAGAAAAAAATATTGAGTTAAGTTCATAAAAAAATAAGTGTTACTCCTTAAGAGAAGTAAACCTTCGAAATTTTCCCCTAAGTTTTTGATTTTTTAAAAGACGGTGAATACGTATGTTACAACTAGGTCCACCAAGGAATAATACCTCAATTTTAGCACCTTCTTCTAAAACTGTAACCATACTCTTTAGTGCTTCTGTACCAACATCTTTAGCACTTAACTGAAGTACTGTTCCAGGAAATCGTTCACGAATGCATTTTCCAAAACCTGCAGCTTGACCAGGTGTCAATGCAACTCCAACAATGCTCATCCAACTCAGGTAATTAAGATTTGCAACACATGTTTGCAATAAAAGATGTTCAAGTGATGTTCGATGAATGCTATCTGTAACAATTAAGCCATTCAATTTTAAATAGCTTAATGAACACGTCTTGAGACACCTTCCTATAGTTCTTAAGCTTCTTTCACAGTCTTCAAGGGAAACCTTTAAAACAAAATGTCTAAAATTAATTAATGAATGAATATGTATGTATTAATGTAAATTAATACATATAATGAAAAAAAATATTAGCTTCAACATTTTTAATTAAAAGATTATTTTTATATCCCTGAACTATTTCTGCAATTTATTTAACGTACACTGCATTGAATATACCAAATTAAAATGCTACTTCTTTTAAAGTAACTTAATCTTATCATGACAGTTCTTATTTTGTTTCAAACTTTGAAACTATAACAATAATTAGATAAATCTTCTAAAAACTTTAGAGAAATTACATTTTATATTAGTGAAGGCTTTCTTAAATAAATTTCACAATTTGTCAGACAAAATAATATAATTCATATAAATATTATTGGTACCATTAAATTCTACAGTAAACTAGATTTGACATGATCTTTTTGTTTGTCACATTAAATCAAAGATTCTAATTTAAATTTCTTAAGAAAAATTAATTACATTTTGCATGCAACTGACATTCTTTCTCACAAGACCTTTTGAACAGACCTACTGTTTTGTACACTTATGAACTTGGTACTACTTCATTCTACATTGAATTAAAATTGAGACAAATTTTACCCGTTACTTCTTCCCCATCATTTCTATATGTCGATGACAGATTCTTTATGATAGTATACCTAATATTACAATATACAAACATTATTGGTTCTGTGAGGTTCTCACATCAAATAAGATTTGACAATAGTAAAAATAGGTTAAAAAATGTTTACCTCAATAAAGTGGAATTTTTTTTACCTTCACCAAATCAGTAGACAACCTCTGTTTCCAAAATATTTACATAAGTGGTTAAAAAGAACCACTTCTGGCACATATGTTCTAAAGAATCCCAGCAGCACATGAAGTAAGTGAACTGTTACAATTATTTCTTAATCATGACTGATTATATCATTAATCAAGTGAACAATGATGTTCATATATGGTAGTCAGTATATAAATACAATTTATGTTACTGAATCTTTTTCTTTTTTCAATACTGGATCTCAAGAGCACAAGTACTTCAGAGTGCAGTAATTGTGCATGCTTATCCCATCATGTTCAGCAATGGCAATTTATAAGTGAAGAGCTCAGTTTTTTTAAGTAATCAATAAACTGTTGGCCTTTGATCATGTCAGTTCTAAAAATATTGCTTTAATTATTATAACTGGTTCTTACTATAATTATTAATACATACATTCATTTATTACTTTCATAATTTAGATAAACAGCTGCTAATCTGATAAGCCCACTAATTAATAACTAGTAATCTTCTTACACTTAATTGAAAGTATTTTAAAATTAGAAGTATTTAGTTTTAATACATACCCTCCAGTTACTTATTTTGAGACTTTGTAATGTTCGGAAATGCATACACAATGTTTGAAAGAAAGCAATCAGTGTTTTATCATCAATTAATAATGGGCTTGAACTGGAATGACTTTTATCCATACTAAGATCAAGATCACTAAGATGAGTAAAACCACGTAGAAAAGGAAGTAATAAAGGTCCACGAAGTGCAATACGATCATTTACAGTAAATTGAAAACCTCCAAGCCTAAGAAAGACAATTGCTGGACAGAGAAACTGAGGAAGGTAAGTCAGCAGTTCAGCTACTGTATCGTCTTGACGTCCAAGCCGACTAAGACGACCATCATGGATTGCAACATGGAGTCGGCAGTTTGCTAATACCAAATCACGTACTGAAGTTGCTTGCAAAAATGCAAGAAATATAGGCAATGAACCTTCTTCCTGAAAACAAAACACATATATTAACAAATCTTTATATAACTGCAGTATAGTAAAACATTAATACAAATTACTGATAGCTCTGTGAACTGTAGATATTGTTCATTTTCAATTGAAATTAACAGATTGGGTTCCAGAATGAAATTGAATTAATGAAGTGAATATGAGTACCGGGACTAGGCAGAAGGGAACACTGGTGGGATTGTTAGTGGCAATGTGCTAATGGTACCCAGATCATAGTATGGAGGTTGAAAGTAGATACAGTGGTACCAAGTATTGACTTGCATTGTGAGAACACTGTTCAGTGCCAACATTAACCAAAAAGGATTCACAATACCTAAGTTAAATCAGGAAGGGAGGGGAGACAATGTGTTTATTCAGGAGTTGGGGCTTGGAGAAACTTGCTCTCTAACGCTCCTCTCAATCGCACCATATCTAAGATAGCAGTAAAATGACTGATACAATAATGTTTAAAGCTATATTCAGTCTTTACAATTAAATTTTCTGCAGAATGATGGAGATGCATTTAGTGTTTCTATAATAAATATTTTAAATCTAATATTTTAATAATCTAATATTTTAAATCTAATTCTATAAATGATATCAGTAACAAAATTTTATCAAATTATTTCTTAAGCTATTATCTTTTAAATTATAACGGTAAATAGTCTTTCAAACTGTATCAGCTGCAATTTTTAAATGGAAAATTTTATCAAAAATCACAAACATTTTATTTTGCCTAACAGCAGGAAACCTTGAATAAAATTTCATAAAAACTGAAAAATATGTTTAGATGTAATTAAATCATAAATATGTTTACAAACAAAATACCAGCTCACCTTTACAAAGTGCTTTATTTATTTGTTCACTCATTTAAATAATCACTGGGTGACTATTTTATTTAATTTAAAATGAAGTAAAAAGGATGTTAAAAAAAATATCCTACAAGTTTTAAATGAAGGTCAGTATGTTGTAAAACTTAATTTCACCAATTCTAGTATTTTTGGTATTAATTTACTTCAATGCAAGTAATATGCCTTCCTTTTATAATGCCTATATTCACTTGTATTTGCCACTGTACTAACAACCAACATAAAATCTAATTCTCTTGTACAAGAAATAAATACAAAAATCTTCTTACTAATAAATAGCATTCAAGCGCTTTCGGAATTAAATTCCATCTTCAGGAAATCTCATATTTGTCCAATTTGTGATAGTAATTAAAATTTCACATGTAAATTATAAAAAAACCGTGATTCTTAAAACATAACATTTGACGACCAATGTTATAAAATTATGTCAGCGTAAACGTTCTGTCAATTTGGTGGTCTCAACTGTTGTATTAAAATGGATATCAATCAGTTTGGCCAACATAATCTAATGCTACTATTTAATTCTGCTTATATAAAACGTTATCAAATTTTATCTGTTCATTTATTAATTTATTATTATTTAAATATATATGTGGTATTTTTCTAAAATATTAGTATTTTATATATTATTAGAGTAATCGAGTATGTTAATAAATTTGCTTGGGTCATACATAATTATGTTTATTATTTATAATATGTTTAGCAAAATTTGATTTATCTGTATGAATTTTTTTACAATTTAGATGTTCTTTTATTCTTATTGAAAATGATCTATTAGTCATGTCGATGTATTTTAAATCGCAATCTGTGCATTTCAAACTGTATATTCCATGTTTTTCTAAATTGACTTTGTTATTATTTTTGCAGGATTATTTATTTATTTTATTATTTTGTTATTAGTTATGTATGCAGTTCTTAGCCCAAATGATTTAAATATTTTGTTGAATTTTTTATAATTTATTATTATTATTAGCTAATTTTATTTTCTATTGTGTATTTTGTATTTTATTTTATTACATAATTTATCAATTATGTTTTTATTATATCCATTGGTTGTGGCAATATATTTAATAATATCTAATTCATTGTTTAATTTTATATTATCGTTCTTTAAATATTTTAGTGCTGTATATATCAGAGCATTAAATGTAGCCATTTTTTGTTTCCAAGGATGAAATGAACTGCAATGGATTACTGTGTCTTGCTTGCTGGTTTTCCTAAAAAATGTCAGTTTCTAACTTACTGTAATTTTTGTTAATTTTTAAGTTCAAAAAATGTATGCTATTATTGTTTTCATGGGATAAAATAAATTTGATGTTGTTTGTAGAATTCATTGCATTGAATATATCTTTTTCCTCATCATTGTATTGTTCATTATAAATAATCAATATGTCATCCACGTATTTTTTATAAATAATATATGATGACCCTTAAAAATATTTTGTATATTATTATTCTTTTATTATTAATAAAAAATTAATAAATGAATGGATATAATCTGATAACTTTTTATACAAGCAGGTATTAAATAGTAGTAATAAATTATGTTGGCCAAACTGATCCACATCCATTTTTGAATATTTGAGACCACCAAATTGACAGGACGTTTATGTTGACATAATTTTATAATATTTAACGACCAACTGTTATGTTTTAAGCAAATATCACGATTTTTTGAAATTTACATGTAAAGTTTTAATTACTATTACAAATAGGATGAATATGAGAGTTTCTGAAGATGAAATTTAATTACGAAAGCACTTGAACGCTTCAAATTCAATTGTTGGTAAGTGGTTTTTTGTATATTAACAAGCCATGCTTAACAAAATTATTACTAATAATTTTTTTTGTTTTACCTCCAGGTCCACTGTTAGGTACTGCATCAGAGGTTAAGATGAATGATTTGTAGCGTTTGTGGAAATGTCATGCCTGTCTGGGATTCAAACCCAGGACCTTCGGATAAAAGGTCAACACGCTACCACTCACTGGCTACTAATAAATATTTGGTTTATTTTATTGCTGAATTAAAAAAATTGTCAAAATTGATTCAGTAATCTTTTTATAAAGTTATAATATAAAAGAAGTTTATTGTTGTACAATTCATTCAGAATCATCATTTTCAAAACTTAATTTTTTAAAACATTTCATTTAATTTCACTAAAACAAATATGTTAGTTTTTGTATAAAACATTTTTTTTTACAAATTTTGAGATCTTCAAGACAATTCTTACAGAATTATATATAAAAAGAAAAAAAAAAACTTTTTTCGAGGTAAAGTACTAATATTAGTTTTTACAATGGAAAAATTCACCTCTACTGACATTGGTCTTGGCTGTTTTGAATGGCTAAATTGGCCTTGCCATAATTTCAGTATTATAAATATATAATAGTAGTCATTACAAATACATTAATAATGTATAAGACACAGAACATTTCTATTTTTATTTATAAGAAAGGCAATTAGGGATCGAAAACAGGGTTTAAAATGAATCTATTTTAAGATTGTCAATCCATTCGGATATAAAAAGAATGTCATGTATTTAAAGACTCAACAAATCCTTTAATTAGTTATAAATATGGCTAATTATGTACACATTTGATTTTAGTAGTGTTACACATTTAGAGATAATAATTAATGTAATATAGTTTTAATATAGAGTATAACATACATGCAGCTATTTGGTAAAAACATAAATAAATTTATTGATTAAGTGAAGCAAGATTATGTGTTAATTTGATCTTTTGGCATAATATTTGTTTCTGTATTTGTAATCAAACATAAAAATATTTCCTGCTTTAAAAAAAAAAAAATTGTTATAAAATTCCATACTCTAAAAAATTTTTTTCATTTTAAGATGATGGCTGCTACTACTTTTATTAGCCATAAAGATAGAGGGGAAAAGTTTTCATTGTCTTCCCTCAACTCTTGACATAACTTACTTCTCATCATCCACTATTCCTACTTTATCTCTAAGCTACACATTAGATACCTCACTCTTCTTACTCCATCTTTAAACCTAAGGTTGGTGTCACAAATCAATCTTCTGCTGCTGTACAATATTTTTCTTTTCTTTTCTCAAAGTGTTAGTAAATATTAATTATTTCGCTGGTCTTCAAAAAATTTGTTTTTTAAAATCTTCTTCTCAGGCGCTTTATTTACAAAATATTGAAAAAGACAAATATGTATAAAAAAAAATTAAAATATGGGTATAATGGAAGTTATCACAAATCAGTGATGTCACCAGTATGGTGTGCCTTCAAATACTGTTTATGATATTGCTAATAAATAATTTTATTTGGTGCAGGCTAAACTTCCACAGTCAACTGCAAAAAACAATTTTTTTTTTTACCTTATTTACATCGCATTAATTAAACTTTGTTTTACAGCTTTATTTAAATGTAATACCAAGCTAGTTAGGTCTACTGTTCAAAGAATTATTAGTACCATATTAATACTTGTAGGTACAAAAATTAATAAAAAAAAATAATTTTTATAAATAAAAATTATTAATAAAAATTAAACATAATAAAAGCTTACTGTTTCAACAAATAGTCTTTTTTAAATTTTTTCAAAATTCTTTTTTTAAAATAAACTGTGTGTATATATATATGCTATGTAACTATAGACATAGAAATTCACTCTTCCAAGTGAATTTGTGAATATATATATTCACAAATATACTCTTCACTTGGAAGAGTAGGAGAAAGAGAGTGATGTCTTCAAAACTTTTTTAATTTTGAAGAAATCAATATTCTGTTAAAGCATATGTTTCATTCATTAAAAAAAACTGTCTTTTTCTGTTTTACATCAAATTCAAGCAATTTTTAGATGAATTTTAATTTAAACATACTTTTAATTTTATCAGATTACTGATTAAAATAATATTAAAATGGAATATTTTAATATATAACCCTCAAATCATTAAATAAAAAAGATTCAGCTTAAACCACTAATGTAACATTCAATTACATCTACAACTTTCAAAAATACATTTTTAAATTAAAATTTTTCTGTTCTATTTACATAAACTTAAAAAAGGTTTTGGTAAAGGTGAATTTTAAAAACGTGATCATATTTTGAAAGAACAATAAATTTGTAATGTAAAAAATTTTATTTTAAAATCTAATGTAATTAATTGAAAATCACAAAAGTGCTTTTAGTCTGAGTAATTCTTTGGTTAGTGATTTGATGTTATGAATTAGAATATTCCATTTCAATTCACTTTAAACTACATATCTGTATTAACTTTCATATTTATTATTTTCAAATTACTTTAGTTATTTTTTGTAAGTTATTTCTGAGATTATTTGCTCATTGATAGGTTTTTAAAGTTTAAGTGATACATTGTATTTGTTTAAAGGTGATACATTTTTAAAGTTTAATTACCACTCTAACATATGTAATATTGTGATGAAACTGTTAATATGTATAGTGCTTACAATGAAAATTGTGCTGGAGAAGGTTGAGACTGCATTACAACCAAACCTGAAAACATTTGCACCCATCTAATAGGACAGCAATAATAATCGTTGTACTTTTATTTATGCATGTTTAATTTATTACCGTTTTCATGTTTTATTAGTTATAATTCATTGTTACATAATTAGTATTAGTATTCAAGAAATAAAAATTACAAAAACAAGAATTTTAATTTAGGTGTATTTTTAAACTAAAAAAGCCTTAACTAGTGCTTGAATGTATATTGTAGCTGTAATTACACTAAATTAGGTGTACAATTATTATTGTACAATTCTGTTTTGCACAATATTTAGAATTTTTTGTTATTTAGAATTTTCAAATTCTTCTTTTTTTTGTACGATTGTTTCCATGTTAATTGAATTATATTATTATTACTAATAGTTCCTGTGGTGTAAGTTCAATGTTTTCTCTGTCTTCAATGGAACAGTCACTTTACTACCATATTCTAGATATATGATAAAAATTTGTCTGTCATTTCGTCAATTAGTGGTCCCATCTTCTTATACTCAGTTTCAGCTTTTTTTACATGTTTGCAATACTGTTTCCCATCATCCTTATTAATTTCATTCATTTTTTCCTCTACCAATTTTTTAATATCTGACATTAAAAATGTTGTGTTATTACTACCAACATATCTTTTCAGAGTCGAACATACCATCTCGTTCAGATTTAAATCAGCATGGTAAGGTGGAAGTCAGAAAGTCTGATGGCTGTACTTTTTTAATAGTTCATCAAAATGATAATTTATTTTGAAATTTCTATGATATTTAATTAAGTTATACAACTGTGTGTTAACTTGATTCATTAAATGTAATATTGCTCTTTTCTAACAAATTAATCATGCCACGATATGATGAATTCAAATGATTAGGAGCCACGATAGTGGCTCCTAATCATTTGAATTCGGATTCTTCTCTAGGAGAGAATTATGATATGGTGCATTGTAGATAACAACCACTGTCTGAGGGGAAAGACCAGGAATTAATTTTTCAGATGTCTACTTCATGAAATTGTTGTGGTTGACCCTATCATGACAGTCACTGCTTTCTGAATTTGTTTTCCAAATTAACATTGTGTTCAAAATCCCATTTCTCCTCCAGCATGGAGTATGATCAATGGTCACCTTTTTTTAATCAGCATTTACTCAGCATATCAGCATACCACTGTCATCTGATCATGATTTTGTCATTGACTTGGATGTTAAAATGTATGATTTGTCCAAATAAACAATTAAAGAATTTTCTTTTCTGAACTCAGTTATTTTATCCTCTTCCACCAGTTGTCTTCTTTCTCAGTCAAAGGTTTTCTATTATTATCAGTTTTATAGCACGTAAACCTTAACTCTTTCAGGATAGCAGCTAGTGTATTCTAAAACCTTTAAATTGAATACTCTTTTGAAATTCTTCATGTAATTTATTTAATGTAGGCAGTTCATTATGTTTTATGTGAAACTCATTGACTGTTTGCCTTACAATGCCTTGATCAATACTATCTAATCTGCTAACTGGTTTTGAATGCTGTTTATACTTTTTTGGTGTGCTGAACTAGCACGACTGTGATTTAGATTTAAGAATATCCTGCTTTTCTTTTCAACGGTTTTTGAACTTGTTATCTTGAAATCCCACAAGTTGCAGTAGTTCTTTCTTCACATTCTTAAATCTTCTTCACTCATATTAAATGTTTGTCATCTTCCAATTTTCCCAATTTTATAACCCCTTAAAATTGTATACATTATTAACTATTTCAAGAGCTTGACTACAGAGCTTTTTGTTCTTAACTTAAATTCTTGCCATTATAAAAAAAAAATTCACTAACAAAGAATGCAAAAACATACAAATTCATTGATACACAAAGCACTGACTAACATGCTACACATTACAGAAGGAAACAGCTATACCATTCATACTGGGACATGCCAAGAATTGAACTAAATCAGTTTATTGAAAATTAAACATTAGTACTGAATATTAGTCAAAAATGAGAAAAAAATTACTTAGCTTTTCTCATAGAATTGCTAATTAGATTTTTTATGTACAAAATGACTAAGCTATTAATAAATTATTATAATCTGTAGGGTAAAGGCCTATTATTTAATGATGATGTTTATTACTACAAACATCATCAACAATACTAATATTCATTATAACAAGTGCATGTAAATATAACAAAAAACAAACTTCTTATAAGTAGATCATGTGAATAAGCTAGAAGTGATATAGTTTTTGTTGTTATTAATTGGTAAAAGATTATTCTTTATTATAATTTTTATAAACTATTTTCTGTCTGTAGACGAATAAATCTGCATAAATTAATATAAGATAAATAATGTAAATAAGTAATCTATATAAAAGTGTGCTAATGAGTGAATACAGTATGTATAGATGTCTTATAAGTTTTTATATATAGAAAAATAAATATTACTTGGCATTAAGATTTCCATCAATAAACTCCAATAATAACATAGGTTTTGCCAATTAACCTCTCCATTTATTTAAAAAACTGCTTCATTAGTATTTTTCCTTTTATGGAAACTTATGGGATACTCTGTATAATCCACTGTCTAAGAAAGGAATGCATTAATTTCTAGTTTTACACTATCTATCTTTCTTGTATGTAATCTTTTTTAGAGATATGATACGTTTATAAAGAAACTGAGATTCCTATGAGAATAATGACATTCATTTTATCCTCATTCTATATGCCGAACAGATTAAATATGCTGCTTATAGGATTGACATCATCCAGATTTGGAGTGCTTTAGCATATTGATATGTAACAATATATTCCGAGCAATGACTGACAGCCTTTAACGTCTCTCATTAATGAAGATAAGATCCATTAATTATAGTCGAGTTGGTTAGGAGTCATAAATTAAGTCACAAATTAATCGAATCTCTTGAATAGGAATTTGATCATTAATCTCTAAATTGGATTAGAAACTCATTGCTCCATCGCAAACGGTGTTTTGAGCTTCAGCTACATATGATTCCTTAATAAGTGTAACACCAGTTACTAACTATCCAAGTACTTCTATCAGATATTATGAATTTGAAATATTTTAACAAACATGGACAAAACATTTACTACAAGATTAATTTTATTTATAATATATAATTCATTTATATTACATAAATGAAGTTGTAATAAATATGATACTAAGAATTTCTGAAGCTGTGGAGCAGGATAGATTACATTTTAAATAACTGTTTTTATAAAAGATTTTGTTTTATTAGATGGTTTGTAACTGGAAAACTTATTTGTTATAATAAATATATTCTTAACCAATATACTGATCATACAGGCAGATATGATAAACAAATTGAGCCTTAAAAAAGTGAATAAATAAGTTTTGATATATACATACATTTTTTAGGTTTGTAATACTTTTGAAAAATGATAACATAATCTTGTCATTTGTATTATGTTTTAGTTGACTTTTTTTTAATGGAAAGCTAAGAATTGGTTTTATTTTTTACATTTATACACAAAATATTGTTATATTATGACAAAATATTAGGAATATTTTTGCTAATTTTTAAATGTATCTATTTCTATATGATATGATATGCTGATATAGTCTTTGTTGGTTCAATTAAAAGAAATATTTCGAAATGAACATTCAGATCATTTCGTCCTCTAAATGCACAATGATCCATTAATTAAAAGTATTGAAGACAAAATAAGTGTATAAATAAAATTTTAAAGTTTACATACATTTAAACAGTATTCATTTTTAAAACAATAAGCTAAACCAAACTTAAATCTAATAAATGCTTTAAATATATAAACACTAACTCCCCATCGCAGCTTCGTCTGCACTATATGGTTACTTGCATTTCCTGAAGCAGCGAATATTTTTATCTTATATTTTGTAGTCACCGCAGGCAGGTGCAGCCAGTCACACATACAGTATCGGTGGCAGTGGCTGTGTTGGTTGAGCCAAAGCGCCATATACCTTTGCACCCCTTAAAAAAATTGTAATCCAAAAAACCCAAAAATGGTTTTTAAATATTTATCTGAAGAGTATTTACAAGCCCAAATCTACTGAATATCTCGTTCAGCATAGTGGGGATTATTTATATGAAGATTACACTCACAAAAAAAATTGGGTTGATATCTTCAGTTGTTACCGAGAAATTAAAAAAAATAATAAATTTTATTGTTATTCCATTTTACCACTTTAAACTCTGATTTTTAAAAAATCCTTTCTTAGTGAGCAGTTACACGTAAGACGAACACGTATACAAATTTTCATCAATTTACCTTCAGCAGTTTTTGCTTGGCGTTGATTATGAATCAGTTAACGATATGATGTCTTCAATTTCAATGAGACCTCTATCGGAATATCTCTACTGAAAAATATCTTGGCAATGGTCCGCTGTAAGAGAAGAGCATGAAAATTTAGCAGCGTGCCATCTAGCGACCTGAATGAGAAGTTCAGCACCGTAACGGATTATTTACTATTTACAAGTTTTAATAAATAAATTTGCATTTTTAGATAACTTTTCCCAATAACCGTGATCTGTTAGATCGAGAATGTACCTGATGCATGAAAAATTAACCTTCAACGTACTAATATCTCGTTTGAATTTTGATAATCGAACGATTGTTTGCAGAATATTATAAGAGCACCCCATTGCTTCTCCCAAAACAGCGCCCCAGGAGTACCCCGTTTGTTATCACTTGATGGTGATGATTGGTCTAGTCTCCCACGAGGTGCTCGCATACTTTACCACTCCAGCCTCACATGCAGTCCCGACTGGAAGCCCATTATTAATAAACAGAAACTTTTTTAAATTTAATATTATTTATTTAACGTAAATTTAGTTCTATTATTTTTTTAATATTATTATTCATTCGATTGATTCGAATCATTCAGTTCAAACCCAACTCAAACGTGATAGAAACTCACAGTTCATTAAAGTTTGTGCTTCAACCGGGAAATCTTCACTATTACATATATATTTTTTTTTCGAGATTTTTGGAGATGAAATATATCTACAAACCTTCTCAGTTATGCCAAGAAACATGGGTAAAAATTTGGTTGCGATTGAACGGGTAGTTTTTTTTTTTTATCCCGAACAAACAAAAACCCTCTTCCTCCTTATATAATAGTACAGATATAACTGATATACAAATGAATTAAGTTTAAATCTGTAGTACATACATTATGTATTTATATATATATTATGTATGCGCCTCAGCTGAGATTTAAACATAGTTATAAAGATAAAGAGTTATTCAAACAAAACATAAAGTTATGTTTTAGTAAATAAATCTTACGAAGAGATTTATTAGTTTATATGCTTTATTTTAATGTATTTGATTTGATGTACTCATAGTAACTATAACGCAAACAAAAATGAACAAAGGATTATTAGTTATCTAAATAGAGAAGATAAAACTATTCGCTGATTTTCATATATTAAACAAGATGGACGTAGTACAACATTTAAATTTAGAACTCTATCATAAAACCATGCAGTACAATTTTTTATGCTCTTCTAATCCTACAAACCAAAGATTCTCTCTGATTTCAGCTAAATACCAATAACAACGATCAATTTTTAATATCATATAATAACGTAAAAATAAAATGTTAAAAAAATTAAATTACAAATAAACCTGCACATTACAGTTTAAATATAAGTAAACATATTGATATGTTTAACATATTACCTAAAAAAAAAAACTTAAAAAAGGCACTAAACAATAAAAATATTTAATTATTTTCAATTTGTTTTTTAACTTTAAGATGTCCATTTTAAATGATTTATAACTCAACTATTATTTATTAACTACGCTTTAATTTGGATCCATCTTCAAAAAATTTAATTTTAAAGAAAAAGTATTATATTATCTTTTAACGCGATTTTTTAAAAGTCGATTTTATAACTAAAAAAACAATAATTTGTGGTTCTTTATTTTATTAAAATTACGGACAGCCTATAAAATATGATAATCATACGGAGAAAAGTCGTCATGAAATGTAAATGACAGAAACCGTGAAGTTTGATAAAAATACGAAAAGGAATGCATAGTATACGACGTGAAAAAGTTTGCAAACGAGGGTGATCTACGGCTCACTGGAATGGGTAATGTGTATCATCTTTTAATAAAAATTTTCTTGAATTTTTGCGAGATATTTTCTTTAAATGTCCTGATGAGCACTGATGATGAAAAAAGAAAGGGAAAATATCTTCAAATCACCTTTGTAGATAATTAAATTTTTCGTTTAAAAAAAATGTTCTTAAACTATGAGAAAAAATATTCTATTACTACAAGAGAAATCATTTCTACAAAATAAAACAAAATTATCGAAATCGTCTGTTTGGAAAAGTGAAAGGCTCCTTAAGGTTGGCGAACCTGTGTCGTTCATGGCCATGTTAGTAATGTACACACTGCATTGTTATCTGTAAGTTGTGGCGTTGTGGTATCTTTACGTGTGAGTTATTAAGTTATAGAATGAATAGGAAAATCATGTTGCCGCCGACTGTAAAATACGTGGTGGAGTCATACGTTTTTTAAACCATCAAAACGTTAGGCCGACTGAAATTTATAGGCAGTTTTGGGATCGGTTTGGCATACTGCTGACTGATTTCATACCACGTGGAACGACTTTTCTTTCTTTTTCCTGTTTAGCCTCCGGTAACTACCGTTTAGATAATTCTTCAGAGGATAAATGAGAATGATATGTCTGAGTGTAAATGAAGTGTAGTCTTGTACATTCTCAGTTCGACCATTCCTGAGATGTGTGGTTAATTGAAACCCAACCACCAAAGAACACCGATATCCACGATCTACTATTCAAATCCGTGTAAAAATAACTGGCTTTACTAGGACTTGAACGCTGGAACTCTCGAATTCCAAATCAGCTGATTTGGGAAGACGCGTTCACCACTAGACCAACCCGGTGGGTACCACGTGGAACGACTACAAATGCAGAAGCCTACTGCGAAACTCTACGTAAGTTACGGCGCGCCATTCACAATCGGTGACGTGGGCGGCTGACCGATGGCGTCGTCCTGCTGCACGATAATGCACGTCCACATGTTGGGGGTCCGACAGATGATTTACTGAGAACATTTAGATGGAAAATTTGCAATCACTCACCATATAGTCTGAAGTTAGCTCCTTCTGATTACCATTTGTTTGGGAAATTTAAAGAATTTTTGAGTGGTATGCAATTCGCGGGTGACAATGAACTTAAAAATACTGTTAATTAGTGGCTAAATGAACTGACGGCAGAAAACTACGACGAGGGTATATTGAAACTGGTGTATCGCTACGATAAATATTTTAATTCATGTGGTGATTATAATGTGAAATAGTATATGTAGTTCAAGAGAAATAAAAAAAATATTTATAAAGTTTTCAAAATAATTTTTTTTACAATGAAACGGTCTTTAGAGATAATCTGTTGTATATATATACATATATTTAAAATATCCTGCTTAATTTTGAGAAATCAATTAAAAAGAGAAAATAAATAATTTTTATTATGAAAAAAGTGGAAGAAAAACTATATGATTTCTGTTCCGGGATTCTCTGCTATGGAAATTATAAACTATCGGAGATAAAAAAAATTCAAAAAAATGGTCACGAGTTTTATTTATTAATTGAATGTTTTGTTTGCTTATATGAGGTCGTTGTTATTTTCATTTTTTTCTCAGAATACATCTCAACCAATTTTTTATAAATAATTTTTCCTTGATGATTTTACTTATTATAAATTACATCCTAATAACTTTTATAACTTTTAATACATTTTATAAATTAAATAATTTTCAAATTTTGTTCAATTATTTTTGTTGTAATCATAATTATTTTCATTAAATGTTTACATTTTTTATTTTATAATTATTCTATATGAATCATTTTGTAAAATCAATTTTCAAATCGTATTTTAAAACATTAATTATGGTATCAAATAAAAATATTTAAAAACTGATTTTAAAATTTATATAAAGAGTTGCATCTTTTGTATTCACACACACATACACACACACACACACACACACACACACGCCGCACGCACGCACGCACGATGACACGCACTTGTGTAGTAGACATACTTTACAGTATGTATGAACTACAGAGTTCTCTAGTTATCGTCATAAAAAATCCAGACGTGTATTAAAGATTATATCGTCACTATTATATCATTTGTTAAAGATATTATATCATTTACTAAATATAATATCATTTGTTAAAGTTGGTATAATTTATTAAAGAAATAATCTTTAAAATACTATTCTCCACCGGGATAAACTAATAATCACAAAATCACCTGTTCAATAGCTGTTTTCTTAATCGAAGGTTCTAAGATTTAAATCCTAGTAGGTTAGTTGTTTTTATACGGATTTGAATACTAGAGAGTGGGTAATGGTGTACTTTGGGGTTTAATTAACCAACCAAACATCTCAGGAATGGTCGGCTTTTGTCTGTACAAGACTATACTTCATTTACACGTCATACATGTCATCCTCGTCTCATTGGGCCATGAGAGGGTTCTTGTTGTTGACTGGTTGAACAGACTGCAACGTAAACATTAGGAAATAAAAAAGTCTGATGTTGAGTCCGTGTAACTTCTTGTACGCTTATTAAATTACATATAACATTTTTTTAAAATGAAAACTACATAAAATTTTATTTCATTAATAACTTCTGATATTTATTTATTTATTTTTTTTGTTTTTCTTGAATTATTATTTATTGTATAACTTTTAAAATCAGAAGAACTTTTACAATCAGTGATTGTATCACTTTTACAATCATCTTTTATAAATCAATATATTTTAATTAAAAAAAAAAGTTAAAAAAAAAGGAGATGAAGTCAGCTTCGAACCGAAGTGCCTTCCTCTTGTAAGAGCCAAATATTTCATTAATTAAAATTTTATTTGGCTACAACTCTGGAACCAAAAAGTCAAAAATCAATATTTTTTTTGATTTTGGCTTTTTTGGACATTTTTGGTTAAATAGATTGCAATCAAAAGGGAGATACACAAATAAATATTACAACACTCCTAAATCCAAAATTTCAACATTCTACGGATAATTATTTTTGAGTTATGCGAGATACATACGTACTTACGTACAGACGTCACGCCGAAACTAGTCAAAATGGATTCAGGGATGGTTAGAATAGATATTTCCGTCGAAATTTTTCGCGATCATAATACTTCCTTTACTGTGTACAAGGAAGTAATAAAATACTATTGAAAACGAAAAAAAATTATAAACAACTATCAACAGGTAAGAAAGATAAATATGAAAGATTAAGATAAACTGAAAAGATGAATATGAAAAGGTAATGTAGAATAAAATTTCATTTTAGAGAATTTGTTCGGTAACTAAAAAGAAAAAAAAACTGTGTACCTGTGTAACGTGATCCATCTTGTAAAATGAGGTTGAAAATCCCAAAGCTGGGATAACGGTAGCCAAATGTTTGTGCCAAATTTGAATCTTTTTAGTTAACGAGTTTTCAAGATGAGGCAAAAACTGTGTAGAAATATTGTTTAATATCCCTCTACCCCTAAATCCTATTTATTTAAAAGTTAGAAATTTTAAATAACCTAAGAATTTCATCGTACTAAAGCTCAATTTTCTACGACCTATATTAAAAAAAAAACAAATATTAAAAATGAAGAAATAGTTTTTGTCATTATTAAACACGAAATTTTGTAATAGTTTGTCATTTTAAAAAAAAGGAGTAGTCAATCTCTTCTTTCTTCTTAAATTTGTCGTCGTATATTACATGTATAGAAATTTTTCTGAAACTTTAACATTTGCAAACCCCGAATATCCAAAATTTTGGCTGGTCGTTATACTTTATCTTCACATCTATGATGGTCATTTATCAAGATGAGAGAACTACTGGATTTCTGTTTTTCTAATGCTAGAGAGAAGTACTCCTACAAAGAATGGAGCAAATCGTTATTTTAGTGCATGTATACAATTAGACTGCAACTTAGTTGTTAATGTATACATCAGGTAAAAAAAAATTATTGCTATAAATAAAATCTTTATTTGCCATGTAAAATCTATTTATATGTTATCTTTTATTTAATTGAAAGATGATTATAAATTATAACCGTTATTTAATAATAATAATAATATAAAAAAAAAACAGTACATGTTATTAGTAATAGAACAATCTTAAAACAATACAGTAATAAAATGCTACTTAAAAACAAATACGCAATCGAAATTATTCATGTATACAAATAATTAATCCGTAGTATTTCTGAAAATATCAATACTGATTGCGTAATATTTAATTAAATTCGAATGTATTTTTTGTGTTTTTTTTTTGAGATGACGGGTCTCGACTGCTTTGGTCATTTTTCTCTATGAAAATTGAAATTTTAGCTTATGAAAAAGACCATGTCTTACCAAGATTCGAACCCGGAACCTCCCGATGAAAAGCTAAGACGCTACCACTCCGCCATGGATATCGGCAATTCGAGTGTTAATGTAATAAATATTCGATAGAGATATATAAAATTATAATTAAACAGCTATAAGGAACATACAATTTTATTAGAGTATTTAAGAGTGTCGGAATAGCACTGAAAGAGACGCTCCGTATAACAATTTTTTGTGAACTGTTTATCGCAAGAAAATATACTGTCAGATTCTTAAAAAAAATTTAATTCATCAAACCATCGGTTCATTATTTGGTTTTACCTAGTAATGCTTAATCCTGGATAAACTCTTTTTCCTAATATAGTTTTTATTTTTTGTTGAATCATCCAAACTCATTTTTCCTCTTCCCCTTATTGAGAGAAAAAGATTAAAATAGTGAAAATTTTTACGATATTTATACGTATTTTTTTCAATCGTAAACGAAGAATGTCCTCCTAACAAACATAAATATCTATTAAGCACTTCCACACAGTTGTTCTAACTTGTACATCGAGCGAAAAGATCGAATTCAGCTTTGGCTATTAAAAAGCTGTGCTATACCATAAATTAAGTCAAAGTAAGTAAGAGGGATGAGAATGGCAAAGCGCCATTAAGGTTATGGGTGGGTTACAGGCTGATGCATTCTGGTTATTGCCATGAGTTGTCGGGTGGACTCATTTTGAACTCCCCTCTAGATCACAAGCCTGATATACTACCGCGCTGTCATTAACAGCGTTCTCCTAACACGCTGGACATAACATAACCCGTTGACCAGCGATTCTTTTTTTCAATAAAATCAACGCTCTTAAATCAGCGTAATCGAAAAAAAATCTTAATTATTTGTGAAGCAATTAAACTTTTGGAATTAAAAAATAGAAAAAATTGATTGAATATTAAATTTACAAGTTAAAAAAAATTATAATATAAAATATACGAGTCGTTTTAGCCCTTTGCGGATGTATCTGAAGGATAATAGCTAGCTTATAGCAATGTTAAGAAACAAATACTTAATTCTTCGTTCATTTTTCTGTTAAACTATGCAATTTTATTTAAATTACTGACGTTTGTTTTAAAAAAATAAATTAAAACTAAATAACTAACAATATCATTCTAATTTTAATAATACTTTTACACACACCATGGCCATATATTAATAAGGATGATGTTAAAGTTTGGAAACTATTTAATATTTCAAAACTGTGATACAGGAGGTAGAAACAAGTGCGGATCTACAGAGATAGAAAATTACTACATGGTATGTTCGGAATTTTTGTCCACTTGGATTCCCCATACTGAATTATACTTTTTTTAACTAGGAAGGTGAACGTGTGATACATGATTTTAATGTAAAGTTTTACGAGGAAAATGATGTCAATTACCGTTACTCGATTAATTCCTTCGCTCTTTGAGTTATAAGTAATCAAAGTTACAAAAACGGAAAAGTAGCGATAGTAATAAAACTAGGTAATTACCTTCAGAATTACATACAATAACAAACTTTAAACAGACTGTGATGGAATTAATGGTCCAAATACTAATAATAACAGCCTTCACTATAATAAACACTAATAATAAATATCAGTAATAATAATACAGAATAACTAATAATTTGCTACTCTGCTACATATTAAATTACAAGGATAAATGTCAACTGATTATTATTTTAGTTATCGTAATATTTAACTTTAAAACTTAGTTAAATGTGTTTTTAAAAAATTAATTTTCAACTACGCGTTCAACAGAATCCTTAAAATCTATTTTTGAAATCAGCGCCAAATTTTAGATGAGTTACAAGTACACGAGATACAGATTACGAAATTACGAGTGCAAGAGTTACGGATCATGAAAGTTTGAATTTGGCGCAGAATTCAAAAATAAGTTTCAAAAAATTGTATAAAAAGAGAGCTGAAAAAGTTATTTTCCCATTTTCAATGCAATATATTTTATTTTATATATTTCTTGTAGTCAGTTTAATTAAAAAAAAAAAAAAAATATATATTTACGATTAGATTCACTATATAAGCTCGAAACTACTGTCTGAGAATATTGAATGGACATTTTGCAGTTTATGAAAAATGCCATGACTGACCGAAATTCAAATCTGAGACCTTCAGGATGAGAGATTGATTAAGATTATTTATATCATTATAAAAAGAATATTTCAAAACATAATTTCATTTGCACAGGATAATATTTTTATATACAAATAAAGATAAATAAGTAGTATTAAAAACAATTTTTTTAATTTTGGAATTGATAAAATAATCTTTAATCAATTCGACTAATACAAAAAAAAAAGAATGATAATACATTTTGTAGCAAATTTAATCTCTTGAATTCCGAGTAAAGCAAGAATTGAGAATCATTTATCGTGAAAAAAATATAAAAGCAGTGAACATGAAGTAAGTATTAAAACAAGTATCTATAAATTAAACAACGGTTAAGGTAATTTAATTTAAAAAAAATAGAAACAAAAATCGTAATTAACGATAGGGCGGGTTGGGGAGGAGGGAATCCACCTGTTCATTTTCCGGTGTTATTTTTGTGGAAATTTATAAAAATGAAATTTCGTGCAAAAAAAATTTAAGAAGATAAAAAAGGTATGTTATTTTTAACTGTAATGTAAAAATTTTTTATGACAAATATTTTTTGTGGTTAAATTTCCAAAATTATTTTTTTCTTAATTTTTACCTTTTTATTAATTTAGTAAAGTTATATAATTTAGAAGTCAAAGTGAAGTTTGTAACAACTAGACATCACAGAGTTCTAATAAATTTATTAATATTGTTTTAAGGTAAATTAGCAAAATTATTGTGAACAATACGTGATTACATCATTAAGTGAATTAAAAATTATCTATGTCTCACTTATAACGTACATAGAGTATATTAAATTCCGTACTGGTTGTAAGTGACTCAACATGAGACACAAATTACTCTTCAAAAAGGAGATACAGACTTTCTTGAAAATAACATTAACTTTTTTGCAGGCCTCCGTGGCGAATAAATTGCAATTTAATTTTCAGGGTAATACACATTACCCTGAGAAAGTAAACGATTGGGCAGGAATCGTCGATAATCTTATGGTAGGACCTTTTATTTTAGATTGAAATTTTACAGGAGATGACTATTGCAACTAGTTAGCCAGTAGGATTTTACCAAATATCTAGGAAAATTTTGGACAACATTAGATAAGTTATGGTTTCAGCGAGATGGGTTGCTATAGCTCATTATCTAAGAGCACGGTAGATTTTAAATGAAACATTTACATATCGTTGGATAGGTCATAGAGGACCGTAGAATTCAAACATTAACTGTTTTAAGTTTGCTATTAGATGTAATTCTGAAGGTAATACAAAATAAAAAAAGTTACTACGGGGCGTTTTACACCGTTTTATTACTATCGTTTTTGCAACTTTGCTTATAATTCGAAAACGAAAGGATTTATCGAGAAACGGATTTCACCATAGTTTTTTCTCGTAAACTCTTACTTCATATATCACATTATTCATACATCACATGTCAACCTTCCTATTAAAAGAAATAGTTTGATTTAATTTAGCGGATCCAATATGGTGGAAAATATTAAAAACACACCGTAAAGTAGTAATTTTGTAATTAATGCAGATCGTCGGCCTTCGTGACGCGAGTAGTAGTGTTTCGGCCTTTCATCCGAAGGTTCCGGGTTCGAATCCCGGTCAGGCATGGCATTTTCACATACGCTACAAATCATTCATCTCATCCTCTGAAGCAATACCTAACGGTGGTCCCCGAACTAATATAGATCCGCATTTCTTTGTATCTCCTAGTTTTAAACTCCTTCAGTTTTGCAATATGAAGCAGTTTTCATACTTTAATATCACTGTATACTTTATGTATATTAAGTGTCATAACCAAAAAAAAAAAAAAGGTTGTTGTGACATACAAGTCACTTCTGAAAATGGTTTATATATTCCTAATTAACGAACATCTTGAGCTCAGTTTATTTAGAAAAATGAAAAACTAATAGCTCTATAAATTTTCATTTTTTTCACTACAGGAACTGGTTGAATAATGAATATCATTTCTGTACAAGAAAGCTACACCTAACTATTTCCTCTTGTACCTCAAGTAAGTTACATGCATCTCACTTTAATAACAGATTAGAATACACATGAAAGCATAAAATTAATCTACCCTTTCTGACAAGAAACAATACATTATATAAATTGCTTCTACTTTTACATTAATACGGAATAATATTTATAACCCCTCAAATTCAGTTGACTTGTGAATACTTTGCTTGCTTCTAATTTCATTGCTTCCTGTATCCCCATTGTTCTCGAGTAAGTAGTATTTCGGATACGGTTTTATGAATCTAATAATGTAGGACGAATAAAGGGTTTATTTGCTTAAAGAGACTGAAAGTTAAACTGACCCCCCCCCCCCTTCTGATCAATAGCCTCATCATTTGCAAACTGATTATTAACTTTGTTCTTTATGGTACAACACAATCATTAGTAATCATTTTACTATATTTTTAGGTCATTGTCATTATAAATTATTAAACAAGTGCATGCACAGTTTTTAAATAAAAATTAATTTTCCCTCAACATTTCCTATTTATGTTCGTAAATTAATATATAATTTTTATTTATGTGACTGTAATTTAATATTAAAACATGACGATTTCTATTTTTATTACGATCAGTTAATAAAATACATTTAACAAAGTATCTATAGTATTATTAATTTCTTTATAAATACATGTTCATTAAATTACTGATAAACGTATGTAAAAGTGTGTATGTGTGCACACGCACACACAAAGAGTTAAATCACCACTCGATAAGCAACTTAAAAAAAATATTCAGACACCTTTTTTCCTGTCAGTTATTTCAATAACGGTATAATTTAAGTTGTTAAATCAAGCTACGTTTATTTTAACTTCAAATTACCTATCGTACATTTTGTATTTTTAAGAAAGAATTTGTTGATTAAAAACTGTTCCGTTTTCTTTTATTTATTCATCAAAGCGATTCTGATATTTGAATGCAGTGATATTTTTAAAGCGATTATATCAACAAAACACATAAAACGATTTGTTTTATGTGTTTTGTGAATAATACTCGTCATGTTCTACAGATTAACATAGCCTAAAGCGTAGTAGAAATATCTGGTAAATCTGAATATTTGCCAAAAACAAAACAAAATGTAAACAACGTGTAAGTTAAACATTATTAGTACAATTGTTAATAGACAAAAACCAGTCTTCGCTGTCATTATAAAACAAAACTATATATTTATATGGATATAAAGTTGGTTAAGACTAAAAAAATAAATATTATATTACTTTTTTCTAAAAAAAAAACAACACACTTAAATTTAAATTTATATTATAAAAATAAATAAGGAAATATAACGACAAAAAAATTAACGAGAGAATTATGTAAACGATTTTCATGTATCAATGCACCGTCATTCGTAGACAGCATATTAAGTTAAAATCTTCTGAAAACATGCACATAAAAGAAAGTTTTTATTTAAAGAAAAACGGTATCATTTCCTTCTAATTTTATCCCAGTGTTCTTTTATGTACAAGTAAATTATATTTACTGACTTATTTAAGCTTTTTTATTTTATCTCATAAATCATTATAAATATATTAGTATTTGTAACTTCTATTTTTTACTTAATCATTCTTTCTGTCTCGCACACAAACACACACACGCGCGCGCGAGCAAGCACACATAAATGTATGATGTAAGTATGCACATGCAGTCAATACAGGCAGCCAGATTCATTCCCGAAAGTACAGCGTCCCTTTTTATTGTCGTTTTCGTGTTTTATTAGTTGTAATTCATTATTACGTAATTAGTTGTGATTACACCAAATTAGATGTACAATTATTATTGTACAATTCTTTTTTGTACAATATTTGGAATTTTTTATTATTTAGAATTCTTAAATTATTTATTTTTGCACGATTGTTTTCATTGTTGATTGTACTATTGTTATTAACACTTACTTGAAATTTGCATTGAATATCCGATTCCTCTACAAGTTCACCGCCTTCTCTGTCTTTATTGGAACAGTCACTTTCATTATCACTGCCTTAGATGTATGATAAATTTAATCCTTCATTTCGTCGATTAGTGGTTTCATGTTCTTATACTCAGTTTCAGCTTTCTTACATGTTCGCAATATGGTTTCCAGTCATCCTTATTCATTTCATGCATTGTTCCCTCAGCTAATGTTTTAATATCTGAAATTAAAATTGTGTTATTACGACCAACATATCTTTTTAGAGCGACTATATCATCTCGATCGGATTTAAATCGGCATGGTAAGGTGGAAGTCGCGGAATGTAATCCCCGTGCTTTTTTAATATTCATCAAAATGGTATGTTATTTTTGCATTTCTATGTGATTTAGTTATGTCATACAATTGTGGTTTTAATATTCCTTTATTAAACGGAATATTTCCTTTTTTAACAAATTAATCATGCTACTTTTCCTATCATTTGAAAAATGATAATTCAAAAGCTTCTCTAGAAGTGAATTGTGGTATGGCGCATTATCGATAACAACTATCTGGGGATTAAGACCAGGAATTAATTTTTAGATGCACTTCATGATATTGTTGTGGTTGACGCTGTCATGATAGTCACCGCTTTTTTAACTCGTTTTCCATGTTAACATCGTGTTCAGAATGAATCCCATTTCTCCTCTAGCATGGATTATGATTAACTGATCACCTTTTTTAATCAGCACTTTTACTCCAGCACCACTGTCATCCGATCATAATTTTGTCATTGAGTGGGACGTTAAAATATACGATTTGTAAAAATAAACAATAGAAGAGTTTCATTTTCTACAATCTGCCATTTTTCTTAAATATTCTATCCTCTTGCACGGATGTCTTCTTTCTCAGTCAAAAGTTTCCTATTATTATTATTAGTTTTACACCACAAAGCCTAATTCTTTCAGGATAGCCGCTAGTGTAGTTCTACAATCTTTAAATTGAAAACGCTTTTGAAGTTCTTCGCGTAATTTATTTATTATAGGCAGTTCATTATGTTTTGCGTCACCCTCGTTGTTTGTCTTTCAATGCCTTGATCAAAACTGTCTTATCCGCTAACTGGTTTTGAACGTTGTTTATACTTTCTTGGTGTGCTGAATGAGTACGACTGTGATTTAAATTTAAGATCCTGCTTTTCTTTTCGGAGTTTCTGAACTTGTGATTTTGAAATCCCACAAGCTGCAGCTGCAGCGGTTCTTTTTTCACATTTTTGAATGCCTATTAAATGCTTGTCATCTTCTAATTTTCTAACTTTATAGCTTCTTTCTTAACAAAATCGTGTACATTATTAACTATTTCACGTGCTTGACTACGGAGCGTTTTATTCTCATCAATAACAACGCCTACGATAAATATCATCTTAAATTTGTCTAGAGCTTCAACCCATTCTCCAACAAAGAACCGCCCACCTTCCACCCACTAAACACCCATCACCGGCCACCATCCATCCACTTTCCGCCCACCAATCACCCACCCAAGTCAAAAAATTTGTAATAAATCAAATGACATAAATATGCAATACCTAAATGTCATAAAATGATTTAAATTCTGCCATTGCAAAAAAAATTCACAACAAAACATGAGAAACATATGCATTCATTAATAAACACAAAACATTTACTACGCCACACATTAAAGAAGTAAACAATTGTACCACTTGCAGACCGATCAAGTATGATCAAAGTCCCGTGGGTTTTCGATTGAAAATAAATCGAGTAACGATGTGGGTTACTTGGCCGATTCTATTTTTCTACAGGGATTTCATTAATACGAGACATATTGTTTTATACTATAACGAATTGTACAGAATGAATTCAGTAAGATACGAAACATTATTAAGAAAATTATTTAAAAATAAGTTGTGATGCATTTTGTTCATCACATCTCTTTCGTTGAGATCTAGTATATAAATGGTTTGCAAAAAACTTTAGCTCAATATAAATATGTTCATGCATAGAGTTGTATGTAGAAAAAAACGTCTCATATTGAAATAAAAAAGAAACTTCATGTAGTAGAAAAATGATCGAATGAAAGTTTAGGCTTGACAGATGTGTTTTGATTTCATTTTTTGCGTAGAGTTGAAGATGGAATTGTCCGTAGAGTTCCATGCAGATAAAGTCATACTTGCTCCTAAACAATTTGTTTTTTTGTAAAAAATGAATTGAAAATAATTTCATATAACTGTAAAATACACTTTATACAAATAAATTAAAATAAATAAATTTTAAATAATTATAAAATAAATTTCTAATTTTGAAAATTAATTCGGAGAAAAATTTCTGTTTTGAAAAAGTGTGGTGTTTTGCGTGAACAGTATTCATAAAAAAAATATACAATGGATTATCTAATTGAAAGTTTGTGGTTAAAATTATATAATTTATTCAAATTCATGCTGTATGCACTTAAATATGGAACAACAGAATATCTATACATAAGTTCATTTTAGTAGTAGTATATATATGCATGCGTGCACGCGCGTGTTTAAAATATGAAATAACATGTCGTGAGTGATTCATAATCAACTTTCAGCAAAAACTACTGAAGATAAATTGATGAGAATTTGTATACACGTTCTTCTTACAGTTGAAATGAAAACTAAGAAAGGATTTTTAGAAATTTCTAGTTTAAAGGATTAAAATGGAGTAAAAATTAAATTTACCAATTGTTTTTTAGTTTTTCAGTAACAAATAAAGATATTAACTTGATTTTTGGTGTGTAATCTCCTTGTGAATACCAAAAGATTTCTAGATTTTTCGAAATTCGACCTTGAAAGGGATGAAGAAGATAGAAAATTTTGAATAGTTATTATAGATTTTCCCCATTTTCAACTATATTAAACGAGATATTCAGTAGATTTGGGCTTGCAAATACTCCTCAGTTAAATATCTAAAAACCATTTTCGGGTTTTTTTGAATTTAATTTTGGTGGCTCAATCAACACAGCCACTGCCACTGTTACTCTACGTGCAACGCAACTGGCTGCACCTTCACTAAAAAAACAGAATAAAAAAAAAAATGAGAAACGAAATACGGTCAGCTCCTAGTGATGTTTGTCGGATAACGCTAAGAACCGGGCAAAATACATCTTTACCCGTACGATGGACGGGTAACCAGTTATAAGTACTATTTTTAAGATGAAAGCCGATTATTTTGAAACCTGAATTTTTCAGATCACTCAAAGTTTCGGGTCCTAAATTGATCAAACTGTTGCTCTGAAGAAATTACAACGCATTGATAGTTTTTTAAAATGAACAGGCTTTAATTTTTATTTATCATTATTATTCTCACAAGCGCGAATTTAATGAAAGACAGGGGGTGGGGTCCAGGGGGCTCTGTTTCCTGGCTAGACGGGAAGGACGAATGAAGGGAGCTGTGACCGGCTAGTATATATAACAAAAATATATAATCTAATATATATATTAGATTATGATATTTAGAAGGTAAGCGCTAACATAGGAATGTGTTCCTGGAAATCAGTTGATTTTTTGAAATATTATTATAGAAGAAGAATTTGTCTTTATTATTAATTATTATTCAGTTTTCTAGTAGATCTCACCGAGTGAACATGTAAGTTCTCTCAAATTATACATGTATGTTTAATTTTATATGTAACGCATTAGCAGGAACGCTAAACGTTAATAAATAATTATTGAAATGAATATTCAATAATTATTGTTAATAATACAATTAAATGTAGATGTAAATATTGTAATACTAACTCTGTAAAAATGTACTAACTGTATAAAAATTTGTTTTTTAAAAAGGCAACTACGTTAAGTAAGAGTTAAGTGAGTGAGTGAATTGAGAAAATCCTTCTTTTATTGAGTTATTAATGTAATATTAGAAACAAAAATAAAAATTCAAATTCGTTTTCAACCGATTTAACTTAAAAAAAATTGAAAACAGTGGTCATACCAATCGGGCAAGTGCTTTTGCATAGGGTTTACGTTGATTTATATTCATTTTAGTTGACAATTTCTATAAAATAAATTATTATTATTATTATTATTTCTATATAAATTATTATATTATTATTAAATAAAATTATTATATTAAATTATTATATTATTCTATATAAATTATTCCTCACATTTATGATAGAGTCAGAAATAATAACATAATAAATCTGGATTTAATACATTAGATTAATTAATATAAATAAATTACTGTTAGCATTATTATTATTATTGCAAATTATTATTAGATTAAAATTATTTTTTTAATTAATTTTACCCGTTAGTAATATAATTAATGACTGTACTAATGATAAACGGAATTACAGGTACTTTAAATGTGACAATAGCAGATAATGTAATGGAACATATGCGTAAAGGTTATTACATTATTATGGCTATTAAATTTGACAATAAATCTCTTTTCCTTTCTATCACTAGCTCTCCCACACTTCATATGTATTCGTATAAATCATAAATAATAATAGCGACAATTTTAAAAATAAATTTTAGTTTTTAATTTAATTTTATTAATTAAGAACTCATAAAATTCAATTTTTATAAAATTAATTTCAATCAAAATCAAGATCTTTTAAACCTTATAAGAAAAAAAATTACTAAAATAAGTTTTAACTTCATTCGATAAAAATTATGTAATCATAAATCTAACTAATATTAATATTAGAAATATTCTTAAACTTTTATTTTCGTTTGACAGATTAACATTTTGTAATCGCGTTTTGTAATATTCTAAGGGTACCGTAACAAACCAATATTTAAAATTTTTGCGTATCAGTAAAAGATTTGTAGTAAAATTTTCAAGTATTTCGCTAGATTCGTATTACAACTATTAGTTCATTTTGTAACAGCAGGTTAATATAACCTGCTGTTACATTAATATTATAGGAACGGTCGCTCTTGTGTCAACATTTGTCTACTTTTCCTGATGCGATTGGTTGTAATATATAATATTCATAAATACAAAGCTACATTTTTAAATAAATGGAATGTTTTTAGTAATTTAAACAAGCTTTGTATCTTTTAATTTTAGGTGGTGAATTTTATATATGAGCAGTATTCTGACAATTTTTCTATAATTTCTTTTACGTTTTAGACAGAACAATTCACGAAGAATATACCAATTTCAGGATATATTCTACTGGTAAAAATAAAGAAGAAAGTTTACATAAATGTAGGTTCGAAAACGGTTCATTATCGAGTGTCGGGTGGCAAAAAATTTCCCCTGATTTCTGCGTCTTATATATAAAGCCAAACTGTAATTATTGAGACCGAAATTAAGAGGTAAATTGTTTTATTGATGTGTTTTTTTTTAATTTGATTTTTAGTAAATTTTGGTGCTTATTCGTTTCTCTCCCCCCAAAAGTTTGGAATTTTTTCACCCGTCAAAATAGCAAGAAATATTGATGATATTAACAATAGCCAGGTTGGAGAAATAACCCGATAACACACTAACATGCTGTTTTATACCGGCCATTTTATATTCTCCATACTAAGATATTTTACATATTAAAAATGTAAGCTTGTATTTTTAATATGCTTATAAGCATTAATTTTTAATTATTATAAGTATAATTACAGATATTATTATAATTATTGCTTTTAATTACAGATATAAATTATAAATATAATCTAACCAAACTTTACCTACACTCGCTTCGCTCGCTAATCTCGACTGATTAATAGTATTGTTTTAATAATTTAAATAATAAATAATTGCAATAATTACTGAATTTATTATTTAAATATTTAAAACATTACTGTTAATTAGTCAAGGTTAACGTGGGAGCGTAGGTTAAGTTTGGTTAAATTATATTTATACAATAAATAAATAAATATGAATGGTTATAAAAATGGTAATATACATATATATGTCGGGTTATTGGGTTATTTCTCTAACCTGATTGTTGTTAATATCAATATTTCCTGCTATTTTGAGTTATTTCCAGGTGCAAAAGTTTGCAAATTTTGCAAACATTTGAGCGGGGGAGAAACGAAAAAGTATCTATTTTTTTTTTTTTTTATTAAATTATTATTTAATTCTTTTGTTTTGAAATATTGAAAATTTCG
The DNA here is from genome assembly GCF_047948215.1 of Lycorma delicatula. Taxonomy (NCBI): domain Eukaryota; kingdom Metazoa; phylum Arthropoda; class Insecta; order Hemiptera; family Fulgoridae; genus Lycorma; species Lycorma delicatula. The sequence continues at coordinate 93,809,923 of NC_134459.1, read as the reverse complement.
ATTTGTTTAATACCTAGTTAAAATCTGTGACATTTTGATATCAAAAAGAAAAAGAAAATTATAACGAAATATGTTACTTAATTTTTACAAAGTTTATTTAAAAATGATAGCTGTTTTGGTAAACAGTACCTTCTCAGATGTTAGTACAAAATTCAAAAGCTTAAAAGAATAAAGAAAATACAAAAAAAAGGTAAAAACACATAAAACCAAAAGAGATAAAGTACAGTAAGAAAACGAACAACAATAGGGAATGTAATAAAAAAAATGTAACAGTAAATACTATTGGTCAATACAGAAAAAGGGGTGGCACTTACAAAATGATAGAAAGTCCATTTCACATTTATAAGTTTAATAACGGTGAAGTATTCAAGTTTGATCATTTAAAAGGAAATTAGAATTTTTAGGTTTATTAATTTCCAGTGACTAAAAGGTTCAGTTTCAAATCTTTGTTCTCAACATGAAGTACTTGAAATTACAATTAAAAACACCATTTTATTAATTAAATGACATGCATAATTAGCAATCCTCATGTTATTAGGAAAACAAGATTTGTGGCCAGATACGTTTTTCAAAAGATCTACCAGTCTATCCAATATAAACTTATCTCAAGAACCAGATTCAAGTCAGTAAACTCCTAGTTTTTTTAAGTTTAACAGTTTTACTTTTGTTACCCTTAATGAATAAAGAATAATCATATTTGAAAGCAATATCAAAATCTCTGTTTCTGAAAAATTTATTAATTTTCTGTGTGGGTTTGTCTATAAAAGTGAGTGTGTGAAATTTATTTTATTGAAATGAATTTCTTGAAGAAGGAAAAACTTTGCTAATTGCAATTTTGTATAATTTATTCTGAAACAGTTGATCAATAAGACTCGTTTGGTAACCATTATTCACAGCTATTTGTCCTATAATATTAAGTTCTTTCTCAAAATTATCATCTGATATCGTTTATTTTATACTTTGATAGGTTTTGTTTTTAATAAACTTCAAAATAGTTACGTTTGTGTTTGCTTTTGGGGACTTTATTCATACCATTCTACTCGAAATCAAATTCTCTATTAGTTTTGTTGAAAACGTTTACGTGTTTATTACCTATTTAACAAAGTTATTTTAAACTAAACGTAAAATAATGTATTCTTCGAAACGAATCGTTTGCCTTTTACCCCAGATATCTCAATGAATACTAGAAATACAACTCTGGAACTTATTTTTCCAATTTTCCAGGTCAAACTTCAAATAAAATCACAGCATTTACCCCCTTAATTTGACTCCCCAAGAATTACAGTCTGGCTTAATTTTACAAGACGCAGAAATTGAGGCAAAATCTTTTACCAGCCGAGACGCGCTAATGAAGCATTTCGAACCTACGTTTATATGAAATTTCTAATTTATTTTCATCACTAGAACATGAATGAAAATTTGCTACATTCTTTCTGAATCATTCTAGATATTTATGCATATTTTCTTAAATAAAATTTAAAACAGAAGATATCAATAAATTTGTAAATTTCACAAAACAACAGACTTACTTACTAAACAATATTTCAAAGAAGGTCAGTCTAATTTTGAGTTACATTATATAGTTTTTTAACTTTTATTTATTTTAAACTTCTTTCTTTTTGTATTTATTATTATATTTGCTTTGACAATTAAAAAAAAATAAATTCAACATCTGTTTGGAACTTACAAAAAAATAAAAAAATCGATAGACGTGTGTGTATCTTTGTTTTGTGTACACACACACACACACACACACACAAAATTGATACAGAAGATCTAAAAGGTAAAAGGTATCGATAGAAATTAAATTTTTAATGAACTTTTTTCGAATAAAAATTTCTTCAAGACATTAATGATAGATAATGTTAATTTTTAACGTAAAATTGAAATTATATTAACATAATTAAAATTTTTTATTTATATTTACAGAAGAAAAAAAAATAATTCAAACATCTCAGGGTAGGATAAGCATTAAAAATATTTAGTGTTAAATGTAGGTGGGATGAAAGGATAATAAACTAGATTTACAAAAACAATTGTTTGAAGTTCACCGATCAGATAGAATTAGGTTTAAGTATCGATGAGCTGGGAAGAGCTTGTGTAAACGAGGCCATGAATTATCAGACGTGTAATACTACAGAACAATCAGGTACGTAAAAACACTTAACTCTACTAAACATTGGGTATAATAATAATCGATTATTTATAGACTAACGGTAAGCAAAGTTTGTACGTTTGGAAGAAAATTAAATTATAATAAAATAAATAGATTTAAAATATAAATTGCTTGAAAAAAGAAAATGACTATAAATTGTCATTTTTAAGACCCAACTACTATAGGTCATACTGTAAGAAATTTAGATCCATAAAATTACCACCTGGCCCAGAATTATTATAAAAGGAAATCGAATCAAATTCTGATATTTAATTAAAAATTCTTTAAGTTTTTCTTCAGTAAAATTTTATCTTTTTAACTATAAACATTAACAAATCTAATTCTTTCACACCTTTAACTTGATTCAACGATTTTTTCTGCTATTTATAATTCCTTTGATGACCGAGCAATTTCTAAAATTGAGTTTTTTAGTGTTCTACAAAAGTTGTAAGAATTTTTGTAATATATGTTAAGCAAGAAAATTAGTAAATACTTGTATGAATAGTAACATCTATAAAAAATATGGAAGGTTTGATGATATAAGCTAACTGATTGTAAAAAAATATTATTACCAAACAGTAGAAATAATATCATATAAAATATATAATAATACGTATTTATAAACCGTTCAAATAAAGGTTGCAGTGTTAAGTAAATAAAATAAAGAAAGGAAAACACTAATGATAATGATGTGGTTCAAGAATATTCCATTTTTATTTTTTATAGGAAAATATTAAAGCAAAGAAACATTTTAAAGATTAAAATTAAAAATTGTAATATTCTTTTGGAAAATAACAAAAAATAAGTTAGAAGAAATGATAACTTATTCACACAATTTTACTCAGAAACAAATTCTCTACAAGTTTTGTTTTTAGACGTTTATGAATCTATAACGCATTTAATAAAATTATTTTAGGCCAAATATAAAATAGTGTGTTTATAATACTGAAAATACAGTTCTGGGACCTATTTTTTCAATTTTTCAGGTGAGATTTTATATAAAATCATTAAATTTATCCCTTAATTTTGGTTCCAGGAATTATAAACTGGCTTAATTTTACAGAAGGTGCAGAAATTAGGGCAAAATTTTCACCAGCCGACACTCGCTAACGAAGCGTTTCCGAACCTACGTTATTATGAAATTTCTTCATTATCCCTTTACACGAACATGCCCTGAAAGTTTGGATTTTTATTACTTTACGTTCGGGATTATTCGTGAATTTCTCTGCATATGAATTCATTCTTCGGAAAAATTTCCGTATGAAAATAAATATGAATAAAAAGTAATAGAATGAAGTAAAATAAAGGATAATGAAATATAAAATTCTTCCCTACTAAAGGGCATTTGTATGTGTGTGCGCCCCCTTAGCTGAGAACATATCGCTCGAACATGCATCGATCGAACATATTGCTCGTCAAAAAATCCTATTTGGTTATAACTAATTATCGAGTTAAAATATAATGCCTGTAATTAAATTACGTAATCAACAAAATTCTATTGTAGTAAAATACATTATTATCTTAAAAAAACGGAAAAAATCCGAAATGACACTATTTGAGTAGCGCTTAGAAGTAACAAGTAGTAAGTTACTTGGTGTGCACGCCTCGTTACCTTTCGTAACCGCTACTAATAAAACAGCGTAAAAATAAACTATTAGCCTATTTACCATAGTACAACAAGCCCGACATTAATAGTTCTAATAACTATGTGAACAAATAACTTCCATTTGTTAACGTGCTAATTCCAAAATGTAACAGCCCAACCACGTTAACAAATTACTTTGGTATTAGTAGTAGTAATAGTACAACCCTTTGGTAATACCAAATGATAATAATTTTCAATTTTTTTTGTTTGTCTTGGGGAAGGAAGGAATTTATGTAATTTTTTTTGAAAATATATTGGTAAAGATAAATAGTGAATATTTTTCTGAGACAATATTTTCAATATTCAATACTTTCAGAGACATCCGAAAACTGTGTGGTATGAAAACTTAATTATCATTCCTCTTTTTTTATCTTTTAGATTTAAATAATTTCTTTATGTATTTCCCACATCTTAGTCTAAACAGCGTTCATAATAAATTGTAACACAACCAGTATAATGGATCAGGGTAACGGATCTCTTCCAACTAAGAAGAAAGAAAGAGAAAATAATAATGCAAGGAAGAATCCAAAAGGAACTAAAACGGATACCTTTCACAGTCTAACAGGTCCGTTTAACAATCTGTTCCTTGTAATACAGACAATGGCACCTCCAACAGCTGTTGTCCAACAAGAAGGGTTACCGAACTGGAATAAGAATATATAGGAAAACGTTAGGGCACGGACGATGAAAGTAATTACGCTTCAACAGTTAAGGAATGAGGCAGGTACTGGTTTTGCAGGCCAGTGTGTATAAATAATGCCGGGACCAGCGGGAACAGTCAATAATTAAGCGAGTAATTCTGCAAATAGTGCTGCGAGGCCGTGTTCGACGTAGTCGCGATAACAGTGAGTAGTTCTGTTAGTAGTTTGAAGCGGTTGTGGTGACGGCAATATCAGTAAGCGTATGGTAACAAGCATTCCAGTGTGGACAGTGGTTGAATGCAGGAAGTTGAAAGTTTAAAGGGTTAAAATGGAGTAACAGTGAAATTTATCCCAACAAATGAAGGTATCAACTTGATTTTTAGTGTGTGTAATCTTCATGTGAATATTTAAAAATTAATTTTTAGATTTTTTTTAAATTCCGAGTTTAAAAGGTTAAAATGGATTTGAGTTTTTTTGAAAACCGGCTATTTCTTGTCATTTCTCGGTAAAAAATGAAGACAACTTGATTTTTTGTGATTGTCTAATTTTTAAAAATTCGACCTTGAAAGTGGTGAAGAAAGGTAGAAAAATTTCGAACAGTGATTGAAAATATTTCCCATTTCCCATTGTACTAAACGAGATATTCAGTAGATTTGGGGTTTACAGATACTCTTCAGATAAATACTTAAAAACCAATTTCGAGTTTTTTGAAATTCGATTTTTTTAAGGGGTATGATAGTGTACGGCGCGGCGACTCAAACAAACAGTCACTACCACTGTTACAGTATGTGCGACGCAACTGGCTGCACTTTTTTTTTAGAGTCCGCCGGGATTCGAACCCGGGACCGGATAAAAGGCCGAAATTCTACCACTCGTGCCATGGAGGCCGGCAACTGGCTGCACCTGCCTCCGGTTACTTGACTAAAAAAATAAAATAAGAAAAAATTTAATGCGACAGGAAACGCAAGTAACCATATAGAGCGGGCGAAGCCGCGAAGGGGATGCTAGTATACATACAATTAGGGTGTATATTTATATATACGGTTACTAGTTTCTGTCATTCAATTAAAGTATTATATAAATATTGAATTTTTAAATTCAGAACTTAATTCGATGTATTTTAATTAAATACTGTAAAAGTCACTGAATTATTACTATTGCTGTACTTTCACAGAATTAATAAGAGTTAATACCTTTATCTTCTGGATTCTCTACTCCCTCCTCTCCCTTACGTTCCCCACAGAAAAAAAAACAACAAACACACACACACACACACACACACACACACACACACACACACACACACACACACACACACACACGCGTGTATATATATCATGTAAAAGTAAATAGACATCATAGTTATGTTCATCATTGAACATTGATTAAATTTCGCACCACTGACAGTCCAATTTCCGCTTTAGCTTTTGTCGATTATGTAACTACAAATTTCCTTGTTCATATCTGAACTGCATCAAGAATAGTTAAACAATGGAGTGTTCTCGAGAACATTCTATTATAAGAATTCATTACCATTTACTGTAGATATTTAAGTTTATATTTCAATACCCCTTTATCTTGAAAACAATATTCTTTTTGTTTCTTATCGTTTCATTACTCCAAAATTCTTCGCATTTTACAACGAAAATAAAATTAGAAAAAATTGATTTTTTTTAATTATTAAAGTCAGTTAAAATAACTTAGTTACGGAAATTAGTAACTTAGTTCGGAAACTTTAGTTTTATTTTTCCTTTAAAATTACATCTTCGCTAAATTATAAATTTGAATAAAATTATCATAATACTATGCTAAACTGTTCAACGTAATTTACATGTAATTGTGGATCTATTAAAATAGGATGATGTTTCTTTCAAGTTTTCTACTACACAAAATCAGACTTATAACAGGTTGAGTCTATTAACTGATCACGGAAATAACTTGACATAATTGAACAAAATTTTAATACCTAAACGTAGATTAATGTTGTAAGTAAAAGAGTACAAAAACTCATACAAACACACACATAAATACTGAAAATATATTAACATACCTCTATCCTGAAAGTCCATCCCTCGAGGCTAAGCAATCTTAGACTAGTATTTTTTATAAGAGCTTGACAAACTAGTTGAGTCGGCCCATCGTCTAGAACTAGTCTTTGAGAACCGAGGTCTAAAAGCTGTAAAGATGAATTATCGGCTAATCCTAGCAGTACAGGAAGAACTTCCCCTAACCGTGTACCTCCTTCTAATCTCAAAGCATCTAAACAACACGACCGACGTATAGTTTCACCGAGACAAAGGGCATCTTCAGCCCCTAATAGGCACTTACTAACGTTCAAACTTCGTAACTTACAACTAGGATCGCGTATCGCTTCAAAAACATCATGAAATCCGGAAGTAGAATGGAGTGCTGCATCGCAGGACGGTAACGGATGAAACAATCTTTGAAATAGTATCGAATCGGAATTTCTTTTTGAATCGGTCGTCCCATATCCGTCTAATACCAGCTGTTGTAAAGGTTGCCGTGGAAGAGTGGCGGGTCTTGTTAGGCTATTATAAGCACCGATTACTCCTCTTGGTAGCGAACTGAAGTAGTAAGAAGTAGTCGAACTAGTTTTAGGCGATACTTGCTGCTGTTGAACCTTAGAACTGTGTTGGCCGGAACTGCTAACGCTGCCAGATCCTGAAATAAATACAATTTTATCTAGTAAGAAAACATGTATATGATACTAAATAGTAAATCAACTGTTTACAACTTGGTGGGTAAAACACCTACCGTAGAGAGTAATTGCCGAATCACCCCAACGAAGACAACTGAATTATAGTTGTTTAGTGTGTATAAAATGGTTCTAGACAATTATAATTTTGTTGACTTATTAAATCTTGTCAAATAGTATAGCTACGTAGAATGAGATCTATGAAATTGCTGTAGTTTGCTACAAAAAAAAATTGATCTTTGAAGAATTATTTCTTACCAACCACAAGATAAAAAAAATCGAGTTTTCTACTTTATTGTACTTTTTTCTTCTACAGTTTGTTATTATTATTAACAGGTACAACTTGTCTGAAAAAAAATCGTGGTAATTGCGGTAATTTACAAATAAAAATTATACTGCTTTTCTCTTTCTCTTCCTGGTAGTGCAATTCAACGTTCGATAACTTTGTTAAAAGTTTATTTAAAAAATTATCGTTTAAAATATAATTAAGAACAGAATTGTACCTACCTAAATATTTTAAAACTTTCCCGATGTTCAGATTCAACTTGGACGCCATTTAAAAAAAATATTCTATTACGGTTCTCAATAAAGATAGGAATTCATTTTTTTTGCATTGAACTACGTGGTTAGACAAAGGCATTACGGTACGTAAGTATTTTGATAATTTCTATAAATAAAATTATTATAATTATATATATATATATATATATATAATTTATTAAATTATTATAATTAATTATTTTTAATTATTATATTTAATAAAATTCATTATTATGGTAAGAGATGATAAAAGAAATGTGAAAGAAAGAACTTTCATTAAAATTAGTGGAATCTCATCTATTGTTACAGAACAGCATAGGTAGTTGAGCGCATAAAATTTAATCTTATTGTTTAATTGTTTTGACTTTATTTCTCACTGACGATCGAGAGTGCTACTTTTTCTCCTGTAACAACTGCTACTTTGGATAATGTAAGCGTTCAGATTTTTTAAACTTTAAAAATGTGAACTCCTGACAATTTTTACAATTTCTTATGCAACAAATGCTAATTGTCACGACCTATCCATGAAATCGGCTCAGATAGGAAAGAATATTTATGGTACATATGGTCAGACGAAGAAGGGAAAATCAAAACTCTACCTAAGATGTATTGGGAGAGTTATGACGTATAAAAAAAATTTACATCATTCAAAGATTCATTAATTGACCTACGATGAAACTTATTAACCAACATTAATCATTATTCAACGGACGAATTTAGCATTATCTTACAGTAGTGTCACAAGAAGGCATAGTTGCAAGATCTGGGTAATCTCTTTCCTTGGTAATCTAATTTAGAATGAGAGCGTTTGTATGGAGAATTCTAACTGAATAAATTAATTATACTTTTTCGTGATTATTCAAAATTACTTCCCTGCTAGATGAAAGTATGTCTTAGTCTAGATATGAAATAATTTCACGATTAATCGATCGAAAAATCTGAGGAAAATATCTTTTTGCTTGTTTTATTGTTAACCTGCCTAACGTGAGGATATGGAAGATTAAGTAGAAAAACTGTCTACAAGGATTGGCAAGCCAGGTGGGATTCATCCACGAATCGTTTGGACGTATCGTTTGAACGCGCACATTGAGCCGTAGGCCGAGAGGAAGTTTGGCGAACTGGGATTCTGGCTGACACAATTCCTGACCGGCCATGCGATCTTTCGTTCAAACCTGTGTGGATGATGAAGAGCTGAAGACCCCTTCTGCGTCTCTGTCGCGAATTAGACATGCCAGAACACGTGATTTTACAGTGCCCGTGGTGGGATGAAGAACGCCGCGACTGTACTGCAGTAACTGGGTATTTCGAGGTGGGGACGATCATTGGAAAGATGTTACGCAGTTCGGTGGACTTCGACACTGTGACGGGTTTTGTGTCGGAAATACTGCAGATGAAATATCGGGAAGCGAGGGGATGAGGGATAGCTCCGTACGGAGCAGCCGTTCGCTCGTGCTTGTACGAATGGGCGGTGGTGATGAAGTGCGGGGACTTTCGAGCCCCTGAGCTAAAAGACAGTCCAGAGGGGGCCGTCTCTTTGGGGATGCCCCCGTTAAAGGCAAAGCACAAAGGACTGAGTCCCGGTTGCTGGGTGATGGAGATCGGGAACGGCATAGCCGGGTCTGGCATTTCCCTCGTTTGGTGACTAGAGGCAAAGGTATCTCACGGAACCATTGAACCGTGTTCATGCTTAATTGGGGGTCCGGTTCAGGGGGAAAAAAGGTAGCGAAAAAGTTCCGGCCTCTGTGGCGAGAGTGGTAGCGTCTCAGCCTTTCATCCGGAGGTCCTGGGTTCGAATCCTGGTCAGGCATGACATTTTCACATACGCTACAATCATTCATCTCATCCTCTGAAGCAATACCTAACGGGGGTCTCGGAGGCTAAAAAAAAGTAAAAAACTTAGGCAGTGTAAGAAACATCTTAACAGTGTCTCTTGTTAGAGACACTGTTAAGATGTTTCAAATAAGATGTCAAATTGTTTCATGTTAAGATGTCAAATCGTATGTTTACTATTTGATACAAGATTTTTCAAACTATTTTATGTTTTCATTGTCAATGGAAGTTCCTACCTTAAGCAAAGTCATTTTAAAATCAATCCATTTCTATTTTCTCACATTTTTATAATAATTAGATAATTCGTCAGCTGGATATGAAGTATTTTTCATGTCCACATATGAATTTTTTCTCCAAAGGCATATAAGATGAATATAAAAAAACGATTTCATCAGCCGGAATTAAAAAACGCAGGAAAAAGGAGAGGCATCCTAGATTAATATACAAATGTAAATAAGTCTCTTCTGATAACCTAAGAAACTCAAACAATACATACTTTCAAATAAAAGAGATGGGAAAAAGATCTAATTAAATTAAATTTAATATTAAAGAAGTAAACACAAATAAAAATTCGTTTAGATATGACTTAATAACTAAAGATTGTTCTCATGTACCGGTTCAACTTGTTCTTTTTTAGATCAAAATATTTGAAAATTAATTCACTTGAAACAGTTGTCATAAAAAAATATTTTCCAATCATTATTTTATTAATTGAATAATTATTTTAATTAGTTACACATAAACGAATAATTCATGTAGTGTAACTAGTTTCTTGTTTACCATATATTAATCTTGCTTATCGCAATATAAGTTAATTCAAATTATTTACACAGACCTTTACCATTTATTTATTCTTGCATTTCTTTGCCGGTGTAGATTTATTTATTCAAAACATTTTAAAATTTCTTTCTGTTTGGTTTTATTTTTAATTATTTACACGTAGTAATTTTCTGATATTTTGGAAACGCCAAAATAAATAATGGAAATACGAAAAATAAATAAATTTTGGCTAGGTTGAGGTAAGTGAAAACAAATACAAGTATTGATTTATTAGTACGAAAAATTAACAGCGCCACATAATAAATCTGTAGTAAATCTGCCAAAAAATACACTATTTCAATATAACATAAAATCGGAAAAATGCATTCATTAAAGTAAACAGGAGTAATTCGAATGAAATCCCTGGCACAGATTTAACTAATATGGAATAAGGAAAGAAAAAAGTGGAAACTTTAACACAGAAGGGTGAAAAACTATTCAACCTTAGCTAAAAATTAAACGTAGGTGAATATAAATAAAAAAAGGAAGACAACTTCTATATCCATTTCTTTTTACAGATTATGTTTTATTTAATAAAACCGCGTATACAAGCCATATGTATGATATATCCGATTGACCTAAATCTAGGTTACAATTGTAATCCGATAACTGAAACCCAGCTCTCAACGACGCTCGTTTTTTAAATTTTTCGTTAATACAAACTTCTTGGTTTAGGTATTAAAATCAAACATATAAAAATGAAATTTTTTTACAAATTTTAAATGCAATCTTTACAAACTCTTTCTGTCCGGTTTATATTCTGATTTGGTGTCAAATACTGCATCTTGTTTAGAAGAACTGAGGTAAAAAAATCAGATAAAGGAGTGCAAAGAAGGCCTTTTAGGCTGTGGTATTACGGATTCAACTGTTATTCGTAAAATTTAGTTGATGTTTAGCCATTTTAATTATTTGTTTTATATATTGTAATTTTTGTCTTAATCGATAATCTTTATCTCACTCATTTCTTTCCTTTTTTTGAATTGACCGATATCGTTTGCCTTAATACATGATCTACCAATCTAGTTCTTCAAGAACTTCTAGAAAAAATTAAAACAATTTATTTTTCCAACTGTTTGCCTCATAACCTTTTCACTTTGAATTTTATCCAAACTTCAATTCTTTGCTTTTTTGGCTTTTAAATTGTCGATGATTACTACTATCATTGTAGTCTACCTTCATTCTGAGTAATTTTAATTTTTAAATGTATATGTGATACTAGTAAACTTCTTTTCTGATTACATATTACATATGTATTTCCGTCTAAAGCCTTCATAATTTAGCCTATATTTTTTATTTAATTTTATTCCCTGTGTAAGTAAATTCTTTTCCTTCTGGTACACATTTGTATTCCTATACAAATATTTAAATCAACAACATCAAATTATCCGATATTTTTGTTTTATTTTTATTATTTTTACGCTTAAAAATAAACAGGAAATCTAGCTACATTTCCATCAAAAATAGCATCACGAATTGTAACGTTTTTACTTTCTCTCCTTGGATAGTCATCTTAGTCTCGAAATTTTCTTTCGAATTTTTTATCTCTAGATATAGGCTACTTAAATTAATAAATAAACAAAATGAGATCCTAAATAATAATTTGATAACATGATATATCATAAAACAAAGAGCATTAGCTAAAAGTAACAGTTAAATTTACTATAGTATCATACCTGTAGAAGAAGGAGGATCTTCTCTTCTCATACCCCAACTTCCAGAAAGATTCAAAGCAACCAGTGGACGGCTACGTATCAACCCAGCTATGGCTTTAAGCCCATCTCGGCCGCAACCAAGATGTGGAAGATGTAGAACAGTGACTTGAGGAGCTTTCTGAAGAGCGGAACAAAGTTGTGCTACTTGAGCTGTACCAAGATTTAAGTCGAGTACGAGTTTACTTAAACTAGGACTAGCGGCGTGCTGTAAACTTTCGGAAAGTGCATCTACTAGACTCTGGAACCTGAAAAAAATACAATTTATGATATGTATATTAAATATTATTTCTTTAAATAATATTGTTGGTATTTTCATTCATGTATAATTTTACCGTTCTATATGATAGTAATCTTGTAGTAAAACTAGAACAAGTTTATACGTAACAAGTTTATATGTACTATTTCTTTAAAATTTAATATTGCCATATAGTGGCAACGTTCTCGTATTGGTTTCAGGTATTATATATTAAGTATTATTCAGAAACGGAAATATACAGATTAATCTCTTACGTTAACCAATCAACTGTACAAACTTATAAATTAAATTCACTACGTTTCACTTTGAATTCTCTAAGCTTCCTCAAGTGACAATTCACACTCATACAATCACCATATAGAATTCTCTTGCCTACGATGAGTGTATGAATGTGTATTGTCACCTGAGGAAGCTTAGAGAATTCTAAGTGAAACGTAGTGAATTTATAAGTTTGTATAGTTGATTGGTTAACCTAAGATATTAATAAAGATAATAGTTTTAAGTAAGATATGTCTTGTTATTATATATATATTAAAGAACATGTCGTGACTAATTCATAATGAACGCCCTGCAAAAACTACTGAAGATAAATTGATGGAAATTTGTGTACATGTTGTTCTAACGGCGTAGGTATCATAATTCCTTAATAAGACATTTTTTGAAATTCCGAGTTAAGGGTTAAAATGGAGTAACAATCAAATTTACAATTTTTTTTAACTCCTCGGTTACAAATGAAGACATCGCTTGATTTTTGATGTGTGTAATTTTCATGTGAATATCTAAAAATCAATTTCTAGATTTTTGAAATTGGAGTTTAACGGGTTAAAATAATCGTTTTTTTTGGACCTGGAAATTTTTTGAATTTCTCAGTAACAAACGAAGATATCAACTTGACTTTTGGTATGGGTAATCTTCATTTGAATATCTAAAAAACATTCTAGATTTTTTGAAATTCCATCTTGAAAGTGATGAAGATATGTTAAAAAACTTCCAACAATTATTGTAAATTTTTCCCATTTCTGATTATGCTAAACGAGATATTCAGTAGCTTAAGGCTTTCAAATACTCTTCAGATAAATATCTAAAACCCATTTTCGGGTTTTCTGAATTTTAGTATTTTAAAGGATAAAAAAACATAAAAAGTTATTTACGTTTCAATATTTTTCTACCACTATTGAATCAGTCTTTATAAGATTTGGTAACATTGTGATTGTAATATATATGTTTGTAATTTTGATAATGTATTTCGGAAGCGAAGCTGCGACCGGAAATCTAAAAACCTATTAGTGGGTTTTGTACTGACCAAACTGTTGCTCTGAAGAAATTACAATACACTGACAATTTTAATAAATTGAACAAACTTTAATTTTTATTTATCATTACTATTCTCACAAGTATGAGTTAAATGAACGAGAGACATCTCCTGACCGCGACACGAAACACAACTAACCATATCGCGCCGGCGAAGCCACGACGGGGATGCCAGTTGTTTTATATTACAATTTCAATGTTTTTAATAACTGTGAAAATTAAAAATCACTGTAGGTGCCAAAATTATTTATCACAGTTTCTTTTCTTTACGAGTAATAATGTCCAATACACCTGCAGCATTGCATGGAAACTGCTCACAAAAATAGTTTATTAGAACAATGGTTTTTAAAAAAATGTACGTAATAAATAGGAGTTACACCTAATCTCGTTATAGCCTGTTTGTTTTAAATTCGTACAATATTTCAATTATTAGAATGTTATCTCAATTGTTCTGTTATTTCCTTACTTAAAATTGTATTCATGATCAGAGATATCTTTTTGATTGGCTTAGGGCTCATGTTGTTTTTATCGTATAAGATTATTTACCCAACCTATAAAAAGGCGTGATTCTACCCGTCATTGTAGACTGTCCGGATTGGAGGTTTAAATTAAATTTTCTGCTTTCTATTGTGTTTACCTGTAAAACAACTATTAACAGTTATTTAATTACGAGAGATTATCTCTAAAGTTAAGACCGTTTCATTGTAAAATAATTTATTTAAAAGACTATACATTTTTTAAATTTTTCTTAAACTATATACTAGCACTCTCTCCGGAAACAAGGAGTACTATTGACGCCGTATCCCTATTTCCGTACTACTTCTACTTTTCGTTAATTTAATTTAATATTTCTTTTAATTTGGTTTAATATTGCTTATAATAGATATCGCAAATAAAGAAAGAAATTCAACGTTCCAACTTGCAGTATCGTAACGAACCACGCTTCTAATTAGTCACACTCAAATTTTTCGACCTTAAATTGAATTTAACTCAAGAATGACTCAACCAATCTTTTATCAATTTTTTACAAATACCACTTCAGATACACTGCTACAAAATATCTAAATTTCAATGAAATTGATCTTGTAGTTTTGGAGATCATATAAAGAAACGCCAATTTAAGTAAAAGGTATTTTCGTACTCTTCATATCTCAAAATGTAAAGAAAATTTATTTTCATCTCTACTGCAACCGTACGGCTGCAAGTAATACTCCAAAAAATTGAACTACAATCACCTGTAATAATTTATAAAGCCTCAATTAATTTTTTTTTTTTAGAAAAAAATATTCTTTATTATATAAAAATACTATGTAGAAGGGCGGTGGAAAAATATCGCCTCAATTTTATGATAGCCTAGCGTAGGCAATAAAAATGCAATGACCTTTTAACTATTAAAACATAATTATTGAATAAGGTAATTAAGTTTTTAAATAAACACAAAATATTTAAAATCTTAATAAATTTACATTAAAAAATAAAATAATTTATTTAAAAAAATAAAAAATAATATGCTCAAAAAATAAATGAAAAAAAAAAACTATTTTTCTATAAAAATTATAAAAGGAACCAAATGTAGATCATTTTTGTTTTAACAAATCTTTTCTTCGAATGGTATTCACTACAGCTTTCTAAGAACCATAAAAGTTTACTGCAAATGTTTCCATTATTCGAAGAATGTACCGCTAAGAGCTCTGTCCTGTTTTCGCTAAATTTGATAAACTGATCCAGCACATTGGTTATGGCCTCCTACTGTTGAGGGGGATAGATTTCTACTGGGTGGTGAATTGGAAGGGGAGACAAAAGAAACGCCCTTAAGAGCGAAGAGGAAAGCTCATAAATGAGCTTCCCTTTTGCTTCACGCTGTCAATGCTATAAAAAAATATTTATATTATACTACAAAAAGAAAAAAGATTTACTTTTATTTTGAGATTCTTTTGGAATGATATAGAAAATGCAAAAATAAACTAGAAATATATTTTTTATAGACTACTGCTTTAAAATCAATAAAAAACATGATTAATTCTGAATACTCGCACATGGAAAATATATTAAAAACGATATTAAAGACATTATTTTAAACAAACGGTACGAAGTAAACTTGTATATTAAATGTATACTAACATATAAAATTTAGGAGTTATTAAATAATGGTATTAGATTTATAAAATAAAATATGTTGGAATGTGTGGGTTGTGAACATAGAATTTAATAAATTATTAAAAGAATTCGTTTGGAAAATATTATACGGTATAATCAACGTTAAAAAAATATCTTGATAACAGGAAGAACATTTTAAATCTTAGGTGCATCTAGGTCAAGAAAGCATCTCTGAAAATTTATGACCCCTGAAATTTTCTTATCATAGAAATATAAATTTCTACAGAGGATTAGAGATCTATTCTTGTATGAAACTGCAAAATGTTGCTAATCCGTAAACTTTCCCTAATCTCTTCGATAAGAAGAAAGAAAAAAATAAGAACAGTAAACTAAAGATAGGAAGAAAGAATTATAGTGTAAAAAAATAAGTAGATGAGAAATTTTAATTTTTAAACATATAGTGTTAACTGATGTACTATATAAATGATAAGGTCTAACAAACCTGTGAATGATTTTCAGGTTACAAACGCCTGAAGCTCTTGGAAACATTTATATTTTACCACTAATAATTTCTCAAGTACTGTTTCCGGTCAACGATCCGTTGTTGGGTTCTAATTTACAGTACATCCTAATCTGTCGATCCATCGATGTAACAATCTACAGGTGTACCTATTGTAAGAGATAAGGAATACCTACCGAATCAGGAATGCTGCATTAGATATTTGAAGCTTCTAGAATTTTATAAGAATCAATTCTGAGTACGGGAACTCTTGTAAATTTTACCTTTGTGTTTAACTATTTTATCTTTCTTAAAAGAAAATTGTGCAAAAAATAAAATCAATCGTGTATCTGCAATAATTTTTACGTAAAATTGACAAAAAATTTTAAAATTATCATTCTAATTTAATCCAAAAAAATTACAATGGAATTGTAAATTGTGCGGTAAGAGTCTCGTAGATATCATTCTTTCCGCTCAAAAACAAAAATTTCTGCAATATAAATAAAACCGTTTTTAACAAAACGATACTGATATCAAAAAAGATGAAACAGCTTCTGATTGATATTATCAAAATCTGTTATTAATTCAGAATTTTGTTGAAAAAAAAATACATGTTAAATATATGTTTTCAACTTAATTATTCATTTCACTGTTAGGTTAGGTTATGTCTAGAACTGTAAACGTAGTTCGTTGACTTCATCGTCTGTAGACTCTTACCGACGAAGCTCTTACAAACTTTGTGATTATAGCAAAAATCACGGTTTTTAAGCAGCTTTTTCACAATGGTTGATCTTAAAAATTTACCAAACAAAAAACCGGTACAGATAAATGTTTTTAATTTTATGGAGTCATAAATTTTGCTTTTTTTCAATTTCATTGAAATTTATTCAGTTAATATAATTTTTGACAAAACATTTATACCCATAATTATATTTTAAACTATGAATAAACTTAGAATGTTTTCGCAGGAAAGTAACTAATAAATCATATGTTTTTAGAATGACGAATTATTATGACGTTTATCTCATGCAGCGATTGTTGAATCCAAGCTCTGAGTAGTTGAACAGTGGTATATGGGACTGACGAGGATGCAAGTACGTGGGGTAACAGGGCTAATAGTATTCATAATACAGAAATTAGTCAACTTTGATTAATGATTCACATAATAGCGCATTTCAGTCAGTTAATAGTAGCTATCATTACGAAGACAACTATAGTAAAACATTACTCATAGAAACGTATTCCCCTCAACAATACGGACATACTGTATCCCTTCAACTGCTTTTAGTGCTATTTGACAAGTATCTCTCACTTAGAGGATTATTATAGCGGACCATTTTAGGAGCAATTTTTTATTACAAACGTATACACATATGGATTGTTTGTAAATTAAGGGTTGTATTATTAATTATAAATGATCTCGATCAAGAAAAATCAAAATTCAGGAATAATTACTTGATCGATGGCAAATACTTTTCGCCTGTTATGAACTTAAAAAACGGTGAGATTATAAATATATAGCATTTTTATAACTTACCTGTCATGTGCGCTATCTTCTAAACAAGTAATGACCAATTCAAATGTATGAAGACGAGCTTTCGGTAGAGTAGTCTTGACATATACAGCAAGACGTTCCACTTCAGAAGAAGTAAATTCATGTCCTAATAAAGAAGAGATTCTTACAAGTCTAACACTATCATTAGCCGAGAGAGCAGCAAAAAATGAATCTAGTAATTGCTCGCAATCGGCTCCTTTATCGAACTGAAAAACAAGTTCTAACGCTTCTAAAGTGCACGCATCACTACGAAGCACACTGGCCCATCCCTCCAACTCTAAAGGTGCAGTATGAACTAGAGGCATTGGTACTCTTGTTCCAAGACCTGGATTCGAACAGATAGGAGAACCGCTAGTAGCCCCGACTAATCTGCTAATCGCAGCAACATTCAAATCCGACGGACCGGCTGCTTGTAAAAGAGTGAATAACGTTCTGGTTGGAAGATCTAAAGGGCTGAATTGATAAAATACTAAATGACCTTTACGCCCTAATAAACCGAGTAAGAAACGTAGAATCAACACTGTACTTGCAGCCGCATTTCCAGCGTTAAGTCCGGGTAAATCTTCCAGTTCTCTTCTGAGGATATTAGCGTAATGCACAATAGAAGAAATATAATATGCTGCAAGAAATTCAGCCAATGATCTATGGATCGGTGTATAGTAATCTGGTCTTTTCTTTTGACTATGACTTCGTCCAAAATTAAGACCCCGCATTAAGAAACCTAATTCTGTGATTTCTAAACCTCCTCCTCGACAATGGGTCCTAAAACAAATGATAAAATAGTAAAGTTAGTAATTATTTTTGAACACATACATGTCAAATAAAGTAATACATTTTCTATATTATAATTTGTTGCTATGATCTGAAGGATTTTAAATATTTTTCAGATTTTTAACATTGGGAAAATTTTATTGAAAGTTGAATTATGTTACGTTTTTTTTTTTTTGTCTTCAGTCATTTGACTGGTTTGATGCAGCTCTTAATTAATTATGTTATATAATTATGTTATAATTATTTTTATTTGATTGTATTTATTTTTTTAATATTTTTTCTTAAACCATATAAGTAATTCTACTTAAAATTAACAAAATAAAAATATTCTCTATTTTTTATTCTTTATTCTTAATTCATAGGCTCTATTACATATCTATATTCTTTCCCTCCCATCTAACGTTCAAATCCAAAAAAATATTTTTTTCAATCCAGTCGTTAAAATAGTTATATTTTTTTTGTTTTACATATATTCTTCTCATAAATTGTTATATTACTGATATTTTCTTCAATTTTATTTATTATATTTCTGTAAATGGAAAGGCACAGAAATCATTTACATATCAAACATATGATAAATCTTTTTATAACCTTTTTTTAATCAAGAAATATGTAAATATTCCTCCTTCTATGAATATAACTTTCATTTAGATCAACAACTGGCTTAAAAGGTAAGAAACATTACCTCTTAATACGAAAAAACTTTTCCAAACAATGTCTTCTTTCTATAAAAGAAGCTTTAACAATGCTTTCACTGGACACTGAATTACTTGAAGACTAATTCGTAAGGTGATACACACTTTACCTCCCATCTGGAAATGTTTAACTTATAATCCTTTTATATGACTTAATAATCAAGCCTCTGTTATTTCTTTCCAATAAATTGTGTTATTACTTATAAGGCAGTGGACAAACTCAAAATAGGAATCATTTAAAGTGGTCTCGGAAGGTAGGAAATTGCTGAATTGAGCGTATTCCTCTTTATGACATAGCAAACAATTAAGAGGAAAAATTTAAAACTTAATGAGGATTGAAACACGAACATTGAAACATATTAGATACATGAACAGATTGAACATTATTAAAAGAAAATTTGAATTTAATATTATTACATAATTTATTCGTAAATTTGAGAAAGTGTGACCGTTAACCATTAAATAATTTTCTTACAATCTTAATAAATTAATAAAAAAAAAAAGATAATTATGTAAAGTTTTTTGTTTCAGGTGGAAAATTTCAAAAACACTTCATGTAAATTAAAAATTTTGTGTATTAAATATATAAAGGTATCGTGTGTGTGTGTATGCGAGTAAGCACATACGTACAAGCTGAGATTTTACATCATATTTTCAAAAAAACTACAGTAATAACTTTCAATAATATAATAACTATGTGAAACTTTTCTTCTTTAGCATAATAAAATAAAAAAAGAATACCTAATTAAAAATAATCGTACAGGCTAAATACTCCTCCATTCATAAGCTCAAAAAAAAAAAAATACATACGTATGAATAATAACTTCATCACATACTCACTAAAATGACGAATTTTTCAGAAAATAGTGTCCATATTTTTATTAAAAAGAATTAAGGCTAAAATTTGAAAAAATCCAAGATTTCGAAGTTTGCATCTACCAAACTTTCAGTTTTAATACTGAACGATAACGAGTGGTGTTTTTTTGATAACAAGAGTAGGGTTCTGTTTTCAGTTGATAACAATTGAGTACAGTTCAGAAAGGACTTGAAATAATATGGTCTGTTCCAAGAATATTATGCTAGAATATCCGGAACATATCGTGTGAGGTTCCATATGTAGTATACTGCAGCTTATAATACGGTAGAAGAGAGTTAACAGGTGCAGTGATGAGTGTTAGCGTGGAATATAACAGCAAAAAAGTAAGAGAGGTTCACTGTAGTTCAGAAACATTGCATTGATTTGTTTCCAGCGGCAATATCTAAAATGAAGAAAGCTTTTATTTAAGAGTTAATCTTCTAATAGGAAAAGATACTTTAGGAAGAAAAAAATGATAGAAAAACAATTTTGAAAAAAATTAAAGAATATGTAACAGATGAAAAAAATTATTGGATCGTTATGCCATTTGTAAAAATACTTTCAGTATTTTTAAATAGTTTATACATTTTTTGTAATATGTACTGATTGTATGAGAAAAGTTCCTTAGCTATGGAAAAAATGCTCGAAAAATCTAAGAAACCTAAATAAAGGAAAATAAATTGAACAACAAGGGTTAAAATTTAACTCGCTATTTAAAAATTCATATTTATATAGTCATGTATGAGAAAGTAATCTATTTATCGGTTTTCATAATTGATTTTATTAATACCACTTGTGTTTCAAGTTTTTTGTTATTTTAAATTTTCTATTGTTAGAATAAATAATATTCTGCTAGTTACCTTTAAAGTAGGCATCATAAAAACAATATAAATCATTATGATTTCTTTTTTTTTAACGGTATATATTACGCATGAGAAAGTATTTTTGGTTCAATTATTTGTTTACCTGTATAATAAGTATGATAATAAACTGAATGCTAAATTTTTTGTTATTTATATATCAGATGTATTAATTAATAAAGTATTTGTATATGTAGAAATTATTTTCAAGTTATTTGAATTCTTATGACTTAAAAAATGGAAAAAATGAATGATAGCAATAATGTGGAAAATAATAAGCTTTGCCCTGAGGTAGATAATCCCCACGTCCGGAACACAACATCTATGTTCCACGTCCAGGGCGGCAACAGCTGTACCTTTGTACATCACATATAGCTGGCTAACGGGGTTCCGAGTAAATTCCTCGGTTATGCTTTGTTAAGTTTGACCTGGTTCCAACTTCAGGTCACTAAACGGACAGGATTTTTGGCTACCTGCAGAAAATGGAATAACAAACGATTTTGGAAATGGATTCATACCACTCTTAGAGCTGGCGATGTGGCGGCCAGGGTCAATGTTATTGCAGGTGTAACGGAGACCCTTCCGTTGTCCACATGCCCCCTGCGATGGCAAGCATGTAGCAATGGTGCCCATGTATGTCGGTGCATGGGAGCTCTGAAAGCTTCGGTGAGTAGGAGCCTGGAGTCAGTGCAGAGACTGCGCATCCGCTCTCTGCCAGGATATATGCCGGTTCCACCGGAGTACCGGATCGGACCTCCAAGGTTAGTAGCCCTGGAGTGGGGGTGTACCCCGGCGGCTAGCCTTGCTACAGAAGGGATCAATGTTCATGAATTTTCCAGAACAAACTAACGTGGCAGAGGGTGCACGTAAACACCCTCGTTTAGAAACCGCCGATTCGCCACAAGCGAAGAGGAAAAAAGTAAGGAGAGTGATAAGATTAGAAAAGATGCTGATAAAATCAGTAAAGATTTAAGAAAAGCTTTGTTTGGAAATAATGTTCCCAAACCAAGATTTTTGGTCATTACAAAAGAGAATGGTAACTTCCAAAAGGTAAGTCCATTCTTAATTGCTAGAGAGATTACAAATTGTGCTGGTGGTCCTGTCAAGGAAATCCGTAAGACGTTTAACGGATTACATGTCGAAACTATAAACGACATGCAAAGCCAGAAAGTCCAGGCGTTGAAGAAGATCGGTGAATTTGCGGTTACTGTCCAACCGCATAGTACACTTAATTCATCTAGAGGTGTTGTTGTTTGCCGTGATCTTCTTAACTGTACTGAAGAAGAAATAGTGCAGGAAATGTCTAGTCAGGGAGTGACACATTGTCGCAGACTTTCTATGAGACGAAATGGTGAGATTCTTCCTTCGGCCTCTCATGTTTTGACATTCAATAGGCCAAATCTTCCTGAAAAGGTACGAGCTGGCATCCATCGGCTTGATGTACGGGCATTTATTCCGCAGCCGATGAGATGTTTTAGGTGTCAACGTTTCGGACACACTGCAGCTAGATGTGAAGCGCAGGAGATTTGTATATGCGGAATGAAGATACATGAGGGTGATCCATGTAAAGACCCTCCAGTCTGCATTAATTGTAAAGGGCACCATAACTGTCGATCCAGGAACTGCCCAGTATACAAATCAGAAACAGCCATTCAGGAGGTTAAAACGCTTCAAAAAGTCAGCTACCCTGAAGCGAAGAAGATTGTAAACCTACGTACACCTAGACCATCGACTACATACGCAGAAGCAGCTGCTGCTCCCCCTACACCTAAAATCAACGTGGAGCAGTTGCTTAATACGATGACACCAAGTCTCGCGACAATGATAGAAAGAATCATTGATTCCAAGATCGAGTCGACTCATCAGATACAACAAAGTAAACATGAGAAGGCTCATTCCCGGACTGACGTCGCCGACAGAAGACCCGTACCAGCGCAGTTTAAAAAACCGGCAAAATCTTCGATTATAACTCCAGCAATAGACGTAATGAAGAAAAATCTTGATTTATCCGACAAAGATCTAAAGATCACCCCGACGACGAGTCATATAGCTAAGGATACTGTGACAAGAGTACAGGAAAAATCTGCGTCAACCAAAATGGAGGTGCAAGTAACTATCGAAAAAGCACCAGACACAGACGATATTAAAACTGTACCTACAGAGGCCCCAAAAGCTCAGAGAACAACTGTGGCGAGAGCATCTGTATCAGCCGGCCCAAGCACAGCCCTAAACATTGAATCAAGTTCATCAGCCGCCGAAAGTGCATCGGTTGCAAGTTTAGACTCAATTGCAACGATGCTCACAGCACCATTGAAGCTTTCATCACCTGATGTAAGCCGGCGAACGTCATTGGCGTCAGAAAGAGAAGACGATGCCATGTCTGAAGCCTCAGACACTCTGTCGTCGGAAGTTGAGGCCGTTCGCAGAATGGAAAAACGTAAGAAAGGATGGCCAAAAGGAAAGCCTAGGCGGTAATTTGTTGGATTTTAAATTAGAAGATTGAAATTTTGAACACTTATTTTCTTCATGGAAATATGAATTAAAGAACCTTTTTTTTATTTTTTTTTTGAAGTGGGATGGGGCTAATGACCAAAGTAGTCGATGCCCCTAAAAACCTAAAAAAAAAAAAAAAAAAAAAAAAAAACAAAAAAAAAAAAAAAAAAAAAAAAGCTAATTTTTAGGATAAAATTAAAAATAATAGCTTAAAAAAACACACTTAAATTAATGAAATATATAAAATTTATTTATTTACCTAATTTCTACATCGGTGTATGAGAATCTATCTTCTTTAATACACGTTAAAGCTAATTTTCCAAATTCAGCCAGCAGTTTTTTGCAATGACCAGGAAGATCTGATGAAGATGTATTTAATGTCGTGTTGAGAACATCACCACGTTTGATTAGACTACGTCTAATAAGGCACTTAAATAAGGACTGATGTAATTCTAAAGAGTCTGTCGGTAGATAACCACAATCTTCATCGTAAAGAACACAAAGCACGAGCCAACCGAGTGGCCAACAGGCGAGGGGTTTCAGAACATTCGGACTGGCGGAAACGGTATCTAGGAACCGATTAATATGATGCTGATCCTTACTGGAAGAAAAGAACGATGAAGTCAGTCTTTGAACGTGCACCCAATCTAACCCGAGTAACAATATTCGTCTTTGTACAAAACCGATAAGATCTGAGCTCCATCCGGGGCAACATGTAATAAGTATACGACACTCAGGAAATATTCTCCCTTCCAACAAGTCCAATGCATCCCCTAATCCTTCACGACCACTTTCTAGGCCAAAACCTCGGACGGCTTCATCATAACCGTCTAACACAAATAGCAATCTGTCTTCCAATAGATGAAGAGTCTTCCAGATCTGTAAAAATCCTGACCCCGTACTTCCTTTCGGTAATAATTCTTTTCCTAAATAATGACAAAGAGATCCTCCGCGTAATTCTCGAAGCGGTACGAACAGAGCTAATTGGATGGACGGATCTTCTTGAGTTGCCCATGAATGTAGTACCCTTAACGCTAGAGTTGTTTTGCCAGCACCCGGGCTACCCTCTATTAAGACACGTCTTGGAGCTTCATGGACCACACCTTCGCTAGTCTGTAAAAAAAAGAAAAACAAATAAAAAAATTATAATAATGCAAAGGAATTTAAAATATAGCTTTTCGAGGTTGATGTATTCCTTCAACATTTTACTCTAAAGTAAACGTGGGTCAGCTAATTCGATGATTTTAGAATATCATTTTAATTAAATCACCAAATGTTTTAGCAATTAGAAAAATTTTGATGAAAATCAACTATTTCAGTTGGAAAAATCCCTTAAAAAAATTAATGGATTTATTCAGACAACCTTTTAAATGCTACTTATTTTTAATTACATGGATAACCAAAAATACATGTAATCGCTAACACCAAAAACTAAATAATACCGAATTATTATAGATTTGATAGAAAAGACTATATAAAAAAAAAAAACTTAAAAAAATCATACAGTCAGACAATTTTATCAATTTAGGCAATAATATCGCCAATACAAATCTGCACAGAAAAGCTGCATAATCGATATAATCACGAAGAATGCGTAAATCTTTACATTGCAGTTGGTTTGAGAAATATTTTAAATTAACATAATTTAGATTATTTAAAATTATAAGTATTTTGGCAGATTACTGTTTACAAAAGCTGTTTCATCAAATAAAATCAAAAATGTAAAAAACATTTGATCAATTTTAATATTTTTATTGATACTTAATGTTTATATTTATTTGAATGAAGTCTGGTTAATCCGACTGGCGAATTCAAATTAACATTAACAGAATTAACCAAGCGATTTATACTTGGCATTTATGTTAAAAGTTGCGTCTATTGTTACTGTAGCCTATATGACTATTCAGCACCTATGATTTACCTACAAGACATAACCCTACTTTAAAGTAATAGACCAAAATATCTCAAGATCTAATCGGTAAATGACTGAATGGAATCAACACGAAAGCACAATACACAAAAATTAAGACGTTATGTTTAAGCGTCTCTACTCGACGATTTCCAACTCCTTAATCCAAAACTCGAGGTTGATAAATTCTTATAAAACCCGCTTGACTATAGAATAGCGAGATTTATTGTTGTTCCAATAACTCAAATACGTTTCAAATCGTATTTTTTTAAGACCAAATAAATGCACCCTCTTATGTAACAAATTACATTATATTTTGACTTTTGTCAACGACAAATTGACTAGAATATAGTTTTAAGGATAAACTAAATCGTAACGCTAACCGAATAAATATCAACTTAAACTCACCAAATTTACCAATCAACCCTATAATAAGCCCTGTCTATTTAAAATTTGTGTTAGTTTAAATTAATTAACATTTAATTCCCGTTGTAGTGCTGTCGCTGAGCAGTAGTCCCTCAAAGTCTTTTAAAGCTATTTTTAATTTTACAGTAGTAAATAAAATCTAATTAAAAAAAAAATCAGGGAAGTATTACAGAAAGTATAAAATAGCTTAAAATTTTATACATATTTTTAAAGGTGAATAATTAAATCAATGTAATGAAAATTTTACTAATAATAAGTAAAAAAGAAATAAAACATATTATTTGCCTCGTAATGCTATTAGTCTGTAAAATTCAGGAATTACATTGCATTTCATTAGTAACTAATTTTTTTCTAATTTTCATTATATAAAATTACATAAATTTCATAGCCTAACATAAAGCCCTCATTATTTGTTATAATTATGAATACGATATTCAATCTAGTTCTTTCAAACAATTTAACAACAGACATATTTACCGACTAAATCATTTTGTTACTGTAAATTATTTTACGATTTAACCTTTCGGAATTAACCTTTCATTTTATATTCTGGTTTAATGAACAGAATTTTTGTAGCAGGTGCGCTTTTTCTCGTGATCTCATTTCTAAAGAGTTCTTCCAAGATACGATCTAATTGAATTCACAGTCGTTACACATCAATGGGCTATCATGATTAAATACAATAGTATGTAGAGCATTTCCAGCAAAAATAAAATGAAAACGTGCGCATAGCGATTTATCTCTCGCTTTCTTTCTCTCTCAATATTCTCTATTTTCCAACGTCATTCACCCTATTCAGTGTTTAAAACTGTAATACCTACATTATACATTGGGTTTTTTTATGTAAAAAAAAAGTATTAGTACTTTGTATGTGTAGGGTTTCCAAAAAAGCATCACAGTATTCAATAATGTAATAAATTTTTCTATCTAATGTATCAAGAACTTTTGGGTAATAATGAAGAAAACTATCGATTTCATATAAAAAAACTGAATATTACTAATTGCATTTCTACTAGAATATTTCTAGTTTGGTGGTAATGTGCATCTATACTAAAAGTAGAGTAGTGTTTCTCAACGGTTCGCAGACTTTAAGTATGTTATTACTTTTGGAGTAACTTTAGTCGAAAATACTGTCGATTAGATTCCGTTATAAAAACGTAGTTTCAGAAGTTTAAAAAAATAGATAGCTTAAAAAAGGGGGTAAATGTTTTGGAAAGAGAAAATATAGATCGTATTACGTTGAAGCCGAAGAAAAAAAAAGTTAAACTGTTTCAAAGACATTCATCCGTCATAATTTGAAGCTTAGTTTTCTAAATCCATTGTTAATGATACTAAAGGGGAACATCAGCTCAGACACGAAATTAAACTGGATAGTTGTCTCAAACGTATCGAATTTTCAAATGTGGGACTGGGAGAGATACTCAATGAAGAAAACTTTATACAACATATTACATTCAAAGATCAGGGAATTTTTTTGTCAATGGTTATTTGAATTGGTAGCAAGTAAAAGTTGAATTTGTCCGACGTTCTACAAGTTTGTTGAGTATTAAATAAGAGAAAAGTTACACAACCGTTTTTTTTTGCAAAGAAACCGTGATTACCTTGACATACTACGGCTGCAAGGTTTTACACAAAGTGATGAAAAATACGAAAAGGTTGAGTGCCAAAAGGACGATAAGTCAACGAAAGGCTTCACAATAGTTGAGCTGTAACGGAGGGCCGAATTCCAGACCACCAAGGTGATAAGATCTAATGCTGTTAATTTCTTTCTGGGACCATTAAGGATGTCGTTTATTCTCTGAAAATTAGTGATTTAGACCACCAGTGAAAGGAGATATTTATACGATCACATCAAAAATGATGCACGCAGCGTGGGTAAAAAGGGATATTAGTTTGATATCTTGCTCGAATAGACACATTTAAAAACTTATCACTGCTGTTAGAAACAAGTAACACAGCTTAAACATTTTCTGTACTTTTGTAAAAAAAAAATATCTAGTTCATCGATTAAAAAGTTACCAAAGCTTCAAATGTGACATTTTTTCTGAAACGAAATGTTTAAAAAGTTGTAATTTATTTGTTTTAATTGTGTATTTGTCAGTTATTATACAAACAATTATTACTAGTAAGATGGTCTTGAATAAACAACTTGTTTACTATTAACCTCAGGAACAATTGTTAATCACAGTACAGATAACCACCATATGCTGATGATTTGCATATATTGTCTAAAATTAATTGAATAATCATATTTCATAGGGATGCGAAATACTTTCCTGGACCCGTTAATCTATTCCAAATATTGTTTCAACCTCTTTCGGGGTTTGAAAAGAAAACCTCAAAATATTTTTTTAAGAATGTTGTAGTTGACATTGACCAAAATTAAATTTTCAAATTAAATTCCAAATTTAACTTTTTCCGTGTTTTAACCCTTTTGATTATTTGCGATTACAAGCGGCAAACAATTAAAAAAGATTAAAATATTTACCTTACATTTTTTTTGAAGTAAATAAAAATGGGACAATTGATAGCCCTGAATATGATATTTTATTACCTTACTCAGACACATATACGAATTACAGTTTTATAAATTAATATGACATTTAATAAAAATACGAGTTTCAAAAATAATAATTACCCTGACAGCAGAGAGTATTTGATCTAAGCGAATGTAGTCACGTGGTTCTGAATCAGTCCTCGAGGGAGTGAGAGGTGCCAACTGAAGTGACGGCTCGAAGTTAGCAGCACATGTCGTACCTGGAGGTAACGGTGGAGCCCAAGGCGGAGGGTAAACTGGATCTCTTGAGGCCAATTCACGATAAAACGCTCTGAGAAACCTGAGTAAACGAGCGAGCGGATCTCGTTCTTTGTCAGGGCTTACACCGCCCCCGCGGCGAGATGAGGCTCGAAGCGAGGAGATATAGTGCGCGGGGGCGGCTGGAGCTGGAGCTGGAGGTGGCGAATCTAAAGGTGAACTAGGTGGTGTAGCCAAGCTTCCATCCTGAAATTAAATTATAAAAATTAATTAAATAATTTTTCTTACAACGTCAGTAAAGAATAAATATTAAAGTCATTTTAAAGCTAGTTTTCCTTTTATATAAGAGTAAATTCTTTTCAAAATACCGCTACATGGCTACTCAAAAATAATAAATTCACAAATATAAAATGGAAAAATAATATTAAAAAAAATTTAACCAAATAAATTAAAACCTAACTCTCTACGTCTAAAAACGTAATGATTACAAAATAATTCGGAATAAAATGTATTCGGCTATTTATGACAAGAATGCAAAATAATTATCTTAAAATATAAAAAATATGTTAAACTTAAAAAATGACAGTCATAATATGTAAAATAAAAATCCAATAATTATGAAAAAAAAGAGTGCTGTTTTACACATTTTAACTGTAGAGGTTACAATTTATCTCCTTTCTTAAAAAAGTTAAAAATTACTTATATTCTTATTACATTATTTATGTGTCTCAGCATTTCGATCGGAGGTTTCGGGTTCGAATCCCGGTCAGGCATTGCATCATTTCATACGCTACCAATTTCCACCAGTCTAATGACAATAGCTGTTGATGCCTCTCTTTCATAACAATAAAAAGTCTACATTTTTAAACCGGCTAAATAATTATAAAAATATTCCAGGGTTATACAATAATATATATATATATATATACAGTCCGTCGCACAGGAAAGGTGACTGATTTTGATTTTATATTCGCGTAACTGCTAGTGCGATCTGTGAACGGATGCATGAATTAACTAGTGCTGTATTCCAACTACCTTCCGTTTTAAATTTAACAGCGCTGGCATCACAGACTGTTCGTAATAACCAAAACTTTAACAGTTAGTTTTGAACTTCGGTCGTGAATGGAGCAATGGAGCAACGTGCAAACATTAAGTTTTGTTTTAAATTGGGTAAAAGAGCCACAGACACTTTTAAAATGATACAAACTGTTTATGGTAGTGAAGCAATGAATGGTAAAAATATTTTTTTGTGATATGCAAGGTTTCGTGATGGTAGAGAGGGCATTGAAGATGATCCACGTCCTGGAACATCATCGACAGTTCGACTAGAAGAAAATGTTCAAAAAGTGGCTGAAATTCTTCGAAATGATCGTTGCGCATCTATCAGGTTAATTGAGGAGATCACTGGAATTCCTAAAACAACTGCGCATCGCATTCTAACTAAAAATTTGCGCAAAAAGAAGATCTGTTGTTGCTTTGTGCCCCACTCACTAACGATCAAAAAGATTGCAGATTGGACCACCGCAGAGACATAAAAAGATCGGCCGCTAGGGACTCAGACTTGTCCTTGCATCGTAACAGGTGATGAAACATGGTGTTTTCAGTATTTCGAGGGTTTTCATCGTTTCGACACGATTTCAGATATCCAGAGGGCTACAACCATGGTACTGCAGACAATTTCAAAGGTTGAGTATCAGAATTGTTTCGAACAATTTTTCCAACACTTCCAATTGTGCATTCACTCACAAGGAGCCTATTTTCAATAAAAAGTCATATAAACAAGTCTTGTATTTTATTTCACATGAGTCACCTTTCCTGTGGGATGGGCTGGATATGTATTCATAAAACGTTAACACAAATAACAGACAGACCTACTTCTAAGAGGCAAATTAAAAATTTGTTCATCATAATTTAAATCTTTTGGAGTAGTGGGACTCACAGAGTTGACATATAAAAAACCGGCTATTGTATACTATAATAATGGAAATTAAAACTTCTATCATTCATTTAGGTAGTAAGAAACAGTTTTTTCGATTTGTTTGCAGGGCTGACGAAATAAAAAAAAAGCTAGGAAAGTATTGCATAACTTTCCCTATTAATAATAAAAATTAAAATAGAGCCAAAAAATAAGATAACAAATTTGCTTGAATAAAATTTTCTTTAAAATGACTGAAGAAAATTGAAATTGGTTTGTTTCGTGATATTCCTCTTAACGAATTAAAAAAAAAATTAATATGATCAATGTCCAACACAGAAAAATTTGAGCCAAATTTGAGGAAAATTAAAAAAATGCGTGGGAAAATAATAGCTATGAAGTATAGTTAATTTTTTTAGTAAAATGAATTCTGAATTATTAAGAGATACTAATTAAATTTTTGTACAAATGAATCATGGTGTCATATTCTCTCAAGCAGATATTAAAGATATCGATATCTTCCAAAATTCCACTCAACGTAGCCAAAAAAAGTTCATATAAACATAGGTTCGGAGACTCTTCGTTAGCGAATTTCTGCGCATCGCTTAATTTCAATAAAATTAAGCCAGACTGTAATTCTTGGGACCCAAATTAAGGGGTAGACTATTGACTATAGTCGTTAATATTAATTGTCACTTTAACTATAGACTAAGGGGTAGGTCGATTATTGATGTATTGTTTTATACGATTTTTTTATCATATTTTTAAATCTTGATTGTTTATTTTTCTAAAATATTTAATTCTTTTGTTTTGTAATACAAATTTTATTTTGTTTAATACTGGGATAAAATCTGTCACATTTTGATATGTTTCGTTTTTAATAAACTTCAAAATTCTTACTTTTGCATTTACGTTAGAGGACGTTTATACCAAAATCAAAATACTCAACAAGTCTTTTTAAAACGTTTATATGTTTATCACCCATTTAACAAAGTTACTTTACGCCAACATAAAATAGTGTGTTTTTAACCCCCCCCCCCAATCTTTTGAAGTTTACCCGAAATTTCTTGAAAACTTTTAAAAATACAGTTCTGGGATTTTTTTTTGAGTTTTTCAAATCAGATTTAATATAAAACTACTAAATTTACCCCTCAAGTCCCAAAAATTACAGTCTGGCTTAATTTTACCAAAGGCGCAAAAATCAGGTAAAATATTTCGCCAATTCTTTCGCCAGCCAACATTCGCTAACGAAGGGTTTCCAAAGCTAAGTTTATATGAACTTTCTTCTTTATTTGCACCAGGAAAAATTATCCTGAAAATTTGTTAACGTTCTTCGTGAATCATTCTGTATATCAACACAATTATACCGAAATGAAGGTAATATTAAACTCAACAACAGACACATTCATTTCGTTTACTACACATTAAATGTATTTGTAAATATCATTTTACTTTCAGAGAAAGCTATTTTAGCTGGTTCTTCTTGTAACCAAATGTAATCAACTTTATATTCGTTAAAGCGATGAGAAAGATCTGTACATAATATAGTATACTATAAAATAAATGTACCTCTTATGTAAAGAAACAATTACATTCTACTTTAAGAGAATTGGGTGGAAAAATACAAGTTTTAAAAGAAATTTAAAAAAAAATTTACAGAAGAAGAGAATTATTGAAAAGTTTAAAAATAGAACATCATAAATACAATTTAAATAGAATTAAAAAAGAAAAAAACTAGAATTTTGTTGTTTAGATAATCTAAATAAAATGGAAAGTCTTAATTACAAAAGAGACAAAAAGTCGAATATCAGAAACAAAGATAGTTTAAATCTTGAAAAGAAATCTGTTAAATTTTTTTTTGTAGTATTTTATTTACAATTAGATTCCAAATAACAAAACTATTAGTAATTGTATAAAGCAACATGACGTGAAAGAGAGGTATCCAGTGATACCTCCCAAGGCAATGAAATAAAAGTTTGAACAAAGAATAATATAATTAAAGAGTTGATTGGCCATATTTTAACGCATGCAGAAGGAAGGAGGGTGTAAATTCTAAAGTAGGAAATACAAAGATAGCGGAAAATTTTATATAAGTGTACTATATACGCTTAGAGATCAACATGATTAGTGCAGAAAAAGGAATGAAAGTTCAATAAACCAGTCAAATATCAGGTAAAAACACACACACACATATATATATATATATAATCGTATATATCTACATAAATAATACGTATTATAGTATTAATATATGTTTATTCACGAACGTTAAACGTTTAGAGTAGTCGTATTTTTAAAATTATAAGTATTTTAAAAAGTATGTAAAAAAATATGGCAGAAATACAATAATAATATTTCAACCATACACTTGTCAACATACTTTTCATAATAGCTAAAATACAGCTCATATCATGTTGTACGATTTTTAGTCATATGGTAATTCCAAGTAATGAATTAAAACAGATCTAACCACCAAGTACGTTTTACCTCAATTGTTTTTCTTTACTGACAATTTGTTTCGTGTATTGATTAGCCATACTTCATGAATAGTGTATTATTTATGTACTTTTTTAATAGTTTAATCCACGGTATACAGTTCATTAAAGAATGAAACAAAATAATTTCTATTTTTCCTTATTTTTTTGTTATAAGAGCACAATCTTTTTTTATAAAAATTACCAATCCATCTTCGCGAGTTTTGTTTTACATGAAATTTTCATTATGGTCTATTATTATTATTGTTGTTAAATAATGATTTTCGTAATAAACAAGAGTTTAATTAAATACAGTTCATATTTACTTAAGATATCGTATAACGTTCAAACAAACGTACAGATTTAATGACAGTAGTCGGATTAAAACAATTCAATTTAATCAAATCCTAGAACAAATTAAAACACCAGTAAATTAAACACGTTAAAGACCTAATTTGCTTTTTTTATTACATATAAAATTACAGTGCGTTAAATTTTCATCATAACATATATTATATAAATAAATATTATTAATAAAATGTAATAGAGATGATATTTATTAAGAGAGTTTATTGTTGTACGTAGAAAATGTTTTTTTTGGTTTTTAAAAAAATCTAAAATAAGGTTATTTAAGTACCTAAACGTAATAATATATTTACACAATTTGCCCACTAAGAAACAGCACATTTGACCAACGGTGGTTAATCAATACACGAAACAAACTGTCAATAAAAAAAAAAACCAGTCGAGATCAAATTTCCTTGGCGATTACATCGGCTAATTCATTACTTTGAATAACTATACGACAAGAAATCCTTCAAAAGATGTGTATTTTGGGTTTTATGAAAAGTATGTTGAAAAGTATACGGTTGAATTATTATTATTATTATTGTATCTCTGCCATATATTTTTCTGTTATGAGTACTTTCGCAGTGCGTTATTACTTCATTACAATACCTTGATAAATTATTAAAATATTCCTAAAGTTTAAAAGTTATTTTAAACATTAGAGAGAGATAGAGAATGAGAAAATGTCAGAGATAGAGCGATAGAAAGAGAGAGAGAGAGAGAGAGAGAGAGAGAGAAGGAATGAGAAAGCAGACAATCTATTGATTATTTGGTTATCGTATAAAACTAAAAGTTAAAACAAATAAGTAAAACTGAAGAAAAAGATAATAACAATGTCTTCGGTTCTTTCAGCTTTTTCAATATGGCTTTTTTTGAAGCCTGCACCTTATTTATTAACAGTAAATACATTGAAAGAAGCTGTGTATTACTTTTCATTTAGCGTACCACATTTAACATCAAATTTTAAAGATTATTGTAAATGCATAATTTGCTAATTTTATTATCTTTTTTAAAATTAGTTTTATTATTTATTCTTTTAATTTAAAAAATATTTTTTAATGGGAAAAGTGAAATTAGTCTAGGTGAAGGTGAATAAATTCCAGAGCTTTTCCAGGAACTCAACTAAAAACTAAATGATATAAAATTTAGCACAGAGGACAAGTAGAGGCTGGTATAAGCAGATTTATATTACTTCATTTAAGCACATGTAAAGAGAATAAATAAAATAAAATCGTAACAAACATATTATTACATTACATAATATTAAGAATAATCAGTAATACATACTTTTATATATATATATTATTGATACATAATATATATATATAATCATTGCCATCAATAGAACGAAGTAACTTTTTTTTGTCTGTTAGTAAAAATGTTAAAAAGCAGAAAAACCCGTTTTATAAAGATTGTTAAGGTTAAATATAGTCGATAGTAAAGTAATGAAGAGAGAAGGTGGATGGATGGTTTATAAGATACGATGTAATATCTGTTAAGCATCTTTCATCACAATGAGGCAGAATTTAAATTTCTTTGATGTAAAGAATTATTTTTAGCTCACTGTAATATAAAAAATAACAAAATTTCAACATCGATTCATAGTAAAAATGTATTCTTTTTCTTACTTTGATCTTTTCTTCTGTCAAATAACAATTTCAATTTTCAATGAAATCATTAAATTTATGTCCCTTTTTATTTAATTTATAATAATAATAATAATAATAATAATAATAATTTTTTTTAAAGATTTATAACTGTAATAGAGATTACTAATATTTCTCATTGATTTATCATTTTATTTCAAAAAGGCAACAGTATTGCTTGGAGTATTAACTTCATATAACTTCTAACAGAGCTAAAATTAGGTTACGATTAACAGTAATAATAGTTGTTTTTATACTGTTGAATTAATTCACCATCGAAGCTTACAAAGAAAAGAAGCTTGTACATGAGAGTATGAAAATAGACATTTGTAGGAATGAAAAATGACATTCGGGATTCGAAAATGGGATCTCTGGATAAAAAGCCTATTAGCTCCGTCACGGTGATCGGTTATTTAATTTGTAAAAATAATTATTGAAATTAATACTAAGGAAAGTTTAATTATTACTGAAATATAATATTATATTTTTTCTTCCGTTACACTACGGTGGGGGGTTCGAAACTTAAGTCTCAATCGAGATTTTTTCATAAAAAGAAGAAAATACAACTTTAATATTGATTACCTAGCATAGTACTGCATATTATTATGGAAAAAACAGTAAAAAAAACTAAAATTAATCAGATATTTGGAATGACATTACACAAAATTTATCAAGAAGATTATTTAGAGAATCAAATAAATATAAATTGAAAATATAGTTTTTGGAATTCTGAAAAAAAAACTCGTAACATTCAAATGAATTTTTACTATTAAATGTAACTGTTTTATTTTTATTCATTAATTAATTCATCGCAGAAGTTTACAAAGCCTTAACATGGGAATATGGAAATGGAATTTTGTAGCGAATGAAAAATATCCATGGTTGACCGGGATTCGAAACCGGGACCTCCGGGTTTTAATTTTAAATTAAAATTCCATTTTAACTTAACTTATAATTTGTTTGCACTATATACGAGTATTAATAATATAATTAAAACACGTATGATATAAAAGTCATATAAACTTATGTCCCGCATGTTCTGAACAGTGTTTAAATTAATTAATTTGATCGTTAAAAATTTTTTTTTTATTTTTGTCATTTATATTAAAAGATAAAAATATCGTCTTTAAAATATACGGATTAAATTCTTTTTTTTTTAAAAAAAAAAGGTTGCTGTGAACTCATAGGATACAGAAAGGCAGTAAGGGAGCAAAATCCGACACTGGTTGACCGTTTACAGCATCGTCAGGCGTCGTTTCGTTTACGTTTCTGTCCGGAGATGGTGCAGAAATTCCTCCCAGTAGACTATTCTCAATATTACTCCCGAGAGAAAAACGATATCTAACCCTCTCGACTAGCGTTATATTCGTGACAAAACGGACAGAGCGACCTAATCTTAGTAAAGTAACATAACAGAGATAATTTATACTCGTATTATTTTTATACCATAAATTTTATTATTTTTTTCCCTTTATTTATTAAAAATTATCAAACTTATCATATTTAGGATTAAGTTGTAAATTAAACTTCATTATTTATCAACATTATTTTTATATGAAACTTTAATTACAGCACAAGCCGACTGAAAGTTTTTTAAACTAAGAAATATTTTATCAAAGGAAAACAATTTCTAATTCAAATTTTGTGTTAGTTTAATATTAGTTAAAATTTACATATACGCTATACAATTTATTTTTTTATTAAAATAAATTTTACCCGCAAAATAAGTTTAATTAATTCTCCTCAACCTCTTGCGGGGTTTTTTTTTTAGTTATGCAAGGTGCTTTATAGTACATGTAAATTATTACTTCTTTAGAAGAATTATACCTACAAACATATACATTTTTTGATTAATTATGATTTTATTGTTAATACTGAACGTATTTAAAAAATATACTAAACGAAAGTAAAAAAAAAAATATTAATTTAAAATACTTATACCGTATATATATATGATATTTCTTCAACCAGTTTTCCAGCTACTGCCAGGTCTGGGTGTTTGTGTATAGGCAAATGTAGTTACTGCTACCAGCTTTCCAGGGCTGACGTAGCTGCAGTGTAATTGTAAATGTACCGATAAAGATATAATCTGGAACAGACTCAGGTCGACCACACCTCAGTAGTGTGGTTAATTTCAACTCAACCACCAAAGACACCGATATCCATATCTAGATTTCAAATTCATATAAAAGCAACTGCTTTTACAAGGACCTCGAACCTTAGAACTCTCGACTTCGAAAATGAGCTGATTTTGCGATAACGAGTTTAACAATCAGACTAATACAGGCGGATTAGTTATACCGTACATATATGATATGCTTATAATATATTTATTTCGAGTTGGGCTGTGCAATTTAATTTAAGTTAGTTTATTGTTCACCTGATTTTGTTCTATTGGTTAGAATCCTTTTTTAATAAAAATTGAACAGCTTTTTACATTAATATGCTTTTTTAAATTTCTATTTTAATTAGCTAAGCAAATTTCTAAAGGATATTCTACATTACAAACATGTTGCAGTCGCCTTCTTAGTAGACGCAAAAACTTTTTTTCGCCGTTTTATAAGTAACTCAAGGAAATGGCGATCTAACTAAAAAAAAAAAACTCTCATTTTTGTAGTTTTATATATATATATTAATTTTATATATTTGCTATTTATTTCTTAAAAGTGCCCATTACTTCTTAACTAAATTTTGTATAGGATAAGGGCAAAATATTCTTTATATGTTACTTAACAGAGTTGAGTGGCAGGGAACACACAAAAACTGACCTGCTTAATATCATGAATTTCTTTAAAATCATTCATTTGTACTTAAATTATTATAATGAAATGTATTTGAAAAAAGATAATTATGTACTAATTAGCAACAATAAATTAAAATAGTTAATTTGCTTAAATATTAAAAAAAAAAAAATTGAATACTGCATTGTATGTATATCCTTTCCATCATCCAATTACATGTATTATGTAAATTAAAAACAAAAAAACAAAAGAAAACATTAATACTACGAACTATACATTATACTATAAGCGTGTGTATGTTTATACAGATTTTAACATGAAACATACAGAAAACGCCTTTTTATTTTTATATATCTTACATTTTTACACAAAACTGAAACAAATTGATTACTGGACATTTTTTAAATTCTTTTGTAAATTTCGTTACAACAGGTGAACCGACTCTCTTAATTAAAAATATTTATCAAGTGCTAGATCTATGATAAATACAAAACAAGTAGAAATGCAAAATTATTTTATTAAATCATTTTTATCGGGGAAAAAAACTAGCTATAATAATCTACGGACGGAGATATTGTTTTTAGAATTTCCACCATGCTGAAATATTTTAAATAAATATTTTGAAATATTGCTGTATTTAACATTATACTATCATTTAGAGAGCCATTTATAAGATTGTTTATCGAAGTTATGGAGCTTGCAAATTGTACAAAGAACAAAAGGAGTAAAATTATGGTTTTATGAAAATTTTCATTAATTTTTAAATTAATTAAAATGATTAAAGGATAAACATTAATTTGATAGCTTTTATCCTTATTTATGTAATCTGATAGAATATAACATTTCAAACACTGATGTTCTTATTTTACAGGCATAATAGTGTTCAATCCTATATGGAAGTAGGTAACTTGAAATTGCAATATATATATAGAATTTCTTGCATTACAGGCAATCTTGAAACAATACATGGTACTTAGAAACAACGTTTTGTCCTTTATGATGCAAAGCAGAGAAGGTAATATTTTCACCAGTAACAAAACGCTAACCAGTACTAGCTGTAGTACCATTATCATGATGCTTTATTCCGTTCTAATGGTAATAAGCTATTACGAACCCATGTATAGAACAACTTTTCAAATAAATGTAGTGGATGGCAGGGAAGGGATGATTTAGAGAACGAAATTACTAGCAAAAACTTCTATACCTCTCTAATAGAAGACAAACTATTACACTGCTTAAAGTGTTTTGGAATTATTGTTCTGTAAAAAGAATAAGACAGCATTCATATCAAGCAATACAATTTAAAAATATTTCAAAAGATACGTGGAGATTAAATTAAATACTTCTTTATATTAAAAAAATTAAATTCTGTTAATATAACTGTTTAAAAAATTAATGGATTTTGAAGTTCATTACATTTTTTTTGGAATTAATTGAAACAAATGCTTTACTTTGTAATTACAAAGTAAAGCATTACTTTGATAAACTTGAAGTTCTTGAAGTAAAAAAAAACCTTGGAAAATGAAAACAATGTATGTTTTTGATTTTCACTAGTTTTTTTTTTTAAATGATATCTCTTTTGATACACAGTATCTTCTTCTTCAGAGGCTAAGCATAGAATAGTTTAAAAGTCAGATAGAAAGAATAATGTAACTGCATTAAATCAGTAGAGATAAAGAACATAAAATGTACTCTCTCTACTGTTACTCTTTTCTTACTGTTGTACTTATGTACTTTATCTTTACTGATTTTTATCTTCTTCTTTGAACCTCTCTTTTAAACTTTACTGTTTTGTACTTAACATCTGAAGAGAGTACTGCGTATAGAAATAGTTGTCATGTTTGAATAAAACTAGTGGTAATCAAAAATACTTAACTTTCATTTTCCAATTTTTGATTATGGGGTTTCTCCAAGTAAATGCATCATTCGTCGATTATTAAAAAAAAAATATTAATATTTCATATGCTAGTATTATTAATGACATGTTTACATTATACACCGCGTAGCAATTTTATATACTCGTAGTAATTATTGGACGTTTTAAAGTATTATTTAGCATTAAAATCTTACATTTTAACTATAACAATCTAAAACATCAAATATAAAAAAAATTAGAGCTGGCGATCGTAACTGGCATAATTTTAACTCGAAAAAATAGAACTCTGATTTTGGATGCCGCTGTCAATCTACGGTTCTACTTTCTTTTGGGGTGGGGGGGGGTGGGGGGGTTGAAGCCTTTTGAAACTTCCCTATTAGTATCCTAATTTTTTATCAATTCACGTTTTCGAAATCGTATTTATATCGAAATTTCGTTACAAATGTCTTGGTTTTTTATTACGAAATGTTTTTTTACCGAGAACAAGTTGGGTTCCACAACACACGAATCTTTCGGAATAATCAAATTAATTAAATCGGATCCAAATAAGTAATACCCGTAGTATATAAAAAGAAAAAAACTAAATTTTGATTGAAACCAACGATTATTAAAGACGACTGTGACTTTATACATTGCGATTAGATAGGTATGGCTTGTTATATAGTTTGTTAAGACAAGCGTTTACATTTGGTATATAACATTGCTAGATAGTCTCTTTTGAACATTGCCGACAACTACTGAACAGCAAATATTCTGCTACAAAGAAAGAACAATGTTAATAACATCGTACTATAAAGCGGTTTTCTTAAAAAAATGTAGTTTATGTAATCTGTTATATTGCATATTTTGTTACGTAAATCCGGCTTAAGTTATAGGTATAATAAATAACACACACAATCTATCTATTACACATTGTTTACAACATTAAAAGAACATATAATATTAAATTTTTCATTTTACAACGCACTTATCTTTATTTTTGTTATCGATGCTGACGTCTTGTGAGATAGAGAAATAGAGTAAACATAAAGAAGTTTGTAAGCTACCAAGAACAGTTGCTATGTAGCAACCTTGCTCTGGGCCAATTGTATACATCAGTGGAAAGTCGAAATGAAATGGATTGTATAAAATTTTATTTATTCTTAGTTCTATCCTGATGTAAACAAAATTACGTAAAGAAATGTTTTCTAATTGGATTATCAAACAAGCGTAACATGTACTCTCACGTTTCGGAACCAGGGCTAGTGCCGTTAAACTTATTTCATAAACAGCTGCAGTTTAAATAATACGCGTAATGTGTTAGTGGGATTGAGTCAATTTCAATATGACGAGGCTGTATTTCCATGAGTTAAGTTTGTTTATACAACAATATATGTAAGGAAAAATGGGAGAATAATTAGTTAATATTATGGGGGGAGAAATGCTAGATATTAATACTGGTTCTTAAATTTTTACGATTTTCTATTAAAAAAAAAAAAAAAAACTAACAACAAAAATGTAATATTTTCCTGAGAATGGGTATTTTTTTTTATTCTTATATAGTATAGAAATAATGATAAATGAAAAAAGTTACCTGAAATTAATTTTTTTTGGGGTGGGGTAATTTATAATGAGGTTTTACTGTAAAATTATTGTATGTTTAAATAAACCAAAAAGCTCAAAAAAATCGATATTTTTTATTTTTTAAATTCCCCCACTTTCAAAATCATTTTCCAAGAAAATGTTTTGATTTTTCTACGTATACTATGTTAACTGGAAGAGTATAAAAAAAAATTGCACTGAAAAATGTACGACCAATGAAAAGTTGGGCCTTTTCTGTTTTGCCTCACCATCTTTTTTTCGTTACGTATTAATATTAATTGGTCATCTTTAAACATGTCCGGTTACTTACTACAACAATGCAAAATATTACTAAACATTGGTGTCACTAATCAGTCTGTGTCTAGTTTGCGCTGTGAAGATGTTTTTTCGTTTAGTTGGGGAAATTGATTCAAAGGAGAAAGGCATTGAATTGAAGGTTCGCTAATCTTGACTAGCGAGCGTAAGTAAGTTAACGTTAGTTAGATTATATTTATAATTTCTCTATAAATACCCTCTGATTTTGAAGAAAATATTGAAAAAAGTGGCTGTCAGATTCCGAAAAAGTACCCAGTAATTTGTGTAAAGATTTTAAGAGAATTTATAATATCTATGCTTAAAAAAGAATTATATATTAATTGATCCAATAAGTACCCTTAATAATAATAAATTATTTATAACAAAGCGATATAACCTAATTTATTATTAGGCTGAGCTCAATATATAGAAACCACAGAAAACATAACTCATAACATTTGGTTGGTAACCGAATACGGAACACAAAGTTTCTGGTATAAAACCGCATGAAGTATGTATAACATAAAATTAGCGGTCGAACAATTCCCTTTCTCTCAAAATAATCGGTGAGAATGGTATTAGCAATAAAGTATTAGCATATTTATATCGCTAGACATAATATCAATTTACACTGGTAAAAGTATACATATACGCAGGTTATTTAGCATAAAATGAAATTTGTAATTATGAAACCCAGTGGATTATAATTAATAAACAATAATTTATATAGTTAACTCATAGACTGAACTTTGGACTACAACAGACGTATTTATACAGACAATTTTGTTTATTATTTCAGTTGTAATTTTGCTTCAGTTCATATTAACTTAATAATGAACGGAAAAAGTAAACCTGATTAAACCGCGTAAGTTGTAAAATATGAGTAAGTTATAACATATTACTTGCAATGATAGGGAAATATTTATAATTTATATTTAATTGATTTTTCCATACAAGATGCTTAATTATTATTATTATTATTATTATTATTATTATTATTATTATTATTATTATTATTATTATTATTATTATTATTATTATTATTATTATACGTAAAAAAATAAAGAAGTGCATAGAGAGAAATAGCATAATATATTAATTGGCATAATACTCTTTTACAAAACAGAATCTTGCGATACAAAACACTGATCAAGAAATCTGAAGGGTTTATGATATGTATTGTAGGATATTAGTTGAAGAATCCTGCTTTCTATTGAATTCCTATTGAAGAAATTGAGTTGATTTCTTAATACTAATATTTTAATTTTTTCATAGAATACTATGATGACCAACGTTAGAAGAAGAGTAAGTGTGTGTAATATATACTAATTTATTATTATGTTGAGACACTTAATCAGAGCTAATAAAAACGTTTAAGATAACCAAGATCAACGATTTATTAGTAAGCTTCCTAAGATTATTGATTTCCTCACCATTGATATTGATTTCCTTGGTGACCTCACCAAGGTTTTGGGACAAGCCATCAAATAAAAATTAATTAATTTTACAATTAAAATAGTTTCTCCATGATATGTTTAAGTTTTAAACCTCTAAAAAAATTTATATCACGTGAAAAAAGAGAAAATAGTTATCAAGCTATAAAGCGTTCAATTTAAAGAGTTAAAAATCTGCGGCAGTAAAATTTGAGTTATCTTGATCATTATGAGCCGTAACTTGAAACTGATGGCTAATAAAAAAAACGTGTAACTGTATAATAATTTTATTCATTATTGAAGTAAATAAGTTTTTACAACAGTAAATCAAAATACTGTGAGCGAGCTAAGTCATCCTGTATTTTCATCCAGTAGTTATAGTGGTTAGCAAATTGGATTTTATATCGGATGGTCTCGGGTTCGTTTCTCTATGCAGGAATGGCATTTCTTTATCTATTGCTTCATTCATAAAAACCTATCACACTATCATTTCCTCTGTAAAATACGTGCATAAAATATTCAATTTATAACAATAAAAATTAAAAAAAGGTAAAAACATTTATACCTATATTTTTTCTTCACAAAACCCTTAAGTGAGCAACAGATAAATGGTTTATATAAATATAGAATATTCTCACTTTATCACAGTGTGTGCTTCAGTTGGATTCTCTCAAACATCATGCAATTCTGGGTTATGTGAGGATTTTCATTAAGAAAATATAGATCTCATCTTAGATGATTTCATTGTATTTGGAGTAAACGTAGTTAACTTGCAAAGTATATTTAGATTGGACGATGAAAAATCGTTTTATCGGTAATTTGATGGTCTAATTCTGGTAGTGCAATCAAGATACTCTGATCTACCAAGAGATTACAAGTGGGAACTCATCCCACTCACCCAACAGGTATCGGGTACTCCCCGAAACTTGAAAAAGGTACCTGAAAAAAGGTGTTTCTTCTTCTGAGCGGATTATAGCTTGTTTTGCGGTCCCTCTGTGGTACATAGTCCCTTTATTCTCCTGATTTACTTTATGCTTAATTATTTTTTTTTCGTGGTTTTCAGTCTCTTTTGCTACTTATCCATCAGCTCCATGTTCAGGATGAAGGGATTTCTGAATTACTGAATCATGAATATTTATATGATTTGATCGGGTCTGATTACAGACCTGACTGGGATTTTATCTGCTATCCATTGGCTGTAAAGAAATCCAACCTCGGGCTGTAGCCCGAGTTTCGGCTAAAACTAGATCTCCTAATCATCCTTAATAAATTAAAATACAGTCTCCTACAAGTCAAATAATTCTTATGGAGAATTATTTCTCCACAAATAATTATTTTGCAGATTTCTTATATTAAACGTATTGTAAATATTCAGATAGGAGAACAGAATAAAAAAGAATTACCAGAACTTTGTTATTTAATTAGTGAATTAACAAAATGTAAATAAAAATAAAACAACAAACAATAAATCAAATTAATTCTGATATAGAAGATAAAATCCTTTAGTAGTTAACATAGATGTAGAACATAAAAAGGAATCTATATGGATGAGTAGCATTTTATGGTAGAAAGATAAGAAATGCAGAAAGAAACGGAGGAGATGCTCAAGATTTTGGTGGTACACGAAAATTTTGATAAACAGCTGAGTTCCCAGATTAGGTAAAGATATATATATATTTTTTAAATTAGGTATTCAGATCAAAACCATTTTCATTTTCACCTGGATCATTTTCATTATGATTTTATTATTATATTAAATAGTTATTTATTATTATTATTAATTTTTTTTAAAGTT
Organism: Lycorma delicatula; assembly: GCF_047948215.1. Lineage (NCBI taxonomy): Eukaryota > Metazoa > Arthropoda > Insecta > Hemiptera > Fulgoridae > Lycorma > Lycorma delicatula. The sequence goes on along the minus strand of NC_134459.1, from coordinate 93,765,279 downwards.
TTCTTCATGCTTATTGATGAGTTAAGTAACTCGCGCATCATAATGATGGTAATACATTTTTGGAGGTCTTATTCTATTCCCTAGTCTAACAGTGGTGCGGGTGGGATTAAAGTAGTCTACATGGAAATTGTGCCGGCCTCCGTGGCGCAATTAGTGGTAGGGTCTTGGCCTTTCATCCGAAGGTCCCTGTTTCGAATCCCGGTCAGACATGAAATTTTCACACCTACAAAAATTTTTATTCATCTCGAATAAAAAAATTTTATTCGAGAAGCTATACCTAACAGTAGGAGGTTAAAAATAAAAATAGAAATTGTAGTTAAAAAAGGTTAACCGTGAAAATTCCTTTTTAAACTGCTTCATACGTTCGTACATTATGTATGAACAGAAACAAAATAAGATAATCACTTAATTTATTTTCCAGAATTTAAATGTGAAATCATCATTACAAAAAAGTTGATGAAAAAGAATGCTTTAAACCACTTAAAAACTTGGGATCCTGACAAAGCGTCATATCCAAATGTCCTTTTCAATTGTTAAAAAGTTTCAGTAGCATTCTCACCGAGTTTAACACTAAACTTGATTGCACAAAGTTGCTCATAATTAGTATCACTCATTTTTGTAATGCACAACAAAAACTCGTTTCACGAAAGTTTGTTTACGTCTCACTTGGCAACAATAAACTAAAATTATTAACACCTAATATAAATCAGCTGTTCATATAGCCATATGTTTACTAGTAACTTTATAGTGTTGCCACTTTGGCTGCCAAAAAAAACTAGTCTCATTACTCCTCGTATATTTAATTAATAGCCGGGCTGGGACTAGTACTGCTTTGAGAGAATCTGTGTATATTTGATAGAAAAAAGTCTCGTATTGAACGAAAGAAAAAACTATGTTTTTTGACAAGTGGTGTTCAGACTTAGGTTTTTTAATTTTTAAATACTCTTTACATATTTGTATTTTGTTATTATCATTTAAATGTGGGAGCTTTCATGAATTTAATAGATTTTTAAATTTAAATATTTTCGGCTTTGGTCGGATTCATTCGGATACTTACAGTACACTCGGCTCCTTTCGTATGCATTCGGCTACTGACGATTCAGCAGCTCCTTACACATCACTGAGTTTCTTTCGGATGCACTCGACTCCTGTCGACATCACTCGGCTCCTGACCGTTCACACCGCTGTTATACTTAGCTCTCGAACGGACCAGATCTGAGATCCTATGTGACATTATTTTCGCTGGTTAGCACTCCAATCACTAAATTTATTAACATATGCTGTCGTGACACGAAATTATTGAAATGATCGTATTGTAAAGTGGGTACACACGGTTTAGGTGGTGGTAGAATGATGATAAGAGTTAGGCGCGCGGGGTCTATGATCTTCCGCGGGTAGGCTGTTAGTTTAGCAGTTCCTGAGAGCAACGTGGTAGAGTTGGTGTCTAATTTCTTCTTAGCAAGCAAAACTTGACTAGGGAGGAATTTACTGATGTGAATGTCTTTCAAGGCATTTGCATCAGTGGCATTCACGAGGCTGACTGATGACTATGGAATGTTTGAGGGCAAGATGTCTTTCGATTAAGCCACTAATGGCTTTGAGGGGGGGGGGGGGTGGCAACCAGACATGTCACGAGGCGGATGTTCTTCTCCCTCGGGGGGAATTGAGTTCACACCGCTCCTTTCAGATACACTCGGCTCCTGACGAAGCAGCGGCTCCAGCAACATTATTTAAGGAAGGTGTTATTCTTGTGGTCATTCATTATTCATTCTTCAGTCGTCACTCTTTTTCAGTTCTAGCCAGTTGCAGTTACAGCCAGTCGCCTACAAATGGCAATCGCATTATTCTTGTACAATCGCATTCAGTAACAGTTCCAGTTCATAATTCAATTATAATAAACTTTTAATAATACATAAATAATTCATTCAATATTTCAAGTATATTAAACATTAAATTTATACATACAAAAGCATTTTCTAATATAATAAAGAATTGATAATAACATCAACTTATGACTTTAATTATTTAAGAATCAGCGCGGAACATCATCAGGGTTTTAAAATTGTATAAAATTTTATATTTATTTAAATGATATAGAATTAATATCATTTTAGAATAACGCAAGTAATAATTAATGGAATTATAAATATAATTCCTCTCACTATCTAATATTAAAGTGACAGGTGTAAAGATCCAGCCAAGGTAACGTAAGGATTTGAAAAGTTTTCATCACAGCTTCATTTATGAAATTCAGGGTATAAACGCCAATTTCAGTGAGGCTAAACTCAACAAGAGTTATGGCAGGGGGAGAGGTTTGAGTTAAAATATGAAAATTTAGGCTGTTTCTCTTGTAGGGAAGTACTGTGGTGTGAGAGGGTAGTTACGTCACAAGACAAGATGAAGGCTGTTGTAATATCTTACGTTAGAACTTGCCTCACACAAGACCTAATGAAATGGGAAAACCACACAATGCTGAGTTCTCTCTCTCATGTTATGCAATTTGACTAAAAGGCTCAACGAAAACGAAATCAATTCCTCTTAACAACATTTCATAATTTCATTTGGTATATTACTACTTTACTTTTGATTAATATCAAACGTATGCTATTTTAAAATATTATTTTTATTATTAAATTTGCGTTGATACTGTATTCTTTTTTTATATTTTGTTTAATGCACTTTTTAATTCATTTTTACATGAATTAATGTTTTAATGTAAATATACACCTACGACAGTCTACATCCGTAATTAATTATTCGTTTCAGGTCTTTGTATCCGCTCATATTTTTTAACCTTTAAATTTCCTTCTTAAGATAAAAATTCTGATTTGGACACCAAATGACTTACTTGTACGCCTATTAAATTACATATACCCATTTTTAAAAGTAAATAAAATTTTATTTCGTTAATAACTTCTGATTTTTTCATATCTCTTGTTTTTATTATTTATTGTAATTTTTTTTACAATCAGGGGTTAATAATTATTAATAAATCAATTATTTAAATTAAAAAAAAAAGTTAAAAAAAGGAGATGAAGTGCGATTTGAACCGATGTGCCTTCTCCTTGTAAGATCCAAATAATTCATTAATTAAAATTTTATTTAGCTATAACTGTGGAACCAATGAAAATAAGTACCACTTATGATATATCGTTGAAAAGCTCTCAATGAGGACTTATTACTGCAGTTAAGAAAAAGTCCAAAATCCAAAAAAAATAGATTTTGGCTTTTTTGGACACTTTTTGTCCATTCTTTTGCAATCAAAAGGGGAGGTGCACTAGATGTTACAACAGTCGTAAATCCAAAATTTCAACATTCTATGGCTAATCCTTTTTGAGTTATGCGAGATGCATACGTGCGTACGTACGTATAGACGTCACGCCGAAACTAGTTAAAATGGATTTAGGGATGGTCAAAATTGATATTTTCGTTGAAATTTGAAAACCGAAATTTTCCCCGATCACAATACTTCCTTTATTTGGTACAAGGAAGTAAAAATTGTATCTTTGATGCCTTAAGATTTATTACTAAACTGCTAATTTTTTATACGATTCATCGGCAAAGTACCTGTTCTCCGATTCGCTAAGAGATCAGTTAATTTTATACTTTATGATACTTAAATATGTAACGTTACTAGGAGATTAATAACCTATAACTACCTGGAGGTTTTTCAGTCAGAAATGTTTTTTTGAAAAGTTGCTTATTTATGATCTCGATCGGTTAAAATTTTGCATTCTGGTGTTTTATAACTAAAAATATTCAAATAAAAGGCTAAGCCCACAAGAAAATCGATTAAAGTCACAAAAATTAGGGAAATCTTACAAAAATTATAATTTTCAAAATTAATTAAATTGTAGCTAAATTATGATCAGAGTAGTTAAAATTTAAATTTTACTTTATAGATATTCTCACCATTTATTATGAACCTGATGTCTATAAAGCAGCTGAGGTACAAGAACATTGCTTTCTCTAAGAACTGATTTACTGTACAGCTAGTTCCTATAATAATCAAGTGGCGTAATCATTCGTATAGTTGACTATCGCTCCTTACATTTCCTGATAATCCTGAGATGACCTTAGCTTAGCTTAAAAATATTTATATCATTTTTTGGGAATAACTTAGCCTCAAGTCAGTTTTTTTATAACTGTTGCTGTGGGATCTAACATACACATGGTTTAAATTTTATTCTTTGATAATTGTTAATTAAACACTGAGTATATCAGTAAATATTTGTTTAATTTGATGGCAAAAAACGTTTCCTAATATAATTTCAATTATTTTGAGAATATATCGTCTTAATGTAGGTTTTAAGTCAAATAAAATCTCAGCAGATGATCTTGCCTGATCTCCGGTTGACTAAATCAGCAAGTAGTATTATTTAAAAGTGAACGATTAAAGTATCCAAATAACACGGATTTTTGGTATATTTTTCATCAAAACTGAAATCTTTTTTCTGATAGATATTTTTAAATAACTTGAAAACTGAATTAAACAGATGACTCAAAATGAAGAAAATTATTCAAAATTTCAGTAGTTTACTTGGTCATAATTTTTTACCAATTAGATATGAATGTAATTAAATCATATTTGTGCAATTCACCAAGTAAGCTCAAAGCTTATGTGTGAAAATATAGTCTAGAAATTTTATTTCACGTAAAAATTTCCAAACTTGAGTAATTCAAACCTATAACCTTCTGAATGAAAAGAACCAAGATGCTACCATTCAATCAAAAAGGGTAGCCAAATTAAGCCTTTATTGATTATATTATTTATGGTTATTTTATAAATTAATGTAGCAATAATTATTTTTGTTATTTTACTTTTTTATTTTATTTACTTCACTGGTTGGCACGAATTACAATAGTACAATACAAAATATTGTAATTTTATAAAATAAATCATGGGACTAAAAGATTATAAGTAGAATATCCTGCAATAACTAATACAAACGATTACAGAAAAAAACGAACTTTGATTTATCATTTTGAATCAATACTGGGACATAACTTAGTTTTGTTAGTTACTTAGTAATTACTAAACGAACTTCTAAAATCAATTTTTTATTACAAAAAATCTTTTATAAGCAGTTTTCATGCACTTATATAACATAACAAAGCTGTTTTAACTATTCTAAGTTTTGGATAAATAGGATCGACCTCTGGATATAAGAGATATTCGACCTTTAACTTAGACAAAATAGAAATTATTTCCCAAGTCTGAGTTAATGTAACATATTAATAGTAGGTCAGATATAAAAGAAGATTAAATAGTCAATAGTTAACACAAAATTTGTATCTAACATGCTACACAACTTTTCTCACTGCAATTTGGGTGCTGATATCAAATATGCTATGGAAATTTTGTTACCATGAAAAGATTTTACGTAAATCGTAAATTTGTAAATTTTTTTATAACAAAAGTAATTTTGATATAACTACTGGTTACAATTAAGAATAGTTTCAGTATTTTTACTTTTAAACAATAAGCATACATGCTTAATAAAGAGAAAAAAATATATACACTACTGTGAGATGTAGACACAAATATGTCTGTATGATGACATCATACAGACATCTGTTGTTACCTACTACAGAGATTAAAATCTTATTCAGTCTATCTTCACTTGTCTACACTGTGTGTTGTGTTTCACCAAATTATTAGTGTTTCACTATATTTTCATCAATTCTTTATAATATAAAAATAATTTTTCTTGTTTTTATTTGGTACAAAATGGCTTCGTTTTTGGATGGTCAAATTATCCAAATAATTTTTGATGTCTGTGATAAATTTAAGCCTAAATCTCAAAGAAAACCTTTTTATGAATTGATAAACACAGCTTATAAATTTTATTTTGATTGTGCACTCAGGAATCAAGATAAAATCTGGGCGCCTCATGTTATTTGCATATCGTGCTCAGTAACTCTAATTGAATAGTTGAAGGGGAAACGACGAGCCATGCTGTTTGCTGTACCGATGGTTTGGCGTGAACCTAAGGACCACTTCACAGATTGTTACTTTCGTATGACAAATATATTTGGATTTTCATTCATAAATAGAAAGTTCATAAAACATGCAAATGTATCCTCAGCTCTAAACCCATATTGGTGTACAGGTACACCAATACACCATATTGGTGTACCTCTCCGTGTGGTACAATTTGGAGAGAAGTTACTTGTACCTGTACCACCATCTCGTCCAATCAACTCGTTGACTGCAAAACTTACCCTGGAGCAGACATTGATAGCGACCATAATTTGGTGATAATGAAATGTAGATTGGGGTTTAAAAACCTGAAGAAAAGGTGTCAGATGAGTCGGTGGAATTTAGAGAAGCTTGAGGAAGAGGAGGTAAAGAAGATTTTTGAGGAGGACATCGCAAGAGGTCTGAGTAAAAAAGATAAGGTAGAAAATGTAGAAGAAGAATGGGAGAATGTTAAAAAGGAAATTCTTAAATCAGCAGAAGCAAACTTAGGCGGAATGAAGAGAACTGGTAGAAAATCTTGGGTTTCAGACGATATATTGCGGTTGATGGATCAACGTAGAAAATATAAAAATGCTAGGGATGAAGAAAGTAAAAGGAACTATCGGCAATTAAGAAATGCTATAAACAGGAAGTGCAAACTGGCGAAAGAAGAATGGATTAAAGAAAAGTGTTCAGAAGTGGAAAGAGAAATGAACATTGGTAAAATAGATGGAGCATACAGGAAAGTTAAGGAAAATTTTGGAGTACATAAATTAAAATCTAATAATGTGTTAAACAAAGATGGTATACCAATATATAATACGAAAGGTAAAGTCGATAGATGGGTGGAATATATTGAAGAGTTATACGGAGGAAATGAATTAGAAAATGGTGTTATAGAGGAAGAAGAGGAAGTTGAGGAGGATGAAATGGGAGAAACAATACTGAGATCTGAATTTAAGAGAGCGTTAAAAGATTTAAATGGCAGAAAGGCTCCTGGAATAGACGGAATACCTGTAGAATTACTGTGCAGTGCAGGTGAGGAAGCGATTGATAGATTATACAAACTGGTGTGTAATATTTATGAAAAAGGGGAATTTCCGTCAGACTTCAAAAAAAGTGTTATAGTAATGATATCAAAGAAAGCAGGGGCAGATAAATGTGAAGAATACAGAACAATTAGTTTAACTAGTCATGCATCAAAAATCTTAACTAGAATTCTATACAGAAGAATTGAGAGGAGAGTGGAGGAAGTGTTAGGAGAAGAGCAATTTGGTTTCAGGAAAAGTATAAGGACAAGGGAACCAATTTTAGGCCTCAGATTAATAGTAGAAGGAAGATTAAAGAAAAACAAACCAACATACTTGGCGTTTATAGACCTAGAAAGGGCATTCGATAACGTAGACTGGAATAAAATGTTCAGCATTTTAAAAAAATTAGGGTTCAAATACAGAGATAGAAGAACAATTGCTAACATGTACAGGACACAAACAGCAACAGTAACAATTGAAGAACATAAGAAAGAAGCCGTAATAAGAAAGGGAGTCCGTCAAGGATGTTCCCTATCTCCGTTACTTTTTAATCTTTACATGGAACTAGCAGTTAATGATGTTAAAGAACAATTTAGATTCGGAGTAACAGTACAAGGTGAAAAGATAAAGTTGCTACGATTTGCTGATGATATAGTAATTCTAGCCGAGAGTAAAAAGGATTTAGAAGAAACAATGAACGGCATAGATGAAGTCCTTCGCAAGAACTATTGCATGAAAATAAACAAGAACAAAATTAAAGTAATGAAATGTAGTAGAAATAACAAAGATGGACCACTGAATGTGAAAATAGGAGGAGAAAAGATTATGGAGGTAGAAGAATTTTGCTATTTGGGAAGTAGAATTACTAAAGATGGACGAAGCAGGAGCGATATAAAATGCCGAATAGCACAAGCTAAACGATCCTTCAGTAAGAAATATAATTTGTTTACATCAAAAATTAATTTAAATGTCAGGAAAACATTTTTGAAAGTGTATGTTTGGAGTGTCGCTTTATATGGAAGTGAAACTTGGACAATCGGAGTATCTGAGAAGAAAAGATTAGAAGCTTTTGAAATGTGGTGCTATAGGAGAATGTTAAAAATCAGATGGGTGGATAAAGTGACAAATGAAGAGGTATTGCGGCAAATAGATGAAGAAAGAAGCATTTGGAAAAATATAGTTAAAAGAAGAGACAGACTTATAGGCCACATACTAAGGCATCCTGGAATAGTCGCTTTAATATTGGAAGGACAGGTAGAAGGAAAAAATTATGTAGGCAGGCCACGTTTGGAATATGTAAAACAAATTGTTAGGGATGTAGGATGTAGAGGGTATACTGAAATGAAACGACTAGCACTAGATAGGGAATCTTGGAGAGCTGCATCAAACCAGTCAAATGACTGAAGACAAAAAAAAAAGTACCACCATCTAATCTGACATTACTAGAAGAACAATCTGAAAATGAAACAGATGTTGTAGAGGATGTTGAAGAATTTCTTTCTGTATCTGATGAGAAATCTTCTCATTTAATTCAACAACATGAACTTAATGATTTAATTTGCGATTTGAAGTTATCAAAGAAACAAGCTGAACTTGTCAAGACTGTAACAGTGGAATATTTTAGCGGAAAGATAAAAGTTACTATGTTCAAAACATGAAATAAAACTCTTTCAACTTATTTTACTATGAAAAGTTCATTGTGCATTTTTACTGATGTCGATGGCCTGATGAAAGACTTGGAATTCGGCATATTCCTGAAGAATGGCGTTTTTTTATTGACTCTTCTAAAGTTAGCATGAAAGCAGATTTATTGCATAATGGTAACAAACAGCCATCCATTCCATTAGCTCATGCAGTCAACATAAAAACAATATTTGAAACTACGGCATCAATATTAGAAGCAATAAAATACAAAGGGCTTATATGTGGCAAGTTTGCAGTGATCAGAAAGTTGTTCCGTTACGTCTTGTTTACAAGGTGGGTTTACGAAATATTGTTGTTTTCTTTGTCTTTGGGATAGTCGGATACAAAAAGTAATTGCCAAGTAAAAAACTGGCCATTGCGGCAGAACTTTATGACTGGTGAAAAAAATGTAAAGCCATTCATTGAGAGTTGTAAAATCATACTACCTTCACGTTACATAAAACTCGGACTCATAGAAAAATTTTTGTAAAGGCAACAGACAAAGTTAGACCAGGATTTAATCATTTAAACATAAGTTTTCCTAAATTGAGTGATGGTAAGCTGAAGGAGGATATATTTGTCGGTCCGCAAATCAAGAAACAGCTTAAGGACTCAACTTTTGACATAAATTTAGCGAATGTAAATTAGCTGCATGGAAGTCCTTTAAAGACGTTGTTGGTGGTTTTTTAGGCAACAGAAGATATTAAAATTATGTTTTTTTTTTTGTTGTTAATAAGCTGTTAGAATACTACAAACGTTTAGGATGCAGGATGTCATTAAAGATTCATTTCCTACACTCCCACCTACACTTTTCTTCCGAAAATTTGGGCTCTGTCGGCATGAGATAGTAGGACGTTTCCATCAGGATATTTCAACCATGGAACATCGGTACCAAGGAAGATGGGGTCCTGGAATGATGAATGACTATTGTTGGTTTTTGTTTAGAAAAACTGATCAAACATTGCACAAATGAAAAGGTTTGCCAACATATTTAAAAAATAAATGGTAAGACAGTTCCAGTGATTTAAACTTTTAAAAACTGTTATTTTAAAGATATTTCCAATGATTAGACTCTTAGAAACTGATATTTTAAAATTGTTTTAATGTATTCCAATTTATCTCTGTTTGAAAAAAAAATCGTTGATTTAAACAAATTTTAAATGAATTCACACAAATAATAGTTTTTTAAAATATTGATTTTTCACAGTGATAATGCATTTATTGGTAAATAAATCGTATTTATCCAAAAAAGTTGACGTATTCCACAAATTATGATAACAGTTTTGAATTCAGTACCCCAAAATTAGTTAAAATCACCATCTACGATTCCAAAAAACATTTTTTGTTGACTAGTGGTAATTAGTTATTAACTATTAGATTCTTGGTATTACGATCTTACAAGTAGGAAGAAAGTTCTAAAAATTTGCAATGTTGTTGAACACCTGATTTTTTCGATTATCAGACATGAGTTGATCATACTTTAATAATTCCACTAAATTCATGAGACTGATATCACGTCCGAGTTAGGCAGCATAAAACAGTCACCGTTGCAATTAATTACAGTAAATAAATTTTTAGTTGATATTATACGAAAAATATGGCACTATGGAAGTTCAACCTCTATTCATGATCACTATTCAACCTCTATTCATGATCACCAGCACAAAAATAAAAATAAGTGTAGCGAAGAAAGTAATGTGCAAACAATTTTTCTTTAATTAACCTAACATAAGATATTTAAAAAAAAAAATTAATGTAATTTTCAGAAGTGATCTATGTTTCATATCAAAATTGCCTAGAATAGTAAGTTAAGGAGATAAGACAATGTAATATTTTATGCTTATTATTTCAACGTAAAATTCTACATGTACGGTTCATAAATCGTCTAAATATTCTGAGAATGAGATAGTACATGTAGACGAAGTAAGGGATAACATTCTGAAAAAGCTATCCATGAATATGAATGCAGTATGGATAAATGATTTTATGGAAAAATAAATTAAATTCCAAATAATATAAAAAAAAACTGGGCAAACTGCAGTTTGTTTTTGTTTTTTGTTTTTTTGAAAGAGTGGGCATGAACAGTTATGATCATTAGCTTCATGGAAATTCGTAGCGTATGGAAAGATACCATGCCTAACCGGGATTCGACCAGGGATTTCCGCACGAAATGTCGAGACGCTATCTACTCAGCCACGGAAGTCGATAGACTGATCTGTTTTGATTTTCAGAAACAGGTTTAGGAATGAATTTGCAAAAATTTTTCATTTCACTATGGCTTTTGTAACTCCAACGTGTGATCTGAATGGATTAAAATTAAAAAAAAACAAAAAAAAAAAACTAAATTATGTAGTAGTACATTCTTCGAGAGCAACGTGAGAAAATGACAAAACATTTTAGAATAGTAAACAAAACAGTACGAGTAATCATTAATATCTGCTTTTAATTCAATAAAATAACAGAAGTTAACAGAAAGAAAATGTTTTTTCAAGATTTCATACCAATTCACGACCTGAATGATCACACAAAGTGAAATAGGGTGAAGAGAGGAGTATTTTTTTACATCTATCTCTTGCGTTCACTTTTCTAAAGAAACGAATGTCAGATTGGATTCTAGCAACTGTTCCTCTTACTGGCGATCTGCATTGAACTTCAATTTCCGGCAGCCGCGAAATGCGAAATGAAAGTAGGTCGTAAGGTACAGTGCAGTATTTTAAATTGTTGCTTTCAATTTTATTTTATTGAATGATTTAGTATCTTATAGATTTTTATGTTAGTACATTTATGTCGATTCGCAATATCGATTTATCGAGTCGTTTAATAATTCATTTTATTTTATTTTCAAACTCAAAATTTAATCTGAATTGAATGATAAAATATCATTTCATCAAATATGTGCATTGCAAGGCAAAAATGTTTTACTGCCATATAATAAAATAACTTTCAAAGTGAATAGTTTGTCATAAATAAAAGCATAATTATAGCGATTAATAAAATTATTCTTAACGTTGCTATTTTGTCGACCAATTGAATCTTCAATTGGTAGTTTGTAGTTTGTATCTACAAACTACAACAACGCTTTAAAACTTAAATACACAAGAAATCAGGGTTAGAAAGCCAATGATTGCTTTAAGTGCAATACATTTACAATTATGCTGTAGTTACTATAGATATTATACATTATAATCAGAAAACTTTAAATAATATATGAATTATTTTAAAATTATAACTTTTACTAGGGGGCTGCGGCCCCTGGCCGTACGGGGCCAGTATTTCAGCATTTTTCTTACCGTATTATAACATAGGAAGAAGCAATGTTCGCTCATATCTCGACTCAGAGTCGAGGATAAAGCCTTATTAGGTGTGACTTGATTATCTGAGTGTTTGAAACCATTGCCCGTCTCATTAGATCAATTAGATCTCGAGTTATTTCAATTTTAACGTTTTTTTTCACCATTTTATTATAATATAGAGAGGATAACAATATTACCATCAGCTTTAATACGAAGCTTAAACAGGGATACAAAAATGTACCAAGCAACTGCTAAGTTAACAACCACAGTTACTGTTCTTTAAAATAATTTGAACAAAATAATATTAATTTACGAGATGAATAAGAAAAATAAACATATTATACATCGGGAAAGTAATAAGCTGTATTAACTAGTAGTGTAATAAGCTGTACTAATTAGTAGTGATTACAAATAATTGATCATTATACGTAGGAGTGGTATAGAGAGTTGGCCTTTTCCTTTTTTCGTGGAAGGACAGTTCATGATCAGACTGAATTAGTTGTAAAGATTAAACATAAAGCCTTTTCCTCATTAAGAAATAGAATTATAACTAAAATCTATAGCAGTTAAAAATACACACAGTTTGTATCATTATGTATACCATTTTTATTTAATTATACTTGTGCATGACTTGTTAATGGTTTGGTACTGCTGAAAACGGTAGTACGAAAATGGTATTCATGAAGGAGAAAGCGTATTGTGTAGAGTGGTACGTGACTCAAAATCATCAATTACAATGCAAGAGCAAGAGAAAAATGAATGTGGTCGACATCAAACAGATTTTAAAGCGTAAAAACCACTATGTAAAGTTTATTTAGATTGGCAGAGAAGATGAACTTATCAAAAGTGGTAGGTCAGTGGTGAAAAAATACGTTATGCGTTATTCTTTTAAAGCCTCTTAGGAGATTAACTGAAAAACCTTGGAGCACAATTAAAATAAATTTGTGTAATCGTTGAAGCGAGATTTTTTCCCCGAAGTGCTGCTTTTTCTACGGAAATTCTCAACAACTTGATGGAAACAATTCAATCAATCGCATCTTATATTTATTTGTTTTTCTGATGAGACTAGGCTACCTTTTTTATCATGTGGAGAATTTCATATTCGATTCCCATATTTGGGGCTCAGAGAACCCTTATACTATATCGGAGAAAAAACAGACGGTCCTAAAATGAATATTTGATGCGATCAAACGCACAGAAAGGTTACCGTATTTTTTTATTGAGCTTATCATTTCAGCAAAACATGAAGTTTATGATCCATTTCATTTAGAACTGTTTCAACCATGTGAAAATTTTCAAGATGATAGACCATCACCGTGGGACACTGTAGTTCGTAAATTTTAAGGTAATATATTTTCAAACCGGAGGATTATTAGAGATGAGCCAATCCAAAGTTCTTCCGATACCAATCTTCTTTCTTTCTATGAAAAGTATAACTACACTAAATTTTCATACAGAAACTCGATTTGGAATAACTTAGACCACCTTTAACGTAGTTAATTGGAGAAAAAATGGATGTCAAATGGACAAAACATTGAATATCGATTATATATACTTAGGGTAATAAAGAGAATACATGTTGAAGCTTATTATTACAGACATACAAAACAAATTCTTGAGCCGAGAGGTTTGAAATTCCAACCGATTCTACCAGTCTTGTAATAAAATTGCTGAAATTAGGGAAATTCTTTTTACTCATATTACCATCTCACCACACACAAACAAACACACACACGCGCGCGCAGCACACACACACACAAACACACATTTTGTTGTTGAATATAATTTACAACACATTGTAGCTTAGCTATCCAAAGATTCTAAAGGTAGAATCACTACACGAGAAAGGAATCTCGAGGAATCTCTAATCAACGAAACTACAATACATCCGTTGAAATAAAAAAAATACGATACAAATCAATAAGTCAATTAATGAATAATTAATTAATGTTCATTAATTACATTAAATGTAATCAAATGTTATAGATTTTATTAAGATTACAAAGATGAATGAATATACTTGGGTAAAAAAAAATGATAATATTTTTATCCAAAAAAAAGGGAATAGGGAAGGAAATAAAGAAAAAGAGGAAGAAAAATATGAGGAAATCTGATAGTTTAAAAGAAAAATATTAATTAATTAGAAAAAATATATTTTATAAATAAAAAATAAGAAAATATTATGATTTTATTCAGGGAAGAACCTGCTAAAAGGCCAAATAAGAAGAGTTGAAAATTAATTAATTATTTAATTTAAATTTAAGTTTTCTTTTAATGAACAAAGACAAATGAATATATATTTGGCTAAATTGTTTTTAGATAAAAATAATTTTACTTTTTGTTATAAACTACTCTCGTTATTTGTTGATTCCTGAGGTTCATCTAAAATAACTGAGGCTAAAAATGAACCAGGCAAGTGTTGCTTTCATTAAGATTAATTATGTTTATTTTATAGCTGATTCGTAAATGAAACAGAATGAAAATCTCATTTGTCGGTATTTCAGTGGCTATGGTAAGCTTATGTGCATCAGTACATTCATCTAAGTGAAGATGACTATGGAAAGTTACTTCACTTCTCACTTCCCTTTATTAGCCTCACATTGATAATAATTGTTACTCTTGAGAAAGACTGTTTCGTTTTTGGTAATGATTTGTGTTACATATCATGCCATATAAAACAATCGATTACATCAGCTGGTTTTGAATACGTTACTTTAAAAGTTTTCGGTAGGTTTTTAATCAATCATTTCTTTTTTCTCGCTAGAATATGTGCGTGTCATGTCGGTTCTTGTTAATTTGATATAAAATCAAAAACATTACAAAATTTAATTATATATTTTAATTCATTTTTCTTCATAATATTAAAACTTTTGATGGTTTTCCTAGAACATTTTTCAATAAAAATAAAACTGTATCATGCTATTCCAGTATTTCAAGAAATTGTAATATAAATGTATTAAAAACCATTTTTTATTATTTATCTAGAAACATACTGATCTAAGAAGGAAAGTAAAACCTTTTCGTAGATTTTAATTATAAACCAACATTCATTACGGTAACAATAAAACCCATTTTACGGTTGAATGACACAAATTTAAATGTAGAATAAATTATACGTACGTGTACAATGAATTAATATACACTACAAAATTGCATGATTATGCAAGATGATTTTAAAATGTAATCTACACGAAACTAATCAATATTGAAGACAATTGAATATATAACGTCTTCTCTCATATGGAGAACATTTATTTAAATGAGACGAGATGAGTTCATTTGATTGTTCAAAAACAGACATTGACGATGTTACTAATGCTACTTCTACTATGTACGTAGTATTACGACCCTACTAAGAGTATGTCTGCTCGCTCAACTGCGATTATCTGAAAACTTAACTCACACAAAAGCACTCAGGAGAAATGTTCCGTTCCCATCCAATTTAGTACTCTTACAATATCTACCGCACTGGAGTTAAAGCTTTTTTTTCAGTAATTTTTTTTTGTTGAAATTAATGAATAACAGTTTTAATAACATATTACCTTTGTTAATGTTATTACTCTTTATGTAATTATTCTTAAATAAAAGGATAAAAATAAATTTAAAAACTATAATAAAACGGAAACTATTTTTAAATTAAATATTTATGTGTAAACGCACTAAACTCACAACGCACTTACTTATTAAGAACAGTCCCTCAGTATTATGATGGATTTGCCAAATTTTCCTCTCTTTTTTGAATGAATTATTGTTGAATGAATGAATGTATTATTAAAAAATCTGATGTGGACACCACATGTCTTCCTTTTACACCTATTAAATTACATATACACATTTTTTTTTTATGAGAGGTTAATTATTAATTAATCGATATATTTAAATTTAAAAAAAGTTAAAAAAAAAAAGAAGAAAATGAAGTCGGATTCGAAGCGATGTGCCTTCCCCTTGTACGATCCAAATATTTCATTAATTAAAACTTTATTTGGCTATAATTCTAGAATCAATGAAAATAAGTACCGCTTATGATATATGGTTGAAAAGCTCTCAATGAGGGCTGGTTACTGCAGTTAAGAAAAAGTCCAAAATCCAAATTGGCTTGGATTTTTTCAAGGATGTCAAAATTATATATTTTTAAGCGAGTTGAATTAATTTTTTCTTTTATTTTTTCAGTTTTATTTATTCATTAATTTCTTCGATATCAGGAAAATAATTTTAACAATTGCAACAAGTGTTTGTTTTTAATTTTTTTTTTTGTATTTATGTTCGAGAGATGTATGTGAACGAGCATTGTTTTAAGTTTGTAAAAATAAATAAAATAATTTAATTAATAAACAGGCAAAGTAGATTAAGTACAGGCTAAGTAAGTAAATTATAAATAGGCTAATTAAATTAGAAAAAGAAAATGATTACAGTTCAAAGAATACCAGATGGATAAGGAAAATAATCGCAAAAAACCAGTAATTTATAATTTATAATAATCGTTTGGCATGAAGGTGTTAGGAAATAATCTATGCCTAATTTTCTGGTACGGTGCGTTAGATAGTGCATAGTTAAGGATCAAGGCCACTGCATTAGGGGAAAGGATCCTTAGTTTTTGGCGCAATACTGTGTGTTAGTAAATTAATATCGTTCAACACTTCGAACAAGCCCTAATCTGAATTTCAGTTCTTCACTGGAAGAAGGTTAAACGATTAAAAATGGTTTAGAAAACTGTTGATGAAAGAGATAGTTAAATTTACGTGCCAGTTCACGGTTCATTCTGAAATTGAGCGGGACGAACGAGGGTGTAGGAAGCTTCAGCCGGCTTTATGAGGCTTAAAACACAATTTGTTGCACTGTATATATATATATATATATATATGTATATATATATATACATATATATATATATATATATATATATATGTATATATATATATACATATATATATATATTAAGCTGGTCAACCATAAATAATTGATCAATCCCCTCTCCCGAAAAATTGTGGGAGGGACGGATGCTCACCCCTGGAGTGAGTCCAGTTACTGCTCCGTTTCGCGGTATTTTTTGAGGTTGATTGCCTTTTTCTAGGGATCCATCGTAAATCTATAAATCCCCTCTCTTTAGGAGCAGATCTATGGTCATAAAAAATTTATGTGGTGTTGACTGCAATGTAATAATATCATTTTATTACTACTGGACTGTTCAAAGTGGTTTTATAATTTTAATTTTATAATTTTTTTCTTTATATTTATATTTTTTGTTTTAAAATTTATTTTTACTTATTTCCTTATGACTACTAATAATTATTGTTTAAAAATCTACATTTACATTTATTAGATTTTTTCCGTCGATTTCCCCGCCCCTTGGAGCCGGATTCGCGACTAAGCATAAGCTCAGCTCCAAGGAGTGCCATCGCCTCAAATTACCTCGGAAGGGAACAAGGCTCCGCCCAGGCAGCCGATACTAGGTCGTCCTTGCTTGCTATGCCTCAAATGAGATATTTATTATTACTTTGTTCGTGGCTATTAAGAGTACTTTTAGCTATTTTATTCCAAAAACTGTTTAGTAAAACTAATTCGTAATTCTTTGTAGCTTTAAACCGATAAATTTTACAAAAAAAGATTTTCAATTTTTTTGTGCTTAAAACTTTTAAAACTATCATGTTTTAAAAATCTTCTGTTATTTTCAGAAAAAGTGGTTTCTAAGCACTATGTTCCAAAATTAGACGTCACATATTTTATAGATATGTATTCAATTTTATAATGTTACCTAATATAGTAATAAAAAAAATAGACTAATATACTGAAAAATAAATATTCTATATATTATTTATAAATAATATATATAGATATATATATATAATTGTTATATTAATGAAGATGAGTAGACACAGAAAAAAGCTGATAAAAATTCATAAATACGGTGTATCAATCAATCAATTATACAGTGAGTAAACGGTAGAAAAAAATCTTTATTTCTCCTTACTATGGTCTACACTATTAAATAACAAACGGAAACAGGGTAAACTTTATGAATTCCTCTTCCATTAGACGTCACTGACATATATACACACACCCACACAGAGTAGGCGTCACTTTGTGAACGCTTAATACTAACAGGCGTTACAAGAATGCCGTAATAGCATGGCGTTAAGAGGAAAAAAGAGGAAGGCAGCGGAAGTCTTAAGTCTGAGAAACGGGATAGAGAAAGTGGGTTGAAACACAGAACTTTATAAATTTATATTGAAATGCTGACGATGTGTAATATTACGGCTAAACAGTTTACCACTTTACAAACATGCATTGAATTATATAAGTAATTATAATTTAACATTTATGATAGGTGCTGTAATCGAAATGGTTGTAACTGACATGTCATTAAGAGAAACACTCATGTCTCGAAAAGAGCATCCCCATTCATAAGTGTATCTCTTCCCAGGTTCATTAGAGAAATGGAGGAGCAAAATTCTTTCTCAATATATTCTCACGAGCCGACTATACTGTTGCAGGTAACAATGCCAAGTTCAATCATAATGCAAATGATATTCAAGCAATATATTCACCACGTTTACCACAGGGATTTATATGTGATAAAAAAATCATTATTCTCAAAGAAAGCAAACTTTTCTTTTAAACTTCTCTTTCTAAATTTTCTTTTATTATATACTTCAAATATCGTATCTATAAGAGAAACTGTATCTCATAGGTTATAAATATGGGAAGATGTAACTATCCATTTAATAATTATTCTTTATAGTAAAATCTTTGTTAATTAAGATAACGAAAGCGGTCCCGATTTCAAGGAAGGAAAATACTGTATAACATCTAATATTTAGAGTTAAAATGGCAAAAGAAAAAATAAATATTGTTAAAAATGCTATTAACAATGTAAAAAGTATATATTTATGAAAAACTTTTGTACTGTATTAAAAATAAATTTATAACTACGTTCAATAACATTTTTTAAGTTTTATTTAAATTTAATATATAATTTTTATATCAGTCATTAAGGTTTAATTTGATTTTAGTCGACGTAGGCTTTAATTATTCAATTAATAATGTCACAACTTTTATACATTAAAAAAAAAAATTATCATGAAATAACATCGTTATTTCATATCCGTAGTATAATTAGAAAAAAGCTGAATACGTTTATGTTTTATTTTGAAAATTTTGACACTTCAAACAGATTATTGTAGTTAGTCTGGGGTGAATATTTAAAACTCAATACGATGTGCTCGTACGATATTTAACAGGATAAAATTCATTAATAAGTTTAAAAAATTCCGAACAAAAAATTGATTAAAATCAACTTCTCAATATTTTAATATAATTTAATAGCAACATTCGTTTTAATCAACGAAGTATTCCTGCAATGATAAAAATTAATTAAAATTTAGTTCTGCAATGACCGAAATGAGAAATTTAAAAATATATTTTAAATTAAAGATTAAAATAATAAAAGCAGTTTATATATTTATTTTCCTCTAGTCATGTGGTAACATGACTACATTCTAAAAGTATTCAGCGAAGTAAAAAAAAAAAATTATCATTAACAATTGATTATAAATTCTCTTGGGGCAATTATTGTGCAAGAATTAAATTCCAATTTTAAAAAAAAACACTTTAATATTTGAATTGTAAATACATATGTTTTTTTTTCTAAATTATTTCTCATTCATTAATTAAGAGATCGTATTTTTAATGCAGAATATATTGCATCTAAAAAAAAATTATATTTTAATTAACGGCAGTTATTAAGCTTGTTGTTATTTTTTAACAATAGGATTATTTTTATATTTTTCAAATAATAATACTGCAGTATAAAATATATAATATTGTATCATAACTACAGTGTAATATTAGATTAAGGATTTCAAAATAATTAATTTTTAATTAATTATTATTAATTATTTCATAATTTAATTAAATTACATAATTTTAAAGAGAATCGAAAAACAAAAGGTTTTACATAAAAAAATACTGATCTACGACAATCCTTACCAAACTGGTGGCCCAGTTTATTTATTTTTCGGTTTGAGACTACTACTTGAGGGTGGGGGAGGTGTTTAATCACATATAAAAGAGCACTCAAGTTTCAAATGTATTTTGAAAAATTTAAATCGGTTAATCAGGAGAGCCTAGGGAATTTTTCAAACATACTTGTAATTTTAACGAACAAAATTATTGTCGAAGTCTTGTAAGCTAAAAAGTTCAAATATCATACTGGCAAACGCCAAGCGAATTATTGCTAAATATCGGTCTATTAATTTATCGATAATATTCCAAAAGCTGCACAATGGCGGTCAACTTTGATCGGTTATATCTCCGGAGATAATTATCGAATCGAAACTTTTTTTTAAAAAAAATAAGCGTTTTTCGAGTACTTTTAAGTTGTACTTTTTAAAATTAATTTAGATAAAAAATTCGTAAAGATATTCAATTTGTTTAAAAGCAACAAAATTGTAAGTATGCTTGAAAAATTCCCTAGGCTCTCCTAATTAACCGATTTTAATTTTTCGAAATGCATTTGAAATTTTGAGTGCTCTTTTATATGTGATTAAATTTTCAAGTGACTAGAGACTTTATTTCAGGTTCTACAAAATTTGGAAATATCGCATTTTTTAAAAACTAGTTTGCAAGACTATTGTGCAAAAACTCACTGATTTTTTAAAATTTCGCGTGTTGCTTTATCACAGTAAAAAGTTTTTTGAGGCAAAAAAATTTCTTTGAAAAGTGAGGAAAAAAAGTTCTTTGAGGTCCTATGTATAACCTAAGTACTCTAAAAAAATCTCCCAAAAATCTTCTTTTTTTTTGACAGTTATTGTTATTTTTGCATCAATAGTAAGGTATTTTTCTCAACCGATGATATTGCTGTGTAAAATTTAATAAAAACCTTTTTTCTCTCACGCTCTTTCCTCTAAAATAAACAGTTATCGAGTTCTCTTGGGAAACAGGAGAAAAAAATTGATATTTTTGCGATTTTTTAATATTTTGTTTAATAAATCTTTAAGCACACCTTTTTCAACTGGCACATAACAAAATAATCATTTCTGATGATATTCCGGAGGCATTAAAGCAAAAATTAGTGATCATATAGAAAAAGACCAACCCAAAACAAATACCGCCTGGACTACACTTCAAATCTTTCCATTTAACTTTTTTTCTTATCAATCTCCTAACGATAAAAGCGTCTTCATATCGCTTTATATCGACTAACTGCGTTTTACTTTCCTACATCACAGCTCTAGAGCTATGTTGCAAGAAGGAAAAGGTAGTAATCAATAAAAAATCGGGTATGGGGTTTTTTGAATTTCTCGACGTTTCATGATGCAGCGATGCCAAGAAACAAGTAATGTGGAGCTAATGTTCGTATGTATGTGCGTTACCATGTTTGAAACTTAATAAATTTGATGGGATAAACTGATATTGACAAAATTTTGTAAGAAATTCTACGGGGCAATCTGTTAGTAGAGTTTTGGGGTCAATATCTCCAGAAAGTAGATCGTTTTTTAGGATCAATTTTCTCAAAATTTAATGTGTGTCCGTTTCAGTATAAGACAGTGTGTAACTGCTAACCATAAGGTAAACCGGAAGCAGCAGGGTGTTCTACAAGTATACGTATTCTGTGTGACAGCTACATGGCAGCACAATGTGTACAGTTTAACATGTTGATTGCTAGAGCATACAGATTACTGTTGACTCGGGAACAAGAGGAAGGATTTAAGAGAAATGAGAATTATAAGAAAAAATGTTTATGTTAATTAAAAATTTAAAATACAACTCCATTTTTTATTAAGCTCAGTACATGCGTGCATGTTTTTCCTACCATTTAAAAAAAAATTAGCTCCCAAAATTCCCTTCCTATCACCATAAATCGAAAAAAACTATTTTTTTGTTTATTCAATATTTTTTAACCCAACTTTTTTCATGTCTTCTTAGGAATAGTAGTAGTGCAAGCAACCAAAAATAAATAAATACTTTGAAAGCAATGTTAGAGGTGGGGGAGCCGATCAAAATGTAAACATATTAATTTTTTGAGTTTTCAAAACTTTTTAGGCTTATTCTCATGTATCACTAGGAAAGTATTAAAACTTTCTTGTCAGCATTTTTATTTATGTTTAGGAGGGACTGCAACTTTTCAGTTGTTTAATTTTCCCTATGAGTTCTATAATTATAAGAATGTAACGATGAATTTATCAGAAATGACGTTTAAACTTGGATAAATAGATTAGATAACTGACAAAAAGTTGTGCTAAAAGGATGTATTTAACGGAATGAAACGGACTAATACACAGAGGAATACGTATATACGCACATAGAAAAAGAAAACTCCTTTTTCTTTTGTGAACTAACTGAGTCGGAAATTGTGTTCACCATCACAGTTTTATTTTTTTTTTATATTTTTGTTTTGGTCTAAGTCACTTAGAATAAAAAAACCGTTATCATACCAAACTCATCTTAAATCTTCTTAAGACCGACGCAGTAATTTTAACAAGGCTTAACTTTAAACTTAATGGAGCAGAAAGCAAGTACTTTACTGCTACGCTTGTGTAAGGCTTAGAATTTAGTTACAAACTAATTACTAATTCAAAGTCCACGCTTTAATTAAAACCACTGCTTCTTCGGTGATACAATCAAATTTATCAGAATAATTTATGTTAACTCAATATAAACTCTAGATTTCACTTTTTAAAGCTTAATTATCATTCAAATTTGGAAAATTTTCTAATATTTAAAAAAAATTTATTTTTATATCTATTTAACGTATTTTTGTAAATTATTTGTTGCAGTTATAACATTTTGAGTAAATAATTATAATTTATTTTCAGTGATTTCTTAACATCAAATAAATACTAAATTCAACAGAGATCAAGTGGATTCAAAGTAAGGTTCTGTACACGAGATATTACTATGAATATAATAATTCGCTTTTTTGATATCTTTTATTTTTATCGTGTTATAAAAATATATGGTTTTAGCAGGGCAAATAGCGCAGAGATTAGGAAGTTGACATCTAAATCAACTGGTAGTAATAGTGATAGAACATAAGACTCAATTCAAAAAACTGATAATTATTTTTCATCAATTACTTTATTAAACCATTTTCCTCGATATATAAAATTACGCTATACTTCATTATAAATAAATAAATATTTTACTTTTATTGGTAATTAATACACATTTTATTATAGATCAAGTGAGAAATGGATAGGTACGCTACTCCACGAATGAAAAAGGGACTGCCCCAAAATTGCCTGAATGGAAACAGCTGTTAAAGTTTGAACTGAGGAGTGTCACAAAATACACAATTAATTATAAAATAAAAAAAATATAAGTGGTTAATGTCCTATACTAATAGTTCAAAATGTAAATACCGTACATGAAATAATAATAAATTAAGTAAATGACTCCAAATAATATAAAAACTTAAAAAGGATAATTAAATTATTTGAGTATTAACGAAGATGCAGAACATTTACGTTTAAAATTTGTTTTATGAGTCGGTTATTTAAAATCTCACAGTAATATTTTTCCGCTAAAGAAAATTTATTAATTAAACTTACTTAAAAATTAACCCTTTTAAAAATAAACTGGTTGGAGATTCTTTTAGACCGATATTATTTTTTTAAAATGTTAATGGAAGTATAATAAAACCTGTTTTTTTAAGTCAAGTTATTGTATTTATACATTTCTCATACGCAAGTATAATAGAGGTAAATACCTACAATTACTAAAAAAAAATACATGATAGTAGAAAAATCCATTTAGGTTGAAAACTGTGTGTAATGAAGCTTTCTTATAAATTATGTAGTAAATCTTTATAAATTTAAAATTAAACCTTTGTTTATTTTAAAGTTAATCACAAAAAACTAAAAAAATTACTTTACATAATAAAGAAACATTTTTTCATTAAAATCAAGATTTTTGTAAAAATTATTTAAGCCGAATAAATTACTTAAAGCCGAAAAAATTGAGTTGCAAGTGTTGCATGGTAGTGAAAAAGAAGAGGCAATACATAACTCCTATTCTTTTCACCAACACAAGGTGCAAATTTCAGCTAGTGACCAAAGCAGTTGATGCCCATAATCTCTCTCTCAAAAAAAAATGAAGTTTAAATCACCGAAATAACAAAATTATCTACAAATTTATCAACAGAACAAAACTGAAGTTCAAGAAATAGATAATTTTTAAATCTTTTTGCAAATGTAGACAGGATAAAGTTTATTTTTTAAAAATAATTATATAAATTGATCCTTCAGAATGCTAATAGTAATTCTTTTTAAGATAATAAAATACATCCTAACAGTGTAATGGTTTAATGGTTCATTAACACCGGAAACGTATAAAGGAATAGCACTCGGAAAATTAAAAGGGTAAAGTAAGATAAAATACTTAAGGTCAAGCAACTTTAAATAAACCTGCTCTCGTCGATCACTTAAGTTAAAGAAAGTTAACTTTATACTGTTAGCATTAATTAGCTATCAATAATAAAACTTACTACTTAAGTGACATGAACTTTAAAAATAGATTTTATTTAATACACATATTTTAAATTATTATTTACTTTTAGATTTATTTTCACTTGTATGAAATGTAAAATAATTAGAAAATAATATAACAATGCTGTTTAATATAAAATAAAATATAATGTGAATAAAAAAGAAATAATTTAAAAATATATATCCAATAATAAGGCTTCAGCATCGATTAAAATTTATATTTACTTATACATATATATATAAATATAAAACAATAATAATAAAAAGAAACGATGTTTTTAAAAAATTCAGTTCTTAAAAATATAAACAATGAAAAATATTTATGATTACAAACATAAATAGTCTATTTGAGAATTTTTATTAAATAATGTCATATAATAAGTTGACAAGCGTTTGAAAATTTTTCTACTTGTTAAAAGACCACTAGATTGACGTTAAAATAATGAAAAATACAGAATACAGCAAAAAATCGATTCACTAAAAACTTATTCATTCGTTTATCAGAAATGGTAATGATCTGATGAATAGTAGAATGGAGTTTCATGTGGTAGGAAGTCAGTATTCTTAATGAGGAAGAGACGATGATTTCTCTTTATTTTCGATACCTCATTCGCTTTCAGGCATTCTTTTCCAACTCACGCTTCTTATCACACGACTACCACCCTCCCTTTTATACATATAATTTATACTTTGCATACTTAAAGCACGTACGGTTATATTTTTTCAACAAGTAAGCTAATGCGACAAGTGATTACGAAAAATGAAGCTGTGAAATAAAATGTTGGAAAAATATCTTATAAGAAGATAAATTTATCCCTAAAAATATTTTTTTATTAGAAGCGTTCTTATAAAGGTAATGTTAGATGAATCTTACATTTTTTGATGATATATTATCGATCTTTCGTCAAATTGAAAAAAAGAAAAATTGGGGAACTGTATATACTTCTAGATCATGAGAATGGAAGTGTAAAAAAAAGTAGTGGAAAAAGAGACCATATTTTTGTGGTATTTGTAGAATTAAGACCTTCAGAAACAATATCGTTTTTCTTATTTATATTCAAAGATAGATGTCTCAATAAAAAATAAACGGAAAATTAATACAATTTTTAATTTATTTGTATTTATCACCCCTTGTGGAAAGTTTACAGCCGGCACGACAATAGGTTATTTGTATACAAAGTAAAACAGTACTCAATAAAGCTTCATTGATGGTTTTAAAAATATGTTGAAAGCTGATTTAACATGAAAAATTCTTAAAATTAAGAAATATTATATATATATATATATATATATATATACATTGGCCTAATTTTCCGGGGAAAACTTCTATCTTTAATCACGATATTTGAAATTAAATTCGTGTTTAAGTTTTTTAAAAAGAGAAAATAAACGGCTAAGATTTAAAAAGTAGAGATTAATTACTCTCCCTATTAAAAGAATACATTAAAAGCATTTTAGTAAAACAATACCTTCTTTGTTGGTGAAAAGAAAGAGGTATTAGTCTGTCGGTTTACATTATCTGTCCCAGTAATTATATTCACTCTTCAGTCAGTTCCTTTGGTAAAAGATCTCATTGTAGGACTCATCATATTCTTGCTTTTCGGTGGGCTTGGCATTCTGATAAGTAATTGTATATTTGGAACAATGAAGAAAGAAAGGAGAAACCACTTCATGCTTCAATTTTCTAGCTAAGCTTGGCGTAGGATGCTCATTAACTATTAAAAATGTCTGCAATTTTGGGAGTGATTTGTGGCTCATGTCAGGTAACTTACAACTTAAGTTTATGAAATTTATCAAACAATTTATTTACTGGATGAATAGAAATTTTTCCGAACTATATATGTAAAATCAATGCTTTATATATTAATTTTTATATTAAAGTTAATTGGGATTTTTATTGCAGATGGAATAGAGTCAACAGTGAAAAAAAGAACAAGTGTTTTTCAAGCTCTTTGACTAATACTTATAGAATAAAAAGCTTGACACAAAAATCAATATAGTAAAAACTTGTTAAACAAAATATCAAATCTCTAACCATATATATATATATGTTTATTTGGTTGGTTAAAGTTTAGTTTTTATTTCTAAAAAAGGGTGGAACATCTAAAGACTTATACCAAGACATCGGATTCTACCTCTGTGTAAATGTGCTACTTACTGCAGAGGCCTTGAGAAAAAAAACGAATTACGTCTCAACGAAATTCGCGTTGTAAGGCCATTGTTATTTATACAGACACGAAAACCGATTTTAACACAAAGATATTATTTAATTCATTACGATCAATTATTTATTCAATCTTAATCTTTTTGGGATGCGAGCGGAGGTACTAGAAAAAAAGAGTAGTAGAATTTGGTCTAACAAAATCCGTGAGGAGAGAAAGGAAGCAATCTGATTCGGTGGATGTAAAGATGAAATGGTGGAGGGAGAAGAAATGCATTTCGTTGTAATTGGTCCGGTGGTATTGCAGACACCTGCAATACCACCAACTCTTCTTCAACATCAACTCGTTGAACGAGTTTCGAGACCGAGCTGGCGTATGACACTCTGCAGATGTTTCAATCAACATAGGTGCTGAGATTAGCCGGCATGTAGAATTGTCTACGACCAGGATGGTTGGCAAAACGGCAAGAATTCAGGTTTTAAAGGGTACTGTGTTGCACTGCTGGAAGCCTTAGAACACCAGCTCTGCAAGAAACACGCGCCCTCCAAGTGGCTAAATTAAAAGGTATGGTCCGGCTAAATTGAGATATAATGAGTAAGTATTACTGAACTTTGAAGTCCGCAGTAACTGAGACACAAAACAAGCTTGAATCATACAACATCTAAACACTACACGTTAAAATCACTCTTTATATTTAATTATTCGACAATGGCATAATACCACGATTTATCTTCGCCTTTCCCTATAGATAGGGTCTCAAATTGAATAACAGGAGCCGATACGGCCTGTATGTATCATCTGCGGAAATTTTCGGTCTTAGACGCTTCAGTGCCCGTCGCTGGAATTGCTGGGAAATGTTACGAGTGGCGAGTTTGGCGTGTTGTATTCATGTGTAAGCATAGTTTAAATCACTTTACTCCGCAAGTGAGAACAAAAAATATTTTTTTAAACTCTTTCCAATTCATTGATGATTATACTGAAAAATTATATAGAATTATACACTGTAATTTAAGAAACATTTATGATCCTTTATAATCCTGGCAGTCAGTTTCGGGCGAGTCGGGTTTTCAAACTGTGAACGCGGTACGAACGTTTTTTAGAAAATATATTTTAAAATGATGTCTATAAATTAGTATTATTGAAAAGTGAATACAGTGAAAATCGGTTATAACAAAATTCAAGGGAAAACATCTTAAAAACAAAAATTAAAATAAAATTGTAAGCGCATTCGTACTACTGTACTTGCATACAAAATTGTAACTTACCTAAAATTGGTGAGGAGGTTATTTTTGAAATAAATCTCTGTAAAATGCTTTCAATTTCGCTGATCTGTCTGTGTTTCACATCATTAATTAGTTCTTCATCCGTTGTACTTTCGTTTATAACTGTAAAATAAATTTTTGGAATCAATGGTCCGAATCTATTCGGAGAGTGGTATTACATCTTCCGGGTCGTAATCTTCTTTAGTTTCAATTGTAGCAAGACCTACCACTCGGACTTTCATTCGGAGGTCCCGGGATCGAATCCCGGTCAGGCAAGGCATTTTCACGCACGCTACAAATCATTCGTCTCATCCTCTGAAGCAATACCTAACGGTGGACCCGGAGGTTAAACACACACAAAAAAATAAAAAATAAAAAGAAAAAAAAATTGTAGCAAGACCAGATTTTTTGATTCAATTAGAATTGTAGTTTAAGATACATCATCCCATCCTCTGTTGAGGATCTGACGGCATCAAAAACTTTTGGTTTAAATTCGTTTCTTTATTCTAAGCAGTCAAATAATTGTAATACCAGTAAACGTCTGAAGTGATCTTCGAAAGAGTGAATAACACCTTGGATCATCAGTTGTAGCTTTGCAGTAATGTTTGGAGGAAAAAATACGATTTTTATGTTAGTGAGATTTTCCTGCAAGTGGCTTGATACTTATCAATTCGCAGTAAAAATTTCTCTTCTTTTTTATCAATTCGCAATCCCAATTACGAATTCCAGCTTCAAAAATTGTAGAAGTCACCCCGCCTTTGTATTTTCTAAATACTATACCGAAAGCTGTTTGACGTTCTTAAAACAATGGGGGTTTCTTGATTTTCCAATGACTAATTTTCAGTTTCAGTAATATTCAAAAACAGAAAAACAATAAACCTTAATTTTGAATGTATTCCACCCACACATTTTTGTCTTTAAATTTAAATATTTTGTCCGGAGTTAATTTATAAAATAAGGCCGTTTCATCAACATTAAATATGTCTTCTCATTCATAACTCGATTTTATTAGTGGCCATTTTTCACCCAGTCAATTACTGACGTCAGATTATCTATACTGTCTTTTTCATCGCTAATTTTTGCAAAAACGATTTGATGTCTCTTATTAAATCGATTTTGCCAACCATCGATATAAACAAACCCTTTATATCCTAGCTGGTTAGTAAATTTTTCAGCCTGAATTTTCAAAATAGGTTCATTTAAGGGAACATTTTCACTTCTCTTCATTTTAACCACGAAATAAGAGCTTCGTCTAAATTATTTTTTTCATATTTGTTGTTTTCTGTACCTGAGACTGAATTTTTTCAAAGGTAGTTCCTTAACGTATTACGGTTCTTCCAAATCCTTGAGACAGTGGAAGTAGAAAGCCCATGAGTTTTACACTTGTCAGTATTAATCACACGTTTGGAATTTCTCAATAATTTTTAATTTGTCACAAACGGAAAGGATTTTTGTTTTAATGACCGAAATTACTTCTGTGGGATAAAAATTTATCAAAAAACGCAACACGCTTGCAGAAAATATACTGATTTCGGCCCGAGTTAAACACACGAATTTACTGTACAAAGCAGCTTACTACTGTATCTAGGTTGTTTCTTATTACCACGTCCACTTATTATGAAGAGGTCATTGCCTCCTTAGTCTAATTGAACGACATCCTTACAACATTCAATATTATAAACATACAGTACTAATGACCTTTAACATTTAATTTCTGTACCGGTATTTAAAATTATTAACGTTTTCAGTAACTCAGGGAACAAATTTATTATTCGGAAGAAAATAATTTGCTTATAACCGACTTCTGACTTCATTATTAGCTCGTAAAATAAAATTTACTATTTGATAATCAATTATGAAAATCCTAGCGGAAATATAAAATATTGCGGAGATTTTAAACTGTACAATATTTTAATAATAAAGAAAATCAACAATTTTTTTTTTAATTTTTGCTCGTTACAACCGAATTCTCGTTACAAACGACTTCTTTTAGACTTCTGTTATGTAACTATTGTTAGAAAAACATTATTTCATGTGAAATAATAATACAGAAAGCAGATATATAGATTATATTTATCATTTTTTTGCAAATGGTAATTTTACTATTAGCCAGGCTCTTTACAATAAGCCTGTTTTTTTCAATTCGCCTACGGCATATACGAGGTGCGACAATAAACTAATGAGACTGATTTTTCTTTGCAAGATGTGGCAACCCTGCAGCTTGGGTAGGTACACCATCTTTGACCTTGGTCTATAAGCTACTTCTAGTCCAAGCGCCACATTGATGCAACTTCTCAGTCGTGAGTTGTGCTGTAATAAGTGAACACGTGTTTGTGTCTCTCGTCACAGAAATGAAACCGCAAAATATTACGCAACGGTATGCCATTTCTTTTTGCGTTAAATTGGGTGAAAACGCGACGACAACTTACGGTAAGCTTCTGAAGCTTACCATAAGTTGGCTTTTGGAGAGGAGGTTATGTCAAGAGCTCAAGTTTTTCGGTGGTATAAAGTTTTTAGTGAAGGCAGAACGAATGTTGAAGATGAAACCCGCAGTGGACGACCATCAACCTCACGGACAGATGTCAACTTGACCAGGGTGCGTGAAATCGTATGATCTGATCGAAGATTATCCGTGAAAATGATTGCAAAAGAACTCAACATCAATCTAGAAACGGTTCGTCCAATATTAACTGAAGATCTTGGTATGAGAAAGATTTGTGCAAAAATGGTCCCCAAAAATCTCACACAACAACAGCGAGAAACACGGAAAAATGTGGCAGCCGATCTGTTAGAGCAAACGGATATCAATCCAGATTTGTTGAGCCGTATTATCACTGGTGATGAAGGTTGATTTTTTCAATACGATCCAGAGACAAAACGCCAAAGTTCGCAATGGTGCTCAAAGGGATCACCCAGACCAAAAAAAGCTCGCATGTCAAAGTCAAAAGTGAAATGCATGCTTGTGTGTTTCTTCGATTCCAAGGGAATTGTTCATAAAGAGTGGGTGCCTCGTGGACAAACAGTAAACCAATATTTCTGCAAAGAAATTTTAGAAAGACTTCGTAAATGAGTTCTTCGTGTCCGTGCCAACATTGCTGATAATTGGATTCTGTATCACGATAATGCGCCATCCCATACTGCTCTGTCAGTACAGCAATTTTTAACCTCAAAACAAATTTCATTACTACCACAGCCACTTTATTCACCAGATATCTCTCCGTGCGACTTTTTTCTATTTCCAAGAGTCAAAATAGCGGTCAAGGGACACCATTTTCAAACAACACAAGATGTCCAAAAAGCTGTGACGAGGGTCTTGGAGGATATTACAGACGATGAGTTCCAGAAATGTTACCATCAATGGCAGAAGCGATGGAATAAGTGTGTGCAATCAAAGGGGAACTACTTTGAAGGAGACAACACTAAACATGACTAAAACGGTAAGCAACTTTTTTTTCACATCAGTCTCATTACTTTATTGTCGCACCTCGTATGTATATATTTATGTAATATACAATTAAGATCTTAGTAAAATTTTAAATATTTGGAAAACTATAAATAATTTACAGATTTAATTAAATTGATACTATATATTTAATATGTTGTTTGATTAGTTAGTACAGCAGTTTCTAATTGTAAATATAATACTTCTAGTGTAATTACGTCCGTTAATTATTTAATCGTAATTTATAATAACGCTAAGTAATACAATAATTCTGAATGTAATTCTAACAGTAGAATGAAAATGGTTATTCACCAAATGAGCCTAAATAATTTATTTGTTTTTTTTTTCATTCCCGAAAAACCAGCAAACGCCACAATATTTAATACTAGCACACTCAAAGATGTAGCAGGATTCTGAGTGACGAATAAATTCGAATCATATTGAAAAGCTTACACAATTGACATGTAAGGGGATTTTTCATTTTAAAATTAAGCATAGGACAAAAAAATAAACCTTTCCCTTGCTTTTCAATTTATTTTTAAAGAATTTAATTCAATTTATTTTTAATATATTTCAATGTAAATGAAAATAATAATATGAATAACAAACAGATAATTTTAAATAAAATAGTAAAATTTAAATATTAAAAAGAAAGAATATATTGCAAAGACTGAACGAACATGTTCATACGGTAAGGAAAAGTATGGAATATAAAGAAAAATATACATGGTAAAAACTACGAACTGCCTTAGAATAAACACATTTAAATAATTAAAATTCTATTAAATAAATTGAACTAAATTTGCAGCCATATTAAAATTACATTTTTTAATCATATTTAATTACGGTGATTGAAAAAGCTAATTTAATGAACATGGATTTTAATTGAATTTAAGTTAACGCTAATTAAAATTAATCTAATTATTAAGCAATGTGTTGTCTCTGTAAACCATAATTGGATTTATCTCTTTATACATTTAATTTGAAATTAAGTGAAAATTAGAAAAAAAAAACTATTAAAGCTTATGCACAAGTAAGTTAGCCGAAAGAGTAGATTGCGGAAATAAAGGAAAAAAATAAGTTTGTCTCAAGACTTTTAATTGTATAATAAATTTAATAACATCAGATGTCAGAAAAAAATAAGTTAATACATTTTCCAGGTGTTGACTACTTTTTAAGTTAGGTTTTTATTATCAGTATACTGTTATTGTTTTATAAGTGTTAAAAAAAAGGTTATGCAGTGTTCAGCTCTATAATGCAGAAAAATTAATGGTAATTATATAAAATTAGGGACTCACCTCCGAATTTGATGAAATTTGGAATATACTTTATTTAAGATCTAAGTTATTCATTACAATAGAAATTATTCGTCGGAAACGCCTTTCAGCTGAGTTAAGTCCCTCGTAAGATACACAGTAGCCTACCAAAAGTTTCGTAACTCTTGTTAGGTTAAGTGCAATATACATTATTTATGAAGTAAATAGTTTGATTTAAGTGAAATTTAATTGAGTTAATTTAGGTCAAAGTTAAGGTTGAAATTAGGTAAGGTTATGTAACTAACGGTTTCTGTGCATTGAACTTCGTATCAACAGAACCTGATGCTCGCTAACCTCTCGTCTATTGATATTAAGTATTAATGCGGCTGATTGTTGGCCTGAGTCCATAATTGTAAACAATAACCAATTATTTAGTCCGAAAATAATGTATATTACACTTATATAGTGCTAAATTACGAAATTTTTGGTGAAAATGCTGTGTAATTTATGAGGGGCACAACTCGGGTGAAAGACGTTTCCGACGAATAATTACAATTGTAACGAGTAAATTAGGTGCTAAATAAGGTATATTCCAAATTTTATCAAAATTGGAGGTGAATCCCTAATTGCATATAATTACCTAATAATTTATGATCGTCCTACAGTCGTGTCAAAATTTTAAGGCATTCTAAGAATTTAAGCATGATGCAAAACAAAATTACTCACGAAATTTATTTAGGAAGCAAATATTTACACGCTAAATATAATCTTCATTGAAAATTTATATTGGGGATAATAGGTGTGACAGTGTCACTATTTGTAGTTTATTCAGAAATCAAAACTGCGAGTGATAGAAGGAGAAACTTGTCTAATTCACAATCATTAACAGGTCAGAATAGTGGTGCCACAACAATAATGTTAAAACCTGCTCTGATATTTCGGCTAAATTATTATGGATTTAGAACTTGCTGTATATTATTAATCTTTTTCTTTTTAATTCAATTAAAAATTTAACAAATCATATTTTTAGATGTTTAGATGTACATTTAAAAATACGATATAGTGGAGTGACTTTAGAAAATCCTTAAAGCTTAACTTGCAATGGAGTTCTATAGATTTAAAAGGGTTAAATATATGTTTCATTTAACATATTATTTCAGTACATGAGGATTAAAAGAGGGTATATCCACATTTCTTAACTTATGGAAAGTAGTAAAAAATTTTAGAATAAAAACATGATAACGAATTCTTACGAAACATGTGTAACATAAAAAATAATCAAAGAAAATGGGAATAAAATACACATTTTAGGTTCATTCATTTTCTAGTACGAAAGTAATCTTAATTTTAAACATGGAGATAACCACATACGATCCTCAAAAGGGGTAAAAGTATTTATGTTATAAAATGAAACTGGAGAAATGGTCAAATATTTATGTAAAATCGAAGAAGTCTAGTTTTGTTTTAAATAATTTTATTTTAATACTTACTAGCCATACCTAACTTACAATGACGATTGATTTTCTTAAAATTATAGGTTTTAACTAAAATCAGATTTCTATACGAATTTAAAAATTTGTTTACAAAAATTCATTCATTCATTTATTACAGAAATAAAAATAATTAAACAAGTCACTTTAAATAATATATTTTAAAATAATTAATTCTTAATCTGCTTACAATAATTTTCTTGTTTTTAATTAATTGAAAATAAATAAACTATTCAACAATACATAAAAAAGTGACATATAAATAAGTTATTAATTTTCATCTTTATACTGACAAAAGTTGTTGCTCGTGGTTTTCTTCTACGTGATTGTTAGTCTACTGAATCAGTTGATGCGAGAAATGTTTCGTAGAAATTAAGTTCAGTAAGGTTTTTTCATCTTTCATAAGATTTAAATGAAACTTACGAAAAGTTATCATTGTGATTACAGTTCGACATTTTTTCTAACTTTACACTGAAATAAAAGGTGCAATATACGTTTAAAATTCCATTTAATGTATACGTTGCAATCAATTTTCAACTAGTGAACAATAAGCAACCCCACCCCACGGCCCAATGAGGTGAGAATGTTATTATGAAAGGTAGTGTAAATGTGGTATAGCCTTGTACTAATTCAAGCCGACCATTCCTGAGACGTTTGGTTAATTGAATTCCAACCACTAAAGTACACCAGCATCCACTGATTAGTAGTCAGATCCATATAAAAGCAACTAAAGTTTGCTAGTATTTGAACTTTATAACCTTCGACTTCAAAAATTAGCTATTAAACAACCGATTTACCACGACGAGTTAACCACTAGAACAGCCGGGGAAAATTACCTTAAAATAATTTTTTTTTATTTTTCTACGTTTACATTGTTAAATAAATGAAACTTAAAAAAAAAAAACACTGAAAAATTACAACCAATAAAACTTTACCTAAGATTATTTTTTTGTGGATGACATTTTATTATAATTTTTTTATTAAAACTTTAAATAAACCAATAAAAGTTTTTAAAAAAATATAAAAATTGACATTTTTAAACTTTGATCGGCTCCCCCGTCCCCAATATTGCTCTCAAAATATTTATTCTGGCTCACTTGCACTATAACTATATCTAGAAATACATTAAAAAAAAAAAAACAGTTAAAAAATATGCAATAAATAAGACAGCCTTTTCGATTTTTGAGGAAGGGGGAATTTTGTAACAAATTAAAAAAAAAATTAAAAGATAAGCATGCACGCTTGTACAATATAAAGTAGAGTTGTTAGAAAAATTTTGAGAAAATTAACCCCAAAAAACTATCTATTCTATCCCCAGAAGAAATTGACCCCAAAATTTTACCAACAAATTACCTCATATGCAGTAATTTCTTTACAAAATTTTATCAAAATCGGTTTATCCAGTCAAAAGTTATTAAGCTTCAAACACACCGCTTAATGCATACACGTACGTACGAATATTACACCCCAACCTTTTTTTTTGTTTTTTGGTCTTTGGGTCATGAAATATTGAGAGGTACAAAAAACCCCATACCCTATTTTTTACTGATTACCATACTTTTCTTCTTACAGTATATAAGCTACGTTGCCAGGAAAGTAAAAATATAATAAATCTGAATTAAACTTATTTTAACCATACAACAAATAGAAACGTAATTTTATACTCTTAACCTCACTTTTAATAGTCATAGGACAGTATGAAAAATTATGATTTTCTGAAAAAGAAGGCTTTAAAACAGAAGGTGATATGGAAATAACTATTTTTTAATCAAATATACATTTTTAAATGTAAATATTTAATGAATATCCAGTTTTTAAAAATCATAGCATATGTATATATATATATATATATATATATATATATATCTAACATACCATAAAATAAGATAGAGATAACGTAGCAAAGCTATAAAAATTAAAAGATGATACCGGAACAAACAATTACCTTTTTATGACATAAAATGAGATATCCACTTATGAGCCTCAAGTATTGATTTCATAATTCACCGAACTACAATTCAAATTAAGTTAAAAATTTCTTTAAAACTCCTCTATCCTCACTTTTCTGTATTTTTTTTAAGAATGTGTTCAGAAAATTTTAACATTTAAACAAAAAGATTTGTTAAAATTGTAAATGAAATTAAAAAAAAAAAATGTTAATGAACGCAGTTGTAAACCCAGAATAGTTTGACTAATACATCACAAGTGCTGTGCCAAATATGTGATGTGCTTGCACAGTGCCAAGTTAATGGAACAATAACATTACACTATATTTAAAACTTGTACAGTAAATATCGTTTATACCTTCAAGGAATCGACGATTTTATGTCATTATAACCGATGTTTAGGTAGTTTAGTGGTATTACTTTAATATGCCATCTACACGGGTATTGTACTGCAGTAAAATAATAATTTATTTCCGTAATAGAATAATATAAAAAAAGACAAAAATATGGAATAATAAATACAAATATGGTAGAGTAAAAGAAGGTAGAGAAAAATTGTAAAAATTACTTTTTCTGCAAAAAGTCGGTTATTTTGCTTCGCTTCGAATATTTCGTGTTATAATATCGTTTTTGAAGAGTCTTCTAAACTAATCAATTTTGACCGAATGGTTTCTAGCCATTTTTCTCACACCGGTTGGTGCTGCTGCGGCCTCGCCGCTTATTCTCTCCGATACAATATCGTGACGCTGACGGAACCGTTGTACCCAAGCTGAAGTTATTTCACGTGGTTTACCGAATTTTTCAGAAAACTCGTTCGCTTTAGTTTGCAATGTAGGGCCGCTAATAGGAATATCACTAGCCCTCTGGTATTTAAACAATTTTAACAGCGCTTCATCTACATTATTATTTTGGCTAGGGCGTAATTTTTTGATTTCATAGAATTTGTTTTAAAATTTTTCTTAATTTTTTCACGGTTCTTCCATATCACCGATATTGTCGAATGACCTACGCCTAATTCTTGGGCAATGTACTTATTGGTTTCACCATTCTCTAATCACCAGATAATGTGCTTCTTTTCCTCTATAGTGAATGTTTTTTTCGCGAAGTCATAATTAAATCACTATTAAATGAATTACACAGGATAAGTAAAATAAAATACTATATTCGCACGATATGATGACACTCTTCTTCCATGATACTTCAATTCTTTATTCTATTTTCCTGACTTCGCTGACGAACCTAAGGTCCAGTACCGACGTATATGTGCCTTTCCTGAAGGTAGGAACACCCTCCTGATTTACGCAGAATAGGCCAAGGGACGCCACAGCCTCGGACAGGTGTGCTCCTCTCCGATCTGTGAATGGGTTTTCCCATTCCACACACTTTGCGTGCCATTAAACATGCTCACTCAACTGGAGTGGGCATGTATAATGGTAGGTAAAATCAATGTATTTTAAATACAATAATATTTCTAAAAAAAAAATTCCCCTAGACTAAAAACTGAAGTTTATTTACACTTCCCCAATTTTTTACTGTTTCAAACTAAGAATTCTTTTTGAACTGTATTCATTTTCAAATGAGGCAAACAGTACTTATTTATTAATTAAAAAGAAATTATTCTTAAATATAAAATGCATAAGGAATCCAATGATTATTATAGAAACGAAAACGGACAAACTACAAAGAAAGAAAATCGAAATTTTTGCAACTGTAATGTTGCAGAAGAATGTTGTAAATTAGACGGGTTGATAACATATACAAAGAGAATTTTGTGACAAAGACTTGTAAAAAAAGAGAAAGGAGAGGGTTACAAATACAGATCTAAAGCAAAAAAGGTAGATTTTAATTAAGTACAGAATAACAAATAGAAACTTTTAACAGAAGATAAGAACTGCATAACAAACAAAAACGGTTAACAGAAGATAAATATTATAAGTGCTAAATAGAAAACTGAGAATTTAGGATGTTATTTTGAAGTATTGTTTTATAAAAGATAAGATTAGAATAGAATGTAATGAAAAACTATTCGAATGATTTATGACGAAAGAAAATAAATATCTGAACAAATTTTTATTATGCCAATTATGTATTTAAAAAGTTTTAATTTTATAACCAAATAATCATAAAAAAGGAGAGTTAAATGTTATTTATCAATAAATATTTGTAATCAAATGAAAGAAAAATAACTTGAGATAAAAATAAAATATCAATTAAAGTTGATAAATTAATTATAATTCTAAAACGTCACTAAAATCTAAAATATATTTAAAACACCATCAACTGAAGCTATATTATAAAAAAATACAAAATTTATATTCGTTAATAAGTTACAGTAAAAATTATAATATATTTTTGACTTAATTCCTTTCTCTTTTAATTGTAGTAGTGTATTATGTAGAACTATGTAGTTACATTTAAAATATTCAGAAATTTGATCTATTTAATAAAATGTTTAAATATACACTATAAAAAGAGAATTACCAATAAATTTATAGGAATTATAACTTAATAAAGAAATTCTATCCTCTAAAATTAAAAAAAAAAAATATTACGTAGTAACATAATATATTTTGTAATACGAACACATCAATTACACGTTAATATTAAATTACGTAATTGTATAGAAAGTATAATTATTTCTGGTATAATAAAAACTTCCTGTTTTGGTTATTTATTTTAAAATCAACGTTGAAGAGTTACATTGATAAAACTATGGTTCACAGCCGTTATAAAATTCCATTATTGAAAACAATAGAAATTGTCATAAAATGGATATACATATATATATAGGAAGACAATAAATCGTTGTGCTGTGTTATAATGACTACTAAAAACCTTATACATTTTTCCATCATGTACAAAATTTTCAATTTTGTTTTTCGATCAAAAGAATTTTAAAGTAGTATAAACTCTTATTTATTTAATTTAATAAGATATTTTTTTAGTCAATTAAATAGTTGAGAACATTTATTTCCTCCTTTCTATTCTATATAATTCTTTGAATATCATGTTAAAGGTTGTACATAATACGCTTTTTATTTTACTAATCAGGGTTTTTAAATACAATTTTCTAATGTCCTGAAAAATTCCATACGCAGTACAGCCGGTATGCTTTTGAACAATTAAGGCGTCGGCTGATTGGTTAAGCAACTTGTAGACGAATACTGCTGTCTAGGAATCGTGATCCTGGAAATAGAGACCGTTTCTGTCGTGTACAAAGGGCACGATAACAAATAGTAACAATGTGAGCTGCTATACACTAACAGTGACTTCATAATACGAGACATCATAATCATAAACTCGTACTATTATATAAACATAATCAAAACATAAAAATGAAAAAGAATAGTCATCTCAGATGTAAAATCTGGGCAGATGTAAAACGTAAATGCTGACAGATGCTATCGCAACTAATAAAACAGTAGTTGTGGCCGTGGCGCCACTGTGGGGAACGTGGCATACTGTTTGGGAACAATTGGTTTAAGGTGTGAGCTTAACGCGAAATACTTCCATGAAAACGGGCATATGTTTATCATTCAAAAGAATTTTAATTGAATAAAGCAAGACAATTTTGAAATATTTTACAAAGGTAATTTTTTCCGAAATTTGAAATATAAATAAATTAGCTTGTAAATATGTACAATGAATACTGAAAAAATTCATGCTACATAAAGGCGTGAATTAGTTTTTTTTGAACTGATTTGTGAAATCATGCTACATAAAAGAATGTACCCCATTTTTTTGGGAGGGGAGACTTTTCATCTTTTCAGCTCGTTTCCCAAATCTTAGTTAATAATTTGGTGATTAATGACGTTAAGATAGTTTTTGGATACTTATATATTTGAGGATCATCATGTCTAACTGCCCTAGTAGCCAGTACCAGTATAAAAAAAAATAAGTAAAAACAAAAAACTAGATATTTTCAAAACAAAATATGATTTTAAATCTGCATTCGAAAATACTGTAGTTATAATAGGGAATATATTCTGCATTAAAACCATGCTGTAAAACATGATACCATGTCTCTAAAACACAATAGATATTAATTCAAAGGACAGTGAAATAATATATATATATATATATATATATATATATATATTTTAAGGAAGATATCTAGCAAACATTTTATATTAATTACAAGGAATTATTTTCTGACAATTCAGATATTTTGAATTAATTAATTACAGGAAGTGTCAACGGATTTTTAAAATTTGTATTTGATCCACAACACAAATAAAACCTAAGTATACAAATTATGATAAAAATCTGCTTAGTTACTGGAATTAAGATTATTATTATTACCAATATAATAGAAGTTTTCCTTAGTTTCATATGAATTCTAGCGGATCTTCGCTACCTTTACTGCAATCACATATAAGCATAATGGTAACTTCACATAAAACACAAAAAGAACCCACACCTTTACACAAATGTATCTTCTTATTCACGCAAGTAATTACCATTTATGACCCGACGACCGATTCAAACAGGAAGAAGGGCGTATCCGACGCGCAACATAATCAAGAACACACAAAGATCTGCCTACACAATAAACGTGTAATTGTTATTTCCTTACTAGACTGTCTTTAGGGTGTGACTCGTTTGAAGAGGAAGGTCGGGCTAATGTAAACACAGATAACAGAATTGTTTTTTTTGTGATAACAACCTAAAGACAATTTCAGCTTCACTTGAATTCTTTAAAAATAATAATAATAATAGTCACAATGATAGCAAACTTAAACGAAACGACTGAAATAGAAATGTGTAATGACATTTTTAAGATTTTTAGATTAGTCAGTTATCTTAATGTTACTGTTAATATAACTACTGATTGTTTTTTTATAAAATTCACTTATTATATAAGTAATAGATAAATAAATAATTTAAAAAATTAAACGTGCAGAGAAAACCTATAACATTAGCAATTAATTGCTAAGATATTTTATTATATAATCTTTTTCTGTTAAATAAGAAAAAATAAAAAATTAAAAAAAATCGCTATTTTTAAATATTGATCAGTTCCACCATCCCCAATGTGGACTCAGAATATATCTCTTTTTGGATCACTTGCACTAAAAGTATGCCTAGGAAGACTTACAAGTTACGCAAAAAACTTACAAATTATGCTTAAAAATATGCAATAAATAACAAGAGTTCTAGTTTTGGGAAAGGAATTTTGGATCAATAAAAAAAATTAAGATAAGCATGCACGTATGTACTGAGTTTAATATAAAGTGGGGTTATGTTAGCAAAAATTTGAGAAAATTGACCCTAAAAAAACTATCTACCTCACCCCCTGGAGATATTGACCCCGAACGTTTACGAAAAAATTGTCTCATTTACACGAGTCTATGCCAAATTTCAACAAAATTGATTTATCCAGACAAACGTTTCAAACACGCTAACACATGTACAAGCATACGAACGTTATTTCTCACCTATTTGGTTTTTGGCGCCCCTGACCACGAATCATTGAGAAATGCACACAAAAATCCATACCCCTTGTTTTGACTTTCCTTCCTGCAGCATAGCTCTAGAGCTAGTGTGGTAGGAAAGTAAACCTGTTTTCAATCAGTATTAAATAATTAATATTCTGTACAAAAATTTCATGCCCCAAATTTGTCTTGAGTATAAAATATATATTACAAAATAATAACAAAAAAAAAAAAATTTAAAAGTTATATTTTATGCAAAGAAACAACTACACAATATTTTGTCAATAAGTAAAAGATAGTAAAACAGAAAATGAACAGAAAAAAATAAGCGAATTTTATAAAAAGAGAAAGAGAAAATAATTTGAAAAGAAAAAATTACATTATAAATTTAAATCCTAAACAAATTTAATTTAGAACTCATAATGATCCAAAAAGAATGAAAGTACGAAAAAAAAAGTATTCCTTAGAGGAGGACAAAAAAATTTTCCTAAAACAAAGGTAAAATTAACATCATAAATAAATCAAAATTCAAACATCAAAACTTTTTAAAATTTACATGTTTTCTATATTTCGGGCAAATCTATAATACTGCCAATTAAGCATAGAATGTTTTATATAAAAATTCTACAAGAGTAATTAATTTACCAATTTAATTACACTGACATTGTTTGCTTAGAAAAAAAGATACTGGAAAAAATAATTAAGTAAAGTAAAGAAAATTTTTATTAAAACGAATCAATTCCTGATAATTATTTATGATTCTAATATTAAAAAACCTGGCAGGAATATCGATAAAGGAAAAAACAATTTTTTTTTTGTGCAGAGAAGAAGATTTAATTCAGTCAATAATTTAATTAAAATTAAATTTAAAAGTTAAAATCTAAAGTTAATTAAAAAAAAGGGAAAGAAAAAAAAACATAATTAATGTTAGATTAGAATAATTTTTACATGTTAAATAAAATTTATAACTTACATCATGAAAAACAATTTGGCAATATTATTAAGGAATAATAACGATCATTTTACTCGACTAAAAAACATCCTTTTGTAAAGACAGTGAGGAAAAAGATAAAAGCTTTAATAAAGTTAGTTAATATATGTAATAAAACTAATTCAATTTTTCTTTTAAAATCTTTATCTGATTTTTTATTATTGAGTAAATTCCAATGAAGTTTATAATGAAAATGA
The DNA here is from genome assembly GCF_047948215.1 of Lycorma delicatula. NCBI lineage: Eukaryota > Metazoa > Arthropoda > Insecta > Hemiptera > Fulgoridae > Lycorma > Lycorma delicatula. Next base: position 93,722,644 of record NC_134459.1, on the reverse strand, counting down.
AGTTTAGAGTATAACAATGAAGAAATATTGAGAAAATTGTTGGTAATGATTAATAAAATCTGGCCTTAATCACAATTAAATCTGATGTATAAATAATTGAACAATGATAAAGAATATCTAATAATAATATCCTCGTAATAATATTAAAATAACTCCAGCGCAGAAATGCGCAAGAAGACAGAATTTTCGTTATTTTTTTTATTTCTTTTTGAAAAAGTACCAACTCATTCTAATCTAACCGCAGATCAAGCAACGTCAACGTTCCAAGTTGCAGCATCATAACTAACCACGCCTCTAACTTGTTCTGCTCAAATATTTTCGACCTTAAATTGAGCATAACTCAAGAACCAATCTTCATCAAATTTTCATTTGCACTTCTACATAATACATCACTAGAGCATATCTAAATTTCAATGAAATGATGTAATAATTTTACCTCAAAACGTAAAGAAAATTTATTTTCACCTCCACACCTACTCCCACCATGATACTGAAAGTAATACCGTACTTTTCTTCAAAAAATCAGTAAATCAATTCTTTTATTCTAGGCTATTCCATTACTTTATAAATTACAAAACCAGGAAATTACAGGAAACAATTGTTATTGTTTCTAAGAATATTATATTATTGTTATTATTTCAAACAATTGTTATTGGAAACAAACAGGAAATAATTGTTATTATTTATTACAATAAATAATAACAGGAAATGGTGTTGCTAAATTTTTCAGCAAATATTTTAATATGCCACGAAATATAAAGTTGCTGTCAGTACATGCGACTGCCTCCAGCGAAGGGAGTGTATTGCGTCCTCCAAGCATTAGAGCCCCGAAAGGCATATTCCTGTTAGGCTGGAGCGTAAGCACCGAAAGGACTTCAAGAGACGGACTGAAGGGGAATCACGCCCGGAGAACGATGCTCATGCGCGGCTAGTTTCCCAAGGTCAGCCACGGTCAAAAAAATTTCTTGCCGGTCTAAAGGATCGGAAGCAGCAAGTAATTCCGACCGATAAAACAAAAAAAATATATAACCGCCGTTAAATAAATAATGGCCTACCAGATAAACGAAAGCAAGGGACTTTCGTACAGGTTCTGCGATTAGCAGGGATATACATAAATCTCCCGCTATCCTTGCGTTCCGTTCCAAACTCCGAAATATAAAAATATTTGATACAGAAGATTTAAACAGTTTTAATTATTTATTCTTTCGAGACTCATACTTGGAAAATTTAATCCTGAAAAATTAAGAAAGATGAAAATCTCGATTAAAACCGTTATTTTTGAATCGGGGTGTAATTTGGATAAAAATTTAATAACACAAAATGTTATCTTTTATAAAGTGCTCAAAACTAGAACATGTAATATTTCCATATAATTCTATTTAGCTGAAATCTACTCCTCATTCCTCTCCTCCCACATTCTTTTGAGATCTCAACACCAAGAGACATACATATTAATGATCTCTTTATCAACGTATTATACACAGAAGTTATCATGCCAAATCTGGAGATTTTTAGTCTAGTTAACCCGTGTTATTAATCAAATAGCAAACACACACATACACACGCATTCGCGCGCGCGCGCACTTATACATAAATCGTCATTATACATATAATATGGTCGAATAGAATTCATCCCTCTTTAACTTTTCATGATTCCATGAATCCAGTAAACCATAAATATTAAAAGGCGATTTTTGTTAACAGACTTTCTGTCCTTTTTGCATTATACACTCAACTAAGAATTGCCGAAAAAAAATAAAAAAAGTTAAATTTTTTTTTTAATAAGCTGAAAAAGGTTTTCTTAAGGAACTATTACCAAAAAAGACTGAAAAATATCAGATGTATAAAAACTGCATTTATTTTATCAGAGAACAGGAAAGAGATTCCTGTGAACGATTCGCTTAAAAATCAATAGGGTTCTACTTCCAATAGGTTTACTTCACAATTACATTACTTCACAAATCAAGGGTTTGTGAAGATATCCAACCGATAAATGAAAACCTGAAAATAAATGTATGACAATTATTTATTAATAAAACACGATTTATTAATAAAATTACTCGTATTAGATTTAAAAAATAAATGTAGCCCATTTCATGTAAAATAAATACATAAGAAAAAAAATTAATATTCAGTAATATTAAAGAATATTTTTTTTATGTATTTATATAACATCTATAACTCGAAAATAACCTGAAGTGGAGGAAAAGTGGAAGAATTATTGAATTTAAGATAGAAGAAAATCAGGAGAACGTATATTATAATTCAGAAATCATTTAAGCAGACTTTCAAAACATAAATTTTTCAATTTCGACTGTTTCATCACTTTCAAAACCGCCAGTTCTGTTTGCTTGCGCCGCAATTCTTCTAATCAAGTAAAATGTGCAAATCTTTACATAAATTTTACTTAGTGGTGCATATTGTGGAATCCTAAGTTATGTTTACTATAATACTAAGATCGAAAAGCAATTCTAGAAAGACGAGTTACGGATTATGGGTGGAATCCTGAGAGCTGCTCGTTTAATGGAAGATTAAACAAGTAAATTGTAGTCTAACCAGATCACACTAAGTTTCACTAGAAGTTTACCCGATTATTTTAGAACTTTCATATATCTGATTCAGCGCTATGGGAATTTTAATAAGTAAATTTTATATATCTAAGTAAAATTAAAAACTTTTTGAAACAAAAAACAATCCTCCCTCTCTGAGTTCTCCATTTTTTTTTGTGTGTTTAACCTCCGGGTCCACCGTTAGGCACTGCTTCAGAGGATGAAACGAATGATTTGTAGCGTGTGTGAAAATGCCATGTCTGACCGGGGTTCGAACCCGGGACCTCCGGATGAAAGGCCGAGACGTTACCACTCGCGCCACGGAGGCCGGCTCTGAGCTCTCAATTGAAAGGTCGTAATGGTAAACCATTTGCAAATTTTTGCAAATGGTCGACCAATTGCAAACTTTTGGGCTGTTGTTAATATACCCGATATAACTAACCATTATATTACCATTTATATTTATTTATCTTATAAATATAATTTAACCAAACTTAGCCTACGCTCGCTTTGCTCGCTAACCTTGACTAATTAACACGAGGTTAGCGAGCGAAGCGAGCGTAGGTTAAGTTTACTTAGATTATATTTATAATTTATATCTATAATTATAAGCAATAATGCTTATACTTTTAATATGTGAAATATGTAAATGATCCCGTAACTTTGAAGTATTTTCAAAGATCATTATGGTTAGGGTCGACGGGCTAATACTAAGTACCGTCGTAATATATTAATACTTAATAAAACTATATTTCTCGGTGTTCCTCCAGGAGACAAGTTTTATTTATTACCTGCCTCAGTCAAAATTTAAAAAAAATCATTTTGTAAGAAAATTAATTCAAATTTTATTTGTTTTTTATCTTCCTGATATCTTTTATTAAAATTCATCTAAACAGAGTAAATTATAAAAAAAAAAAAAAAAAAGTTTAAATAAATTGGCGAAAAAATCCTTTTCATATTTCGAAAAAAAACCAGTAAAAATTATTTACAATTTTATATACTTTAATTTTCATCAAAATTTATCTTTATCCAGTTAATCCCAAAACGATAATCAATTATGGGAGTAGAAGGGTGGACAAAGATATTCCATTATCCTCGTTTGAATAAAAAGAAAATTTCTTGGAATAATTGTTAAAAATATTATTTTTGTGCGTTGAAACGTTTAAAATTACATCATATGCGAATAATTAAAAAAAAAAAAAGGTTTTCAGGAAAAGTGTAATGGGTTTAATATTTTGAGTTATAACTTTTTTATTTCTTTTTTGCTCATCCTACGCAATAAATGCCAAAATTCTCATGAAGAAGGGATGACACAATGGAAAATATTTCAAACCAAGAATAGCAAAATTGCTATGAATTCACTCTTTTAGATTATTATCTAATTAAAATAATTTATTCTTTAAGTTTAATTAAAACACGATATACCCTTCTTGTATAATATAATCTCGTAAAAACAGAAAAACAGACATAAATCAAGATAATAGGACAAATTGAATTAAACAAAGCCATTAAAGAAATACATTACAGCTTTATATGAACTTAAAAAAATTAAAATTAATCTACAAAACCACAGTCATTAAAAAAGTAACATATTTTTATTATAAAATATCTTTCTTTATCCTTTATCATTTTCATCTTTTGATCACATAAAAATATAAAGGATATCAATTTAGACAACAGTTATAGACTTAGAAGTAGTTAATCATAGCTTGATATGCCTTGTCTACAAAAAATTTTGGTACAATAAAACTTCGATTAAGTTGCTGATGACTAAAGAACAATTTATCGTTTTTACTTCCTTGTACGAAATAAAGGAAGTATTGAGATAGCGAAATATTTCGGTTTTCAGATTTCAGGGGAAATATCTATTTTTACCATCCCTGAAACCATTTTGACTAGTTTCGGCCTGACGTCTGTACGTACGTACGTAAGTATGTATCTCGTGTAACTCAAAAACGATTAGCCGTAGGATGTTGAAATTTTGGATTAGGACTGTTGTAAGATCTAGTTGTGCATCAACCCTTTTGATTGCAATCGACTTGACCAAAATTGTCCAAAAAAGCACAAAATCCAAAAACGTTGGATTTTGGACTTTTTTTAACTGCAGTAATAAGCGCTCATTGAGAGGTTTTTAACAATATATCATAAATTGTACTTGATTTCATTGGCTACAGAGTTATAGCCAATTAAATTTTCAATTAATGAAATATTTTGATCTTACAAGGGGATGGCACATCGGTTCAAATTCGATTTCATTTCCTCTTTTTAACCTTTTTTTAAATTTAAATATATTGATTTATTATTAATTACTAACCTGTGGTTGTAAAAAATGTTTTAAAATAAATAATAATTTAATAATAACAATAAAAAAAAATAATACGGAAAAAACAGAAGTTATTAGTGAAGTAAAATTTTATGTACTTTTAAAAACGTGTATATGTAATTTAATAGGTATACAAGGAAGTCATGTTGTGTCCACATGGGTTTTTTTTTGTTTTTTGATAAACGAAATTACAAAATAAATTTATAAAATAACAAAAAATAAATAAACAAAAAACATACAACAAAAATGAATTAACAGTCTAAATTTTAAAATTTACTGAAGAAAACTGTGTAGCTAACTTACACGATGTTATAAGTTAGCAACTCGAAATAATATTAAACATCAATAAAAATGTGTAAAAATAAAATCACTTTTGTCACATTTAATTGACTCAAACCAAAAATAAATTTTATATGACAGGGAAGTTTTTTTTATTGATATTTTAACGCAAAAAGAGTATAAACGAATGATATTTATACTTTAATTAATATGAACAAATAACAATGAACAAAGCTAAATTTCCTTTGTAAATACGAGTACAAATATCTTATAAGAAAAAATTTAACTTGAATATTACACCAATCAATATTAAAATATTTTTAACTGAAAAATAAAACCAATACTAGATACATGTTACAATGTAACTAAAAAAAAAGAAAAACAATACAATTTAGTATAATAATATTAAATTTCTTTAGTGGAATATTATTAGTTGCTTATAAAAAAAAAAGCAAATTTGAAGTATTAAAAATTATACAGCGTAGTTTTTAGATATAATATTATTCCAGAAATAACTAAATGAATATATCTGTTATTTAATAATTTTTATTAGTGAATACAAAACCAAATGAATAAGTGTACAACACTAATTTCCATAAAATTTTACCAGAACGAGTAAAAGTTCACGTTAAAAGGGTCTGCAATGCGTTAGTTGTTTGTAAGACTTCTGAATAAATGTAATTCTAACTAAATTTGAAGAGAAAAACGACTTTTACCGAATTTAAAGTGGAAAAATATGTTAATTCAAAGTCTAGTGAAGAAAAGTAAAACGAGAATAAAACCAAGAAATGATTACCAGTAGTTATTTTGAACAAATGAAATGATACCGAAAGATATTTATTGTAAGAAAATGCTTCGGAAATTAATTAATTAAAAATCAATCTCCTTCACTCTGCTTATAGTTTTTTAAAAATATAAATAACATTAAACAGGATTATTTTTATAAACGAGATAACTTAAAAATAATTTAATGAATATTAAAATTTATCATGGTATTTTTTACATATCATCATAAATTAAGAGGTAAATATGGAGGAAAATCGAAGAGAAAATGACACGTGGATGACTGCAGATGGCGCACAATATTGTAAGGTTAACTGCTACGGAAGAAATTAGACGGGCATAAATATAGCCAACTATAATACATATTTATGTGTGTGTGCGCGCGCGCGTGTATATAATGCAGAGTTTGGTATATTTTTGTTCAGAGTAATTTCAAGAACTACTAAACATTGTACAAAACTTACACTGTTTTAATACTTATTTCGTGAGAATGTCATAAACTATATTTTAATTAGGTAACCAGTCTCCCACCCAATTTTACTCCGTTTGGGATGCGTTCTTAATAATTACATTAATAAAATAAATAGATAAATAAAAATCGATTAGAAAAAGCATTTATTATCATCCATTGAATTTTTAAAATCTGATTTTGTAGAACCAGAAACGTACTCATAAAGTTTGAAAAGATTTTAAACTCCTCCCGTAACCTCCTACCAATCTCCAAACCTATTTACTTTCATAAAAACTTAAAAGTACTGCTATATTAAATATTTACTTCCCGCCAGTATACGATAGCTACATTAAAAGGGAATGTATGGTAATCATGTACGGTACATGTCCTTTTCTTTCCGCTCTTCCTCCATATTCTTAATTTATAATGATATAAAGAAAATATCATAATAAATTTTAATATTTGTTCAGTTATCTGTTACTTTTTAAACCCATTTATTAAAATAATAATGTTTATTTTTTTTAGAAGTATTTATGTTTTAAGTTCCAACTAAAATGTTTTGGTTAAAAAAAATACTAAAAAATCTGATAAGAAAGTTGTAATACTTTCCTGGCATTGGTTATTTATTATTATATAGTGGAAAAATAATTATACACGAAAAAAAGTTACCCAAGCTTTCTTTTTGTCGGATGGGGGTAATTTATGATGAATGTTATTATAAAATTATCATTATGCTAGCGTGCTCCATCGTGACCTCGTCCACAATATAGATGTAGCTTCATTCGCGATGCTTTTTTAATAGCAAACTTATTTTTTTTTAAATAAAAAATATTTAATCAACAATATTATATTTAGATTTTCATTAAATTCTGATAAAACGGTAAATAAAAATTTTTATGAAAAACACTGAAGGAATATACTCCTTTTTATGAATGAATTAAAATAGTTTAATATAAAAGTCCAATAAAGATAAACAAAAAATTTGTTACAATCCCAAATCTAGCATCCCCATCGCGGCTTCGCCCGTGGTCTATGGTTACTTGTGTTTCCCATCACGATCAAAGGATCACGACTCGCTTCGCTCTCCCGTCCCGTTTTTTCCAGTTTCCCTTTTCTCTTTCCCTTACTTTGCTTTCCTCTTCCTCTTCTTCCATTGCCATTGCCATTTCCCTTTCCCCCTTCCTTATTTCTTTTTTCCATTTTACCTTCTTCCCTTTTACCTTTTTCGATTTTTCCTTATTTTCCTTTTCTGATTTTTCCCTTTCTCCCTTCTTCCCCGCGCGTAAATCGGTCCAGTAGTTTTTTAGTCTATAGCGGATACACATATCAGAAATATTGCAATGGAATCGTAAAATATTTAGTGTAGCGTATGTTGCTTTTACGTCCAACAGATAACGCTGTTAACACGAAATTTAGTTTTTTATCGATTTGAACCCCTTAAAATCAAAATTTGGCAAAATCCTTTCTTAATGCTCGCATACTTAAAGATACGAAGGTACCCTGAAAATTTCAAGTATCTACCAATAATAGTTTTGGTTGTACGTTGATTATGAGTCAGTGAATCAGTCAGGACATTCTCTTTTACATAAGAGATGTTTACATAGACGAAAAAAAATTAAAATTAAAAAAATTTGTATTCTTAATTTTTTTTGCTCCCTGCCACCAAAATCATCTTCCAAGAAATTTTTTTGATCTTCTACTTCTACTATATTAAATGGAAGGAACTAAAAAAATCCACTGATAAATGTATATATAACCAATACAAAGTTACCTAAGATTTCTTTGTTTGTGGTGGGAGTGAACTATGATGAAATTTTATTGTAATATTATTATTAAAAGTTGATTATTTAAACTTTTAATATTATTAATAGTTTTGAAACCAAAAAAGTTTTAGAAAATTGAAAAAACTATATTTTAAAAATATGATCGACTTCCTCACCCCTAATATTCCCCCAAAATATTTGTTTTAGGTCGCCTGCACTTTTACTAAGTCTAGGAAGATATTAAAAAAAATTCGGTTAAAAAATATGCAATCGGTAAATAAAAAAATTGTTTTTCGATTTTTGAGGAAGAAAAAAAATTATTATTTTTTTTTTAAATAAGAAAAGCATGTACCGTGTACTGAGCTTAATAAAAAGAGGTGTTATATTTGTAAACTCTTGAAATAATTGACTTCCAAAAAACCCCCCTGGAAACATTTACCCTAAAATTTTACCAAAAAATTTCTCGATATATGCTAGACTCAGTACAACATGTTGGGATGTTGGCATCCACCGGGAGGTCCCACGTTGAGCCGGCCATGGAACTTATTCTGTCTTCTTCCATCTTCTTCTTCTCCTTGGTCTTCTCCAGGTGGTGGTCGACGATGAATTGTATTCAATCTCGCAGTGCACGATCTTTTATTGGAGCCTGAGAGTGGCGGAGCTGCGCGCCGCTATGGTGAGAGAACTACGCGGTCATCTGCCCGGCGGTAGTGTTGCTTGTATTAGAGCGTCCGTATACTGTGCGCCAGTTGCTATACCGTGTTCACCCGCCGATATTAAATTAGGCATATATGTGGTAACAAAATAACATAAAATCCATATTGTGAAGAAGAAATTGATATCTACTTGCTCCAAATGGTTCATGCCACTTTGATTCCACTCAGTTAACAAAACTTAAATAATAATGTTACGATTTTCAAACAACTGCTTTTTTTAAATTTATTTTATTATAAGACATGAAAACAAACAATTGTGTACCTCAATATAAAAACAGTCTTATAAAAAAAATAATCTAAAATAAAAATAATTGATTATTAAGGAATTAAAAAGAGCAGAAAGGATCTGAATATAAAAGTTATGTTTAGTGAGACTAAAAATATAATTTTTATATGAAACAAATTCTGGAATTCTGCACAAACGTTTTCTGAGACGGTTAATATCGGTAATTTTTTTACAACTTAAAATACTACCATCAGTATTTGTTTAAGTAGTAATCATTCCTTTTTACAATCACGCTTTTTCTTTACGATCTCACTAGCATCACCAAAATGTTTCCCAATCTCAAACTAATGATACTTTGGCCACATGAAGAAAAATAATATAAGATTACGAGTAAGATGAAGGGAATAATCTGCTTGATAAACTATTTCTGTGTTTAAAATCTTTGTTTCATAGTAACAAGTCACGTATTCAAGCAGATAAAACTCTCATTCTAACTTTATAGGATTGTACCATTAACAGATTAGTAAACTATACGATGCATACTGCATTATTCCAGTAAACACCATCTTCCTCCTAACCACCTACTATAGTGTAATACATCTTTTTCTTGCGCAAACAAAGAAGTTATATTAATAAACATATACACTATTAACTATAATAGATTAGTTATTAATGTTTAATACTGAAACTAATTTCGATTTCTTGCAGATTTTGGATTCATTCCAAAAATAAAATACATGCAATTATAATGTGTTTATAAATGGTAGAGTGTCGTGTTTAAATTAGACTGGTTAATATAAGTTAAAATTTTACGAAAATAGCTAATGTAAAACTAAATTGAAATAATAAACATGACTGCAACCTAATGTTTAGTATTTTGAAAGAGAACATTTCATCATTAGTAACGTAATTTTAGTATATTTACTTTTGCAATCTTATTGACGTATGCAGTAAGAAAAATATATAATATTTTAATAATACACAGTCACCTGTATTACGAACATAATTTAATAATAATTTTTTAGTTAAGTTTTATTTCATGCAAATTATATAAACACAAAATTTGTTTGTCTATCTTCCAGGTATCACTACAAAACGGCTAATCCATTTTAATAGTATTGCAGGTTGATTTGGTTTTATTTTACATTTAAACTCAAGCTACATAGTATTTAAAAACTAAATATATTGGCGGACGTCGTTGCTCTTTTGATTAAGAAACGTTTTTTCTTAATTTCTTCTTTAATGTTTTTTAAGTTCAAAACTAATATGAACATAATTTTTTATTATATTTTTAAAATTTTTTATCTAAAACATTTTTTCATTAAAAATGACGTTTTTATGATAAGAACTATTAAATTCTGATCACGTACAGGGTTTACCGTAAATTTTTCAGTACGACTCGAATATCATTCTGATGGGGGATTTTGATGAATAATGATAGATCTGCTGTATAAGTCAAGTTTAAATTACTGCGATGACTGTACTGATAAATTTACTCATCGCTTACTTACAGGAATGACAGTTGTAGCAAGTTAAATGTACTATCACAAATACATATTAAACATTCATGAGAATGAATTGTTTCCGAATGTTAACTAAATCTATAACGATAAAGTTAAATTTCATTTTTTATTTATTATATATATTTTAAATAATTTTTGCCTGTTATAGTCTTTTAATAATTATTGCGTGAAATTCCATCTCTTGTTTTTAAGTTAAATGTAAAAAAAAAATTACAAGTGAAGCCGAAACACTACTGTGTTTCGGCTTCATTACTATTACTGAAAAACCTGTTCGTCATCAGTAGAAAATAAAGATATTAAAAAATTATCGTATTCAAGGTAATTTGTATGACCAGGAAAAGTCTGTTGATTCTGAATTAAGAGTCATATACCCGAATTATCGCATGAAAATCAACAGAGTGGCTACTAATTACGGCAAGAGTTTCGTTATTAATACTTGGATAGCTAGATGCAAAAGTAATCGATGATTCTCTGTTTCAAATAAATACAGTTTAATTAGTTTTGAAATACCGTAAAAACTGTGTTTTTTTATCGATTCTGCAAGTGCTAAAGACGAGTAATCTGATTACGATATTGTAATTTTTCGTTTGTTTGAATTGAAAATGAGAAAAAAATAATTATTAATACTGTGAAAAATTATAAGTTATTAATCAAAAAAATTATTTTTAATAATAAATAATACGTAATATTAAAAAAAATTATGAAAATACACCACTAAATTACTCGTTCTTTTTCTTTTATTTTTAACAAACTTTTTATAGTATTTAATATATTTAAAAACCGCAGAAAATTTCAAATATTATAATTATAAACTCAAAAGTTAAAAACTAACCAAATCGACGTCCAAACTTTGCATTACTTTTAAGAGTAAAAAATCTCAACGTTTACGCTGAGATTTTTATAACATAGTTTTTAATAATCGCTGCCATATACTACGTAAAACATGTTTATATAGACTAAAAATATTATGCTAATGCCGAGAGTTTCTAGATAAGTAATGATTCGAGCGGCTTAGTGGTTTTCATGCTGTAAATAAATATGAAAGTCCGCTACGTGTCAATTTTGTCATCACTTCTGAACGTCTTTTCTGTTTTCATTAAAATTACACATAAATTGATTCGATCTTGGCCTTGATTCAAGCTTTAGCTACATAGCATTTCAAAAATATACCACCGCCTTCATGCTTAGAAAATGTATTTCTCTTTTTTATGGACCCGCCGAAGCTATCTGTAGAATTTCTATTATGAAATTATTTTACAAATTTTGATTTAGCCGGCATCATTCGCAAAATTAAAAAGACAATAACGTAGTTATGAAAATCCATAATTTTACCATTTTTTAAACAATATTAAAATTTTAACGAATTTAAAATCATGTTTCTTTACTATTTTAGATTATAAAAGTACACTCTGTTTTGTTTTATTTATACAATTGAGAGAATTATTATTATTTTTAAAAAGCTTCCAGCAATAAAATTAAAATTTACGTTAAATAAATTGTTTTTGTAAAATATTTTCTTAATTATTTCAAATATAAATAGGATGTTTAATTTTAATTTTCTCTGACGTTTTCTCGTAAACTACGCACAGTTTTAAAAATTACCTAAAAAAACGCTACTCACAGTGGAGGGGGACACCTCATGGTGACTTTGGAATTGACCTTGACCGTTATTTCAAGGTTAACATGATTTTTACATATGGAATTATCTATTTTTGACCTCACTAAAAAGCTAGAAATGAAAAGAGCAAAAAATTTTACATTGGAATATATTAGTCACACATATGACCTTATTTACTCGTATATATGTCAATCTATTAAATGTATATGCGAAAATTTGTGGCGGTTCCGTCTGTTTCTAACTGCAACACGCGAGAATCAACCGATCGATTTCTTTCAAATTTTCAGCAGATATTCATGTTATTCCAGGGAAGGTTTTAAGCCAAAGATCGAGGCCTTAGGGGTGAAGTTGTGGATGCTTCCTCTTACAACCTAATATCGATTTTCATTTCATTTTTCGGCGTAAAAATTATAGAATATGCGTTTTATAACATATCTCGAGGTATAGGGTGTTCTAGGGTAATGGAAACGGGAACCAAAAGGGATATATTCGTCTTCAGCAGGAGGGTATCAGAGCTTCTATGTGAAGAAGAAGCTAACCGTTGGAGGAAGAGAGTTTTACACGCTTTAATTGTTATTTATCAGTGAAGGTCTCCGCTGTGTTTGTTATCAGCGAGGAAGGGCGAGTGAAGGCAGCCCTGATCGGCTAATATATATATATATATGCATGCGTACAATTTTGTAAAACATTTTCATATATATTAGTTATATTTGCATCGGATAAAAAAATTCACACTTATTTAAGCAATTGTGGCGAGTCTGTATGAGCTGGAGCCCATAATTTTTACCTATTAGAAAAAAATGAAAAATAATATTTGTTTATTTACAAAATGATTTGTCAATCAAGGTGAGAAATCAAAATAATGATTTAAATGTACAATTTTTAGAAAAAATTAACTAAAGAAGTTATTGTACTGTTAACTTGTTTTAATCATTTTCATTAAAAATTTCATCAGAAAAGTACGATGAAGAAACATCTTCTCTTTTAGGGAAACAGTAATTACCCGTTCGAAGACGAGTTTGTATAAATAATATTTCGGTTTATTTTTTTAGTTTATGAGCACACACACACACACACACACACACACACTCTCTCTCTCTCTCTTTCTTATGGACTTATACCTGAAAAGTCTCTTTAATCAGAGTTAATGTGGACCATGATTTTCTTGATATAATAAAAAAAAATATCGGATTACTATTAAATAATAAAATTATGTGTAATGAAATGTGGCTTCCATTGGTATTATGTGATGTTTAAGATACTGCATTTGCAGTTATACACAGAAATCACACTTACTCCGGAATTGCGGGCTGTATTAGCAAGATTGAGTTTCTAATTTAATAGTCGCGGTAAGAAGTGTTTTAGTTTACAAACTTAATACTTGCCAGAAAGCGTACAGTATACTAAAATCAGAGGTAAAGGTTTAAAAGTACTTATCAAATTAAAACTAGAACAAAAAAAACAAATTCTTTAGGTAACAGTAAACAAATAATTAACTAAAGAACCATAAATACTAGACATAGTTAATTAGGTTATAAAATTATAGTACTAGCATAACACGCTACAGAATATAACAATTTTAAGTCTATTTGCAAAAAAAAAAAGATTACGTTGACAATGAACAGTAATAATTTATTTATGATAATTTCTTTTTAAAATCACTGTAAAATAAAATGCAGAAGAATTGTACTGCCGAAACTGTTGCTTTATTCAATTCTACTAACTATAAGAATAAAAATTTTTATGAAGGCAAACATTTACAATCGTCCTACTCGTTTATTTATTACTAATTTGATGTCAAAAGGAATGCGTCGATCCAACGCACAAAACATAGAATATGAGCCATTCGTCTTCACATTCCAGTGCTCCTCTATTCTCTTCTTTAAATGTTTGTACAGGTTCGGTTTTCAGCCCCATGTCAAGCACCTTGGCTTATAGTTTGAACAAGGAGAGCTGTTCAATAAACATATTAAGGAAGTGTCGAGCAAGACGGAGCGTGTGATTGGAACCTTAAGCCGATTAATGGACACCAGATGGGGCCCTCGAAGAGAAAAAAGAAAACTGCTCATGTCTGCTGCAACGTCGGTGTTGTTATATAAGATACTGGCGTGGTTTGCTGCCTTGGACAGAAAGAAACACGTCAGATGTCTGACATCGACATAGCGAAGAGCCGCGCTGAAAATAACATGTGCGTACAGAACGGTGTCTGCAGGGGCGGTGGGAGTACACGCTGGGGTCCCCCCGATTCGTCTCAGAGCTTATAAGGCGATATGAGGGAATGACCAAAGAAGATGCGACGGCACTATTATCTCAAGAATGGCAGGAGGCATGTGACACGGCGACGAATGGTACCTGGACGCGCAGACTCATACCCAGGTTAGAGCCATAGCTGTAGAAGGGCATGGAGAGGTTGGATATCATGTCACACAGTTGCTCTCCGGTCACAACGAATTTGGGGAATATCTCTACCGATTTGGTAGAAGGCATATATTGCGGCTTGCAGGACGCCTCCTAACATACTTTATACTTTTTTTGAATGTCCTCGGTGGGATGGGACCAAGTTAAATTTTAATCTCGAATGGGTGACAGATGAAACCGCTATCCCGTACATGTTGAAGGGTTTAAGGTAATGGCAAAAAATGGAGAAGCTGACTGCAGACTAAATCCTATAGAGGAAGTAAATGGATTACAGAAAATGGGGGGCAAACTGAAGTCCGGTTGGAAGTCGTGGGGAGGAAGGACAGCTCCCTGCTGACCTACCATTTGTCCATGCTTGCACGGGTGGGCGACAGTGAGGAGACTCGGGGACTCCCAATTCCTCGGAAAAAAAAATGAAGAAAAAACCGAGTCCCGGCGGATGTGGCGGGGTCCCGGGCACGGCATAGCCGGGCCCTGTTACTCCCGCCTCTGAAGTTAGAGGCGAGCAAATTAAAAAAGAAGATCCAGAACCGGCGGGCCGACCTGCCACGCCGGACCTAGGCAGGCGGGGAGGCCCGTTAGAGTCGCAAGGACACGCTCCTGGAAAGAGTCATGTTTGACTGCAGATCCAGTCCAGGGATGTATGAAAACACAAAAAAAGATTCGATTTTCAAAAACCGAGAGAACGCTGGTCTATCAGGAAGACTATACAAAAGTAATTTTGTAGTGATAAACTACAGTATCAAAAAGTAATTACCGTTTTTTGTATGTTATCAAAGCTTTTACATTTCTACTTGTAAATAACGTAAAATTGATTACATTTTAATAAAAAAATAATTTCATTACATTAATAATAATAATTTTATAATTAATAATTTTTATAATTTTATTACATTTCAAATGTTTGACTGCGAGGAATATGGATATCAAATTTCGACATATTTAATAAAAAAAGTAAATAATGTATTTAAAAAAAAAAAATTGAAATAATTTTAACCGTAAATCATAAAGCTACACACGACATTAAAACTAATTAGTACTATCTGCTGCATTATTAATATATGCTGTTCTATTGATATATGCTGATATATTCTATCTGTTGTAGCTACCGAACAGTTTTTGTATTGATAACCGAATGCATTCTAGCACATTGAGCGATTATTGAGACCAAACTGTGTTTGTATTAATTTACTAAAAAACTGGTTATAAAAACGGATTGTTTATAACTCTACAAACGATCACTTAATAAATTATATGGCTTTGTTTACGCATTGTAATATGAATAAGACTGTACAATAAACCATAACCAATATGAATAAGACTGTATAATAAAAACCAGCGTTATTAAATAAATAATAAATAAGTCATTAAAAAGAACTTTTCAAACTTGCAACAAACATTTATATTCTATCTTCAATTAAAAAAATATTATTATTATCTCACTAAAATATATGATATTATTATTATTATTATTATAGACATGATAAAAATTATAAAAGACATGGTAAAGATTTTTACTGAATCATTACTGAATAATGTGTATGTAGTAATACATCTTACATTATTACAGTATATTTTTAATATACACTGAATGTACTGGCGACTGTGAATAGGAGGAGCATTTAATAGTGCTCATGATCAAACCAGTGCTATCAGAAATTCAATCGATCTGTATTAAGTTTTTAGTTTACAAATTTATATAATAATACAAATGTGTTATGATTTCATCATTATTAGTAATAACAGATTACAGTTACATGATTAGTTATATAGTAAAACTAAGTACTTATTTATTTTATATAATATATAATTTAATATTTTTACATAAATATTTCAGAACATAAAATAAATTAAAAAAAAAAACCATGGCTTTTCAAAACAATTTGAATAAATCATATCTAAAGTTTAATATAAGAATGATGTATACTGTATGTTGTAATAAAATTTATCGCTCATGTTATATACGCTACCAGTAAAACTAGAATATTATTTTGAGGTATAATAAAGAGAAACGTAATAACCATTAAATTCGCATCGTAGAGAAAATAAAAAAGTAATAATATTACAGTGTTAAAGTGCAATCATATAATATGTAATGTCATTTTGATAAAATATTGATAATATCTAAAAAGAATATTACGTTTCCTCCCTTTATTTTTATATAAAAGCAATAAGCGAAAGATTAAATATTTTACTAAATTTATTAGAAAAATTTATCTCACAGTAGAAGTCGTTAAAGTGGCGATAATTTTATTTAGTTTAATCTCGAATAACATTAAATAGTTGCACTAACCAACAACACGATATTATAAAAAAATAAACAGGTATTAACAAATATATATACAGGTACATTGATTGAGTAACTGGAGCCTCTCAAATATTATCTACTTGGTGAAGCCTGATCTTCGCACAATCAAACACTGAATCTTAATGATTGTTTTCCAATGTATATATAAGAGCTGCCAAAGTATTGGATGATTTTCACGGCTGTTAGTAATAAAAATTAAGAGTTGAGCCAAAACACAAAGAACAGAATATATATTTTCTTAAAGGTAGGGAATAAATTTTAAGAAATCATTTCTTAGATGAACAGATGAAACTTAACAAATTTTTTTAAATAAATTTTTCTGTAAATCTAACGTCAATTTTCAATAAACGCTAAAATAAAAAAATAAAATTTTCAAAAAACTTTTCCGCAGTTAAGGTCAACAATTTAAAAAAAAATTGTACACATTTCTTGATAACTCTGTAAATGACGTATAAACTTTAAAAAAACTTTTGAAAAATATTTAGACCAAAGTAAGATAGAAAAATGATAGATAAATAGATATAAAAGTAAGATATTTTCATTTTAAGAAGTGGGGATTGATTTTTTTATTTTATTATTTTTATGCATTTTAAGTAACAAATTTGATTTTATGAATTTTTCTCTAAAACTGAAAAAAATCGAAATTGTTTTTTTTTAAATATGCCTATCCTTTAAACAAATAACATATTGAAATATTTGAGGCAAATTGGAAAAAAATCGGTTCGGTCAATCCTGAGATATAAGGCTAAAAGTAGTGTAACACGCATACGTACGCAGTTACACACATAAATATATTTTTTGGCCTAGATGAAGTAATTGGACCTTAAAACGTAAAGATCTGCAAAAAAACCCCGATATCTCAATTTTGACATGATCACTATACTTTCCCCTTTAATGTGGCTATTCTAGCTATATTCGCGGGATAAGTAATATATATATATATAAAATAGATTCTCTACCTCAGCAGTATGCCAAATTCCAGCAATTTGGAACTTAAATTGAAAACATAAAGTTCCTCTATTCAGTTTTATGCTTTAAAATATGGTTTGCATCGAAATACTGAAGTAAATTTTTTGTAGAATTCACATTTAGCACGTTTGCAAAAGCTTTAGTTATTATTCAACGCGTACAAATCCCTGCTTATCCTGTTTCAACCTTTTAGGAATGGCTAAAAAGAAACTTAACTTTTTCCTGGGGTTTGATTTATTTTCAGTCAAATTCTGGCTTCCTTTACCAATGGATTGCAAAATATAAGGCAGCTATAAAAATCGACTTGAACTTAACAATACGTCGACTTGAAAATTCGATTTGAGTTGAATTATCTTACAATAATTCAAAACTCAGATAATGGTAAGTCAGACGATATCATTTTATCTTTTTTTAAATTTCTATTAAGAATATAAATTTTTTTTTTATTACACGACTGCCCAAAAAGGAGTGTAAAGTTTTTAGGGTGTATGTATATATGTATGTTCTACTGTAGCAGCTCAACGGCCGAATCGATTTAGATGCATGATGCGCGTTGGAATTGAAAGAATCAATGAATTACGGTAGTAAAATTTATTAATTTATTTTATAATTATTATTACTGTTATTTATTGTTTATAAACATTTTAGAAAAATCTTATGATTTTTTGACGGTCAGTATGTTCGGCGATGTATGTAATCATGTTCTTTATTGCTGAACATTAACTAATAATCCCTCTCTTTTATTTAGCGAGTTAATCGAAGTGTTAACTCAATTATTATTGGTTGTTAAAAACATTATGTTTCTATACTATATAACTAATGAGAAAAGCTGTCTTGCCATAATTTTACGGCAAGTTGTTATTACAATTTAAACCAACAAAAAAATGTTAGGAAATAAATTAAAAAAGTAACATTAATAATTTCTTTTAGATAGAAATTTATCCGGCTTAATTTTGCAATAATTTTAGAATGACATTGTAAATAAAATTAATAATCTCACGTATGAGAGACGAGGTTTCCGAATCGTTCAGAAAGAAGCATTGAGATGCGTGTTATTCAAAAACGACTCAATCATCTATAGATTTTTTCAAATGTATCAGTTGATAGATCAAATGATCAATTTTATTCATTAGTGTTTTTATACGACTGCCCAAAAAGGAGTGTAATTGTTATTGTTTATATATGTATGTATGTACGTTTGTTTCACCGTAGCAGCTCAAAGGCTGAACTGTTTTAGATGTATGACAACGTGTTGGAATCCTTACGTTACCGGGAGTGTAATTATATATATGTTTAAATAGGTTTTTAAAATTTGAAAAAAAAGATATACAAAATTCTCACCTGCACGCTTTTCAATTATCCTAGATTAAAGAGCAATATTTGTCAACAATGTTTTTTTCGGCAGTCGTGTTTTTAATTTTTGATATTTATCTCTTGTCTTAATCTATTACATTAATTTTTTAATTTAAATATTTACATCAAAGAAATAAAATTGTAAGGAAGACATAGTGTTCCAAGTTTTTTTCGGGTATTATATTTTCAATTCCATTCTACGAAGAAATTATAAAATCTATTTTCTCCAACATAATCAAAGGGTATAGAAAGTAATAAATAAATGTTTTATTTTATATTCAGCAAACTATACAAATATGTTTGTACATATTTCCCCGGAGAATATTTATAATAAAGGGGAAACTATAGTGATCACGCCAAAAATGAGGTATCATATTTTTTGAAACTTTATAGAGTCCAACTTTATTCATGTAAACAAAAAAAAAAATATACTCATGCGCACTGCTTTTGGCCTTCTTTCTGAGGACTGAAAAACCAATTTTCTTTAATTTGGCTCAAGTATACCTGCATATGGGGCAAGGATCATATTAATTTTTTTCAAAATTCGTTCAGAGAGTGAAGAGGTACTGCGGGAAAATCAATTTCGATTTTAGAGAAAAATGTATTTATGCAAATTTGTTACCTAAAATGAATACATACGTAATCCAAATATTTTTCTTCAAAAAATCAACCCCCATTTTAAAATTGACATATATGATTTTTATTCTCTTTCTCTACCTCCCTTCCGTTTAAATACTTTTAAAGATTATTTGAAAGTTTATATTACATTGAGCTACCAAGAAATATCAACAATTTTTTAAATTATAGACTGCGGACCTAAAATGTAGAAAATTTTTTATTTATTTTAACCTTTATTGAAGGGGGTGTTAGATTTAGAGAAATCTTTATTCAGAAAATTTGTTAAGCTTAACCTGTATATGAATATTTCTGGATAAGGCTATAAATTTATTCCCCCTTTAAAATTAATGCCTTTTTGGCTCTAACTGTTTTAACGTTTATTATTAATTTTTTTTATATTTTTCTTCAATAAAGGGCTATTAAAGTAGCCTACTTTTTTTCATTATTTTCATAAAAGTTATACCTATTTTTTCTGTATTTTTAAACAGTTCTCTTTTGAATTGTTCTTTTTTGTTAGGGATCACTTCTTTACAAATAAATTTTTTCTACAAAGTAAGCCCCTAAAATCAGACATCTTTTTATTCCAAAATTGGGAATTTTTACGTGAAATCTTATTTTAGTAATGATCATAAATAATAAAAAAACCTTCTTGAGAATTGGGCTACTAAATTTTTAAAAATTAGGAGAATATTTTTAGTATTTTGATCTCAACGTTAGCAAAAATATTATTGGTAAATATAAGCGATATTAAAACAGTCTTTTTAATACCGAAATATTGTGCAAGAACATATGACATATTAAGATTATTTTATTTTAGAATTTTTTCGATTTTATTTAGTAAAATTATTGAGTTCAATAATGTGAAAAAAATTTGTAATTGATAATTCCATTACGGTAATAAAAATTCACTGGAAGATGATAAACAACCTAATTTGAATGAGAAAAAATTAAGATATTTGAAAAGCAAAAATTAAAAAATAAATAAAGATTAGAATAAATGTAATTTGTAAAAATTAAGCAAAAATCCATTCTTAATGAAAGAGGAAAAATATAAAGTAAAACTTACTACGTAAAAGTGTTCATTTTAAAGTATATTTCAGCAAGTTGCCATCATAAGGAGGTGCTATTAATATCAACATCAAATTCACCAGAATTATATGCTTTGGAGACTAAATTCTTCATCCTCTTATAAATTCGAGTAAAAAAATAATAACAATACTCTACTTACTATATTACTATTATTATTATATTGTAATTACGGTAAAAATATTATTTAATATAACAAAGAAATTCATTATTAAAAAGTATAAATATTATAATAATAAATAAATACTAATGTAGCCCTATAATAAGGTTAGAGTACATTATCCCAATTTAAAAACTGTAAATAACCATTACATTTAACTTCAATACATATATAAATTACAACAATTCTGTTATTTAAACAGTTGTGAATGATAACATTCCTGCCCGTAGAATAAAAACCGATTCTACAATTCATTTGCTACACGTTCTGTAGTGCACACCGTAAAGACTCCTAGTTTAAATGGGCTTCATACGGAAACTTTGGACCAAGCGTGTACAAAACTTAGAATCAGGAGAAATCTTTTTTTAACGTTATAATTCAGTCTAATTTTAGTCTATTTTCGTGTCGGATAAGTCTCCAAAACTAATCAATAACACTATAAATAACACAAAGTTTTTCAGAAGTAGTTGCGTTAAATCCAATACGTCCGGTGTTTATAAAGTTTCTTCGGCGACAATTCGCAAGAAAACCATTCTCAATAATATTTTATTTGCTATTTTTAATTCACCATTCCAGTCGTATTTCAACAGGCGTATTTCAACAAGAATTTGGCCAAACTATAGTAAAATTGCCTTAATGAATTTTTATTTACAACTCTCCTTCGTTTACAAAATATATATTTATATATATATCAGTTCTCAAATGACTAACTTGCCATCTCTAGTCGGGGCAAATCATTGTATAATATAATCTCAAAATACAGTCACCCGATTCAATTTTGCACAAGAATAATCATTATTCTTTACAAGAATTCATGTAATCTAATTATCAAGCTGACGATCAGTTCGGGCCAAAAAAATCCTTTAAACGATTTTTTTTTTTGTTTATTTAAAATTATTAAGCTTTAGTTTGATATATAAATAAACAATCTTGATAAAATGTGCTATTAAGAAGGTGTATTGATAAGTAAAATTGAGAGGTAACCTGAATAATCCCCCAGTTCATAATGGTGATATTTAACGATATTCGTTGTATAATACTTTCTACAAATATACTTACACAGAAATACGATAAGTGATCAAGACATCATAAAATTTAGTATACTTGCTCGGACATAAGTAATGTTCTTTAATAGAGCAAACTAAAAAAAAAGTAATAAAATGTTAAAAACACAGATTTTTCGAAGTGAAAAATGTATATTAATAAAATAAGTGACACACACACACACAAATATATATATATATATATGTGTGTATATGTATATATATAGCTATATTTTTTTAATATAAATTAATGAAAGTTCTTAATCTAATTTTAATACTGATAAAATAATAAAGGGAAGTAATTCCCTTAATGAGTATTGTAAAAATAAAAATATATACATTCTACATTAAGGGGAAAAAAGGATTGTTTTATGACAGCAGGACGAGAAAGATTCGTGCGCCTGAAGCGGTACTCGAATTAAATGATGTTATACAACCGAACTCCTTTCCTACCACTTGGTACGACTTTCAACTGCTTCATCACGAATATCACTACAAAAATACGGCAGCTTACTCTAGGATAAATGTGACAGTATATACATTTTTTTATTTCTTTCTGTTTTTAATTAAAATGGGTAGAATAATTTTCTTATCGTTTGATAAAAGATACAATATTACTTTTACACATTATATTACTCTCAGTTCATCATCGACTTTAAACCATTGTTTTATATTCATGAAATATTTTGTAAACGACGACGACAAAGAAGAATTTATAAATATGTAAGCTACATGATGAAATTTTCTCTTAGTGATAAATTATTTCTTCCATTTTAAATTTACTTGCAAAGTAAATTTAAAATGCGATATGCATTTTATATTTATATGCATTTGTCTTGTTGTCATATGTTTTTAGTTAAAAGTTCCATCTAAAATAATAATTATACGATTAACCAAATAATAATAATAAAGAATTTAAAAAAAAGTAGAAATACGGTAAATTTTAAGCAGCAAGAAACCATTCCCACTCGTTATATTAATTAGACTTAAGGTTGCTATGGAAGAGTAAAACCAGTGTTGCCGTATTTAAATCTTATGCAGAAAAATAGATATAAATATTGATTTAAGTTACCTATAATTCTGATAATAAGATTTAGCTAAAAAATTAAAACGATTGCGTCGGTGCGTGGACACACGACAGAAACGAAGCTTCTTACGGAATATTATATGAATTTAATGTTATAAAATAACGTATACACAAATGATACAATTCTTTATTAATATATAAGAACTAACAATGAAATACATATATTATAAAAATTTGTATATATAAATATGTGTTGACAGTAACATAACTTTGGGTCGCTAGTCTACATGGATTTCTATTTTATTTTTATTAATAATTTTAATTTTGTCTTTAATTTAATTTTTTTTATTGATGACTTCATATTTTGTATACATATGAAATTTTTAATTTTAATTTATAATTTAAAATTTTGACTACAAAAAAATTAGTTTTATTCTGTTTTGATTTAATTGGAAAAGGATTTTTTTTTAAATTTTAAATCTCAATTTTAATTTTAATGTGCAATTTGCAAAGAAAGATTTGAAAAATTATAGAGCAAGTGATGATGCGAGGTACTCTCGAAAGCGCTCTTGCTTGGATTATGGAATAAGGTAGGTGTCATCGTATTTTATTTTATTTCATTAATTCTGTATTTGGGTTGATCGGAGTAATATAATATTATAAAAAATATCTGTTTAATAAAACAGAAAAATTTATTAACATTGAAGTTTAATCATTATTATAAGGTTTTTTTTTTTGCTTAAACTTCGAGTACACTGTTAGGCATCGTTTCAGAGGATGAGATGAATGATTTGTAAAGTGTGTGAAAATGCCATGCTTGATCAGGATTCGAACCCGGGACCTCCAGGTGAAAGGCCGGAGGTCTATTAAAATAAGTTGCAGCCATATTTTCTATAATTTATGGTCAGCTGTATTGCATTCGCATGCGCATGCGCGTATTTGCTAGCGCGGTACGCTCTTTCGTGGCGCTCGTTTTTCTCGTTGACTCCCCATCCCGAAGCCTGCGTTAAGAAGCTTCGCTTCAAAAATTTAAAACATAAAATATGACGTTTTAATTTAAGATTCTAAGTGATTCTGTTTTTAAAAATGATCTTTAATTATGATTTCTTTCTAACAGGATGATACTGCTTTTATGTAATTGACCCTATTGGAATACTTATAACTCTGAGATCATTTTAGTTGAAATAAATAAACATAAAAAGTTTAGTTTTTTAAACATTTATTTGTAATACTTTTTTTTGGCGAAATTACAGTACTTTTAGTATTAGCAACGATAAGTATTAGTAGTTTTAGTATTAGTACGATAAAGCTTATTGGAATACGAAAAATACGAAACATTTGTTTAAAATTTAAAAATCAAAATATATTTAAAAGGTAGATTATAAAACGTAAAAATTGAATTTTAAATATTTAGAAAAATAAAATCATTGCCTTGAAAAAACAATTCACTTAAGTAGGTGATTGCATAATAATATTAATGACAGTTGCAAAAGATAAATATTAAAAATTCAAAAATACGACTGCCAAAAACAATATTGCTCTGTTTAATATAGGATAAATATTAAAGGATATTTAAAGAGCGTGTGGGTGGTAGTAGTGTATATAGTCATTTTTAAAGTATAATTTTTTCAAATTTTTTAAATTTAAACATCTATGTATGTTTAAATTCTCTGTGTGTATATTTAATTATATAGCCTATGATATTTCCGGTATCGTATGGATTCCAACGCAGGGTCATACATCTAAATCAGTTCAGCCGTTGAGCTGCTACAGTGGAACAAACATACATACTACTTACTCTTTTAGTCTACATACATATTCCTTTTTACCCAAGAGGAACAGAAACGTTAGCGTATGCGTTTGGGGTAAGAGGGTGTATGTATGTGTTTACCATTTTCCTCAAAAAACTACTGGACCGATTTCGATAAGATTTTTTACATTATATAGGTATCACTTCAGAGCAGGTTCTTAGACATGTTTTACGGCTGTAAGCCGCTAGGGGGTACTGCAGTAGATGTGTTTCTCTAAAACGGCTGGACCGAATTTGATGTGGTTTTTTGCATTACATAGGTATCAGCTCACAGCAGCTTCTTAGATTAGTTTTATGGTTAGAAGCCGCCAGCGGGTGCTTCAGTAGATATGTTTCTTGAGTTTTTAAAAATGTTGATTTTATCACTTGTTGAGCAGTGATATAATAAATAAACAATTGCAATAAGAATAATTATTACGTAGTAAAATAATGTAGATTTCTTTTAATATTTTTTTATAGAAATCATTTAAGCAACTGAATTGAAATTAGGAGATTTATTGACGTATGAATCGAAACCGGTATTTATTATCCATTTTTAAAACTATTTTATTAAAAAAAATTCTTTTAAAACTGAATATATCTATTAAGGCGTTGAAAAAACAAAAACATAAAATTAATATTATATCTATACGCAGATATTTGAAGTTGTATAGCTCAGTACACATCTTATTATCATTCATACCTATTAAGAAATTATCCTCGTCCAAAAATTTTGATTGTCTATTTTTAAAAAATTCTCTGGGTGCAAATATCCTAAAAATAAATCACAAAATTCTGTGTGTGGATATATATATATATATATGTATGCACGTGCGTGTGTGTTGGATTTTACTTTTATTTCTATCTTGGAAATCTACAGTTATGAAATTTCGTTTGGGAATTAGTGTATAAGAGGATTATTCAATTAATGTCTTTAAAAATCAAATGAAATGGTGGAGAAATATTAAAGGTTGCAATATCTTGAAGGGTATTTGTCATCGATAATTTTACGGCAGCACATTTTTAAGCTTATCAGATACTCAAGTATTATAATAGGTGATAGAAACATTATCACTAAAAAGTTTTACAAAAAATATTTTCCGTAATTCTTATTAATTTTTAAATAATCGTCTTGAATTTTCCTCTGAAAGTAGACGTTATCAGGATGGAAAATGTTCAACCCTTATTAAATTACTAAGTTAAGGTTACTAAATAATTCAATCTAACCCCTAAATATTTAAATTCTAGAAATTATTTTTAATAACCTGTTTCTTAGATCTGTATTTTTTAGTTTATGAATTCATAAGAATTTTTATAACTTTTTGATGGTTTAACGAATTTATTTTTCATTTTTTAATTTCCCTGTTATGGCGATATATGCTGCGGTAGAAATAACAGGAAAGTATACAAATAGATAAAAAAATTTAAAAAAAATTGGTATTTCTTTACAAATAAAAATAAGTAAAAATAAAAAAATAAGAAAGTAGTCGTGAGGGGAATAACAATTATCTTCTTTGTCCTGCAGAATGGTTTAAATTTTAAGCTCTATGCAAATGACGAAAAAGTTCAGCAAGCGTTTTTTCATGATATTTTTGTTTTTATCGCAGACTTGAAGCAAATTAGCATACTTTAACGATTTGTTTTTGTTTTTGTTTGTACGAGTGTAATAAAAAAATGGCCAATTTAATTTTAACGCAACTTCTTGGATGAACGTAAACCTTAACTTGGATAATTATGATATAATGTTAATGAGCTATAAATTTTGTTTATAAAATTTTCATTCTACTGTTAATTAAAAATTTCCTAACTAATTCAGATAAATTTTACAACGTAAATAATAAAAGAAACAAATTTAATTAACTTTGTTTACACTAAATATTTTTTTAAATTTTATTTTATTGTTATTTTTTATAAAGATTTGAATGGAAGTTCAACTACTTCTAAACGAGCAAGTTTCTACTGATACATACGATCAGGATGGTTTTTAACATAAGGCTAAATTTAAAGGACCAAACAATGTTATTAAAAAAACTGAAAATACTTCAAGAAAAATTGTTTATATTCTAAATTTTTCCGCCAAACCACCGTACGTTTTTTTAACAATTTTACTCGTTTAACATTTTACGATGAAGTGTACAAAACATAAAAAATAAAAATTACTGAAAAGAGGAAAAAAAGCTGACAACAAATTTGTTGTACTTTCCTGGCAATGATTATTTATTTATTCTTATATAATATAAAAATAATGAAATATAAAAATAAAACAAAAAAGATCTTAAATTCCAAAAAATTGATATTTTTAAACTTTGATCGGCTCCTCACTTCCAATATTGCCCCAAAAGTATTTCATTGCATCACTTGCACTGCTAATATGCCTAGGAAGACTTAAGAAAATCGTTTAAAAAATATGCAAAAAAATAAAAAGGTAACTTTTTAGATTTTTGGGAAAGGAGGGAATTTTGGGGCAAAATTTAAAAAAAATGGTAAGAGAAGGATGCAAACATGTACTGTGCTTGAGAAAACTAACCCTAAAAGTTTACCAACAAATTGTCCCATATACATGAGTCTGTGCCAAAGATTTGATCAAAATCGGTTTATCAAACCAAAAGTTATTAAGCTTTAAACACACCAACACACGTACGAAAATTACATCCCTTCTATTTTTTGTTTTTTTTTTTACTTTGGGTCATGAGACATGGAGAAATACAAAAAATCTATACCCAATTTTTTGATTGATTACCATATTTTCCTTCTCTTTCAGTTTACCGCTAAAACTATGATGCCAAAAAGTGAAAATTAATAAATAGTACTACTAAATAATACCATAGGGTAATTAATTAATTAATTTAGTGCAACTGTAGATTAACTATATTCTAATATATTCTCAAATGAGAGTACAGTAATTATTATTAAATGCTTAATTCTGAATAGAAACTCATATTATGTTATATGCGCATATTTGCATATGGATTCAGCTGTTGCACGTTACATTGAATTTACATAAATAGAACATTTATGTGCTCGTTTTACGCTTCTGTAATGTAGGGCCTATGCGATACATTTTACTATAACAACAAACAGCTATAAAAATAACTCTTCTGGAATTTTTTAAATTAATTTTCTAACGTAATACTTTTCTTATATAAAGTATGATAATATTTATCGTAATTTTAAATAAAACAAGTAATTTATCAAAATATTACTTTTATTAAAAAAAATAATTGTATTAATATTTATAAAGTAATTCAGTATAAAAAAAAGCGTACTTCTATAAATTATTTTATTAAATTTCGGAGGACAAAAATAAAATACACAGATTTCAATATGATAATATATATAATTTAACTAAACGATATTTGGCAACGATAGGATATACGTGATGTATTTTCTAATGGATATAGTGTAAAACCGTCAGTCTATCGCATGATACCGAGCTCTATGTCCCGGCACTGAACTGATGTGGTGGGGAGTATTATCCCACCACTCCAAATACTATCGACGATATTTCTGCTGATATTTCTATATAATACTAAAAACATACGGATGACTCATATCCGCTTACTTAACGTATTCAGAAGCTTTTTTGAATATTGATATTAATATATTTATTTGTTATTATAAACAGAAAACCACAATTAGTTGTCTTTTAAAATTATAAAATATTACTATGAAATACTTTTAGCGTATGATCTAATTTTAAGAATGATTTAGCTATTTTTGAGAGTAACATGTCTCATGTTACAGTGAAATATTTCATTTTAATTTAACTAACAATCGATTGGTTACGACTGAACGACCAACAGACTGTCAATAATTTTGTTCCTAGAAATCATAACGTGTCAGAATAGAATAGGTGATAAAAGAAAAATTAATTACGTTATTCACTCGACTTACATTAATATTATAAAATTCAGAGCATATACGTGATAGGTCTTAGATTTCACTAGTTTAAATTTCACTTAATGTTCTTCTTATAGGTCGCTTGGGTTCATCGTGATAATCTGTGCCAACGTAAATCGAAATTCTAATAATAGATTCAATAAGAGGGAATAAATATTTGATCTACAAAATTAGATGGTAAAAAATTTAATATATTCTGTTTTTTATTTCGGTTATAATCAAGTACATGTTTATCTACTGTTCTTTATATATAATGGTCTCATAAAATAATTTTATAAAGTCTTTGCAGAAATTGATCGGGGTTAAATATTTACAAAATTAAAAGAAAATATTTATTTTTGAAACAGTTATTTTTTGTTCCTTTTGAAATCCTGGAAAATCGCCAAGTTTATTTAAAAATAAATTTTGTACCTTAAAATTGGGAATTTTACTGGACAAATTGATTGATTATGCTTCATAAAATGTGTTAATACAATAAATATTAGAAAAAAATTAACAGAGGATAAAAAAAAAACTGTAAGCAAAAAAATAAGAAAGTGTAATAAGAACGAAAATATTACATAAATATAAAATTATAGATAAAATCGATAATAAAATACGTTGTCAAATAACAGTTTCTTGATTGATATTTTAAACACAATAATTTTCTATAATAATTTGCTTTCCTCTTAGGGTTGAATTAATTTTAATTTATCAACCCTGTAAATGATAATCTTTATAGTTTTGGTTACTTATTCCAAGATAAGTATTATATAGACAATTACTTGACAAAATTTGACAAAATATCACCAAAAAATTCTCTCTCTCGCTGTATCACTCTCTCTATTATATATATATATCATACTAATATATAAATGAAAGTCTGTTTTTTTGTTATTACTCAATCACGGAAAAACTACTGTACAGATTTCGATCAATCGTTTTTTATTTTCCTTATTTTTTTATAGAAAAACATACAGACTTCAAAACACCCGGTATTATACGTTAACGCTTCGAAACGTGAAGAAATTATTCAGTTTTAAAAAAAATTCAGTTTATGAAACGTAAATTTTTTCATTCCTCGGTTCTACTGTACCGATTTTGATGAATCTTTTTTAATTTTTTTTTACAGAGAAACTAATATCACCATCGTGGCTTTGTCCGCGCTGTTCAGTTTCTTGCGTTTCCCGTTGCGGTCAATCGATTTTTATTTTATTCAATTTTTAATTCAAGTAACAGTTACAGTAACATTGGTAGTGGCTTTGTTGGTTGAGCTGCTGCGCATTATACTGTCGCGCCCCTTAAAAAATCGAAATTAAAAAACAATTCGAAAATGGTTTTTAGATATATTTATCTGAAGAGTACTTGTAATCTGAAATGTAATGAATCTGTTGTATAGTATAATCAGAAATGGGAGAATTTGGAATCATTATTCAAAATTTTTTACCTTACTTCAATCCTTTTAAGACCAAAAATCGAAAAAAAAATGCTTTTTAGTAATTCATATGATGATTACATACAACAAAAATCAAGTTGATATCCTCATTTGTTACCGAGAAATTTACCAAAAATAGTAAATTTCATTGTTATTCCAGTTTTAAACCTTTAAATTAGGAATTAAAATAAATCCTTTCTACGGTGCACTTGCACCGTAAAAAGAACATTTATATAAGTTTTCATCGATTTATCTTCAGCAATTTTTGTTAGGCGTTGATTATGAATCACTCACGACATGTTCTTTTATGTATATACTAGCAGACCCGTCGCGGCTTCGCCTGCACTTTCCCGTCGCGGTAAGGGGATGTTTAGTTGGTTAGGGCTTATTAGGGCTTCTCTCGCCCTTCCCGTCCAGCCAGCGTATTATAATTACTTCACAGCAACAGTTTGGTCAGTACAGACCTTAACTTTAAGAGACTTAACAATGTGGGTTTCAAAACAGTCGGCCTCCATCTTAAAAATATTAGTTATAACTGGTTAAAAATGTATTTTGTCCGGTTGTTGTCGTTACCCGACAAACACCACTAGGAAGTAACTGTAGTTAGTTTCTCATTTTTTTAAAATTACTTTTATTTTATGTTTTTTAGTCAAGTAACCGGAAGCAGATGCAGCCATTCGCGTCGCACATACAGTATCAGTGGCCGTGTTTGTTGAGCCGCCGCGCCATACACCGTCGCACCCCTTAAAATTCAAGAAACCAAAATGGTTTTATATTTATCTGAAGAATATTTGCAAGCTGCAGTATAGAGAATATCTCGTTTAGTATAATCGTAAATTGGGAAAATTTGTAATAGTTTTTCAAAATTTTCTTTACCTTTCTTCACCGCTTTCAAGGTTGAATTTCGAAAAATTAAGAAATTTATTTTTAGATATTTACATGAAAATTACACACACCAAAAATCAAATTGATATCGTCATTTGTTACCAAGAAATTAAAACCAAGAAATTCTACCTTTGGCTACCAAAAAAAAAAAAAAAAACTAGTCTCATTACTTTATTAACAGATTTCGTATGTATGCGTGTAAAACAAAGAGAGAAAGAGAGAACGCCCTTACTGACGGGTTAGATGTACGGTTCGAATTGAATACCCGAAAGTAAAATAACAATCATTAACATAACTAAATAATTTAGAAATAGTTAATATCGAAAACGATTTTGGGTAGAACTATTCTTGTAAATAAAACTAACCTACATTGGTTTATAAAAAAACTGATTAATAAAATTAAAAAAAGTTTATTAAGCCAATGTACAGAAAAAGAGAAATAATAAATTACAGGATTTTAGTTTTAATACGTAATTATGTTACGTGACTTCTTATATCAGGAAAAAGCTAGTCAAATTAAAAAAAAAAAATCGTATATTAATTTTAATAGAAT
This sequence comes from Lycorma delicatula, assembly GCF_047948215.1. Classification (NCBI taxonomy): domain Eukaryota; kingdom Metazoa; phylum Arthropoda; class Insecta; order Hemiptera; family Fulgoridae; genus Lycorma; species Lycorma delicatula. The sequence goes on along the minus strand of NC_134459.1, from coordinate 93,690,890 downwards.
ATCCTTGAATTACTGTAGTTTGTTCTGAAATTGAAATAAAAAGAAATTGTACAGAAAAATATCAATATTATTCATTATTACCGTGTTTGGAATAGTCATATAAAAACAAAAAAATATCTAAAGTGAAAGCTAAAATATAACTCGATAACCTCTATTAAAAATCATATTACAGGTCAAATCTAAATACATGTGCGTACGTGTGTAAGCGTGTATGTGCATGCCATTATCAAATTTATAAATCAGTCGACTGTAAAAGATAGATAAGGTTATAAAACTAAGTTTTATATTAATTACACATATTCTTGAAGGCAAAAAAACATTGATGTTACTTCTTAACATAGATTGTATTAATATTATTAAATAACTGAATATTAGATGTATGTAAGATATCATTGGCAAATAATCAACTATGGTTATAGTAAATTCCAAATAGCGAGATTCCATTTTATTTTAATATATATATATACACACACACAGAAGATTCTGCTTAAATGAATTTTATAATAATAACTACTTGTAGGCTGTAACAGGAAATATAGATTATAGAATCGTACAATCTGAATTACTCCGATTTCTTCGACATCAGTTTATATTTAAACCTGTAAAGTTTTTATTTAAGTAAAAAAATCAAAATATGCTGTTTTAGATAAAATTAATATTTTATGGTATTCCTTTTTTCTTTTGCAACCTCAACAGCGATAAAAAGGAAAAAAATAGTTTCATATTTTAGAAGAAATGCATTTATTGGAAAAATGCATTAAAAGATGCATTTATTTTCATTCAAAAAATTTTGTTTTCAATTCAGTCTGTAAATAATAAAAAAGACTAGCTAAAAGGAAAAATAGGAACCGCCTTTTGAAAATTAAAAATTTTCCTACTAAATTTATTTTCTTTTTATTTATATTTTCCTTTGAAACTCGCTTTGAAATATTCAAACTTAAATCACAAAAAGAAAAGTATATTTTGGAATTAGAATTAAGATTAGTTATTTACTTTTTCCAAAAGATATTACTTAAAAGACAATAATAAAATAAAAAAAAATAAAAAAAAATAAGCATGTACATTTAGAAAAAATACATTTTTCATCAAGAAGTGAGTAGGACAATTTGTAAATAACATTTGAGATATAAATTCGGATTTTGATCAGGATTAAAACAACTATACTAGGATTATGATAAGTAAAATAAATTAACTATAATAGGATTAGCTAGGATTAACTATAATAGAATTAGTACAATTTTTCTGTAAAAGTTATGACAGTTTTTTTAAGTCTAAAAGTATTACTTTTCATTTGTAGTCTATTTTTTTAATCCTATTAGCTGTATAAAAATCGGTACGGTTTGTGTGATACGAAAAACTGACAAAACTTCAAATAATTACCTAATTCTTTCTTCAGAATTTTTCAGTTCCACATACTGGTTAATTTCCACTATATAATTATCTACTTCAGGTCTATTGGTTGTCAGTGTCACAACAGATGGCTCTCGTACTCTGTTGTACATATAATCATATTTAAAAAATAATTTATAATGAAACGAGTTCAAAGCCGATATATCAAAATTAAACGTATCAAAATGGCTTTTTGTATGTTTCTCAGTCTTTCTAACTAGTATTTTTTAACTTAACTTTTATTTTGTCGCAGGTTTTTAAAATTTAAAATTTAATTTACTCGTGTTCAAAAACTCTTCGAATTCAAATAATTATTCTAAAATTATTATAATTGAAACAAAAATTCTGTTTTCAAATATATTAAATATTAAAACTTTCTTGTTATTTGGATGCAATGATAATATATTAGTATTAAGAAATATGTAGAAAATACCAATTTAAAGCGCTTTCAAAATGACAAACAGTTATTTTTGGCTCGGACATTCTTTACAGACAATAATACTGATATACCTCCTCAACTATTCTGAATAGTTAACATACATATGAAAGTACGTGTTTAACAAACTGTTTTCTGAAAATATTTTCTAACTAATATTTGTAGATAGAAGATACACTACATTTTTATAAAAGCATATAAAAAGAATTTTTAATACTGTTATGTTAAGTATATTTAGATTATACCAGATGTTCGGGGGCCTTTTGGATCCCTCGCATATCGCGACTTTGACTTTACATATTACTCTTACTTAGACAAAGCATTTTGCAAGCCTCTTTTGTTTCTTAGCAAGAAAGTTTGCAATAATTAGCTTATTATTGAGATCCGAAGGCCTCCGAGCACGAGCCGAACGGCTTCACTTCGGCCGGACAGACATACTTCCATCGAGCGCATTAATAGAAGGGATTAATTTATCCTCATATAGAACTTTTATATATTGTAATTTTCAAATTGTGAAGAGCGATTAAAAACAGTATAGATAAATGTCTTTTACATTATTATTAAAAACAAAATTATAATTAAAAACAAGTTTAGTATTGATTGTTAAACTTTCCAGGTATTACTTCGAGACAATTTTATTCTTACAAATTTTTAATTTAGTTTTAAAAAAACATCCCAATAAAAAACTTCAAAAATTTTTCATTAAATCCGTAAAAATGATTAGTAATTCAATTCCGTTCTAAGGTATTATATTAAATATATAATCATAATTAAAAAATTCAAATTATAATATTTCGGATTATATGAACAAACCATTTTGACCATATCAAAATATGAAATGAGTCGCCACTCATTTCTGTAAAGATAGTAATGGAGTACTTTTGTATTTGTATTGTAAATATTTATTAAAAAATATTTTATTTTAATTAAATGTTTATTAAAAGGTTCTTTACAATTAAATTTTTAAAATAAATAAAAATGATAAATAAACGTATAAAATTCAATAACTTCAAATGTTCTGACATTATTTTAAACCATTTGAAAAGTAATCAAAATTGAAATGTAGTATAATAAATCACATTTATATTTGATTAATGTCAATAACGTTTGAAAATAATCATGGTAAAAATATTTATAATTTTTCATCTTTTTTTAACAGCAAACAACAAACAGATATTTTTATTTTCTGACCACCATTGCGAATTATGTTGGTTTGAAGGATATACATAAAAAATATTGTTGAACAAAACATGACTAGTTAGTAAATAAAAAGGGAAACATAAAATTTCACCAACAGAGCCATAAAATTATAAAATAAAAAATATACTAGTATAGGAACAAAAAGCTAATATTCCTAATCTGAAAATGAAAAATTCTACAAACAAAAACTTAAGTTTCAAAAAGAAAAGATATTAAAAAAGTAAAAAAAAAAAGTTTTATAAATCAACAATTATAACTTATTTATCGGTTTTTTGTTCCAGAATAACTCGGGGTGGACCATCAACAATACATCTTCACACCTCCCGATAAAACAAAACAAATCAGTACTTCACTTTTTGAAGATCACTTCTTCAACTAATTGCTCTTTGATTGAATCCATCTACCATTTACTTGATCCCCCTCTTGTTCCCTTCTCGTTTCCTTCTGTTCTCACACTTTACCGCGGAATTTATTCTTCAACTATTAAATATAGATTTCCTAAACTATCTTAACTTTTCATCCGATTAACTAAACGTTGAAGCCAACTTCTTTTTTCAGTTCTTCAAGTTTCCCCGATTCCACTCCTCAGAAATTTATTTTCAGCTTCTATTTTTGCTTACTTTCATCTCTATTATTTACAGCCCAACACACGATTCTTACGTCAAGATAAAGAAGCATTTTAAAGACTTTTCCTAAAAGATAACGACCTTTTACCAGAATGTTTGAACAAATTAATTTGTTTTATTCCTGTTCTGGTGCAAGGAAACAACAAATCTTATGGTTTAAGCTATTACTATTCCCGAACATGTATTCCAAATAATTCCTAAAAATATAATATTTATTACTTTAAGACTAACGTACAATTTTTACATCGAGTATCTTTAATATTAAGGTTTTCAAGAATATTTGCTTTTCCACAAAAAGTTTAGCGATTCAAACGATTTTCAGTGTTACCTGAACTAGTCAACCAAAAATCGTTTGCTAGTAACATTCCTCTCCTATTCCTAATAAAGATACACTGATCTCTTCTAAGGAAGTTTAGGCGGAATGTGCCTGGATTTGTTTATTCCCTTGAATACTCCATGATTTTTCGCTCAACTTCTCTAAAGTCGTTGCTACATACATGGAGGAACCTACGTATTAAAATATGGACGCCTCTTTCTAGATTCCTAATTAAGGAATCTTGTTTACTGATAAGGAGTAAAAAGCTTAATCTAAGGTTCTGGCAATGACAAAGGTAAATCCAAGCCGTCGCCGATGCACTAAATATATATATATATATAGTGCAGACAGTTGTAATGAAAGTATTCATATAATGATAAAAATGTTCGTATAGTAATTTGGAAGCTTTCCAAAAGAACACCTTCACACATCTCTGGAATTGTTAAATATCTGAATGAATAATAAATTACCTTTCTAGACTTCTTTTCTCTCACTAAAATTTAATTAAATAATAAACTTACGAACATTAATGTTTATCCGTTCAGTTGAAAGGCATATTAAAATATTTAAGAGTAATAAAAAAATAATAATAATAGAATATATATATATATATATATATATATATATATATATATATATATATATATAATAAGAATAAATTACTTTTTTCTAGGGATATAAATAAAATACTACATAAATGAAACATTTATCTATGAACTAAATCTATCATGGTTTGCTTTAATAACAGTAATTATACAAACTAGTATCATTTTTTATAAATAGCAACAAATTAAATCAGATAAAAGTAAAATACATTAGTTAAATAAAATTTTATACAAAAAAAAAGATTCGCAATCTGTTATGTATGTAAAGGTAGGATACTAATTAATAATGTTAAAAAGCAAAGAAAACTAATTAGATATGTTTGAAGGATTAACATCCCAATACATATTAGATAAAAAAATAAGAAATAATAACAATAATAAAAGAAACAAATAAAAAATAACTAAATAACTGGTTTTTACTTTTACCTGTGATAAATTTTGTATTGATATAAGACGACATTGCGGGTGGTCTTCATTTTCTTTTTTGCCACTTACACACCAATGCCAGTTCCTTGATCTCATCCTCTATCCCTTCCACTGAATCATAACACCACTATTTGTCTTGTTTAAATTGTCTTTAAATAACTTGGCTTCTCTCATCTGAGTACATGCCCGGTCATTCAAAATAAGTCAAATGATTATTATAATGACTGATATTATAAAAATAACTGCGTATTTTCCCCGATATATATAGATCTATATAAATTCATTCACATATTTTTTTAATTATTCTGATGACTTATAATGTAAACGTATTAAATATCACTGTTATGCACTGCAACAAGAAACTTCGATTATATACTTTGCTGTAATATAAAAATGTTCACTTAATTCTATTTTTTATCAAAACAAGTTCAATCAACATATTAATCGTTCAAACATTTTTGGAGTACAAAATGAAATATATAAAATTACATATCATTCTGTTTATTTAGATACGAAATGACAATAATTTTTTTTTTGTCACTTTAATTTACAATTGGTTCCATTTGATCGGAACCATAAGTGAATCTGAATCCAAAAAAAAGTGACATGTACAGAGGGGTCTTCACTGAAATCCTTCAAACAACTTTATATGAATGAGTATACATATTTCATACAGTATACATAAATAAGTACATACAATGATCAGTCCAAAGAACATTGATCACGTGTCAGAACATAAAACCAAAGAAAACACCAAAATGTAGTCTTATCAATCAAAAACTAATCAAATAAAGAAAATGTGAAACAAATCAAACAACTTCCAAAATTATGTAACGAAATGAAGTGAAGAATTCTGATGATGCTTTCTTTCCTTTTTCCTGTTTAGCCTCCTATAATTACCGTTCAGATAATACTTCAGAGGATGATATGTATGAGTGTAAATGAAGTGTAGTCTTGTACATTCTCAGTTCGACCATTCCTGAGATGTGTGGTTAATTGAAACTCAACCATTAAAGAACACCGGTAACCACGATCTAGTATTTAAATCCGTGTAAAAATAACTGACTTTACTAGGACTTGAACGCCGGAACCCTCGACTTCTAAATCAGCTGCTTTGGGAAGACAAGATCACCACTAGACCAACCCGGTGGGTTGATGCAATACAACCTAGGGAAGTTGATTCACTTCAAATCTCAAAGTCTAATATAAGCACTCACTTTAGACGCCTGACGTCCTCACTTTTATTCAGGAGGATAAACGCCAGCCAGTTCTCATGCTTGTTCAGTCTCATTTTGTATCTTTCAGTCTTCTGACTTCGACGGGCTGATGAGGAAGAAATAATCGAATTCCTGAGTAGCTTAATTCCTATGAGTGTTCCTGTGAAATGTTTTTCGTCAGCAGAGGTTCTGCGAATAATCAGGAGAGCAAGGAATACAAAGAAAGCTCTCGGGTATGATTTGATAACTAATAAAATGTTTTTTATGCTTCCATTCAAAGTCACTCGTAATTCTTCGAACTATGAGTTTCCCGACGGAATAGAAGGTATCGCAGATGGTAATGGTCCCGAGACCGAGTAAACATACCCATGATGTAGCTTCATACAGACCGATATGCTTGTTACTTATTCTATAAAAGGTACTTGAAAGACTATTTCTTCTGAGGCTACAGCCGAATTTGGAGGACGGGCGTGTTAATCGTCAGTTCGGCTTCAGACGTGGTCACTCAACAATTGGAAAAACACACACGACTGTCAAAGTTATCAGAAAGTCCCTAGAAGAGAAGTTGTGTTGCGCGGCTGTTTTTTTGGATGTCCAGCAGGTCTTTGATAAGGTCTGGTTCCCTGGTCTACTCTAAAAATTGAAAGGGAGCCTTTCTCAACCGTATTACTTGATCCTACACAGCTACTTGACGGACGTGTTTCTCAGGTGAAAAACAATCATGACTTGACTGAATTCTTTGATACTGGGTCGGATGTTCTTCAGGGATTATTTCTGGGTCCGGTTCTACACACGGTTTTAATTGTAGACTTCCCGACTCCAGAGGACATCACAGTTGCATCGTTTGCGGATGACACCGCAAATCTGGCTGTGGATGCTATCGTAACTTCTGCTAAATTAATAATTGTATTGGATCTAATTAACGAGTGGCTAGCTAGGTAGAAGATGAAGGTTATTTCGGCTAAGTCTACACATGTTACGTTTGAGATGAGGAGGGGGTGACTGCCCGAAAGTTCAACTTAATGGCGTTTTCGTCTCGTACGTTAATAGCGTGCAATACCTAGGACTGCAACTGGATCGCCATCTAACGTGGAGGAGTCGTGTCTTCGAGAAAAGGACGCAGTTTAACATTAAGTTCAGGGAGATGTACTGGTTGCTAGACAAGAATCATACTATCATTATCTTACAAGCAATTGCTGTACTCAGCGGTCCTGAAACCGATTTGGACCTACGGAATTCAACTTTGGGTTGGGCTAAAATTGAGAGTAACGTTGAAGTCGTACATCGATACCAAAACAAACTATTGAGAAATATAACAGAAGCGCCGTGGTTTGCAAAAAACACTGAAATATACGATTATCTGAGATCCCCAACCGATCGAGACGGCTATTAGGTACAAGATACAAAATAAAAAAAGTAACAAATCGCAAAAACTTATTTCTACAAAACCATATAAAAATTTAAATGTAGGATATAAATAATTCAAATTCAAATTTTTACTGTAAAAATTTACAGTATTGCAAAATACGGGAATCAGTCCCTTCTCATCACAAATTGTGACAAGAAGAGAACTTTTTTGAATTTAAAAAAATATTTTTTTTGAGTGCTTTTGAGTGCTAGTACTACAACAGAAAATTTATCCGTTAAACACAGTTAAATACAATGTTAATAATTGTTACATTTCAGAAAATGTTTAAAATCATATTCTAAAAATCTTTGCTTCTAAATTCTGAACGAGCGTTACCTTTATTTTTCTTTAAAAGGAAATTTAATTTAGAATTACGAGTTTCCATATGGTAGCTTCTGTATTTCTAGTATTGATCTTTAGTTTTTTGTTTTTTTTTTTAATTGGACAGTGAGGAAGGGTTATTTGAGGGGAGTAGAGTTTTATCCCAAATGGGAATAGATCAACAAAACTTTTTGGAGTTTCATAAAATAATATCACTGCGAAATACCAATTGAGAAAGTACGATTTAAAATTGCCTGATTTTTTTACAATATAACTACGTAAAATTGGAATTTTATAAATTTCGTCATTTTTGTGTTTTAAAATAACGAATTACATCTTAATTCTCCAGTAGGACTTGAAAATGGGGAGTAATACAGGCCCATATGTAATACATATAAAGTTAATTATAAGAAGAAAAAAATATACAAGAAAGCTCGCGCGTACAATCATACACTCGAGTATGTAGATTTTTAAAGTTTTAATGTATATCCAAGCAAGTTAATTTTATAGGAATTTGAATATTATTGTATACTGGTGTACTTTGGTCTTTGGGGTTCGATTAACGACACATATCAGAAATGGTCTGCTTGACCTAATTGTCATTCTTTCATTTGGTATGATTGCTTATTGTTCACAAAGTTGAACCACATAAAGTTGTACACATTAGGAAAAGACAGATCAGTATAAATAATTTGGTTATGTATCGGCTTTAAACTTTTATTATTCGAACATTTTTATAAATATATGATTGGGTTAGAACTCCTTGTTATATTATCATAGGGGTAGGAGTAAATATTAAAAAATTATGAAAATTAGGGTTTTTTTAATTAAAATTATCATTCGAGATGCTTACAATTGAATCAATCTCGGAAATTAATTATTTGAATATGCAGAAATTTTTAATAAAACTTTATTGATTTAATAAGTCGATCGATTATTTAAATTAATTTTTATTTAGGTTAGAAAATGAATGAACAGATAAATAAAGTAATAAGTTAAATCTTCAACTTAATACGAAAATACTGCGCAGAAGTAAAAACATATTTAACGTCTACTTATTTTTTTTTATAGAAAGATAAACCAATAATCTGATGTCAAAACAAGAAATAAAAATATAAAAACCATGACAAAAGTAGTTGACCTTAAAATTAACAGCAGAAATACCCAAAAATTAAACAACAAATAATTTTGAAAAAATAAGGTATTTCACGCCAATAACCTTAAATAAGAATTTTTATTCACTTCACATTCACTTCATTTTAGATTACTCAAAATCTAAAATGTTAAAAATCATCAATTAAAATGCTATATTGCCCGCCCCGTTGACTAGTTAAATCTTATAACAATCAATACCTTCTATGTTTCTGAGAAACGAAACTTAAAAATTAAAGAAATTAAAAATCAGGTCTATTTTATATGTTTTTTTATTGTTATATATTATCTATTTTTTAATATTTATAGCTTAAAGTGATTTTTATTTATTTTTTAATTAAAAATTATTTTATTACTCATAAATTAACAACGCTAAGGTATAAAATGGGCAAAATTAACGAGCATCTACAGAATGCATAAATAATAAAAAAAAAGATTTCTATTAACTGATACATCATCTAAACATCAATTATATTACCTACGCCTTTTTAAATTAAATTCGAATATATTCGTAATTTGGAGAATAAAAATCGTTCAGCCGATAACAACTGTAATAGTTTTAAGAATTTAGTAAAAATGTAATGAACAATTTTTAAGGGTTTATTTCAATGGTTGTTGAATTAATCAAATCAGTTGAAGAACAAATATTTAATTTGCAGATAAAAATAAAAGAATTAGACAGAATTTTTGGGATAACAAAAATCTTAATCCAATCTTCCAAGTTTCGAAAGATATGATGTAAAGAATTAAGTGAGAATAATGCAATTTGCGCGGAGAAAGAAAAATTACATTAAATGTTTGTTATAACCTATTTCTGTAGAAATCTAGTATAAAAGATAAAACAAGTAGATAAGATTTTAAATTGATATTAATTTTTGGAAGAAAACAGGTATTTTAATGAAAAAAGAACATTGAAATACATATACAATATCTCTAAAAAAAATAAACAAATTGTATTTAACTGTAATACTTAATGTTCTAGATTTAATTTGATAACAATCCATTAATTTAGTGTAACAAAGCCATATTGTTAAAATATTAAAATGTTATATTACTAACACTGAAAGAAGAACAAAGATGTTTGAATAAGGTTACCTGATATAACTTATCATTTTCCGAAAAGGTATTAAAAAAAAAAAAAAATTTAATGTAAATTTCAATTTTTTAAATGTGACTCTAAATTATAAGAAACTGAAACGTATTAGCTTTAATTTGATGTCAAGGTCAAAAAGTCGAAATTTAAAACAGTATTGGTATTAAGTAAATATTTTTACTTTTTTGTGTATTTTTGAAGTGGTTTTACTATTATTACTTTTTTAAGAAACTTTTTATTCATTGCATTGATTGTGTACTAATTAAAAAAATTAATTTATTTAAATCAATTTAATGTTTTTAGATTTATTTTCATTCAATGGATGGAATCTTTAATCCAACTAATTTTTTTAAATAAAAAAAATTTCATCTGATGATGTTATTTATGTATCCTATATCTCTTTTGTACTTTTCGGGCATTTTAGCTCTAGAGATATGTTGCAAGAAGGAAAGTACGGTAATCAGTAAAAAAAATTGGTTATGGGTTTTTGACTGAAACTTCTTGATCTTTCATGATCCAAGGACTCCAACAATAAAAAAAAAGAGGGGGAAAGTTCGTATGTACTTAGTACATATGTACGTGCGTTGGCGTGTTAGAAGCTCAACAAGGTTTGACTGGATAAACCGATTTTGATGAAATTTGGCACAAAGACTCGGGTATATGGGAAAACTTGTCGATTTTTTGAAGTTTTTGCATGTATCGTCGTTATTTTTCTACTTATAAGAATAAAAAAAAAAAACAATGCCAGGAAAGTATAACAACTTTGTTGTTAGCTTCTTTTACTATAAAAAAGAGATGATGAACATTGTTTCTCGATTATTAATTCCGTGTTGTAAAATTCAGCAACCAAAATTTCGAACGTCGCACTAAACATGAAACGAAGTAAAACATACTGTAGACATTTTTTTTTTTTGTAATTTTATCTTTAGATTCCATTCAATAATATATTAATAACATTACACATGTACTATTGTAAAACAACTCATTTTTAAAACCATCCGGATTTTAATTTGTAGGCGTACAAAAACCCCGATTATGTGAAAGAAAGTTCTTCATTCTTAGAAGAACATTCTTCATTCTTAAAAGAAACTTCATTCTTAGAAGTGCAAAGACGATAAAACTTACACGGTGATAAAGTGAAAGATTAACGTAGAGATACAGCATTAAAGAGCTACAATCGAGCACGAGATAAGGTTTTCTTGAATACAGTGACACGTTTTATATTCTGATTTCTAAGTTTGAAATCAGAAAATCAAAAATGAACATAAATACATATCAGAAATACAGAATATTTGAATGCCTACGCCAACAATCATCATGGTTATTACTTTAACACACACACACACACACACACACACACACACACACACACACACACACACACACACACACACACACACACACACACACACACACACACACAAACACAAATTTATATGTAGATTATATATGTATATATTCCACATATAAATCAAATCTGTAGATTTCATAATAATATACAGAGAGTGTATATAGCCTAACATATTTTTATTTATGTATTACAACATAAAGGAAGATGGATATTAAAACGGTTTGCTTCCTAAATTAAATTTTCATGCGCGTACATATTGTAGAATCTTTTTCCTTTTAGCCTCCGGAACCACCGCAAAGTATTACGTTAGTAGATGAATAAGGATGATATGTGTAAGAGTAAATGAAGTGTAGTAGTCTTGTACAGTCTCAGGCCGACCATTTCTGAGATGTGTGGTTAATTGAAACCCAACCGCCAAAGAATACCGCTATCCACGATCTAGTATTGAAAACCGTTTAAGAGTAACTGCCTCTACTGGAATTTGAACCTTAGAACTCTCGACTTCGAAATCAGCTGATTTGCAAAGAAACGTTCACCACTAGACCAACCCAGTGAGTTATATCGTAGAATCTATTTGTTTAAAACGCCACTTTGTCAATTATGTTAAGAAATTATTATTATTCCTTTTATAATATCTTTAAATCGTAGCCATTGAATTTAAAAACGTAATTTAGATTTGTGATAAATAAATTTTATTTAGAAATAAAAAAATTAATAATAACAGTATTGCAATAATAATAATACCAGTTTATTGTTATAATAGTAATGGAAAGTTCATAATAATTTAATAACACAAAAAAAGTAATAATAAAAGTATAGATTAACTTTGTCAAGTGTTTTTTATTACCCTACAATAAAAGAAAAAAAAATTGTTGATGTAAAATAAAAACATAATTATGCTGTAAATGACGGAACACCAGTAATTAAATTTTGTATTAATATATTTTATTATTATTACTATTAAAGTAAGGACTCAATATTTCTTTTATAATGAGATTAGTTTTGCTTGAAAATTTAATTTATCAATTTAAGGTTTTATTTAATTAATATTTCCATTATAATTACTCTCGTTTATCAATTCGATTCAAAGTAAAAAAAAAAATATATGGAAATATATAGAAAGTCTGAAAACGTCTTTAAAAAGACTTATATAAAGAGAATTAGAAAGTTCGCAAAACGTTTTAATATTATAAAAATTAGTGTGACAATACGATAAAAGCAGATACAGATGTGTACGACTAATATTGGCAAATATTTTTTAGAAAGTTTAAAAATTTGCCCTCTCCTGTCACTCCATCTTTAATACACTAATTTTTTATACAACTAAATTTTCTTGTGATGATCATTTTGATGTACTTTTTTCTTTATTATAAAAAAAACGGGGTGATGATCAGTATTTGTTGATTACTAATCCTGTGTTTGAAAACTCATTAACTAAAATTTCGAAAGTGGCACAAGAAATAAAACGAAATAAAGTATACTGTAAACATTTTTGTTTTATATTTCACCTAAGATTCCATTCAATTTCATACTTGTAATATGGCACGTACTTGTACTGCTGTAAAACAACTCTAATAACCTTGAAAAATATCTCTAATTGTGTAAAATTTTGCCTATTAAATAAGTAAAATCTAGAATGATTTTAGAAATGAGCGGTTTTATAACAGAAAATATACGTTAAATGTTACAAATACGTTATTGAATGAAATCTGAAGAATAAACGTATTAAAAACAATGTTCCCATTCCGTTTTCCCTCGTTTCATTTCTTGGGTGTTTTTTTATTTTCACTCTTAGTTGCCAGTAACACAAAAAAAAGGAGTGGTTTTCGAAAAACTTTCATTATATTACTTTTCGTTGTATTTCACATGAAAATTATACATCAAAAGAGCATTTGCAATTTAAAATTTAAAGTTGGTTTCAAAGTGGCATTGCTGGTAGAAATTTCACAATTTCGTTAAATTTGAATTTACATGGATTTAGATATTTAATCTGATTTTATCATCTTTTTTACACTCAGATCTGTACAATATGAATAAAGTTTTCTAGAATCCAGCTCTCTCACTCTCATATATATATATATATATTTATATATATAAAGGGTGTCCCATATAAAACGCAACCCATCAATAACTCATCCATGAAATTTACTCCCCTACTCGTTACTGAAATGGACTCGTCCAACATCTGAACATCGCGGCGACGCATTAGAACACTACCGATAGTAACAACAATGCAATCATAACATTCAGTGTATTGCTAGAGACAAGATGGTGTTTTCGCTAGATGAAAGTGTTTTCATTGTTGAGTTGTACTTCAGTACGAAATCAGTGGTTGCAGTGCAAGATTTGTTTCGTCATAAGTACCCAGATAAACCAGCTCCTAACAAACCATCAGTATTAAGGTTAGTTGCAAAATTTAGAGAGACCGGTTCTGGTTATAACAAGGAAGACAAAAGATCTGCATCAGTGTGTTGAATACAGATACAGTCACTGAAATCAAAGACCGATTACTCGCCTCGCCAAATAAATCGATCAGACGTTTGTCTACTGAAATTAATTTGTCTAAATCAACTGTTCATCGGGCGACCAAACAATTACAATTACGACCTAATCGCATTCAAACGGTTCATCAACTTCTTGAACCCGACAAAGAAAAACGGCTAAAATATTGTCAACGGTTCCGTCGATTTCTACGTGAGGGAATTAATGTTATGGATTCGTTATTTTTCACAGATGAAGAACGGTTTCATTTGGTTGGCTACGTAAATAGCCAAAACAGTAGAATTTGAAGTGCTGATTTGGGGTTTCCCCCGTTTATCACGAAAAACAATTACACCCGCAGAAGTTGGGCGTGTGGTGCGCGATATCGCGGAAGAAAATAATCGGTCCTATTTTTTTCGAGTACACCATTAATGCAGAACGATATCAGGATATTTTATTTCAGTTCATTGCACTCTTGGAAGAGGAAGACAGACACTGTTGGCTACAACATGACGGTGCGACATCTCACTACGCACATTCAACTTCTGATTTCGTCGAGGAATTCTTTGGTAATCGTGTTATCGGTCGAGGCTTGTGGCCACAAAGATCTCCAGATTTAACTGGGGCGGATTTTTTTCTATGGGTTACCTCAAAGAAAAACCCTACAGCAACAAACCAGGAACGCTTGAACAATTGAAAGTCAATATTGAACAAGCTGTATTAAATATCCAGCCACAAACTTTGAAAAAAGTTGCAAGAAACGCTGTAAAAAGAATTGAAGCTTGTATTCAAGAAGATGGCGGCCACTTCCAACATTTACTCTAAATGAAAGGTAATGTATGGTAATAATAAAAATTACATTTACACATGCCTTTTTATTATTTCAATACCTACCAATATAAGGTTGGGTTGCATTTTATATGGGACACCCTGTATATATATATATATATATATATGTATAATTTGTCATGAGTTATTCATAATTAATGTTCAGCAAAAACTACTAAAGATAAATTGATGAAAATTTCTATTGACGTTCTCCTTACAGTGTAAGTGTACACTAAGAAAGGATGTTTTTTTTAATTTCGTGTTTAAAGAATTAAAATGGGATAACAATGAAATTTACTCTTTTTTTTAACTTCTCTGTAACAGATGTAGGTATCAACTCTATTTTTTGTGCGAGTAATTTTTATGAAAATATATAAAAACCAGTTTCTAGATTTTCTGAAGTTCGACCTTGAAATGGATGAAGAAAGGTAAAAAAAATTTTGAACAATGAAAATTTTCTCCATTTCCAATTAAACGAAATTTTTTCTAGATTTAGACTTGCAAGTGCTCTTCAAATAAATATCTAAAAAAACCATTTTCGGGTTTTCTTGAATTTCGATTTTTGAAATGAATCGGTATGCAGCGCGGTGGTTCAACCATTACAGCTACTGCCAGTGTTACTGTATGTGCGATGTAAATGGCTAAACCTGCCTTTGGTTTACTTGACTAAAAAACAAAAAAATAAATAAATAAATAAATCGCGACGGCAAACGGAAGTAACCATATAGATCAGGCGAAGCCGCGGCGGGGATTCTAGTATATATATATATATATGTATTTAAAAGTGTATTCTGTCAGCAAAGAATATATCTGCGACGCTAGATTACAACTTTTTTGTTATCTGTCTCGCTTTCACACTGAATCATACTTCAACAGGCGAGAGTAGTCAATGTTATAAAAACTGAGTATAAATCTACAATGAGACTAAGAATATTACCATGTTACACTTTTTAAATGTCAATTTTTTATTGATAATTTTATACGAGTTATTATTGTCTACTTTCACCTGATGAAGCAGTAATCAATGAGAAAGTGTTCTCAAGAATATCAATAAAAAAAAGTCAGTAAATCGTGAGTATAATATTCCCTGTTATTATTTGATTCAACATAAAAACACTTGTAATAAAAATGTGTATAAGACTTATATTATAAAATTTAAATTTAGTTCTGTAGTCCTACATCTGATATAATTTTTCAAAAACTTCAGACAATTAAAATTACACCTATAATTCTCAGATCGTATCCGTAATTTATTTAGTACCTTTAATTAGAGTTAAATTAACTCGGAAAAGGGTGATTTTTTGAGAAAATACTTTCAAGGAAAAGAATTTTAGCTTACGAAAAATGTCCCCCTGATTCCTGCTGCAAGGGTAAATGATGTCATACTAAAATCCTTGGAACGTAAATTAAGGGATAATTTTGATAGTTTTTGACCGATAAAATTGTATATAACAGGTCCCAGATTCCCAGAACTCTATCTCGAGTAATGTTTGAGAAAATTGTTGTAAAATACAAAACAATTAGTACCACAAAAACTAATTTTTTTCGGTTTGCCGTACAATAACTTCATTAAATTACCGTTTCAAATAAAATTTTTCAAAGATATTTAATTCTATGTTAATGTACGTAACATTAACTGAACATGAAAAAAAATTTAAGAAGTTGGACTTTTATTAAAAATAATAAGGATAGAAATGTGGTGGAAACATAATACAATGAATGAAATTTAAATAATACTATTAATATATGAAATTATTTTTCTACTATTTACTTTTAACACCTGGTTTGTTTTTCCAATATTGAAATGACATTTTTTTTTTTTTACATTATAATACAGTATTTTTATGTTACGTTTCGAAAAGTAGGCATTTATTTTCTAGGTACACCAATTGTGGCAGACGACTGTAACAGATCATGTTATAAAAGTTAATAGAATAAACTGTTTTTTTTTTAGTCATTTTATTTTGATTAATTATAATATTTTCATATAAAAAAGGTGCCAAAGTTATAAATTCACTTTTTCGAAATTTCACATGATGTTCGAACCTAGAAGTCGAAGGTTCTGAGGTTCGAATCCTAGTAAAGTTACTTTTATACAGATCTGAATAGTAGACCGTGGGAATACCGCTGTAATTTGATGGTTGGGATTCAATTAAGCACGTCTCAGATGTTGTCGGCCTGAATCTGTATAAGATTGCACCTTATTTACTTGTCATAATCCTCATCTCATTGAGCCAGAGGGGGGGAGGGTTGCTTATTATTCACTAGAACAAATTGCAACATACACATTAGGAA
This sequence comes from Lycorma delicatula, assembly GCF_047948215.1. Classification (NCBI taxonomy): domain Eukaryota; kingdom Metazoa; phylum Arthropoda; class Insecta; order Hemiptera; family Fulgoridae; genus Lycorma; species Lycorma delicatula. Next base: position 93,673,746 of record NC_134459.1, on the reverse strand, counting down.
AAAATAATAAAAGATATTTTTCATATATATTTTGCATTTGTTTTCTTGTAACGGATTATTCATTCAATTCAAGCATCATATGTAGAAAATTTATTTTGATAATTTTTATCTTTACACACACACACACACACACACACACACACACACACACACACACACACACACACACACACACATACACACACACACACAGAGACACACACACACATATATATATATATATATATATACACACACACACACACACACACACAAATTTACCATTAAAAAACAACTTAAATAAAACAAAATTGAATTATCACAATTTTACAACTCTTTTCAATGAAACTGAAGCTTCATACAAACGATAAAACACCATCGAGGGTAGATTTATTTAATTCTCCAAGCTTCTTTCAATCAACTATGAAATTTAATTTTAAACTATGATGTTTTTGCAGAAGGAAAAAACTGTTACATAAAAATTATGGTATTAATAAGATAAATTGTACAGAATCAACTGATATTAAATGTTATAGAGAACAGAATTAAACTGCGAGTAATGAAATTTTTACCTTCGTTAAATATGTGATTATGCCATTAAAATATCAAGGCGCAGAGATTCTCTTAATACTGACAACTTATAATGTGCAACAAATATACTAATCTGACAACACTAAAATTAGTCATCGTCAGTATCCAAGTTGTATATTATGTTAACTATAAAATAAATAGATAAAAAAAAAAGTACACCAAATTAAAACCTATTCCTTTTTATGAAATTTTATTAAAAATTTGTTTTAACATTAACAAACTCGGCTGAAATGGAGATCGGTGATGGAAGTGCGAGCTCGGAGGAGGAGAAGGAGGAACAGACCTTCGCTCGCCGAGTACACTATCGATGTATCATTGGTAAGATTGCTTTGGTTCATTGATGAATTACAATCTGAGGTTCCTCGGAATCCTAATACGAATTCACAGATTAAGTGTTGTTCGGCCGAATTACATATCGAGAAACTTAAGGATGTTTGGAATGATGCTGCGCCTGATACGGATTATGTGGCCACATATGTGGAAGGGATAACGCGAGCGCTGTCTACGCAGACTCCGGCGGAAAAAGGTGACCTGCGTCATGTTCTGGAGTGGTCCATGTCTTGGACCACTCGGTCTTATCCACTTGGACCACTCTGAGGACTTATCGGAGCCTCGTCCTCAAAACTATGTGTCGTGGCGATCTGGGCTCCAGCCGGGGGATGTGTTGGAGGATACCTCTCGCATTCTAGGGAGGGTGACCGGTCCCTCTGATGATCGACAGTTTTGTTTGTTTTATGATTCCTCGAAGGATGCTCACGCCACGTTCGGGGTAGACCTAGCGTCCATAATATACGGATATACACGAGATTCCACATCCGCTGATTTTCCTGCCAGGAAGGAATTGGCTCATGCCTGGAACGTATGGTGTTGTTTGTTTTTGGACGATGGGATCCCAGGTTCGGGTGGTGTTACCCTAAGTCTTTGGTGATAAGCAAGGGAAAGTGGTCCATTCACGGCATTCCAGCCCGAAGGTTGTTGGCAGCAGTACTGTTGTAGTTAAGGTGACTAGGCGCTCTTACGCTGAGTTACTCAAAACAGTAAGGAGACAGTTGCGATGGAGGAAGTGGGTAATTTGCTGTCAGTGAAACAGGGGCCTGCAGGAGATTTGCGTATTCGATGATAAGGCGATTGTGTTGAAGACGGTTCTTCAGGATAAAGCTAAGGCCCTGCATGTCAGCATGAAGAGAGAGGCGGTCGCAGATCGGTGGTTCACCTACGGGATATTGAATGTACTACGACTGAGGTGAAGATTACTGTGGCCGATTAGTTAGATACGCCGAGTAGTTAGCGAGTCGGCCGAGTTTCGAGTGCCTTCGGTTCGTTCAGCTTATGAAGCAACGCAGAACGCCACTGTTGAGACTACGTACGGTGTTGCGAGGAAACTGAATAAACACCGGGTAAAGATCGGCTGGGTGAATTGTCGGGCTTCTATGAGGGATCCTGTTGACAAAATGTTATCGCTGTTGGAGCCGGGGCCACATGTCCTCGACCTTTCGCGGGACTGATCGCTCAGCGTTGTGTTATAATTCCGGACAACCGGGTCATCAGCGGGCCACTTGTGGGAGCCTGCGGGTATGCGTTATTTGTGGGAAAACGGATCACCGGGCAGATGATTGTGCTGCTTGCGAGTGAGTTGCTGTCCTGGTGTTTACATGCTTTGTGGAAGGTGACTGTTGCCTAGTGTCTGGCTTTTCAGTTTCTCCTACGTGGGGGCGTTCCGGTCTATTTCAGAACTGTGAATGATGGGGTAGCAATGGGGTATTGGACAGCCCCTTGTGGAGTCGCCGTGTATCTACACTTGGATGTGTAGCCGTCGATGATGAAACACGGGGACTCTGGTGTCCAGGAGCTGATAAGACCGAGTCCCGGCAAGTGCGACCTGTGGGTCGCGCTTGTTACAGTCAGACAATTGAAAGAACCGGCCGAGGTGACCACCGGGTTGCCTCCGTTTGAGGCAGGCATACAAGACCGAGACCCGGCTCCCAGAGTGGGGTCGCTGGGTAGGACTTTTTCGGACATGGTGGCTTTTTGCATTGGGGGTTAGAAACAGGGCAAGGAAATCACGATCCTACCGACTGGCCTCCCTGTCATGCCGAACTTACAGCCGGTAGGCGGGTAGGTTCGTTAGAATAATGGGCACACTCCCCCGGGCTACGTTTATGCTTCGTTGATCCGGCCCCGGGAGGAGATTAAAAAAAAAAACATTAAGAAATGAGCTGTTTCTATGTAATTATTTTATAAATTGAATTTTCGAGTTCTAAGGCTACAAAAAACCTAATCAGTATAATACGTATAAAATATTTTAAAATATCATCTTTGATCTGGATCCTCATAAAATTTCATCTCGCTTCGGTAATTATTTTTGGTGACTGTAAGTCTCCAATATAAACTTTATATCTCTGTCATCTGTTAACGAATCAAGATTATCTTTTAATATTGTTATAAAAAAATTATAACTGAAATTAAAAACCATCATCCGTTTTACATTTTCTAAAAAAAAGCGGTTGTAGAACGTTTTTTATTTAAATAATTTTATTGCTAATTGTTAACCGTCATTAAGTAGGCTGTATAGAAATATATACAGAATAATCTGACATAGTTTTGGACGAACAGATATGAAAAGGGTTTTTAATTTGAGTCAAATTGTTAATATCAGTCTAGAAAAAAGTTAGATAAGCTTTGCAAAAAATAGAATAGCGAATTTAATATTATTGTTGAAATATTATAGAAAAATGGTAATAATACTGGTAATTGTCACAAGTAGCATTGATATGAGCTGTCATAAAATTTAATGCTTCTTTAGTAAATTACATTTTAGTTAACAAACCGACTCTTCTAAATAGGATATCACCACAACGACTATTAATCTTCTTTTTTTCTAATCTACATTTATTCATTACTCTACACCAAATAGATCAATTATTTCGAATATTTGTTTGATAAAACAGGGCATTTCCTATGACAATCTTACAATAATTTTTTTTCAAAGCTCATAAATGGAAAAAATCTTTAAACGAAAAATTACATATGACGAATATTTTAAATTGTTTTCATTATTATTTTTTTGTTTATTTATGTTTTTAGAATCGTTACTAATACTGAATTACCGTGACGTATGTATGCAATATGATGTCATTCTGATAAATATTTTAGCTCGAAAATTAGTTGGTAAACTTATTAAATTAAAGGTAAAAAAGTAATATATACTAATTATATTTGGAATTCCTAATATTACTCCCTATAAAAATCTCTTTAATTAGTTTGTTGGAATTTAATTTCTTATTTTTACTTACAGATAAAACAGTGTAGCACATACGAGTATTCCAGACAATCTTAGTGGTATTAGTTAACATTTTTGACTGCATTCTTTTCTCAATATTTATCGTGATACAGGTTTCTTAATTTAAGTTTCTTACAAAAGGCTTTGTCTCATTTGGGCATCGTTTAAAACGGTCTAAATTCTTAAATAAAATTAAAACTTGAAAAAAAAATACTGACTTTGAAATAAACCTTATTAAAAATCTAAAAAAAAACCCAAAAAATAATTTTAACGATTTTTCGAATAAAAGTACGGTATTACTACTTATGGTTGCACGATGAGATTGAGATGAAATTGAATTTTCTTTATCTTTTAAGGTATGAGGAAAAGGAAAATACAATTTACATAAAATTATGAAATTTCCATAAATATATATATATATCGAAAATGTCCAGAACTACTAGATCAATTTCACTAAGATTTAGATATGTTGTAGTAGCTTATTTGAAGTTGTGCATGCCATGTAAGAATTTGATGAAGATTAATTGAGTCGTTCCTGAGTTTCGCTCAATTTAAGGTTAACAACAGACAACATAACGTCAATTTGAGGTAATCAAAGATAGTGTGTTGTACTACGAAAAATTTCTAACTGCGAAATATGGGGCGTCGGAAACGAAAAGTTGGTCCTCTTGCGCAAAACTGCGCAAGAGTTTTTCAATGGTTTATATTTTTTTGAGACACAACCCAACTTAAGGGTTTTAAATTAGTTGATAATATCATTTAATCTTTGACTTCTAAACGTCAAAATTTAAAGACGAACTGAAAAAGTGTAATTAATATTAGTTTTTATATATATTTTTTTTGAAGTCGGTTTAATTTTTTTTAATAACTTTGTTTTTCAACAAATGTAAACATATGTTATGGGTAGGATGACATAAAACTATTCTATAAATTAGAAAATTGATTTCGATCAATTTTAATTACAATCAGGATAACTGAATAAGGCAAGAGCAAGGAACCAATCTAGTAACAATAGATACCATACAAATACATGAATAGATTTAAATATATGTACACACTCAAACATCTATGAGTATCATATGAAGTGGAATTCAGTACAGAGGGAAGAGTATTAGGTTTAAGAGATTACAGTGCCTTTAATATATATATATATATATATATATATATATATATATATATATATATATATATATATGTGTGTGTGTGTGTGTGTGTGTGTGTATACAATATACATATACAATACAATATGTTTATATTAACATCTAGTATTGCATAAAATGTAATTTTAGACAAAATACATAACCAGCAAGTAAATGAGGAGGGAGCAGACACTGCATATTATGCTAAATATTTACCAACTTACATCGCACGAAATTATTCAATAATCAATAAAAACATATGTACATAAATTTCACAAAAAACGACCTTTCCATGAAAGATTTTTATTGCTATCACGGTTACAAGTCTGTGTGAACCGTATGCTAAAGGTTATTCGTTATGACGTACAGAAGGAAACGTACTTCAGAAGAGCTAATCCTAATAACGCGTTGTGCAAGCGATAATCAATAAACGGGATCAAATTATTAGTTTCATTTATTTCATATATAATACTGACGAGTAATATTTCTAATAATTACATGTTTTTTTTGTTTATTATTATTATTATTATTATTATTATTATTATTATTATTATTATTATTATTATCTTCATATATTTAAAACAATAATTACATACTTTTTATAAACATCACATCAAGTTATTGGACTTGTCTCTACTTACCTTCTCATTAGGGTTATCATTAGAAAGTACAAGAAATATGTTATTCATAAAAACTTACAGGAAAATTTGTAATATTATTTAGCAACTAGTATATATTAAATTTTTTATTAAAAATTGCTATGACCGTCCTTAATATTCGATTTTCTTGTAGTTGCATCATCATTGTGAGATTCTGGGTTTGAATACTTACAATTAATTCAATTATTTTTAATTATTAATTTAATTATTTTTTCACATAATACAAGTTTATATATTTTATTCTTTTTCGTTAGTTGATGTTAAAATAGGGTAACCGATCTTGCAAAATTTTGCAAAATTCGTCTTATTTATCTCCAGAAAAACTGGGAAAATTATAGAATTTTAATACCATCAGTCTTTACACATTACATACGAGAAAAAAATTTTAGAAAACATTTTTTCAAATTTTTTACGATTTACTTGTAAAGAATGATTTCCACAAAAAAAAATTATATAATAAAAATAAAATAAGATAAAATGCTACCTTTTTAAGACCATTTTTAATTTCAGAAGCAGGTTTTACTTCCTCTCAACAAAATTTATTTTTTTTGTAATGCATTTTATAATATAATTTAGGGAGAATTCAAGCAAATTTCCGGAGGAAACGTTTTTGAGATTTTGATAGATTTATACCTCCTTTGAGGTAACTGATAAGAAATGATACTTAGACGATCACTGAAATTTCAATCGTTACTGTTAGTACATAAAAATAAGCCATTTTGAATTGATCAGTGTATACAACAGTAACCGCCATTTAGCTATAAGTCTTTAACAGGACAAAACTCTCATGTTTTTAAATACACCAAGAAATGAATTTGAGGTATTTAAAATTACCTGATTGACCATTTGTCACGATATAAATTTTTTTAAATTTTCTTTTTTTGTTTTACGCAAACACCCAAGCAGGTTGATTTATACATAAAGGGTTAAAATCCAGTATATTTAAGAAAAATATTCACCATGCAATCATTAAAATGTTGAAAGATGATTTTTGTTTTCGACTTTTCAAATTTAACTTTGAAGTTTGCAATTATGGGCGAGTTATTAACGAATTCATAAGCATTAATATGTAATTACAAAACAGTATTATTATTCGGCAATTATAAAAAATAAAACATTCCAAGGCTTAAGTAATTTGATATCGATTAAACGAGTACGTTGAAAAGTTATGCTTAAACTATATTTTTATTTAATAAAAAATAGATAAAATATTTTAATAAATCCGTTGGAGAAATACAATATGTTTTAAATAGCTTAATATAGCTTTAATCTTTTTAAAATATTAAATTCTAAATTAATTTGTTTAAAAATACAATTAATTAACGTAATTGGCCTCCTACAAAATGTTTCCTAACATAAGATAACATCTAACTCTTTTATTTAAAATATAAAAAAAAAGAAAAAAAAAGGCCGAATACGGCCTAACCGTAGTCATAATACGCTATAAGGTATTGTACCTTTTAGCGAATTGTATTAAAGTTAATAATAAAATAATCATTTATGTTACCAAAGTCTTGGTACGGGAATTGAGTCTTTTTATTCTTCTTTAATTTAAATGTATTGTTTTCTGTTAAAAAAATTTAAGGCGAATTATAAATATTTCTAAAATTAATTTTAATTAAGAGTCATTAAGGTTATCATAGTTTACTACAGATGTTTTTTTCAAAAGAAAAGACGATAAACAAATTAAACACAGTTAATAAAATATACGTAATTAATTTATTAATTAAAAATTATCTAACTTTCTTTATAAATACAATTGTCAATAATCTGATGTGGACACCACATATATACATTTTTTGCTGCATTTCATTTAAACTTATTTCATTTGATGTGTGTGATACAATCCTCCAATTCTTCAATAAAGAATTTTTTAATTAAAAAAATTTTTTTTTATTGAATTATTTATTGTAATTTTTTTACAATCTCAGGTTAGTAATTATTAATAAATCAATATATTTAAATTTAAAAAAAAAGTTAAAAAAAGGAAATGAGATCAGATTCGAACCGAAGTACCATCCCCTTGTAAGATCAAAATATATCATTAATTAAAATTCTACTTGGTTATAACTCTGGAACCAATGAAAATAAGTATCACTTATGATACATCGTTGAAAAGCTCCCAATGAGGGCTTATGACTGCAATTAAGAAAAAGCCAAAAATCCAAAAAGAATTTATTTTGGGCTTTTTTGGTCAAGTCGATTGCGATCAAAAGGTGAGGTGCACAACTAGGTGTTACAACAGTCCTAAATCCAAAATTTCAACATTCTACTGCTAGTTGATTTTGAGTTATGCGAGATACATGCAAGCGTACGTACGTACGCATGACGCCACGTCGACACGCCGAAACTAGTCAAAATGGATTCAGCAATGGTCAAAATGGATATTTCCGTTAAAACCTGAAAACCGAAATTTTTTGCGGTCACAATACTTCCTTTACTTCGTACAAGGAAGTAAAAAATGAATTGACATATTTTTATTTAAAAAAAGCCGGAAGTTTAAAATTAATAAAAATAAAATTTTCCTTATTTTTTTGGAAATAAAAATTTCCATTTATTTAAAATACGTTGAAGGTTAATATTAACCTAAAGAAAACATAAAGATAAAAACTTTATTTCAGTCCTTTTATTTTCAATTTATTTTACACAAACTTACGGAGATTAAATGAATAATTTCTGTATAACAAAAAAAAAAGAAGAAATCAAATGATGTTTGATAGCGGGATTTTCTAAACCAAAATTTTTACAGAAATTCCAACTACTGCTACAAATTATGTCTTATCTTTTCCAGTAAATGTGAAAAAAATCGTAATTAACCCTCAACATTCCAACTGATTTTTCTTTTAATCAGACCACTCGTTTATGTTGAGACCAGAAACAAACAGAATTAAATATTAATAACACAACCACTGTGCCTATAAGAAAAGATGTATACCGTTTTTAGATTAAGTTGAAAGGTTACATTTTATAAGATACTTGGAAAGGCGGGCCCACGGCCCGCCAGGAAAATGTTACGTGGTTTATGTTTCATTACATATGATTTTATTAAATGTACTTGCCAATTGTAACTGAATAACGTTCATGTATGTAGCGTATTAACAACAAAAATTTTTACAATGAAAAACCTCAAAATGTTTTTCCCAATGTTTTCCTTTTTTATCTCCAAAACACAAAAATAATTTTAGATAAATCGTTCGTATCAAGAAGTACAAATCGTTCGAACCAATGAATCGCGCGCTGCGCGGAGCCGCCCGGCGCACTCTAATTGGTCCTCTCTGCGCCAATAACAGCTAAAAAAAAAAATGTGAGCACACATAACAAACCCATGCACTGCCTTCTTTTATGGGAAATATAACTTTATACACTCGTATATAGTAATTTTATATTGAAAGGTAAAAAGGGAATGTTTTATAATTTCCTAATTAATTTTTGGTTAAAATATCCTATTAAAATTCGTTGCTAGAATTGTTTTCCAAAAAATAAAGGAAAACAAAGGAAAGTTTCCTATTTCTAATTATTTTTGATTCAATTTTAATTTACTTACTGTGCATCACCCCAGAAATGTACGAAAGAATTCCTTAACTTTTCAACTTTTTTCATTTCTTAAGATTAATTCTTGCTCAAGCTGAAAAGATTTAGACTAACTCTTTTCTAATAACTGCCTATTTCCCATACGGTTGATAATAATATTATCCGTTTTTTGAACTGAATAAGAGAAATGAGCTCAGGGTTTAAAATTTCAAAAAATGCTGTTTTTTCATTTTTATACCCTGGGAGTAATACTACTATAAAATTACTAATTTGTACTATAATTATTACTATTGACAAAAAACAGTATTTCAAAAGGAAAATTAATTTACAATATCAATCTACACAAATGCTGTTAATGATTTTTCCTTGATGAGCTATGTCGCGTAAAATTCTGACTACGCAATAATGGAAAATACTACAAATTATTTCTAATTAATTTTTTATCTTTAACTAGGCAACAGTTTGAACAGTTGCAATTAACTAGTATTTATTATTTATTTTTTTATTCGAGAGCACAAACAGAAAAATTACTGTCACCCGAATAGTAAAAAATAAAGTAATACGTTAAAAAAAATTAATACTGCCAAATATTTCCAATTATGATTAAATATAAAAACAGAACAAAAAAAATAAATAAAAAATTAAGAGCAGTGAAATATCAGTATAATAAAAATAACTCTAAACAAATGTAAAGATACTGACAAAAAAAAAAGAAAGAAAAAGCAGTTACAGAATAGATCTAATAAAAGTCGTAGATCAGAAAACTAAATTTACAAGGAAGTATATAGTTAGGAAAAAAGGATGAAATATAAATCAAAATATATTTAAATGGTATAAATATTGTATCTGTACTCGTACATAAATATGTAAAATCTTCGTTGTACAACGGAATTTTAAAGAAAATCCCTCCTCTACAGATAAACAAATTTTGAGCATCCTAATAATTGGAAGGCTTCTTTGGAGTCAAGAATGACTCTAATTCTTCCTCTTGAACTTCTTGAAGAGAGGAAGGATCTTTCTTCAGTTCTTCCAATCTGCAGAAAGTAGGAAAAAGCACCAAAAATTAATTATCTAAGTGATAATTGATCTTCGTCTGATCAACTGTAATTTTAATCATATCGTCACCTCTTTATATTATTAATGCTGCTTGTTTTTAACGAATTTTCGAAGAAAAGTATATTACTTTCGGTCGCAGTTTGAGATTTGGGGGTGAGATTGAACTTTATTTAAGTTTTGAGGAACGAGGAGTACGAAATCATTCACTTAAAGTGTATTTATATAAACATCTTGTCTTAAATATCTCCAAAACTAGTAAATCAATTTTATTGAAATTTAGTTATGGTGTAGTAGTATATCTGAAGTTGTGCACGTCAAAATTTTATGAAGATTGGTCGAATCGTTCTTGAGTTACACCCAACTTAAGGTTGACAATAAACAATATAACCTCGATTTGAGGTTATGTTTAGTGTGGTGGTGGTGTATTTTTCATACTCGCTTATGCAGTGAATGAAAATGGTGAGTTTAAACTTGATGCTTGTATATAGAGCCTATTCGTTACTTTTAATTGTTTCATCAAATTACGGTTATAATAATTTAATTTTCTTACAAACAGAAAATATATTTCAATATTAAATTTAAAAAAATATACTTCTTTTAGTTTTCTCACTTAATTTATGTTTTGCATATTTCTTGGACAAAAAGTTATACTAAATGGTATGTGCATAATGTATTTATATATTTAATAGAACGTATGTAGTCCGTTGTACTCTGAAAATCACTGCGTTTTTGACTACAAAATATTGTGGACGTCGGAACCGAAAAGTCGGTCTTCTTGAGCAGAACTGCGGAAAAATATTTTCCTTTTATATAAGCAGACTTGTAAACTTCTTTATCTCTGAAATTTTTGTTTGTTTTTTTCAATTCTTCAATAAATTAAAAACTATTGATTTTACTATTTCAAGTATATGTACGCCTGAAAACGGTAAGTATTTCTATAGACGACGAATTTTCATTCAATAATTGAAAGTTATTTCAGTCCCCACAAATGATTAGCTTATAAATAAATTAAATCAGCTGTTTTACATTGTATTTTTGTTAAAAATATGGTAATTTTAGTTAAAATTAGGCAGTTGATATTTTAATAGATCGTGGATGCCTGTGTTCTTTGGTAGTTGGGTTTCAATTAACCACACATCTCAGGAACGGTCGACTTGTGATTGTACAGGACTACACTTCATTTAGATTCATACATATCCTCATTCATCCTACCTTATGGTGGTTCCGGAAGCTAGTCAGAAAAAAAGAAAGACAGTTGATATCAAACTTCTGGATGACCAGTAATCTACTGAGACATTAATAACATGAACTGAATCCTAACGGTAAAATGGTACAACGAAAACACAGATATTAGTTAAAAGTATTGAACAAATTGAATTCGAATAAGGATTACGTAGCTCGATTACGAGATATTTTAACCTAATTATTTATAATAATATTAATAATAAAAAAAATTAAGATTAATTTTTAATTATTGGCAGTATCAAAAATTATTTAAAAAAAAATTGAATCTAATTTTTGTAATTTTTTCTACAACTATTATTAAATGTAAGCTATTCGAACCAATTTTTCCATTCTAAAAACATATGTAAAAAAGTGCTATATTCTAATTATAAATTAAATTAAAAAAAATGATGACGATCTACCAGAAACGAAATGTACAATTCATGAGCTAGACAATATGTTACACATGAATAATGCAAAGGATTATTTTGGGGAGATACAACATTTTGATTTATATCTTGATATTACGAACCATAATTTAAACCATACCGCATAGCATCACGTGTCACTGGTCTAATATGTAATAAGTTTATGTCCTATTAACTGAACTTTCGTTTTGTACGAAGACTGTGACATCACAAAAAGTACTATGGTATGGAATTATTAATGTATACTATTACTCGTAAATTACAGTTACTTATTTTACTGAAATCGATCCCACACTTTAATGCTTGAAACCCGAAAACAAAACAAAAACATAGTCCAGGAATTATAGTTAAAATATAGTTTTTTTAATTATGTCATTAAACAAAAAAAGAAAGATGTTTCTAAGCTGGTAATACATTTTTGCTAGATTACAATATTTCTTATGTGCAGACTTAGTTTATAAAAAGGGAGCTTATAAATAAATCAAAATAAGTGTTATAAACTCATAAGACCTAAGAAATTATTTTTAATAAATTTGTATAAAAGTTAAAAAAAAAGTTTAGAACTCAATACAATTTTCTAGTCGAGTGAATACGTCATTCCAATTTACAAAAGGCTAATTAACCGTGAAGATTATTCAGTTTTAACTTATTAGTTTTTTTTTAAATCAATATTAATTTGGAATAAGAAAAAATTAGACAGTTTAAAGATCATTTGATTGGAATATAAAAAAAATAATTCAACAGATACGATTAATTATAATAATTTTGCTTTTAACAGAAATGAGATATTTGTATAATAAAGATAAAAAAAATATGTTATGATATATGTGAAAAGAATTAATGCTTTGTATCAACGATTGTGCATATTCGTACGTGTATTTACGCATGTATAAGAGATACAATGAGACTGAAAAAAAAAGAGAGAGAGAATGATAGAGAGAGCACGTATATTATAATATACTATTTCACCGATACAATTCAGATAAATTTTAATAAATACAGAAATAAATAAAACAATTATTTTGATAAATATTCACTCCAACTGTTTGTATAGATGAAATAATATAGGTTGGCCGGTTGTAACTGTTAAAAATTTCGTACAAATTCCCACCAATTATCTAATGTAATGTAAAATAATAAAAATATCCGACCAAGTGAAATGACAACTCTATCACATTCTATTTGTTTAATAAATATTATTTTTATGCTAAATTTGTTAATATAGGGTTAATAAAGCAAAATCGAGTTGTATGACATTCGGAATGAGAGGAGACTACCCACGGGACCATTTTATTAGCGTTCTCATACCATTTGCTCAAAGTGCACTGTACCTTGATCATCTTGATCGTCGTCTGACGTGGAAGGTCCATGTAAGAGAAAAGAGAAAACAATTGGATATTAAGTTTAAGGAAATGTACTGGTTGCTGAGCAAGAGGTCACAGCTTTCACTATTCAACAAACAATTATTGTACATGACGATCCTGAAACCGATTTGGACCTACAGGATCCAGCTTTGGGTTATAGCAAGAAGTGGTAAAGTAGAGTTTATTCAGCGATTCCAAATTACTGAGCAACACCACAGAGGCATGCGCCTTGGTTCGTAAGAAACAGTGAAATTTACGAATATCTTGGTTTACCGTATGTTCGAGAAGAAATACAACTATTCGGTACAAAATATAGGTTGTGTATAAACAACCACGCGAAATATTGGTTATTAATCTTCTAGATAATAGTGAAAACACTGGAAGAGTAAAACGTCTTCACGTCTTAGGTCAAATTTATGTGATCTGAGGGGGGAATATATCAACTTCGTGTTACCTATGATATCACTGGATCTCTTCGTTCAATTTTAGTTATTATTCTTTCATTATTAATTATAGCATTATTTTCAATATTTTTCTTGTTTATGAGTTCTTATGTTTGCTTTTGTTTTGTATTAAACTAGCAATGGTACTGTTCTCTGACCTAACTTTAGAAGTTTACTTACATTAAATGTTCTGTATAGGAATATTAATATGTAATTTTTGAGGAGGTTTGATGGAACCCTCTTTATATGTGATTGTATGTGATCATATTTACTTATGGTTTCTGTAATACTGTAACTAATTGTAAATTATGACACAAAACAAATTAATCTGTATTTCCACTATGAAATTCACACCACGTGTGAAAGTTGAAGTTAACTAAGACTACGAGAGTTTAATTTTCTCATGTTACTTTAACCAACGGCCGACCTAAATTTTTCACTAGTTTCCTCGCATCATAGCTATACTGCAAGAAGGAGAGTATGGTAATCAGTCAAAAAATTGCGAATGGATTTTTTTACTTATTATGACCCAGTGAACAAAAAAAAAAAAAAAATGTCGGAGGTAATGTTCGTAATTACGTACGTATGTACGTTTGTTGGCGTGTTTGAATCTTAATAATCGTTGACCGAATAAACCGATTTTGATGATATTTCACTCTTTTTTGATGTTTTTTTGTTCGTACTTACGTACGTACGAAAATTTACCTACCCACTTTTTTGGGGGATCACTGGGTTATGAATCGTGGAGAAATGCAAAAACCCCATACCCCTTTTTTTGATTGATTATCGTACTTTCCTTCTTGCAGTAGAGCTCTGGAGCTATGATGCCAAAAAAGTAAATTTATAAACTTAATTTTTAAGCATTGAAATTAAACAGAAAGTGGTTTATAACGTATATTCTAAGCATAAAAAACAAATATATCCTAAACTTAATAAATACTTTCAATAATAAGTAGCCGATATATTACAAATAATAAATCCGAAATTGATTTAATATTTCCAAAATTCTAAGTTTTATATTTGAATAGTAGTTTATTTAATTTTAAAGCAAGTTTACAAAATAATATATGGGCTTGAATATTTAGATGTAGATGCAGTGTTGTATGGCCGTGGTAATGACAATATTGCAGTCAAGGTTAAAGCTTATTATAACTGTCGTATATATTAACAATATATATTGTACACACACACGCGCGCGCGCGCACACACACACACACACACACACACACAAAATACGAACGAGAACAATTCACAAATTTATGTATCTACTCATCTATTTGTGTATCTATAAATGATCTTTCTGTATAATATATAAATATATATATATATATATTGCTTGGAATTTTTATCTCCACGGTAATTTTTTAAATAGAAAAATGAATCATTATATTGTTTTTTTCTTTTGTTAATTTGTGTGAAGCTGTCAGTCACACTTAAACAGGCGAATTACTTTAAAAAAACTGAAATTATCTTATTTCTAAGCAAAATTTTCTTATGTCTAAACTTAAAAAAATTACGGATCTACCATATTTCGATTTTAATAGGCTTTTTTTTTAAAAAAAAAAAGAAAAAAAGAAACACTGAAGAAAAAACTTAAAAGTAACTTGTTTTTAACTTAAAATCGCGGATTCCACTCTCCTCGTAACAGGATTTAATATTTTTTGGTATAAGTCTAACTTGCTAAATACATAATTTAGTGAGAAACAGAAAGGGGTGGGAACTAAGACAAACAAAACAGAACTTATGATTTTTTTAAACATTCTTTTTTAATTTTGATTCAGGGATCCGTCTTCCAGAGACGGTTAAAATTGTTAAAATTTGTATGCGATTAATTAATTCTAGCCTATTAGCGATACAATTTAGAAAAATCATTTCATAAAAAAGAATAAATGACAAACAGATTATTGTTTAATGAAAATTTGATAAAGGCTTTCTTGGTAATAAATAAATTTACAGAACACCGAGTAATTTATAATAATAAAATCAAAAGAAAATTTAGTTTTGAGTAGTTACTAACTCATTTTAGACTATGGGTGAATAATTTTCATTATGTATTTTAAAAGCGATTATGACTGTGATTAATGAATCAACATTGATGATTCATTAATTTAACAACAGTAATCATAATTTGTCGTTTTAATGTATCACCACCGAAAGTAAATTCAATATTTCTTATTAGTTTTTCCACTAATGATAATAATTTATTTTTAAAATTCTATGAACACTACGAATAAATCTATAACTCTTCAGATATTTATACGCTACAAATTTACTACTAATAATTGCAGGCCTACTTTTAAAAACTTAAAATGTCATCACATCATTTTCTTATTTAAATTAATCCGCTACGTTTATAAAAACAAAGTTGTATAAATTTTAACATGCAGACACACATACATAAATACAGTGGCATAGTGAAAAAGGAGCAGAAATATATAATTATCAGATCAGACAACAAAACAAAAAAGAATTATTGATTCAGAAAATGTATAGCAATATTGATGCATAGCTATGTCAAAATTTAAGGTAATAATTACAATTTTCTTTAAAAATAAATTCTACTCATTTTCCTTTTCCATAAATACTATAAACAACGTTTTGGCTGTGAATTTAAAATCTTAGATTGGTAGTTAAAAAAAGAGGCAAAGTCTTATACATTTAACTTCTTTAACGTACTATTCAAAAATAAATTGTATTTTAACTTGTATGGTTCGTATTGTTTTTTTGTTCATTATTTATGTTATGACAATTGATTTATTTGTTTATCCTAACATCCTATCATGGTTATATTTCGGAGACATTATCATGAAACCTGAAGTACTGATTTCATTCGTTTGTAAAATGCATATTTTCTATTTTGTCCTTTATTTGTATTTAAAATAGAAATACGAAAGATTTAAAAAATAGAAAAAATTCCCTTACTTCGAACATATTATTTGAAAAATTTTATGATTATAACAAAGGTAAATAAAATTTTCGATGAAAAATAATTTAGATAAATATTTTAATTAATATGTTTAATTTATTTGAATGGAAATCTTTTTTTCCAATAATATTGAGCGTCACAAAATTATATGCATTTTTATATATGTACATTTATATATAATATAATAATAATAATAATAATAATATTATTTAATACATGTACTATCATATTAAGCAATACTGGATTTGACAAATACTATAATATTACAAGATATTAAATCAGAAACGTAAGCTCTCTTAATGTATTTTTAATTATAATATCAGTAAATAAATAATTTAACAAAATAGTTTATATAGATTTAATAAGAAACAAATACACTTTAACAACGTTTAAATCATTAAAAAAATATATAATTACGAAGTAGCCGAACATAATTTTTTAACAGCATAAAAACAATTGACGTAAGTAGATATTCATCAATCCGTATTCATAGACACGTGAGTGAACAGAAACATTGCTCTTCGTTACGTAGACTCGCGCGTGCGCGTATGTATGTGTAACAGAGACACCAAAAGGTTTTATAAAACAATACAGTAGACAAGATTAGAGGGATAGATAAAGAGAGAGATATATTGAGCAAACAACTATTCATGCGGTTGAATAACAACAAGCAGTAGCATTTAATAACGAACCTGGAGAAACAAGGAAGACCCAGTTCAAGCCGGAATAGTCTATAGTGGTCGGTCCAGTTCAGAAAAACAAAACACGTGGATAAAGCATAGTATAGCAATAAAGACAAGAAGAGAGGGTTAAATCAGACAGGCTATTGTTTGTGAAGAAAACAAAAGAAGTTTTCGTAATAACAAAAACAATAATCTTCGAAAAAGGAAATATTATCACAACCGAATCGAAAAATAATAAAAATTTTTAATTATTTGACAGGAAGGTTGTTTCTTGTGTAATTATCACAATAAATAGTCTATAAATAGTTATATCATATTTTAGTTAAAATCTCCCTCATTTCTCGCTTTTAGTCCTGTGCCTTATAAAAAAATGAATCTGTGCAGACTCGATCACGTCTAGTTTTTGACCAATTAAATTTATTTTCGAAAACATTAAAACAAAATGTACAGAAATAACCGGAATATCATCAAACAGATATGACAATAGAAAGTGATAATATGTAATACCATTTTATTGCATTAAAATTCGTTATAGTATTATGTCAACCTTGCACTACATAAACTCATCGTAATAACGATAGCAATACTAAATTGGAGTTTGAAAATAAATCAATAAAGCACCTAGAAGTTTATTTATTGACAAAAGTCAATAAATCTATTTATTTATTTTCAAAAAAATTCTAAATCAAATCTTGAAACATCTAAGAGTTAATATTAAGCTATAAGAAGTTTTATATGGTAAAAACTGTTAAGAAATAACAAAGAATAGGACATAAAGAGCACATAAATGATTATATAGGATGTATTAATTATTTTAAGATTATAATATTAAAACAGTAGAGAAAGTAGACGATAATTATATCAAAACTATCGAAAACTGATTATCAAAAATTTTGATTAATTAAAAATACAAATAAAATATTATATTTTTTTAAAAATTTCATGTTCCTTAAAAACATGGCTATACTGGGAATTCAAAATCTAGATTTATTAAATCCAATATCCATAAATCTCTATTACATTTCGTTGATAGGCTCGAGAAGCTAGGAATTAAAAAAAAATGTATTCTGTCTGGACTAGATAACTGTAACGCAATCGTCCAATGGAAAGCAGTGGACCGTTTTCATTAAATTTATAGTGTTCATGACCTTGAACGAAAAGTAGACTGTCCTTGATTTCATCTTTATGCAACAATAGTCAAACTGCACACAAGGTGGTGGAGCTGCTTACGAGGACCGACTATCTAATAATAACAATGAATGATGTTAGTGCAAGTGGGTCCTTATTTTATATAATTTTCGAAAAAAAAGTAAAAATATTTTCTGTGAAATTGTTGAATACACATTGCAGACCACGTCGATGTAAATTATATGTGTATTCATCAATTAGAAAAAAAGATTACAAATATTAATGAGAAAAAAAGTAATTTTCACAACTTTTTAACATCAAGAAAATAACAAAAACTATTAAACATTTTATTAAAACCAAAAACACAATGCCTGGTGCGCTAGAAAAAAAAAAAAAATTAAAGAAAATCGATACTTGCCTACCCTATTTTAACTGAAGTTAAGAGAAAGCTAAATGTTTCAAATAAATAAATATATTATTGTATCGAATCCAGTAACCTATATAATTTTTCTTTCACTCTTAAATATAAACGTGTACAAAGTAAAATATACTACTGTACAAAAAGTGTTTTCTGCTTTAACAGTATTACTTAGTAACTATAATGTGGTAGTGTAATTTTGTAAAGAACCAAATTCCTAATACGTATATTTTCTTTATAATGTCCAACCCCCTAAAAAAATTATATACATTACCGATTTTTAGGTCTTTATGAATAAATGACCGAGAGAGAGTCATCCAGACGGGATAAATGAGTCTAACAGACTAGAGAAAACAAAAAAAGAAATTTTTATTTCGTTAACTTTATACGAAATTACCAAAATACCATTGTTTTAAAACGTAAAACTTAATTTTTAATATCTCCTAAGCTCAAATCAATGATCTTTTAAAAGTACTAAGAAATATAAGAATATGAGATCGGAAGAAAAAAATTATAGAGTATAGTTTATCAATAATGTACACGAATTTAACAGAAAAAAACATAATAAAAAGCATTACGGTAATTAAACTGGATCGTTTTATAATTTTTAAATTTATTTTAATAAAATTTTTATAATAAAAATTACTATTAAACCATTTTTACATATAAAATTTCAACTATGGGCAACATAAATTAATTAAAACAATACAAATTTTTACTACGATTTCAATCCAAACTGCTTCGTACAATACAGTGTCGCTTTGCCACGTTTATTAATCAATTATCAATACAGAATTAAATATACCGATTATTAATATAAAATAAACTTACAGATTTCCGCAACATATCAATTAAAATTAAAAACCATAAAATTTTTAAACTCCTTAGACACAAGTAAAATGAAATGTAAACTTCACGACTGATATGTTAAAGAAGAAAACAACGATACATTCAAGTAAACTCCAAAACAAAATATTCCACATTACGAGAAAGCTTAATCACATATAAGAACTGTAAAAAGAAACAACGCCTTTAATAACGATATAAGACGTTGCGTAATAACTTATGTATATTTATTGATTACAAAATAAGAACAGTTTGTAAACAATAGCAGTGAGATAAAATATCGTTTTAATTATTAAAGAAAACTCTTCTTTTTGTATTTTTCCTAGATAGTAAGTTTTCAGTTGAAAAATTATATTTGATTTATTTTATTTTAGTTAGGTAACGTTCACCATTATAATCACGGACATATCACACACTAATTTAATTACAACATCAATTTTAACATCGAATGAAATAAGTGAAAAAATACCAGACCTTTGTCAGGGATCGAATTATATTAAAATTCTAAATTAAAACTCAAGAGCTTAACAACTAATTAAAATTTAACTACTGTTTATGAGGTGGAGTAAAAAGAATGAGAATTAAAATAATTCCCGTTTTTAATTAAGAATACCCACTGTTTAGGTTGCTATTTTTAAAAATATTTAAGACCATTTTTTACGAAAAATTATAATTGATCCAATTACAAGGATGTTATTGATCCGTGATTCATTAATAGTTTCAATTTATTTTGTTAAAGATTGAATTAAATTCTATTTTTGGATGATATAACTTATTTTTTAATTAAAAATATAAAAATATTTTACGTAAACATATAAGGTAGACTAATAACAATTATTATGTTATCTTAAAAACACAAAAAAAATTATTTTTGTAAATCATAATAAAAATTATAAACAAACCTAATATAACAAATTTAAAGTCAGCTAAGTTAAAATATATGCATTTCATAATTAATTAAAATATATTTCATACGGATTAAATTACTGCCAAATTAAAAATAAATCACAAAACTATTTGATTACATATTCATAAAATACTACACGGATTATTTCAGGTTATTTTTTAATCACACGTGTATATAATACATATTTAACCGCGACGTCCCGATTAGTAAGTAGATAAAAATATCCAACGAGAAGTCGGTCAACAGGCTACAGACACTATGTTAATGTTACTCTCACAATATAATATCGCACTATACGGCCTACACTTTTTAGCTTATAATTAAAACTGTCATAAAATTAAACACTGCCGCGTAGTAAAACTTAAATCGTACAACAAACGTCTGTCGCGCGCGAGTTATCAAGACTGGGGAAACGCGTCCGAGGATCGGAATATAATCGACTAAATGCAATAAACGAGGAATGGAGGGGGATTTACGAAGAGAGTGAAAGTCGGTGTCAAACTCTTGGCCTCGCTACCGAATAAATAGATAAATATAATTTTTTAATAATTATAACGATTTGAATACCATTTATCATTTACATGCAATACATTTTACAAATACAAGCACACACAAGCAAAACAAATGTATATATACACACACATACACACACACACACCTACTTAATATGAAACATCTTGAACATGAGAACTATAAAAAATATATTTACTATTTAATGAAGACACTACACTAATGTTACGCTCACACTCATGTTACATAACAGCAATAATTTCATAATTTTTTTTTCCAGTTAGATAGTTAATTTATTTATTTATTATGTATATGAATTTTACTCCCTGCTGCTATAAGTTCAATGAATTTTATCAACTTTGGAATAAATTTAAACTACTTCATTTATTATATTTTTTTAAAATATTTTATTTATTTGTATTTAATAAAACTCTTTTTTAAATATTGATAAATAAATTACTCCTATTTTTGTTGTTTTTAAAGGCAGACTCATTCTATGAGTAAGTAATAAATGTTCTAAATACAAATTTTTAATTACGTACTTGAAATAAAAATAATTTTATTTAATAAATTAATGTAAAATGTTATACAATATTTTACGTACTGCATAATAATTACATAATTGAGTTTTATATTAAGATATACTTCAATTATTACTAATGATGCCCAAGTAAGGAAAACACATTAATAAGTTTTGGTATTATAATGTTTTAAAAGATATTATGTTGAAGCAAAGATAATTAACTCGGATCTGTTGTACGTAAATTTTGCTTATTAAATTAAATATGAACCTTTATGTTTAATATTAACAAGAATTATTTATATATAATATGTAAAATACGAAAAAGGAACTAATTATACCTAGAAGATTTTCTTGAAAAAATTATTTAAAAGTTATTTTAAAGTTAAAACTATAAAATAACGTAATGATGATCGTAATTCAAACCTTAACATGTAAACAAGATAATCTGAGCAATTTTTTTATTACTATTTTTTCATTACAACTATAAGATTTATTGTTACAAAAAGTAACAAAACCAGTAAAAAATTATATACATATAAAAATACATTTTTCGTTATTATCAACATGGCCTAAAACAAGTTGAATTACGCAGTGTTCTTCTGAGTGCAAATTCTTATCGGATTACATGAAGAAAACTCTCTGTCAAAATACTAATGAAAACCAAAGTTAAAAGAAAACAATAAAGCCGATTTTAAAAAAAAATATTAAAATATATAAAATAATCCTTTTTACTTATTTTTTTTTTTTTAAATATTGAGTATTAGAAATCCATTATATAACTTGCTAAATAAATTGTACAATAATTTATTTTTTCTGTTTAGCCTCCGGAACCACCGTAAAGTATTATTTCAGAGGATGATATTAATGCGAATGTAAAGTGTAGTCTTGTACAGTCTCAGGTCGACCACTCTTGAGATGTGTGGTTAATTGAAACTCAATCACAAAAGAACACCGGTATCCACGATCTAGTATTCAAATCAGTATAAAAAGTAATTTTTATACGTACTAAATTTACTTTTTAAACCTTTACTAGGATTTGAACCTCAGAACTCTCGATTTCGAAATCAGCTGATTTGCGATGGCGAGTTCACCAGTAGACTAACCCATGGGTTGATTATGCTATAATTTGGTATGTTCACAGGTTATTGGGAATTTCGAACCTAAAAAATTTAAACATTAATCTAAAATCTAAATTAAAAATTAAAAAAAATACCGTATTTATTCGAGAACCCCCCGCCCACGAATATTACCCGCACCTCGATTTTCCGGACAGAAAATCTAAAAAAAAATCGATTATATACCGGGATTTTAGTGCAATAGATATGATAAAAAAATACGTAAATACGAAAATATTCAGAAAAAAAAGCATTTAATTTACAATATTAATATAATTACCGTAAGTACTAGTTTAGTTCATAATTAGTAGGCCAGTAAAACGAAAAGAAAGTATCATGTTGAAAAGGATCATTTCAATACACTGTTTAATATGGGATTTTATTTTTAATTAATCATTTTCACTGTCAGAAGACTTACCGGTAGTCTCCACGTCGCTCTGCCAAAGGCCTTCACTACCATCACGTTCATTAGATATATTCTGCATTTTTTAAAACTTTTCTTTACTAATTCCGTGGAAATACCTTCCCAAGCATCTTTTATCCAAACACAAATCTGGTTAAAATCTGGGCGTTTCATTCTTCCTGTAGGCGTGAGAAAGAAATTTTCATCAGCCATCCATTTACTATACAGTTGTTTTAATGCAGATTTGAACGGTTTATTAATGCAGACATCTAGTGGTTTCAATAGAGATGTCAATCCGCCTGGAATTATTACTTGGGTCTTTCATACCTTGGGTCCTTTTTTAAAATGTCTTTCACTTTATCAGTTGTATGCCCCCGATAACTATCCATTACTAGCATACCGGTATTTTTTTATTAAGTAAATCTCCTGATCGCTTTTGACATACCTGATCCAATCTAAAATTAAGGTTTCGTCCATCCAACCTGATTCCTGTGCTCTGATAATAACTTCATTTACCTGTACGGTAGGAAGAGTTTTTCTTTTAAAAACAATGTACGGGCGTAATTTTGATCCATCAGAAGTAATGCAAAGCATAACACTGCACCTTTGTTTTTCATTAGTGGGAATCGTAACACTTTTTTCACCTTTTTTGTTTACGGTATAGAAAGGTGCATATAAAAACCGCTGCTTTTATGAAAAAAAGATTATTTGTAAAAAAACATAAATGGAGAGAAACTGCAACTTGTTAAAAATAAGAAAAGCAATTTAGAAAAAAAAACGTAAAAGTTTACTAACGAGTGCAGCTAAATTCTCTGGACTGCCAGAATATACTATGTCCATTTTTACTCAATGTTTATAAATAAATTTTTTTGAATTTATTCTTTTAATACTCTTAGGTAATATAAAATCTTAAAATGTTGTCAATAACTAATTTACTATACCGTAATCATAGTTTTCTACAGGGAAATTTATGGTAAAACACTATTCTAAATAAACACGCGATTTGGTGGGTGAAAAATATAGCAGTGACACTAATTAACACTTATGAACACTTTATTTCCTGAAAAACTGTTCAAAATCAATATAAATATTTCCTTTAATTCTATACGACCAAAATTAAAAAATAAATACAGAGGAGCATTAAGGTTGATTTTATTTGGAAATGTATGCTTTTGTTTCTTTTAGTTTACGTGGGCGTAATTGTCGTGAAATTCAACAGGACAAATTAACAGTAAAGTCTATGTTGAGGCAATATTATTTTGCAAAAAAGTAAATCCGTAAAATTTAAACATAATTTCTTCTTATTTTATATCGATAAATAAATACAGGAACATACACTGGGAAAATATAACTCGATTTGTTACGTCATACCTTAATCCTTAAAGCAAGTTAGCCCCTGTGTGCATTCTAATATAATTACATTACCGATGAATGGATGACCCCGTTTTGTTTTGAGTAAATGTAACGGTGTAGAATTATCAAATAGTGAACATCTGTATGATACCCGTTGTGAGTTGTCAACTGTCAAAATGGTTTTGTATATATGAATCCTGTTTGGCTTTCCGCTTTAACAAACATTTCTAACTAAACCGCATCCTCGTAAACTGAACTCGTGTTCATACTTAATGACGCCACTGATTCAATTCTGTCCGATGTTTAATGCTTAAATTATTTTTAACTTTCATTATTTCTTTTGTTATTTATGAACTGCTTGACTAATAGAGCTTAACAATTGATATTTTTATTTTAACTGAATTAATGCGTTCATTGATTTTGTAGACTTTTTTTATTACGGTAAAGAAATTGAAAACTATTTCTTTTATTTTTATTTCTCAATAGTCACCGTAGAAAATTAAGAGAAATTAAAAAATAAATAAATAAAAGAAAAAAAGGGAAGTAATTAAATAAATACAGATGTATAAATAAAATAGACGATGTGAAAGTTCAGATGCGAAACTTTCTTTACAATCGTAATCATCGATTAGTAAATTTTAATTTCATCATAAATTTTTATATAGTGTACTCCTGTCTATAAAAACCATGTCATACCCCTTTGTTTTTATGTATCATATACAGTTATGTAAAAAATATAAACATTACTTTAAAAAAACACATCAAATCTTGATTAATATTTTATGAATACGCGATGCTCTGAATCTATTCCTTTGAATTTAACGCTTAATTGGCTTCACAACACAAAAAGGGGAAAATTTAAGGTGGCTCAATTTTACTCCCCAATAATTTTATTTATTACTTTTTAACACAACTCGATTTGGTTGATATCAGTGTGAAATACGCAGAAAGTATTATAAAAATACGCTTTATTTAATTTAGAAATTGTTATTTTTAAAAATAAAAAAATGGTTTAATGTTTTGATTAGCCGAGTGAGAAAGTTTTTTTTAGTTATTAAAACCTTGGTTAAGTGCCTTGGATTAAGTGATATTTGCAAATAAAAATGGGATAAATGTTTCAATAAGAACGACTGTAACTCACACGAAAATATTTAACTGGTATCAAGTCTTACAAGCAAGAGCGTAAAAAACGAAGTTTATGTTACAATACGGTTGTTACTTCTCCTTTCTTAATCTAATTAATTATTTTAAAGAATTTTTTATCAAATACCATTTCATCCAGATTGTAAGTAATGATTACATTCAGTTAAACTGCTCTTATAAATCAGTTTATCAAAACACACTAATTTTGAACATACTAATTTTTTTAGTGTAGTTAAATTCAGAGAAGTGAAAGATTCTGAGGAGTTTTGGAAGTTGGTCCGATGTTTTAAAACGAAAAATATTTTGTTCTACAAATGATATTACAGGTCCGGAGCTGGTGTAGTATTTTAATAAGTTTTTGAATCCAAATAATGGTTCTTTTAAAATAATTTACTGTGAGCCTTTATTCCTCGATGAAACCTTGAATACTCCCTTTCAATTAATAGAATTACTCAGTGTAATCAAGAGTAGCAAAAATAAAAAGTCGCCGGGAGAAGATCGAATACCCTAAGAGTTTTTCAAAAATGCTTACTCTGTTTTACTGTACACATATTTTGCTGCGCTATATTTAAACTTATTTCATTTGAAAGGGAGATACGATCGTCGAACTCTTTAATAAATAATGTTTTTATTTTTTTTCCATTTCTTTTTGTTGTTATTGATTTTTTAAGTATTGTAATTTTTTTTTACAATCACAGGTTAAATAATTACTAATAAATAAATATATTTAAATTAAAAAATGAAAAGGAAATGAAGTCTGATTCGAACCGATGTGCCTTCCCCTTGTAAGATCCAAATATTACTATACCGTAATCATAGTTTTCTGCAGGGAAATTTATGGATAAAACACTATTCTAAATGAATACGTGATTTGGTGGGTGAAAAATGTAGCACCCACCAAATAAAATCGAAAAAATAAAATAAAATATTAAATAAATTTTTCATTTTTCATTTTTGGCTATAACTCTGGAAAACCGATGAAGCAATTCAATGGAAGTCAATTTCCAATGGAAACCAAAGGAGGCCAATTTTATTTGGCTGGAACCAATGAAAATAAGTACCACTTATGATATATCGTTAAAAACCTCAAAATGAAGGCTTATTACTGCAGTTAAGAAAACGTCCAAAATACAAATTTTTTGGATTTTGGGCTTTTTTGACACTTTTGGTCCAGTCGATTCAATCAAAAGTGGAGGTGTACTACTAGATGTTACAACAGCCCTAAACCCAAAATTTCAACATATTACGGCTAATCGTTTTTGAGTTATGCTAGATGCATATTTACGTAGAGACGTCACGCTGAAACTAGTCAAAGTGGATACAGAGGTGGTCAAAACGGATATTTCCGTTGAAATTTTTCGCGATCAAATACTTCCTTTACTTCGTACAAGGAAGTAAAAAAAAGTAATAATAGCTTTTAAAATTACTCAAATTATAAATTTTGCAACTAAATCAACTAAAAAATGCTCACCACATTTACCATGAAATAAATTTTCTAGGGTTCAACCAACTGCATGTTCATCTAACTAGGGAAAAAATATGTTTAATAATAATAATATTAGTATTATTATTTTTAATAATTTATAACAGCTCTTATTTTAGAACAGTAATGCGCTAAGCACAATAGTTAAGTTATTCAGAAGGCTCGCACCATTTTCGCTATATGTTTATTTTGGTGGTCTCGGTCAGAATATCAGAAAAAAGTCAATGTTTCTAAAAAGGTAGAAGATAAATTTATTTTGTCTACGAATTACTATTGGCTGCTCAAGGAACCATCGGAGGGGGTTTCAACATTTGATTTCCTCACCTTTTGCATCGGTAGTTTTTTCATAAGCTTAAGACATATAACGTTATTTTTCATGGCCCAGTTTATTCACTGTGTCTATCAAGGTGGCAAAGATGATTATTACTAGGCTTCCAATGCAGAAGGTTAATATTTTGAGGCCCGGCTAAACGAATTAGATTGTTAGCGTAAGGGCTCCTCTATATTGTCCCTGGCTCCCTCTATATTGTTGAGCTCAAATTAACGAAAAATTGTGACAATCGTTTTTGTATATGAATGTATTAAAATACTAAAGAAATACTCATCTAGGTATATAGTTGCCTACGGGCTCCAAATAAATGAAAGCTGTAGTAGATATAAGGAAATTTCGGAATGTCATATGAATCAATCGATAAAAAACATTTCCTGCAAGGGCCTACTCCAAAGTTTTGATGTGAAATTTATTTAAAAGTTTTATTTTAACTGATAAATATAATACAGAATATAATTTTTTTATTAATTGTAACATAATGTGTAGTAAACAAACCATTACTTATACTTTAAACCAAAATGTTTCAAAATCTTTAACAATAAATTGTACATTTTTTTTTTAAATTACAGATGATTATCAGCAATAAATAAAGAAAAGAAAGTATAAAATAACTAAAAATAGAAAGTTAATATTTAACTGAGTAATTGATTTTATAATTATAAAAAAGTAATAATAAAACTTACATGTGTATAAAGAGATATCTAGAGGTTTACATATTTTGTTGCTAGTAAATCTATTTTACGTTTTAGTTTTGTAATAAGTCGGTCCTAAATTTATTGTAATATTATCAATTCCAAAGATACAAAGCGTAAATTAACAGATTAAATTAACACTATGACATATTACACCTCATTAAACAACAATCATGTAAGTTTAATATACTATTATTACATTAATCAACTACGTATTATTTAATATAATTACATATTAAATTACTTAATTACTTGTAATATTAACACCGCGGTATTTATAGTATTGATCTGACACGTTTACAGTTGACAATCTGGTTTAATTTGCAGACGAGGATACGCATCCTAATGCCCGCCAGCTGATACTAGACACTGGATTCAGTTAGAATTAATATTATTTTTTTTTATCTTTCAGACTAAATTTGATTTCATTTTCTCATCTTCTTAAAAACAAAAACATATGTTTATTTAACTAATAAAAATTTGATTTAAATAAAAACCTAAATTCATTTAGTTTAAAAAACTCTTTCGGTCCGCCGAAAGGCGGAGGTACATTTCACCGGTGCTAAATAGGGGGATAAAAAAGATTTCCACCTTACAGTTAAGAAAAACTTCAAATTTACTCAATATGACAATGGTTGGATGTGAAAAAAGTTTCACATATTTAGCATACAAGACCCGTCGTACAATTCTAGCAACATTTTGGTCATCCCTTGTCGTTAGGATTGGTCATATCAAAAATTGTTTCAGACAAAAGTTTCGGAAGACTAATACCACCTTAAAACGATTCGATACTGTACCTATCAAGGTAGGTATGGCTTTATTTGTCTTCGAAACCCCATTTTTTCCACCCCCTGGGCCAATGGTTGGTTATATTAAAAAGCTTTACTTAGATAGTTTTAGGCTCTTATCCAAAGAATAGTGAGAACTTTAAACGAATTCGATATTTTACTTAATAAGAAAGTTATAGAGATATTTTGTTTTTTTCGTAAAAGCCATCCCATGGTCCGATTTTAGTCGTTAACGAACGACCGAAATTTTGGGTTGAGTTATTTTTATTGAACAATTTGAAAGTGAATGGCGCACAATTACGGCAGTTATCGTGTCCACAAGAAAGTGAAATATATATATATATATATATATAAACGTTAGATAAACGTTTGAGCTGACGGTGGTTTTGGAGTCTGGGAGATGTGAAATGCAAGTTATCTCGAAATTTTTCGGAATCATGGTATCCATTAAAATAGGTAGCTTTCTTATGAAATCTACCTAAAGGTTTTAAGCTGGAGTATATATTACTTTCCTCGCAGACAGCTATGATGCAAGAAGGAAAATATAGTAATAGGTTAAAAAATTGGATATGGTAATTTTTACATTATTGATGTTTCATGACCCAGGGAACCCAAAAAACAAAACAAAGGTGGTGGCATGTACAAAATCTGTTACGTACGTATGTACTTGTGTTGGCGTGTTAGAAACTTAATAACTTTTGACTGGATAAACCAATTTTGATTAAATTTTTTACAGAAACTCGTGTGGAAGGAGAAATTTGTTGGTAAAAGTTTGGAGTCAATATTTCCAGGAGATGAAGTAGATAGTTTTTGGAGTCAATCTTCTCAAAATTTTGCAAACATAACTTTATTTTATATTATAGTACTGCATGCATGCTTGTCTTACCATTTTTTACTGTGCTTATTATCCTCATGCTTGTGAGAGTAATACTTATTATTATTATTATTATTATTAGATAT
The DNA here is from genome assembly GCF_047948215.1 of Lycorma delicatula. NCBI lineage: Eukaryota > Metazoa > Arthropoda > Insecta > Hemiptera > Fulgoridae > Lycorma > Lycorma delicatula. The sequence continues at coordinate 93,643,843 of NC_134459.1, read as the reverse complement.
ATTTTTTTATTTAATATATTATATAAAAACCTTAGGATTTTATAATAATGGTAAAGATAATGAAAATAAATTTTATTTTATTTTATCGATTAAATTTTTGTTGTTTGTAATGATATTTTAGTTGACCTTCTTCTCCACCTCTAAAAAAAGATTATTATTAGCATTGCAAAGAACAAATAAAACATGTTACACAGTTCATTTATTTTAAAGGTAGTCAAATATGTAATGTCTAAAAAATAGTGTACCGTTCAAAGAATTTTAATTGCCGCTTCTATAATTATTTAAATTTAAATTTAACTGTAGGGTAATGTATATGATTTCGTTCTAAAATTTCAGCAGTTAATAAAATATCAATGAGTTTAATATACCATAAAAATGTTCACCAGATATAAATAACATTTAGTTATAGCACTCCCATAATAAAAATATACTTATAGGTTTTTTTTTGACATTCGTGATTCATATAAAAAACCAATCGAACTGTTGGGGATGACAAAATTACCAAACCTAATATTTTAGTTGATAAAAGCAAATATCAAACTGATTTCGTTCATCTTATTGTATTTAATATCATTACATGAAGTCACCTTACTTTTTTAAACTGTTTGAATATGAATAAATAAGAGAAAATCAATTTCTGAAGTGATACAATGGGAATAAATAAAATAAAAATAAACAGTAAGACAGAACAAGATACGAATATTCTCTGTCCTACAGAGTGTCATTCAAAGTCCTCTTGCTCTCTCTCCTGAAGAGTGCTTGAGTAACAAAAGGGTTTTCTAGAAGACAGGAAGCAGAAAATAAACCCAGTCTCCTACATCAAGTTAGAAAGAGAAGAAGAAAAACAAAACGTACAGAACTATCAAACTAAGAATACAAAGAGAAAAATCTAACCTAGTGTCTTTTAGAAATCAATTCCCTTAGTGGAATACTCTTGGCAATTTATAGAGCATGAAGTTCTTCTGTGTCGTTTGAAAAAGTTACGGATATATAAACATTGTAGTTTGCAAGGTACAAAATGTTTACTTATTTCTTTCGTCACTTTTCCTTATTTTGATTGGTACTGATATGAGAATCAAAATTGTGTACTTTAACATCTGTGTGTGTATGTGTGTGTGGGTGTGTGTGTGAGAGAGAGAGAAACTAAAGATTTAATATAAATAGAAAACAAGACAGTAATCAAACAATCAGAAGTATTTCAATCCACTGTTTTTTATCTTTGATCCTTAAAATAATAAAAAAAAAAAAACAGCCAGCCCTCATCTTAGAGAAGCAGTACTGGTTTTGACAGTCTTGTTTCACAAATTCACAAAACGTCAGAGAAATTGTAAAACACCTGATCTGGCCATCTAAAAATTTTTTTATCTCCCCCTAATGAATAAAAAGAGAAGAATATAGTATACATTTCTTCCAATAGAAATTAATTTGTAGCTTTACGATATGTTTTTCAGTTTTTCTAATCATTGTGTTACATCTGTGTTAGAAGTAGCGTTAATTAAGAGTTGCTTTCTCTGCAAACAGTTTTTACAGCCAGTCATATGTGATCAACAGGGTGATGTTTATTGTAGGGCAAGATAATGCCTACATTTCGGAGGGTTTAACCTGCTGATTTGCATTATTACGAGTATATTTGGGTTCAAAAAAGGGTTTTGGAAATCGTTTCATTACTCACCTGATCTAGTAAGCCTGGCATGTAATTTTATACCTGGGACTGGATATGCCAGTTTGGTGAGTAACTTTAGCCTTGTATCAGATCTTAAATATTACGTTACGATTATACAAAGATTGTTTTTATAAATCTAAAAAATATGGCTAATACTTTATGAGTGAAAATGACATCAATTAAAAAAAAATCACTGAATGAGAAAAAAATCAGTCAATGAAGAAAAAATCAGTGAATTTTAATACACTGAAATGAATTAAAATGTTTTAATATTTCAGTTTTTAAAAAATTGGTCTAATGTTGCTAATAACAGATACCACAGGTAAAGAAACATCAATGTTTCAATTTGAACCATCATAACGAACCACGCTTCTAACTTGCCCAGTTATGCGTTTTCTGACCTTAAATTGAACGTCATTCAACAACTACTCAAATAGACTACATGAAATTTTCACACACACAACTTGAAATAGACTAACTACAACAAAATATCTAAATTTCAGTGAAATTTAAGTAGTCTGAAGATTTTCGAGCTACCAAATTTTATACATAGGCCTATAAATACAAAAGGAAACCTCAATTTAAGTGAATGGTATTTTAGTGCTCCTCATTCCTCAAAATGTTTTTTTAACCCCATTCCAACATGCGACCAAAAGTAATACCTTATTTTTCTTCGAAGAGTCTGTAAAGGAGTAAAAAGAACAACATTTTAAACGCCGAATATTTTTGAAAATAACGCCTGCTAAGAACAGCGTTTTAAACGCCGAATATTTTTGAAAATAATTCGGCGTTTTATTGTATCGCTTAGAGATACAATAATTAATTTCTGTACATTATTTTTATTAGTATTTCTTAAGGATATGATGCATGTAACACACCATAGATAAAAGACGAAGAATTCAAAACAGCGCCATCGCTAAAATGAAGAGATGGTGTAATTTATTAATAGTATTGAATCTCAATCTCATATGAATTTTACTGAGCTAGGAATATTATGTACAAAAGTATACCAATAATGAAGTATTTTCACTGAAGAAATGACATACGCTTCAACCTTACTCTTCCGATTAAGTTACACACGGAGTGCTTGTTACTCTTTTGATTGGTTATATAATTTTCAGTAGTTACTTTTCCTTCATTTTATGTCGATTAAACCGTAACATACTATAATTTGTTCGTACTAATCCAACAAACAGAAAAAATTAAAGAGATATAAATATCTTTTATTTTTGTATCTAATCTACAAGTGAAATAATTTTTACAGAAATTTTCTAGAATATGAACATAAAATATGGGCACAGTCAAGCTAAAATTAAAAGGACAGGAGATAATTAATGAACATATAAACACTCACTCAACCTGATGTAATAAAATTAAATAAATTTAAATTATTAAAATAAAGAATCAGAAGGATTAGTTCATGAAATTGTATAACCATTAGAGAGGAAGAGGCCGTGTCAGTAGGGATGAAGATTGGGAGGAGCTTAATATCGCTATTTATTCGACGATTACAACTCAGAAAGACTCGTGTTAAAAGTATTTTTGAGAATGGAGGTATTCCGAAACGCGTCAGCTGAATGTTACAGTGACAATGTTAGAATGGGCAGAAAATAATACTCAAATCAATTATGATAATCCTAGCAGAAATATACGAGAGTCATTCAATAATAATTAAAGAGATAAATGGCAACAGTGGATAAACTATTAAACCGGAACTGTGACTTTCAAATCGGCAACTCTAATGTAGAAAATATTTGCTGTTCGAAAAGAATTTTCATCATTGTAACTTCTTTTGTTTATTTCAAAAAGACGGTTATGCTTGAAACGCATTAACCAGGCAAATTTTTATAAGTGGATCGAGTAGTTTAAATCGGCCAGAACAAGTGCCATCGATTTTCGGTGAAGTTTTGACAGTCACATTGCTAAATAGCATTAATAATTTTATTCGCAAGGACGCAGACTATGAAAATTTGGAAAATCGCTGAAATTTGTAATGAAAATATCTGCACTATCCGCTTCATTATTCATAATATGTTGAGCTAGCGCAAAACGTGTTGAAAGTGGGTTCTGAGACAAAATCACAAAAGACACCCGAATTGACATTGTACCGGCTTAAATGGAGGTTTTTAGCGAAAGGTAATGGTTTTTTAGATCGCATAATAAATCATGATGAAACTTCGATTCATCATTTTCAGCCGGAATCCAAACGTCAGAGAATAGAATAGAAACATCCGACTATACCCGCCAGGTACAAGTTTAAAACCTACTCGTTAGCCAATAAATTTATGCTAATGGTGTTTTGAGACTATAAAGGTCCAATTTATTCCAATAATTTTGGAAAAAACACGGACAATCAACGGCTATTGTATCACGCTAAAAATTAAAGAAAAATAATGAAGAAGTATCCTGATTTTCTCTCAAAAAGCGTAAAAAAATTCTTCTGCATTGTAACTCCCGTCTCAATATCACTTAAAAGACACGGAAAGCTATTTAGAAGTTGCATTGGGAGATATTACCACATCCAAATTATATTCCCGATCTCGCACTTTTTTTTGTTTGGTCAATCTTATTTTTGTTTGGTGCTCTCAAGGAGTTTTTATGTAGCCGAATTCGGTAACAACGATCGGATCAAGAATGCTGTAAAAGAACAGCTCAGACACCAAGTTAAAAAATTCTTTACTAATGGAATAACAGAGTCAGAGGAAAATGGGACTAGTGCCAAAATCTAACCCCGGGGATTATGTTGAAAAGTACCGTCAGTTTGATTGTCATTGAATAAATAACTCATTACTCATTATTTTTGTACAGTAATTTGTTTCTTTAATTATTACTGACCCTCATAAAATGTTGTGAAAATTTCTTTTTTCAAATTTATTATAGTTATTATTTTAGTTATCGAGGGTAAGTGGTTATCCTCGGTAACTTTTATCTAATTTTAAGTTGGCCGATTTTGAGCACTAGAATTTCAAGTCAGTTTATTTCTCTTGATATCATAAACGCGAAATATTGAATCTTTTAAAAACTCATAACGATAAAATACAACAGAATTTAAGTATTATTTCTGTGAATAAATAACAAATAAAAATAAATTTTTGAAGCTAGAAACTGGAGAATTTGATTTATTCTCTCTTCCCTAAAAAGATTCTTTAGAAGCTGCCATTAAAATTTTATAAAAACGTTATTTTTACATAGTCTAATAATCTATTCAAATACAACAGCCACTTAGACAGCGGTGAAAATCAGAAATAAACCACTTGGTAGAGAATAAAAGTACCAAAAACATATGTGTAGTAAGGAGATCCCATTATTCTTTTTAAATGCTGATCTTCATGACAGTAAATCGTATCTAATTAAAAGTCTTTTATTTAAAAATATATTTCCGTTTGTTCTATTTTCGAATAACGTGACCTGGGAATGTAACTCTTTTAATTAACATTTTATTCGACCTACTTCCTACCGCAAGATTTTATATTTTAGGGAGTTTTAACCAAATACATTGCATGAGATAAACTATCCAAATCTTGGCAGTTAAGTTCCAATAGTGCATTATCCTACAATTAGAAAAGTATCAAGTAATATACCAGGATGACTTCTATCCCCTTACATGACTTTTTTTAGAAATAAAAACCGAAAATAGTTAATTCATAGATTTTTTTAATAAAAATATTTAAACTATCGAATAATTGTGAGCAGGGGATTTGATTAAACACTGTTAGTAATTTACTTTCCTTGGCAGCTAGGATAAAGTGGTTCTTTCCTTTGTGTTCTTCCATTTTCCTTCTTTACCATTCGAAAGTATAATGTGTATATATATTAGGTTTTAAGATGCACCATCTTAAAAGAATAAGAAGTAACTAATTAGGAGTACAAGTTTTGAGCTTTGAATTGATCGACTAAAAAATAAATTCAGTCGGTCTTGGTAAAAAACAAATAACAAATAATTTTAATTAAAAAAAATAAATAAATAAATAAATTTACAATAAAAACAAATTAATTTAAAAAAACATGTAATTATCGTTAGGTTTAATTCCACAGTGACGTAATCTCTAGGTCCTTTTAACATAAATGATTGTGAAGGTATTTGTTACCGACAGATAGCTCTAACATCGGAACTGTAAGACTATAATGTATTTGCTATAGCATATGTTTATTATAGAGTCTGATGTTAGTAAAAGTCAGTTAATTCGTCTAGCAAACATTTATCTAGCTATAGACGAGCGTGTTGTCCATTTTCGTTACCGTCGTGTCAATGACTCAATAGTCTGGTATATGTATGAGTCACTCACTCACTAGCTATACCAGCAGTTTTCAAAGGTTTTGATTCTCGACAACCTTGTTGAATCCGGATTTCTCCAAGACACCCTATATCAAATTCTGACAAGTTACTGTTTGTGAAATAGTCAATAATCTTTTGCAAGAGTTTGGTAAAAATAAATAAAACACAATTTGGCCATCACAAAATAAATGTCTCGGCCTATGAATTCAATTGAAAATGAAATAAAATTATGAGAATTGTGTTGTATTTTGCTGAGGAAGTCGCGATTCCCCAGCGGGTCAGGCGCACACTTTGGGAACCACTGACCTATACGAAAAAAAAGAAAGGATGAAACGTAACTAATACTAGGCGATATGATCTGCTACGAAATAAAAACAAGAATAATGTATGATAATTAGTATTGTCAGATTATGGAAGTTGTTATTTTTGTCCTAAAATATTAATCTAAACTGAATTTCAATAATTAAACTGAAATACGTTAAAAAAAAATAATTAAAGGATTCTAATTTAATGCAGTAAAAAACGAAATGGTCTCAGTGTAAGAGTCATAATAATAAAGCTTACAGTATTTTTGAGTTCAAATGGGTAATCTATTCTTGGGGAAATATTTAAAAAATATAATACTGTAATATTTTTAATTCATATTTATTTATTTATTTTGTCCTTTTTAGAAAAATAAAAGATTAATTCTTAATTGATCAAATTCAAAATTTTAGCATCTGCTAGAGTTAACTTCTTCCCATTATGAGTTTTCAGTAGAGTTTCCTTTTTTTCTTTACTGAATAACTTTTAAATATAAATCGGTTATGTTGGAAATTAAACGAAATGAATTTAGTTTTTTAACAATCGATTTCAATAAACTTTTTTTCATCATCGATTTCCCTCAGTGTTTTTTTTTAGTCGTTATTCTCTCTTTCCAGCAGTTTTCTTTTCTTTTATTCATTTGCTTCATATCATATCTCAATCATAGTAAGCGTATTTTCTTCTTGTTGAATAAAAACAAAAATGTTTTTGAAAGAAATTAATTAATTAAAAAAGGAAAAAAAATCTGGAAAATGAGAATAGAAGCATTCAGTATTTCATAACTTTATTTAAACATAAATATAGTAAAAATCTTATAATAATAACTCCAAAAATCACACAAAGACAATGAACTGTAATAAAAGTAAAGAATAATGTTTAAAAAGAAGTTTTATATATAAAAGTAAATAAATTCTGTTGTAATCGTGGGTCTTCTTATTTAAAAAAAAATCAATCTCTTAAAAAACTAACCATTAAAAATCCATTAATTAATTACGTATCATTGGGTTTTTAAGTTTTAATTAACAGTAAGGTAAATTTATTGAAATAAGATAGGTACCTTTTAATTCAAAAAATAAAAGGAAAATAAACAGGAGCAACACAGATGGAGAACAAAACTCAGCTGCTCGTTTAAAATACAATTTAATCGCAAAACTGGAAATAAAAATTAGCGAAAAGTTGAATAAATGAACTTAAATAATAAACTTTTTTTCTATACCATCGTTATAATCGATTATCGATATAAGTTCCACTTAGTTTTGAAAGTACAGTCTCGTTTCATTTAACAAAAAAAGAAGTCTCGTGAGTTTACTCAAAACTTTTTTGTTATAAAAAATGTTGTTAGCTTCTCTATCTTTTTTGGTTCATGATTTTAGCCTCTCTCTTCACAGTATGAGTTATTTTCCTCACTCAATATATTTAAGGAAAAACCTGTTATTTTGTCAATTTTGTGTATTTTTACTTTACTGGCATCACATCTCTAGAACTATTCTGCAAGAAGCAAAGTATGGAAATCAGTTAAAAAATGGAGTACGGATTTTTGCATTTCTCGACGTTTCATGACCCAGGGACCCCGAAAAACAAAATAAGATTGGAGATAATATTTGTATATTCATACGTACGAGTATGTACGTGTATTGGCGTGGTTGAAGCTTAATTATATTTGACTGGATTAATTGATTTTGCTGACATTTTGAAAAGAGTATAAAATTAAACTGTTAATAATAATGTTAAAATAAAATTTCATCATAATTCGGTTTAAGGAGTTGAAATTGTGTCGTTTGCACGAGACGGATGTTCATTATCTCATGATTTTAAGAATAAAAGAAAAACTTGCAGATCTGACTCCTTAATATCGGCTATTTCTGAATTTTACTGGATGAAAAATCTGATGAAGTATGAAATTTCTTAAAATTGTGTAAACATATGATGGTGTAATTTCAATTTTTCATTATATATGAAAAATAACGATTATTTTAGTTTAAATAATTAATTTTCTCGTGGAAACGCTTTCACACTTTTCTTGTTTGTATGTGAGCACAGTAACACACATACACCAATTCATATATACAAAGTTGTAAGTTTAGCATGGAAAGCTTTAAATAAATTCTATTTACCTACAAAATATTTGCAAAAATGGAATTGGAAATGTTTTTCCACTAGTCTTTTGTACATGAAAAACGAAAAGAAGACCTGACATTTTACCCGGTGTGAAAACAAACATAATATTTTTCGTGGGTTTTAAAAGTTTAAATATAATTTTTAAAACATTCCTGAAAAAAACAGGCTTGCAGATCTTTTCAAAGACAGAAATGATGACAAGTGTCAGTAAATATCTCAAAAAGACAACAGAAATAAAGTATGACCAAAGTAAGGTCACGGACCATTTATAATGTCTTGGAGAAATAACTAATAGAAACGGAACAGATAAACTAGTGATGGAGACCAAAAAACATAAATTAGAACATCAAAACTTTTACACAAAAAATATTTACAATGAAAAGAACCTTTCTATAAATGCAAAATTAACACATTATAGCACAGTTGTAAGACCAATCACCATGTAAGGCATTGAAACTTCCGATAAAACTGGAATAAAAAATCTATCAAGATAAAAAGAAGAATTAGTGGTCCACGAAGACAAGAAAACCAAAGAATGAGATCAAATGAAAAGATATACGATAAAATTGAAGACCTAGAAGTAACAATAAGAAAACGACGACTAAAATTCTACAGACGCATGGTCCGAATGAACCAGTCAAGAGAGATTTACACCTAGAACTACAAAGATCAAGGTGGCTATGTTAAACAGATGAAATAAGAGTTCAAAAAGTTCAACATTACAGAAAAAACTGTCTAGATCGAAAAGAATATAAAAAGAAAATTTTTGAATAGTTCCTATAGGAGAAAAAAAAAAACTTAACCGAGGAGAATGAACTGAAGAAAAAGACGGTAAACAGTCCGAAAGAATGAAGAACTTCTGGAAGAAAAAGAAAGAAACTACATTAAATAATATTTGCGTAGCCCTTTGAAGGCTTATTCGCTGAGAGACAAAAAAATAAAAGTACGAGTAATAATAAAAAAAATAAAAGTAAAATAAAAAAAAAACTGAAATTTCAATACAAATAAAAATAAAAGTAAATTATTATATTTTCCTATACTTTATTTCTGATTATTTTAATTTTAAATGACATTGACTGCTATAGTGACTAGATAATAAAACATGCAAACAGTATGCAGGGAAACTGCACCCAGTATTGTTTAACATTGGTGAACATCAGGAACCGGTTTATTACATCGGAATAAGTTATTAATAAATATTTATATTATTCTGCATTTACATTAATTATTATTAGTTTTATGTTAGTACTTCTATTGTATTATAATTTTACTTTATTTTTTTATAAGTTCTTCCATCTATAAACATTGCGTCCTAGCCAGCGGTCTTACAAATAAAGATAACAATTCAACTAATTTACATTATATACATGCACTAAGGCGTTAATAATTTTAAGATTCATATAGAAAACGGCGTCAAGAACACTACTTCCGGAATTATATTTTAACTTCTAAAAAGCAATAAACTAGAAAAAATTCTTTTATACTTACTTGTTCAAGGTAAAAATTGTTATCGCGAAAAATTTCGGTTTTCAGATTTCAACGGAAATATCCATTTTAACCATCTCTGAATCCATTTTGAGTAATTTCAGCGTGATGTCTGTACGTACGTATGTATCTCGCATAACTTAAAACGATTAGCCGTAGGAAATTGAAATTTTGGATTAGGACTGTTATAACATCTAGTTGTACACTTCTCTTTTTGATTGTAATCGACTGAACCAAAAGAGTTCAAAAAAATCCAAAATAAAAAAAAATTGGATTTTGGATTTTTCTTAAATGCAGTAATAAGCCCTCATTGAGAACTTTTTAACGATATGTCATAAGTGGTACTTATTTTCATCGTTTCCAGAGTTATAGTCAAATGAATTTCTAATTAATGAAATATTTGAATATTGCAAGGGGAAGGTACATCGGTTCGAATCAGACTTCATCTCCTTTTCTCTTTAACTTTCTTGTTTTTTTAATTTAAATATATTGATTTAATAACCTAATTATTTAATTATTAACCTCTGATTGTAAAAAAATCTTACGATAAATAATAATTCAATAATAACAATAAAAATAAAAAAAAATGTAAAAATATCAGAACCTATTAATGAAATAAAATTTTATGTACTTTTAATTTTAAAAATATGTGTTAATGTAATTTAATAGGCGTACAAGAAAGTCATGCAGTGTCCTCTCAGATTTTTATAATTTATAAAATTAATTTACACGTTTAATATCAATCGTTACTTATCAGGACGCTTAACTAAGTTAATCAATCGGTTTCCTTATGATTGTGAAAGTTAAAAATAAAAGAATTATAAATAATGAATGAGTGACTATTATTTGTAACGTTGGTTAACATTTTTCACTTAGCGTCAAGAAATATATATGTATAAAGATTTATTAACAGATAGATATTTTATCATAATTACAAGGAGACTTAGCATATGATTGTTTTCCTGTACATTGTAATCATTTATACTAAAAGTACGTGTAATATATGCTATTATTAAAATTAAATCGGTTTTTTAACATCATGCAAACCCAGTAAATACACCAGTACTTAGTTACGTTTATTTAATGTCGTATTAATAAGATAGTACAAATTTTGGCGGTAGCAGTTTGCATAATTATATAATTACTAAAAATTATTGAATTAGTAATGAGAGCTCACAGTTTCAAAACCACTATATAGTATAATAACATATAGTATGTATTTTAATTTTTTTTAAAATAAAATAAACGATCGTTTTTATTATAAAATCCGAAAAAGATTTATTTATTATATTTAAAATTATGGACTGAAAGTAATATTAAAACCGATTAATCTTTTTTTTCCATCTTTCAACTTCTAAACACTTTATTTTTTTAGATTTCAACATCAATTTTGAAAAAATTTATCAATGATATATAATATTATCAGATAAAAGCAAGTAAAAGGTATGACTTCAAATGTTGTAGTCAAAACGGTTGTTGCTGAATAATCATAGTGAGATCCGAAACGTGACTCCGGGGGATTGGTACTGCTCGCGTCGTTATCTACAGTATAACAAAGTTGGTCGAGCAAAAACAGCGTTACAACGTATCACATAGAATAGACGGCAAGATGCAACAATTTTGTCCCGGATACAAATATACAAACTTTTAACTGATATTCTGTTTCACATAAACCTGGTCACAAACTTGTACAACAGTATTTTGAACGTTTTATTCCTTGGAGAAGATAGCGAGTCAAATTTACTCGTTTGGAGCTTAATGTTGAAGTTTGCACAGCGTCTAACTGCGGTGAAATTTATCTAGAAAATTTATATTAACTGATTTATATTATCGTAACTGTGTTAATTTAACCAATTAGCTTCATTAAATTTTAAGAAATATGTAATGTAATAAAATAAATCATTACAAACAGTGAGTAAGCGCTTACGTTTTTCTTTTATTCTGTCATCATTCGTGCTTGATTGGTTACCTATATTTATGTTTTAATTTACCTATTAAAACAATATTTATAGGTAAATAATTACCTATTTTACGGTAATTTCTTAATCTGAAGTGCAATTATTTACTACATCCTCAATTATTTGATTCAATTACATGTAATGATACAAACATATTTCTCAAAAAAAAAAAAAAAATATATTTTTTTAAAAATAATTTTCTACATTCTATTAAATAAAAATATAACCAATTCTCCTTACATGGCGATACCAATTCTTTAAAAGTGATACAACAAATCTTTTTTGAACATATAATTTATATTTGTGCTAAGATTAAAAAGCAAGTGCCGCTCAGCTCGTAAACCGTATGTTAACGAACTAAATTAGTAGATTTTCACGGATAGTCAACCGGTATAAGAGTATGTATATGTAATACTAAAATTTACCGCTCTCGGGAGCGTGTTACAAAATAACATCATTCATTATCTAGCATGAAACCGTGATGCTGTGACGAATCAAGTGATTTAAGAATATAAACCTTTTAGTCTGTGTATAGCAGAGGCATAATGAAAACAAACGAGCGGTTTAATTGAGACTAGCCGTTCAGAAACAATGAAGTCATTCTAATAAAAGAATAATAATATGAATAATGTCAGATAATGCCACTGGTAATGATTTATTTAGATAGATTAATTAATTAATGATTTCTTTATTTCGTTATAACGATGAAACGTTATTTAACTTTGCTAATTTGATAATAATATAAACTAAATCTCTTATTAACTTACTGACACAAATTCTAATCCACAAGGACACTTACAAGTGAAAGTGATGTTGAAAAAATCTTTAATTCGTAACGTTACATTATCGTTAAACATTTTTTTATTTAGAATAGAAATGATTTAGATGGCTACTTTCTTAAACAAAAAAAAAAAAAAATTAGGGATGATGAAGATAGTTGAAGGTATACAAATTTTAGGATATATATACACGTATAAGATAGTTTAAGGATCACGAAAATGATACTTCCCTACTTTGATTTGTCCACGGATGGATGATTTAACGAGAAGATTGTACATAGGAAAACGAATGTGGCTAGAGACAATAAAGTAAAAACATTTCATTTGGTTTTATAACACAAAGTTTTGTAATGGAGGGGGAAGGCATTATTTAGGGAACATAATTAATACTGATTTTTTTTGCAAAGGATATTTTTTTTTGATTTATGATAAAAAAAGAATAGTATTAGTTAGAATGGAATAGTAAATACATTTATAATTTCCAAAAAGTAATAGGTAGAGTATGACTTTTGATCAACATCCCTATTAGAGCATCTTTCCAACTTTTCTGCTTTATGTCAATGAATTTCAGATGAGTTTGGTTGATTGCGTGCCTAGAATTCCATCTTTATTCCGGCCTACGTGATTTAAAATTAGTAGAGAAATAAAAGTTTCTTGAAAGAAAGAGAAAATCCTTTATTAGTAATTGGCTGGCCGGCTATCTTCCCTTAATAATGGGCGTCTCCTTCGCGAATTAAACAGACAGATATTAAACATATACAGAAAGACGTAGCAAAATTATTAAATTTAATGAAAATTGCTCAAGGAAAATTTTTAAATCTTTTTATAAGTGGGTTTTGAAAAATCATTAACTAGATTTTAAACATTAAAAACTGTGTTTGAAATTCCTATCGATTTTGAGATATCTTAAGCGTTAATACGCTTAAGCGTTAATACGCTTAAGATATAAGTTAATACGCTTAATTTAATAAATTAAATTTATACGGGAATCAGCAACAGAAACTACTAAATATTATCAAAAAAATTACGTTTTAATTAATTAACAAAACCATTTACATAAATGTGAGTTCTACAACTCTCTCATATTTTTTAAAAAGTTATTATTTATGGATTACATAGTGAAATTTAACGACTTCACTGGAAAAGAAACATTTTAAAATATAAATCTTCAAAATAAAATTGGGTATTTTTAACTGTAAAAAATTCCAAATAATTTTATGATAATTAATTTTTAGGAAAAAACAAATTTAAATCTGGGTTAGGCTATGTACAATATTTTATTGAATTCTACTGATAATTATATGTAGTTTTAAGTCAACTTTATTCCAATGTAACTGTCTATTCGAAATGATAGTAATATCAAAATTGAATAATTAATTAATAATTGAAGAGATATCAACCAATCAAAAACAGAACTAATTAACCAATACTATACCATCTAGTCACGAATCAAAACCTCATTTCGAAACAAAACAAACAGAAGTTATAATTAAAATTATGCACTAATATTAATAGAATTTATCTCTTGAGAATATGTAACCTATCAAAATATAATTTGAACTATCGATCTATAATCTTTTTATTACATTTTGTTTTTGTATTTTTTATTATACATTGATGTTTTATACAGAATGTAAAACTATGTTCTCCCGGAAGAATCATAATCTATTCTAATTGTAAAAATAGTGGAAAAAGTTTCCACAAACATATTTCCTAAAATGCTTCGTTTGAGAGTTACGGTTAATGAAAGATTTTGCTCGGACTTTTTTTCTATTTGTGATAAAAAAAGAATAGTAGTAATTAGAAAGAAATAGTAAATACATTTATAATTTTCAAAAAGTAATAGGCAGAGTATGACTTTTGATAAACATCCCTATTGGAGCATCTTTACAACTTTTCTGCTCCCGGTGAAATGAGGTCATACTGAAATTTTTAGCGCGTTAATTAAGGAACAGAATTAGTGATTTATTATTGTTTTTGACCTGAAAATGAAATAAAATAGGTCTCAAAACCTATCTGAAATAATTTTTGAGAAATCTGGGGTGAAAACCAATAAATTGGAGTAAATAAAAATAGTACAGAAGCGTGCTAAAAATATGTTGAAAATGGCGGTCTCATTTTTGAACATTTATTATAAACGGGTACGTATAATGCACTTTGGTCTAGCGTACTGTTTCTAAATAAAATTCGATTATTTTACATTTCTTTGTTTTATTCAACTTATCTAAACAATTTTGTTTAGAACCAAATTCTTTACAAGTTTGTTTAAAAGTTTTATGGTTTATTACCCATTTAATAAATTAATTGTACGTCAAACATAAAAACAAAGTTTTTTACCCCAATTTATTGGTTTCAACCCCAGCTTTATAAAAAACCTACTGCATATTCGGTTCTGGGACCTATTTTATTCGATTTTTCATGTCAAAAAACATAAGAAATCACTAATTTTGTCCCTTAATTAACGTCGTAAAAATTCCAGTACGATCCCATTTATAATATTTTTCAAGCTTTTTTCACTATTTATTTTCGTAATAAATAGTTTACTATGTTTATTTTTAAAACAGTACAGAAGCATCTTGACAAGAAAACTCGGAATTTATCCAAAACCCAAAAACAAAAAGTTAAAAATTCTTTAAAATCAATATATTAATAACGTAATTAAAGTTAAAAAAGTAGTTAATATTTATAATAATATTATCTGTCTTAAAAATATGAAGCGTATGAAAAAGAAACTTGAGAAATCAAAAAGCTAGTTTCAAAGTATTCTGACTCTTGATCTTGTTCAAAGTTTAATTTTTTTATGTCTAATGTTCAGGTAAGTATCGAGATTAAAAAAATAAAAATATTTTCAACAGATTGTGACAAAAACCAAAATATAGTACGGTTTTAAGCGTAATATGAACAGCTTCAAAATGTCTCAAGTATTTATCTTTAAATATTTTACTAAAAAATATCGCACGCAATAAAACCAGCGGGAGTCAACCTGAAAAACAGGATGGGATTTTTTACTATAATTACGGATGATTTATAATCCCGATTAATTAAAACTGCTCCAGGTTTTCTGGAAAATTACAGTCGAACTAACGACCCTTTTATTTCGTTTATTTTCCAAAATAATAATTATTTATTTATCACGTTTTCTTATCACTTTTTTAAAGTCAATTTTTTTATTTTTAAAGGTGGCCACCTAATTGTAAATAGTGTCTGGAAATCTTTTTAAGAATGTTAATATAGAAAACTATTTGATCCAAAATTATATAATATACTACTACTGCCTTAACAAAGATTTGAAACTTGAAAGAGTACCATGAAGTAGGCTAAAACTATGAATTATATTTATGTATAATATTTCATAATTTAAACAAGTTTCGTAAGATATATTTCAACATATATTAAATAAGGAAGAAAAAAGTATAATTTAATCATAAATTATTATTTTTTTCAACAAGGGATAAAAAAAAGTCTGACTCTTCAAACACCGTTTGTTTTCTTTTGACAAATTCCATAATCCTTTAATGTAATCAAAAGAAAAATAAATTACATTTATTCGTACAATGAACATTACATTTTTCAATGTTCAAGGAATAGATGTAGTAGCCTAATTGTTGGAGGCTTATATTAATTGCATGTCGGGATATTATTGTGGTGGGAAAATAGTAAGAACCTGTGGGAGAGTAGGTTAGTTGTTTCTGTTTCTCCACCGTTTTTCATTCTAAACGCAACTCTTCCGTTCGAAATAAGTGTTACTGGCTTCAGCCACACTCCTTCCTATATAATATTAACTTAAGAAATATAACAATTGTTCTTCTATTTGTTGGTCGGTCATAATTGCGAGAAAAATTTATAACGAAATCTTTTACCAGTAAACTCTAAGATTGATTCTTACGGTTCTAGAAGGGGAACATAAATAGTTTAGGTGATTAAAAATTCTCTTAACCTCATCAGAAACCATCTCGATTAACAAAGAAAAAAATCTGATTTATTTCAATCGTTTTTTATCAAGACATGTTACATTTATGCGCAATTAAAAACTGAAGAGAGAATTTGAGCTCCATTAACCTCCTTTAATAAGAAAAAAATTGTAATAAGACCATTTTAAGCATTCTTAAATGCATTCTACTTTTTTTTATAAATAAAAATGTAAAGTATTAAAAAATTAGAAAACTTTTTTTATTAAATCGATTTTTTAACAGATCCAGATAAGAAGGGAAAAATACTTTTAAGATTACAAAATAAATACCTTATAAGAGTATATACAAGAAACAGTGCTCATACTTAATCGAATTAGACCTAATTCTGTATTAAGTAGTTTTTAATGAATTGAAAGTTTACAACTAAGAGTAAATAAATAAGTAAATGGAAGGAAGTAAATAATCTGTACGAAAACTTTTGCTTCATATTTTCACTTAGCTTTAATCAAACAGTTAAAATCAACAAAACAAATTTGTAAACTTGAAATTTATTTTACTCCGAAGGCCAAGGATGAGAATTCGAAATAATTAGTCAAGATATACACAAAAACAAGCGTATATTAATAGAGTTCCATATAAAATTAACCTTGTTTTATGTATCTATAAGACAAAACTTTTGAGACCATACCTTTGTACAAAGATTAAAATTACTAAAAATGGAAAGAAAATTACATTTATCTTTAACGTTAAAAATATCAATATGAAGAAAACACCAAGTAAAAATTAAATATTTTATATTTTTAATTTACCAAAAATAAAGGTAAATAACATAGTAGAAATAGATAATACAGGAAGCAAAACGAAAAAAAAAATTAAATATAATATGTAAACATTTACACAGCGTGTAAAAGTACTAAGAGAGACACAAAATTAGACCACTATCAAGTAAAAATCAAAATAAAATTTATACCAAATAGGAAGAAAAATACAGCAACATTCAAAGAAAGAAAAAAATATGATCTTCACCAACTAATCACAAAACAAAGGATATCTGGAAAAAATTAAGCTACAAAACTAATCGATAATCTATCTGGACAAGGAGATTGAAACCATTACATGTGCGATAATAAAGAAACAGCTATCATTCTTCGGGCATCTTATCACAACACCGGAAAAACAGAATCATCAGGAAAAAATAAAAAAGTTATGGGACAGTAAAAGCAGCATAAAATAGATCAAAAAGACATGAAGGAACTCGAAATTACAATAAAATATTCGGAGAACAAAACAGACAAAATCAAGAAACTCCACAAGATAAACAGACCAAATTATGAACAAAACTGAACGAACAAAAGGAAGGATGATTTCAGACGATGAAAAAAAAATTAAGATCTGATAGAATGAAGAAATATTGGCCCGATAGTAAACTGAATAAACCTGTCTATAAAAATTGACTAAAGTGATCCCATGAAATTAAAAAATAGTGTTTTAGAGCAATTTTTAAACCAAAAAAATATAAAAAATGATTAAAAAATGAATTATTCTAAATACCAAATGTAGTATAAAATGCTGTTACATTAAAAAACATATTTTCAGCTATTTGAATAAATTTTGTTTATTTAAAAAAATTATCTTGTAACCTGTGGATAACCATTACAGATAAAGCACGATTTAAAAAATTAATAAAAAAATTGTAACTTAATTCGATAGATTGATATGACATGCAGTAAAACGTATATTAAATAAAAAACCAGTTCGGTTTCAGAAAGAGGATGTACATAAGGGACTCATTTTAAAAGGCAGACTTAAGAAAAATAAATCGATGAATATAAATGACGTATCTAGAGCTGGAGGAAAGGACAACTCTAATTTAAAAACGAGTGCTACAAGGATTTCGTCTGTCCCTCATTATTTGTCAATTTGCATAAACAGGAACAACCGGACAGAAATACCATATAGGAATTGAAGGAAAACTTTCAATGTGTAGTTACTATCTAAGGGAGAGAATAAAGATTCACATAATTGTTTCGGGGGAAACTCGACATGAAATGAGAATCGAATAATGAATTAAATTAATTTATTTCTAAGCATAAAAACATTCAGTTTAAAAATGAAAGTAATGAAAATTATTCATAAGAATAAACGATAATAGATCATGATAAAAAACAGGATTATGGAAAATTAAATATTTATAAATAGGGATAAAAATACTAGAAGGGGGAAAATTTTATTGTTTAGACAATAAAATAACAAACTATAAGTTACTGAAGAAGCATACTGATTCATTCAAAACAAATATAGATCGGCTTTTACAAGCATAATCTAAGAAACTGAAAGTTAATTAAAAAAAACTATGTATTTACTTCCACTGTAGTGCCTTATAGTAATAAAAAATTGACAAAAAGGAAAAGAAATTGAGCTTTAAAAATTATAGAAGGATGATGATAAAAATTAGGTGGAACGGTAAAATAAATTTAAATGAAAAGATCTTAAGAGCAATGTTAATGCAGAAAAATTTGTAACAAAATCATGTAAAATGAATTAAGATCACCTAACTAAGACAACCAGATTTAGTACATTTGGTAATGTAGAGAGACGTATAGAAGATAAAAACTTTAGAAGAACAAAAAAATTGGAATGCATAAAATAGTTAAGTAGGATGTAGACATGACAGTAAAAAATTAGCAAAGGCAAGAAGGAATGGAGAAGAGGATGAAACCATCAGCTGTCATAGAAACAATAAAAAAAAGGAAAAGAAAGGTTGAAATAGTTAAAAATTCATAAAACTGACATTTTTACGAGTGCGGGTTCTTTTTGGAAAAAAATTCATTAATATTACTACCAATAAAATTAGATTTTAATAACATAAAACCCCACCTTAGGTGGATTTTTATATATTCCAATCCTCTTCCAAATGAAGCACATTCATAATAAACTCCACTCAATATCCAACAATTAAGGAAAAATAATTAGAGATGCAAACAATTTATCTGAGATATCATATTAAGTTTTTCAGTTTAAGTTAATCGTTTCTTGAAGAATAAAGCTCACCCACACACATGTTTTTTTTGTCTTCAGTCATTTGATTGGTTTGATGCAGCTCTATAAGATTCCCTATCTAGTGATAGTCGTTTCATTTTGGTATATCCCTACATTCTACATTCCTAACAATTTGTTTTACATATTCCAAACGTTGCCTGTATGCACAATTCTTTCCTTCTACCTGTCCCTCCAATATTAAAGCGACGATTCCTTAATATGTGGCCTATAAGTCTGTCTCTTCTTTTAACTATATTTTTCCAAATGCTTCTTTCTTCATCAATTTTCCGCAACACCTCTCCATTTGTCACTTTATCCACCCATCTAATTTTTAACATTTTCCTGTAGCACCACATTTCAAAAGCTTCTAATCTTTTTTCTCAAGTACTCCGATCGTCCAAGTTTCACTTCCATATAAAGTTATGCTCCAAAAATATACTTTATAAACATAGTATAAACATATACTTTCAAAAATCTTTTCCTGACGTTTAAAATAATTTTTGATGTTTCTGATTGAAGGCTTGTTTCGCCTGTGCTATTCGGCATTTAACATCGCTTCTGCTTCGTCCATTTTTAGTAATTCTACTTCCCAAATAAAAAAATTCTTCTACCTCCATAATCTTTTCTCTTCCTATTTTTACATTCAGAGGTCCATCATCGTTATTTCTACTACGTTTCATTACTTTCGTTATGAATTTACGAAAACACGCACGAACGCACGCGCACACACAAATGCGCGCGCACACATATTTACATTACGCATACATGTTTACAGAATTAAAGCTTTATTTTTTAAGTATTTTAGACACAAACAAACAAAATTTTGATAAATACAATAAACCAGGAAGAGTAGCTAATTTTTTATCCGATGACATCAAGAAAAGACAAGACATCAAGAGGCTAAGTTCCAGAAAACATAAGTCACGGTTTCTATGTCCATCTAAGTAATTTTCATTAAGTATAATATTTCATCTACATCTGAAAAATTTTTTTTTTTACATTTTTGTTATAAATTCTATTTTTTTAATGTTGAAAAACTAAGATTTAAAAATAATAGACCGATGAGCTGTAGAAAAAAAATTATAGATTGATGAACGTACAGAATTCAAAAAATGAAGAATAGTAGCCGATTGTATAATTTTACAACTTTTTTTCTTTTAAAAATATTCGAATAAAATTTAATTTAGTTCATCATTATTTTTTTTACAAAGAAAACATTTTCCATAATCGAATAAGATAAATGTATAACAAAAAGGTAAAAATACTAATATTTATTATAATAATAATCTATAACTAGAATTTTATAAGGTGAATGATAAATAGTAGATATAAACGAAACCTTATGGTAAATTTGTAAATCAGCAAAGGTCTGCATACTTGTGGTTAACAATGGGAACGAACGTTAGATCGCGATAACTTTTGTTTAAGTGGTTCTTCAGATAGCCTAAACGTGACCACGACTAAATCAGGCAGCTATTTAATAACCAAACAAGCGATATTTTTTCTGACCCGACGTAAAATTAAATGAAAAAAAATGATACGGTAAATTATGTAGATATCCGTATCATATTCAATGATTTAAAAAATAAAAAAATAAATAAAATTGGAGATTTTGTTGTTCAAGATAATAAACGTCAAAATTTTAGATAATATCCGAAAAAAAATTGTTAGAAATGTCGGTTAGGAAATGAAAAACTTAAAAAAGAATACTTAAGTAAATTTAATTAAATTTTAAACAGCATACTTTTCAGTGCACCATACAATATATTTCTGTAATTATGTTTTGGATTTTATGCGTTCCAGTAATATTACGACAATTTGTTATAAATCGAAAAACGTTAGTTAGGTTTTATTCTACAATTTAAAATGATGCAGAAGATATTTTTTTAATAATAGTATATTATTAAGATTTATTTAAAAGTATTCTATTTTAAACACTTTTAACACGTATATATAGGACTTTTCACTAATTTAAATGCTGAAAGTGTTCAAGTAATAACGTACAAATATTTTTTTTTTTTTTTAGGTGTATATTTCAAAACGGTTTTATTATTATATAAATATTAATATTTTTTTAAAAATAAATTTTTCGCAGTATAGAGCGATTCGTTAATTGGTCGTTGTGAATATATATCTTTCAACAAATTATAGAAAAACAGAACAATACTCCCAAATGACTTGTTAGGCTGATAGCGAAAAAATAGATGCTGGAAAAAATATTTTTTTCCACACCCTAACGAAGTACAATCTCCAAAAAGAGATTAAAAACTATCATAAAGAAATAAAAACTAAAAGGTTTGTATCATATATCTCATAGCATCAACCTTTCTAATGATAAAAACATTCGAGAACAGTAACAGAAATTAATTTAGAATAATACCCGTTATCAAATATAATGATAACATTTTAACGCTATACTCTATTTTGGTTTTTATCATATTTTGTAAAGGTGTTATTAACAGATTACGTAAATAATACAAGTCACTTTTTATCAACTCTGAAGAACTAATTCGGTTTCGCTGTGTTTTTGGAAATAGAAAATCTTAACAAGAAATAAATCTTGTCAGTTTTGAACAATCTTCAAGTCTTATCACATAAGCAGGATTTTCATGGTAATATTTTAACTAGAATGATTCCAGTTAATTATCATTAACTAGTTAATTATCATAAAAACGCCGATGTACCACAGGAAGGAAATTGGAAATTATTTTATAATGTTTAATACTTCTGATCTACTAGTCACAGACAAAACTATGACAGAAAATATTTATAGATGATGTAGCATAATAAATTATACACAAGTAATCAAGTGTAGTTCAATAATTTAAAAAAAAAAGAGTTGAACTTCGATTTAAGATTCTATATGAAATTGTGAATGAAGGCAAGCGAAGAGTGTTTTTATAATCTAAACTGTTTGTATCTAATGTTCTCTGATATTTCTTTTCACTCTTTAACTTCCCGAATAGGATTCAGCGAAATACGAGTATATAAAAAAGTTGATTACACAGTTTTCGGACTTTCCTGACACGCGGCTAAAGCCGTATTCAGGGAAAGTCATGCAAATGTGGGTTGTTTCTGATGCGCGGGTTACATACACAACTTAATTTAAAATATATCATAATTTTACTTAAATATAATATTTTTTCGTTTATTTAATCAATGATTCTAACTAAAACGCTCGCGCATAAATACCTTGTTTAATTCAACAAGGTATACTTTGAGTGGGTATGGCGGTACTAGCGGTGATCCATCGGCACTGACTAAACTAATATAATTTCACGACTTACATAAAACAGATTTTGCTTGACACACCAGGTACCGAGTCAACCGGACGATCAAGTTCGAGACTCACCCAGACCGAATTACGTTTTACACTTTAAATATTATTCATTCATTTAATTATACCGCTCACCTGTGACGTCACAACGTATCAGACGACTACAACAGAATTTTTTGTGGTGGGAAAGCGATTTTACAAAAACACCTTTTTTGCAAATATTGTTATTTTTTAATTGTTAACAAAAGTGTCCAAGAAAAATATGACCTTAAGTAGGCGAAATCTCGAATTACTGACGGTGACCTTACTCTACAGCCACACCCCCTTGACCTTTTAAGTTGAAAATTTACTGTCATCATATATGTCCTCATATATAGAAGTAATCTGACCGATTTTGGTCAAAATCGGTCCAGTAATTCTGGAGATATAAGGTGATTTAAAGGCCAACACCGAACAAATGCACATACAGAAATTAACATCCAGAAAATTTCCATCCGGTTTACTGGGTTTCTTAGGTGTCAATATATCATGATACGGTGAAAACCGCATGTGCCCAATTACAATACTTTGCCTTCTAGAGCTACAGTTCTGCTATTGCGCTAAGCGAGAAAGTAATATTTCTTGAGACAATAACTTAGAAAACTCGCGTGTGAAGACGGAAGAAATTAATTATAAGTTTCACCAACTTGTATTAGATTTAGCGGAAATATAGATCTCTACATAAAAAAAAGTTCTCAAGCCGATTTCAGTATAGAGGATTCAACTGCGAGGAATAACAAGGAATTAAAATATTGAAGTTTACTACGTTTTCAATACAAAATGCTTCGCGCAATCACAAAGTACATTGAGTTTTTTAACAAATGCAGGATTTGCAATGTATAAGTTAAACTTAAAAAACTACTCAAATTATTATGAAGAATTAGATCTTTTTACATGTTATTCCATACAAAATACGACGCTGATAAAATATTTAATAATGAAAAAAATTAAATCAAAATCTTAGAAATTTTAATTATAAATAAACAAGATTTTATTTTTGTTTTACAAAATTATAATATTTTTAAAAAAAATGGTTGGTTACATTTGACAACCTGGTTGTCCCATAATTTTATTATAAAATATATTCTATTCCATTCAGATAAAGTTTATGGTTTTTATTTTTGTCTTTGAAAAGCAATATGGAAAAAAGCAAAGAATAAAATCTCCATACGCAAATAAAAATTTCAGGATAATGGAATAAAATTGGTAAAACGTTTTGATATTAATAAAAAACGAAATTGTCTTCCTAAAACAATAATAAAATCTTATCCGAGTAGACTTAATAAAAATGAAGAAAATAACAATCAACCGAGTTATGTATTTAAATAAATATTATTTTACTAAAACAGATTGGAAATGATAAAAAAATCAAAAACATGAAAGATTAATTTCTGACCGAATTTTTATAATATTCTGATTTTGAACAAGCAAAATGGAAAAAAAAAATGTGCAGCTAACCCTTTTTGTTTAGTGTCGAATTAGATAAACGAAATTGTAATTCTTTTGAATTGTTGAGAGTCCTTTTCCGCTTTTATTAGTTTTATAATTAGCAGTATTTCTGAAAATATTTCTGTATTTTCTTGGGTTAAAACTTGTTGTTTTTTAGATGGTTATATTCAACACAATCATATGCCTGATAAAAGTAACGACGTACTGTGCGATTGAGTCAGATATGATGTCAGAATCGTTTACTATTGGTGAAAGCATTAAAGTAACGCAATTTATATAACGTCGGTTTATTCCGACGTATTCAGTCGTGTGATTGGTAAAAAATGCTGAAAAACCCACTTTCGATGCCAAGATATATATATATATACGTAAACACTAACGAATAGAACGTAATATATTCTATTTATCCCCTCATATATTCACATATTACATTTATATAACAGTTTTCACTTACCAACAATCTTTAATAGTATGTTCGAGCGCTTTCGGATTAATAATCCATCCTCAGGAACATTGATACATTGATGTGTTATAATTACAATTATTTACTTCACATATCATTAATTATACCAACTTGAAATTTAAAAACAAAATTATAAATATAACAACTGATCGTAAAAGGTAAGATATGTAAACGTTAGTCATGTCAGTATGAAGGTCTTAATTGTTCTATATGATAACAATTGAGACCTTCATACTGAAATGATGGATAACGTTTACATTATCTTACCTTTTGACGATCAATTGTAATATTTATAATTTTTGTTTTTAAAATTAAATTTAGTATAATTAATGATATGTGAAGTAAATAATTATAATTATAACACATCAATGTTCCTGAGGATGGATTACTAATCCTAAAGCACTCGAACATATTAAAGATTGTTGGTAAGTGGAAACTATTATATAACAATACCAACGGGCCATGATTAATAAAATTCATTCACATATTTACATATTGCTGTTTATTGTTAATCATAAAATTCAATTTTTCGTTTTATGAATAAGCTTATGATTAAAGCACTAATTAATCTAACGTCTAATTTGGTAGTGGGGCAACCATAATAAATATTTCACTTCATCACTTGGATTACGATTGCAAATAAATTCATCCTGTAAGTTTTGTTGATTCGGTTCTGACGTTCTTGCGTTATCCACCGAAATCGAAAAAAGTACCATAAACGGTCGCACGGGAAAAAATTATATATAAAACATCCAAATCGAAATCGAAAAGAAAAAAAGAACTATGAAAAGACATTCAAAACTGAAATTCGTACACTCTTCAGAGATAATATCTGCAGATACTGTATTTTGTAATTAATTCGTAGATTAAATTATTAAAAAAAAAACTTATTGTAGTTTAGATTACGACGTTTACACATGGCAAGAATTTAAATAGGTTTTTAACAAATTAAATGTTCATTTATTTCATATTACCACCATATTCACCGAAGTAAATTCAATTCTGTAATCTAGTATAGTGGAAATTGTAGAATAGAGTTACGTTATGATGGTAAGAACAAATGATACATATAAAGATACGGAAAAAATTGAAGAGAAGTAATGTGACGGATGATGTAAACACTATGGTGGAGACATATGGTCCATGAACACTCTTAAGTACTCCCAGTAATACTCAGAACGCGATCCACATGCGGCCCTTCTCGAATAAATAAAGAGTTCTGTACATCTTCCAAACGGAAAAAAAGAAACAAAAACCACTTATGTTATTCAAAGTTATAAGAGAAAATAGTAAAAACAATGATTTTGATTTATTTACACTTTTTTGATATATATGTAATAAAAAAGTGAATTTTTATCTGTACACTTATAGTTTACATACATGTTTTTTTTAAAATAACTTTTCGAAGAAAAATATGGTATTATTTTCTGTAGAATGGTGGGAGAAGTGGGTGGGGACGAAAATGAATTTTCTTTAAATTTTTGAGGTATGAGGAGTACGAAAATGCCATTCATTTAAATTGTGGCTTCCTTATATATTATTTATTTGTTTATTTATAGGCCTACATATAAGATTCTGTGGCTCAAAAATCTCTAAAACTACAAAATCAATTTCATTAAAATTTAGATATGTTGTAGTAATGTATCTGAAGTTTTGCACGTGAAAATTTGATAAAGATTGGTCGAATCGTTCTTGAGTTACGCTTAATTTAAAGTCGAAAAAATTTGAGGGTGGCAAGTTAGAAGCGTGCTTCGTTATGATGCTGCATGTTGGAAGCTGACGTTTATTTTTTTAAATATAAGTGTTATAAACAAAACTAAATTAAATTTGTTGTCTGTCTGGGTCCTTACTCCATGTAAAAACGTCAGAAAATTTTATTGAAACTTAAAATATGAACTTATAACACCAATGTCTTAACTTAATCGGAGTTCATCCCAGTCATCATGAATCGTCGAGTTTTTTGGCATATATTATTGTAATATATATTATTGAACAAGATCACGGGTAGAAAATTGAAGCTAATAAATTTTTAATGATATTTTTATTAACCATTTTTAAAAAAATAACGGAAGATTTACTGATGTAATTAATTCATTGTCGATAAATTCAAAGAAAAGAATACTTCAAAGGAAAAGATTTCATTAAAAATAGGTTTTCTGTAATAAAATGTTTAAAAATTTGAACTAAGATTCTACTTTATCTAGTAAAACTTGTGTTTTATCATTTAGCCTTACAAGATACATTTAAACTGCTGTTTGAGATTGGAGACATTTTACGAGGTATAAATAAAGCAAACAGAATTTTTTAACCATTATTCAAAGAATTAAATTTTAAAATATCAAATCCATTCCCGTTCAGAAAGAGTTGTTTTTGTGATTTATTCGTTGAAAATATGATTTAGCAAAAGAAAAATAAGATTATAAGAATTAATATAAATACAAAATAAAACAACGTTCAATCCGTAGAAAATATTTTCGAAATTCTTATATAGATTTTTTTTCAATAGTAATAGCAGATATCCATTTTTTAATAATTTTGTCACAAAACCTTTAAAAACAGAACATAATTTATGGTTAACCAATAAAAGAAAACAAAAAGATGATTCTGACAAATCAACCTGCGTCTAATACCTATAATCTTTACTATACTATATTATATTAGCTTTAGTAGGCGCGGAGTTCACGCTTCCGCAGTTTCGGTCAGCTAGTTTGAGGGAATCATTTTAGGATGTATGTCCGTTTGAGGCTTACGTGAAGGCGAAATTTTATTTGTATTTTACTGATACAAATGTCTGCCGAGGCATTTACATCGGTGGCATCCCGACCGAGGTCTGGCTGATGATTGTTAGATGTTAATCAGTTAGAGGATCTAAAGACGACCTCCAGTAAAGCCCCTCAGGGCTTGGAACGGAGGGGGTGGTGTGGCAACCAGTAATGTCACAAGGTGGGTGTCTTCCCACTACGGGGTTGGGATGCGTCTATTACCTTAGCGAGATCTATATTAAGTTTATTCCTTTTGTATTAAGGATACGATTATCAAATCTAATTTTAGGTGATAAGGTATAGAACGACTACGCCTAACTAAAATCATAATTTTCCAATATCATTCAGTAAAACATTCGACCATTTTCATTTCACAAAGAATTTCTTTTCTCTCAAGGAAAATTTCCGTATTTTTTTAACTCTTGTAGTTGAAAGTTTTCACAGAAAAACATAAATCAACAAACATGTAATTAATTATCAAATACATTAAAAAATCAGTAATTTCTAACTTTTTAGTACGAGATACATTGCATTAAGATAAAGTACTTTAATTATTTAAAAATTCCACTTTTACATTTCAGCAGTTTTTATGTATAAAAAAGAAGTATCAGTATGTCTGTTCATTTAAATGGACTGAACGCTAAACCGATTTCGTATAAATTAAACGGTGAAATATATATGAACGGATAACAATTTGACGGATAGAATTCGTTTTAATTAGCCCTTTAATTAATCTAATTTATTTAAATTTTTTAGAGTATTTTCAGAGTAGAATATATATAACATGGTTAAAAAGTAATAAAAAGGAAAGGAAAGTGTCAAGTAACATGCACAGTTCATGTGTATAATATATAAACATAGGAAGAGTTTTTGTACGATGAAAAACTTTAAAACCCAGTGCATTAAAACCTTTTAAACCCGACATTAGAAACTATACAGAGCTTTATGGAATCAACAATTAATACGTTAAAAGTTTATAGAAAGTTTAGTTTAACTTCAGAAAGTTGAAATATTTTACTAATGCAACAAGAGTGAGCGTGGCAAACCTAATTGTTACAAAACTTATAAATTGCTACTGTGTACGTATTTTATATACTTTTTTAAATTTATTTATTTAGGACTTTTTCTATTCATACGTCTTTCCTAGCAAAAATGGCCTTGTGTGAACAGATGTGCCCACTCAGTCTCAGTGGAGTTTCTGGAATTTATATAAAAGCAACAAGACACAACAGGGAGCTCTTTTTCACTATTCTTTACTAAAGAGAAAGAGAGTAAGAAAGAAAAAGAAAGAGAAGAGAAGAAAGAAAAGAAGTAAAGTATTATCCAACTTCCAAATGCCTTCCACTTGAAACGACTCTTACAGCACTTTTCAACTTGATTCAGTCCTATACTGTTTCAATTTTATACTACCACAACTTCTTTCATTGTAAATAATTTTTTTTCCATATAATATTTTTAAAAGTAAAAAGTGTAGTATTTTTTATATTTATTGTAAAATCAAAGTAATGGATCTGAGTAAATAAATCTGAGTATCCAAAAAAAACTTTAATAAAACGGATAACTAAGTTAATTTTATATCCATACAGAGAATTCCTAACGCTTAACCTAGAGACCATTAAGATGTCAGGGAGGTTACTCTCCCTAATTAATGTTATTCCTACAATAAACAGCTCCTAATCCATTATTTAGACTAGATAAGTTTCTCAGAGATACAGCTAATCTTTTTTCATACATAAAAGTATAATCAAAAAAGAAAAAAGTTAAAAAAAAATACTTCCTTTAATTGTTAAATAATAATGATTATCAATAGATACATGCAAATCTATATAAAAGTGAATATATTCTTATTTATATGTTAATTTAACAAAAGATAAAAACATACGTACTAGAAACTAAACAAAACAGCGTATCTGGATTTATTAAAAAAAAAATTAATAAATAATAGAAACAATAGGTAGCTGAGAGATCAGGCTACAGTTATCCTTTGAAAAATCGGAAATAATGTCCAGCATCAAAAACTACCCCAAAAGAAAATTAGCACAGATTACGGAAATCTTAAAGGAGTGTCAATATCTAGAGAAATAAAAGAAAATAGTACGGATCTAACGGCAATTGAAAAGGGAAGAAACAAACTGGATAAATTATGTAACCTGACTAAAGTTACTTACTAAAACAACTCTCTAAAAAGTGTCAAACTCGGACATTTCGTCACATTGGTGAGGTCAGTAGTAGTATAATAGTAGTGTATGGAAGTGAAACGTTGCACTTTACCGTTTTAGAAACGTTGAAGAAATAGATAGAAGAACAGTGAAAACAATCCTAGGCCCCAAGAAAACAACTGAAGGATGCAGACTGAAATCCAACCAAAAACTTTATGAAAAAATAGAGTATATCGACAAAGCAATAAGAAGAAAGAAATTTCTAGACCATGTGTACAGAAAGACAAACAGAGACTAAATAAATGAATATTCATTAAAATCTGGGAACAAAAGAGCATTTATTAACATACCTATAACAAATGAAGAAAGAATTATGGAACCTAGGAGTCAAACTATAAGAAATGAAAGATAGAAAGCTAATTAGGTAAAAAGTACACCAAGTAGAGTTTTAAACGGTGAGGAAGGGAAAGAATCACACCAAAATTAAACGGTCGGAAGAGAGATAGATCAAGCAAACATCAAGAATGAAAGAATATTGGGAGCAAAGTGAAAGAAACCAGAAGTGATATTTGCGTCTGTAATTGATCTAACCACAAAAAAATGTTAAACAATAAATTATACAAAATCGTTTCAAATCATTTTCAACTGTAATGTAATTACGCAAAGGATAATTATTTAACAATAGAAATATACATTTATTTTTGGTTTTTTATTTTTGTCAGTGGTTTTGGAAGGTTTTCCTTTTTAAGATTTTACTTTAATAACCCTTTAAGTTAATATATTATTAGGCTTTAAGTAGTGTGAAGAAAAATATAATGGAAAATTATTTTCTAACGAAATGCTTTTTCTACTTGTTTTATTTACAAAATGATATTTATCTTTGAGTGAAAGAAAAAGAAAACTTAAAATATAAAAAAAAAGAAAGCTGAGGGCTAGAAGGGGTAAAAATAATGAAAAAAGAAAATAGAAAGAACCGGTGGAAGAGATTTAAAAGTTCCAAACGCCAACTTGATATGATATGGCAAAGATAAAAAAGAATAAAAAAGAATTTTAAACGTTTCGATTAAGAAATATAATATTCTAAAATACAGAATATCTCTTACAATTTTATTAATTCGGGAGTACAATAAAATAATTTTTTTATTTACCATATTGCTGTTGTATTGGAGAATTGCTTCTGACATTTTTTTATCCGGTAGGCTACGAAAAAATTTTCATTTATTATCTAAAATACTACCAGAAAGTTGAATATTTTATTAAATTTCTATATACTCAAACGGCATCCGAATAGCAGATTTCTGTTTCAGTGATTAACTGAAGAAGAGATCTCTATTTTTCTATTTTTTTTTAGAGAAGATATCTCTACTTTTTTTTCTTACTTTTAGCAGATTATTTAATGTTTGGTGTATTCTCGCTTAAACGGTAAAAATATAGGCAGTTTTTGTTTAATATATATTTTTAATAAACTACCTTTTTTATTACTATTTTCCTCACCTCTGTCGAGATGTCTGAAATTTATTATTTAAAAGCAGCAATTTTAAAAACTGAATAAAAAATTAAAGTATAATTAGTCTTTTGTTAGAGAATGTCAATTAATTAACATGCATTGAAACGTATTGAATATCAAAATATCGCAATGAAAATATTTTTCATTTTAATAAACATAAAAAAACCGAAGATTGAAATAAAAATTTAGTGAAGGTGAATAAATTACTTTTTACGTAGGATAGCTTGATGACATTCCAAAAATTTATATTTTTTCATATCATCAAATAAAAAGATTTTAAAGCTATCTTGCAAGCGAGAAGGACGGGTTAATTTCTTAGCTTAACAATAAAATGTTGTTTG
Source organism: Lycorma delicatula (assembly GCF_047948215.1). Taxonomy (NCBI): domain Eukaryota; kingdom Metazoa; phylum Arthropoda; class Insecta; order Hemiptera; family Fulgoridae; genus Lycorma; species Lycorma delicatula. The sequence continues at coordinate 93,612,314 of NC_134459.1, read as the reverse complement.
TACGTCTATCGTCGTAGATCGAGACTAATTGATTAAACTATGCAGTAATTTTAATCAAAAGGGGCCAGCATATTCGTAAATATTTCAAGTGAGAAAAGCTGATGTTTAAAAGGTTTCAATCCTAAAAATTACATGCCTACTTTTTAAAATAAATTTATTCTTAATGATTTCATATAAATACTTTTGTCTTATTTGTGTTATACTTTATGAAAAACGGGATGATTGACTCACTTTAAACTCAATAAAACCGTTCAATTAGTTTTGTTCTAACCAATAAATAGAATGCAAATTGAACTCATCTTAGTATTTATTTACAGAAGTTACATAAATCATTTATAGAATATTACAAATATTGCTTGCTGGAGTTATAAACGAATCCCAGAACATTTACGCAGGTATACTAGCTGTCATAGATAAGGTGACTAATTCGTTGCAGCTGAATAAGAAATTACCATTCTTTTTTTGTCTTCATTTGGCTGGTTTGATGCAGATCTCCAAGATTCCCTATCTAGTGCCAGTCGTTTCATTTCGGTATATCCCCTACATCCTACATCCCTACAATTTGTTTTACGTATTCCAAACGTTGTCTGCCTGCACAATTTTTCCCATCTACCTGTCCCTCCAATATTGAAGCGACTATTCCAGGATGTCTTAATATGTGGCCTATAAGTCTGTATCTTCTTTTATTTTTCCAAATGCTTCTTTCATTATCGATTTGCCACAACAGCTCTTCATTTTTCAATTTATCCACCCATCTAATTTTTAACATTCTCCTGTAGCAATACATTTCAAAAGCTTCTAATCTTTTCTTCTCGGGTAATCCGATCGTCCAAGTTTCAGTTTCATATAAAGCTACGCTCCAAACATATACTTTCAAAAATGTTTTCCATAGTAATAAATTGTAAAAGTAATATCTTATTAAATAATAAAAAATAAAAAAAATCATACGCAGAAATGTTCTTCTCATGTTCGTTTTACCTCTACCCACCATTTTCGATTATTTTTTAATATAAATATGTCTTAAGAACGGATTGCGATATTTTAATAAAATTTGTGTTCACACGTTCTCATCCACATATAGAAATTAAGTAAGTATGAAAACGTCTGAAAATTGTAAAATGGCAGCCATTTATATTTTATTCTCCTGGTATTAATAATTCAGAATGTGAGATATGTTTGCATTTCTCGAAATTTCATGATCCAGAAACCCCGCAAGAAAAATAAAGTGGAGGAAATTTTCGAACGAATGGACGAATGTACGTGTGTTGGCGTGTTTGAAGCTTAATAATCTTTGAATGGAAAGAAATTTTACGTAACGTCTTAGTGGTTGTACATTTTCCGGTGGAATTTTTTTTCAGTTTCTTTCATCTTACATTGCAAACGTATAAAGATAAAAAGGAATTTTTGAAAGGTGAGTTTTACAGGTGGGAAAGCAGAAAAATACATTTTTTTTTAATTTTTAAAACTTCTTTTAGTTTGTTTAAAGATATAATGATAATTTTACAATAAAACTTCATCATAAATTACCCTCCCCCCTTTAACCTAAAAAGACCTGATAGGAAACTTTTTTCATGTTTAATTATTTTTGCACAGTTTGAGAATAAATATCCAATGCTAGAGAAGCATTGAAATTTTTTGCCAATAATGGCAGCTACTTTTACGGAGCCAGTAATGGCTCCGTAAATATTAGTTTTATCAAACAATGTTTTATTAGATTATTAAACCTTTTACTAAAAAAAAAAAAAAAAAAATATAGAAATTTATTTGTTCAAATCAATCAATAAATAGCTAAATATGGGTAAAATTATTAAGGTGAACCGCAAAATTATAATCATTTTTCTGCCTGTTTTCAAATCTAATTTTTGGGTTCCACTTCAACAATTTCAGTCATATCTCAACTGATTTGAAAAAAACGAAGTCATTTTGTGCAAAATAAATTCCTTAAATTTTTATTTAATAATGTGTTGGATTAAAATTAATATTTACAGAGTTATTTATGATTAAAAAATGTAAAGACCGCCTTTTTAGAATTTTTAAAGGTAAAATTATAAAAGTCATTAACTTTGTACAAAATCTTGTCGGACACATGTCCAACAAATTTCATTAAAATATCTGATTGCGTTGTTAAGAAACAAATCTTTATTTAAAATACATAAAACACCAGACAGAAAAAATATGAGGGTTAGATAGGACATTCTCTACATGAATATTTATTTTTATTTTCATATCTGAATCAGTTCTTTAGTTTGGTCAACATCTTACAGGATACCCTGAATAGCTATTGCCTGGCAACAAAATGAATACCATGATTTCCCCTGTCCGATGGATTCAAAAATCAAGCCAAATCTATAAATATAGGCAAATTTTAAATAACTTAATAACTATTTTCATCGTTCTAAAGTTCAATTTTCGATAACCACTACTACACAAAAAGCTTACAACAAATTTGTTATACTTTCCTGGTAATGGCAAGAGATTTTGTTTTTGAATCCAGTATTATGCTGTGATGAGATTGTGCTCCCTGGATGGTATTGCTTTGTTAAGACAAAGCAATACAAAAAAAATTAAAATAATAAAAAAATATTTTTTAGTTTTGATCGGATTCCCCACTACCAATATTGTACCCAAGGTATTTTTTTGGCGGCCACTTGCACTATTACTATCCTTAGGAAAACATAAAAAAATAAGAAGAGATATAATAAAAAAAAATCGGTTAAAAGATATACAATGAATAAAAATATATTTTTTTCGATTTTAATGGAAGGGAAGAATTTGGGGGAAAAAATTTCTTTAAAATAATAAAACAAGCATGTACGCACATACTGAGCTTAATATAAAGTGGGGTTGTTTGCAAAATGCTTTTGAAAATTGATTCCAAGAAACTATTTTTCCCACCCGCTGGAAATATTAACCCCAAATCTTTATCAACATATTGCCCTAAATAAACGAATCTCTGTACAAACTTTCATCAAAATTGATTTATCCAGTTAAAAGTTATTAAGCTTCAAACACAAACACGTACATACGTATGAAAATTACCCCTACGTTTTTTTTGTTGGTTTTTGGGGTCTATGGGTCACAAAACATCGATAAATTCAAAGAAATCCAAATCCAATTTTTTGACTGATTATCATACTTTCTTTATTGCAGCATAACTCTACAGCTATGATGGCAGAAAAGTAAATTAAAAATGGCGAAAACTACCTCTCCACCTCTTTAAATTTTGTTCAAAGTTTAATGCCATCAATGGATGTAGAAAGTTTTGGACTATTTTGAAATAATTTATGTTGATCCAGTTCGATATTAATCAAAATACAGGTCGTTATGTTATATATATATATATATATTCATTCAGCTTCCGGAAATTTTTTGTGTATTTGGATTAAGGGAGTCTTAAAATCTCAAAATTTCCACAACAAAAAAATCGTTAACCAAAATTTATATAGACCAAATATAAATTTATATAACCAAATTATATATAGAAAGGGAAGAATATATAAGATGGAATCATTTTATTGAAATTAAATACTACAAGTTTTTGTAAATTAAATACTATAAAAAATTTTAAAGGTAAAAGAATAATTAGAGCAGAAATGATTACCTCTTCTAAATATGGCAATACGTTTTACAATTCAACAGAACATGTATCGCATCTGATTCTATCATTACACTTAAGTTTTGTTATAATATTGTGTTCGTATTTTTTAAATATACCTCAGTTATATACTAAAATAATCATTTAGGATAATAATTGTAATAACTACATAACGCAACTTAATACTTCAAATTATATTAAAATTAAAAACTTTATGAATAAAAGAACGTGTCTTGAGCGATTCATAATCAACGCCCAACATAAACTACTGAAGTTAGACTGATAAAAATTTGTATTCACGTTCTCCGTTTAGTATGAGTGAACAATAAGAAAGGATTTTTTGAAATTCCAAATTTAAATGATTAAAATGAAGTATCGACGAAATTTATTATTATTTTTTTAATTTCTCGGTAACAAATGTAAAAACTGTGTAAAAATGTATAAACTGTGAAATCTTCAAGTGAATATCTAACAATGAATTTCTAGATTTTTATAAATTCAACCTTGAAAAAGATGAAGAAAGTAAACAAGTATCGAAAAAAATATTGCAAAATTTCCCCAAACTCGACAATACTAAACGAGATATTCACTTGATTTGGGCTTACAAAAACTCTTCAGATAAATATCTAAAATCCATTTTCGGGTTTTTAGAATTTTAATATTTTACAGAGTAAAAAAACGCAAATCGTTTTGTTCAATTTTACCGTTTTATACCACTACTTTTGAATCTTCCTTTATGAGATTTATAATTTAAGTTTATAATTTTTTTACGTTTGTAATTCTGATAATGTATTTCGCGAACGAAGCCGCAACGGGAAATCTAAAAAAAACAATTAATGGTTCCTGCACTGACCAAACTGTTGTTCTGAAGAAATTAAAATACACTGATAGTTTTTATAAATCGAACAGACTTTAATTTTTATTTATCATTATTATTCTTACAAGTAGGAGTTTAATTAACGCAGGGGGTCCGGCAGCCAGAGCCCCCGGGTGGCTAGACGAGAAGTGCGTAAAAAGCGAGCCCTGACCGATTAAAAATCCCTCCTATATATATATATATATATATATATATATATATATATATACATATACTAGGAGTGTAAAATGTTATGTTATGTTATGTTATTATTGTATATATATATATATATATAAAATATATATATACATATAGCATCCACGTACGGCTTCGCCCGCACTTTATGGTTGCTTCCCTTTACCGTCGTGGTAAAGGGATGTATCATAATGTGTGTGTGTGTGTGTACATATATATATATAATTAAAAAATGTAAATAACTTTCAAAATTCTAAACAACTTTTTCTCTTGATTACTTTTCTTTAAATTTTACAAAGTATGACTACTCAAACAAAAGTCCTTAAATTAAATCAACTTGCAACGCTCCTTTAGCTTAAAACTCAATCATTTGAAGGGGAAAACCATCTAATATTTCCCATGGGAGCTCTATATAAAAGAAGAGAGGGAAGGAGTGTCAGAAAAGAAATCAAATTAAGAAAGAAATACAGCATCAAGTGCATGAAAGCACTTTAAGAACTGATAAAAAACTTTCAGAATTATAGTCTATTCTAAAAGAAAAAAGCTGCTGAAGTCATGAAAAATTCAGGAAAATCAGTTATAACTAGTATTATTATTATTATTTTTATTATTATTATTATTATTATTATTTAAGAATGCATTTTTAATAAACAACTTTCTATATCTCTTTATCTTTCAAATTCTTTTAGGAAAAAAGTTCAATCAATATTTGAATAAGAATTGTTATCTCGCTGCTATATAAAAAAACGTTTTTTTCGTTGGTTCCCGATAACCGCGAAAACTGCTCAATCAATATTTACATAATTTTAACTGTAGCTTTGTTATGACCTCCGAAATGTTTATCACAGTTCAAACTTCACCAACATTACTATTATATAAAATATAAATAAAAGAAAAATATAAATAAATAACCTAGAACTTTTAGTAAATATAATGTCTTTGTCAATACCGACTTCTTCAGACGGTTATTAATGAATTTACTAAATTTAATGTCATCGTCTATAAAATATCAATTTGCATTATTATTGTAATATATATAAAAACAGTTTAGTTTGATAATAAAATAAAATTAATAATGAATATTTACATATTTAACAGCTGAAAAGTTGTTCATCAAAATTAATCTACTTCTTTCGGTAAGTTAAATAAAAGCTGTGAATAGCGATAACTCTGAGAGCAACATAATTACTAAAAAATTATTTCTAACTTTTGAAGTTCTGTATTGCGGGCAAAGCAGCGACAGGTGATGCTAGAGTTTCTATATTAATAATACATTAATATAGAAATTATTTTTAAAGTAAAGTTTTTTTAGGAATTATTTTTACAGTAAATAATGTTTTTTCTGTAATATTAAAATAAAATAGTTTGAAAACCTGCTGAATTGCCCCGATTCTAAAGAAACCTTTAACTTCCAGGAAGATAATCGAAACTCCCAAATTTCCTAATCACAAAACTCAGAGGAAATAAAAGAAATAATAAAATTACTTAAAAATATTAAAATATGTGGAGAAGACAGTGTAGTTGTAGAAATGTAAAAACATAACAACATTGAACTGAGCGAAAAACTGGAAAGAATCTAAAAAAATCTGGGAAACAGAAAGAATTCCAGAATATTATAAAAACACTTTAATACATCTCCTCCACAAAAAAGGAAATAAAACAAACATCAACTACAGAGGAATTTTGCTGTTGTCAGTCCCATACAAAATTTTGTCCAAAATAAATTGTTAAGTAAAAATACAAGCGACAATAGAAAAAAAAATTGGAGAATATCAAGATGGTTTTACATCTGGAAGAAGTTGTGCAGAGCAAATCTTTAATCGAAAAGAAATTTTATTAAACCAAAAAATTAAAAACCCAAAATTAGTTACAAATTTTATAGATTTTAAGAAAGCCTACGAATCCATCCACAGAGAATTTCTACTTAAAATCCTTGAAGAATTTAAGATAGATCCCAAGACAATAAAAATTATAAAAGAAACATTAAGAAACACAAAATCAAAAGTGAAATTCTTTGGAAATCTCTCAGAACCATACTAAATTAAAACTGGTGTAAGGCAAGGAAATGGACTGTCTCCGATCTTCTCTAATTGTGCCTTTGAAAATGTTATAAGAAAATGGGAGAAATAACTTAGAATGTTAAACACACACTAAAACATAAAAATGGGCACTTTAACAGAATTCATAAATACATACACATTCTGGCCTTCGTAGACGATATTGTAATTTTCGTAAGAGATATAGGTGAGGCTAAAATCAAAATTCAAAAACTAAGCAAAATCGGTCCTCAAATTTCTTATGAAAAAGCTAACTAGTTTTCCAAAGACAAAGGGAACAGAGCTCAAACCCTAAAAATTTCCGACAACAAAGAAGTAAGTAGAGTTCAAAAATGTAATTACTTGAGAGAAATCATAACACCGCATATAATTGAAAAATATGGGATGAATAATAGATCACGAAAAATGGAAACTGCCTATAATCTCACGAAGAACATTGTAAAGGTAGAAAAAAGAATTTTAAGAAAAATTTACTTTAATATGAAGATAGAATTTACAAAGTGAAAAGTGAAAAAGAAATTTACTAACATACAAAAAAAAACAGGGGACTTAATCCGGAAAATAAGATTACAGTTTTACGGATATTTATGTAGAATAAACAACCAAAGATTGACAAAAAAATATTTAATTTCTATATAAACAGAGCCGCAAAGACCAATTGGTTTAAAGAAGTAAAAACAGGTCTAAAAACATTAAATATTTCTAAGGATCTGTGTAAAGACAGAGACAAATCTAGTAAAGTGATTCGAGAATGTAAGTTTCCAGAGAGAAAGAAAAAAAAGGGTATAAACCTGAATAGATGGACTGAAGAAAGGTGAAAACAACAGAGCAAAAGAATGAAAGCCTTTTTAGAATAGAAAAAGAAGTCAGAACTATGTAAACGTCATCCGTAGTGGTCGGAATGAAAAGAATTTAAATAATCAGTTAAGCAAGTATTAAATATAATAAATAAAAATAAATAAATAAAATAACTAATGAAGCAACCGCTTTAAAATAACTACCGTTCAAAAGTTAAATTACACGTTTAGAAAATAGTTATTAAACAAAATGTTTTAATTATTGTCATTTGTACTAGCTTCAAGGATAAAGCACTGAACAATTATATGTGCACGATACATAAATCTTCTATTATTAAAATTTTCTTCTTATTTATAGTATTTATAAAATATTATTTTATTCTATATTTATTTTTATTTTTTAAATATTCATTTATAAGTTTTAGTTTATTGTTATTGTAATTGTATTCTTACAATTGTTATTTACATAAGAATATTTATATATTCTATTTTAATTTCTACAAAAAAAGAATTTGTAAAAAAATTTGTTATTTGGAATACATATTTGTTGAAGTTGAATGGGAGAAATTAGAAGCGATTCTGATTTCCGAAAAATATTAAACACATTTTTGCTAAAAATAATGACATTTGATTATATCCGTTGTTAGTCAAAATTTGATAAAAAGATAAATATGTAACCGACAAAAAAATTAAAATGGTATTTGCAAAAATATATTAGCAAAAAAAAATGGAGAAAGTATAATCTAAGTTAAAAATTCAATTCACGGGATTATTATTAAATGCAAATTAACTTTTTATTTATGATAAATCACGAGAAAAATGACATTTTGATAAAATTAAAATTTCGCACTGAATGAATATGAAAAAGTTACTTTACTGTACCGCATACGGTTTTTGGAGAATGGGTTTCATAAGCAAATGGACGAGAAGAGATGTATATAAAATGAAATTCACAGAAACTCTCTCCATTTTGCATATTATTAAAATTCATTCCCGTTAACACTCGGAGCAAACCTACTGGATATATTTTTACACAACAAAGCAGTTATATTTATTTAAATATTTCATATAACCTTGGTATAACAAAATTATTATATTTTTTCACTTAAACTTAAAGAAATAATAAGAGGTCTCTTTAAAAACTACGGTTGGCTGTAGTAATATATAAAAATATATAAAATGTCTTAGAAGGATTTGTTAACTGGCATAAATTAGAATCTAAAATTTGAAAATTAAAGTAAATTTAACAATTAAGACAGTAAAGTAATTTAAATAGTAAAGTAAATTTAATTGATAAATTTATTTAAAAATATCTTTTTGTTATTTAACAATTCTCTCGTGCCGCGATTTTTAAAAGAAACTGTTCGGTTCAAGATTTTTCACTGTACGACCTTTGAAAATATCATTGGTATTTTAAATTATTATTTCATAAAACTCGTAAGAATATCTTTTAAATTATAATAATGGTTTTTACTTCTATCAGCTCAGAAAATCTCGGGTGCTATACTTTGGGAAATATGAAATTCGAAAAAAAAGAGATAAATATTTTTAAATTTATAGGTTAATTTAAATTCTCATTTTTTTCAGCAGTTTCATTCGTTTAACTATTCATAATTTAAATACCTATCGGCATAAGAAACAATAAAGTTAATATACGAGTAAAACAACATTTCTCAGAAATCATCACCAAAAATATTATAAATTTTAGTCATTTTAAAAAGTATTAATTACTAACTGGATCTGCTTAAAATAATTTTATTTGAAGCAGATGATACTTTTACTTTAAACTTAAATGAAACTTGAAACTATAATGTACTGTTCCAAAGACTATTCAAAAAGCCTCTTACAAGCAATATGTAATTTTAGAGCTTAAATATAAAAAGATATTTATTGTTACGATTATACGTTTTATAAAATTTGTCATACTATTCTGAATTGTAAAGATTTATTGCGAAATTTATTTTTAGATATATCACGTTCTGCTTCATCAAGATTGAAAATACCCAACTTTCTATTTTAGCAACAAACATCAGGAATTTAGTGTTCTTTTTTCTTCGACTAGCAGTAAATTTTTTTGGGGGGAGAGGAAACGATTGCGTTACTTTGCGTCCAACGATTAGTGCTGCTTTAATGGTGGAATGAAATATTTTTATAATTCAAACCTAATTCGTCAACCTAACCAGTTTAGCTTTGATATAAAATGTTACCTATAATTTAATAATTGATTAAATGAGTATTGTGATGTAAACACTGCAGAAATTATGAAAGAAAAAGAGTTTTTAATTAAGAACTGTTATTTAGGCTTACTGTAATAATATCGAACTGGTAATCTTTGGATTAACCTTATTCTGAAAATTGTTTTGGCTTTATGTTTATATGAATTAAACGACTTTTTTTCTTTTGTGTTTTGGTTATGTATTACACACATACATACACACACACACACACACACACACACACACACACACACACACACACACACACACACACACACACACACACACACACACACACACATACACACACACACACAAACACACACACACAGAGAGAGAGTGAGAGAGATAGAGAGGGAGTGAGAGAGAGAGAGGGAGTGAGAGAGCGAGAGAGAGAGACAGACAGACAGACACACACACACACACACACTATTATGTTGTTTAACATTTTGGACTGTTTTCAAATTCAGCAATAAATCTAAGATTTTATCGACTTCAGATTTTTGATCTGTTGACCTACCATGAATCGATCAACAAAATAATTTTAAGGCCGTATGGTATTTAAAAAAAACTTAAATAAAAAATTGTATTTTACCATAAAAAAATGAATGTATTTAAAAAGCAGAAACATTGAAGTACACGTCTTCTGAATTGGTATAAGCATCGGTCTAAACATGCGCATTTGTATTCAATCTAATACATTTGTATTTTTAATGTTTGATTATAGCAACAACAAAAATCGTTTTAATTCCTAAGAAGATGTAACAATAGTACAGTCAATTTGTATTTTTATTTGAAAATCCTTCCATACCGATTGATGTTTTTTCCATATGTTAGGGGTGATGAGGGAAGCTTAACTCCAGATTTGTAACACCCCCCATAGATTTTTGAAAAAATCAAAAAGGTTTTTTAAATGCGTTTTTCTCTGAATCTGTGCATTTTAGAGAACAGTTTTTCAAACAAAAAATGTAGAGGACATTTTCCTCTACAATTAATGTCTTTGAAGTTATGCCGTATAATTTGAAATTGAAATACTAGATGGTGCTGAAGTTGTAAAAAACTTTTTTTTTCGTTTTTTCCCGGAAAAAAATGGTTTTTCGTTTGTATTGCATTTGGAAAAGTTGTTAATCTCAAAAATCAGACAGATGTTACAAATCTGGAGTTAAGCTTCCCTCATCACCCCTAACGTATGGACAAAAGATCAATCGGTAGGTAAGGATTTTCAAATACAGCCTATTTTGATGACAAATTGCCTGTACTACGTTTATTTCGATTAGGAAATAACTTTTTAATGATTTATTTGTTTATTTTATATTTAGTTTAATAACAGTGGTTTATTTTATAAGTTACATCGTTTACGTTGTAATATATAGACAAAACTGTAAAAGTTATTGAATGATAAAAAAAAGCATTAAAAAATGTTTACAGAAATATAATAATATATTAACTAAATTTAAAATGATGAATGATTCCCATCTATAATTTATATATTTGGATTAATGTAACTCTAAAATGTATAAAAAAATCCTTTTATAACCAAACGCAATAAAGCTAAACGTTGTTATCTCGACAGATATTCATTGAGCTTGTTTACATTTGGCTGTCGATACAAAAAATCTTATCAATAATAGTTCTGATAAAGCAGGGAGAACATAGAGTTATTATTTAAAAATGATACTTTAGTTGCATCGATAGAAGACCGTAACATTTTTCTGAGACTTAATCCTTCGGTAACCAAGGGTGCTTGTATAATTACTTGAAAAAGTTTGGGTATACATGTATTACGAGAGATGTGTATTTTATCATCACAGGTGTGTGTATTATAGTAAACAAAGTAGTGATTGATGGTACATTGTTTATGTGATATAGTGCGTATATTCGAGAGTAAATTGGTGGAACGATAAAAAAGTGAAATTGATATTACGGGCTTCCGTGGTGCGAATGGTAGCGTCTCGGCCTTTCATCTGGAGGTTCCGGGTTCGAATCCCAGTCAGGCATGTCTTTTTCACACGCTACAAAAATTGCCATTCATCTCATCCTCTGAAGTAATACCTAACGGTGGACCCAGAAGTTAAAAAAAAGAAAAAAAGGGAAGTATTCTATTATCGCGTAATCATTTTAATAAACATTCATGGACAAAAACCTCATTATTATACTAATATATAGTAGTTTAGTATTATTATACTAATATATTATAGTAATATATTAGTATATATTACTTATAATCATGATGGTCTACCGAACGCAACGTCATTATTAGAAATTCGTTTCTGATTAAAAAATTTCATTTAAAAAAATTTGAATTTTAAAATTAGTTAATCATTTAATAAAACCAATTTTAAATTATGCACTTGCACGAAGGGAGAACTCCACTCACAACAATGCAATAACTTTGAATAGTCTCTCTATAAACTGCAATTAATTAAAATCAAGTTATATAGTAAGTAATTTTAAATTTAAATTTATAATACTTCAATTGTTAATTTAATTTCTTAGTTTTATTCGTTTAGTTTAACTTTGTGTAATTAAATATTTTAAAATCCATTACCGATTTACAACAAACAATTAATTTGAAAATAAATAACTGAAATTTAATTAATCTAACATCAAAATCAATAATTAAATAAAATTAATTTATCTCTTCTTTTAATTTTATTAATTAAATTGCTTACAATTATTTAAAGAACGAAAGATTACTTGTCGGAATTGCAGTGTGTTACGTAAACAAAATAAATATAATAATTGTTAACTATAAAAATAATTTAAGGAATATAAGCAATCTAAATTATCCATAACAATTTATGAAATCTCTTTATAAGAATTATAATTATACTCCAACGATCTCCGTGGTGGAGTGGTAGCGTCTCGGCTTTTCATCCGGAGGTCCCGGATACGAATCCCGGTCAGGCATGGAATTTTTCATACGATACAAAATTTACATTTCATATCCCACGCACAAGCTTCGAGCTTCTGATGTATAATTCATAAAAAGAAATCGTTTTTACAAAAAGTGAAAGATGTAATATTATATGGCAAATCATAATCATTTTATAAATATTTAAAAAAATTGATTCAGTGGACCCTAGCTTCCATAAGTGGAAAATAATACACACTGACAACAAGATTAAAAAAAAAACCAAGTAATTTATATATATATATATATAGAGTATATAGAGTTTCAGTTTTACTTTTAATTTTCGTCATTGAGTTAACTATATGGTGTTACTATGGAGTTACTTTACGGTGTTCAACTTTAAATAGGCCCACCACTAGTAATTTATACTAAATGTATATTTTTGTTAAAACGCGTATACTGATGTGGGATGGGTAAAATAATGTGGAAGATGTTGGCACGACTGGGACTATTTATTTCCTGCACATTTGAGTATTGCTATTCTGTATCGAGCATTGGCTTTTGAACAAGGTTTGCGTAGGGGTGTTTTTTGTTAAAATGTAGTTAACTATTGAAGAAGGTGTATCCGTGGTGGAAACTTATTTAGAAACGAAATCTCATGTTGTGTGTCGGCGAAAGTTCATAGAGAAATTTGAAAAGTAAGCACCAACGAAAATTGTTATTCAGAAGTTAGTTAAAAATTTCTTGAAACAGGTTCGGTGGAGACCAAAAATGTGCCCGACACAGATCAGTTTCAATGACACCGGTCATACAGAACATTAAAGCGGCAGCTAGAAAATTTCTCATTTATCTTTGTGGAGACTAAAAGAAGATTTTACTACGTTCAGCCCACACTGCAGAGAGGAGAATGCTGAAATGTTATCCGTATCGATTGCAGGATTTCCATGAGCTAACTAATGCTGGTTACGCTAAAAGTGCTCATTATTGTTACTAGTTCAAGAACATTATTAGAGGCAACACTGGCATTTTCTCTCTCCGGTCACGGAGGATTTCTTGTCTACTTACATAGGTTTAAAAGAAGGGAGCTCCCAGATTGTGTGTACTGCGGTCAAGAGGACCCTCCCTGCCACATCTTTTTTGAATGTGTACATTGGGAGGATCTAAAATCAAGATATAACATAAAAGAGATTACCCTGGAAACTACAACAAAGTAAATGCTGAGAGGTAAAGAGGAATGGCTGAAAATAGAGGGATTCGTCGCTGAAGTTGTACGAGCAAAGGAAGTGGATTACAAGAAGTGGGAGGATGTACTTTAAGACGCGGCTACTGTGGCAGGGCCTGGGAAAGGCATACACAGCCGGGCCTGGTGTCCTTGGCTTTATCGGTTAAAGGCAGAGGCTAGATGAAAATAAGGAATAGATCCGGAACCGGTGAGCCAACCTGCCATGACAGACGTAGTGCTGGCAGGGGGGGGGGGGCTTATTAGAGTCGCAAGGATACTCTTCTGGCTGAGTAATATTTGATTGTTGAGCCGGCCCAAGGGAGCAAGAGAACAAACAAACACAACAAAAAAAAAATTAGATAAGTGTTTACCACAGATGAAGCATGGTTTCAATTTGGTGGGTATGTTAATAGTCAAAACTACCGACCCTTGGGTACTGTAGTAAGGTAACTCAGTGACTAAAATTAAAAATAATATATATATATAAAACAATAACCAAAAATAAATAAAGTCTTAGTTTTTCAAATACTAAATCATAAATACAAAAAAACAATTTATATTTTAGACTATTGTGCTTGAATAAGTCTAGAATTTTAATCAAAACTTCGTTTAAATGTAGCCGATGTTTTTTGTTTGGATTTATTATTGTCTAATTTAAAAAAAAAATTATTTACTGTATTTTTATAAATTTGGTAACAAAATAAAATTAAAGATAATACTAAAACGTAGACAATACATTGACTTTTGATTTTCATTTTTATAAATGTTAATCAACAGCCAAGAAAAATAATAAACAACTATTATTAATTACGATTGTAATACTTCAGCAATAAATCTATTAATTAAAAATTGCGTTATTAAATTTAACGTTTTATGGTACATATAGCTACACTAACTAGTACACCTTTTAGTTAATTAACTAAGATAATTTTAGTATAGATTTCACCAAGCGTCAGAATATTAGCATTTACCGTAGGGCTTTTTAGTTATGTATAACGTACTATACTGTATGTTTTACTTCATTTCTTATAAATGTCTTGGGAAGAGCAATTACCGGAAGTTATGAAGTTTCCTTCTCAAAGGATTGTAGATAGACTTATAAATATTATAAAACGTTATATCAAATTAGGAAACAACATTTATTTTCCTTCATTATAGTCATTACAAAAAAAAAAGTAAAAAAATACATATAATAGTAAAAAAAAGGAAAAATAAATAAATACATTAAGATAATTTTTTTCTATTCTAATGAATTAATACTTTTGAAAGAGTTCGTAAAGAAATCATTAGTCTAACATAGGATTACAATATTGTTATTATTTTAAACTGAACGGCTATTTAATATTTATATTTTAAAATTAAGTCTCTTGTCTAGCGCTGAATATATACCTTACCGGCAATGAACGAAATGTAGGCATCGTCGGTATGCCTAGATAATGTCGACATGCCTGATGATTTTAAGTAATGTCGTCATTGTCGACAATGCCGAGCAAATGTAGGCAATGTTTATAATAACCAGAAGGGTAATTATATAATATTATGAACTTACCTCCGATTTTGATGAAATTTGGAATATACCTTATTTAGGACCTAAGTTATTTATTACAAGTGAAATTTCTTCGTTCACGTTACGTGAACGTAACGTGAACGTGTTACGGGAGTTACGTCCCTCGTGACAGATACCGTTACAACAAATTTCGTAATTCACCACTGTACAAGTGTAATATATATTATTTTCAGACTAAAAGATTAGTTATTGTATAAAATTATGGACTCAGCCTTCTAGTCGTCCAGTTTAATATTTAAGGATAATTAGATGAGGATAGCGAGCGAGTTAGATTATGTTGATATCTTACGAAGTTCAGTACACGGAATCTAACCTAACCTTAATCTTAACTTTTACCTAAACCAACTAAACTTAATTAAATTTCACTTAGATCACGTTATTTACTTCCTAAATAATGTATACTGTAGATTTACCAAAACCCACGCCTTAAGCTTGACCTAAGTTAATGTTATTGAATCATCTCATTCTTAACTTAATTTCAATGAAACAAAATTATTAAATTATCATTTATAGCATTTTTCTCGTGAATCATACAAGAATAAATTATTCTTCATGAGAAGACATTGCCTAGAGCACTTCGGGCATTGCCAAAAATTTCTAGGCAATGTCAATTGATTTTGAGCAATTTTGATATTGTCTAGGTATTATCGTCACGGTATTTAAAGCTTGTGTAGTTGATTTACCCGGTTGGAATTCCAACTGATATCTTTAAAGAATATTATGATTAGATAAGTATTCCTAAATCCGACTAAAAACAAGTTTTTCGGAAACTTTGGAAAAATAGAGTAATACAAGCGATGAGATCAAATTAGAGACTGTGATTATTAAAAACTGGCAAATTTGCCATTTTACAGGTTTTTAAGTTTTATTACAATTATTTTTAAATAGGAGTATTATTCTAGACACTTGAAAAGAATCAGCAAATCCGATCATAAAATAAATGTAAATAAGGCGTAAATGTAAATAAGTAAATAAAGGCGTCTTAATTCCTTCATAATTTAAAAGGGGACGACGTCCGAACCGTAAGAATTCTTACTATTAATTCTACCATCATTAGAGATAATGTCGTATTCCGTAATCATATTAAACGATGTAAGAAAATCATCATAAAATTTCACAGTTACAACAGATATAAATAAATATGTTTAATATTTTATTACAAAAAAGAAAGGATTTAGTCAGCCAGGAAACTTATCGAAATCATCAAAAAAGAAATCGATAACTGAAAACTGGTTCTAAAATTAAAAATTATTATTTCGTCTATATCTGTGTCACTACACAATGTAATTTCGAAGAAAACTCAGAAGCAGCCGATATTTCGTAAGCTTCAGAAATCTGTAAGCTAGTTCAATTCTTATCGCGTAACTGACTAAAATCATGTACTTATATTTTAACTAAAGAAGGTAGTAGGTACAAAAATAAGACTATTCTGTGTCAAAAGGATCAATTAAATAAAACGTGTTTAGACAGTTTATACTTCATGAAATACTTATTTAAAATAAATTAATACTCATATATTTTTATTAGTTTTACAGCCAATTAATTACTTAATAGTCAATTAAAATTTAATTAATTTACAAAGTAGAAGATCAGATAATTTATTACTACTCGTATTATAAAATATTGGATGAAAAACGAGTCAAAGAAGATAGATACAGTAATACATTATTTTGTTGATGCACGACAGAACTTAACATTCAAGCTCCGACGATAAAATGAGTTGGGTGTAACAGATGAATTTCAAATTGACTATCAAATTCTGCCAAGAATGACAGGTGCGAGAAATAGAGGTTAACCAAAATCAAAGTAAAAAAAATTGTTACAAATACTTAAGAAAAAAAAAATCATATAGAAAAGAATTTCAAAACTCTCGCCAAACAGTAATTATTTTATAATGTAATCATGTAAATGATTATTTAATACTTTTATTTGACTTCACTGCTTAAATCCGCAATGTTAGCTTACATTTACGTTTTTTAATTTTAAAAACAGTAAAGTATAAATGCAAATAAAAATATTTATTACTTACAAGCATCCTAAATATTTTGCGCATCGGCTTATCTGGTAATAAAATGGATATCTGAAAACGTTCCCTACTTACCTGTAACAGAAAACAGAAATAACATGTAATTAAAGAAAATAATATATTAATTCCTAAAATACATTACACTTTGAAAAAACAGAATGGAAACTGTCCAGGACATGTAAGTATTTTGAATTATAAAAAAGCTGAACAAGAGTCTGTCCTCCATGGCGGAGTGGTAGTGTCTTTTTTCCTTTCATCTGGAAGGTGGTCAGGCATGGCGTGTTGAGACACTGAAAATTTCATATCATGTTCTAACGTACAATTTTGTTAATCTTATGAGTCACCTAATAAAAAAATTTAGACGATAATGTGATCTTTTCCACAATATCTTTAAGCAAATTTATTCTATATTAAAGCTGTTACATTTTTCACAGTAAAATATATTAAATCATAAATAAAAAAAAACAAATTCAAATTTATAAAATGAAATGATTCAGTATATCTCACCAAAAACCTGTTACGCTTTTCTAAAATTGATAAAAAACAAAAATCCACTAAACTTTTATAAAATTATTAAACATTTTTTATTACACCTAAGATTCATTAGGATTAATTAAAATTTTGAAATATCAAATTAATAAAAGATAAGCAATGAATATTGGATAACACATTTATTGGAATAGTATGAAAAGAAGACTGCAACTGGTTTAATAAATAAATAAATATAAAATAAGTATAAATAAATAAAAAGATTAATCATAAAAATTTCTGCTGGAAAATCTGTAAAAACGGAAAGATGTCATTTTAAATTATACCGAAAGAAATTTAATAGAGAAAATGTTTCAAATTAATAAAATTCTTAGTTTTTAAAAAAAAAAAAAATAAATAAATAAAAAAGTAAGATGGAAAGTTTTATGTTGAAGCATAACATATGAATAATTTTTTTCTAATGTGTACGTTGAACATGGGGATGATATGTGTGATATGTAAATGAGGTATAATCTTGTATAGATTCAGGCCGACCATTCCTGAGATGTGTGATTAATTGAATCCCAACCACCAAAGTACACCGGTATCTACTGTCAAATGCGTATAAAATCAACTTTCTTTTACGAGGATTCGAAACTCACAATCTTCGACTTAGAAAATCAGCTGTTAAACAACTATCTGCGAAGACGAGTTAACCGCTAGACGACTCCCGTGAGTCGGTGAATAATTAAAAACAATTAACAAATAAATAATTTAAAAAAAAAACTTTTAAGTTCTGCTGGTTGACTTCAGAAAGTCTTCAGAAAAAAAGGAAATTGAAGATTAGTAAGGAATGGACTGTTTATCAATAAATGGATCACGAAAGAAGGCAAAATAATTCTTTTGCAGAAGAATTTGAAGATCTTTTCCCGGCATAGGGGGTTTATCCCATCTACACAATTCCTTAGAAGAGCGGATGTTTTTACCCGGGATGGATCAGTTCAACATTTGTTTGGAGCAGTTAAAATATACGCTGCAACAAATTTCTTTTCAACTACATATTAAAGAGGCTATCGACAACATGCTAAACCTTCTAAGAAAATTCGACATTCTTCTACAAAACTTTTTTTGAGTAATAACACACATACATGTTTCTACACTGTAAACTATTTAACTAAATCCCTAATTTGGTTGTTACCCAGCACTCATAGTTTCCAATAAATGTTTCTATATACATTGGCAGTACACCAAGTATATATAGAATGTACACAAGTATGTATAGTTGTCAGATATGCTTATTTCGATACCAGTGGACCAGGAACTTATAAAAAACTAACAATTACAATTTTCACCAAAAGATCGGGTAATCCAACTTTTTTTTTGTTTAACCTCCGGGACTACGTTAGGTATTGTGCTTCAGAGGATAAGATGAATGATTTGTAGCGTGTGCCATGCCTGACCGGAATTCGAACCCAAGACTTCCGGGTGAAAGGCCGAAACGCTACCACTCGCGCCACGGAGGCCGGCCAGGTAATCCAACTGAGCTTGATAAAAAAAACTTTACTATGTTGACTAATATTATATTGTTAATAAATTTAATAATTAATCTTTGAAGTTGTTAGAAATAATCAATTAATTGATAGTGGTAATACCATACAAGATTCTGACAATAACTACAAAAAGCTATACATATTACACAATGTGTACAGAGAAAATCAACTGATTAACTTTTACAAAAAATCAACAATTAACTTAATAAAAAAAAGTCGTTGTTTGTTGAATAATTTTCAAGAAAAATCTGTTCTTGGAATAACAAAATATACAATCAAAAATATATAACATTCACAATGAAACTTTTATTCAATTGTAGAAAAAAAACCCAGTGAAATTAATTTAAAGTGACTTAAACCGAATACCTGATTAAAAAAACTAGTTATTATTAGTATTAAAACAAACGAAATATAATTCACAAAATAACCAAAAACAAAAACAGAATATATTCAAATATTTCATATGAATATGCATCATACTAAATAAATTTAATAAAATTAATTGAGGTTAATAATTTAAAATTGTTATTATAACCATGTTTTCGTAATATTAATAATACCAGTAATTTTTAAGCATAGCGGGTCCAGCTTTATTTATTTGTTTTTTTCACTAAAATTTAATTCATTTAAATGCTAAATCATAAATATTGTCATAATTAAATGTTAAAAATGATAATTCAACGAATAAATTAAAAAAAATAAAAAATAAATTAAAAATATTTCCTTTACTGTAAAGTTATTCAGAATCAGACTAATCTAAGTTGCTGAATTTTATTAATCGATATATCTTATATCGATTAATAAAAAGGTGAATATGTGAATGCTGAAAAGAAAGAGTAAAAACAATTAACATTTCGGATTATCAGGTAGTGAAAGAAGAAACTATTCATGAGTTCAAACAATAATAGAGAGAACTTTAACGAAGAATACGGTTTTGAAATGAAAGTTATTGTTGGAAAAATAAAAGTAATGATGAGTGAAGATAAGAGATTTGAACACTGTTGGAAGGAAAAAAATTAAATCGAATGAAATCATCTAAGTACAGAAGGAAGGATAATTATCTTGAACGAAAGTTATACTGAGGAGATAAGAAATAGAATTTACAATGGTAAAAAATAGCATTTTGAGGGGGTTCTAGAATTGCTAATAACGAGGAAATTAGTATTAAAATTAAGGCAAAGTCTACAAAATGTTTTGTTTGAAGTGGTGAGATTAAGATGTATGAAGGTTTGAACGTTTTGAAATATGATTATGGCGGAAAATGGAAAAAATAAATTGGAGTGACAGAAAGAAATGGAACAAAACAAAACGTATGTGTGTCGGGGGCTGCATTTCCTCTCAATTCATCACAGTGCCTGAAAATGTTTCCTTTGTTGGTGGCTTCTTATTATTTACCTTGCTGTTAAGCGATTTTTTTCAAGATAGGTGTATGTTTAGGTTTATTTAATTTAATTAAAAGAATAGTGGGATTTTAGTAAAAAATAGAGAAATTTTAACCGGAGGTCCCGGGTTCGAATCTCAGTCAGGCAGGGCATTTATAATACGCTAAAAAATTCCGTTTCCAAATTTCACGGACAAGTTTCAAACTTATGTGGCGAAATCATCAAGAAAAAAAAGAATTGAGAAAGAAAGATATCTAGAGAAAGATGTTAAAAAAAGGGAAATGATGATGGTTTGGTCATATATTGAGAAAGAACTACCTTCAAAAAAAAAATCATAGGAAAAAGAGTAATAGGAAAAATAATTATTTTATCGAACATGATGAGAATAAGCAGTTATGTTCATCTAAAGAAGAATACACAGGATAGAAGTAGACGAAGAGCTGATTCTTATTTGGGACAAGAAGAAGAATACAAAGATAGGGTACACAAGAAAAATTATTTCTTAATAATTCTGTTTTTCATAGGTGCATATTTTATGTAAATAATTTATATATGAAATTAATCCCACATATTATGTCTATCTTGATTGTATAACAATTCGAGGTTGCTCGCAACTCGTAAAATTCATTTTTTAAAGAATTCTACGTTAAGAGGAAAGTATAACAAACGATTTACTAATTTAAGAACGATTCATGTTTAGAAAGTCTGCAGGTACAACGATTAATCTTCAAAGAGAGATTAAAGAAAGAAATTATTGACATAGCATTTTTAGGTTTGAGAAATATTCGATAAAATATGAAGAACATTTTAACTATTTAAAAAAAATATTCATTGAGTTATAGGGAAAGAAAATTTTATTTTAATTTTTACAAGAAGTAAAATACAACGAAAGGTAAACATTGATACGGAAAGGTGTTAGATAAGTATCTAATGTACTCTTTCTTTTCAAGTTTTATATAAAAGATTTAACGAAACAGCAAAAAAAAAAAAAAATGTTTGCTAATTTTTTTTCAGCTATAACTATAAATAAGTTGGAAGAAATATTAAATAATATGGTTGATAGATTCATCATTCGAACAAGAGAAAATTAATTTAAAAATATAAATAAAAAAATGATAATGAAAAATATGCGACGAAAGAAACTTTAAAGCAGTAAAGAGTAAAGATGAACAAGTTAAGGAAGAATAAAATTACACATCGCAGATGGAAGTAAAACTTTTATGATGAAAAGAAATTTACTAATATCAAATGTACATTTCTAAATTAAAAATAAGTTTTTAAAATTTTTATAAGGTATACATTTTTATATAGTGAACATAAAAAAATCTGGTAAAAGCCAGAAAAAAAAATAAAAAAGAGGTGTTTAAAAAAATATAGAAAATTATTTGGGTCAATAGTTTTAAATAAAGAGTTCTTGAAAAGAATCAGAGAATAAAAAGTTTGTTAATTTAGTAATGGCAGCAACGAAGAAGACATTAAGTAAGGGATTTCATTTTAAATAGGTCTTTTGACAGAGTTAGCGATAGGAGTGACGGCATATGACAAATAATGATCTGCATTATAAATGGAATTAAAACTATCTTGAACGTGTTTCCTAAAAATAAAATCAGTCTTGTTAAACAAGTTAAATTTCCGCAGTATTGATAAATTAGGGGAAGAGTATTGATTGATAAATATATTTTATAATTCTATACAAAAGTTAGATTATATCAGTTGAATTTATTTGTAGCTTAAATTTTTGTTTTGGTAAAATATTATATCCTATTTTTAATTAATTTTTTTACAGACTTTTCGAAGAAAAGTACGAGATTACTTTCGTTCACACTGATGTGAATGTGGGTGGGGGAGGGGTGTGAAAATGAATTTTCTTTACGTTTTAGGTACGGGGAGTACGAAAGTATCATTCACTTTAAAATTGGGGTTTCTATATATATATATATATATATATATATATATATATATATATATAAGAAAACACTAAACACAGTTATATAATCATTTAACAAACTTCCAAGAGTTTACTATCACGATTATCTCGTATCATCAGTTGGTGATTAGTATTATAAAAAATGATTAAATAAATAGATAAATAAAAATTTAAACGAAGAAACATAAAATCAGCGCTCTCTGGCGACATGGAAAAAGGTGGTTCTTGTTTTTATGGCATTTTTGGAGTTAAACCCTCTCACGAGAAGGGCGGAAGGAAGTGACGTTGCCTGTCAGACAAGGACAGCGGTTGGCAGTGAAGAAATACTCGGAAATTGGAGGAACGAGTGCTAAACGAGGAAATTGACTTCATGTTGACAAATAAGTGGGACAAGGGACAAGGATTGGTTCCTACGGACGACGGAGTTGAAGGATTCTGTGTTCTCTGAGAGAGATAAAGGCATGGCGTTGGTGTTGGATTTTACCAGAACAAAGACCGGGTTCTTGGAGGCGGTCTATCGGGTGGCGCCGAGAATACGTAATCTACAGGCCAAGGAGCTTTTGAAAGTGGGGCAACTCTTCGTGTGCTTAGAGACAGCAGTGGTATTAAGAGAAGAAGACGTGGCTGACTTTGATCAGAAGATATTTACCTTAATAATTGATTCGATGATTGGTGAGGGTAATATCCCCCACCTAAGGAAATGGATAGCCGATATATTCCTTCAGGCGAAACAAGATATTGTTTTAGAGGAGGGAGATGTAACTCGCGTAACTAGGAAAATCCTTAAATACGTGGGCCGTAGAAAGAACCACATGATAGGTATATGGAAGTGAAAGGAAGATAGAAAGGAAAGTGAAGAATAAGAACAAAAGAGATATGTAAATACAGTAACAATTAACTGATGAAAATAAATATAGATGTAAATGTAAATAGTGTAGATGTAAATACAGATAGTTCTTAATGATTGCAGAAAAGGTATGATATGGTGGCCAAGGAATGTCTGGTCCAGAAGAAGAAAGAAGAGGAGTGAGACACGGGGTGTTTAGTCGGAAGATGATGGTGGAAGGTAAGCTCTCGGGAGTGGGCAGCAAGGGTCCTACAGGATCGCCGCTGCTGGGTATTTCCGGGGAATGCCGGAAGCTGCCACTAAAAGACAACACAGAAGAACCCGTTTGACATTCGCGGTGATGACGGGATACCTAAATAGGTGGTTCCATCATCTTTTGCGGGTAGGGGAGGTTTTGAACTGGGTCCCCGCCTGTGGCGAGAAACCCCACATACCCAACTGTTGGGCGTCTGGTTGCAGATTATGCACCTTTCTTTCTGTGTTTAGCCTCCGGTACCACCGTAAGGTATTACTTCAAATCTGGATTTGAATACTAGATCGTGGATACTGGTGTTCTTTGGTATTGGGAATTAACCACACATCTTAGGAATGGCTGACCTGAAACAGTACAAGACTACACTTCATTACATTCATACATATCATCCTCATTCATCCTCTGAAGTAATACCTTATGATGGTTCCGGAGGCTAAAATAGAAAAAAGAAGAAGAAGAAGAGAGAATGTCAGCTATATTAGACATTCCTTTTATCCTCGTTTTTGTAGGTGGTATAATGTTCTGTGAATATTTTTTTCGAAAGATTTGTTAGTTTTGCCTATATATATATTATTATATTCATTACATTTAATTTTTTAAATTCCACTTAAATTTTCTCCATTTTTTTTATTATTATTTCTTAAATATTTTAAAATGTGGTTATTAGATTTGTAGGCTTTTTTATATTTCTTTTTATCGTAAACATTAATATTTTTTTCTATTATTTGATTTGTATAGTGTATTGCACGAAAATATTGTTAGTTGGTTCTTTATTATTATCTTGCAATGTAAAATAATTTTAATATATATTAAATTATTTGTTTGTTATATTTTTGTAATAGTTCCTTTATAAAACCATTAGATATTGTTATTTGTTTTATAGTTTTTATTTTCTTTTTGAGTTTGTTTTAGTTGTTTTTGTATATGCTCTAAAAATTAAATTTTTCTGTGTGCCAATTTTCTGTGACCATAGATGATTAGAGTTTTTGTGTAATGTGTTGTTATTCATTGTGGGTTTTCTATGAACGGTTGTTTTTATAATGTTGTTTTTGTTTGTTTCAATTTCAATATCTAAATAGTGCAATTTTTTTGTTTTTTTTTCCATTTCATATATAAATTTTAAGTTATCATTACACAGAGTTTATTTTATATGAGTTTAGTTTATACATTTTATTGAGTTTATTAAAAATATTTATAAGTTCATGATTTATAATTAGATTGTAAAATATTTTAATTTTCAAAAAATAATATATATATATATTTATAAGTCTCTATGTATAAAATTTTGTGGCAAAAAATTTCCAATACTACTCGATCAATTTCATTGAAATTTAGATATTCTGTAGCAGTGTACCTTAAGTTGTACATATGAAAATTTTATGAAGATTGGTTGAGCCGTTCTTGAGGTACGTTCAATTTAAGGTCAAACAGATTTAAGCGTGGATCGTTATGGTGCTGCCATTTGGAATGACGCCGTTTCTTTATCTGCGGTATCTGTTGTTAGCAATATTAAACCAAAATAAAACAAAAAATATATTAAAACCAGATTAAATTAACTAAAAATAGATCTTCTTTTTGAAAACAGACTTTTTTATTGCAAAAATCGTAAGATTTTTTTTAATTTACTATGAAAAGTAAGTATAAAAAATTAATTTCTAATTTAATCAACTACAAAAAAAAATTTGGGCTATTATATTATTGTTTATTAAAAAAGAATGAATCACAAAACGATTCCGCACACTTGTTATTAAATGCTTGTTTTTAAATATAAGTGTATGATTTTGATAAATTAGTAAACAGAAGGTAAAGGAGAGACAGAATTACATTTCTGTTAGTTACAGACAAACAGCTTTGAAAAACAGTGAGATTTTTATATGCACATCTGTATTATCAATAATCATGAAGAATTTCCTTTCATCGATAAAAAAACCTTTTCTAATAAATAAAAAAAATTTAAATATTAATTTTGAGTAGTACACACAAAACATTGAATATGAGTCGCGCTAGGATAACAAATGTCTATTCAATATTCGTTAAGAAAAATTTACAATGGTTTTTTCTAAGACTGTATGATTTAAAAAAAAATATTTGAGAAAATTTTCATTATGTTATCACTAGAGAAACAAAAACTGGTTGTGTTGAGATTGGAGATGATTTTATATTTTGTTATATCAGGGAACAACATCTTGATTTTCATTCCAATCAGAAACATTTAATATATTCTGTTCATTATGGAAAAGACAACAGAACAAAATTTGTTTGCATACGGAAAGAAACTTGATAAAGATTACTTGCTTTCCTACTTTTCCGTAAATGGAACAATAAAGGAACAAAGAAACAGAATTGTATAAAAATTTAAAGAGAGAAAACAAATATATTACAACCCGCTATTTGTACTGCTTTTAGTTTTATTAAAAAAATTAAAAAAATAGTAAGATTGTATTTAAAAGAAAATACATGCTTGTCCCCGGAAAACATTTAATTTTAAATAAACACACAAAGGTAATAAAATGTAACAGAATGTATGATAATGGTAGATTTAATATTATGAGGAGGAAGAAATATTCAGAAACTTGAAAAAAAAAATGTTGTACATAATAAATTTTTCAAAAAATGTAAAATAATTAATTTGTATAAAATATTTAAGAAAATATGTGTCAGGTTTACCACAAATAAGGATAGCTTTGTTATTATTTTATTTGTTAAAAACATATCAAATTTCAACAAAAAATAAGTAAGTACAACTGAAAATTCAAAAAGAGAATTCTTAGTCCAATTTAAAAAAAAAACTTTATCCGCAAAATCCAGGAATAGTTTAAATGTAAAAATAAGAAAACAAAAAAGATATAAACAGAACAAAAAAATTAATATTATCACGGGAATTAAAAGGTCCTAATGATATACTAGAATTTCAGGTAAAAAAAATTACTAGATAAAAAAAAAATTTAATTTCCTCCAGAATATCGTGCAGCGTTCTTAATTTAAGAAGGCTGGAAGGCTGTGATGAATAGTTATATGGAAGTAACCCAACACATTACTGCATCATCAAAATATACGTACACACATTATGCAAAATTTTTATTTTTTTGCACTCATAGTGTTTCATGCGTAATCTTGAAGACAGTAATTATGTCTTAGTTTACGCATTCTACAACACTTTACACTGTTGCACAGGCCAAGCTGTTATGATCCCGGGATTCAGTACCGCAAGAAAAAGCACAGTGCGCGTATTGGTTCAGATTAAAACATTTTTGACTGCCCTACAAAGAGGTTATACTTTAATCTATCGTAGAAATGGTGTGAACAGTTTTTTAGTATTATATTACTACATTGTAATGAACACAGCTTGGCATTATTCTGATATTCAAAGAATTTTTATACAAAAAATTACTTTAAAAAATGATTTTCATGTATCACGAAAAAATTGAAAGAATTTTAGAACATGTGTTATGAGTGAAAATAAAGAAAAACTCATATAAACATGACTCCGTAAAATCATCGTTTTCGAGTTAACACTTGTGAAAACCTTTTCCCTGTTATCTGGTTAAAGCATAAAATAATGCCGTACTGAAATTCTTGAATCTTAAATGAAAGAGTAAATTTGATGGCTTCATATGGTTTTTGACCTGAAAAATTGAGTAAAACAGGTCCCAGAATATTATCTCTAGTAATATTTTAGAATTGTAAAGCAGGAAACTGGTATCGAAAACATAATTTTTTAAATTTAAAGTACAATAACTTCGTTAAAATGGCAGTAAACAAAAAAAAAAAAAAAAAAAAAAAAATAATATTACATTTGGAGAATTTAATCTTGAAAAAATTCTTTATTAAGTACGCCAACTGAATGTGAAAAGGAGTTTAAGAAATTTTACTTTTATTAAAAATAAAAGAGGTCGAACCGTACGTCAAACCTAACAAATTATACTTTAAATAAAAAATAAATGAATATCTGAAAAAAAAATTTATTTCCACAACCCATCTTAAAAAATCATTATTTAAATTTTCTTTAAATGTCAAATTTTTTTATATCGGCCTACCCTAATGAGATGTTTGCTTTGAATTTTGCGCCGACTTCAAAAAAAAAATTAAAGAATTAAACAGTATTATCATTTTGCAGTTAGATTAGTCCGTTTGTCACTAAATACATTTATAGTGATTTTTTTTTAATGCAATTCCGTTTTATTTTTTTATAAAGCTTATTTATTTATAATTAAAAAACTTAGAACGTAAGAGAATAAGAATACAAAAATATTAATAATAAATAAAACAAATATATACATTTATATTTAATACTAGCAGAACCGGCAATGGTTTGCTATTGCTAGATTTAAGTATATATATATATATATATATATTAAATGAACACAATTGAAAGTTTGATAAAACATTGACAAAATGAACTTTACGCAACTTCACAAAATTTAACCTTTCCGTTTTCCCTTTTACCCTTTCACCCTTTCCCTTCCACCTTTCTATTTTCCCCTTTTCCTTTTCCCATTTTAATTTTTACCATATTCCATTTCAATTCCCCTTTCCCCTTCTCCCTTTTCCTTTACTTCCTCCATTTATCTTTCCCTTATTTCCCTTTCCCGCTTCCTATTTTCCCACCTTCCCCCTTTTTCCCCTTTTACCTTTCCATTTCCTTTTCCTGTTTTTTTTCTCCGTTTTTCCATTTTTTCTGTTTTCCAGTTTACCCTTATTCCCTTTTTACATTCTTCTCTTTTACCTTTTTCGATTTTTCCCTACCTCCTTTTTCCAATTTTTCCCTTTCTCCCTTTATCCTCACACGTAAATTGGTCCAGTAGTCTTTTAGCCTGTAGCGGACACACATATTGAAAACAATGAAATAGAATAGCGTGTGTTGCTTTTACGTCAAACAAATAACGCTATCTTTAAAAAAAGCATGTTTTCACCTGTCACAGATGTGACATCTTAGATATATATATATTTATATATCTACCTGTACTATTTAGTAGGTATATAAAAACACGCGCGTATTCGAATGCAACTTTGTGCCAAAATTTCAAAGCAATCGGTGAAGAACTTTCGGAGATTTAAGATTTTGAACAAACGAACATTTACATTTTTTTTTTACATAGATATATCTAATATAATATAAAGTTCATGATTATTAGATGTGATAATACATTTTAAATCAATACATTTTAAGAGGATGGGGGTTAAAAGAATCTAACGGAAAATTCTTACAACAAAAACTAGATTGGTTGGTCGTTAAAGTATCGAGGATTAGTTACTCTAAATGTAAAAGGTAAAAAAATATGGAGGAAATAATGGCTATAATAAATAAAATTGAAGATTTATAATGTTAGAAATACGATGAGATAAAAAGCTTAGAGTAGAATAAAACGTAATGCATAAAATCACACGAAAACCTAAGAAATTATGTGTACGAGTACGCAGCTCATATTAGATAAGTGAATGCAGCACTACGTGAAGATTTATAATGTGCTTACAACATGATATTTTAGTAAATTACATAATAACAATGGGATGGATACCACGTTCAAGTAATTGTCCGACACCAGCATAAGTGCAACGAGTATTATACTGCGATGCTAATGACCAGATAGTTGTAAATGGCTGACCGCCACCACCAATAATCCTGCGTTTAGTACAAGAGAAGACAATAAGATAAGGACGTTAATTATTCCAACTTCCAACGATAAAATACTGAAACTGTGGAACTAATACTATACAGAAATAAGAATCTTGTTTTATTCCAAAATATATATATATATATATATATATATATTTTTTTTTTTATTAAAAATTTGAAATTTTACTATCTTAACTCAAAGAAAAATAATATAAAAATTCTTTCAAACTCTAATTAAATTTATCATCAATCTTTATTAAATTTAACTACTAAACCCTAATTAAATTTAAACGTTTCTCGAAATCTCGTTATCACAAATTAGTCTGTTTCAGCTTGTCAAAAATTTGAGCAAGATTAAAAACTAGAAGAATTTATACGTTATATTTTAATAAAAGATGTCTGTTGTTAAGAAAAATAAAAATAAAAAACAAACCTAAAAAAGTAGCAAAAAATATGTGATTTAAGCGTAATTCTTCTCTTTATCTAAGAAATAAATCTCTTTTTTATCTAAGAAATACTTTATCTGACTTTAAAAATATGTTGTTTAACGTAAATAAATAACAGTTAGAACGTATGAGATTATAAAATAGGATCCATAAAAACTATTTCAATTTTATTATGTTAATTTTTAAAAGATAGAAATTTTTAAATAAAGAAAGCTGAAATGAGTGTAAACACCCACCCCCTTTGGTTTAAGCTGCAATGTAATTCTGCGAATACTTATTTAATGGCATTTTATATATATGAAATAAAAGTCTATTTACAGGAATGTTCCTGTAAATCAAGATAAGTTTAAGGTATTTAGGGTGTATTTGTGTATGTATTTTCAAACATAGCAGCTTAACGGCTGAACCGATTTAGACGTATGACCCTGCGTTGGAATCCTAATGTTATCGGGAGTGTCGTAGATTATATGAATATGTATGTTTACACAAATTTAAAAAAAATTATACTATATACAAAATTGTCACCCGCACGCTCTTTAATTATCCTATATTAGTAATTATTCTATATTAAGAGCAATAATTTTTTTTGGCAGTCCCGGTTATTAATTTTTAATATTTATTTCTTGTTTATCGGTAATTATACTGATAAACCAAAATAAAATTGTTTTAATGTTTCTCTAAGTGTGATACCATTTCATGAATTGCGTTTTTGCGTACATTACAGAACTGTAAATACAATTTCATCTATCACCCTTAGCATTAAATAAATTACGCTTCAAAAAAAGTTAAGGGAAAATATAGTTAAAAACTATAAAATTTAAAATTTTGCATGCCCATACCTGTGTTAGAATGATTTCGTTGAAGCTTTTCTTTTATAAAAAGCCTCAGGCACATCCCGAATTAATGTCCAACAGTAGTCGGCTAGCATACTTAGTATTCCATTTTCTTTTACAGCGGCTTTCCATCACCGAAATGTCTTGGTTGAAACGTTCAACGTGTTCGTCACTTACGTCTCCGAGGTTGTCTGAGCATCTGTCACTTTCGTTACTCCAGACATGTAAGTTAAAGTATGAGACTTATTGACCTATCAGTTGGATGCGTGCCGCATGATAAGGATGCTCACATTAAACTTGTTGAGAAAAACTTGCCTAGTAGACTCAGGAATGTGTCCGCAATGGGGACAATTGGACGATGTACATCATGTTCTATATGTTTGTTCAAAGTATGATTTGTTACGCACGTAGACTATCTGCCGGCTCGATATTATCGGGTCGGCGCTGGATCTTCGTGTCAATTGGCAAAATCAGACCGAATGGACAATAATGAGAGTATTATACACTATTTGGCAAAAGAAAGGATAACCGAGGGCATTTAGGATGCCGCCTGGGCCTTCCCGCGTTCTTATCTTGTTTATTTGTAATTGATAAGCTTTTGTTGTTGGTTTGTTTTGTTGTAATTGCGTGCTGAACTCACTTGTACCTTCGGGTAGGTATTAAATTTCAGTTCCTTTTTTTATTTTGTTTACTCAGTCTTGTTTGAGATTAACGTCAGATGTGGGTATTTTCCGTTTGGGATAAAAGTACATTGATGGGAATATCATTGCATTTGCATTGGTGGCATCCTGACTGAGACAAGAAAAAGGCTGGAGATGCCTTTTGCCGAGGTTTTGAAGATGACCTCCCGTAAAGCCCATAAGGGCTAGGTTCGGAGGGGGTGGCGGGTGACCGCAACTATCGCATGGTGGGTGTCTTCCCCTACGGGATCAGGATGTAAGACTAAACTTTTTATTTTAACTGTAATTTATTACTACAAGTCAGAACATTAAATAGTTTTAAAACCCCGATATTTTTTATCTTTTGTACACTAAATAGTAATCTGCATACAGAAGTAACTAGATATTGTAGAAGAATACAGAAATACTAGATATTTCAGTTTTGTTTTAGTTACAAATTTTCCGTAAAATAATAACTTTCACAATTAATAACTATATAAATAAATTACGAGTAAATAACAGATTATAAATTAATTACTAATTTTCTTAACTTCTTAAAATATTTATCAACGATAGAATCTATTCAATATAGATATAATGTAGTCACATTTTCAAGATAATCACGAATGTTTTTTCATAACTGAAATCGAAGTAAATTCTGTAAGTTTGCATTTTTGGATAGTTCAAGGCATTCTAAGGACCCCCAAATGTCCTTGAAAATACTTATATTTGCAAGGGCATTTTGTACGTGTTCACGCACGCACACGCGCACGCACGCACACGCGCGCGCGCGCTCGCACACATTTTTAAAATTTCCAAATCATTTTTTTAAATGAAATTTCCAGAAATTGAAGCTGAAATTTGACATCTAGGTTTGAAATCTAATGTAATAAAATAATTTTCGCGTAATTGTATAATTGCGTAATTAGTAATGAATTTTTTATAGTTGAGAGAATGTGATACGGTAGACTTTGTTAAACAATCGACTCACAGTTTGTCAACAGTAGTAAACTGAATGACGTCGCTGGCTCGAACATGATACGATTAAAGTGTGCTGATGGAACGGAGGGAACTGGTAGACAGTGACTTGTTGACCGTACAGATTGGGCGGAATTTGTCACTGTTTAAATGAACACAGACATTGATTTATTTGCTGTGTTTCTTTAACAAGAGAAAAATAATTAGTTACGTTAATAAACAGAAAAATAATTAGACGAATGTATTTTTCTGGCATTTTCGTCAAGTTTGTGATAGATGAGGAGAAGTATGTAAAAAAATAATTTATTAAAAAAGAAATAAATGGAGAACATGGTTGGTACATCGAACAGGTTATAAACAACGAGGAAGAAATGTAACTAAAGAGAGAGATTCAAAGTATTCAACGTCATTAATAATAAATGGTCCATCGAGAGGTTTTATTTGAACATGTTTTAGCATTTGACAATGCACAGAAAAATATTAATTTTAAATCTTGTAGCGTTTGCAAATGACATCGGCTAAATTAAAAAATGAAAAAAAAATCAATTTTGTTAGTAATTTTATGAGTTCTCAAAAAGTTATACATTTAATTTTTACCCGCTTACAAATAAAAATTGATCCAGGACTGCAGCCTGATATTTTAAAACTAGTAATTGAGGAAACAGTTACGTTTCAACTGTTCAGTTCATCCCAGTTGTTTCAGTATGCAGACCCAAAGGAGGACAGTTTAGTTATAGTGGACTAGTAAGTAATTTCCCTCAGGCATTGTCAGGTTTGCTCACTCCCTTTCGCATCCAATTAAATACATTTCAAAATTTATTGTTATTCAACCCAGTAAATATGAAGGTTACAGCGACTTAACTTCGTGAAAATGTTAGGAAAGCATTGGAATACTTTAAAAACTATGGTCCTTGGTACATAGTATTTAGATAAATAAAAATTATTTACATTTTTACCTAAAATTAAAAAAAAAAAACTGGAAAATTGTTATTTATAAAATGTATGAACACTTTATTCAAGATAATAATATTACTAAGCAACAGTAATATTTACATAATCAATATTATTAATATTTTGCAACAAGCAACAGTATACTGCTAATTCTAAGAATAATATTACAAATAATTATCTTAATAAAAATGTTTTAATTACATAAAAAACGTCTTGGCAATTTCTTCTCATTTTTAATACGTTTTAAAATCATATCTTACATCGAGGGTATTACACCACTAAAATAAATTAATAAAAAGACAATAGAAATGTTTAGGGACTTTACAACCGAGCGAGTCCATTCAAAGGATTGTTTTTGTTAATTAAATTAAAAATTATTTAAATATAACGAAATTAAATAGAAACACCCAAAACACAATCAGTATATCAGTTAATAATTCATAATATCACGTAACCCGGGATATGTAACTTAATTATACGATACTGACAGGTGACGTACTTCAACCGAAATAGTACGGAATAAAGTTAGGATGAAAATTAATACATCAATATTCAAATCCAGGGCATTATAATACCATTATTTTAGTCAGTAAAAGAAAATATGTGATCCATTAATATTTTAAATAATTGTAATGGCTTTAATCTGCACTGATGTAACTCTTTCATTCTCCTGAATAGAAGTAAATACCTCCCCAGAGCGTTATGATGAACAGTGAACAATTTCCAAGAATAATATTCGACTGTATTATCTATAGATCTAATTTCTCACAACCTGATGCATATACCTCGTGTATCTAAAAAAAGACTTGTCTTCAAAAGATGTTAAATCGGATTTTAATTTAGATATTTTAACAAACAATTTAAATGTCAAAAAGAAAAGAATTTGACATATAAAAATTTATATAACTCAACCAAAATTTAATATAATATGCAGTTGTCTATATATTCAGTTGATGTTTCTCTAAAGACAGCTGGACAGTTACGGTGATGAGTTAATAAACTGAATTCTAACACTTCAGTAATATTAATACCCCGTTATAATACTAATACGTCAACTGACACTCAGACTACTGGCATAATATTAGTATGCAACTGTCAAATAGCTGTGATGCTAATACAACTGGCAGAAGATATGTCAGCTTAAATATATCGAAGCCACGTTATCAAAATTAAAATTCAGTATGTAAATAATTAAAGTTACATTAAAACCGCGCTTACATCAGCCATTCTTAAGAATAATATGTATCACAAATCATTCGCGCTAGAGAAATGAGGAATGAAGTGGCTTGATGTTATACTTTTATTCTATTCAATGTAAAAATTTTATGTATGTGAACATTACAAAACAAAATGCTTTATTTTATCGGATAAATTTATTTTTTCTCTAATAGTAAATATTACAAATTGATGAACCATCTTAGGTCCAAAGAGGATTATATTTACTTTTATTATTTAATAGATAAATTTAGGTTATAGATTAATTTAAAATTTCGTGTAAATGCTTGTTGGCTTAATTAAAGATAACTCCAGAAAGATGCAATTGTTAACCATAGTTAGTGAACTTCAAAATTCAGTTTTAAAAAAATCATTTTTACCTTAGTAATTAAAAAAGTTTAGCGAAAATTTTTCTTTGACGAAGTATTTATGAAAAACCGTGTTAAAAATAAATCTAATCGTATTTTTTCTTTTTTTTTCTAATACTGCATGACATATTGAATAGAATTAATAGCGAATATTGGTTGAAATTTTCAAATATCAGAAGAAAAAATTAATTACCGTTCTCATATAATTGAACATTACAAACTATCAGCTTCATTCTTTTACTTTCCTGGCATCATGCTGCAAGATGGAAAGTTTGATAATCAGTTAAAAAATGGGAATCTGCTTTTTTTTGCACCTCTCGATGTTTCATAAAGCAGGGATCAAAAAAAAAACACAAAAAAGAGTTGGAGGTAATTTTCGTACGTTCATGTGTTGGCATGTTCGCAGTTTAATAACTTTTAACTGGATACACCGATTTTTATGCAATTTTGCATAAAAATTTGTATATGTGAGTCAATTTTTGGTAAAAATTTGAGGTGAATATCTCCAGTGTGTAAGGAGGTAGGTAGATTTTTGAGGTAAATTTTATCAAAATTTTTCAAAATTAACCTTACTTTAAATAAAGCCTATTATATGCGTGTCATTTATCTTACCATTAAAAAAAGCGTTTGCCCCCAAATTCTCCCCTTTTCTAAAAATTGAAAAAGCTATCTTTTTATTTACTGCATATTTTTTAACCGACCTTTTTTATGCATAGGTGTAGTACAAGTGACTTAACCAATACTTTAGGGGCAATATTTTGGTTAAGAGAGCAATAAAAGTTTAAAAATATAGATTTTTTTATGTATCATTATTTTTCCGCTAAGTAAGAATAAATAACCGATGCCAAAATGGTATAACAACTTTGTTGTAAGGTTTTTTCTTTTTTACAAAAAATCTTATATCTGAAAATTACGTTAATTATGTTTTAATAAAGTACGTTAAAATTGAAAAGTATAAACGTAGTTTATATTTAGGTGATAGACATATACGTAGAAGATTTGATTATTCTAATTATGCAGAATTTTGACATTCCAGATTTCGAGTATCCAAATAAATCTTTTATAAAATCCTAATGAATAAAATTTATTCCAAAAACATGATAACTTTTGAATTTCTTATACACATAAATATAATAAATAAATTCTATTAGCCATAGTAAAACAAAATGGATAAAGCAAAATATTTAAGTTTCGATTATGTTACGTTCTTTAACTTATAAAACTGTAAATCTATTTTTTTAAAATTATACTTTATGTGTGCTAATTTTTATTCTGAACGTAAGTTTCTCTTAACAAGATGTAGCTTTCTCAAAAAGGACGATAAAACATTTTATAGATATACAGGTTGAAGTTGGATACCTAATAATAATCGACTTCCGCTTTCTCTATAAAGTATACTTCTAGAATGTGTAAGTAAAGGGTGAAAACATTTTAATGAATGATTGATTTATTTTTAAAATAATCCAACATAAACCCTTTTTTCATCTCGAAAATTTCATATACACCAACTAAAGTTACAAGTAATATTATAATAAGAATAAAAAGTTGTTATTTAAATATTAAATTCATGGTAACAATTAAATAATTCACCTTTTTCTTGTTCTACTTTTTGTTAAAGGATCATAAAGCTTCATTATAATCGACCCAAGTCCTTTAGGAATTCAGAGAACTGGGAGTAGGATAGCTATTGTTCCCTGTGGTACACAGAGTTAATGTTATACTCGACGAGTTACAAACATTTGACAATACTGTAATATCCATTTCTCGTTCATCTGAGTAACTTAGGAATTTAATCCCTTTTAATACGTTAATTAAAAGTTATGATTAAAAAAATCTCATACACAATGCATATATGTAGTATATTTAATATATTATATCGGTGCAATAAAACAAATTTATTTTAATTTTAATATATAAAGGAGAGATAAATGTTACAAAGTTTATTTTATGAATAAATGCATTTAAAATGTGTTATATTTACGAGTATAATATCATAAAAACGACTGTTTTATCCACCGGATAAAACTCTTTTTATCTTTTTGTATATTTTTTATTTCATAATGCAGTATATTCCGTTTTTTGTGACACTTTATAAAGCTGCAAACATTCACTGTATAAAATTTTCTTTGATAATGAAAAACCTACAGTAAGTTAACAGAAGAGGTGGCTAATATAAGTCACAATGAAAAGAACAAGCGTTATTTATACAAACCGTTATTGCAAACAACATGAATTTATAATTTCCTCTAGACTTATGCTTTACATGAGATGTTTATGTAATTATACAGAGCTCAAATAAAGTTGGAGTTCATTAAAATAAATGTATTGAACCCTCATTGGTGGCGACGACTGTATTTTCATTGCACTATCACAATGAAATTTA
The DNA here is from genome assembly GCF_047948215.1 of Lycorma delicatula. Classification (NCBI taxonomy): domain Eukaryota; kingdom Metazoa; phylum Arthropoda; class Insecta; order Hemiptera; family Fulgoridae; genus Lycorma; species Lycorma delicatula. The sequence goes on along the minus strand of NC_134459.1, from coordinate 93,575,052 downwards.
GTGAGTTATCAATTGACTACCTAATAGGTAATAGTAAACAAACAGTATTCAATGCAATTTTAACGTGTTATCATATGGTATAACAGGTATGGTATAACAGATATGGTAAGTGTAACATATCTTTTTTTTAATCTCCGGACCCGGAGTCAAGCAATTCATTCCGCAGAAAATGAGATTTCCATGCCTGACCGGGATTCAAACCCAGGTCCTCCGGGTGAAAGGCAGAGACGCTACCATTCGCGCCACGGAGACCGGCAAAGTGTAACATATCTAAAAATAGTAAAATAACTTACATTTTATATTAAGTGCTCTTTTTACCGTAAGTTATTATGCAGTTTATAATGACAAAATAGCACAGTTTAAATAAATGTAATGTTCTACTTCAGCTCATGAAGTTCAACCGGCTTGTTTACACCATAACCAAATTTATCAGAGTTTTATTATAATCTAATTACATCACTGTGTTTATAAATATTAATACACTTTTTATAGCTGTAGAAAATCTAACCAGCTGATTACTACCATATTTCATACTTTTTTCCAAGTCAATTCCTTAATAAATAGTATTAATATCTACTTCAATACGTTATTTAAATTATACCGAAGAAACTTCTGACTAGACTGGTTATAGAGTCGTAACTGTAATGGATATCTTATTTAGTTGGTCTTATTAATCGTTTACGAAGTCATTTGATGCTTTTTGTTAAGTCTGTGGGGTGGGCGGTTTGATGCCACTACCAGTGGGGAAGAAGAAAATTGAAATAGATTATAGATAAAAGAGGATTAGAAATTTAACATGATCGTTCAGTATGTAGTATAAAATTTGTTTCTTAATTATTCATTTTGATATGCAAGCAACATAATGTTTTGTCGTATTTAAATAATGCGGTAAGTTTAATGTTGTGTATTGACGTGTATTATGAAAAATAATGAAAAAGAACAAGATTATTTATATTGAATATAAATGTTTTTATATTCAAAATATAAATAACATTTTGAGTAAAAGTAAAACTTTTGTAAATTATACAGTTCACCAATCACAACTTATTTGCCTCATAGTCAGTAATCGGAAAAGAAATTGTGCTCTATATCATACGTAAGAGTATTTTTGTAAAAAAGTTATTAAATTATATTTAATATATTTCTTGTTATACTTTATACATTTAAAAAGGAATATTATTTCAGAAGGAAGGGACTCGTAGTTACCAGCTGACATAATGTATTAGCATTTGTAAGAGTTATGAAAGGAAAGAACATGTGTGAGAAGGAATGAGTTGACAAATCTACAGACGTGAATTTAAACTAATTAAACTGAATGTACACTACAACAGACATATATTTATATCTGCATACATTTTCTTGTGCAAATTTATGGACAGTGTCAATCTTAGGGTATCACCACAATACACTCATATCTATCAAAAAGCGGCTGGCGTCTTTCCACCTCTACTTTGTTTAGTTTCAAATTTCAGTCATTATTTTAGATTAAATAGAATATATTTAACAATCTGCAGGCAGTACTAAAAAAATCTCGGGCTCTTAAAGTCGACATAAAGATTTTTCTTAATACTTTGCTAAAGAAAATTACTTAGTTTACTTAGTGTACAACTATTGATGAGTTTATAATACAATTAGGGAAATTTTGAGAACATGAGGAATGGCGCCTTTTCATTGAATCCTACAAGTATAACTTAAAACTAGATCTGCTTACAATAGTAATAAATATCCTTCTGTACCGATCTTTTATGGATTTAATATGAAAGAAATGTATGCTGTTATGTAAACTCTCATTGAAAAAATAAACTATAAAAAGCAGAGTTGGAATATACATGAAGATTATCTTTTTTGTTAGGCATACAGTTAGGGTATACAAAATACTGTTTTATTTATGAATGGGACAGCGGGCGGAAAATTATTATTAATGAGTCTTTACTTAAAACAGCAAAAAAATATTTTTACTGCCCTTTCATATCAAACTGGGATTAATAAAAGAATTTGTAAAACCTATAAAACAGAGCAGTTAAGGGAGACATTCCCAAAGTAAAGTAAAGATGAAAGAAGGGATTTTTTTGGCTCATAAATAAGGGAACCAGTCACAGATGAAATGTTCTGTGATGACCGATTTAGAACTCACTGCACGAACACCGTTTAAAGATTTTCAAAATTTTGTGGATGTCCATAAATCACAAAATTATTAGGAATGTTGTAGATAAACTGATAAAACCATACAGAGCTATGTCGGGATGTAATATGTCACAAAAATCTATTTTCTGCATTCACATTTGGATATTTCCCGTCACTTTGAGGAAATAAGTGAAGAACATGGTAAACGTTTCCACCAGAATTTTTCAGTGTTGGAAAACCGTTACTATGGAAGTGAAATGTTAATATGGTAGCTTATTAGTAATGAAGTTTATTTTGAGATGTACCTGAGGCCATCTATAAAAGAAATGCACCTACTAAAAAGTTTGAATGGAAGTATATGACATATCAAGAGTTATAATTACTTTTATGCACATTTAATGAGACATTTCTATTAAACTGAGGGTCATAAAAAGATTTTATTTATAGATCTGTATTCTACTCAAAAAACAATACCGATGAAAGATATCACACTTACAGAAACATTAAAAACATTTTGTATATCAGTCTAATTAGATCATAAAACGTTACGATTTTATGTTAGTGGGATAAAACAGAAATGTGTGACTAATAAAAATTTCTAATCTAGTCACACAATGAATTATGAGAAATAGAAAAAAAACTGAAATGAGAAATTGGTAATAGAAATAGTATTTCTATTCTAGTTATAATCTTACAATGAAGTATTTTATCACAAAGCACAAATGTAAAACTTTTTTACTTTCATTTTTCTGCATTACCTCATAGATATATAGTATAGCGACATGATATTCTTTAAAAAAATATATTTTATAATTTAATCATTAATAATACATAACATTAAAAAAGTAAGTACATCAAATATAATTACGTTTCACATCATAAAGATACGTTACATATTTTAATGATATTTTTTTCTCAACCGTATTGCAAAACCTTAAGTTATTACGAAAATAAATCTACATATCGACTAGATATTTTAAAAATGAAGACTACAATTGATATATATGGTGCACAGCCTGATTTAATTACTTATATCACACCAAACAGAAGAGGAAAACAGTCATAAAATATGTACACTAGATTAAATATAATTAATGAGAAAAACGTCTTCAAGACAAGTAGGACTGCTATTGCATGACTGTCAGGGGCAGTTCATTCTGTAATTCAGTGACGGTGTAGCTAAAGGTTACTAGACTGAATAATGGATGATTGACTTTCAACCTTCAAATGGTTTTTAGCTTCCTTCATATCATTTATTTGCAAAAATGATAAATCGTGAAAGATTATAAAGGGGAAGTAGAAAGCATTCAGTGATACAAGGAAATTAAAGTCACAAGTTGCTTTTTTTATTAAAATAGTTCAGCTTTTTTCTTGTTCATATAACCTCCTGACCTGGTATGAAATGAAAATAAAATTACCGCGAAAGATATTGATAACGTAATGGAGATCGATTGTTGTAAAGGAAACATAATGTCTCGGATTCGGGATTAAATCATCCCAAACTGAGACACTGAATCTTGGTCGAGAAATGGATTTTTCACGGTATACGAAATTCATTTATATTCGTAAAAAGTAAGGCGACTGTAATTTTCATCTATCTATAAATCTCAATATAAATAAAGATTTTAATAGTTAAATGATGATTTAAAATGTTACTGAAAACGTTAAAAAAATCTGGCAGTGTCTAAAAGTCTGTAAATTTTAGTGATCTAATCATAATATAAATCAAATCAAGAACACTTAAATTAACTAGTGATGATACGTAGTAATCATCACTAGTAAGTGTAACATATCTAAAAATAGTAAAATAAATTTAATTCTATATTAATAGTTTTTTTATCGTAAATTATTATGCAGTTTATAATAAAAAAATAGCGCAGTTTAGATAAATAGAATGTTCTACATCAGCTCATGAAATTCAACAGGCTTGTTTACATCATATCTAAGTTTATCAGAGTTTTATTATAATCTAACTACGAGCATATCATTGTGTGTACTAATATAGGGAGAGAACTATCTTAAAACTCGGTATACGTACCGTCAATGTTGTTTCAAAAAGTTAAGGTTGTATTCATAAAAGTCAATAAAGAACAATTGTGGGGAGTAGTGGTCAATTAATTTCTTTTCTTTTAAAATGAATTTGAATATCGAAATGAATTTGTTTTAACAAATTTGTTAAAATTTGCTAAAGTCCTGTACAACTAAAAAAATCATAAAACTTTCCAAGCTTAAAATACCGTTGATTATTTTTAAGAATCTATATATGTATTTAATATATAGGTAAATTATAATATATATTATATAATTTATACACACACATATATATATATATACATATATATATATAAGAACATTATCATTTAACAATATATTTTATATACATAGATTAATATGATATAGTTGTAAAATCAAGTTCTGGAATACTTTCCTTAATTGTATAAACATATTTCTTCACGTTGTGACAAATGAAACTTAACGTAAAAGTTTCTCACTTATAAAAAAAGTTTTAAAACTAAAAAAATAATTAAATATAAAAAATAAATAAATAAATAAATGATTGGACGTTATTTAATCTCATTTAATAAATAAAATATTTATTTAATAACAATAACGTTTTAAAAACGCCAACAGCATTATTTAAAGAATGACGATATCCAATCTTATTTTATTAACAATGTTCTAACGGGATTCCATTTGGATGGTCCTAAAACAAACCATTAAGAATATATTAAGATAATAAATTACATAATGATCTCAAAAACTGCATTTTAACATAAGAAAATAATTATTAAATAAAGTAATAAATTGTTTTTTTTTTTTATTAATTAAATTAATAAAAAATATATTAATTTAATTATTGTTAATTGCCACCTACTTGCTGCTATTCTTTCTCTTCTCTTCTCATTAAGCGCTTCCACAGAAATCTCTTCGTTTTCAGAAGCACGTATAAAGTATAAAAATAAATATATGAACAATAATAAATAATATATACGAATATATGATTAAACATATTTATAAAAACTAAAGCACGAGAGATATTTTTATCATATGAAATAAAGCTCTTAATGGTTTAATTAATATAAAGCGGCATATAACTTAATGTGAAGAATGAAAAAAAGATGATGATACTATTAAGCAGTAAGTAGGTAATAATTCATTTTTATAAATAAAAAACCAAGTGTATCTGACAACTAAAAATAATATCATAATAGTTTACATGCTGTAACTTTTACGTATCAAGAAAAATTATTTTCTCTACAGAAGACCGCTGTATATGAAACAAAAAAAAAACTTTAATACAATAAAAAAACAGCTTAATTATGTACTTAATTACATATTTCATAAAAATTACAGTTTAATAAACATACAGTATACGTGAAATGAAATTAAAAGAGTAATTACACGGTATTAATTTAAATAAATTATTTTTATTTATTTTGTTTATATTACGTTTTTATTATTTCATTAGTCCGTCTAAAATAATTAAAAAATTTACTAATTTTGTACTACTATCATTTCTCAAAACGACTGACATATTTCTAAATAATAAACTTTTCCATGCTTTGTATAAAATTGTAATATTTTATTATACATTTTATATATATATGTAATATTGTGCATTCATTTTATAACTGTTTATGAAATTCTAATATATTTCACTTTTTGTTAAGTGAAATAAAAAGCTGACAACGAAGTTGTTGAACTTACCCGTCACAAGGCTAAAGAGGCGTTTCAGAAAAGTTCTAACTGTGAGTTGTTTTTTGATGTACGGCTTACACACACAAATTCATTAAAAATATTTATAATTTTATCTATTTATAATATATTTTCGTTTATTAAATTTAATGTTTCTAACTAAGCGCGCGCTACCGTATTTAATTCACGCGGTCGGCACTAACTAAACTAAGGTAATTTCACAACTTACATAAAACAAATTTCGCTTGTTCGGTAGGTAGATTGGTGTAGCCGCGAGGCTTAACGCACCAGGTTTCGAGTCAATAGAGTTCGAGACCCAGCCAGACCGAGTTACTTTTTTACACTTTAAATATTATTAATTTCTTTAACTCCAACGCTCACCTGTGACGTTTGTTCGGTAGGTAAATTGGTGTAGCCGCGAGGCTTAACGCACCAGGTTTCGAGTCAATAGAGTTCGAGACCCAGCCAGACCGAGTTACTTTTTTACACTTTAAATATTATTAATTTCTTTAACTCCAACGCTCACCTGTGACGTATAATGTAGCAGAGAACTATAAAACATTTTTTAGGTGGGGGGCGATTTTGCAAACATTTTGTTTTTTTGCAAATGTTGTTATTACTTAATTGTTAACAAAAGAGCCTAAGAAAAATATGTTCCTAATTAGGCGAAATCTCGAGATAATGTCGGTGACCTTGCAGTCTCACTCCTTTGACATTTTAAGTTGAAAATTACAAGGCATCATCAATTCTCCATATGTAGAAGTAATTTGACCAAGTTTGGTCAAAATCGGTCAAGTAGTTATGAAGATATAAGGTGATTTAGAGGTCAACATCGAACACACGTACATACGAACATTAACATTCGGAAAATTTCCATCCGGCTTTTTGGGTTCCTTAGGTGTCAAAACGTAAAGATCCGGTGAAAACCGTATAATTCCAAATTGGACCGATTACAATACTTTTCCTTCTAGAGATGTATCTTTGTAGTGCTATCTACACGGGAAAATATTAATGCATATTTTTTTAAGCATTATCTGGCGATATTGAAAAAAAAACATATATATATATATATATATATTAAATGAGAGGATATATGCATTCATAAAAACACTATATATATATATATATATATATATATATATATATATATATGGAAGTGAAACTTGGACAATCGGAGTATCTGAGAAGAAAAGATTAGAAGCTTTTGAAATGTGGTGCTATAGGAGAATGTTAAAAATCAGATGGGTGGATAAAGTGACAAATGAAGAGGTATTGCGGCAAATAGATGAAGAAAGAAGCATTTGGAAAAATATAGTTAAAAGAAAAGACAGACTTATAGGCCACATACTAAGGCATCCTGGAATAATTGCTTTAATATTGGAAGGACAGGTAGAAGGGAAAAATTGTGTAGGCAGGCCACGTTTGGAGTATGTAAAACAAATTGTTGGGGATGTAGGATGTAGAGGGTATACTGAAATGAAACGACTAGCACTAGATAGGGAATCTTGGAGAGCTGCATCAAACCAGTCAAATGACTGAAGACAAAAAAAATATATATATATATATATATATATGTTACGGTAAATTTGATTTATCCGGTGATTATTCATAATTACCGGTGAATCTGATTAATCACCTCCAATAATTGTGAATTTAATAAATATATAGCAATGTAATAAATATTCCAATCATTTTACATTTTCTTCACATTAACATATTTTACATATTAAAATAAATCGAGTATAAGAAATAAATACTGAAATTATTATTATTTTTTTAGTTTTTCTCTGCCTCTCAAAACCAGACCCCCCCAATTAGCATGAACTCGATTCCGGGAGGTGGCTTCGCCTCTAGCCGCCAGACAGGGAAACGCCAAGCCCGACTATGCCGTTCCCGGTCTCCATCACTCAGCAACCGGGACTCGGTCCTTTGTGCTTCGCCTCTAACAGGAACAGCCCCGAAGGGACGGCCCCGCCGGGACTCAGGGGCTCGAAAGTCCTTGAACTTTATCACCACTGCTCATCCGTGCAAGCACGGACGAAGACAGTTCCATACGGATTATTATTTAACTAATCAAAACATTACTGTTATTTAGTGAGATTAGCGAGCGTAGCGAACGTAGGTTGTGTTTGGTTGGATTACCACCGTCAAATAGCAGATACAAGCGTTACACGCATATTTGTGCTAGCCTTGATTATCATTTAATAACATTTAAATTTTTATCTAAGTAGCGCAACTTTTCTAAAAGACAATAAACTTAGTATCGTATCTAGATTATTAGTATATTGAATGGTATAGTTGTGGAACGAACAAAAAAGCGCTAAATAAAATAACTATTCAAAAACAACAAAAACCCGACTGCTAAAATTGTACTTATCTACGTAGAATAATTAAGAAAAATTAACAAACAATAAACAAGTTTTCTTACTGGCTGTTTTTCAGGATACAGAAGTTAGTCAGCGATGTGAAATTTAATAATACTACTACATTTTATATTGTAGTCGGATGCCTGTGTAGGCTATATTGGATGGTGACTTTAATAGCCTCCACTCTGTTAAGACTAACAGGCACCAGAATACAATATAAAATGTAAAATTATTATTAAATTTCACATCGCTAACTAACTTATTGTATCCGGAAAAATTCCTGTAAGAAAAGAAAGAAAAATATGTTTAACTATATTTGCTCGTTTTTCATAATTATTTTAGGTAATTGTGTATAAGTATTATTAGCTTGGGTTTTTGCTTTTTAATGATTATTTTATTGGAATTGCTAGCTTTTTTTACAATTCCCATTCAATAAAATACAATAAAAAATATTCGGATGCACTACACGAATGGATAATTTCGTAGCATCTATAAGAATTCGTATCCCTTTTATTAATTATCATTTTCAAAAGGTTCCATCTTTTGTGATCGTAAAATTATGAAGTTTCCTTGGATAGCAGCCGTGTTTAAAATTTACAGGGACATCTTTTTTACGAAGAGGCTTCATTAAATGATCACCCTTAGTCGAACCCCCTTTTTTAATTTACCATTTAGGATAAAAATTCAAGTGAAAGTCTTACAAGAAAACGTATGATTTTTATTCTTGACTTTATAGGAATTTAGAAATCAACGTGATACAGTATGTAGTACTATTCAATGATTATAACATTTATTACTGAAGATCAAACTCTTACTAGTACAGTAAATCTTTATAACTTACAAAATATATTTATTCATATATAACGTTTCAGATTTTTACAAGAAAATAAAATTTCTCATTCTTAAAATGAAATGAGCATTCTGAAAATGTTAACTTTGTACTTTCCTACAAAGTTCAACGATTAGAAAATGATTTTATCAAAATTTTTTTTGTTTTCCTATTATACGTATAAACTGTTTTAAGTTTCTCTATGAACGTTAATCATTTGAAAAATATATTTTCACAATTAAAGAATAAATAACTAATTCATCATTCTACGTAAAAATCAAGGTCAAATCAAGGTAAAAATCAACGTCTCTAGGAAAAAACATAATTAGTTTTAAGAACAGAATTTTGAAGTTAACTTTCAGTATTTAAATTAAGTTAAAATTTGTACACATATATTTAAGAAAAACATCATTTACCGACCGGACAAAGTACCTTGCTGATATTTTATCGTATATCCATACATGTCAAAAAGAATTCTTTTATACATTTGTTTATTTTGCAAAAATATTATTTCGTGATTGAAAATAAAACTTACTATTTTCAAAACTTTTCAAAACTGGTGGTATTCCAAATCCTGTAAATAGCCATGAAAATAATATCTTAGAAAAATTTCACAATAAAAACAATTTTATAAATTGTGTATATGTATAAAAAATTATTATTATTATCATTATCATTATCATTATCCATATAAGTTTTAATAATACCGATTAACCTTCTAAAATTAATTAATGAACCATGAAAATTTAACTTATTTATTTAACAATAAAGAAGTAGATATCAAGTTATAGGACATTTAAAATTTTACAAATTTTGAGGAGAAAAGCAAGATATAGTTTTTAACGAAATGAAGATATTCTTTGTTAGTAATGAATTAAAACTGAATTCATTCCCGTTTAAAAAAATGAGATTTTAAATTCTGATAAACTTCTTGATCTGGATTTTAATAAACGTATAGTATTTATACATTAGAAAATATGCCTTTTTCAGAAATTAACCGGGTAGGATTCAGCAGAATGTTTTCAACCAAATGGTCTACTGACTAGATGATATTAAAGGAAGTTTTAAATAGAAATAGATAATGTATGAAAAGTTCCATGTTTTGTCAACGATTCAATCCAACTGCTTTTCGGGTGAAAAACGAAGATATCGACACGCGCCATGGAGATCAGCATACACTTATAATTATGGATTAAAAAAAAAATCATGAAACTAATTAAATTCAGAAATCTTGTAATATCGTACCTAAATTAAGTTTTAAAGATGTCATTTTTGTTTGATTTAACACAACAAAATCAATTTCTTAACAGTAAAATCAGATGGAACGATTAGGACGTCACTCGGATAATTCCACATGTTTTAAAATTCCAAGAACAAGGGGATTTTCCTTAACTCTTTAATTTCCTTAAAAAAAAATGTTTCTTGCAGCATATAATTAAGATGCACTCAAGTAACATGCTGCTGCCATCTAGATAAAAATGCCTCAACCTCGCATAGGATTATGAAATGATTGGCACGATCTTCGCTTTCACAATCTCGACTTTTCCTCTGACTGGGGTTTCTTGTCCCATACTGCGTGCGGTTCCTTCTGAGTAAATCAATCAATCTTACCATCCCTAATTTTTTTCCTTGAATCGTTTTCCCCATTTTGGTGTGTGTATGTGTGTGTGTGTGTGTGCGTGCGCGCGCTGGTAGGTTTATCGTGAGGGTAGTGAGAGAGATAAAGCCAGTGCGTCTTAGCATAATCTTGTGGGGAACTCTGCCTGAAAAAAAACCTTGGGGGTCTTAATTTCCATTCTGGTGGTTGGACAATAGGCCTAATTATTGATGGAAGTGTCTGCCATGAGATCCGTATCTGCTAATCCTTCGTAAATTAAAAATAAAAAAAACTCTGTAGTAGTATTGGCGACAGAAGGACGGATTCCTGGATTTAGTTAAGAAAGAAAGAATATTGCACCGCTGTAATGATTTTTAAAATAATATTACTTTCGAAGTTTTCCTGTACCTCATGTGACAGTGTGTTCAAAACGATTAAAACTTCAAAGCTGATATTTTGGACACCAATCCCCTTCACTTCACACCAAATCGCATTTTGTACTATTGCGAAACTAAAGTACTATAGCGAAGCTAACTTTTATTCTTACGTAATTGCATGTTTTTTTTACACAATTTTTGTAAAAAGTAGGAATTACTTTCGGCCTCATGGTGAAGTGGGGGTGGGTGGATGAAAATAAGTTTTCTTTACGTTTTGAAGTATAAAAAGTACGAAAGTACCATTCACTTAAATTGGGGTTTTCTTACGTGTATATATATATATATACACACGTTGATTAATATATATAGGCCAACCGTTAATGGCCTATATATATATATATATATATATATATATATATATATATAGGCCAACGTATACAATTTTGTGTCTTGAAAATCTCCAAAACTACTAAATAAATTTCACTGAAATTTAGGTATTCTGCAGTAATGTATCTGAAGTTGTGCTTGTGAAAATTTGTTGAAGATTGGTTGAGTCGTTCTTGAGTAATGCTCAATTTGAGGTCGAGAAAAATCTTCTTCATTATCTGCCACCATTGAATTAAATCATACACTTAAATTAATGCTTTCATGAAAACTGTAGCTCCATTTGAGCATAAATCAAATACGCTAGATCGCAGAGCATACAATTTTATTTAACATACATTTTTATCAAAGCTTTTTCAAACATATTTTGCGTTTTTTGTCTGTATTATTATTGTTATAATTTAAAAAAATAATGTTTATTTTACAATATACTTTAAAATAATTTGATATATACGAAATAGAGTAGACGCATTCATGAAAGCATTAGTTGAAGGTAGTGGTTTAATTCAGTGGTGACAGATAAGCGAGAAGATACAAATAAAATAACGAAAAGTCGGTCTTTTTTAGCTCTAACTCCGGTTCATTTGAACCGTTTCGCTTAAAAAGTCAAACTCTATTTCCAATACGTTTTCATCACTCCAGCAAATTCATTTAAATCAGTTAAGATTTTCGTCCGGTAGAGCGGACGAAAAAATCTTATACATACACAAAAATGTATATAATAATGACCGTGAGCAGCAGGAATTTCCATATTCTTTGGAAATTTGCTAAAAATCAGTAAAAGTAACAAATTTATAGTTAATAATCTAATTTAATAAATTATTATTATTTAAATCTTAAATTGTATTATATCTTGAAAACTATTAGACAAAAATAGAAACCTAACATAAAATATTTCTAAAATTACCTAATTATACATTATGTATTTGTCATTTATAGACATTAGATTACATCACATTTGTATTTATAGATGAAATCTCGCCAGTATCCTAACCAACTGGTTGGTTAGGATAACCCAGTTTTTACCAACTGGGTTATCTAAAATTATTAAATGATATAAATTTATTAGTTACTCGGATAACTCATGTGGAAAAATGATAGACAAATACAATGAAAAAAAAAAAGGTGTTCTATTTCTAGTTTAGGGTTTTATTCAGTAATATTTCATTACCTCTCATACTAAAAGAGAAAATAAAAGGAATCAGTTAGCCAGGAAAGAAATTTACTGACACTATGCAAATGAACTGAAGAAAAACTAGCATACAGTGGTTTTAAACACCATCTAAAACCACTGGATTTCTGCTCATCAAATAGAAGAAAAAGGGTTGGTTCCATTCTGTTATGAAATCGATCCATTAATTTTAACATTTGATACATTACGTAAAAATTATTCAACAATATAGGACACAAACTATAATAAAACATTATTATAACTTAATAGTGTAATAATAATATTATAGTTTAATACCTCCACGTAACATTTTTAGATAATTATCTGATGGTTCAATAGCTGGAGGAGAATGGAAAACATCTAGAAATTACGAGTAATAAATCAACAATTTAGGCATGTCTTCATTATTATAATCAATAAAATAAATTAAACAAAACAATATTTCGCAACAATAAATAAGACAATCAATCACGCGCGCGCGCTCACACACACACACACACACACACACACACACACACACACAGAGAGAGAGAGAGATAACGATATAACGTTCAGCAGCTTAAAACAGAACTGCTACAAACTAAAACACAGTTACGACTAATAACATTTTATGAATAAAATTAAAAAACGAAAACTTAAATTAAATTCTGTGTTTACATTAGCAAACTTTTATACACTTATACATTTATAAAGTGCGCCTGCCTTGTTGTGCTTCAGTGATCCTGTTGAAAATCACCCGATTCAAAACGTAGCTGTCAATTCGGTTGATTTCTTTTTAAATTTTCGCCTTTAGTTCATCAATAGTGTGCGTATTTTATTCATAAACTCTATCCCTGAAATAGCCCCAAATAAAAAAATTGCTACTAGACAAAACAGAAGAAGGTGGTCCTCTGCTGACAGTTCGATCTTCTGTAAAAGTCGCATGAACGCGGCTTAAAAAAAAAAATTGTTTTTGTTTGTAGGATCTTAATATCGCATTTTAAAGTGAAATAAAAAACTATCGCAGTAATAGAAAATACGGGAACTTCAGCTATTTGCGTATCTCTTAAAAGTTTTACTTTCTTCACTGAAAGTTAAACATTAAATTTTCACTATTTTACAACGTGCTAGATTTACATATAAAATCAGTAAAGATTTTAAAAATTTAGCACAAGTTCAGTATTGAATTATTCTGTTTAAATGTAAAATAAATTTTCTGTAAAGCAATTCAAATGATAAATTTTTTGCAATATTCTCACAATACTTCTTTAATAAAATAAAAATTGACCCAATTCTTTTGGATTAAATAAGAGTCATATTATTTCATCCTGATATCTAATTTAGGTGAATTAACCTTAAAGTTGATAAATTAATATTATTAATAAAATATGTAAACAAATTATAAGGAAAAAAACACAATATTATTTTATTTAAATATAAAAAAAAGAATATAAAAAAAACATATTCTTAAATAATATATGAGGCAAGAGGTTACATTAAACAATAGAAAGGTTACAAACGTACATTTACAATGTAACACGTTAATACGTTACTATTTACTATTTTTAATACGTTACTATTTTGTAAACTAGATTTATGTTAAGTGGGTAAAAATTTGATTTAACTTATGTAAATAGAGAAATCCAATAAAACTCACACCGGAGCTAATTTTCGTCGTAAAAAAAACAAAATAACTAAAAACTAAATATTTAACGTAGGGGTGAATGAATATTTAGTTTTTTCATATATTTTTGTATTTTTCAAAGCTAATAAACAAATTAATTTAAAATAAAAATTTTCATTTAAGCATAAGCTTCAAACCTACTAGCATATTAATCCAAAAAAAATAAGGCTTAATAGAACAATACTTATTTTTAAACGTGACTGATGGTGAAAAACCGTTCCTGAGATATTAAAAACTTCACACAAAAATACATGCACACAATTCTGAAACCGAAATGTTTTAATCGTTGGTGTTGGAGAACCAACAGGAAAAATTATAAAATCTAACTGTGTCAATTTTCGACAACAACAGTTTTATAAGAGCCCGGGAAAATTAAATAAACGCATAATAAAATCTAAAAATAAAACATAACAAAATTTTAATAGCGTAGCTAATATTTTTTTTAATTTCTTGACAAAATATGTAACTATAGTTAAGAAGTTAATTTCACTTTTAAAAAAATATTTAGGCGAATTCGACCACTTCTACCATGACAATCGAATGATTTTCGAGTAAAATATCAAACAAATGATTTTGACAATTAACGGTATCGAGAAAAAAGTTGTAAGTAGTGGATTCTCTCGTAATAGTTACCTACTGAAGAACCTCTACGCAAAGAGTGGCACCTGAAGATTAAATAGCCAATACAGGACGGATATTCGAATAGGGAAATGAACTCACAAATACACAGTAACTTGGCAGTGCTATTGTCAGTCAGATAGTTACTTAGTTCATGTTTTATTATAAATAGCAACACTTCTTTATGTTTCTGTATAGACATTTTTTTAAAGAAAGGAGTTTTTCTTATACAAAAACTAAATGATTCTGTCAAAAAGGTTTATAAGTAATACTAGTTATAAAAAAAAACCAAAATTAAACTGAATTTTCTGTGTCGTTGTTTAACGTGTATAAATGATATGTTCAAATAATTTTTATCAACGCCTTCTGTAATTTAAACTTTTTGAAGTTAATTTATTTCTTTAGTATTTTCAAATATTTATTTACTGTTATTTCATGGTTATATTATTTCGCACCGATAACAATAAAAGATTCTTCTTTATTTTATACATTAAATTACAATAGATTCTGTGATATTTTAAAATTAAAAAAATATTCACGATTCCTTATGAATAATATATTATAATAAATTAAACTATAATATATTTAAAATATGTTTCCATTTATTTAACAGGCAGTAATTCTGAATTAATAACAAAATAATAGAACTAAAAAGTAAAAATTAATAAGAACAAACCTGGTAGCATCTTTACGTGAGAAATATAAGGTTGGTCTTCTGCAGCACCGTATTCACTTTTTCTCAGTACATTTTCGAATCCTACAAATTAATAAAATGATTTTTCGTACTATCAATTCAAATTTTAAATTTCATAATTCTAAAATGCTTTCTTCAATTTTAGACATATTTTCAGTAAAGTATGACAAATCAAAACGGTATGGTTGTATTCCATTCAATTTTGTTTCCTTGAATAAATCCATCTTTTAACTGGAAATAGTTGCAATCATTTCTACATGTCAAAATATTTCTTTCAGAAACTATCGGAAAGCTTATGAAATATGTCTTTTATTTAATGAATCACAAATCGTCATGTACATAATGACAAAACAGAGCCAAAAAAAAACCGGTAAGGAACATTGAAATAAAAATTTTTAAAATAAAAAAACTTTTTATCTAGACCTCTATAGTTTAAATGTCACAAAAAATGTGGAAAAAAATTAATATATTACAGGTTCTCGACCCTAAGGTTACCTTAAGTGTAAGAATCTCCCAAGGTTTACGTTCCGAAAGCTTTCGTATAGGTTAAATTTATGCAAACCGTATGTAACTTTTAGTTTACAGAAAATTACTTGATAATAAATTTATTTTTTTGAGGTTTAAGGAGCATCAACTGCTGTGGTTATTAGCCCCCTCCACATAAAAAAAAGAAAGAGAAAATATTTCTTTTCCCTTCCCTGTCATTTCACTAGCAACATAGTTAACAGACTAGTTTTGTCAAAAATAGATAATCTAGAAAATAAATATATCAAATAGTTATTAAAACTCAGAATAAAACACAAAACGACAAGTAGCCCTTGCCACTTAAACACATAAACCATTTCTAACGAAATGTTTCAAAGCAAAAAAAATCCACTTCAAAAAAGCACTCCCAAAAACACCGTTACTTAAAGTAACACTTATATTAAAACATGTTAAAAAACGATGACAGGGTGTAAAGAACCCTTGCCATTTAAATAACGCACAAACCACTTTTTAATAACTTTGATAAGTTATTAAAAAATCTTTATGTCACGCAAAAATGTGTATCCTTTCATTAAAATTCGTCAAAAACACAGAAAAACGAACTTCTTGTTATACCCTATTGCCTAGGCTTTCCCTTAGGCCTTCCTGTTTTTCTTCTGCTTTCCATCTACCTAAAGGCCTCGATACCAAGTTATCTGAGGCCTCGGAGAGATGGAATCATCAGATCTTCCGCAGTAAAGCTCGAATAAAGTTTTGCTACCGACTCAGATGCTGCAGTTAGTAGTGCATCAGAGTCGAGATTCAGTGCACTCTCCGCTAATGCTTGTGGGTCAGGAGAACTCCTCGCCTGCTCACCTAAAGACCTCCATATTCTTTTGGGTGCTCCATTTTTGTTTTTACTAAATCTTTAGTTTTCTGGGCATTTTGACTTGTTTAATGTCAATACTGGAGACGTGGTGAGTAAAACATCTCCACTACGTCGGGTGTTAAATTATCGACAAGCTATAACTCTTTGTTCACTCAGTTCCTCGACGATTTCCTCTCCGGTGTAGTTCAGCAAGACCCTGCACGCAACTACACCCTTCGACGTATTTAGAGTGTGGTGAAACTTCAATGAATAGTCCTACATTCGTTTTCAACAGCCGTGAGGATTGTAAATCGTTGACAGTTTCAACTAACAATTCTACTGCAGTCTTCCTTAAATCCTTTCCCGGTCCTCTAGCAGCTTCCGTGATACCTCAGTTTATCATGAATGAACTTATCTTGCTGAAATTTCTTTCACTCCTTTTGATGACAAACTATTTTGGTATAACTACGTTGCCTTTCGGTCGAAACTTGGTTCGATCCTTCTTAATGTTCGTAAATTCTACACTCTTCGTCCACTTTGCCACTTTTGCAAAACGAGGGTTTTGAAGTGGCCCTCCGCCGTGAAAGGTGTGGAAGTACACGCATCCATAGCCTATAATGTCGTGAGTCAATATGTCATAAGGTGCAGCCGGAGCGACGGTTGAGTGTGCCCCGGATCATAGATGATTCTTCCTGGTTCACCCTGTCAGCCGCCTCCTACAAATTTAAACAGAGCCGGAGAGTCAGGTACTGCCTGAACTACGATACCAACATCTAAGGGCTCGCAAGTAGCAGTAATAGTTCCATAGAACAATCCCTGTCAAGGGCCAAATGACTGACTTAGACTGAGCGGCGACGACTTCTGCAGAGCTATGCTCATAGCGCCCACCCTCAACCGGCTTCACAAGCGAGAACAGGGATGAGCACTCCCCGTCCGCACTCCGCCCAGCGTCGGCAAAACTGATCACGGTAATGCCTCCCGCCACCGCTGCAAACAGCAAAACCGAGAGGTACAACCGCAATCAGCTATGACATCTGGGAATCGCCAATCCCGTACTCACATGGAGCTCCTGAACATCACCATTGCCACGTTGGCCGAAGTAAACAAAAGTACCATATCGTTGCCCGCTTCAGACGTGTGCGTAGATGTTATTCCACGGTCGTATGGTTGGGGTTGTCCAGGGGATTATTATTGAGTCGAGTTGTAGATGGCACCGAGTGCAGACGTGTTTCCTAGCTCCGCGATATTTTACTTTTTGATTGGGTTTTTTGGATTTTTTACTTGATACGGACATCGGAAATTATAGTGGTATGGTTAATGGACACAAGTGCAAAGTTTTTTGAGTTTCGGTTTGGTGTTTTTTTTTTGAAAATACAAAATTTTGAGGAAAGTGTAGAGAACTTTTAGTGCTACAGCCCTTTTGGACAACGGTTAAGAACCGAAGGGGTGTGGGATTGTAAGTAAATACAACTACACGGACAGAGTGAGTTAAAAAGTACTTTGAATAAGGTTTTTTTTTTTAAGTGTTTAAGTATATACATTTAACTTATATAGAGACAAATTTTGCAAGTCAAGCGACAAGCTCTGGCTTGTTCGTGACGTCATTGAAATACAAGTAAACAAGGACTGTAAAATTTTCAGAAGTTTTACTGTGTACTAGTAGAAATTTTTCTAAGTGTTTGCGAAACTTTACACGGGCTAAACTCCTTTAAACTTTAAACTCCTATCCTCCATATCTCCTATAGTTTTTACCATAGAACCAAAATTCCCAAATATCTATCCGAAACCAAAGATTTCTGACCTTCTGACCCCCCCATATTTTGACCCTCCCAAAATTTTTGACCCCGGATTTGGACACATACATTTTACTTCCCCCCCAAACCCCCCCAAATTTTTTGTAGGGCACCCGCTCGTGTGGGGTATCATAGGACTCGGAATCAACCCCTGATTTCGAATCCGAGTCATGAGAAGACGAAGCTCGCTTCCAATAGAAGATAAGGCCTCTCCAGAGGCTGGGCTCTCGAGGGGAACTGCCGGAAGGAGAGATAGTGTTTTTGAAGTCTCAGAAGACATGGACATTACAGGATTAAATAAAGGAAACGCAAAGTGGGAGACAGTAGAGGGGAGAACCGCCAAGCGGCCGAGAGCAGGCTCATCAGAAGAAGAGGAGGCCCCCCTTAATTTGAAGGAGGTTACGTACAGGCTGGGTAATGCACTATTACAGCTTAGGCAACTAACTGGCAAGGCCAGTGTAACGGCAATCAAGGCTCATGAGAGGGAGCTGACAGAAATTTATAAAGATTTACAACGAATAAATGATGAGACTCCAGACACAGTTGACCAAAGTACGCAAACCGAAAGTCATGGCAGGAACGAGCTGACAGATGAACAACTGATAGACAGATTACCCACACGATGGTCAACCTGGGTAATGAACAGGCTGACCCAGGAGAAAGATCTAAGACCAGGAGATGACAGCTGTTTTTTCATCGATTTGAATGGATTAAAGCCATCCAGCCGGTATGCTGGGACGGCACCTGGAACAGTGGCTGACCGATGGGAATGGTGATGTGGCAATTAGAAAGATCGTTGGAAATGTGGATTATGATCTGTATGGTAGAGGTGACGAACTCATTGCTGTTGAGGTAAGCGATAAGATTATAATAGGTG
The DNA here is from genome assembly GCF_047948215.1 of Lycorma delicatula. Classification (NCBI taxonomy): domain Eukaryota; kingdom Metazoa; phylum Arthropoda; class Insecta; order Hemiptera; family Fulgoridae; genus Lycorma; species Lycorma delicatula. The sequence goes on along the minus strand of NC_134459.1, from coordinate 93,555,530 downwards.
TATATATCAGCCCTAACTGCAGCAGGGAATCTCTTAAGAACAGACTCCTTGACCTCCAACAAGTCATTATACGAGCTCGGAAGAGAATTGTAGTCCTTGGAGACTTTAACTGCAGGACTGTTCTAGCTGGAGCGGTCTCCTCGAACGCTAGAGGAAAACTCCTGGAGGAATTGCTGGCAGCGACAGGAATGACATGTATTAATGACGGGACAGCCACCTACCAAGCAAGAGGGCATCAATCGGTCCTGGATTTAGTTATAATTGATGGAAGAATGCGCACTGATGCAGCTGATTTCATGGTTCTTAATGACGAAACAGCCAGCGATCACAGAGCCATCTTTGTTAACTTCAGAGAGCAACGGCCAGAAATAAGACAGATAAATAACAATATCAGACTGTCTGATCAACAGATATATAGAGTGGCTAATAATGCGGCAAATAGAATTAGAAATAGTACTCAGATAACACCTGAAATATTCCAAAATATAGTTAAAGAAGAGATGGCGAACATACCGAGGAGAAATAATATTAAACATAATATGGTCTACTGGTGGTCCAGGGAGATAGAGGAACAGCGTAGAATTATGCAAAGTCACAAGAGGACGGCCCAGAGGTTGCGAGCTAGAGTTGGTTCGGAAATAGGATGTAACATTGCGACAGAGCAATATGGGCAAGCAAGAAAGACGCTTAACTTCCTCATAAAGCAGGCCAAAAGAAGGAAATGGTTAGAACTATGCGAGGAGTTGAATGCTGATCCGTGGGGAAAGGCTTTCAAAATAGTAACCAAGCGGCTTGGGAGACAAGCTCCGACACTGAATGAAGAAACGGCTGCGTTGCAGATCAGAAAGTTATTCCCCAGAACGGAGAAGCAATATAATAGAGAGGTGATAGAATGCCAGGGAGGAAGATTTACACAAAAAGAGGTCATGGAAGCTATAAATAAATTAAAAAATAAGAAAAGCCCCGGCCCAGATGGCATCCCAGCGGCCATCATTAAGATGATAGCTAGGATCGTACCTTGGGAAATAGTCGATGTAGCCAGCTACGGCCTACAAAATAGAAGCTTCCCTGAATGCTGGAAGGAAGCAAGAACAGTCTTCCTCCCAAAGGCAGGACAAATTCAAGAGAACAGAGCATATAGACCGATTACGCTCATAAATAATATGGGAAAAGTAGTTGAAAGGTTGTTAGAAAATAGACTTAGAGAGGAAATAGAGGAAAAACAATGTCTACATCCGGAACAATACGGATTTAGAAAGGGACGGTCCACGGTGACCGCAGTCGAGAAGGTAAAAAACTGGGCATTAAATTGCAGAAGCGGTACATGGAGGACTAGAAAAATCCCCATGATCATAATGCTTGATGTTAGAAAGGCATTTGGTACGGTCCCCTGGACAGCCATCATTGAGGCGCTTCAAGCCATGCAAATAAGTAAATACTTAGTAAATCAGATAGATCAATATCTACAAAATAGGTTCATAGAGGTCAAAACCCTAGAAAGGAAAGCCATATTTCAGGTATTCGGAGGGGTGCCGCAGGGATCTGTCCTTGGCCCAACCTTATGGAATGTTTTCTATGATAAAATCTTCAGGCTGAACTACCCCGAAGGGGTATGGATAGTAGGATACGCGGATGATATCGCAATATTAGTAAAAGACAGAGATATTAATGAACTGGATAATAGATGAATGGATGGAGGATAACAAATTAGAAATAGCTCCTAATAAATCCTGTTGCCTGGTCCTCTCGGGTAGAAGACCATTAAGAAGTGTGAATCTAAATATCAGAGGACAGAGAATTGATGAAGTAAAAGAAACAAAATACTTGGGGGTACTTCTGGACAAAAGTTTAAGGTTCAGCAAGCATATTGATATGATTTGTGGGAGAGTTACTCCTGCTGTAAAGGGATTAAGAGGATTATTTCAAAACCACGGCACACCTAATATGGTTATTCGAAGATTGATAACCGCGGCTATCACTTCGGCGGTACTGTATGCGGCTCCCATATGGGGGGCGGCAATGAACATACAGCGAAATAAAAAGAAGTTGAGAAGTGTCCATAGACTGGCATTGCTGCGTGTAGCTGCTAGTTACTGTACGGTATCGTATTACGCGCTGTGCGTACTGACCGGGGTCCTACCCATAGACCTTCAGATAAAAGCCAGAACCCTCAGACACAGCGGTATGTCGAAAGAAGAGATTATAGAACAAGAATGGCAAGAAGAGTGGGCAGGGTCCAGAGTGGGAGAATGGACCAGACGCCTAATCCCTAATATTAAAACCTGGAATAACAATAGACTCGGAGATGTCAATTTTTACATGACACAGTTACTGTCGGGTCACGGCTCTTTCGGTCAGTATCTGTATAGGATCGGGAAGCGAGCCACCTCGCAGTGCATCTATTGTCCAGAGAACGACGATGCCGAACATACGTTGTTCATATGTCCAAGATGGGCCGTTAACAGAGGTCAAATAGTAATTAATGGTCTTACACCAGAAAATCTCATAAACTGGTTGGGGTACAACAATGAGAACTGGGAATGGCTCCGCAGGTTCGCCGGGGAGGTCCTGCGGGCCAAAGAGGATGAAGACAGAAGAATGGGAGTATAAACAGTAGGGTAGGGCGGACAGTCACTCCATGGAGGGCCTGTACGCCTTGGTATGCGGGTACCTGAGAAGGGGGTGAACTCCAGGGGAGTTTGAGTTTGGGTTAAAATAAAATACCAAGTCCCGGTCGGCGGGGTCGTCCCTGCGGGAGCCTAGGCTCTTTGTGGGGTCGGCGCTGTCGATTAGAGGCCAAAGGCGTATAGACCGAGTCCCGGTTCTTTGCTGAGGCGCTGGGGGACGGCATAGCCGGACCTTGGCTCTAAAGCGGGGGATTAGAGGCAGGCAATGTAAAACAAAAGATCCGAGACCGGGGAGGCCAACCTGCCGTGCCGGACGTATAGCCGGCGGGTGGGGGACGCCTCCTTTGAGAGTAAAAGGACACTCTCCCCGACTGAGTATACTTAATTGGATATCCGGTCGGGGAGAGTAGTGAAAAAAAAAAGAAAAAAAAAAGGGGATTATTATTATTAACCCATCGGGTTGGTCTAGTGTGAACGCGAGAACGTCTTCCCAAATCAGCTGATTTGGAAGTTGAGAGTTCCAGCGTTGAAGTCCTAGTAAAGTCAGTTATTTTTATACGGATTGGAATACTAGATCGTGGTTACCGGGGTTCTTTGGTGGTTGAGTTTCAATTAACCACAAATCTTATGAATGGTCGAACTGAGACTGTACAAGACTACACTTCATTTATACTCATTCATATCATCCTCATTTATCCTCTGAAGTATTATTTGAACAGTAATTACCGGTGGCTAAACAGGAAAAAGAAAGAAAGGGAATTATTATTATTTTATCCAGGCAGATACGATTATACGGATTTGAATTCTAGATCATAGATACCGATGTTCTTTGATGGTTGGGTTATTAACTACACATCTCAGGAATGATCGACCTGCGACTGTACAAGACTACACTTCATTTACAGTCATACATATCATCCTCATTCATCATCTTTCTTTTTCTCCGAAAACTTACGATAGTTTCGGAGGCTAAATAAAATAAGAAAAAGAGAGGGCATTATTATTAATATTTTTCGAAATATAGAACTATAAAATAGTCGACCTTGTAGTTTAATTTCGTTCATCATTAAAATCTTACAACCTAAAAACAAATTACCAGTTGAGGGATGTGCTCACATGGTTTAAAAAAAAAGAAGTCGATCTTTTACATTTTTGTGTCCATAATTTCGTAACTATTAAAAAACGGGTCGGTTATGAACATTATTTTTTACCATCTCACACGTCGGATGATATATGATTTATTTTATACATGGTGAAAGTTTCAGTTAAAAACAAAATCAAACGGAATGGTCTCGGCCTTTCATCCGGAAGTCCCGGGTTCGAATCCCAGTCAGGCATGGAATATTTTTCATACGTTACAAATTTCCATCGAGCTAATGACCATAGCAATTGATTCCCGTAAAACTAAAAAAAAAATCTAAGAGTGTGCAAATGAACGTGCGCGCGCGTTCATTTGTATGTACATTCGTACACACAAAGAGAGAGGAGAATTTTAAACTGATCAAATTGATTAATAAGAAAAAAAACATTTCTTGCTTATAGCATCCTTCATTCAGGTGCAGTAGGTTAAAGTAAATTTTTTTCACTTTTGAAACTAAAACAATAAATAACTCAAAAAAGAATACTATACTTAATTTAGATTGTAACTATTTAGAAGAGTTTTAGACTAATTTAATTTTGTAACTACCTGTCAGAAACAAGAAAATTATATATATTTCACTCAAATTACCTGTTCTGTTTCACATTATTTTATTTAGACCTTTTTTATCGACAAAATATGAAAAACACTCTTAGTCTACCCACTTAAAAAACACGGCAAAGCACTGTTTTATGTCTTTATTTTCTGATGTAAACTATTTTCTCCATACTGAATCTATATTTTAATATATGTTAACTAAATATTTTAAACATCTGCAGCACTTTAGATTGATAAGTTGAAATTACATACAACCAAAAAGAAATGTCCTTTTGGTTGTATGTAATTTACGATAAAAATCGTGTTTTTATAGTTTATGCGATAAAACCCGTGTTTTTATCGCGTACTTCTTTAAACTTAAACAACGGGTTCATTCACATAAAAAGCCGTAAAATGATTTTTAATAAAACAAAACAGCTGGCAAATTGTAATATTTCCGGCATTGTTTATTTATTTTTATATAGTGGGAAAATAATTATACAATTGAAATTATGAAAAACGTTATCTATGATTTTTTATTTTTTGGGAAGGGGTAATTTATGATGAAGCTTTTTTTAAATTATCGATACATATTTAAATAAACCAAAAATGTTTAAAAAGTTAAAAAATTAAAAAATTTCCAAGAAAATGTTTTGATTTTTCTACTTTTACTATGTTAAATGGAAGAAACTAAAAAAATTCCACTGAAAAATGTACAACTAATAAAGATTTACATGAAATCTATTTTTTTGGGAGGGGGTGGATATGATGAAATTTTATTTAAATTTTATTTAGGTTTAATATTCTATTATTAAAGTTTAAATAAACCGAAAAAAGTTTTTAAAAAATTTTAAGATTTGATATTTTTGAATTCTGATCGGCTCCCCCATCTCCAATACCACACTAAACTACTTTTATGGGGTCACTCGCGCTACTACTATACCTAGGAAAACGTAAAAAAATTCGGTTAAAAAATAAGCATTAAATAAAAAAGATAATATTTATTCGATTTTTTGGGAAGATGGAATTTTGGGGAATTTTTTTTGTAAATGATATCATAAGCATGCACGCATTTACTGAGCTTAATATAAATATATGTTATGTTATAAAACTTATGTTTGTAAAACTTTGAGAAAATTTACCCAAAAAATACCTACTCCACCGCCAAAATTTTGCCAAAAAATTATCCCACATTCACGAGTCTCTTACAAAATTTCATCGAAATCTGTTCGTCCAGCCAAAAGTTATTAAGCTTAAAACACGTCAACTCCCGTACGTACGTACGAACATTACCACCATTTTTGTTTTTAAGGTTTCTGTGTCATGAAACGTCGAGAAATATCAATCATAAACCCATACCCCATTTTTTAAGTGATTACTAGATTACTATACTTTCCTTTTCCAGCATAGCTCTAGAGCTATAATGCAGGAAAGTAATAATGATTATATTTTCGCATTACGTTTTTTAAATTATTTGTTTAGCCTCCACCAAAAAAGGTTTTAATCATTAATTTATTTATATATTAAAATTAATTATAACAGCGTAAATTCATATGGCCTCTTTTGTTAGCCACACTATAGTACGTTAGCAGATGATGAAACCTAGCACATCCTATTTTACCAAACCAATTTTTTTAATTTCCGAATTTAAATAGACCGGGAACTTACTGGAGAAAAAACTCAGATCCACATAAATTTCTGGTACCATTTAAATCCTATTTAATTTATTTCGTGTTCACCTTAATTTCGTCTTGATAATGTTAGCCGTTGGTTAAAAAACGACAACTAATTTTTAAAGCATAGCGTGAATTACATACGTAAAATAGGATATGTATTTATATTCATTTTGTCATTTCATGTTTCTTTACAAATATAATTTTACGATTTGTTACCTAACATAGAAGATTATCCATTAGGAAAACACGGTTTAACATGAAACAATTTTTCTGTAAAGTTTAAGTAAAGAAGAAAAAAAAATTGTTTAATTAATCTAGGACTTAACTAAATAGATTCTGAAAATTATTTTCTGATATATTCTGAGTTATTTTATAATTTATTATATTATTTTCTGAATAGATTCTGAAAATGGATAGGGGATTTTATTTCAAACATTTCAAAGCTTTTTATATTTATTGTTTACACTTGATATGAATTTGTTTAAAGTTCGTGACAGTCTTGTAAAGCTGTTTTTTTTTTTTTTAATTTTACCGTCTTTAATTATGAAACTGGTTTTTAAATGAGCGTTTAAAATATATTCGTCTTAAAAATAAAAGATTCAAATTTTTAATAAAATTATTACGATAAATATTTTTAATTAAAACTTCTATATTTTTAAATTGATAACTTTTATAAAATTCTATTGCTTGTTTATTTAATTTTAAGTTATCACTTCCAAAAAAAGAATTCTACTACTTTTTAATCAAAAAATATAATTAGAATATTATAATAGCATACAATTACCTAGAGTAAGTTGTAGAAAAAAAACAATAATGGCGATTCTAGCGCAGAAAATTTTCATTCTATTTTTATTTTGTGTTCAAAAAATAACGCAAATCTTTTAATAAATAACGTAGATGATCTTAAATAAGTAGATAACACAGTTTATTCTCTGTATATATAAAGATAGATTTAATACCACTAAAAATCTATATAAAAATATCAAGCAATTAAACTAACATTTGTATTAGATTTATGAAAATATTAATATTTCCATATGAAGTAATAATAATAATAATAATAGTAAATTATAATAATAATAATAATAATATAGTAATAAAAATTATATTAATAACGCAAATTTTAAATTCACAATTAAATTATAACGTATAAAACTTTTACCTACCAAGTAATGTGTAATTTTGACGGAAGCTATTAATATTAGAGTATTAAATAACGAAGCAACCGGTTAATAATAATATGTATCATAAATAAAATCATAAAAATCACAATTAAATAAATGTATACAAGGAGAAAAATTATTAAGATAATAAAAAAAACAATTCTTTTATTACTTCTTTTGTAAGAAGTAATATGCGTTAATACAAAAAAACGCTTGGATCAATAATTCTCATTACATTATTGGCGGACCTCATATTTAAATAAAAACCATTTTCCAATATTTACAACAGCAGAAAATACATATAACAGGAATTAAAGAAAAAATAATAATTTAAAAAATAAAATAAATACTCCTTTTTATATAGGTAACTATGTGTTTATTCTAGCGAATAAAAAATACAAATTACTGTTCCTTGTTTATAAATTTTATTCCAAAATCTGACACATGATCTTCACTAATACGTGAAAGTTTCGCATGTAAAACGACGGAAGTAATTAAAATACAAGCAAAAAAAAAAACTTTACTGGTTATTCAACAAATATTAGAATTATCACTGAATAAAATATTTATACAATGTACATAACATTCCTCAAACCCCTTAGGATATACTACTTAAGATAAACCTAGTTAACAATAATATTCAGATATTTCTGAGATAATAGTCCAAAATACTTCGAATTATCACGATCTCAACCTAGTATGTAACCACATCGTAATATACTGATAAACACCAACAAAATTTATTAAAAAGATTTAACATCCAACCAAAGCCTAGGAAACCACGAAATGTTATAACCCTAACAATAAAGTAAAATGACTAACAAGCTTAAACCAAAAATTGACAATAAAAAACCCTCTCAAAACCTTGAAAAATTCCAAAAACATGTGTTTTTGGTTTTCTGGATTCCTGTTTTGTGATTGTAGTAATAGTTTTTATTGTTATTCGTACGAGTATAATGTAGTTTATAAAGAAGTATGAATGAAAAGGGATTTTATCAACATTGTTACTTCCTTGTACAAAGTAAAGGTAGTATTGTGGTCCCGAAACATTTCGGTTTTCAGATTTCAATGGAAATATCCATTTTGACCACCCTGAATCCATTTTGACTAGTTTCAGCATGAAGTCTGTACGTACATACGTATGTATAATAACTTAAAAACGATTAGCCGTAGAATGTTGAAATTTTGGATTTAGGACTGCTGTAACGTCTAGTTGTGCACCTTTCCTTTTGATTGCAATCGACTGAACCAAAAGTCTCCAAAAAAGCCCAAAAATTTGAATTTTGCTGCAGTAATAAGACCTCACTGAGAGGTTTTCAACGATGTTTCATAAGTGGTATTTATTTTCATTGGTTACGGAGTTATAACCAAATAAAATTTTAATTAATGAAATATTTTGATCTTACAAGGGAAAGACACATCGGTTCGAACTCTACTTCATTTCCTTTTTTTTTAACTTTTCTTTTCAATTTAAGTATATTGATTTATTAATAATTATTAACCTGCTACTGTAAAAAAATTACAATAAATAATTTTGAATAATAACAATAAAAAAATATATGAAAAAAATCAGAAGTAATTAATAAAATAAAATTTTATGTACTTTTAAAAATGTGTATATGTAATTTAATACGCGTACAAGGAAATCATGTGGTGTCCACATCAGACTTTTTTTTGTTCCAACTGGGTTTGATGATGCTGTTTCGTGTAAGAATATTAATGTACTATGATTATTTGGTTTTGGTTTAATCCCCCCCAAACCAAAACCTGGGTTTTTTGGGGGGGATTCATATAACATTATCAGACAATATTGCCTGACGTTATTATATAAAAATGGTAGGTTTGAAAGCTAAATCGGTTACACCCAACACATCTATTTTAACAATTAAACAATCATTGATGAATAAAATTCCATGGTTATTAATGGATATTCTCCAAATCAAAAGAATAAATAGTAAAAATAAAATACTGTTGATCTGCTCTTTATTGTTCTATGAAGAGAATATAGAAAAGCTCTACTGGATATTGGACAAAATATCAAAATATGATTACTTGCCCTGAGGTAGGTAATCCCCACGGAACACAACATCTACGTTCCACGTCCAGGGCGGTAACAGCCGTACTTATGTACAATACATATAGCTGGCAAACGGGGCTCCGAGTAAATTCCTCGGATATGCTTTTCTTTTGACCTGTTTCCACCTTCAGGTCCCCTCATGGATTGGATTTTTCGGCTACCTGCAGGATATGAACAATTTATTGATTAGGATATGGACATATACCAAACTTAGAGCTGGCGATGTGGGGGCCACGGTCAAAGTTATTTGCAGGTGTAACGGAGACCTTTCGTCGTCCACATGCCCCCGCGTTGGCAAGCATGCAGCTAAGGTGCCCATGTTCGGAGCATGGGAGCCCTGAAAGCTTCGGTGTGTAGGGGCCTGGAGTCAGTGCAGAGACTGCGCATCCGCTCTCTGCCAGGACATATGCCGGTTTCACCGGAGTACCGGAACGGACCTCCAGGGTTGGTAGCCCTGGAGTGGGGGTGTACCCCGGCGGCTAGCCTTACTACAGAAGGGATTATTTGTTCATGGAAACTGAACAACTAAACGTGGCAGAGGGTTCACGCAAACACCCTCGTTTAGAACCGGCCGTTTCGCCTGAAGCAAAACGGAGAAAAAGTGCGGAAACTAAAAGGATTGAGATTGAGGCTAGAAAAAGCTTACAAAAAGCTTTTTTTAAAAATAGTAATGTACCGAAACCCAAATATTTGGTCATTACAAAAAAGAATGGAAATTTCTCGAGGGTGAGTCCTTCCTCTCATCGCTCGGGAGATAACCAAATGCGCTGGTGGCCCTGTAAAAGAAATAAGGAAGACCTTCATGGGACTTCATGTTGAGACTGTAAATGATGTCCAATCTCAAAAGATTTTGGGGCTTAAAAAGATTGGAGAACTGGCTGTACATGTCGATCCCCACAGTACGCTCAACACCTCAAGAGGTGTGGTCGTCTGTCGGGATCTTCTAAATTGCACGGAGCAAGAAATTTTTGAGGAGTTGTCATCATAGGGAGTAACTGAGTGTCGCCGATTGAACATGAGGAGGAATGGCGAAGTCCTACCTTCAGCCTCTCATGTTCTCACATTTAACCGGCCTACCTTGCCGGAGAAGATTAGAGCGGGGATACATCGATTGGATGTGCGGGCATTTATCCCGCAACCTATGCGATGCTTCAAGTGCCAACGTTTTGGCCACACCGCTATCAAATGTGAGAGAACGCAAATATGCGTGTGCGGCGAAGAGGTGCATGAGGGAGAGCCGTGTAAAGAGCCCCCTACATGCATCAATTGCAAGGGACAGCATTCATGTAGATCCAGGAATTGTCCTGTCTACAAAGAAGAAGTAGCTGTGCAGGAAGTTAAAACCCTGCAGAAAGTCAGCTACATCGAAGCCAAAAAGATTGTTAACGCCCGCAAACCTAGAGCAACAACATCTTATGCTCAGGCTGCGGCTACTGTTCCTGCTCCTGCTCCGATTGCTGTAGATGAGGCTCAAATTATAAATAATCTTGCGCCTACTTTGGCTAACATGATTGAGAGGATCATCGAAAACAAGATGAAACCTTTTGGCAATAAAGAATTTGTTAAGCCAAAGATAGTGGTACAGCCTGCTGAAGATAAATCGATAAAAGTGAAAGTTGCTCCTCCAGAAAAGAAAACGGACACCAAACCAGAATGTCAAGTCCGTCTCAGCGAGATTCTTGATGAAAAGAAAAAGGTGATACCTACAGAGACTGTTATGGAAGCTCCCAAGCCTCCTGTAACTGAAGTGGCCTCTAAGCCTCAGAGGCCACAATAAATCACACAGGGGGGCGAATGTCCCCCCTCCCACAGGCGGTGACCGGTGCGACCCCCGTCTTGGGGAGCGGCCAGGTTGCCGCCTCTCAATCGGCGCCGATCCATGCCCGTCGTCGTCGGCGGCTTCGGTGGTCTCCGATACGGAGACCGGAAGCCTTACAGGCGACGACCTTCTCCGCGAACACGATGCTGTTCGTAGGATGGAGAAGAAAAGGAAAAAAGGATGGCCGAAAGGAAAACCCAGAAAATAATTTAATTAACAATTAGCGAGTCGATTGTACAATGGAACATCAATGGATGTTTTTCAAACATCCATGAGCTCCAACGCTTGGTACATGACGTAGACCCGATTTGTATATGTCTGCAAGAAACGCATTTCCGCCGAAATGAAAATTTTAAATTAAAAGGATTCGATATATTTCGGCGAGATCAACCGCCAAATGTAAGAGTTAGAGGTGGAGTAGCTATATTAACATCGACTAGAGCTACCACCAAAGCGGTTGTTCTAAACACAAACCTACAAGCGGTCGCCGTTAGAATGAAGCGTCCGCTCCAGGTCACTGTCTGCAGCATATACTTGCCGTATTTTGATTGGAATAAGGATGACATAGCAAGACTAATTTCCGAGCTTCCCCCACCTGTTTTACTGGTGGGTGACTTTAATGCTCATAATTCTCTTTGGGGATCAGATCGAGTAGATACCCGTGGAAGAGAACTGGAAGGGTTCCTGATGAATTCAGAACTTATTATTTTAAACGACGGATCAGGAACCTTTTTCAATGCCAGAGATGGATCGACGTCCTGTATAGATCTTGCACTTATAAGCGGATCGATAGCACCGAGGTACAGCTTCCATGTCATAGACGAACTGCATGGAAGCGATCATTTCCCGGTGCAAATTGTAACTGATGTTACAAGAACAATATATCCCATCCCTAAAAGATGGTTATTTGAAAAGGCAGACTGGACGAGCTTCACAGCTAGAACGATAATCCCGGAAACAACTGGAGTTATCGGAGACGATGTCGACGCCCTAACAAATGCAATAATTGAGTCGGTATCGAGATATATTCCCAAAACATCTGGGAAACTTACGAAAAAACCCGTTTCATGGTGGAACGATGAAGTAAGTGAAGCTATAAAAAGAAAGAAAAGGGCGTATAACGCCTTTAAGAAGCGTCCTAGCATAGAAATGTCTTATGATAGACTCGAAAAAACGACCCTGGCAGCAATACGTGTCATCCATCGATAAAACTACTACTGCATCAGATGTTTGGAGGAAAGTGAAGGCGATTTGTGGGCGTAATGATTTTGCTCCCATAACTAGCCTTCAAGATGAAGATGAAATAAAAGACACTCCATATGAAATTGCATATCAAATCTTCCATATTGAGATTGCATATGAAATTGCAACCCAATCACTTCGAAAAGGCCAGCAGAACGGCCAACTACGAGGAAGGTTTTCGAACCAAAAAAGAAGAACTCGAAGGTCTACTAAATTTTAGAACTGAGTATAATTACTCATATAATGTACCATTTAAAATGGAAGAATTCGCGAAAGCGTTGGAAAAAGCAGGTAACACAGCTGCTGGTCCGGATGAAATCCATTATAATATGATCAGGCAGCTGAATACCACTGCAAAAAGCAGATTATTAGAACTTTATAATAAAATATGGCGGGATGGAACGTACCCGCAGCAGTGGAAAAAAGTTCATGTTGTTCCAGTACCAAAGAAAAATAAAAATTTAACAGACCCCCAATAGCTATCGTCCTATTTCTTTGACGTGTGCTATGGGAAAAATACTGGAAAAAATGATTAATAATCGACTCGTCTGGGTTTTGGAAAAAGAAAACCTGATATCACCGTATAAAGCAGGTTTTCGGCAATATCATTCTACCACTGATCAAATGATCAGCTTAGAGGACATTATATATAACAGCTTTATTAAAAGGAAACATTATGTCGGAGTCTTCTTTGATCTTCAGAAGGCTTTCGATATGACCTGGCGTCATGGTATAATGCTCCAGATACATGAATGGGGCATTCGTGGCAATCTGCCTATACTGCTCAGCAACTACATGAATGACCGTACCTTCCAAGTACGCGTCAACAATGAATATTCATGTGAAAGAATCTTGGAAAATGGCATACCGCAGGGTTCGCCGTTGAGCGGTACCTTGTTTACCATTGCCATTAATAAATTGATACTAGCCATTCCAGTAGAAATCAGCAAAAGCTTCTATGTTGATGATCTGGCAATTGTGTATGCCAGCAACAAGACTGCTATGGTGAGGTACAAATTGCAATGCTCTAAATGAAGTTGCAAGGAGTAACGGATTCCAATTCTCACCACAGAAAACGTGCTGTGTACACTTTTGTAGGAAGAGAATTCCTCATCAAAGTCCTGCGTTGACAATTGACGACAATCCAATACAATATAAAGATAGCGTAAGATATTTAGGACTAGTATTGGATAAATCCCTTAAATGGGATTACATATACAGGACTTGAGTGATAGATGCAAAAGAGCCTTAAACATTATAAAATGTTTATCGAATTTAAATTGGGGCTCAGACAAAGAGACATTATTGAGATTATATAAAGCATTAGTTCAATCTAAACTAGACTACGGATGTATCGTATATTCATCCGCTAGAAAGTCGCACTTAAGAAAGTTAGACGTAGTTCATAATAGCGGAATAAGATATGCAACAGGCGCTTTCCGCACAAGTCCGGCGGCTAGTCTGATGTCTGAAGCCGGAATAATGCCACTACATTATAGAAGAGAGATCCTTTTGTTAAGATATGCAGCAAATGTATGGGCTTTCCCTGCTCATATAAATAATAAATTGTTTATGAATCATCCTATGGCTGCAGTATATGAACATCGTGCTACCTATTCCAGACCAACCGGAATTAGGTACCACGAATTAAGAAGAAAATATGAAATTGCTATACCAGAGACACTAGCAATTTCTACTAGAGAAATACCGCCATGGCTCTTGCCAGCCGTAAATACAAGTTTGGATCTCTCTCAAGGAGAAATAAAAAAGAAACCAGCAGTGATCATCCAACAGGAATTTTTGGCAACCGTCAGTCGTTACGAAGAACATATTAGAATTTATACTGACGGTTCTAAAACCGAACATGGTGTTGGATGCTCGATATATGTAAATGAAGAAGCCCACTTTTGGAGACTGCCAGATGTGGCCAGTGTCTACACGGCAGAACTCACTGCAATTCAGCAAGCTCTTCGCTACACTGAACACTATTGCGAAGAGAGAGTGCTAATATGTTCCGATTCATTAAGTGCACTCGTCGCAATTCGGAACAAGAACATTAAGGATGTCCTAATTGCAAACAGCCTGTCCATTTTATACGTACTAAAACAACGAGGACAGCGATGCGTTGTAATAAAACACAGACAATCAAGCATCTAATAGAAGAGTGTACCATATATGAGGACCTCAGAAAGAGGTTCCGGCTTACAAATAATATTAGTGCTGATCTGGATAATGGAAATGAAGAAAATATAGTTGCATTTTTACACGCCAGTGGACTTCTTAAAAGTCTATAAAATGGAAGTTTTAAGCTGTGGTAAAAGATACTCTAAGCGGTAGTTTTATATATACATATAAGGGAGTCTCGAAGCGTGGCACGTATAGTGACGGGAGGTAGCCCTCTTGCCTAGGCCATTTTGGCTCACCTGCATTCAAGAGCAGTGAGTCGGGGTGTGTCCGATGATAGCATGGGGGACCCTCAAGGGTGGATTGAGGGCGCGAGGCTATGGGTGTACGCCGTGCATGTCTATGGCCTGATATAAGAAGGATTCAACTGCCACGGCACCCTGGCACGACTGATATACTGCTGAACGGCGGTTCTGGTCGCCCCGAGGGCGCCTCCGAGGGAAAGATATGGTATTGATAAGTTTAATTTTAATTTTAATTTCATGTTCTTTTGAGAACCTATCTCAAATTTTAATATTGGGGCCCTTTACACCCCGTAAGTGTTTGTGATTGTCCTTGTCTTTTATGTTTTAATGTTTATTGTGAAGTTTGTCTTTTTAAATAAAATGTAAGGGCCCTTTACACCCTTACATATGACGATCCTGATGGAGATAATAATTTCTTTTAAAGAATGTGACGAGGGCTAATGACCTTAGCAGTCGATGCCCGTAAAAATTCAGTTAAAAAAAAAAAAAAAAAAAAAAAAAATATGATTAGCGTTAAATAAACATCTTTTCCCTTCTCAAGCTTACCGGATTTTGTTAACCTCTAAACTTTTTGTTTTAATATTAAAACATGAAATATGTGTATGATTATAAATCCACTATCTTATTATTATTTTTTGTTCGACTAAGGATCGTTCTGACTAAAATTATAAAATTTCTTGATGCAGAACTAAAAAAGGGCTTTGAATGCGTTGTACAGATTTAAAAAAAATTTTAATTTAACATTTTTTCAATTTTTTTTTTTATTTTGAATAAGATTAGTTTCATATTGTGTATGTTTGAATAAATTAGTTTAACTCGATAATAAGAACTTGATTTTCATTTCAATAAAAAAATAATTTTTAAATAAAATTGTTTCTTTTAGCTTTTAAATTATTTATTAAAAATTTAAACTACAGTATTATTATAAATTGCATAAATAAACGTTATTGAAAATGTTTCCGAAATTAGTAAAAATGATTTTAACTAAAATCAAAATCTCCTTGATTAAAGATAGGTAAGGTAATAAAGAAAATGGGAATACTTTGAACATAGCATAGACGTTTCTTCATATTCAACAATTTTTTTTTTTTGACTGATGAGTTAATTAACCGCAGAAACTTTGTATTCTGAATTGTGGTGAGGATATAAGATGGCAGGATTGGAACGGGAAGTTTTCGTTATTTTTATATCCCCTTCTTATATAATTCGAAAAGCCCAAATATAAGGATAAAAACTCAAGACTATCTAAACTGTACGGAATTCTTTACAATGGTGAAATAAAATTCATCTTGGTGTCGCAAGACATCACATAGATAGCTGGTTACTTCACAAAATTTACGGTGGAAATAAAAACATTATATGGACCCGTTTACAAAAATCGCAAATTACTGGTTACGTGCAATTAATGAGTGATAAAAATTGGTAAATAAAATCGTATTACACATATATTTACACACACGCTACAAATCATTTATCTCATTCTCTGAAGTAATGCCTAACAGTGGTTCTGGAGGTAAAATAAAAAAAAAAATGAAGTATGATTTCCAGTTATTAGTTATGTCCAGGCAAGAATCCAGAAGTTCGAAAACGAAATAAACAAAAAATTTATAACAAGTAACGCTATCTTAAAGAACTTTTTATTTCCAGCCAAAACGTTTCTAGCCGCATGCTCTGTAAATATCATATACAGTCCCATAATATCAGATAATATAATATTGTAAAACAGATTCTCTATACTTCCCCGTCATTTGAATATTCTCAGAAAAAACTACATAAAAAATACTACAGAGTTAGAAGATTTGATTAAAAATGTTGATCTGCATACGTTCAATCCAGGAGTACTGTAAACGTGAAAAGTAAAATAATAGCGGTTTTGAGCGATGAAATATACTTCATTGGCTCTTAGACCTCCATACTTGTAATTTAGAAAATAATGTGTTTAATTACGGAAGATGCAATATGTTAGAAAGTTTCTATTAGAAAAGAGGCACTTTGTGGTTGCACGAGTTAAATTCTTAAAAAAAATCCTTTCAGTAAGACGTCTGACTAAAGGCATTCATTTTAAAATAGTAGATTGAGGTTCCCGATCTACTATTTAAAATATTAATTAATACTTAATTGTTTATCACAAATGACACCATTACGAATACCCTACGCTTCCATGCAGAAAGAAAAAACTTATGGACTGTAAAAAGCACTTCTCGGGAAGAATTGGGAAAAACAACATGTATCGATACCATCCAATTTCGATCTTTGTAGTCTATACCTAAATTCAGACTACCTAAATTTTGTATATTACCCATATGAAAATGAGGTGAACCTCTTGTACGAAACGTTTAAAGTTTTTTCGTTTTTCTTGCAACAGGTCATCAAGCGAGAGACCTTCATTTCAAGAACCGCTTTCGGATTCAAAATGTCGCTGATATGTATACTGCACGAAACAAAACTAAGTTCTTAAGATGGATGCGACTATTATAAACTTCAGATTACATTCATTCAAATCTTTTCCTTTAAAATAGCAGCATATTGCTGATTAATAAGCGATTGATTGATTTAATACACTACTTTATCAGGCACGGTCAGAAGCATGAAGTATCCGGTCTTCTTCTATGGACAGTGATAATTAAAGGATGGCAGTGTCTACGTGAAATAACTCGCTAACTCTTCCCTAGACGGTACAAGTTGTGAACATTAACTGTCAGCCAATCATTTCTCTACTTCAACATTTCACGAGTTAATCCATACGTAAGCTTAAGAAAGAAATAAGTCCGGGTGGAACGATAGTTTTAACGCATACGTACGCAATAGGACCTATGTTACAATTCATGAGAAAGATGACGAAGCGAAAAAATCAGATCATTCACCGCACGTTATCTTAAAGAAGATGACTGTAGGGTTGAGGATCTCAACAACTACGATTGCACTCCCATAGAAGCATTGAATTACTTGTTAAAAAAATTGTGTCCATCCGGCAGAGCTGCTGATTGAAGAATTTAATTTTGATGTGTTCCTTTTGAGGGTGGGAAAAGAAACAGGTGTTAGATAACTACGTTACATTTGGTTAGATAACGTAGGTATGGATAGGGCGTAATGTATGGATAGGGCGCATGATAGGAGTCTTAGCCTCGGTCAAGAAGCTTTACGAAATCTTCTGTAATAATTTATTTTGAATTATTATAGAAATTTTATTCCTCCGGTAGTGCATGAAAACTTACCGACACATACATAAAAAAAATATCTTGATGTTGATGAGACAATATTAGAAAAGGAGCGAGAAGAAGATTGGAATAATGAAGAAAAAATTATGAAAAAATTAATATTTTTTACAATAATCATATGCAATTTAAATATTAACGTCATCGATAAGTATATCGAAATAATACTTTATATGGAAATAATTCTTTCTACTTTATAATCCTACTTTATATATTATATAATAATATATTATATTACATAATATATTTTTATCAATAAACAAGCGATATCAAAATCTTTACTCAACCTTATGAGTATTATATTATACCTTTAATACAAAAGCTGGTTTGTGCTGTGCAATACATTTAAATAAAAAACACTTTATTTTAATAAAGATTTGTGAGACCCGCATTCAATTCCGATGTAGACACTTCAGACTGCCCGCTACAACCCACGCAATTTGAAGTATTCCGCAGTGGAAATTCCTGGCGCGCAAGCTGGCGGTAGCTTCACGACGGATTAAAAGTTATGAATGTACAACACATACAAACGCAATACACCAAACAATTTACACGCACAATCACACACACTCAAAGCCATTAAAACCCTCGCGGCTTACCGCCAAATACATCCTAAGGCCGACACCTTGACAATGCGAATGGTGAAGTAGGTATTCAAAGACGATATTACAAACACTATAACATGCATACATACGCACGCTCACACACACAGCATTCATGAGTGTGCACGTTAACGTTTGGGCTATACTAATGCGTGCGTTAGCATTTGATCTGACTTGATCGTTATCTTGTTTAATGTGAAAGAACGGTGATGGTGCTCAGATAGGTACAAAGAGAAAATAATTACAAAAGTTTAATACACGCTAATAAGAAAGTTTTTTGCTATACTAAATATGAATTATTACATTGGAGGCAATTATAAATTAAAAATGCTGTTTAACCCATGTGCGTATTTTAATACTGTATAAAAGTGACTCCAGAAACAGTTGGATTTGAAAATGTTTAAGAGTTAAATGATTTTCTCTTAAAATCCTTTGAATCACTTCAACTAACTCGTCTAGGCTCATATTATCCAATAACTTGATGTTGAATTTAGTCTCATATGAAAATTTTCATTTCATATTGAAATCAAAACGGGAGGTGTACAACTAGATGTTACAGTAGTCCTAAATCCAAAATTTCAACATCCTACGGCTAATCGTTTTTGAGTTATGTGAGGTACATACTGTACCTCACACTGTACACGTACGTCTCACTGTATGTACGTACAGGCGTCGCGCCGAAACTAGTCAAAATGGATTCAGGGATGGTCAAAATGGATATTTGCGTTGAAATCTGAAAACCAAAATTTTTCGCGATCACAATTCTTCCTTTACTTCGTTCAAGAAAGTAATTAAAGTTTTTTTTTCTCAATATTACTAAATGTTATATTACTCTAAATATTTTCAAAAGATTTTGTGTTAAAAATAGTTAAAAACATTTCTACAAAGAAAGAAACATTTTGAAACTCAGAATGAAAAGTAAATAAACGTAATCCCGCTGAAAAAGTTTTTTAATTTCAATTTCAATTTAACTCCCTTATTCTTCATACCACAAGATTAAGATAATAAAAGACCAAGTCGATTCAAGATGTTAGGAATCTATAAGTCAGTCCTTAAATATTTTGATAAGGGAATGTAACTAACTCTGTCCTGTGGGTGTATTAATGGAATTCTCTGGGTATACATTACTAATTAGATGTACGTGCAGTGAAATAAAAGATATTTCTCAAAAAACGCTATACCGTTTTTAACTCAAACCTTTCTGAAAACTTACGAAAGACTTCATTAAACATATTATTTTAACCATGCTATATTTAAATTAATATAACCGAAGCATTTTTTATTAATCATTCTTAGAAAACTCTTCCTACAATATTATTTATTCACGGTACAAAATTTATAATAAAAGTTTTAAATTAATCTTCAATTAACAACTTTTTCCCCCTATTTTTAGTGGAAATATGGATGAAAATTAATTATAAAAAGAGAACGAACATATACTAGGTGATTTTGTTTTTTTTAATGAATCTTTGAACGAAGTTTTAACTGTAATAAATAAAAAAACTCAGGACTTCTACATGAACTGAAAGAAAACCACACTGAAATAGTTTTTAGCGTTATTTTTTCTTCAAATATCAGCTACAAATTTACTTGATTTAATAACATAAAATTGGAGTTTTGCTTTCTTCGTCTTTACTTATTAAAAGATTCGTTTTACAACGAGTAAACGAGTAGAGGCGAAAAAAGAGAGAATGAAATTAAAACTTCGATTATTCACAACTCGATTACCTTTAACCGGTTAAAATTACCAAGGTTTACAAAGATTGTTATAACTTTTGGTCGGATTATTCTGTTGAGTATTTGATTAAATTTTTTATTTAATCAAAATTATCCTAAAATTTCCACACATGCATATTACAGATAGAGTAGAATATATTAGAAAAATAAATGAATTTTTATAAATGCTTATGTACTTCCATTATTACCTAATTATACTATAAAACTATACCGGTAACAGTGCCGTACTGTCTGCCAAGAATTCTATTACGTGAAAATTAAATAAATCGAAATCAATATTTTAAATCAAAAATATTTTCCGCTATCTCTTATACTATTACAAATCACAGCTTTATCAGTTTATTACGTGTTACAATAAAACAAAATACAGAAATAAAACCTAAAAAAACGTGTGGTTAGGCAAAATTTAAAAAAAAGTCAAAGGCTTAAAAGTATGAAAAATTATAAAAAAAAGAAACAAAAATGAATTAGCAACAAAAAGCTAATAATAACAATACTACTTTGTAATAAACAATAACAGTAGAATTATTTAAAAAAATTAAAATAAAACTTGTGATTTAAAAAATGAAAAATAAATAAACAATATTTATTAAGAACCGAATACTGATTTAAATTCAGAACTGCCAACAAAAAAAGTTCAAATTTTAGTCCAAAAAATATAATAAATCAAGATATATAAATACCTGAGTTAATAGTATACTACAAACTAATAACTTAAATTAGTAATTCCTTCAAATTTGGTAAAATCTTACCCCAAACACAAGTAAAATAAAAAAATTTATCATAAAGACAAAAGCTCTTAAATGATTGAAATAACTTGGATGATTATTAAAAAACAAAATATGAATTTATTTCTTTATAACATTTTGTCATTAAACGTATTTAAAATCTTCCCATAGTGAAAAAATTAAACTCAACCATCAGATGTATTCTATAATAACCAGCTCCCTCACAAAATTACGGATATTTGTCCAGTTTTTCACTATTTAACGAGATTTCGACTTTTTTTTTGTTTGTTTAACCTCCAGGACCATCGTTAAGTATTGCTTCAGAGGATGAGATGAATGATTTTTAACGTTGTGAAAATGCCATGCCTGACCGGAATTCGAACCTCCGGATGAAAGGTCGAGACGCTACCACTCGCACCATGGAGGCCTGCAGATTTCTACCTGTACTTTAATCAGTGGTACCTTTTAAAAATATTTGTTTTTCTCTACGCTGCCAAAACCGGGAAAACAGCTAAGAATCTTTAACCCTCTTAGACTTTAAGTCGTAATCCTGTTTAAATTATATTGTTAATTAATTGTAATAAAAATATTGAGCTGTGCTGAAATTTGAAAAAAATTTTGCGGTCCGAAACCATTCACAAAGAATTTTATTTAAAATCTGAACTTAGATGGCCATTTCGATTGTTGAACTGTTATCATCAGCAGCAGACACTACGGAAAAAGTAAATATATTTTTAAAATATGAGAGGAACGAAAAATAGTACAAAAATCGACAACTAAACGTTTACAAAGTACAACAAATAAATTCTTAACCGGGATTTTAGTTTATGAATATGATAGAAAAAAGTACTGCTATTACTGTCTTTCTAAGCAATCACAATCAAATCTAAGCAATCACGTAAATTTAGTTTAACAATATCTAAACCATTCCTAAATTAAATGAATGATCCCGACATGAATTACTATCGACACGCATCTATAATAGATTGGAATAGATAAAACTTATCTCAAATAAAAAAAAAGGCGCAGAGATTTTTTTGGAGTTACTTAAGGTTTCACGGTTTATGTTTCACGACACAATTAATCACAGTTAAAACCGGATTGGCAAAAAAACACAGAGCAAATTAAAATTAATGAAAAAGAAAAAAACTTTAAAACTGTTATAAAAATGAACTATAAAACTGTAACGTACCGTATGGAGTAACTCTATAACACAGACTGATACTTTCTTTCACTGAACTGTTTTTTTTCACAAATGATTTTGTCGTTATTAAGTATAAGTAACAAAGACTCAATAACATTTTTAATTGTTTATGATCGGAATGCCACAGCGCTAGAGAAAAATGATAGCCTGCAGTACATTATTATTATACGAATAAAAATTATTTTACTTGTAAGTGGGAGTGACAGAATGATTCAGCCTAAACTACTGAAATTACTCATACATGCTGAATTCATATTTATATCTGCCTCAGGCTTAGTTCACACGATACGGTTTCGGTTCGGTGTTTTGCTTGATCGTTTATTTTGCCGAATCGAATGCTGTGTTCACACGATACGGTTTGGATTGGGTTTTTTGCCTGATCGTTTATTTAAACGATTGAATTCTGTGTTTTCCACACAGATCAGTTTTCCTTCAGGCGTTCTTTATCCAGTCGTGATTGTGATATTGTAGAAGATGGATATAAACAATATAAACATGTTTTTTCTTTTGTTTGGTATCGCCGCCGTCAACAAAAGTAAGAAACCGAAATAAAAAATATTGGATACATCCTATTTTTAAGGAAAGGTGTAGTTTTGGTGCCTTCCAAACAGTAATGTGTAGACTCAGAAATGAGGAGTTGGAATTTTTCAAACATTTCCGAATGTCGCAGGCTTCATTTGATTGCATATTAAGTAGAGTAGGGAAGGATCTAACGAGGCAGGATACTACCTTCATTTGATTGCATATTAGGAAGGATCTAACGAGACAGGATACTACTATGAGAAGGAGCATATCTGCAGAAGAAAGATTGTCGATATGTTTAAGGTAAGATTTTTTAATTATTCTCTTCATCAATACCAATTTTATTTCTTAAATTTGATAACTTACATGTAAATAAAGTGATAAGAAAACCCAAAATTAATTTAAATAATAAAAATCAAGAAAAATATTATCGTTTAGAATAATTAGTAAATATAATAATCGGATAACTGCATGAAAAAAATTACAACGAAGATAAATCAATATCCGAATAATTAGTGTCTTGAGTCGTGCTAGACATTGCTGATGACATTGACGGCGAGTTACGACTATCAGTTACTGCAGTATTTGATTGAGGTAAAGACTGGTTTCACGGCTCAGTAAAATAACCTACATTTTGCCAACCGCAATAGTTCATATTTTGTTGGGCTTGTAAGTAAGTTTGAGGTTGTGAAGAAGTTTGCGGTTGAGAAATATTCGATTGTGCCATTGTGCTTCTTTTGATTCTTTGTAACAAACTTATAACACCTGACTGAAATTCCAAAATCTGGTCATCAGTAAGTGACGATAAGGAAGGCAAAAGGCTAGTAAAAAATGATAAATGGCGGTCATTTTGTGTATTAATTGTACCTTTAGTTGAAAGATTCATTTGATGTTCCATGAATTTTATCATTTTAGAATCAATTCATAGTTCAGCATCGTCCTCCTTTTCTTTGTTACACCAGAGGAAACCGGTTTGGTTGTTGGTTGTGGGTCAGTTTCGCAGTTTTCTTCGTTTTCGGGATATTCGCGCACCTCATTGCTTTCTTCGTTTTTGTTGTCTGTACTTTCGTGGGTGGCTGTTTATCCGTAATAATTCTTAAAAAACATTCATTTGTTCATAATATATATAAAAACGTGATGGTTTTGAAGCAGAACCAGTAGTTATTTGTTGGTTTTGTTTTTTCATGGATTTCATCCAAGAATCTCTTGTTTGTGTCCACGTCTTGATAATTAGTTTGCCTGTAAAAAAATAGATTGACTGTAAAACAATATTACATTACTGTGTTTTGGTTTACAGTAATTTGTTATTAAAAGCGATTCAATTTTTTTATTTGTTGCAGATATTTGGCGTCTGGTTGTTCATTTAAAGATCTTCATTATTACTATAGAGTCGGTGTTTCAATTATCAGCAACATTGTGAAGGAAGTAACGAAAGTAATATGGAACAATCTGCACAGCGAATTTGTGCGATTACCAGACGCATCTGACTCATGGAAGGAAATATCAAACAGATTTCAGACAAAAGAAAATTTTCCACATTGCCTTGGTGCCCTTGACGGGAAACATATCAGGATTAAAAAAACCTCCATTCAGTGGCTCAATGTATTTTAATTACAAGAACGAACTATTTCTCAATTGTATTGTTAGCGGTTGTAGATTCAGATTATCGTTTTATATATACAAATGTTGGAGCGTATGGTACAGACTGCGATTCTTCAATCTTTAACTTTTTGGCAACTGTTAACCGAAAATAATTTGCATACTCCGACACCAAGGCCTTTGAAGGAACACTCAAATACCGATGTTCCGTATGTGCTAGTTGGAGATGAGGGTTTTGCATTACACAAATACTTAATGAAACCTTATGGTGGAACACATTTAGACGTGAAGAAAAGAATATTCAATTACCGCCTAACAAGAGCTAGAAGATACGTAGAATGTGTCTTTGGAATTTTAGCCAATAAATGGAAAATATTTCATAGGCCTTTAGATGTGGATGTTGAGACAGCTATTTGGATTGTTAAAGCTTGCACAGTATTACATAACTTTGTCCGTGAAAAAGATGGTTTAAATTTGAACGCCTCCTATCCAGAACAAGAGAAAAATAATCTGCGTAATTTGACAAATACACAAACTAGATAGGGAGGCAAAGATACTAATTTAGTATGGGCAATATTCGCTGACTATTTTGTTTCTGAATCTGGTTCACTTCCTTGGCAATATGAAGTTGTCAAGTCATAATAAATAATAATGATGACGTTATTATGAAGTTGTCATAATAATAATATTATTCGTAGTAATTACGCTATTTTTTTGTGCTACTATGATTATTTAATGTCGAAAAAAGTAAGTTTCTAATATTATAAAGGCTTATGTAAAATTGTTGTAATTTACTAAAAAGAATAAAAAACTTTAACTTACAATATTGTTGTCTTTGCTTTTGCTCATAGCCTGGAACCCTTCATTCAGCGCCATACATATTTCCCGCCAAGCTGATTCTTTAATATGTTTGTCTTTATAGGATTCTAAAAACTTATCCCATATTGCAGGTCGTTCTCGTACCAGATCAATCAACAATTCGGTATTTATATTATTAATATCTTTCATACTATAAAAAGGATACTATTACACAAAACTAATGAAGCAGGAGTGATCAAACTGCATCAACACAATGCAAAACGCCGACTGGTCTGTCCTTGCCGTACAGTACAGAAACTGTGGTGTGAACAGCGCTACTGAGATACAAGCGCCATAATCAAACGATTCGGTTATTTCACCGAATCGGTGAATACGGTTTCTGTTGACAAAACCGAATGTTAATTCCACCGTATACGATGATTTTACCGTATACAGTTAACAACCGAATCGTGTGAACGTGCTCAGCTCATGCTTAATACATGCGCCACTACTATAGTCCGTGAAAAACTTATACGGGAAAACTACCGAAACCGTATCGTGTGAACTAAGCCTCACACAGTTTTGTGACTCAAGGTTTAGTATAATTTTTTTAAAAGTCTGTCTATATTTACTGCTGTAAAATTATATGATTCTCTTTGGATTATGAAATATATAAAAGTTGAATCCAGTCGTTTCGAAGACTTTCACAGAGCGATTTAAAATAATTTACTGAAAACTGTAGCTTTTCGTTTTGGTTGGCTTTCCGCTCTTTATTATAAGTGTTTTTAAAACATTATTTCTATTTTCTTTTTATTTCAATAATATTTTTAACTTTCATTCAAGAAGTATAATGTGCTATCTCGACATTTAAAAATAATACCGATCCTAAATCTATTTTCTGGATAATTTACGACCAAATGATTGATGTAAGCATGGCGATTTCGCTATAGTCTTTTGCTGTACTTGTGGCGCCAGTGTTTGTATGAATTGGTCAACGGTGTCATTTGGAACGGTTTTGACCGGCCGACTTGTAGTACTTTATGAAGTACATTTTTAAAACACACTCAAACAAACTAATATATTTAGTGCTAATATTTACTGAATGCTTATGTACTAGATATTTAATAAACAATAAATTATATACAGAAACATTAATTTAATGTGATATTCCGTGTTTGAAATAGTGCGCGCGCGCGCGAGTTTCGTTTTGGGATTTAAAAAAAACATAATTTTAAAACTTCCAAGATATGTTCATTTAATTGAGATACAATCGGAGCAAACTCATTCTTATAATTCGATAGTTAGGAAAAAAACAATAAGCAGTCGGCTAAAAACAAATTCTACTATAATCGTACGAAAATATTTCTAACATGAAAAGTGCTCAAACATTTAAAATATAAAAAGTTACCATACCGTTGGTATAATTTTGCGAGTTTATGACGAACCCACATAGAAAGAATACTTATGATAATTGCGGACATCATCGTAAAAATCTAAAGTTATATGCCGATACTAAAAGCTTTAAAATAAACTGTTCCGAGCCGAACACTCCTCTGAACATGACAGATCTGACAAACCCTTTTATACAGACCAAATTGAAATGAATTAATCGACTGTTGTTTCTTTTATTAATTCGATTTTTACTCGACCGTCAAAAAAGGGTGTATGTACATACATACATACACACTGAAGTACATGGCTGAACCAATTTAGATGTATGACTCCGCGTTAGAATCCTTACGTTACTGTGAGTGACGTAGGATATATAAATGTGTACGATGAATAAATAATAACGTAGATATAAACAAATAATATAAAAGTATATATAAGTGAAAAAAACTATTTCGAATATATAAATTGAATTTATTTGAAAAATTCCTTTGAAATTACCAATATTCAAATATATTATTTACACACTGAATTGATACAAACACTATTAAATGACACATTAAAAATTAATAAACTTATTTTTGTTATTAATTTTTTTTTAAAAGAGGCTTCCACAGATTAACACAGTAATTAAGTTACTTACTTCATTAAATATGAAACAATACAAAGACTATTCAAAAACAAACATTTTTATTTATTTTTTTTAAATAATATTTTTCTTCCTTGTACGAAGTAAAGGAAGTATTGTGATCGCAAAAAATTACGGTTTTCAGATTTCAACGGAAATATCCATTTCGGCCATCCCTGAAACCATTTTGATTAGTTTCGGCGTGACTTCTGCACGTACGTATGAACGTATGTACCTCGCATAACTCAAAAACGATTAGCCGTAGGATGTTAAAATTTTGGATTTAGGACTGTTGTAACATTTAGGTGTGCACCTTCCCTTTTGATTGCAATCGACTGAACCAAAAGTATCCAAAAACGTCAAAAATCCAAATAAAGTTGGATTTTGAAATTTTTCTTAACTGCAACAATTAGCCCTCATTGAAAGCTTTTTAACGATATCATAAGTGGTACTTACTTTCATTGGTTTTAGAGTTATAGCCAAATGAAATTTTAATTAATGCAATATTTGGATCTTATAAGGGGCACATCGGTTCGAAACTTCTAATTTATTAATAATTATCAACCTCCGATGGTAAAAAAAAATTACGATAAATAATAATTCAATAATAACAATTAAAAAAAAAAATTAAAAAATATCATCGTTAATAATGAAATAGAATTTTATGTGCTTTCCATTTTAAAAAAATGTGTATATATAATTTAATAGGTGTACAAGGAAGTCATGTGATGTCCAAATCACATTTTTAAATTAAGATTTATAACTAAGTCAAAATCAAGTATACGGTGAAACAGCACATGTAGACAGTACAAGAACGGGTAGGGTTACCTTAACGATATGAAAACATGTTTCACTCTAGATACCTATTTCAGTTTATTTAATTTTTTCTATTAACAGGAAGGAAGATAACAATAATTCAGAAAACATATGTATGTTTGGTAATTTTTTTCTTCTTCTTCCTCTTCGCCGGGCCGGATCCTGCACTTAAGTACTGCACAGCCCAGGGGAGTGTCCTTTACTCTAATGGGCTTCCACGTCTTGGCCCAACGGTCGAATCTCACTTTACGCCTGCCTCAAACCCCCAGAGTAGGATCCATCAGGCCCGGCTCCGCCGTCCCTGGGTACCCACTCCGGGAGCCGGGACTCAGTCTTTATGCCAATGCCTCTAACGGGGACACCTCGAGTGGGGCATCCCCACCGGGACTCGGTCTTTTTCGCTCGGGGGTGGGAGAGTCCCCGTGCCTCATCGCTACCGCCCACTCGTGCAAGCACGTGCAAACGGCAACTCCACAGAGGGCTGTCCCTCATCCCCGAGCCTCCCGATCCTTCTCCTGAAGAATGTTTGATAAGTTGGAAACATTCTATGTAAGGCCTGTAAGTTATCAAACTTCGTTTTCAGAATAAATTTAATTTAAATTATAGTTGAGAATTAAAAGAAATTAAATACGAACATAAATTTCATTCGACCCATTTCTATTAATTTTCCTTTTTAAAAGTTTCATAAAATTTATGTAAAGATTAACTTTTATTTGTTATTTTTTCTTTATTTTTTTCTACACAATAAAAAATAATAACAGTCAAAAATATAATTTTCTAAAATCAATTCGTTTTAATAACAAATTTACTACTCAAGATTTATATTTAAGGAAAATTATAACCTATTCGTAAACATAACGATGGATATATTTGTTAATAGTTAGAAATTCAACGAATTTTATAATTACTACTATAACCGACACACATCTTCACGTTTAATCTACTAATGTTTAATCCGTGTTTCTACGGTTAAACACGAATATACGTATCTTCAGAATAACTGTTCTGAATCCTATACTCATATTTACGATCAACCGCTTCCTTTACCACGATCCTGCACAAAGGTCCAGACTTGGAGAAAAAAAGGGAGTAAACTAAATTTTACTTTCTTAAGAGGGTTATGCCTTCCTTAATACAATATTGTGTATAAAAGTCAAAGACATTCTTGTTACAGGCAATCGTGGTCGTAAAGCTTTTACCTACCACATATATTTTTGGATTGAAGTCTTAAGCGATAAAATTAGTGATATTTAATTTATTCGCGTTTGAAAGGACAGTTGCGTATTGTATTTTTGATACGACTCTGCCAGCTGTTCCCAAGAAATTCGGCTCGATAAGTTTTGATATTATTTTTATCGTTCGGGTAATCGAATAGGGAACAGGTTAATGTTGTGCCGTGCAGTTTTATTTAGTCTTTGACGTGTTTTGGCATATAAGTACTAAATTTTCTCTTTACAGTGTTGATCGATCAAATTTCATGTAAAGAAAACAAACACTGAACACGTCTTTCTCATTGGTGTATCGGAATGACGATTCCTATCTCAATTAGGGAATTGCGTACCGTTCTATGATTGCATCGCGAACAAAGATATTAACATATGATGAAGAATTTGTAATGTTGTTTTACTTTCTTACTTTATAAACAAATTATTCTAAATTTTTATTTATTAATTATCAACAGATAATAATTTATACTGAGCCGGTAGTTATAAATTCTGTATGTATATATATTATACATATGTATATATGATATACATAATATGTACAATTATTATACAGGGTTAGTTAAACTTGCGTTTTATGAGACAATCATTTTTAAGACTATTATTGTGACATCCAGTGATGTTTAGTAATAGTGGGATTTTTTTAGGCATAGGTACAACAATGAAGATCTTTCGTAATAATAGAATGAAAATAAACACTAAGCATGTCCTTTTCATGTGTACATCTTTATGAAGGATACTAAATTTCCAATGTTAGTTATGAATAGGGGGACCATGATTGGGTGTATCGTGATCAAATTGATTAGTATTAGTTAAACCTAAAAATGAATTACATATAAAACTCATAAAACATTAAAAATACTTAAAAAAATAAATAAATTATCTAACGAATCGATTAAAGAGAAAAAAAAATAGTTGCTGAAAGAATTAAAGGAAGGTCTATTGACGTCAAAATAAATCTATCTTTGATTATTAATGTGTAGGATATGCGAGCACGTACCGACGATAAGAACCAATTTATGTTACACCGCGACAGTATTACAATAGAACAAAACTCTCTTTTCATTCTTAAATAAAGACGTGCGATCTTACAATACCGTAACTTGGAAACATTCTATGTAAGGCCTGTTCGTTATCAAACTTCGTTTTCAGAATAAATTTAATTCAAATTGTAGTTGAGAATTAAAGGAAATTAAATACGAACATAAATTTCATTTAACCAATTTCTACAAATCTTCTCTTTTAAAAGTTTCATAAAACTTATTTAAACATTAATTTTTTTCGTTAAATTACTGTACTCTGTACTCTTTAAGGACACCAATAAATATATTTTAATAAAGAAAATAATACCTTCACAGGCAAAATGCAGGATGCTCGTTGTAAAATGAGCAATTTTATTTTATCAAACAAAAAAATATTATATATACACAGTAGATAATATTCTAGCAAAAAGTAAATAAATAAAAGAAAAACTTTCTAAATAGTGGAGAATTCTCTCTTATTTGATGTGCTGACGGTTGTATTTTATTGATTTTTTTACGTTCTCAAAACTAAAATTGGATTTATAAGAATTTATTGATAGCTTACTATTTGTTGACGTCTGACAGTAACATGAAACGGCCATCAAATGGTAAAATAACAAAGAGTTTTCTTACAGGCAATTTTTATACCGATATATTACAATAATACAATTGAAGAAGCTTAAGATATTGAAAAAAATACGACTACAATTGACACTATAAAATAAATAGTTTATGTAAAAAGCTTACATAGTTACAGTCATTCATCTTAATATTATAAACTAATTATTTATACTTTATTAATCAAGAAGGCCATGAAAAATGCCATGCCTGACGGGAATTCGGAGGTCCTGTGTTCGAAATCCGGTGAGGCATGGCAGTTTTCATACGCTACAAATTTCCATTTTCATAGAGCAACTAATACCTGTCATCTCAAAAAAAAAAAGAAAAGAAGGCTTAGCTTCCCTTAAATGAAACAACTGAACCCATTTACTTTAAAGTCCTTAAACGACTTACTCATGTAAATAAAATAAAATTATCTCCCGAATGAAGAATGACTTTCTCTCTCAAAATTAGGAAATTACTTGATACACTTGAAATTACTTGAAGAACCTACCGTGTTGGTCTAATGGTAAACTCGTCATCGCAAATCAGCTGATTTCGAAGTCAAGAATTCTAAGGTTCAAATCCTAGTAAAGACAGTTTCTTTTATAAGGATTTGGATACCGGTATTCTTTGGTAGCTGAATTTCAATTAACCACACGTCTCAGGAATAGTCGACTTGAGTCAATTCAAAATTACCCGTTTACTGGGACATTTACATAGATCTTGATGAATCGCTAATGACTTTAATTCTTGATGCGACTATAAATAAAAATAGGAAAAAAATCGTTAAATAAGGATTAGTGTTAAAAAAGAGATAAAATTCATCGACTGAAATTAATTCAATCAGAAGTTTACTAAGCAAGTCATAAATTCACTCGACCGAAGCTAGAATCTTAATCACAATTATTTTATACACGTGAACATTTTTTTTAGCTATTATACACACAAAATACAAAAAAATAATTTCATGCTGAATAATGCGGATACCTGATCTAATTACCTTTCACAATTTATTATTTTGATTTCTTCGTTTGAAATGAGAACGTAAAGAGAATTGGAGAAAATTAAATGGCCAGACAAAATGGAAATAAAGAAGTAATTCAGAGAATGAACAAGAATAGAAGCAAATTAATCAGGGCAATTCAGGATAGGAAAATTAATCTGCTTGAACATATTATAAGAGAAGAATTTACTAAAACAATGCTAGAATAATCGGTAGAAATTGCAAAGAATATTTAAAAAAAACGAAATGATATAAAAGGAAATGAAAACTGCCAATAACTCAAAACTTTAGCTTTAAACAACAAATCAGATAGTATTCGCACACAAAATTTATTTTTACTTAAGTGTAGTATTTTGTAGTTAAACAATGGACAATACAATAAAAATAGTCAAACGTATTAAATATAGATATATAATTAACAAAGTAATTTTATGAAATGTAAATTTTTATGCTTGCCCAAGTCAGAAAGACTTCTTTTTGTCTTTCTAAGGGATCTCTTTTTGAGATTTCTAAGTTACAACCTTTAACCTCTTTTTTAATGGATCTAAACCAAAAGTATTGATATCCTCTGAATACTCTATACAACTAAAAGTTACAGTTACATTATGAAATATATTACTAATTTAAGTTACAAAAACAACAAAACCCACAAATTTAAAAGAAATTGAAAGTTAAATACCAATGCTATTGCAGGAATGTATCTTTTTACGATTTTGTTAAAATCGTAATTCTGCACAAAAAAGAAATTTCAAATTTATTTTTTATTATGTGTATTTCAAAATTTAAATTACATTAATTTCTGATGAATATAATAGACATATATGCTCAGTAATGAAATGTAGTAGAAATAATGAAGATGGACCACTGAATGTAAAAATAGGAAGAGAAAAGATTATGGAGGTAGGAGAATTTTGTTATTTGGGAAGTAGAATTACTAAAGATGGACGAAGCAGAAGCGATATAGAATGCCGAATAGCAAAGGTGAAACGAGCCTTCAATCAGAAATATTAATTTAAATCAAAAATTAGTTTAATTAGTTTATATCAAAAATTAATTTAAACGTCAGGAAAAGATTTTTGAAAGTATATGTTTGGAGCGTAGCTTTATACGGAAGTGAAAATTGGACGATCGGAGTACCTGAGAAGAAAAGATTAGAAGCTTTTGAAATGTGGTGCCACAGGAGAATGTTAAAGATCAGATGGTGGATAAAGTGACAAATGAAGAGGTGTTGCGGCAAATCGATGAAGAAAGAAGCATTTGGAAAAATATAGTTAAAAGAAGAGACAGACTTATAGGCCACATATTAAGACATCCTGGAATAGTCGCTTTAATATTGGAGGGACAGGTAGAAGGAACAAATTGTACAGACAGGCAACGTTTGGATTATGTAAAACAAATTATTAGGGATGTAGGATGTAGGGGGTGTACCGAAATGAAACGACTAGCACTAGATAGGGAAACTTGGAGACCTGTATCAAACCAGTCAAATGACTGAAGACAAAAAAAAAATGCTCAATAAATTATACTGTGATATGTTTTGGATTTTTTTTTTTTTACCACGGATGGATGGTACAGTGGTGTTACAGTGATTCAGATAAACGGAAATTTTGAAATTTGTGTTGGTAGTCTTGGGCGAGTGTCAGCACTGAGTTGTAACTTATGGAAACCAGCTCACGTCATCTTGCTATTTAGTTACCATGGATATATGGAGTGGCGTAAAGTGCTATTACCATCAAACCTTTTATAAAAACAATGACAGTTAGGAGGAAAAGCGGCATAAAGAATTTTGCTCCCAGCTACTTTAGGATCCCACGATCGTTACCGTCAGCAGATGCAATTAACATATGGATTCGAAATTCTGAGGAAACAGGTTCAGCAATGAAAAAGAAATCTCCAGGTTGTGTGCGGACCGTTCGTGCGCCAGACAATGTCGAGTCTGTTCAAGCCATTCAATTCGTCGTCATGCAGTGTCTTTGCAGTTCCTAAGTTCAAAAATTCGAAAAATCCAGTTACAGGAGTTACCATACAAGTTCTAGACGTGCTGGAACTCATAAAACTGTATGACCAAATGTCTACTATATAATATGTGATTCGTACATAAATACATAATGCACCATCTATTCTGTGAATGTATGACTGTCAAGATAAACGAGGACAATGAATTTTTTAACAAACTGTGGATGTCGGACGTAGCTCATTTCTACTTTAACGGATCTGTAAATAAACAAAATGTTGGTTTTTTGGCGCAAGAAAATCCTATACAGTTACTATCAGCCCCCCAATACACAGCAACATGGTTACCGTGTGGTGTGCTATACATAGCACTTCATTTGCATATTTGCATAATAAGCCCTTATTTTTTTGTTGAAAAAAATGGCGACTTAGTCACATCAGATAGATACATCGCCGTGCTGAGAAGCTTTGTTATGCAAAACTCCCAATTATTTGGCAACCGTTTAATTTCGAGAAAAGGTGAAATTTTATGGCCTCCCAGACCTACTGTTTTATCGGTGGGAAATTTCATCATATGGGGTCATCTTAAAAGCAAAGTGTATAGCAGTCGATCTGTTACAACAAAACTAAAAGCCATGATCCGAAACAGCAATTTCTGAAATTTCTGTTGAAAGGTTGAGTCGAACGATGCAGAGCTTCACTACAAGACTGCAGGTACGTCTACGTAGAAATTGAGCTCACCTGCAAGATGTGATCTTCAAAAAATACATTTTGGTTTGTATTCATAAATGGCATAGTTTTTTCTATTAAAATGTTGTAAATAGAAATAGATTATTTAATATAACGTTTTCCTAAGAATATTTAATTTTCAAAATTTCCCGTTTTCTTGAATCGCTATACAATAATGTAATTTTATGTATTGTAATTTTTGAATTTATTTTTTACCTGTGTACATTGGTTGTGGCTATTAGAATAAATAATATATGAACATCACATTATTATTTTTTTTGCTTAAATAAATTCTTTAATTTGAATATTACAAAATGATAAGAAAATGGTATAAGAAATAAAATTTTAACAAAATCATTAATATATTTCAATGACTTAAAGAAATGGGGAGTACTGAATATTAAAATTAAATTGCAGTTTCAAAAATAAATGTAGATAAAATAAATGTAAATAAATAAATGTATTTTTTGAAATAAAAAAATATATATAAATATTTTAAATAAAATTTTTATTATTAAATAAATACCAATAAATAAATAAATTTAATATTATTTAAAATAATAAATATGAAAAAATCGTTCAAGAAAGAAATTTTCTATATTTTAAGGTCATATTTCATTTAAAATAATAATAATAACATTGTATTTATTTACAAAGTAACAACAGGCTACACCCTCTAACAGTTTCTAGTTGATAAATGAATTTTGTAGCGTGTGAAAAATGCAATGCCTGACCGGGATTCAAACCAGGGTCCTCCGCATGAAAGGCCGATACTCTACTACTCCGCCACGGAGATCGGCGGAGTGATATAATGATAATAATACAGAATAGACTAATTATGAATCATTATTATTCAAACAAATAAGAAATATTTATACAAATTTTTTTATAAGGTAAAAATCGGACGAACTAAAATATATTGATGGTGTAAGATATAATGATGACTAATTGCCAACGGTTCAAGTTCTTAATTTTAAAAAGGGACCGCTTTGCAATTTATAAACATCCTCTCTGATATCAAACATTTCTTTTTCTTCTTCTACCTTAAATTCAGCTATTTCTCTTCATCATGTCTCTCTTATTTATGAATGATATTTATTATTCTACCTGAAATATTAGGTAATTCGAGATTCTTTATATATCCACTTCTCCTCTTTTGATTTAGTAACAAATCTCAGTGTAAAATTTGTATCATTAAAATGATGAATTGCAAATATTAAGAATTAATTAAGTAACAAGATACTGAAATTAATAATAAAAATGAAATTTAAATAATATTAAAGAATAATTTTTCAATGTAAAAAAAAAATATAATTATATCAGAGTAAGAATTAAATAAATAATAATTAATCTCATCATTCATTTAAACGAAAAATAACATTAATTTATACTTATTAAGGTAATAATAATAATAACAAAAAAAAAACTGGCACAGTTACTTTATTTTACTATCACTTTCCAGTAATTTTAAACCCAAAAGCTAAATTTAGAATCTATATTCCCTTATGATGAATCTTTATGACGAAACTGTGTCGTTCAACAAAAAATTTATAACAAAAAAAATTTTTTTAGATGGTGCAACTAATCTTGATGTTTGGTGTCACGGCAGCGACAGCAGCAATTCGAATTATTCTACTATCCTTTTAGCATAACAATTTATTCATTACCTAACAGTGTAAGATTGCATAGTTAATTGAAGTTAGATATGGGAAGAAATTTTGTGTAAAATCTTCGGTGTTAGAGGAAGGCGAGGGGATCGTACTTCCGCGAATTGATTAATTTGATAGTTTAGGGTTATGGGTTATGATAGGTGGTCATGGTTGAAGAAGTCATACGAAGGCATAATAAGTTGTGTAAATACACTGATGGAAATATCTGCCTAGACATTCGTATTGGGGGCATCCTGACAGAGGCCAAACTGATGACTGTGATGTGTTATCAGATTTAGAAAGCCTAAAAGACGACTTCCGATAAAGCCCATCAGGGCTAGGAACGGAAGAGGTGGTGTAGCAACCGGATCATCACAAGGCGGGTGTCTTCCCATACGAGAGTCAGGAGACCCTTCTAAAAGAGTTATTACATAACTCATAACTCAATCGGATAACAAGAAATACCTTCCATTCTTGTTATCCGATTAAATACGAATGGCGGACATGAAGAACAAATGTTTCAAAAATTGATATTCAGATTTTCCTTAAGTATACATTAAAATCTAGTTTGTTAGGTTTTAGGTTTTTTAAATGCGTTTAAAAATTTTCTTTAATTTATTTGAAGAATTTTTGAATAAATAAGAACAAAGAGCCCGTTTTTAGATTTATAATTACAAAGAACTTATTTGAGTTGATAGAGCATAACTTATGAAATTCGTAATAAAGTCGTTCCAAATTTTGAAACATTTTTTTGGTAATCATGTTTTAAATGGATCTGTCAAATCTAAAATGATTAACTTCGATTATTAATGAATTTTTTGTGTTCTTTGATAAGACATGATATCTCTGTGAGATATCATGTCTGTACTACACACAGAGATAGAATATATTGTGTTTGATTCAGCGTTATAAATTAAATATTGAAGAAAAACGATAAACAGATTTTTTTGTATATCAATTGAAAAAAAAAAAAAATATATGATGGGCGTGGAGAGGATTGTGGGCAATCTTGATAGATTTCTATTCGGTATAAAAATAACTACGTTTCTAGCTGTATAAAAGTAGGCTGAAATAGAAAAATGTAACAGTTGTAAAATAGAATAAAGGAAATTCAACTAGGTGATTACCAGCACGTAGCTGAAATCTGATATATTAATCTAAATTATAAATACTCAAACTGTAATTTAGCACACGTTATCAGGTAATACTAACCTCATGTTAAATGCTTTAAATTAAAAAGAAACTGACTGTGATATAAAATATCCTCTTAACAAATTTCATTACAGTAAGCTACTTTTATGGAAAAAAAAGTAGAGGGAAGTGACCGAAATCTTTTCACCACAACATATAAATCATACATACACCTTAAATAAGAATGAATTTCTTAAAGAAGCTTCTTTTCGAAAACTGGCAATAATTCAATCTGTCTTGAGTTATGAATACAATATAAGGGTTAAAAAAGGTAGAACGGGTAGGAGAGTTCTCATTTTTCAAAATAATCCAAGAATGTATTTTACTTTTAAATTTATCTATGAATACACTTTATACTATATACAGTTAAAATATATTAATTTTAAGAAAGCCTTGACCTATTATAATATTTGTAACAAATTTATAAATCCATAAAATTTGCCTACTAGATTTTTATTTATTACTAATTTTTTCTTTTTACAAAATGTAAATATTAAATTTTAGAATAAACATACTAAAATATTAAAAGAAACAGATTTTAAATTATCATAATTTTGTAAAACATAAAACTGTAAAAAATATAAAAAAAATTGGATATTGAACTAAAATTGTTCTTTCAACATAATTTTATTAAGAATTAATTTTAAAAAAAAACAGATTTTTATATACAAAATGATTCCATATTGCACGGAAATCTCTCGGGAGATGATTCTACAACCAGAAATAAGAAAGGTCTGAAAACGGTTCGTTAACGAGTTTCGGCTCGCGAAACATTTAACCTTGTATTCTGTCCCCTCTGTGAAATGAACCGTACTAAAATTCTTGGCGTACAAATCGAGAGCTAAATTTAGTACTTACTTATTGTTTTTGAATTAAGAAATTGAATAAGACTGGTCGCAGACTTCTACTTCACTTAGATTTTACAAAAAACGGAATAAAACACCAAAAAACATTTTGTCGGAAAATACATTATTTTAGGTTTCGAATAAAACAACTTTGTTAATTTATCAATAAACAAATAAAAGTTTCTGGATAACTTTGGACCAATATTTTGAACTACTCATTAAACAAAATATCTATATATAAAAAATGAATGTTTGTCTGTCTCTTATGCTTTCCTAAACCGTTCATCCGATGGCGATGAAACTTTGGGGAATGGTTGGACGCATGCCAGGGAAGGTTTCTGAGTTAGTAAAATACGAGGTTTTCCGAAATTTTCCGAATAAATCCTAAAATAAACTAAAAATGGTGTAAGTTAGGAGTATGCAGCCTTCATATCTCAGGGACCAATAGAGATATAGTAGTGCAATTTGGTGTATAGGTATCCCGTTAAAAATTAAGAAACACATGTTTCGGGGTTTACCAAAATTTCCCAAACTTTTCCGAATAACTTCTACAATTATTATGCTTAGATTATGATAAAATGAGATATTTTTAAAAATAATATTGTACTTTAAAAAACTGGACAACGTCTGACGGGTCTGCTATTTATGTTAATAAATACTAAATTAAGTTTAGCTAAAGTTAACACGACATTCATTGACTCTTAAGCGGTACGAAGTTTGCCGGGTCAGCTAGTACAAAATAGATTTCAAAATTCATCTACTACCTTTATAATGAAGACGAGTGAGAAGTATGATAGGTGAAAACTTATTTTCGCTTTACAAACTGAGTTATACAAAAAATTCAGAAAAAAGTAAAAAAATTACCAGCGAATAAGTCAGAGTGGTCAAAACTGTAAAAGCAAATTGGTAATTTGCTTTTAGAGGAAATTTAATGAACAGCTGAAAAAAATTAACTCTACTTTTCCACTGGTAGCTCTGATTTTTTTGATAAGCAACTAATCATGTAGAAGTAAAATTTTCGTAACTGTATTAAGGTAATAGAAATCTCTAGAAGAAATTTCTGTTTCTTATAGAAATTCTTCGTTTAAAAATTAAAAAAATAAAAATAAATAAAAATTTTTAACAAAAATCTAATATGGACAACACGTGACTTTCTAGTACGCCTATTAAATTACATCTACACATTTTTTTGAAATGAAAAGTAAACACATTATTTCATTAAAAACTTCTGATATTTTATCATTTTTTTTTGTTGTTTTTCTTGAATTATTATTTATCGTAAAATTTTTTTACAGTGAAAGGTTAATAATTATTAATAAATCAATAGATTTAAATTTTAAAAAATGTTAAAAAAGGAGATGAAGTCTGATTCGAATCAATGTGCCTTACCCTAAGATCCAAATATTTCATTAATTAAAATTTTATTTGGCTCTAACTCTGAAACCAATGAAAATAAGTACCACTTATGATATATCGTTGAAAAGCTCTCAATGAGGGCTTATTACTTCAGTTAAAAAAATTTGAAAATCCAAATATTTTGGATTTTGGGCTTTTTTGGACACGTTTGGTTCAGTCGATTGCATTCGAAAGCAGGTGGACAACTAGATGTTACAGCAGTCGTAAATCCAAAATTTCAACATCCTACGACTAATAGTTTTTAATTGTGCGAGATACATACGGTCGTACAGATGTCACGCCGAAACTAGTCAAAATGGATTCAGAGATGGTCAAAATGGATAATTCCGTTGAAATCTCAAAACCGAAATTTTTCCCGATCACACTACTTTCCTTAATTCCTACAAGGAAGTTAAAATTGCAGAATCAATTTTTCTGATATCAGATTTAACCCATATCAGATGTCATAAGTTTTTTTAAATTGTTCCCCAAAAATATAAAACAAAACCAAGGCCAAAATGCACTTATACACCCACAGATATATTACACACCCACAGGTATTAAGAACTTTACGTTTATTAACCATGATTTTAGTATCTACTGATGTAAAAAATTTCAAAACATTGAGAGATACAAACGTAGAGGAGGAGCAGGACACTTATTGACTAATAGTAATTAAGCTCTGTTGTGTAATTTTATATAGTATGAAATAAATATTAAAAGGAAAAAATACTTGCACGAAAAAAATACAAGTAGTATAAATTTGTATGAATTTATGTCAGAATTTATATTAAACTTAATTTTCTTAAAAAAAAAAAAAACTTTCTCTAAGCTTTTTTACATTGGGAACCAAGGAGCCAATTTAGCAACTGAAACAAATGAAATATTTTAAATTTAATATTTATTACATTTTGATTATTTATGGATGTATACATGTATCTACGGTTGTAGAAAATATTCAATAATTCAGTATTTTTCTTTGTAGATAGAAATATACCGTACACCTGACAAAATTATGTGATGAAAAATTTCTTGAACGAATAGGCTTTTAAAATTAAAAAAAAAATTACTGATTAAATAATGCTTATTTAAAACTGCGGCAACAATGGGAAATTATTTATCGCTGTTGAAATAGGGCTTTATTAAACAACTTACTTACTCTAGAACAATAATTGAAAGTTAAAGACTAAAAATGTTAAAGTAAAATAAATGTTTTATTCAAACGGCATAAAATTATACATTATGTAGATCACATAAAGTGTGGGTGTTCTATTCTATTAAAAGAATAAATTCCGGTGGATGGAACTCACACCCACATGTATTAAATTTATATTTATTTATATTGTATAAAATAAATTAAAATATGAGTTCCTGTATGTGCATGTGCGGTGAATCCATACTGTACCTTACACCATTACGTTTTTACATTTATAGTAATAAATATATGAAATAATCAAACACGTATTTAAAGATAATAAATAACAAATAAAATAAAAATTTAATTAGACCACGTTAATGGAAATTATTTGAGTTTAAATTAGTTATATACATTAACTAAAGGTGTACACAATTTATGGCTTACATTTTTTTTTTTATAAGAAAGTCATTCATCGAATTACGCTAAAATAGTAGTGTTTTAGTTTGATAGATGGTTATTTATTTTTTTTTTTTTAAGTAAAAAATGACTTTTAACAAATAAAATACATCGTAAATACAAATACAAAAATAAGTTAGAAATTTTATTTAGTAAATTAAATGTCGGTCTACATGGTTCATACGTACGGGTGTCATACAAAGATCTGACAGTCTATTTTTATGGCCTCCTCTTCACGATAAGATACAGTGACTTGCTACTGGTCCTAAAAAAATAAAGCTGTACCGGGTATCTATCTATAAGACTCCCACATTATCAAATAACTCTCTTATTCAACGGTCTAAATGATAACATAAGACTACATATAAAATTCAATAATTTATGAATCAAATTTATGAAACAAAGAAACATCTCATATTTACATCTCGTATTTACATATTTATAAATACTTAAATTGATGTTGCAGTATCAGATGACATACTTCACATCCAATGGAAATACTCTATTATTTATTAAAGACAACGATAAATTCATGCAAAATTTTAGTTATTACTTCTATGACATGCATTTACTCTTTTTTGTACATGCAAATTTTAAAACAATTTTTTACTTTTAGAAATATGGATATTATAATTTATATAATTTCTATTTAAAAGTTGTTAAACTTATTTTAAATTTGTCTACTTCTTTCAGTTCTACCTAAGATCGCAGAATTAAATAATAGGGGGTTTACCAATTTTTGAGAGCTTATTAATGATTATTATACATTTTCTGTATTTATTTTGAAATTTAAATTGGATTCTCCACCTTCAAATAGTTGAAAATTGATTTCCTAAACTTTTTTAATTTAAGATGCTTTCTATAAAGATGATATTAAATGTCATCAGATGTCATTTTAAATATTTTATAAAATAAAAAATAAATAAATTAAAGAAAAAATTAAAAAAAAAACATTAGCATGTTTAGCTTCTTTGGACCACGAATAAATGTCATTTTTTATTTAGGAAGAATTAAAAAAAAATGTATTTATAAGACTATAAAACCTCGACACTTTTTCTAGAGAATTATCTTTGTTGACATCATATGTGCGGCTTCCAACTTTCGCTTGATGAGAACATAAAAAGTATACATTTTTTTGGTTTTATAAATT
Source organism: Lycorma delicatula (assembly GCF_047948215.1). Taxonomy (NCBI): domain Eukaryota; kingdom Metazoa; phylum Arthropoda; class Insecta; order Hemiptera; family Fulgoridae; genus Lycorma; species Lycorma delicatula. The sequence continues at coordinate 93,513,227 of NC_134459.1, read as the reverse complement.
CATGAAATAGTATTTAGAAAATACATGTTTCTAATAGTTTTTAAATTAATTTATAATATGACATTACAAAAAATATTTTGTTCAAACACATAATTGGTTAAATTATTTATTTATTCACATTAGCAATCTTATAATTATAGTTATTTTACTATAAAGATAAAAGATAAACTTTGTAGCAACTATTTTTCTATCAAACAATAGCAAAAGTTGCTATTGAAATACAACTTTTGAAAGATTAAAAAAACATTTTGGAAAGTAACAATACAGAGGCATAATGATAGGACTATATTTTTTAAATGTTACTGCAAAACCAAGAATTATGTTTCATTAATGGTTACAATCAAGAAGAAATCTTTGCTTTATAAAATTTGTACATTAATAACAATAAGTTTTTGGGAGGGAGGTGGAAATGCATTTACGCACGGAGTATCGGGCTCCCACCGGTTGTCTTATCAAACCGCCAACAGTAGGCAAACCGTCTAGGGGATTTTCTGACCTTCAGAAACCGTAGGACCCCATCATCCTGTTTCTCCATCGAGAAGAACGGGAAGTCGCCAATCCCCGTTCGGCACGAACCGAGTGGGCCAAGAATAACGTCTTAACGACGTGTTCCCCTTTAGCCTCGTCTAGTGGAGTCGGTGACCGCGAGAACCACAGTCGCCAGATCACTATCATGTAACCCAACCCCCAAGGGTTGAGTCCACTGTCTTGTCAGTTCTCGCTAGCAGCGTGTCTTGCTCAAGTTTATGTTCCAACGGAGCCCCACTTCTTCGCCACCTTTTACTCAGCCGACCTGGCGTTCGCGTCCTTGCGATTCTTTGCACATTGCGCCGCTCGTCTCAGCCGAAGATATTTTCGCCGCAACCTCGCATTCTCCGGTGTCCACCAGTATTAGGGTTGCTTCCGGTGTCTTGGCCTCCCATGCGGAATGGAGGCGTCGCATGCTGAAGCAATCAGCCGCATGGTGGAAGCAACTACGGTTTCAGCGCCAGCGGCCCTGTAATGTTCACAGGGACTACCACCCCTGAGGAGAGTTTCTGTGAATCTTTTCGTCGATTTTATCAACACTGTATTCTTTTCACTAGCCGTGGGATCCCTGAGCGCTCCCGTGCAGCGTCTGGGACTCTAAACGAGATGTATTGGTGGTCGCTGCCACACCGGCAGGGAGAACTACACCAGTTCTCGAGGATTCTCCAGTCCTAGACGAGCGTGACCAGTTATTCAGAGGCAAGGGAAATATCGGGAATGATCTCCGAATATCCTGGACGGCAGAGCGTCGTCGTGTTCTCTATACTGAAACCACGATTCCAGAACGTGCCGTCATGCCTAGGACGTACTTCCCTCTGGAGTCGGTATGTGCCACACCCGACTCCACTGCCCTGGAGCTGAATTTTTCAGCTACTACCACTCCACCGACGGCAGCAAGGACAACATCTTCCAGTACGTCAACATTCCGGCAGACGTCCGCTATCTAGTGATTCGAGATGAGGTAGCAACTAAAAATAATAATAATAAGTTCAAAAAAATCTGTTAAGCTATCATTTGGCTTGGGAAAGCAATTACTAATTCAGAGACTGCTGGTTGATTCTAGGTAAGAAAAGTTTATAATAAACTAACAACACCTCAGCCAACATAATTTTAAAAATATTACATCTTCACCGATAGTAAATATTAAAGAGAAATTTACTGGATTCAGAGATTCGTACCTTGAATTTTCATGAAATATTAAAGGCCTTAGTATACCAGTGTTTCAGATGCATATTTTAGTTAATTTGATAAAATTTAATTTAAAAATTAAAATAAAATATTCTAAGTACTATAAATAAAATAACGAAATGAAAGTGAAAATCCACAACATTTTTTTTCTTAAACAAAAGAAGTGAAAGTTAAAGCTCCATTTAATTCAAAATCGCGGTTGAAACTTTTTAATTAAAAATTTAAACACATTGTTAAAACAGGCCTAAATTTTACAATAAGAAAAGGGTTTTAAACATTTAAGTTGAACCTCATTCTTTTACTGAAAAAAAGTAAAAAAAAAAAATTTATAAGAAAACAGAAAAGAAGAAAAATTAAAAAAAGGAAGGAATTTATTCAAGTAAAAGAATGAACTTCTACATCTCAACTTAATTGAAATCACCAAAGTGAATAATCCGTATTATACTTTAACAATGAATGAATGAATTGTTAGCCTAGTATGCAACTGATTTCTAATCTTGTTAAATAAATGAATGGATTTACTAAAATATTTTATTGAACTTTATTGAAAAATAAATAAACTAAGAATACAAGTGTAAAAATTAGTTATATTAGTGACAAAAAAAGAAATATATGTTCTTTAAAAATTCATATTTTTATTAAAAAAAATGTATAAAATTATATTAACATTAAGAATAATAAGAATTAAACTTCATTAAAAAAAAGAAAATTTTGCGCTTAGCGAGAAAAATAAATAATTATAAAACTTGAGGTATTAGAAGATGAGTACAAAACAAAAACCAAAAATTATAAATTATTAAAAAAAAAGAACTGCTACTGATTGAACAACTTTTTTATTAAATACCTGGTTTTTTCATTAATAAAATAATAAACGCTAAAGGAATTTTGATTCAAAACGATTGATACTCTCCTCTTTGCTTTTTTTAATGATTAATTTACAATTATTAAAATTATGAAATAATTTGGGAATATGAGAAAAATTTTGAATCGTATGAAAAATGGCACACCTGCCAGGATTAAACCCCAGGACTTGCAGATGAAAAGTTGAGACACTCCCACTCCACAAGGAGAATGGCTACTTATGTTAAGGTTTTTTCAACATGTCCATACATGAAAAATGCAAATTAGTCATGAATGTTTAACATTTATAGAATATGACAAAAATAAACAAAGGAAAATAAGATTTGATGTATATATAAATAAATTAGAAGAGAGATAGATGCTGGGTGGGTAGATATTCATAATAGGCATATTTTCCAAAAGCAAGTAGTAATTTGTCATTTTAATGTTTTAGGAATTTTTATGTATAACAGGTGTTATGTGAAGCCTGATGTTTTTAATGTGAAATTAACACAAGTAATGTATTAGGGAGAAGTAAATTTTTAGAAAAAGTTATACATACAGATAGTTATAAAATGTGAGAAACATCAAAATCTTGGTTACATCATGAGGAATACATGCATTTTACTTCTAAGAAGTTAACATACTGCAAGGAAAACTGCTAGAGAAGTTAAATAATATATGTTTATTTACTTAATAACTAAAGTTGATCTCTAACCATTGTTACTTTTACCATGTATAAATAATTTTAAAAAAATATGAATATTTTAGCATATAAAAATCAGGATACAAACCTTTTAGGTCCTGAGTAAGACACTGAATTGCATCCTGAAAAGTTTAAAAAAGTACTGAGTAAATGAAATTTTCCAAAGAAGGCTAACGTAAATTAATTAGTTCCAATAAACAACCGAAGTTAAACAAAAATAGTGAATGTTGTCAGTGTTTATTCTAGGTTAATGAATGTAAGCAGCAGATACTATTCAAGTAAATCGAAAAAAAAAAGAATTCAAAGTGGTATTATCTTTGTATAAAACTTATCAGAGGAGAGGTTAGAAAACAAATAATATTCAAGTTGGCTGTCCATTTTTTAAACATTTTTTTAACTATGAATACATTAGCCGTAATCCAACAGATAAAAGAATGTGGCAGGTGTAGTACAGTTGGTATGTGAAATTTTTCATGTGAGTATGGAATAAAGAAAAAATGTTGATTTACTGTTTTAACATATGTAGTACAAAATAAAGGTTTCAAAGGAAAACGCATCCTGAAAATTTCTTCTTTGAGTTTATTAATATTTAAAAATTAAATAAATGAAAATAATGGTAATTCAAAATATGAAATTTGAATCTGTAATTTAATTCTATCAGTTTTAATTCTATTGATGTGTAATTAAATTTAGAAGAGTTAAATGTCCTAGATGGAATATGAGTTAGGGTAATTTTATAGAGGAAAACAATTAATTTTTCTTGAAGAGGTATGTATTTTTTCCATAATAAATACTGCATTATCCTATAACTTAAAAAATTTGTTAAACATACAGTGAGAATATTATTTTATTGAATTAATTTTTTTATGATTCATATTATTCCTCTGTTCTGTTAAATTACATTTAAATTTTATCAAATAAACCACCTAGGACAGAATATTGAGGTAAGACAAATTCGTGGGATTCTGCAAAAGTATTTTCATGAAAAACTAAGGTCAGATATGTCTTTTCTCAAATATTCTGTACTAGCTGGTTTATTGATAGAATTTAAACATAATATGAAAATTCTTTATATAATGTTACTAAACCTTCCCAGTATTTATTCAATATTTTAGATGTACCCCCTCTCGCAGTGATAATGTTATAAATAATATTTCACCCTCATGAAATTATTTTTCTGTCTTACAAGGAAAATAATAAAACTTATTGCAGAATGAGTGATTTATTAAAAAAATAAAACACAAAAGGAATTCAATCCAATGTTGATTTACACTGTATTAAAGTATTATAGTACTCTTTACTATTTTAAAGCAATATTGTAAAATATGTTTAGTGACAATATTTTTTATATAAAAAACAATTTATTCTTAAAACCCTTAACAAATTTTCAATTAACTTCCAGTACTGGGATAAAGTTTGAAAACTATTCAACTTTGATGATATATAATTAAGAAAAATAATTATAAATCTCAGATTATAAACGATAGACTTATAATTAGGATTATATTTTTAAGAGTTCCTTACATAATTTCTATAAACAGGATTCCAACCAAACCCAGCATTAACTTGTTTTATAAAGGGAATCTTTAAAATTTTACAGGTCATAAAATTTATAGCTGAACGGAAAAAAAGGAATAGGGAGCATCTAATTACTGATGTACAAATGACGCTTCTATAAAAATTGTAGTGTTATCACCATGGGCTACGTGTATGTTTTTAATTTTTGAAACCAGTAAGCTTTTAAAATAATGTACTGCTGTTTTATTGGTGCTATTTTGTAGATTTATAGCAGCTTAAGTTAGATATAAAACTCAAGAAGTATTGTATTTTATGTTTTATGTTGTTTACTAGTATATAAATTGTATTTTTTTTTTCAAAAATTTATGCAACAATTAAATATTAAAAAAAAATAACTTATGATATTAAAAACTAGTTATAAGAAAAACCTTTTAAAAGAAATAAGAAAACTACGAAAAAACTACTTGTATAAACAATAAAATGCTTTTTCAAAAAAAGTTTTCTTTTCCATTGAATATTCCCCTTCCATTAAAATAATGTAACTGTTTTTGTTGTATATTCGCTGAAAATTCATTTCAGCATAAAATTTGAAATGATGAACATTAAAGCAAAAAAAAAAAACTATTAACTACTTTCACAGAAACCTTTTGGTTTTTTGTGATCACATTGTGTATGAATATAATAAAATATTTCAGAGGATAAGAATTAAATAAAATTTTAAATAATTTTTTTTTTTTTTTTTTTTAATGATTGAGGACTTCATTTTGGGTAATACAGACCTCAGAGGAACACTACTGGGTAGTTCAACTTGTAAATATATATGTATGTATATTTACATAAATCCTCACCTAAAAAGTAGAGGACCATGATGTGATGAGGTGTATGTACTCCACTGATTCTAAGGGCTATAATGCCAATATCTTGACCACAAGTAGGGCCTCTCAAGTTGAAAGGCCAAAGGTTATAGAGCCTGACTAAGAAGTTCTTCACAGAAGCATCTGTTTGCCATATTAGTGATGACTCATGTGTAGGCGAACGGCAACATAGTACACTAACATCCAAGTTTTCAATCCCACAAAACTCTTCTTTGTTAAATTTTCTGGAGATAAAATCACTTCTTCAGATTTGAATTCCTTTGGAGAAAGCAACTCAAGAATGTTACTCCACTCAGTTGCTAGATTATAGTCAACAGAAGACGGAATAATGGTATGAATAGGTAGATGAAATGTAAGAATACATCTGCAAGTAGTTGGAATGTAAAAAAAGAGTTGAAACTGAACAAAATGGATACCATTAGAGTAAGTGAGCTGAGATGGGAATTAAAAAGGTGAGATTAACAATAATGGTGTTATTTTGTGCAATTGAGCAAACAAAGAAAAAATTTAAAGTAGGATTGTTCTAAACAAAAGGCAGAATGGGCACAAAGAATGATTTTTACTAATAAAAAGAAAATTGCTGACAAAATAGAAATAAATTCAAAGGATTTACTTTTAAGAATGTACATTCTAACTAGGTAATATGAAGATGATATAACTGAATTAATGGTTGAGCAGACAGAAAAGATGTTTGATATAAAAGGAAATCTCTTATATAATAATAGCAGGATACTGAAATGCTGCAGTTAATGGAGAATGGAAGATCAAGTAGTAAGAAAGTATGGAACGATCATACAGAATGAAAATTGAAAACTGGGTCATTAAGTTTTATAAGTAAATTCATAAGAAGTATTTGGTTTAAAACCAAATAAGAAGACTTTATGGCTGGAAATAACATGAAAATAAAAGTACACGGATATCAAATTCACTGTAAAATTGTGACAGAAATGTTAAGGAATGTGATAAAAAGGTACACAGACTCCTATGAGCTGATATTTTCTACTTCTGGTAGTAGCAATAAAAGAGTTTTAACTCTCATCAGAGTTAAAAGAGAAAAGAAAGTAGCTAAATGGAATTTGAAAAAATTAAAAATGAAGTAGTAGTTGAGAAGTTAGCTTGAGTATTGAAGAGAAGAGAACAGAAGGCATCAGTGCTAATGGATGAATATAAAAGTTACTGTAAAAACAGTATGAGAACAATTAGTTTCATTCAGGGGAGATGAAAACAAAAGCTGTGGGTTACCAGAGAAACAACTGAAAAAATAAGAACAGAAAGTATGATGAAGGGAAGTTGCTCTGCAAAACATTGAGCGATGAATTAAGAACTAACATGTATTAAGAAAAGGAGATAAGCCTTGGAGACAAGGGATAAAAGACGATTTAAAAAATGGAAATGTGAATCTACCTAGAAAAAAAAAATAATAACATGAGATAAAAGGAGTGAAAATACAGGTCTATACAAATTGCCAGTAGGGATGGCAGTGTTGTTAAGAAAAGTGAGACACAATGAGGTAGAAGCAATATATGGAAGAAGTATTCCAATCCAGCAGGAAGCCAAATGATGTATCCCTATAGAATATCAGGATTAAACAGAAAACAAGTTGAGACAATAGTTCTAAAATTGGAAGTAATAAAAATAATAAAAGATATGAAAAACAGAAATGCTTTAGAAGTAGATGATTGCCAATAGAAGTACTAATGTACAATTCAAAATAGTAAAGGAACTGGCTGGAAGCCAACCACTTATATATCATGAAAGAAGAAGCGTTGATTAAAACATTGCTAGAAGGATAATGTAAAGAAAAGGCCAGAAAAGATTAAAAATTGTGGAAGATCTAAAAGTAAATAGTGGCTATCAGAAACTCAAAGATTAAGATACTGATAAAGAGAATAAAGTCAAATATGGCGTAAGAAACTTCTCTTTGGAAAGTAACTAGGTAATGATGACCATATACTAAATAAAATTGTGGGAGAGGGCTTTAACCAATAGGCATCATTGTACCATAATAAAAATCAGTATTAGTTTTTATGAATGTATGTATTGTAGTAGAAAGTTTTATTTTCTTAAATAAGAACAGTATATTTTTATCATTTAATTTATAAATATTAATAAAATATATACATTATGAAATATTAATTAAAGGATAGTACGGTTAATTAAGCATCTAGGCAGCGTATAGGTATACGCGGTTCAGTAACGACATGACCAAGTTTGCAAGCACTTAGGCAAGGTGTTCCAGCTGCATGAGATGCAAGGTGTCGAAGGGGAGATTAGTGATTTCTTAAATAAACCGACTTCTTTATGTCTCCCTTTGATGCCCTTCTCGAAGGTTATGATAACACAAGAACTAAAGAGGATTGAGAACATACGAAAGGCTCCAGGGTTTGACTGCATTATGTAGAGGATGATATCTGCACTAACATCTAGAGCTATTTCTTACATACAGAAACTATTTAATGGATAAATAGTTACTAGGACAAGTCACTACCCATCAGAATGAAAATATTGCAGATAATGATGATCTTGAAACCTGGCGATACTTTGCAGGAAGTAACTTTGTACAGGACTATAAGCCTACTACTGATTTTATCTAAAATGTTTGAGAAACTGTTCCTCCAAAGATTATGGCCAGTGTTAGAAAGTGAAGGACTGATACCTGACCATCAATTCGGCTTTTTGGGTGGTCATTCAACAGTGGAATAAGCCCATAAAGTTACGAGTGTTATCATCAGGTGTATAGAAGAGAAAAGATATTGTTCGACGGCCTTTTTGGATGTAGAACAAGTTTAGTTTAACTTTTAACTTTTTTAGTTTAACTTTTTGGATGTTTAACAAGCAGTTTAGTTGCGTGGTCTTTTCAAATTAAAATTGTGCCTGCTACAACCTTATTACTTAATTCTAATCAGTTATCTGAATGATTGCTTCTCACGAGTTAACTACAATCAAGAGATGTTTATGTTTTTCGATAACTCAGGAGTTTCTCATGGCTGGCTCAGTAGTGAGACCGTTTCTATTATTGGTCTGCACTGCTGATCTACTTAAGCTAGACAGTGTTACAGTTGCGTCAAATGCAAATGACACGGCAATCTTGACGGTTGACGATAGCCCTAATATAGCTTCGAAGAAATTACAATATGTACTGGATACCATCAGCATTTGGCTACGTAAGTGGAAAATAAAGGTAAATACGACAGTCCAGCCACGAAACGTTCACGATGAGAAGAAAAGATTGCTTTGAAGTTAATTTAAACGGTGACAGAATACCTTACGCCAGTAAGGTAAGGTACGTGTGCTTTTACCTTGATCGCCGTTTAACTTGGAGAGATCATATAAGGGTGAAAAGGAAGTTGCTTGACATTAAGTTAAAAAGACGTACTGAATGTTGGGATCTTAATTTTCTTTATCCAACAAGATTCTGCTTTACAAGGATTTCTTGAAGGCGGTATGGACTTACGGAATTGAATTCTTGGGTACAACCAGTAACAGCGATGTGAAGATCATTCAACGGTTCCTGAATAAAATGCTGTGGAACATAACTCAATTGGTTAACGAGGAACACTGATATCCATGATTAAATAGGCATTCCATTCGTTCGAGAAGAAGTTGAACGCCTAGTTTCGAGATATGTGTCCAGGTTGGAGAAGCATGTTAATCATCTAGCTTTGAATTTATTTGACAAGAGTGAGGACGTTAGGAGGCTGAAAAGATTTCATGTGCTTGATGTGACTGAGGGACTGTTATGATGATCCGGCTTGTTGATGATAACATTTCTTATAATTATTTTTGTTTTATTTTCTGTTATTCAAATTTATAAATGCAAATTTATGTTATTAAATTTATTATTTATCTATGGTTATCCTGATGTTAATGTTTAATTTACTGCTGTTCTATTTATGTCCTCGACTTGATTAATGGTGTGAAGATATTTAACTATATTTAAAGACATGTCAAATATTACGTTATTTCATAGTTTCTACTGTAGTATTTATTTATATTAATTGTTTTGTACTCTTTTTATCATTGGATAATCCTATTTTAAATGATAGTATATCATACGACTTATAGCTTCAATATCGAAGTTGGTTGCAAATAAAAGAATTCAGTAAAAAATATTTCTTTCAAAACTAAAATTAATAAAACTTTTTACTTCCTTGACCGGAGTAAAGGAAGTATTGTGATCGTGAAACATTTCGGTTTTCAGATTTCAATGGAAATATCCATTTTGACCTTCCCTGAATCCATTTTGACTAGTTTCGGCGTGACGTCAGTATGTATGTACGTATTTATTTCGCATAACTTAAAAAGATTAGCCGTAGGATGTTGAAATGTTGGATTAAGGACTGTTGTAACATCTAGTTGTGCACCTCCCCTTCTGATCGAACCAAAAAAACTTTTGAAGTGTCCAAAAAGTCCAAAATCCCCCAAAAATTGAATTTTGGACTTTTTCTTAACTGCAGTAATAAGCCTTCATTGAGAGCTTTTCAACAATATATCATAAATGTTACTTGTTTTCACTGGTTCCAGAATTATAGCCAAATAAAAATTTAATTGATGAAATATTTGGATCTTACAAGTGGGAAGGCTTGTAAGATCAAACTTCATCTCCTTTTTTTTTAATTTAAGTATATTGATTTATTAATAATTATTAACCTCTGATTGTAAAAAAAATATTAATAATTCATAATAAATAATTCATAATTAATAATTCATTAATAACAAAAAAAAAAAAAAAAAAAAAATGGAAAAATATCAGAAGTTAATGAAATAAAATTTTATGCACTTTTCATTTTAAAACGATGTGTATATGTATTGTAATAGGCGTACAAGGAAGTTATGTGGTGTCCATATCAGATTTTTTATGCATGTATAAATGAAGTGCATGTTTTAAAAACATTAAACAACGTATAGTAGTAAATAATTTGAAGCTAAACGATAATAGCAACAAACAATTTTATATAAGGCTAGCAAACATTAAAATTTCTTATACGTAAGTTGAATACAGATACGGATTACAATTCTTTAAAATTTTCATTAATAGTATAGACAGCCCACATACTATAATAATAATTGTTATTTTGTTTTATTATTTATGAAAAATAAAGTGAAATTTTAAATAATGTTAATAAATATTCCTGAAAAGTCATTAATAAAAAAATTCCTTTCGGCACGCCGGAAGGCGGAGATAGATTTTACCGGTGCTAAGTAGGGGATAAAAAAGATTTTCACCTTAAAGTTAAGAAAAACTTCAAGTTCACTCAATATGACAATGGACGCGGTGAAAAAACTTTCACATGTTTAGCATACGACAAGACAAAGTAGTATATATCAGATATTAGTAGTTTATTTAGATTTTCCAGGTCATGTCTGGTCTCCTATAATAGATATATTTTCATAATTCACTTCTAAAATAATTTAAACTCTATGAAAATTTAAGCTAAAATTTTCAGAGTTCAATTGTGTTTCTTTTTTACGATTACGATTGTAATCTCGAAAAATTTCGGTTTTCAGATTTCAACGGAAATATCCATTTTGACCATCCCTGAATCCATTTGGACTAGTTTCGGTGTGAAATCAGTATATATGTATGTGCGTAATTATCTCACATAACTGAAAAACGATTAGTCGTAGGATGTTGAAATTTTGGATTTAGGACTGTTTTAACATCTAGTTGTGTACCTCCCCTTTTGATAGCAATCGACTGGACCAAAAGTTTCCAAAAAAGCCCAAAATTCAACGTTCTTTGGATTTTGGACTTTTTCTTAACTACAGCAATACTGAGCGATTTTCATCGATATATTATAAGTAGTACTTATTTTCATTGGTTCCAGAGTTATAGTCAAATAAAATTTTAATTAATAAAACATTTGGATCTTAGGGGAAGGCACATCGGTTCGAATCAGACTTCATCACCTTTTTATGTAATTTTTTTTTAAATTTAAATATATTGATTTATTAATAATTATTAACCTCTGATTGTAAAAAAAACTTACGATAAATAATAACAATAGAAAAAAAAATCAGATTAATTAATGAAATAAAACCTTATGTACTATTCATTTTAAAAAAAATGTGTATATCTAATTTAATAGGCGTACAAGGAAGTCATGTGGTTTCCACATCAGATTTTTTAATATAATAAAGTGAAGCGAGTAAATAGATTAAAAATGAAAACCAAATTTAAATGAAAATTAATTATTACATTATATTTAAAGAATTGCTTTGTGTTTAAAGAAACATTTGTCATTACCTTACATAAACTACCAAAATATAAAAGAAATCTATTTTTGTACATAACGAATTATCTTAGTCAAGAACTTAGCTGATATAAAATAACTTTGAATCGAGTAAATTTAATGAACTTGATTTAAGTTGGCTGGTGGTATCAAACTAATAATTTTTCAATTCCTTTGATATGAGATCGCAAGCGGACTTTATTTATTTAATAATTTTACTAATTTCAATAAAAAAATACAACTTTTCGATGCTAAACTTTGAGTCTAAATTTATCAACTAGGACATTACAAAAAAATCTCTCAGTAAATGCGTCAGAAGGGTGGATTTCCGGTTTTAGTAGTTAAGAAAGAAAGGATGAATGCATTACTGTAATGATTTTTGAAAATATTATTGTTATTATCTTCTGAAGCAATACCTAACGGTGGTCCAGGAGGTTAAAAAAAATGATTTTGGTGTTTTAACTAGCCTTCAGTGTCTTTTTTTGTATTTCATGTTACGTTAGTATTATGTTCATTTATAATAATGGGAAGTTACTGTGTACTGTTTTAATAAGTATAGATGGTTTTGGAGCCGTGCTCACAAAAAAGAAAAGTTTCAAATTGACCCAAAACTACTAAAATTTAGAAACTGATCTTTTTGACATCAACCTCTTTCCTTCATACCTCATCAAATTTTTTGATTATTGCGAAATTAAAGTATTGTAGCGAAACTAGCTTGCATCTGGAGGTGCTCGAAAAATTCTATTTTGGCTTCAAACATGATATTTTGAATTTGAATCATTTCAAAAATCAGCTCGAGCCTGCCGTGTTTGAAAAATCTGACTGGGCTACAAATTTGATGTTTTTGGGAAACCTGCTCATATCTAATGCTGCTCGCAAGAATTTAACTTTGGCTTTCTAACATATCACCCTTCAAATAACAAATGAAACTTTGAAAATATACCCAAAAACTCAATTTTTTTCCTCTAACTTCGGCTTCTGCGAACCGATTCGCTTGAAAATCAATGGGACTTTTTGTCTACTAGATTTGTATCATCGTACCAAGATTCATGAGAATTGGTTGAAAATTGTCCCGTAGAACGAAAAAAGCTGAAAAATGTACCCCAAAACCCCATTTTTTGCTTCATATTCTGTGCCTGTGAACCGATTTGCTTAAAAATCAATATATCTCTATTTCCAATTTACATCACCCCTCCAAGTTTTTTCAAAATCGATTAAAATTTGCGTTCGGTAGAACGGACGAAAACATATATACTTACAAACATATGTATGTATATAAACATTGCAGAATCGTGTTCAGGAAACTTCAAAACGTAAAGAAAAGTTGGTTTTCCCTCCCCACAACACACTCTTAGAAGATCTTACCGACGCAGTAGCGATTTCTACAAACTCTTTGGAAATCCGCTAAAGATTCGAAATCAGAAAACAATTAAAAACAATTTACTTTCTTTGTCTATTTACGGTATATACAAATTATAGAAAGGAATATTATTTGTTGTACGTGTGGAGGGAAGTATAAATTTCTTACTTTCGTGTTAGGCCTTAACTACATTTTCTTCAGAGTCATTATTTTGGTAGCGCTTGGTAATAATAAAAAAAAAAAAAAAAACGAAAAAGCAAATTAGGACTATTTTTTTTAGACACACGGAAATGTGCTTCTAATAAATCTTTACGGAGCTATTGTTCAGCTCATACATGAACTGTATAGCGCTTGTCATGATGTAATAAAATTTACTATGTAACACGATACAATTACTGATCTGTACCGGTGAATTTCCTTTTTGTTAAATACTGTTGGGTTTATTTTGAGCAATATTAAATTTACAGATGCACTAAATTTAACAAAAATGACATAAAACAATCCCAATTTTATGAGTAACACTTCATTTACTAATATTCATAGAGGTCATTGAAAATATTTAACACAATAAATAATACAAAAAAAAAAATGATTATATCAATCTCGTAAAAAGTAAAAAGTATTTTAATTTTAAAGATTGTAATTACATTATAGATGAGATAGTGTATAAAATTTAAGAGACTACATTAAATACGCTGTTTATTTCAATTTCAAGAAATTAACAATTCTCTGATCAGTTAACACAATAATAAACGTCATAAATACGTACAGTAGCAAGTCCTTCTTACCGAATGTTTCAAACACTTCATGCTTTCTCTATTACTATTACTCTAGTAAGCTACTGTTTACTTGGACGTAATGTTTTCGTGCCATCATTCGTCTTATACTAAAAAATACGTGGAGTGAGCTAAATACTTCTTAAAGCTAACCTGATCGAGAACTAATCAGCACTTTACAGACTTTTACCTAGGTTAGAATATTTAAAAATGGTTAGAAAGATATTTAAAATTTGTATCATCAGCAAACTAATATTACATTCTGCGATCTTCAGGGAATATACGTAAAAAGCACTTCTTATTTTATAAAAAAAGTATCATAATTAAGTGCACGATTAATAAAATTTGTGATCACGGCTAATGGTTTGTGGTTATAAATTATAAATGATATTCATTTCACGTAAGAAAGCTTGTATGATCGGTTAAAATTATTTAAGATTTTATTCATCCTAATTAGGGATAATTGTCATTAATGACCATAATATTTCTGAATTTAAATTGGTCAAGATTTGGCATTTTTTAAATTAATTAAATGTATACTTGGTTGTTATTTATTTAAAAGTATAGCGGTGTTATGGTAATTCTGGGAAGTGGTGTATTCTGAACCGTCGAACGTGTTCAATTCTGTATCTGTCAGAACTTCGTATTAACACTTTTGAAATGTTTATTTGATCTTGTTTAGTGCTTTTTCATTCGTCACGTGACTCACTGGAAGAAATGCGTTTTGATATTAAAATTTAAGGGTTTTGAAAGATCAGAATTACAATTTATTTATCAGAATTGATTCATATTTCATACTGATTATTTAAATTAATTTGCTGCTAGAATAAAGAAAATTTTTACATGTTTTTAAAATGATTTCTTACATAATACAATACTACTTTTTATCATAATTTTCTATTATAAAATGAATTTATTAGGTGATTGATACGTGATCCTGGTTATTTTTGAACTTAATGTATATATTTATAGATATGTGTAACAGACAATATAAAATGTAAAATATTTCTGTTTTGTTTTGGAATATTAGCGGTTTGTATAAAATCAAGGAACTAAATTATGTTTTCACATTTTTCACATTTCGATAATTAACATTTAACGGTTAAAATATTAATTTGGGCACATAAAATAAATGGTAGATAAAAAGGTTTCATGTCTTGCACATTTTACAATTAAGGTAAATGACGTTTCTTGTAATGATTTTATTTAAAAACTTCATTACACTGGAAAATGTAGACACTTGGGGCAACAAAAAAAATCAATTTAAGACAACGATAAATAATCTAAATAGGATATTCCAAACCATCTGTAATAGTACGTTATATTAAATAATATTTAATTCTTTAAAGAAGATATCAAAATACAACAATTAATCGAACATTGTGACTGATTTAGGGGATACCGATTTTTTTTTTTTAAATTGGTTTATTTCTAAACTGGCATTTTTGGATTATAATAAGTTTATTGCAACAAAGGTGTTGGTTGTATTAATTTAACACATGTTTATACGTGTTTAATAAAACAATATATTTATATCATCATCATCATCATCATCATCTGATGTTCTGCTTGGTGGGCAGGTCCCTTAAGGCACCGCTGTTTCCATCCATACAAGTTATTTCTGTACCAAACCTTCAGTTTACAATCTTCCCCTCATTTATTAACTTCGTCCATTTTACCCTTCCGATGCAGTTGTTAAGATTTCATTTCCTCAAATCACACGTCTTAAGCAGTTTCTTTTAATTTAATGTACATCCTGTATAAGTGTTTTTATTCTGTAATCCTTTTCTCTATTTCCTCATTCCTCATTGTATTTGGCCATATTATTTTCTTCATTCTTCTCCACGCCCACTTCTCAAAAATTTCCATCCAGTCTCTCTCCATCTTCAATACTTCACTAACACGAAACTTCATACGTACTATTTTACTAATTCTTCCTTCTTTAACTAATGGCTTCCTTTGCAATCGCTATCCTTCTTTTATTTCCATTGCGCTCTTCCAGTCCTTTGTCACCCTAATATCCAAATATTTGTAATTTTTTATTTTTTTTTAATTCTTCCTTTCCTTGTTCTTAACGCTAAATCCTCTCTGTTATACACTTCCATTACTTTAGTTTTTCCTATACTTATTTTCATTCCGTATTCTTTCATACCTTCTCCAAAGTTGTTAACAATCTTCGAAGAGCGTTTGTGCCGTCAGGTGTAATTGTCGTATCAACAATAAACCTAATGCACTTATTTTTCGTCTTTCAATACTTTTTCCTTCTTCACTTCTAATATATTCCATAAATATAATATTTCAATATATTCCTGTAAATGATGAACAGTTTTGGTGTAACGCAACAATCTTGCCTAATACTCAACCCAACCTAGATCCAATCAGTTAGTAATATTCTTATTTACTATTATTTCTGCTGTTTATCTCATGTATAATTCTTTAATTGATCATCTCTATTTCCATTTAGTTTCTTTCTTTTGGTCTAATAGTCTTTCTAATAGTCTCCTTAACTTTTTCCGCATTTGATTCTAACGAAAGTCTTCTTTAAAACTATGAAACACACACTCATTCATCTTCTTCTCTCTCTAATTACCTCGCTCTAATCATTCTTAGTAACACAGTGGTATGTCTATTAATTTCCCTACCCACTGGGTTGGTCTAGTGGTGAACTCGTCATCGCAAATCAGCTGATTTCGAAGTCGAGAGTTCTAAGGTTCAGTCCTAGAAAAGGCAGTTACTTTTATACGGATTTGAATACTAGATAGTGAATATCGGTGTTCTTTGATGGTTGGGTTTTAATTAACCACACATCTCAAGAATGGTACTGTACAAAACTACACTTCATTTATATTCATACATATCATTATCTGAAGTAATACTTTACGGTGGTTCCGGAGGCTAAACAGAAAAAGAAAGAAGTTGGTTCATTTCCCTTTCCTGAAGCCAAGCTACTCTCTCTCTCTCTCTCTCTCTCTCTCTCTCTCTATATATATATATATATATATATATATATATATATATATATATATATATAATATGTGTGTATATGTACATTAATTACAGTAATCAGTAAATTAGTGTTATACTATTTATCTATTTTATTCAAAACGTTTTGAATATTATCAACTTTGGATTTTTGTAGTATTTTTATACTCTTAATCCGTTCTCAGAATCAAGAATAATAATAATAATTTGTTTGAAGGTGCTTAATAAAAATGTGTTCAGCATATTCTGAACTTTCACACTGCTTGCAGTGAAGAAAGGTTGATTATTCCTTTGAAATTCCTAAACATTAAAGAGCAAGTTTTAATAAGTTAAAATAAAAAAAAGTCAACAAAGAATAACCTATACTAAACGGTTATCGAAATAGAAGTTCAATGAGACGACTCTCAAGAACTATTAAGAAAACTACGACTCTGAACAAGATGCACATTTCAAGATTGTAAAATAATCATCATCAGTAGAAAGAAAGAAATTACAACAAAAACGAAAAGGATTTTCATTAAGGGTCTGGTAATTTTTCATCATTTCATCCTCAGTATTATAAAAAGATTATGATCTCTGTAATTGAGGGTTACGACTGTAAACTGGGTAAATAAACAAACGAATTAATTTATTAAAAGAGGTTCAAATTTATTTCAATTTCTTTTATTGTTTAATCTTTTTACGATCTTGATGTACAAAATCGTTACGAAACGCTATACTCTCTATGTGTTTATATAAATATATATATATTTGAAAAGCGATTTTCATAAATCTTTATTTAATACCCCACTGTCCCGCATACAATCAATATCACACACGCATTTGAAATGAATCCTTACTTATACTTTTCATGAAAACCTGAACAGCCATTCTGAAATTAAGTAGATACGTAAATTACATATACATTATTATCCGTCACTCTCTTAGGGTTGAATAAACTACGTGCACGTTATGATGGTTAACAGCTAAATTTAAATGCATTAAGTTTTTTCTTCAAGTTTAAAATATTGTTTGCTAACCACTAATGTGATTATAAGAAATACGTGTCTTACTGTTCACAAGAGAAGATTTTAAATTACCTTCTACAAGCTACAGAGCAAACTAAGTTAAATATTCAAACGTATTTAGACTATTTTTTTAGTTACTCATGTTTAAAGTGAGGCAAAGAAGGGGGAAAAATACAGAAAGCTTTGGGTAATTAGACTACAACACAAAAAACAAGCCGGTAGTTAATGACTAATCTAAAAACCTAGTTATCTTTTAAAAGAAAAAAAGAGGTTAAAATTTTATGTTTTAAGTCGGGGTATAGAATTTTAAACTTAAAAATAAAAAAAATAAAAAAAATAGTATTCATTGAACTCAGGGCTAATTTAAAACCACATACTAAAAACTTACCAAGCTTTTATTTGGTACCATCAAAAAATTATAATGTAAGAAACGATTCGAAAAAATTCTTAGTTTTTAGTTCATTTTAATTTGAAATCAGTTTTGATTTTTTTTTTAAGTTTATTTTATTCGAAATTTTTATAAAGATTTTAACTTTTGATGAATTTCAACTTTTTAGGTTAAGGGGCTTTCGAGATATCAGGAAAAAACTGTTTAGAAAGAATGTTAGATATTTCTCCACCTCTAAAATCAGATTGATTTAATACTTTGGAATTTTAAATAACTTAATATGTACTTTCCTTCAAAGTTCAATATTCTACGATAAGTAGATAAAAATAATGGCTAACTATCCTCCTATTTTTAAATTTTGTCTAAGATTTAGTACCATTTAAACAGAAATTTTAGGGTCCTTTTCGAAGAATCTATATTAAGCCAATTCAGGATGTAAACAAAATACAGAAAAAAAGTACGTACGTACATATGTCTTCCGAAAATTTCTATAATTTCTTTTTAGGTGTAAAGGTGTCTTGAAACGTCGACGTTTGTAAAAATCCTGATATCCAAAATTTTGGCTAATCATTATACTTCCCCGTTATAGCTATGTTGCTGCAATAACAATAAAACTATAGCCCAGAAAGTAAGAACAGTACGTATTTATACGTAAGCTTTTAGCTAATTTTCATGAAACATTTTGTTCTTTGTACCTCAAAATATGTGTCATTATGTTAAGGTTAGTAAATATATATATATATATATAAATAAATATTTTTTAAGAACTGTGTATTGTCTTCGGCTGATAATTCAATTTTTCGAATTTAAAAATAGAAAACTTACAACCAGGGGATCACTAGAAAAAAAATTGATAACATTTCTTTTGTTATTTATTTACAGCGAGGAAAATACGTGAGGTAAATTAAATGAAGAATTAGTCATTTAATCGCAAGTTCACAAAAATATTTCATCACTGTAACTGATGTTTAACTGTTATAACAAACCATACACATATGAAACTCTAAATAAAATTATTTCAGTGCATGCTCATAAAGAAAGTTGGGTTACATTCCTACTTACAACTATGAATAAGCTTAATTTTTAAAAATAACTACGAGTTATTTAAAAAAAAAATTAATGTATGTATTGATGTGAAAGTAAACTAAGGCGGTTTTATGTGTCTATTATCTTTGTTATAGTATTAATCCTATACACTACGCGTCCATACACCACATTAAAGTAAAAAAAAATCTAAAATATAAACTACTGTACTTATATTATTTGTCAGAAAAGGATATTTATATCTTTAAAATGTTGGAAGAAATACTTTTTAAAGCAATATTTATTGAAACACATGGGTTGTTTTTTTTTATTTTATTTTTTTATAGTATACAATAGAATGGTCGAATAGGATATCTGTGTAAGGGAATCATTCCGGCGGAACACGACTAGGGACAGTCCAATTAGGTAGGGAATCTGGCCGGCTAGCGAGTTCTACCGATTTATGAGGTCTGTAGAGTTCTCTACAAATCCTGGACTTGGCTCTTTCAGATAAAACGGATGATTTATATGCACACATTTTCCGTTTAGGCGCTTTGTAGATAAAAGGGATAAAAGAGGACTTCATCGCTGCTGACCCATCATTCTTTACTATTTCTGATCGCTTCATCAATTTTTTCCCCTCAATACTTTCGTTTAATAACAACGGTATTAAACTTAAATATTATAAAAATAGATACGGAAAATAAAAATAAAAAATTACTCTCGAGAGAAAATACCAAATTTTATTAATCATTACCGAATTATCTTTCGTTTCGATAAAGTATTTTGTATCATCACCAATATATTAATGCGATTTCATTTTTATACGTTCTACCTTCAGACTATAAAGTATGAACTTTTATGTATATATATATATATATATATATATATATATTAACTTTTGATCAGCATTTTAATAGTATGGTGTGTAATTTTTTACTAAAAACAATTATATATGTATATATATATATATATTATAAAATACACATGTTTAAATAGGTATTAAATGCTGCATTCTAATGGATATAGCTGACTAACATGAGATGAAATTTACTTCCGAAAATGGGATTTTCATTCTCAAAAAGAAAAACAAAAATTACTCTTCGTAAGGCTTGCTTAGAAAAACGGAGGTGTTGTGGTATTTATTTGTCTTTTCAACCAATCGAAATGGAGCTGATTTAAAAAAAAAACTACAAGTGAAAATTGACTTTATTCCACGTAGAGACTTGTGTACTGAACATCGTACTCTCAGAAAAAGTGGCATAGACTGGTGTCCCTTGTCACATAAATGGTATATAAAATGTGTTGCAAACACTGAAATAAATAATATAAAGCAATAAATATTAATGTATATATCTCTGTCGAAAAATATTCCATTGCATATTTGGGCAGGAGGTAATTTGAACTATTTTTATTTTTGTTAAGCATGACTAATTTAAGTTTATAAATAGATATTAAATAAAAATACGCACAAATAAATGACTGAATCTTTGGGTGTTTGTACCGAAGTTTGCTTAAAACTCAAAAACCGCTGCGACAAAATGAATTATATTTATTAATGATTTATTGGACTTTATGGGTGCTAATTTATCCAGATAAATCTGGATAACTGCGAATAGATTGATGTATGATTGGATGAGGAGGAAAAATCAAAGAAGAAAATTAATAGGACAATAATTTAAAGTAGTTTCAGTTTTAGGTAATTGTTTTTTTTTTTTTTTTATATTTTCAGGATATATTTTACCAATAAGTTTCATATAAAAAAAATAAAATTTATACAATTTTCATGAACATTTTAAAAAAAAAAGTTCAAACAATGATAGCTACCTCAATATTGAATCCCAATTTTTTTTTGGTAATTTATAACTGTGGATCATTTTTAAAAAAAGATTTCAAATGATAAGAACGAATTAAAGAAAAAAAAACATTTGAACTAATTTTTAAATGAAAAGTTTTTTGAAATTTTGATTGAATGTTCCTTTTTGGGTAATAAATAAGATTTGGAAGAAAACCCCGACCGAAAACCTTAAAATATTTATTTAAAATCTAAATAGTATATTAAAATTTACAAGCTAATTAAAAAAATAATTAGAAATTTAAAATAATATTAGTCATAACTTTTATAAATACTCACCAAATAAACGCATGCAAATTAAGTAAATGCTGTCTTACCTGAAAAAATAAATAAATAAAATTATTAACATGATTATAAATTAATCTGTTACGTAAATTTGTTTAAAAAATATTTATTTTATATTAATTGAAATGAAATTTTATAATTTATATTTATAAATATATATATATATATATATATATATATATATATATATATATATATGTGTGTGTTATAAAAAAACGAGATAAGTTATTACAGTTAAAGAGATCATAACTTTTTCTTTCCTTTATGCCTTTTTCAAATATCTGTTTTTCAAAATATGTTTGTATGAGATGCAGTATTTTGAAAACCTAAAAATCTGTATTAGTTTTATTTTTTCTATGTTTTTTTTAAATTTTGATTTCTTTTGTTTTATGTTTAAAAAAATATAATATTAGAAAAAAGAAAATGTACTCTTTCTTAATAATAAAAATCGAAATACAACACAAAATAATTATATTATTAACACTTTTAGCTCCCCGGAGTTCCCTAGTATTTAATGTACATTCCAACTATTAGATGCACATTAATGTACATTAATAATAAACACACAGAACTATTAGATGTTCTTTATATAATTAATTATTTTTGTGGTTCGGTAGATTTCTGTTAAATATTCACTGGAAACCGGAAAGTAAACAAGCATTTTTGTCAACAAATACATGCGATTAATTTTTTATTTTTTAACCAAATAACCGGATGCAGATGCAACCAGTCGCGGAAATACAGTAACATGGTAGTGGCTGTATTGGTTAAGCTGCCGCGCCAAATACCGTCGCACCCTTAAAAAAATCGAAATTAGAAAAACCCGAAAATGGTTTTTAAATATTTATCTGAACAGTATTTGCAAGCAAAAATCTAGCGTTTATATAATTTAGTATAGTCGGAGATGGAAAAAAATTTCAAACATTGTTCAAAATTTTGTATTTTTCTTCATCCCTTTCAAGATCGAATTTCGAAAAATTTAGAAGTTGGTTTTTTAGATATTTACATAAAGATTACACACACACGCACGCGAACCAAAATTGAAGTTGATATCTTCAATTGTTACCCGACAAATTCAAAAAATAGTAAATTTCATTGCTACTCCATTTTAATCCTTTAAACTCGGAATTTCAAAAAGTCTTCTTAGTGTGCACTCACAGCGTAAGAAGAATCTGTTTACAAATTTTCATCAGCAGTCTTTTATCAAAATTTAAAATCTTTATCTTAAGCAGTCTTTCTGGACTTTAATTATGAATCACTTACGATATGTTGTTTTACATATATATATGTGTGTGTGTGTGTGTGTATGTGTGGGTGTGTGGGCGCGCATTCGTACTAACAGTTGTAATTAATCTAGTGTGCACAAATTATATTTTATATTTCTATATTTTTTAAGGATTCCATCTTTTAGATGAACCTAAAAACCTACATGTTCCAAGAAAAACAATAAATATAGAAGTGGAAAGAACATGTAAATTTTATACGTTTTCATTATGTTTTATATTATTTTTTTAGATTTCTATTTATTAAATATAAAAAAGGCAATCTTTACATTTAAGGGAATTAACTTATAAGTAAATACAATATTAGAGAATATAGTAAACCTTTACATCAAAGATATAAAAATGAAAATATATATATAAAATTTTTTTGTTAAAGATTTTTAATAGGTATTTTATTTTCGTCGAATTTCAATTATTACAATAAATTCTATACGTATCAAAATATTGTTTTTTATGTGTATTTATCGATCAATTTATATAACCTTCCTAATAGAAATTCCTGTATTTGTTTTCTTGTAAGTAAAAAACTAACGGGAGAAAGAGAGACAGCCTTAATTTTATTTATGAGGCATAAAAATGCACACTTTCAAAATAAGCGTTCAGAAGAAAAAGTGGATGTCGGACATTATTTACTTAAAAGGAATATTGAAAAGTTTTTTAATAACTGAAACATAATTTTCTTTTACTAAAAGAGATTTTATTATTTTATCAAAAAAAAAGAAAATAAATAAATCACATTTTAAAAAATTCAAACATTTTCCGTATTTTAGTGTGAAAGAGAAATTAAGTTAATTCTTTTCTGGTTGTAACAAATATCTCAACGTAAAATAAAATTTACTTTATTTCATAGGAAAAATTAATTAGTTTCATTTACTGTGTTCACGATTGTTAATTAAGTTAGCCAAATCAAGCAAACGTTTTCGAAAAAGAAACAGAAAAAAAATAGAATAAGTTCTAGTTTACAAAAATTGTATTATACTCATAACGTAAAAGAAGTAAACAAAAAAGGGAAAAAATCAATTTCAGTTGATTGATGTATGAAAATAGAAGTTTCTTTTTTATATTTACCAAGGTCAATTATCAGAAATGAATGTTTAATCAATATTTTTACAGTATTAAAGGCTAATTTATCATTATCAGTAAACTGAATTGTTAAAAACTTATAATTACATATAATACCCGTTGAGTGTGTTGCTCACCGTACAGTTATATTATTTGAAATTTATTTTCGAAATAACTTTTCAAATACAGAGGTATTCGGAGAATTTGATTTAAATAGTTTCAATATGAGTATGTTGTTTGCTTTCATTAATTCAAATTAGGGAACCGTAAAATTTATGGTTTCTTTGAAATACATCTGAATAACATCGGTAATGAAAAATAATTTCAAGCAGGAATAAATGTTATAATAACAATATTAAATTATATTTAAATATACAAGTGATTCAGGAGGAAAGAGAAAGAATAACTAACATTTATCCAAAAACGCTTTGTTATGAGTTACGGTAGCGAAAAATTTATCGCGCATTTCAGTTCCCCCCGGGTGAAATGAGGTCATAATTAAATTTTTAAGTCGTTTTATAAAGGGAAAACGTGATGGTTTCTTAAATAGTGTCTACGAAAAACAAAAACAAAGAAATAAAATTTTATTATTAAAACAAGACAGAAAAATATTATGAAATTGTAAAAAAAGAAAAAAAAGCTGTATTTAGTACAATAAAGCCGATATGTGAAAAAATATAATCATATAAATCGTATGTAAATCTAGTGGTTTCTGTGAGTCTGTTACTCTTTCACTAAAAAGTTACTAAACCAATTGAGCTGAATCATAGGTTTTATACGTGAAAAGAAAATTACGTTACGAAATATTTCACAGTTACTATTGGTCAGATCGAATATGAAAATCACTTCCAGTATTTGAAATAATTTTATTTTCTACAAATATGTCGTTTTATTTATTTCGATATCTCTTTTGATTATCGAGAAAAGTAGCTTTAAAGGTGAGATGGTGTACAGCCCGGCGGCTCAACCAATACAGTCACTACCATTGTTACTGTGTGTGCGTCACGACTGGCTGCACCTACTTCCGGTTACTTGACTAAACCATAAAAAAAAAAAATAAGAAACGAAGTACCGTCACCTACACCATGGTGTTTATCGGGTAACACTTTGAACCGGACAAAATACGTTTTTTACCCGTAGGATAAGTAACCAACTGTATTATTATTTTTAAGATGGAGACCGACTATTCTGAAACCTGCATACTTCACATCGCTCAAAGTTTCGAGTCTTGTGCTGACCAAACTGTTTCTCTGAAGAAATTGCAATACACTGTATAACGTTTATAAATTGAACGGACTTTAATCGTTATTTATCAGTATCCTCGAAAAAATTAGTATAATGAACAGAGTGAGGGTTCGGCTAGTATGAAAATAAAGTAACACTAAAATAAAAAATACTAATTAAAGATAAGGTGATTGGAGAACGCCTTAGATGAGATATCACATTAAAAGATACAAACCCAAAAGTTTTATTGGGTAACTACAGTTACTTTAAAGTTTTATTACAGTTAATAAAATTTTATTAGGGCTTAGAGTACTTAGTTCGTATGGAGGGGTTACCAGACGGCAGCCTGTGGTGCGATCAAATACAAGATGATCATATAAAAACTGAATTAAATACAACAAAGTGAAGAATAATGACTGTTTGAAAGTATAGAAAAAAGATTAGTCGGGCAGATGTAGAAAGTGACTGGGCAACTGGAATAAATCCTAAAAAAAAGCAGGACAATAAAAGTGCATGTAGAATGTACTCCTGAATATATTCACGAGTATATATACGCATATATAATACAGGTGTAAATTCAAGTTAGAAAGTAGTAATTCGAGTTAATTAAGGGTACTCGTTTCTAGTTTTAAAGACAAATAATAATAATAATAAAATCAAATTACTTGGGTTATAAAAAAAAAAAAAAATGATAAGACCGTAGTAAATAAAAATAATACCACGTTTCAATATTTATTTTTATAATGAAACAAGTTATTAACCATCATGAGACTAGTATAATCAGTAGGTTAACGTAATCAATTTTTTTTAAACTGTCGTAATTTGAATTACATGTCATTAGATGTCTTAAGTTTAAACAAAAATTACAATAATAAATAATAGAAAAAAATGTATGTTTATGCGAATAATGATAATTTAAGAAGCATAATACAATTCACCAAATCCCTTATAAAATTTTATAATTTCATTGTGGTTACGTATGATTTGAATTGTAAAGCTGAAAAGCAAATCCTACTACAATACCTATAGTCGTATATGTTCTTTTGGTAACGTTTAACACTGTTATAAGAATGACATGGGGAGATTTATACAGTTCGGATTGCCGGCTCATAAATTTCAACTCATGGATTCGGACACGGAAATCGAATAAGTCATTAATATAGGATTTTAACCCATCCGGTATATAACCATTACTTTGGCACAATGTCCTACCTTACTGTCTCAATATTTCAGTGATGCGCCATTTAACTTAATCATTAAAAATAATTTGAAAATAAATAATTGATATCTAATTCATACTACGATTATATTATATTACCAAGAGAGTGTAAAAATATTGAAATAAAATTCATTTATTAAAAAGTAAATCTTGCACAAAACTTTATATTCCATAATTTTTTTGTCTTCCGTCATTTGACTGGTTTGATGCAGATCTTCAAGATTTCTTATCTAGTGCCAGTCGTTTCATTTCGGTATACCCATTACATTCTACATCTCTAACAATTTGTTCTACATATTCCAAACGTTGCCTGCCTGCACAATCTTTCCCATCTGCCTGTCCCTCCAGTATTAAGACGACTATTCCAGGATGCCTTAATATGTGGCCTAGAAGTGGCTCTTCTTTTAACTATATTTTTTCAAAATGCTTCTTTGTTCATCAACTTGTCGGAACACCTCTGTGTTTGTCACTCTATCTGATTTATAACATTCAGGTGGAACATTTGATCCACCTATCTGATTTTTTACATTCTCCTGTAGCACCACATTTAAAAAGATTGTAATCTTTTCTTCTCAGGTACTCTGATCGTCCAAATTTCACTTCCATATAAAGCTACACTCCAAATATCTAGTTTCGAAAATGTTTTCTAGAATCCAAATATATACTATCAAAAATGTTTTCCTGACGTTTAAATTAATTTTTGATGAAACTAAATTATATTTCTGACTGAAAGCTCGTTTCACCTGTACTATTCGGCATTTTATATCGCTCCTTCTTCGTCTAGCTTTAGTAATTCTACTTCTCAAATAACAAAATTCTTCTAACTCCTAAGAAATCTTTTTCTTCCCATTTTTATATTCAGAGGTCCATCTACATTATTTCTACTACATTCCATTATCCCATAATAAGAATGTATAAATCATAATAGTAAATAAATAAACTAGTAGTTGTGTAAACATCAGATTTCTCTCATCATTACTGAATTTAATAAATTGATTCCCATAAAAAATATAAATAAAGTAAAAAAATGAATTATTGATCGTAATTGATTGTGAAATGTTTAAACAAAGCTGAAAATAATCTTACTGAATTAACATTATCGATACCATTGTTTCCAAGGACAGTGAACGTTACTGACTGGTGACAGTTAAGGATAAAGTTTCAGTGCATCTCCCGTCTATATATTTTTAAGGATTCTCCAGAATTAAAAAAAAAAACTTTTTTGCAAATATTTTCGAGAGGAAAATTATAAAAAAATATATTAAAACCAACGAAAAACAGAGTACTTAAGAGTCAGTGAGAAAGACTTAATGCTGAACAACAGTAGAACGATCTCAGAGAAAGGATTGTATTTTAAAATAGAGTAAAACGTAAAAATTAAGAAACGAGTAAAAAGAAACTAATGCCTAGCCTTAAGAGACAGACAAAACTTAAGAAATCAATAATAAAAATTAAAAATTAGTGGCGACTTTAGGAGTGAGGGAAGCCCACGTGTTGGTGGGTTGGAATGAAATTTTTTCCTTCATCATTACTATCAATGAGAAGTAGCAGCTACCACTTAATAGCAAGGAACATTACTCCAAAATATAATACTAACCTTTTTATTAATAAACTGAGGAATGGAGAACAATGACCACGTCCTATAATTCTAACTCACGCCTTTAATACATATGGCCAGTTCTCCTCTTAAATGAATAATAGATTTCTACCATTCTCTCACTTATTTTTCATGTTACTAAAAACGTTATATGAAAAAAATATATAAATCTACTAGCGGACCCGACAGACGTTGTCCTGACGCGGCATTATTCTGTAATAAATGCACACACATAAATATAAGTAACTTAATTAAGATAAAAATTAGCAGAAATGTGTTCTAAATTTCATTAAAATGACTATTAGTATGAAATTATCATTTTTTTATTGTTGTATTATTGTAATGGGTTTATTGATTAATTATGTGTAGTATGGTTAATATTTATTTTCACTAAATAATGAGATGTCCGATGAAAATTGAATTAAAAATTCGAAACGTCGTAAAATTAATAATTAGTGTAATTAATAAATTTTCATCCACATTACTACTAATTTTCACTTAACATCATTCTAAAAAAGTACCTCCTATATATTTTTTTTAAATTTAATAATTTTGATGTTTCATAACCATGTAATAGCTTAATTAATCAACTAATAAAAAAATTAAAGCACTATAAAAAAGCAACGCAGTTAAAATTTTAGTAGAAATTTTTTTCATTTTTCTCATTTTTTATTTTAACATCTATTTTACCAAATTTTAGATGATTGTAAATTAAACATAATTTTAGAAAACTTTTTATAAAATTAATCAGCTAAAACATTATAAATTCAATTTTTTAAATATACTTTAAACTATATTGTAAGTAACTTATATTTTAATTTTATAAATGTTATAATTTATTTTACAAACTTAAATTTTTATTTTCAAAGAGCCGTTCAATACTTCATATGTTGCATAGAATCAAATGAGAACTGACAATTTAAATTTGTAGGTTAAGTTGATTGTTATTGAATGCACGTGTATACATCATTAAAATTCATGAAAAATCATGTAAAATACTCACTTCAATACTGCACCTTACAAATTTGCACAATGTACAATTTTTAATTAAACTTTAAAACGTTATTTCAATAAATAATATAATATAATATTTCTCAATTCGCACACAATTCTAAACGCGATCGCAGTGCTGCCTACTTGTTACTTAATCAGTTGTGATTTTGTTTACATTGGCAACGACCAAACGGGCTCTTTGTGATTGGTCGTTGTGTTTGACAGCAGCCATCTTGCATTGATCTGATTGATTTTCCTTTTCTACATTTCCATCTGATTTATTAGCCTCTTATTTATAAAAAAAAAACTGTTTTCTCGCGATTTTTTGTAACACAATAATAACACAAAATGTCGAAATATTTTTCTCAATTTGATCGCAGCACCAACTGTCGGGACAAACTAAAATTAAAATATAATATTATTAAATATAAGATTCTGCGATGGTAGCGCAGTCTCCGGATCCAATGTAAAACATTCCAAAATCAACAACTACTTATAAATAAAAAATTAATTAAAAAAATATTTTCCAGTGAACCAAATTGTGAATCTAAATCATTCTCGAATCCCCTTGAACACACACAAAAAATTTCATCAAAATCGGTCCAGCCGTTTAGGAGGAGTTCAGTGACATACACACGCACACACAATAAATATATATATATAAAGGATATAATTTTCAAAAATTTTATTTAAAAGAATTTTTTTTGTAATCACTGGCTGAGATTGCAAATTTTTTGATGATAAAAAATTATTTTTTTTTGAAATTTTCTCGTTTATTTTATTCCATTCAAGAAAATAAAATACAAAAATATTGTGTTTTAAAGCAATTGTTTTGAAATATTTTATATGATAAAATGTTTTTGAACAAATGATTGCTTGATCTGTTACGTTAAATCATATTTTTTAAATTTATATTTATTTTATATTGTGTTCAAACATTTTTGGAAGAAATTAATTGTCAAACAATTTTCAAATATTGAAAAATTTTTTTTGGATGACAGGAAAAATTTGCTCTGATAATATTTTGATTCTTACATACATATTTATTCTCTCATTATAGCGGATGCATCTTTTTTATTTTTTTAGAGATTTAATTTTTTTACTATATATTAATGGTGGTAAAACCAAATAATAGTTATTTTTTGGTAATTAATTACATTTCACCTTATAATACATAATTTCAAAATTTTTACTTATGAGTTATAGTTTATTATTTTGTAAAATTTTTAATTTATCATATCACTTAGATGTGGTTGTATGATTCTCATCTTTTACATTAAATTACATTGAATATGTAATTCTTTATATTGTTTTAATTCATTCAGTTCCTTGATCTCCTTATTTAAAATTTTTTATAATTTTTTTTTTTTCAACTATTTCAACTATATTTTTAATAACAAAAAATCTCATTTATTTAAAAGAAAGAATTTTGCAGAGTTCTATAACCATTCCTAATTACAAAAAAATACAGATTGCTTCAAAGCATTTGATTAAATGAACGATTTTTCTAATTATATTCATTATTATCTAACATTGATGAGATATATAAATTATAAATAAACATTTTAACAAGGAAAAGACCTCTTAAAATATTTTTATCCGTTTTTCTTAATTAATTATTTTATTAAATACTTATTATACTATTATTTATTAAACACTTATAATTTTATTGTTTTAAATCTTTTTCATGGCGCCATAAAACTACTTTGTATGCTACGAAACGATCAAATTCAAGTTTCTCTGTCAAGGAATCGAAAAGTTTCAACGTACTATAAATATTTTAATTCTGTAACACAATATGAACAAATTGACCCGATGTAGGATAGAAACGTCGTGAAAATATAGAAAATTTCTTAATTACCACCGTATGCTAATAAAAAAAAAAATGACAAGAAAGTTGTAATACTTTTGTGCCATTGGTTATTTATTCTTATAAAGTGGAAAAATAATGATACATGATAAAAGTTACCAGAAATCATATTTTTTGGGGTGGGAGTAATTAATGATGCAGTTTTATAGTAAAATTATCATTACATGTTTAAATTTAAAAAAATCATTGTTTTTTTCTTGCACCCTCACTTCCAAAAATCACCTTCTAAGAAGGTTTTTGTGGGTGGGAGTGAATTACGATGAAATTTATATATATATATATATATATATATAATATTGCCCCCAAAGTATTTGGGGTTTCTTGCACTACTACTATGCTTAGGAAGAATAAAAAAAAACCGATAAAAAATATAAAATAAATAAAAATATAGCTTTTTCAATTTTTGGGGAAGGGGAATTTTGGGACAAAATTTTTTGAAAAATGGTAAGCTTAATATAAAGTGGGTTTTATGTTTGCAAAATTTTAAGAAAATTGACCTCCTCCCACACCCTGGAAATATTGACCCCAAAATTTTACCTACAAATTGTCCCATACACAATTTCTATAAAAATTTTCATCAAAATCGGTTGATCCAGTCAAAGGTTATTAAGATACAAACACACCAACACATGTACAAAAATTATTTTCCCTTCTTTGTGTTTTTTTTTGGGGGGGTTCCTGGATCATGAAACGTCGAGAAACGCAAAAAAAACCATACCCCATTTTTTGATTACCATACTTTCCTTGTTGCAGCATAACTTTTCAGCTATGATGCCAGGAAACTAAAACATTTCATATTATCTGAAGCAGAAAATTACAAACATCGTAAATACCACGAAATTTTACAATAATCGCCGCTGTAAGCGGCCAATTAAAGAATAGTTAAATGAATGTTTACGTATATTTTAGAAATTTGTTCTGGAACACCGCACTTATTTACATATTAGAAATCCAAAAGGTTGAAATAATACGTTAAATTTAAAAGAGTTAAAAAATTAAAAAAAAAAAATGTTAAGTAAGATTTACCGCCAAAGAAATTTACTGTTTTAAGTGAGAGTAAGTTTACAGCTCCCAACAAATTTACATTCATAACCTACTTATAAAACAAACAATAGTGTTTTTCATGATTTTTCATAAAACAACCAAAATAGAAAGAGACGTTATAAAGAAGGGCAAAGTAAAATTCAAGTGGTCTGTTGAGTACAGACTAAGACTGTTTTCAAAGTGAGGGTTTTTAAGTGGTTTCACAGAATTAAAAAACCATTTATATGCACTTCATATTTTAATTATTAATTACCTACAACAAGGTGAGTAATATGCATCGTTACTAAAATAGTATTCAGTGTAAAAAATAGTGTTTTTTGAATCTATATTAAATATTTTAAGATCAATCTAACCTCAAAAAATAATAGTAATGCTGTTATAAATATTATATTACTGTGTAATCCAACGATCTGTAGATAATAATACTAATGTTAACCGAAATAAATTCTTAATAAATATCTCTAAAAAGAAAAATATTTTAATTCGACGTTAAATTTTATTTATTTCAACCTTTGATCTCACTTAAATCATAGGCTAAAGTTCATGACTAACTAGTTAATCATAAAGAAAAGTTTCCAGTTCACGAATAAATCCTTTGAAATTATGAAAAAAAACTCCAATGGGGAAGTCGTTTAAAATTCTATTACTTGTTTAAATTAATTTTAAAATTCAAGGACTGGTTAGAAAATGTCCTTGAATGAACAAAACGCAACAAGGTAAGAAATACCACAGAGTGAGTAGAAATCTCAAGTTTTTATTGAATATTTTGATAGAAAATAGTATTTTAAGTCATTTCTATTCTTGGGTTTTTTCCCTAAATTTAACCATTAGCTTCTGGCTGACGACTGTAAATTCAAATGTGGAGTGGCCATCTGTATTATTTTCAATGGAAACCTTATGCATTAGTATCTGACTGCCAAATAATATTTTCAACGTTCGAAACTTATCTAAAGTGAAAAATAAAATAAAGGTAAGATTAAAAGATTTTTAACTTGAACAGTATGGTTTTAGTTTTATTTAATAGAAAATGAGAATTTACAATAAAATTGCAGTGTCAATTATAATAGATTTTCAAAATGGCCACCAATAGTAAAAATGCAGGCAGTCGTCTCCTGAAAACGTCATTATCGGCTTTCGAAATTGTGCTGCGATGGATGCAACACAAAATTTTGATTATCTTAAGTGTTATTTCTTCCACTGTAGCATATAATCTATCTATCTATTTTGGAAATTATTTTATAAAATTAATTTACTTCGCCATAGTTGTGCTACTGCTCCATCTTTTTGGAAATATATATTTGCATTCGCAAATCTAAAGGCAAGTCATCAAAAGATAGAAATAGAAGGTCTTCTAGCAATTGACGGTATTGAGATCTGCTAATATTTCTCTCATAGAAATACACAGCCAAAATTTGATTGCTGTTGATCGCGCACGAGCAGTTTATGGAAAAACTTACTTAATTTTTTTTAATCAAAAACGGTGTAAAGTATTTTATACCCATAAATTATTTATTAACTTCTTGACAACAATTCAAACAACTGATAAATAAGGGTGAAATTGTGTCAAACCATCAAGTATAGTAAGTTCATTTTGTGAAATTTTTTAACCATCCAAAAAACAGCCCTTAATAACCCTTAATTTATTAACAACCCTTAATTTATTTACAACCCTTAATTTATTTAACATTTAAAATAATTAAACATTAAAAATAATTTATTTTCTTGTAAATTTACAATTGTCAGCACACTAACTCCTTAATGAATAAGTTTAGAGAAAAATACCCAAGAATAAATAATTCTTAAAAAATAATACTTTATATCCAAAAATTCAATAAAAAATACGTTTCCATTTATAATAATATAGTTTAATATAATATAATATAATAATATATTTAATTTATAATAATCCAATATAATAATAATTGTAAGCCATATTGGAAAAATCCAAAAATGATAATACTGTAGTCTAATAACTGAAACTGAGAGTTTCAGTTAATCCTGTATAATAATTATTTAAGTACAAAGAAATGAAGGTAATTTTAAACATTTTAGGACAGTGGTTTCCAAACTTTTCCGAGTCTCGGCGCCCTTTTTCAAATAAATTTTTGCATGGCACCCAACCCTAAGTAAACGTATGACTACTTGTAAGTAAGAGATACAAATAAATAAAACTCGTGCATCTTTACTATTTTTTTTACTTTTTTAACATTAAATTAATAATTTAATGTCTTGGCTATTAATTATGAAGCTTTTACAATATTTCGCGGCGCTCCTGTGAAGAGGCCGGAGCGCACAGTTTGGGAATCACTAGTTTAGGATATAAGAGTTTTCTTTTTTTTTTCTTGTAAATAGATAAGAAGCCATATTTTTCTATAATATCAACTGGCTAAAAAGACTTTAATTCTGTTTAACATTAGAGGGTAGTTATTCTATCATTCAAGGTTTAGAAAATATTACCAAACCGGTATTTTTTAAGACTGAAAATAACCATAGTTTAGCGAGACCGAGACGTTTAGATGCTTGGTTTATAAAAAAGATAAAAAAAATCTCTGAAAGTGTATAAATATGGATTCAGTATGTGTAAATTTTCGAAAGTTAGCTTTACTTTGCAACATTTTTTGGAACCAGCCAATACAACCGGACTTCCAACTCATGATTAATCTTAAATTTCATTCAGTTCATAAAAATAATGCGAGTATTCAATTAGAGTTAATAGCATTTATACAGAATGATTCATGAAGAATGTAACAAACTTTCAAGTCATGTTCTGCTAGTGAAAATAAAGAAGAAAGAAGGGTTCGGAAACCCTTCTTTAGCGAGTGTCAGCTGGCGAAAAATTTCCCTGATTTCTTTTTTAAAATTAAGCCTGACTAATTCTAGAGACAAAATTAAGTGGGTTGGTAAATCTAAGTGTTTTTGTATGAAATCTGTTGAGTCTTCCAAAACTGTATTTTTAGTAGTTTTAGAGAAATCGTAAAGGAAAAAGATTTATTATCAATCAGCCTTCAGGTCGCCTGGCTTATGATTCTGGATCTCTGAGCTCCTCTTGAAATCATTAATATATGAACAAAGGTTTAATACCGTACAAGAGAAGAGTTAATTATTAGAATTCTCAGTGCGGTACAACTAATATATAACAACCCTGCTGAAATACGTGAAAACCACCAAAACCATAGTTCGTTGTGCAGAGTGCTGTATCCACTGTGGCGGAGGACATTTTCAGTAGTTTATTTAATTGTCTATAAGTTGGTTTTACTTTGTGTTTGTATTTTTATTTTTCTAAAACCTATAATTCTTTTGTTTTGTAATATTGAACATTTTTTTTTCCTTTAACACGTAGTTAAAATCTGCCACGTTTTGATATGTTTTATTTTCAATAAACTTCAAATTCTTAGATTTATTGTACTTTACAGCTTTTGTGTACTTTATTCGAGCAATTTTACTCAGAATAAAATTCTTCACAAGTTTTTTTTTTTTAACTGTGTATTATCCATTTAATGAAGCTATTACCAAATAAAAAGTAGCATGTTTCGATCCCCCAATCTTTTTACTCCAAATTTCTCAAAGCCTACTAAAAATACAGTTCTGAGACCTTTTTTTGTTTTTCAATTTTCAGGTAAACTTTCATATAAAATCTGTAAATATCATACGGGTTAAATTTTATGTAACATTTATCTATTATTTGCGTCACAAGAATTACAGCCTAGCTTAATTTTACCGAAGGCGCAGAAATCAGGGTAAATCTTTCACAAATCGATACTTACTAACGAAGAGTTTCCGAAACTATGTTTACATGATATTTCTTCTACATTTTCACCAGTAGATGATATCCTGAAAACGATACATTCTTTGTGAATCACTCTGTATACATTCTCTACATGGATTTTTATTTGGTTCTCTTAGTATCATAGTAAGTTTAGTTAATCTAAGTAGATGATAGAATGCTATTCTAAATAAAAAATTCTACTAATCTCACAGCATTAAAAATTACAACTTTCCATTTGAGAATTAAAACTCAAAATAAATATTTATTTCTTTATTGAATGATGTAATAATAAAGAAGATAAATTCCTACTTAATTCAAACTCATGAAATAAGCTATATTTGTAAATAGGTATAAACAACATTACCCGTTATTGAACTGTTTTGGCATGTGAAAGGATGTCATTTTTATAAACCAAAATAGTATTAACGTTTAATATAAAGAATATGAAATGGACTGAACCAAAAGCATTAAAACCAATCGACTGGTAAAGAAAAATAACTAAAGAAATATTGAAGAATGGATAAAAAAAGAAAAAAATATTGAAAAATCTTTCCAGCTAAGGGTTCATTCCATTTCATTGATCATTTAGTAAAAAGACAAGTCGATATACTCCCAGCCAACATGTGTACATGATACAGAAATCTAATTCACTACTTTCTAAAATTAGTTTTATAAAAATACTTTTCTTATACATTCTATTAATTAAATATATAACGTATATATATAGTATTATAATAATATATATATATGATCATTTGATATATTCATTTAATATATATATAAACGTAATAATAAAGAAACAGTATTAATCCAATTATTTTCATAAATTATTAACTTCATTCAATTCTGCGGTCTAAAGATGGCAAACATTTTAACAGGACTATAAAATATACACTTTCCCAAAATTACAATTTATTATTCAATAAATAATTTGTTGAACAATAACCACAAATATGTAGAAGTTTCACCAATTGACTGATTAAGTAAACAAAAGTATGTAATTAATCTAGTTATCTTAAAACAAGCAATAACACACACACAAACACAAACACACACACAAACACACACACACACACACACATATATATATATATATATATGTATATATATATATACACAGACACACACACACACACAACAAACAAGCAAACTAGACATACAAAAACAATAACGAAGTTTAGATAAAATGAAGAGGGCTTAGAGGTCTTGGGATACATAATTTAGATAATAATTTAGTCTTCCTCAATCTTGTAATTTCTATTTTTAATCTCAGAAAATATTTGTCCGACTACTGCATTTTGAAAATATTTTAATGATCCTGGATAGAAAAATATTAAGAATTTCGTTATTAAAATTATTAAATGTTCCCCAGACCTGTATGTTGTAAGAACACATCGGCTTTAACTTACAGTTTCAGATGGTCATTTTTTAACTGGAGGATAAACAGATTTTACGTCCAATAAATTAATACATCTGTCTTGCTTTAATGACTAACTACTCGCAATTGCATTTAAACTGATCTTTTTCCCCTCAAGCTAGATGCAAACCAAAATAATTAAAAAAACATATCCTAGCGGAATTTATTTGTTAAATACTGGAATATAAATGATAAACCGAACAGGTAATACGTGCTGAATTCCTTTATTGGCTTCATTTTCCATACTGTCAACCATGCCTGGTAAATCTAAAGATTTTTGAAGATTTTATAAAGCCACTGTTCTGTTAGAAAGAATAACTACTAATGCCAGAAATTTTACCAAACATTGTTGAATTTGTATCCCGTAAATTGGCGGTGAAGTAAGTATGCATACAATACCGCTTCAAAAACGCTTCCCTGAGGAATTCCAGTTTTGTTAATAAGGAGATTCTGTAGAACACCTTCAAATTTTTCTTCGAAAATATTTGGATGTCAAATATGTTTTCAATATCCTGTACAATATATGATATAATGATAATTTTCAATTTGTGCAGAAGATCTGAATTCCAAACCTTATCGAACAGCTTAACTGAAATCTCAAAATACGGCAGAAGTACAACTGTTTGTTATCGAACGTAATGTTGACGTTGGCAACCTCTGAATTTATTATAAAATAGAGTATATTTCTCTAAACTCTTATTGCAACTAAGGAATTACGTTCTCCAAAAGTAAATTAACATTTTTGACATTTTTTATTGAATATTTATCTGTTTATTTGAATAAAACAAACAGTTATCTGATTATATCAATGTTTCAGGATGAAACATTATAGGATATTATAACGGGATGAAGTAACGTAAATTTCCTGATTTAAGTCAGAAATCAAACACCATGGACAAGCAGAACGAAATAAAATATACCACTACACCAAGTTAAGCGTCAAAGATATTATACATAGATAATAACAATAGATAAATTAATAACAAACACAAGGATATTCTATTTTCACTTTCCCTTCTGGCATTGTAGCAGAGCTACAGCTTTAGAAGGGAAAGTATTGTAAGCGCTCCAATTTGGGCATATGCAGTTTTTACCGGATCTTACGTTTTTAACATAAGGAGCCCAAAAGAACGGATGGAAATTTTCCGGATGTTCATATGTACGTGTATGTGTTCGGTATCGCACCTTAATCATCTTATCTCGAATACTACTCGACTGAATTTGACCAAAATTTGTCACATTACTATATATACGGCATTGTTGCCATTAAATTCTCAACTTAACTGAAGAAGGTGAGGCTGTAGAGCAAGGTCACCATCTGTATTTCGAACTATATTTGTTAACAATTAAAACATAATATTTCCAAAAAACATATTTACAAAATCGCACCCTCACCCCAAAAGATGATCTAAATAAACTAGTGGCTAAGTGGGCATACTGTGTCATTAGTAATCTCCTCTCACCACAAAGGGCACTACTGTAGCACTGACGTACAGCTGTTGTAGTCGTTTCTATGTTGTGACGTCACAAGTGACCAATAGAATTAAATAAATGAATAATATTTAAAGTGTAAAAAAGTGTTTAATGTGATACATAGTACCGCCACACCCACTAAATGAAATATGATATGAGCGCGAGCTTTAATTAGAATCATTGAATAAAATTTAAAAAAAATTATATTTAAAATATTATATTTTTTAATATTATATTATTTTATATTATTATTATTATATTTATTGTTTTTTTTTAAATTTTTTTAAAGTTTTGTGTGTATGTGTATGTAAGCCGTGCATCAGAAAAAAAAACGGATAACGGGAAAAGTCCTACAACTGTGTTGGCAGATTTTTTTTTACAAAAATAATATAATTAAATTTTATGATTTATATTCAAAAGATTAAATTAAAAAAATATCTTAGGAATGAGACGTCGTTAGTCAAAAAGTTGTAACAGATGTATATAACTCAAACACTACATATCATCCTAATCATACGATATATTCTTAGGAAGTAAATGTTTATTCCTAAAAAAAAAATCCTTAAGATAAAAAAATAACAAATACGCTAAGTAACAGAGTACTGTTGTTTTTTTGTTATTCAGTACTATGTTTTGGTATTCACACGAGTAAGGGTATTCACACCGTTGCAATTTTTATTAAATAATAAAATTATTAAAATGATCTTTCCATCAATTTATTTTTAAAAAATGTTAATGATTTCCTTTCACACAACCAATGTTACATGGTTGATAAATTTTTAAATAATATTAATTAAAAACCTCTGAATCTTCAGATCTTTGTTTAATATATACAAATAATAATATTTGCTTAAATAATTTGTATTAACACATTATGTATTCTTAAAATCTATGTTGTTTTTTTATGTTGTTCTTTGTAAACTACATAACCTGCCGTCATCAAGATTTTACCGCGGTTTCTTCTTAATCCTTGCTAGAAAAAAGGAACTGTTTGGACAATTATTATTTTTTTTATCTGTGTATTATCGGGTATGTGATATACCCGATGTTATCGATGAATATGTATACTTACATATCAATCTAAAATTATACATTTATTTATAAAACTATTATAATTACTTCTACCTCTTAACGACCACTTTCTAAAACAAAAAATTAAGTTTATTATTTGGCTATATAACAAATTTATTAAAAATAGATGAAATAAAAAGTTATATTCTTAATAAAACAGATAATGCTGTTTAACTATTATAATACTTATCAGTACTCAATAACGAATAAACGACTAAAGTAACAGTAGAATTTAAATTCAGTAAATAAAAAAAGGATATAAAATTAAACATTGTTGTAATCAACAAAATTATCTGTTTTACCCACCAGCTTATCGTCGAGACTAAAATGAAACAACTTTATTAGAAGTAATGAGAATATTGTACGAATATCTAATATGGTAATAAATTAAAATCTTGTAAAGACTGTTACATTTTACGGCATCATTATAATAACTGTTAAGTCAACAGATTATTACAACTCTACTTTGATCTTATTAGAATCGTGTTTCAGCTGTAAAATATTATCAAAATCTCTTGTTACTCGTTTATATTAGGACGTAAAGAGTATTAACTCTGTGTTCTTGATTGAGACAAAATCATGAAAGCATCGTCTCCTCGATAACTAGGCTTAATTCTTGAAAGTTTAGCGACAATATCGAACCCCAGTTAAGTAGAAAATAAAAACCGCAAACACTCCACCGAGTGTTTGCAACATTATACAAATTTGCAATACTGCACCTAATGTTGCATCGCTGTCACGGATTTTTTGAAAACCATTTCCATTATACATCCTATATTATTACGATTCTTTGATAATCATTGATTGTTTAATAGCTAGATAATTTAAATGTTTTTAAAAAAATAATTTAATGGTCTTTAAAAAATTTTATTATATTATAAAAAAGATAATTTTTATTTTAAAACACATTAATATAGAAGTCATTTAAGAACGTAGAGAAGTGAAATATATTAATCATGCAAAACAAGACTTCTTTGTTTGTATTTACTTTCAACTTAATTGCGCTTTAGTATTGTTCACTCGCAGTTGAAACTACCACCATCACTTCAGTTTACAAACAATTTGAAAAAAGATAAGAGAACAAAAGCGCGTAATATATATTACAATCTTGTCTTGTTGAAAAAAAGCAATTAGAAAACAACAACTGTACTAGTACAATTATAATTATGCTTAATGATACTCACATCTACTCAAAAAATACTTATTTAAAAATAACAGGACGAACTGTGATATTGACAAATTTCTTGCGATTACTTTTTATAAATATATTTGATAATAATGTGCAAAAATAAGTGTGTCATCATTAAAGATTGATTAGTAACTCAGATAAAGGTATGAAGGACATTTTAAGAAATTATTTTGGCAGCACTGAAAATCTCCACCCGAAAGGTTTGTGTAACAGCCGTTTTAACCACTGCGTTTCAGTATTGTTGTTGCGCTGTGTTTCTATGTATACAGTGTTTTCTGTTCGAGAATGTGTTTTGTAGCAACCCAAACTAGGAAAAATAATTTTAGTTTAACCTGCATTTCCAGGTACATCTGATAAACAGCTCCCATATAAACACAATATACGATGCTGGTTCAATCAGCTCAAAAAAAAAATTTATTTTCAAACAGGTAAAACGATTGGGACTCACCTTCGATTTTGATAAAATTTGGAATATACCTTACTCGGAACCTAAGTTATTCGTTATAGTTGAAATTATTATTTCATTTTCATTACTTTATTTACATTTACATTACATTATATTTTATTAACATTATTTTCTGGCAAGATAATTTGGTTATGTTTACTAATTAAATTAAAGATGAGATTAGATTCACTTTAGACTAACTTAAGTTACGTTAAGCTTAAGTGCAAATTAGGTAAAGTGAAATATAACTTGGTAAAATTTAATTGAGTTTAGTTAGGTTTAGGTTCAAAGTTAGGTTAGGCAACTAACGATTCCCTGAACTGAACTTCGTACGATATCAATATAATCTAACGCTCGCTTCGCTCGCTAACGAAGTCTAATTAAGCTTATATGTTAAATTGGCCAATTTTAGGCTGAGTCCATAATTTTATACAATACAATAATTCAGTCCTTTCTTTTTCCTGTTTAGCCTCCGGTAACTACCGTTCAGATAATACTTCAGAGGATGAATGAGGATGGTAAATGTAGTCTTGTACATTCTCAGTTCGACCATTTCTGAGATGTGTGGTTAATTGAAACCCAACCACCAAAGAACACCGATATCCACGATCTAGTATTCAAGTCCGCGTAAAAATAACTGGCTTTACTAGGATTTGAACGCTGGAACTCTCGACTTCCAAATCAGCTGATTTGGGAAGACGCGTTAACCACTAGACCAACCCGGTGGGTGAATTATAGATTCCTAAAACTATCATTCATAACGTTCTACATAAAATCTTACACTTGTATGCGTACAAAATTGAACTATTGCAAGAAATAAAATTGTACAGAAAAAAAGTTTCCATTTCGCTGTTGAAAATTTAGAAAAAAATAAATTAAAATAAATTTTTATCATTTTTATATGATGTAATTTTCATGGGTGTGGCGGCTACTTTTCTTCATAATTTACGAATTTTGGGATCTGATGACATACACGTAATTTTTAAAGCACGTAAAAAAAAAAAATAAAGTTGTCTGTTATTTAATGGAAATTCGTGTAATTGGGTTTTTTCTTTGCTGAGAAGATTATTAATATAATATATGTATATCTTGATATGTTAAATGACAGCTCTCAAGGAGATGAACTCGGAAATGCATTCATTAGCTTGGCGTTTAATTAAAAAATAAAAAGTTGTAAATATGTAATAAGTTGTTATTTGCACAGAGCGCCGAACGAAAATACAAGTTTGTTGTGAGAGGCAGGCCTTTCTTATGATACACATTATACTACTCTTTCTGTAATATTGTATTCTAAATCAACCGTTTCTTTTTCATGTGTAATTGTTTTTAGTAATAAATAAAAATATCTAAATAAATGAAGATAAATCTTTTTGTTCAGCTTTTTATTGTGTCATTAGTGAATAGTAAATTTTATCTCACATATACAGTAGATTTATATTTTATTTGTCTGTTTTTATATATTTATTTAGAATACTAGTAATCAAAAGCATTTATTTAAAAAGTTATGGTTATAAATGCAATTACTACATTAGTGCAATTTTATTATTTACTTTAAATATTTGTTGACTTTATTGGTTTCTGTTTCTTCAAACAAAATATAAATTAATATTATTGAGACGGATACGTCCATTCCTTGTATTACACACTTGGTATCTACATTCATTTGACAGGCGAGCCCCTACGTGTGGGTTCCCACTTGTGTTTATGTGGTGTTACTGTATTTCACCATATAAGTCTAAGTTACGCACGATACTCACCCGTCTCGTGAGCCTGTGGTACCTTAGTGTAATTTTAAATCAGGATTCTTTGCAAAGGGAAATGTGTTAATCTTCGTGTATAAGACGGGCGAAGCACGATCCTACCTTGTGGTACAAAGTCATGAAGAGCGTCGTCGTACCTTTTTTGTTTCCTTCAGCAAGAAAAGCTTTCAAGTTCAGCAGTTTATTATTGAATTTGAAATTTATATTCGGTTGGTTCTATATGCCATGCGAAACCGTCAGTGTGTATTTTATATATATTGTTTCC
Source organism: Lycorma delicatula (assembly GCF_047948215.1). Taxonomy (NCBI): domain Eukaryota; kingdom Metazoa; phylum Arthropoda; class Insecta; order Hemiptera; family Fulgoridae; genus Lycorma; species Lycorma delicatula. Next base: position 93,469,985 of record NC_134459.1, on the reverse strand, counting down.
TTTATTTAATAATAACATAACATATTTAATAATAGCAAAACATATGGATTTTATATAATAAATTTTTTAATTTTCATGTACCCTATTAATTAAACTTTAACATATAATAAAATATTATGTTATAGGGAGAAATAATTATATAATAATAAATATGTTATTATATATATTATAATATACCTACCTTTTTTCTTTTTTGTAGTAAAATAATTAATCAATTCTATGATATAATACAAATATCTTATTATAATCAATTTTTTTTTTGTTAGAAAATTAAACTTCAAAATAAAAGTTGCCAAATCATGATCTATTTGAAAATTTGAAGAGAGAAAAGAAAGTTGAATTTTAAACCTTAAATATTGTTCAACATTAAAATATGTCTTAATAATAAACTTCTGCTCGCATTTTTTTACGTTAATAAGAAAATATGATATTTTATAAATCTTGATACAGGGACTAATGTTATTAATTCCCATGCTGAATAAGTGTAGGATATATGTAAATATAAAACGTTTTTCATGAAGAAAAATTAGTAAACTAATTTGATGATTAAGGTTTTGTTCCTTGTAATCCTACAGCTGTAAAACCTGAAGTAGAAGCAACGAAATACCTAAAGTATAAAAGAATTGGTCAGATTTAATTTTCTCTGAAAGTAATGATATCCATTATACAACTAATATACAGAATAAATAGGGTAAAATGTATTCTTAATTTAAATGAACTTGGAATACCGATTACAACAGTATATACGGTTTAATAAAGAAAGGTATGGGAAACTATTCACTCCTCATTTTCCTTACAATATCTGGTATTGGATGTTTTCTGATCGTGATGATTGTTTTACCTCTTTGGAAATTTACTTAAATCTTATTTCAGGTTAGTTAAAAACACTGTGATTATAGTACGTAAAGTACATTGAAATTATTAGAGTCTGAAAACGTAAAATACTGCGGAAAAATAATAAAATATAATATATGAAACAACATATAAATACGTAAATTACATAATTTTTAATAAAAATGTAAAGAAAAATCTTGACCATGTTGTAATCCTAGTGAGAATATTAACACCTTGTAAATGTAAAACGTTAACGTGATTTGATAGCTTTATTTTCTATAATGTGGAAGACTTCTTTTTGTTGAAAAATTAATGATAATGGTCTTGCTTGGCATTTATGTAAATGTATAAACTTGGTGTATATTAAAGCGAAGGCTAAAATATGCCATTAATCTTAAGTAAATTCATACTGGACTACGTTATAATAAAAAAGTAGACGTTTTATAAAGAAGATAACACTTTTAAGCTATAAAATTAACCACTAAAGATTTAACTAAGGGGAAAAACAGTATAAAGTAACTTATATTAGTAGTACAGTGTAATTTTTACGATTATTGAATTTTTATAATTTAATTTAATAAAAAAATTATGGTTATCCAACACAAACTGAGGCACAAATGGTTACTTATTCTGATAGTAAACCGTTTCATTTATTCATGAAAACACACGTTTAGAAAGCAAAAATTGGTTTATATTGTTATGAATAAAATTATAGACTGTATTATAGAAAGAACGTTTCATAATATACGGATTTAAAAGATTTTCATAAAAATAAATGAATGGGTTATTCAGAAAAAAATATTCACTGATACATATATTTAATTTCAATCTAAAGCAATGCAAATCGAAAAATAAATAAAAGCAATGCATGCTATTTCAGAGACAATTCTTTTAGAAAACTTTTATCTCTGGAAAGAGATGTAAAAGTATTGCCTTTAAGAGCATAGCCTTGAATTGAAGTGAATGGATGAGAGACATCCATCTAGTTAAGTAAAAATAAGTTTTTGTATTGTATTTTCTATCAACGTATAAATAAATCAGATTTAAAATAAATAAAAATAATATATATATACACATACACGCGAACGCGTATATAGGCCTAAACATATAAATGAATCTCAGCAAAAGTTGCCACTGAAATATTGTCGCGTACTGAGAGAATTATATTTAATTGTACAGTTTTACTCAAATAAAATAAAATATATAAAAGAAAAGTACAGTAATTTATTTAATTAAAAAATATGATGTGGGCATCACATGACTTCCTTGTACGTCGTTGTTTTTTATTACTATTTATTATTTATCGTTAAAGGTTTTTTACAATCAGAGGTTAATAATTATTAATAAATCAATATATTTAAATTTTTAAAAAAAGTTAAAAAAATAAGGAGATGAAGTCTGATTCGAACCGATGTGCCGTGCCCTTCTAAGATCCAAATATTTCATTAATTAAAATCTTAATTCACTGTAACTCAGGAATCAATGATAATATAATGATAAACTTAGGATATATCGTTGAAAAGCTCTCAATGAGAGCTTATTACTGCAATTACAAAATTTCAAAATTCAAATATTTTTGTATTTTGAACTTTTTTGGACACTTTTGGTTCAGTCGATTGAAATCAAAAGGGGAGGTGCACAACTAGATGTTACAATAGTTCTACATTCAAAAGTTTCAACATCCTACAGATAATGGTTTCTGAGTAATGCGAGATACATACATGGATTCAGGGATGGTCAAAATGGATATTTTCGTTGAAATCTGAAAACCGAAATTTTTCGCGATCACAATATTTCTTTTATTTTGTACAAAGAAGAAAAAATTTAATATTAGTTTAGTAAAGGAAAATCTTTTAATTTAATCTGTATATATGTTGTTGGGAAGCTCTTTTAAAATGGGTTGATAATTTATTAAAAATTTAAACGGCAACAAGATATGGCCGTATTCAGTAGCGTAATATATTTTTATCGTCTGGTTTGGGTAGAGATGCATATTAGTATATTTTAGGAGTAACTGATTATTTTTTCTTTAGCAAAGTTAGCACACATATAACTATTTAAATGATAACTTTAAAAATAATTAATATTCAATTTTCAAAAACATTGCTAAATATATAGGTTTGAATGTTTTACATTATTACAAATTATGTTTAAATTTATATAAAATTAAGAGCAAACAGGCTTACAAACAATAACGAAAAAGATTATTCTTCTTGCAAGACAAGTAAAAAAAAAGTAAAAAAAATAAAAATTCATTAAAAAAAACAATTCGACTGTTTTATAATTTAAATTAGTTTTATTCATTTATGGGAACTAAAATAGGTATTCATGATTAATTTTAGTATTTACTGAAGAGCTCTTCCTTTCTGTAAAATCGGCGCCGCTTTTGTTATTTCCGCTGTTTCTCTTACTGTTTCCATCAATTTTATTCGAAAATAGAATTCTCTTCTTCCATTAAAAATTTATTTTCAATAATGATTCCAGATTTTCTCATCTTTAGGTTAGACAAAAAGTGAAACTTGTTACTGCTACAATACTAAGTATTCTGTCCATGATTATAAATGTATGGCTTGGATAGAAAATTAAGGAGCTTATTTATTACATTACAAAGACAAAAATAAGATTATACCTAAGTATATAAGTATTTAAGCAAACAAATTATTAATGAAAGCATTTACTGATGGGAATTTTTCCTGATTTACTCGCTCACCGTGAAAGTTTGTGTAAAATAGTAATAAATATTATAAAACAAATATGAAAAAATTAAATTTGAAATTCGCAAAAAAAACATCTTTTGTTATTTTTTATCTCAGTCGAGAACTTCCAGCATTCAGAAATAATAAATAAAGTCACACTATTCCGCTGTAATTTTTACCTCAGTCCAGAACTTCCAGTTATCGGAAATGATAAAGTTCTCTCCATTTCGCCGATTTTTGTGAGGGATTTTGTAAGTTCTAATCCAGGTCAGAATTTTCAGTTTTCTACCGTTACAAAAAATCAGCAAATTTACATGTAAAAGGCTTAGATTACGTGTAAGCTTATTACTAATAATATGTTACTAAAACGCGACAGCTAGTACTCTAACATCTTTATTGAGTTCTTTAAAGATTCAGGTTTTGTAGAAGTACAATATTATAATTGTCGTTATCTATTTATCCCTTATAGTGCCGGTCATTAATATAGAGCTGTAAAAAGGAAAGTATGATAAATCAGTCAAAAAAATGGGGTATGGGTTTTTTGCATTTCTTGATGTTTCATGGCTCAGGAATCTCCCCTCCACAAAAAAAAGGGTAGTAATATTCGTACTTATATTGGCGTGTTTGAAGCTCAGTAAATTTTGACTGGATACACCAATTTCGATGAAATTTGGCACAAAGACTCATCTACATGGGACAAGTTAGAGACAAACATTTAACCCACCGGGTTGGTCTAGTGATGAACGCGTCTTCCCAAATCAGCTGATTTGGAAGTCGAGAGTTCCAGCGTTCAAGTCCTAGTAAAGTCAGTTATTTTTACACGGATTTGAATACTAGATCGTGGATACCGGTGTTCTTTGGTGGTTGGATTTCAATTAACCACACATCTCAGGAATGGTGGAACTGAGACTGTACAAGACTACATTTCATTTACACTCATACATATTATCCTCATTCATTCTCTGAAGTATTATCTGAACGGTAATTACCGGAAGATAAACAGGAAAAAGAGAGATAAACATTTGGGGTCAACATCTCCAGGAGGTGGAGTGGATAGTTTCTTTGGGGTCGATATTCTCAAAATTTTAGGGTGTCTTGTGGGGACTGGGATCGTTACAAGGCAGGTATCTTCGTACACGAGGATCAGGATGTAAACAGTAAAAGAAGGATTAAAAAAAAATTACTTATTTTACTTCCTAGATTTAAAAAAAAAAGACTGAAGTTTTTAATACGTTTCCAGCTTACATTCTGTAGTAGTGAGTAATAGACTCGAAAAAAGACTGAAAATGCGTGAGAAAAAATGAGTTTCCGAACTTGAAGGCCTGCCTTAGCTTTACGGAGAACGAAATAATGAATTATTATATGTATTTTCGTATAGTAGTGTGGATAATGGCAACTTTGGAATTTCAACTGATAATAGCCTATTCAGGTATCAGTCAGGAAGAGGAGGAGGAGTGTCTTTCTCCCTCGCTTGAGTAAAAAAATTCAACTCTCTTTTTGGAATAGATAAGCGTATACATTTTATCCAATACAAACAAGAAATATCTAATATACTATTTTTTTTTTTTTTTTTTTTTTTTTTGTACACCTATATGGACAAAAGTTAAGAGGACATATGTGGGTAATTCTCTTCATATTAACAAAACAATTGCAAAATTCTGATGTCTCCAAACCTCGAGCAAACTAGCCTACACATAATACCAAGAAAGAAAAAATCACTAGTGAAATAACTATTCATTACCAACATTGTCAATATATATATATTTACCATTCTATTGAAATTTTAGTTTTATTTATTCAGGTTACTGAATAAATTTTTATCAATTCATTCTTCTCTTTAACCGAGGAATGATGGATTGCCGAGGTTTTTTACTTTAGCATATTATTTATCTACATCTTATTTCCTCTGGTAGCGTGAATAATAATAAAGCGATGTAGTTATATCTTCAAATATTGTGTATGGAAGTATATAGATATTGTTTTACACATTCGATTTTTAATTCAATTATACATTGATTTAGTAAAAAAAAATAACTTAAAAATAATTTCTAAAAAACAAAAAAAAAATCTAAAGAAAACATTTTTTTTTAATAATCCTCAGATTATTTTTTTTCATTTCCATAGAATACTCCTGACAGCTAAATTGCATTTTAATACAAACATATTTTTATCATATTGTGTGCTCCAGCCTTTCAAAAACCATGTTTTCAGTAGTAATAATACAATGAATCTTTTGAGTCCTTTGTCAATTCAGTGGCAGCTGTCAATATATTTTATATCATTCACTTTTCTCTCCTCTCCTTCACTCACACCCTGTCTGTATGTATATATATATATATATATATATATATATAAACATTCACTAAATAAACATGCGAGCTCTAATAAATGCTTAAATACAATATACTTATATTTTTATAGAACCTAAAAAAAGAGCAGATCATATTTAAAACTCAATTTGAAAAATATATGATACTATTCCTTATATTTTTTAAATTTATTTTTAACTATTTTTTAATTTATATTTTATTTAGGGAATAATAAAAATGATGTAAATAAACAAAAGTAGCTTAAAAAATCAAGCGTTTAGGTGAATTAAAATTCATCGAACAGTTGTTTTAAAGGTGTAATTACTTTTAAATACGTGTCATCATTCAAGATTACTTGAATATTTTATCATTGGTGGTAAATATCGGCGATTGATTAATCGAACATTGATAAAAAAAGCCAAATTTTAAAGAGGTTTAAAATTTGTTTAGAAATTTAATAAATACAACACAAAAACTATTTCTTTTCTAGATTACTATTCTTTTTTATTGTTAATTTCTAACATATTGCAAAATATAATAATATTTTAGGAATTTATCAATTTTTGAGTATGAAAATGATGTCTGTTTTGTTTTGGGGTGAAACGTACCATTTGAATCTAATACTTGAATAATAATTTCAGATAATTCTGGTTGGTGATTGGGAATTACCGACGACTAATTCCAAGTGATCATGTATCAGTGAAGTACGAACAAAATAATTTAAACTCAATACTTATAAGTTCCTTGTTACGTGATGTCTGACAACAAAATTTAGTACCGAATAATGAATAATTATTATAGAGAAAATTTATTTTTTTGATTATAACCGTAAACGAAAAAAAAATTAAAAAGTTATAACGCTAAATTATTTCTTTTTAAGATTTACAAAAATTAATTTAATTTTGAAACAATATTTTGTGAAAATACCCACCAAATAATAATAACAAATTGGAACCTTTTTAAGTAAAAATAAAACTAGAATTGACGTACATTTGGATAACGTAATATAAAATTATATCTTGGGTTTTACTTTTCAATTTGTTAAAATTCATAAATATGAATTAAATCACTGTTACAGGTAAAATATATCATTACGCGTGAGATTTATAATATATTTAAAATATAATATATGGAAAATTGATGCATTAAATTTTCGAATTAAAAGGTCAAGGGGGGTGAGGCTGTACAGCCAGGTCATATTATCGAGTTTTCACCTAATTAAGGGCTTAGTTTACTTAGGCACATTTGTTAACATTTAACAAATAGTAATATTTGCAAAAAAAATCTTTGCAAAATGGGACCCCCACCCCAAAAAATGATCTAAATAAACAAGCGGCTAAGTGGGCATACTGCCTCAATAGTACCCCTCTTACCGCAAAGAGCACTAATGTAGCACTGCCGTACAGCTGTTGTAGTCGCCCGCTATGTTCTGAGGTCACAGGTAAGCAGTAGAATTAAATAAATTAATAACATTTAAAGTATAAAAAGTATTTAAAGTGGCCACTAGTACCGCCACACTCGCGCGAATGAAATATGGTATGCGCGCGCGCTTTAGTTAAAAAAATAATATATTTAAATAAAATGATAAACATTTTTAATTAAATAACGAAACAATACAAGTACAATTTAAATAAGAAAATTCTAACTAAAATTATTATAAATATTAGAATAAAATTTAGTTTCTTACCAGAAAAATAATTCATTTTAACTTATTATTATTTTTATTGCTTATTTAAATTTATGTATCATCTATATATATATATATATATAATAAATAATAATAATATATTAGTATTAGCGTTATTCCAAGAGATGTGTATGTTATTTTGTTATTGTGTATTGTGCTAGTCTTAGTTAAGTGTTCTATTCCTTTTATACTGATACTTTTTGAGATGTCTAACGATGTAAATGTAAAAAAAAGAGTTACATCTTCATAGAATTTATGAACATGATAAAGTTTATGTTTGAACTAAAATTAAAATTTCATTTTTCGAATTAACATTTTAAAGTAATATATTTCAAACACAAATATTTTATGATTTAATTTATACAGCCTTTTAAACATTCACGCGGATTAAAATGTCAGCTAATAGTAATATTTTTAATTTATTATACGTTCACTTATCGTGCATAATACCAAAATCTTTATTCATTATTGTAAACTGGAGTCCAGCAGGGGCTGTTTGATCATCAATTTGACAACTAACAATTTTTATTCTACGTTAACATTTACTATTTACAGTTTCTAAACAGCGTATCTGTAGATAAAATTAAACAAGATAATCGGTATTATTACAATTAAAGAAGTAATTATTATCCTAGTCGAGAAATTCAAAATACTAAGAAAACAATATGAGTCTTTACTGTACTCACAATTGATTTGAACCAAATTTCATAATATGTGGAAATACAATAAAAAATTACACATGTACACAAAATATATAAGAACATATGGAAAAGGTATGGAATAAATTATTAATAAAGGCATCAATAAATGTGTTATATAAAAGGCACGTCATTATAGCGGAGCGGGAAAATTTAAAGGTTTAGTTATTCATTTGACGTTTGGCTAAGTGCGCTGAACTTGATAATATACACAATGTATTGTCTGTCATTTAGTAAACATGGAACAGTGGTCAGACGCACATCGTACTTTCTGTAATAAATTATTTTATAAAAATGGTGACTGAAAAACCTTACGAAGAGGTTATTAGCAATGGGTTCAATACTCCGCGTCAGGGGCGGAGATTTGGTCGCTGGCATGGATTTTTGTCAAGCAGAACTGCAGCATACGGATGGTGATGAAAACTTAATCCACCATAAAAATATGGTGGATTAAGTTTTCTCCTGAATGGCTACGAAAATAAGGAAAATAGGTGATATTAGTGCTGAAAACTTTAGTTCCAAAATATCGTTGGTGTAGCCGGTCACGGTGTAACACGCACTTTCGCCATTTGGCATTATTCGACTTTTTTTTTTTTTCAAAAAAATCTACGAAAGGCTACACCGTTACTGCAACGACTTTAACAAACATGGTCACAACATTTTTGAGGCAAGAATTAGTTTGATTTCCACAAATTATGGTAGTTCCAACAAGATGATGCTACAAGTCATACCGCTCGTGTGTTTGTTACTGCTTTAAAAGAACTCTTCCCCAATTATATCATCACCAAAAATGGGAACATTGTTTGACCGGCTAGATTTTTTGATTTATTCGCTTGTGAATTTTTTTGGGGGGTTTGTTCAAGAAGAAGGTGTATGTTAAAAGGCCGCAAACCTTAGTTCAAGAAGTTGCACCGATTAATAACCGGCCATGTTACGGCCAGTAATGAAAAATTTCCGATTAAGTCTACAACAGTGCGTAGATTAAAAAAAAAATTAAATGGTACATCTTACTAAGAAAACTGTAGAAACATTTATGTTAAAATAAAAATTTATTTTAGTGGAGAAGCTTCAAATTTTCTTGCTTCACTGACGTATCTCTTATAAGGCAAAGACTAATAAACTATTACACGCCGCAATAAAACTTTTAATTTCTAGAAAATCAAAAAATGGGATTTATAAAATTAAAATAACTTTTTATTTCAAGGCCGAGAGATGCAATTTTACGAATATATTATTAAAAAAAATTTATAAATTTAAAAAAAATACAATAATGTTTTTTCTAAATACTTTTTTTTTTAATTTGTTACTATATATATGTTTTATCAATTACTAAGTTCATTAACGACTACTATGAGCATTAAGTTTTTTATAATTTCCAGATATTAGCCGGGAATAGTAGTGTAAATTTGGTGGAGCAAAACAGCACTTATGACAACAAAATCTATATTATTATTTAACATTAAAAACAAAAATTATAAGTCTAAATAAATATTTGTCATGTAAATAAAAATATGAATCGTAAAATTCTTGCCAGTTTGTGTTCAACAAAGGCTATTCATATTTTAGTTTATTTTTATACTTAATTCAAAGAAGAAAACTTATCTATATGTTAACATGTACTATCTTTATTTACTTTGCAGAGTTTTTAACAATATAAAAAATACTTTTAAGTAAAAATTCATCTTGGATGGTACGAAATAACGTACAGGATCTGCGGTAAATATAATACTTTTAAAATTACAAATAAAATACAGACAAAAATAAGAAAAAAATAATAATTTAACGTTAATTGCGCTGATGGAATATGTATAGAGTCAATCCTTTTTTTAAGGATAACAACAAAACAAACTTTACCTTTATACGTTTCAATTAAAAAAAATTAAAAAAATAATATCTGAACGATGATATTTTAAAATATTAATTAAACTTTCATTCAGAAGTTTTCAGCTCATTAAAAACAAATTACGAAAATATCCTTGTTATTTAACATATGTATGTTTTTTACATTTTTAAAATTGTTTTTTAACTACACTGCGTTGGTTATTTTTTTATATTCCCATTTGGTTTCCATAAGGTGTATGTTTATTAAAAAATACCATCACGTACGATTGTAATTGAGAAAATGATTATGCAAATGTTACATTTTCTGAATAATAATAGATGTGGTCGATTTTTTTTTTAACAGCATATTTATCAGAGTTATCATTATCAATTTGCTACGTTTTGTAAGGAATTATGCCAGTCACGCTGTATTTTTTCTGATGAATTTAAAACTTATTAACTCGGTTTATAATGATTATAAAAAATCGTGATTTTATTTTACTCTTCAATTGCATATTTTTTTTTTTAACCAACGCAATTTGATTTCATTTCTGAAACCTATTTTCCGAACAATGTAGGAAAAATAAATAATTTATTTACACTGGTTCAGTAGATCTTGAAAAAAATAAAAATAATTAAAAAATACTTCAACACTCTACAGAGCAGATCTGTTTTTTTTATAATTCAACGCAATACTTCAGCTTACATAAGCTTCCGTTGCCTTTTTAATGAATTACTAACTCATATAAAAGATTTTCTCAATAATTTGTTTAAAATAAGGACTAAAAAATGTTCTTTTACAGTAACAATAGTACTCTACTTGTGAATTTTAAATATTAATAATTTAAAAAAAAAATCTGAATTTTCTATATCTCCGTTTATCGTGAACGCAGAAATATTTTAAAATAATTTATCAACGACTTCTAAATTTTTATTTACTTTGTACTTACAATTAATCGTGAATTTTGTAACGCTGCTGTGATCAGCATTTTAACTAATGTGGTTTTCGCTTGATCCCTCTAGTTAGACGGTTTACTTCCTTTTTTTAATCGTGAAGTAGGTAGATACCCTAATTTGTTAGGAATAGATAGCCATTCCTAACGTAATTTACGTTACGTATTATTATATACGGATTAAAAAACAATGTTTATTTATAAAAACTATCTCCGTGGCGGAGTGGTAGGGTCTCGACCTTTCATACGGAGGTCCAGTTTTCGAATCCCGTTCAGGCATGGCATTTTTCATACCTTACAAAATTTCCATTTCATATTCCCAATCTTCGAGTTTATATGGTGAATTAGTTATCAAAGTAAAAGCTTAAGCATATTCAATGTGATATCGAACTCGAAAGTAATGAAAAAAAATCAAATGTACAAAAATCTGTGTAAAATAAAGGAAAAAAATCTGAACTGAAATCCAGCATTATGAAAAAGTACAAAAAATGAAAAGAAAATAATATTCGGTAAGCTATCTTTATTTAAATCAAACTATTTATTTCTGTGATTGACCTGTGCATTACTGAGAATGTATCATAGCGTGACCCTGTGGTCCGTGATTAGATGCTTATTGAATATGTTCTAATCTGAGTATGTGTTCTTACTGCACAACCTTTGGTCTTGTTTTGTACGATGTAGTATACTATACTATTCATTTGTGAGTAACCTACGCATTACTGTGTATGTATGGTGTATCAATGAGTGTATGGGTATATTACCCATACCCATGAAATGCTTGCTTAAGCTGTTCCAGGAAGGATGGGGAGCCATGAGAGAGGATGCGGGTACATATAGGCCTCTAACAACATCTAGGCGAATCCGTGCGAGTCCAACACTCCCCCCCCCCTTGTGTGTGGGGAACGCAAATATGGTATTTCTCCGACTCATCGTTAACAAAAAAAAAAGGATGCCATAAAAATATCGGTTAAAAGATATAAGCTATAAATAAAAAGACAACTTTTTTAATTTTCGTGGAAGGGGAAATTTTGTTGAAAATTTAAAAAGAAATGGTAAGGTAAGCGTATATGCATATATTGAACTTAAAATAAAGTGGGGTTATGTTGCAAACGTTTGAGAAAATTGACCCCAAAAAACTATCTACCTCACCCGTTGGAGGTGCTGATTCTAAAAATTTAACCAACAAATTACCTTATATTCACGAATTTCAGAAAAAAATTTAATCAAAATCGGTAAATCCAATCAATTAATCTTCAAACACCCCAACATACGTACAGACGTACGCACATAAGAATAGTATTATAATATTCCCCAAGGAAATATAATATTCCTAACGTGTACGTTGCAATCTGTTCAAATAGTGAACAGTAAACGAAAACAAATACTATATAAAAATATTTTATTAAATCAACGAAGACAAATATTAAATCAACGAGAACAGCAATGCATATTTGTATGGACTCCAGGGCATGCTGGTATTACAGGTAATGAGAGCGCAGACGAAGCAGCCAGAAAGGCAACAGTCTGCGATGATTTGGATGCATTTCCTGTAAGAGTGGCACATGTTAAAAATTGTCTAACTAACGTAGTAAAAATCAAGTGGAATACTGAATCGGAGGAGTTCAAATACAAAATTAAATTCAGTAAAAACTTCTCTATATAAATGGAAAATCTACGTGAAGTTGACTCGCCGAGAACAAGTAGCTGTGACCAGACTTAGAATCGGTCAGACGCGATTAACAAATTCATATTTTTTAACCGGCGACGAGAGACCAATGTGCGGTGTTTGCAATAAAACACTTACAATTAAGCATCTAATAGAAGAGTGTACAATATATGAGGGCCTCAGAAAGAGGTTCCGTCTAAGAAGTGACATTACTGCTGATCTGGATAATGGAAATGAAGAAAAGTTAGTTGCATTTTTACACGCCAGTGGACTTCTTAGAAGTCTGTAAAAGTTGGAAAATTTTTAAAGCTGTGTAAAGAATCTCTAAGTGGAATTCATTATATATATATGGGAGTCTCGAAGCGTGGCACGTGTAGTGACGGGAGGTAGCCCTCTTGCCTAGGCCATCCTGGCTCGTCTGCATTCAAGAGCAGTGAGTCGGAGTGTGTCCAATGATGGCATGGGGGACCCTCAAGGGTAAACTGAGGGCGCGAGGCTATGGGTGGGCGTGGTGCATGCCTGTAGCCTATTTATAAGGAGGCGTCAACTGCCACGGCGCCCTGGCGCGACTGATATACTGCTCAACGGCGGTTCTGGTCGCCCCAAGGGTGTTTAAACAAACTATAAACGAGATAGGTAGAAGGAAATGGTATTGATAAGTTGTATTTTTAATTTCATGGTCTTTTGAGAACCTTATCGCAAATTTTAATATCGGGGCCCTTTACACCCCGTAAGTGTTGTGTTTGTCTTTGTTGTTTGTGTCTTAATGTTTTTGTTTAGTTTGTGCTTTTAAATAAAATGTAAGGGCCCTTTACACTATTACATATGACGATCCTGATGTTGATACTTTCTAAGAACGTGACGAGGGCTAATGACCTTAATAATCGATGCCCGTAAAAATTCAAGAAAAAAAGAATTATTTTTTTATTTTATTTATCGAAAGTCATTTGTAGAAACACGGAGAAAGTATTCGATACTTTACGTATTTTTATACAGTTTTGTCAGCATCAGTTTCGAACTAAAATTGTAAAGAATTTTAGCAAAGCCACTTAAATTTATTTAAATATTCTATTCATTTATAGTATTTGATTTATTATTATTATTACTATTTCTACACACACACACACATACACACACGCGCGCGCGCACATGCACACATACATACACATACACACACACACACACACACACACACACACACACACACACACACACACACACACACACACTTTAATATATAACAAAATTTCAGAACATGTTTCACTGGTGAAAATATTTCTTCTTCACTTTAAATATTTATTTTTTAAATAAACAATAATATCCACTATGGTGGAACACTTTTCAGCAGAAAGATTTCTAGGAATTTAATTTAGTACCTTTTGTAGATTAAAAGGATGGAGTTTATCTTTTCTAAATATTCGACTACCATTTTACCCAGTTGATTGCAATCAAAAGGGGAGGTGCACAACTAGATGTTACAACAGTCCTAAATCCAAAATTTCAACATTTTACGGCTAATCGTTTTTGAGTTTTACGAGATACATATGCGTATACGTAGGTACAGAAGTCACGATGAAACTAATAATAATGGATTTAGGGATGGTAAAAATGGATATTTACGTTGAAATCTGAAAACCGAAATTTTTCACGATCATAATACTTCCTTTACTTCGTACAAGAAATTCGAAGAACGCAGTTCACAATAAATAGGACGTAAAGTTACATAAATATTTTTGGATAAAACTCTGGACCATTACGGACATCGTCACGTTATAAACACACACTTGTATAATAAAACAAAACCAAACAAAAAACACGAACAATCAAATGAAAAAACAACAAAAGAAATATTTTAATAAAGTTCAATAATAAACGTATTTACATAACGAAACTACACTTAGCCGGTTAATATATAACCTCAAAAATCCATCGATAACCACCTATTATCTTGTCGCGCCTTTTAAAAATTATCTGTATTAAATAAAATTTTAAACACTAATAAAATATTGAAAATCTTTGAATTTAAACTAATACTAAGCGTAAAAACTAATGAATGTAAGTATTTTTAATATATATTAATACTAAGCAAATAAAATGTATTTTTTTAATATAGCCAGATTTATAAAATAATAAAAACAGGATTTAAAGCAAAGGTATAAAAATATCTATTCACCTAAATAAAAGTAAAAGTAAATGGGTACACAGAAATAACGACAGGAAATATATCGCTTATATCAATAACACGTTTAGAATCAATTCAAATAATGTAAAGCAAGAAATCAAAACAAAATCCCAGTTACACTATCGCCCAGCAGTAAAATAATAATCATAGAACTGAATTTGTTTTCCAATGTTTTAAAATACATTTTCATAAGCAAATATCCAAAATTTTTGAGAAATATCTGTATCATAAATATAAACAAATATAAAAGACGATGGTAAGATAGGCATATACCGAACTTAGTATAAATTGAGGTTGTTTGTAAAACTTTGAGAAAATTGGTCCCAATGAAACTACCTACCACACCCTGGAGATTCCAAACTTTTACCAACAAATTGTCTGCTGTACACGAGTCTCTGTGCCAAATTTCATCAAAATCGGTTATCCAATCAAACGTTTTTAATTTTGAAACTAGTCAACACGTACAGATATATATGCCATTTTGTTTTGTTTTTTGGAGTCCCTATCTCATAAAAAATCGAGAAATTTAAAAAAACCCATACCCAATTTTTTGACTGATTACCATAGTTTCCATCTTTCAGCATAGCTCTAGAGCTATGGTGCTAGGAAAGTAAATATATTACAAATAGAAAAGCTTTTAAATAAAAGAACAAATTTTTTTGACTTTATGACTAATAAGATTTTATCGGTAATGACAATAGGTAGGGCTAATCCTATATAATATAATTGATTTTTTCTCAGGTTTACGGGATTATTAATTATTTAATTAGAAAGGAGTTGTAAAATAATTACGTATATTTAATTACCTAGTATCTGTCATTCAGATTCAACTGTTTGAGTAACAGTATGAAATAATACTTATCCTCTGTACTAGACACATTTTTGTTCTTCCTCCATTTGAACAATGAAACTCAACTTGTTAACTGGTTACTGGGCCAGCGATAAACCCTATACTGCAAGAAAAAATTACTTGCAAGAGGGAACGGAACGGAACGCAAAAGTGGCGTGGCGGGAGTATCACAAATTCTCCCTTCGAATCGCAGAGCCTGGATAATGTCCCTTTCTGCTGTATGATTCTGTAATCGGGTGTGTTTCAAGGGTTTATTTTAATGTCGGGTCTAAGTTTCAATTTTTTTGATATTTTATGGACGGATTTGTGATTAGCGTTCCATATCCGTTTGGACTAGCGTTCTCAAACCCATTTCTGTGTCCGACCGCGGGAGATTAGGCTTTTAAACCTGTGCTCCCCAGTGCTAACGCTTCACAGGCTAGCAGGAATACGCCACAACGGGGCCCTAATTGTATGGAGGGAGCAATGCGCCCCCTTCTCCGATGGGAGTCGCAATTGCTGATTTAATTAATTGTAAGTATTACAAACATTTTTTAAGGTATGGATAAAGGTTGCAAGGGAATCAATAAATGAGACCACTATTGTAGGCAGTAAGTTACATAACAGTTAGTAAAAACAGTTTTTGGTGCGGTCCCCCAGGTTTATAGACAGCTGTTAAAAATAAAATCTAAGATTAGAGAAAACAATCCAGATAAAAAGTAGAGATGTCAGCACTCTACTAAGGAGGAACAAGCTTATCCTACAGATATTTTCACAGTAATTTAACGGATGAAAACATAATTGTAATACTAAAATCCAACCAGAGAACAAACATGACTAATGTTGTAGGCCAGGAGGATGTAAATTAAAAAGAAGTGGTGGTTTTATTCCTGACAATCGTAAATTTTACACAAAGAACATCAACCAGGTGCATTTTCATAATAATTAAACATTATTTATTTTTATTTTTTTCTAACAGCGGTACTAATCAGAAAGAAAAATTTTCTCCAAGACGAATTATGTTATCACACAGTAAGCCTTCTTTTGGCAAAGCAGAGAGCAGAATTTACTTTTATATCGGACGGCTTGGCTGGTGCAGCAGTATCATTTCTTCAGTAAAGAATGTAAGAGAAAATCAGATGTCGTTTCATCCGGTAAACCTGGCGTGAGCGGTTGTTATTATTGGGAATAGGTGAACCGTTTACAGGAGTGACTTGAACCTCATTTTAAATCGCCTATAGTCCTTTGGGAATGACAACTAACATAATTATATATTTCATATTTTTACATTTCTATTATTTCTTGTTCAAATACTAATAAAAGTACAAATAAAATAGTAAATCAAATAGTAATAAAAGTAAAACTGTATACTATATCAGACAGTAGATACTGGTAAAGTACTTTGGTGGTTGGGGTTAAATTAACCACATATCTCAGGAATGGTTGGAGTCTGTAAAAGACTATTCCTCATTTATGTGATATACATACTACACTCATCTCGTTGGCCATGGGATTTCTTACTGTTTAAAAGATGAACAGACTGCAACGTACACAATAGAAATAGAAAAAAAAACAATTTTGCGCAGTTTTGAGAAAGAAGACCGACTTTTCGTTATTTTATTTTGTATAATGTTTTGCGCAAGAAATATAAAAAAACTAAATTAAATGAGAAAACTAAAAGAGGTATAATAATTTATTTTAGTATTACATACATTTTCTGTTTATAAAAAAATTAAATTATTATAACTGTAATTTGATGAAATAATGAAAAATAACTAGTAGACCATACACACAAGCATCAAGATTATACTCGCTCACCAATGTGACACTGCATAGCGCGTATGAAAAATACATAAATTAAAAATCATCATAACCTCAAATTGAGGTTAGGTTGTTTGTTGTCGACTTCAAATTGAGTATAATTCAAGAACTACTCAACTGATCTTTATCAAATTTTTATACGCATAACTTCAGATACACAACTACAGCATATCTAATTTCAATGAAATTGATATAACAGTTATCGAAATTTTCGAGCTACAAAATTTTATACATGAATGGTATTTTCGTTCTCGTCATACCTGAAAACGTAAAGAAAATTTATCTTCATCCCCCAATCACACCATGCGACCGAAAGAAATACTGTACTTTTCTCGTAAAAGTAGGTAAAAAATAATTTATTTCGTTACTTTTCTTTTTCTGTTTGGCTTCCACCGTAAAGTATTACTTCAGAGGATAAGTGAGGATGATATGTATATGAAGTGCAGTCTTGTTCAGTCTCAGGTCGACCATTCCTGAGATAAATGGTTAATTGAAACCGGTATCCATGATCTATTTAGTATTCAAATCTGTATAAAAGTAACTATGATTTGAAGTCTTTACTATGATTTGAATCTTAGAACTGCCAACTTCGAAATCAGCTGATTTGCGATGTCGGGTTTACCACTAGACCAACCCGGTGGGTTTTATTTTGTTTTCTAATGAAGTCAAAGATAAGTATTTGCTTAATCAATTTTTTTTATCTTATTATCGTTAAAAAATAATACGTCGCGTTTAATTAGTTTAATTATAAATAAACATATTTAGTTTAATTCTCCTTAAATTTATTTTATAAATTTTCTTTAAAAATAAATTTATAATTTAATTAATTACTTTATACGTTTTACTTCAAAATCACATTATTTTTCTTGAATGGTTTGTTTCTTGAATGAAAAATAGGGTCTCTTAATTATAATTTCCTTGTTATATAATTAATCTTTTCATAAACTATTAAAATAAGGAATAAAAAATAATATTTAATATATTTTCATTACAAAAATAATTGAGTTTTTAAAAAAAAATTATAGATTAATTATAGTATATATAAAACAAAGTATAATATAGTGATTTAATTTTATCTTCCATTCATTAAATCCCATTATTCACTAAATTTCAGTACTCTATTTTATTTCAGTCAATAAATAACTCTATTGTTGATTTAAACCAAATCTCTAAATCAAAATTTTAGCTTACATTCCATATTCTAATTAGTATATTACAACATTTACAATCATGAATATTTGTTTTATAATTATATAGCATAATTTTGAATAAAATAAAAAACTTATTTATCTTATATATATTTTATTTATTGCCTAGTTATCTATTCTGAAGAGTAAAAAAAGATCCGAAGTCGTCTTACCGTTTTAGCTTTTTAATTTACATAATCAATTATTTTTTTTTTACAATTTACTCATGTTTTTACTAATTTTGACAAATAAATTTCTAATCCCATCACAAAAGAGAAAAATTATTTATGAAGGTATTAAATAATTTAGCAATTTTTTATATTGTCTAGAGAGGATTCTCACAAAAAAGATTTGAAAATTGAATGAAATTTGAATGAAAAAAATTGTTCAATCTGTAAAAGATTATTTGTTTTAATTCTTTTCCTCTGAAATCTTTTACTAAAAATACGATATTAACAATAAAATCAAAAAAATGTAAATCAAAGGAAGGGTATGACAAACATTTAAAATTTCAAACGTTTCCAAAGAAATTTGAAACGCTAAATTATCTTTGATTTTTTTTTCTTATATGAATTCTGAGAATGAAAATATAAATACAATTTAATCAATCTCCCCTTATTTTTGTAAACTGTTTAAAAATACAAACTTTATTATTATTATTATTATTATATAATTTATCTCCATGTAGTAGCGTCTCGGCCTTTAATCCGAACGTCCCGGGTTCAAATTCCGATCAAGCATGACATTTTTCATACGCTAAAAATGTCCGTTTCATATTCCCATAAAAAGGTTTAATATGGTGAATTAATCATAAAAAAAATTAAAGAAACAAATTAAATCGTTATTTCAAATTCCATTTTATTTGTACGTTGAGAATTTTTGCTAAATTTATGTTACCACAAAACTTTAATAATTGATTCCGTATAAAGGAGGGGATCGGAAGCCATTTAAAATGTAAAAATAATAATAATAATATGGAATGATTCTTATTCAATTTGTAACAAATTAACGTTTTTGTCCCATATATATTATCTTTTTTTACTAAATATGTTCAGAACTAGTAAATGACAAAAAAATCGTGAAGATATACAGAACTTTAGTAAATATTTTATATTAAAATATAGCTAAGATTTTGCTAAATTATTAAATAAATTGATGGTATTCATTAAACTAAACTTAAGGTATTCATACATGAACAAAAATATGAAACAATAAAATTTGAAGTAATTGCGCTTTTGCTATAGTTTTATACGAAATACAAAAACATTATGACAAAAACTCAATTCTATCAACGTGTAAACTTTTATTTTGTTTGTCTTTTTTTTTTGTTTAACCTCCGGGACCTCCGTCAGATGCTTCAGAGGATGAGATGATTGATTTGTAGCGTTTGTGAAAATGCCATACCTGACCGGGATTCGAACCCGGAACCTCCGGATGAAAGGCAGAGACGCTACCACTCGCGCAACTGAGGCTGAAAAAGTTCCTTCAATCTGTAAACCAAATGTCAGTTACGTTAGATGGCGACTTGCTCGCTGAGAAAATTTACAGCAATCACCTTCCACAAAAAATGTGAAAAAATGTTATTAAATGTGTAAAATATCTCAAAACGGGTTGCGAAATTTTGATAAAACAAAAACAAAATCCCAATTGTTTTCTATGCATAATTTGCAAGAACCATGTCGCTGTTACATTTATCACCCAGTAATCGATTTAATTAGAAAATTTTATCAGTAAATCCTTATAATTTTATGCTGATAAAACAATATTTCAGATTGGACTAACATTTCATAGAACTTAAGCCAATAAAGAAATGTAGATGGTCATTCAGTTGTATACATTTACATATCTGTATTTAATTGAAAATAGAAGCATCATTATTTATACATTAAGTTTAAAGGTATTAATAGATTACAAAGTTGAAACTGCGTAAGTGATTACAAGCAATTTTGTTTTTATGTACTAAGAAATATCGGGAGTCAATATTATTGAAGATTTAGAACTACTGGAAGAAGAAGGTGGAAATGGAATCGCTGGTTGTAAAAATCTCATGGTAGTATTGTAGAATTCCTTTTTTTGAGGTACAGTATACGAGTAAAATAGTGGTCGGGTATGGGATATACTGTAAGGCGGCGTTCTAAGACATGGAAGGAGTGTGAGGTAAGATGCCCAAGGAAAGGGCAGGCACGTAGTAAGGGAATGGCAAAGGAACGTGTCTCACATGCTCGCTAGTGTGTGATGACAGATGTTTCGTTCCAACTTGTGTACAATATACTTAGTGTTCAAATTTACCAAAACTAAGTTTAAAACTTTTGTATAACAACTTGTCTTTTGTTCATTACCAAAAGTATTTCAATTACTGTACTTGTTAAATAAATGTTTTCCTAACATGTAGCACGCATGTAAAGTAAAACGATTACATAAATTAACTAGTGGTTCCTTTTGCAAGTAAAAGATCAAAATAGAAATCAAACTTTAAACTTAAATTAAATAAGTACACTATTTTTTTTTTTTTTTTTGGCCAAAAGTCTGATATAATTCTGGTTTGATAAGATTCTCTATTTCATTCTACTCCATGCCAAATTTTAATCTAAGTGTATGTAATCTACGCATTTTAATTTCATTACTTTATTTCTTCTGTAGCATATTTTGTCCAATTCGAAAACACAATATCTCTAAGAATTTATCTTTTTCTATATTTTTTTCTTTCAATAAACTAATTAATCATTGGTATATATATATATATATATATATATACACCAAAGTTCATATATATTTATGAACCATCACTATTATTATTATTTTTTGTTTAGAAACTGACAAAAGTTCATTTCCACCAAAGTTTTCTTAAAACCTTTTAATTTTAAACTCGGATAACCATTCTGATTTTCGATATGATCATATTTAAGCATTTTTAAGTTCTTTTGTTCTTATCTTCCAAGTACCAATCCAAACGTTATGCCAATATACATATTGTATTAAAATGTTTTTACAATTTTTAGACCTATATTTAAGTAAAAATATTACTCCAGTTAGCTGAACGCTTAAAGCTGATGCTGATGTTGCATAAATTAAAAATAAAAGCATATTCTTCTTCTTCTTTAAAACCATTTTTTAATTTCCTGGGTATCATATCTCTAGAGCTATACTGCAAGGTAGATAATATGGTAATACATCAAAAAGTGGGTTATGGTTTTTTTCATTTCTCAACGTTTCATGACCCAGAAACTCCAAAAAACAAAAAAAAAAAATTGGGGAATAATGTTCGTATGTACATATGTTTGAAATATAATAGCTATTGACTGGTTAACTGATTTTGATGAAAGTTTGTAGACTCGAACATATGGTTAATTTGTTTATGGTTATGATAAAAGGTTGGGTTCAATACCTCCGCGAAGAGAAGATTGAGTAGACAGTTTTACTTGAGTAGGTAATTTTTTTTTTTTTACCCTCTGGTCTAGTGGTGGACTCGTCATCACAAATAAGTTGATTTCGAAGTCGAGAGTTTTAAGGTTCAAATCCCAGTAAAGGCAGTAGTTATTTTTATACGGATTTGAATACTAGATCGAGGATATCGTGTTCTTTGAATGGTTGGGTTTTAATTTACCACACATCTCAGGAATGATCGACCTGAGATTGTACAAGACTACACTTCATTTACATTCATACACATCATCTTCTGAAATAATACTTTACGGTGATTCCGGAGGCTAACAAAAAGGTAGTTTTTGTAGGGTCAAATTTCTCAAAATTTTGTAAACATAACCTCAATTTATTTTAAAAATCAGTGCATGCTTATTTTATTTTTAAAAATATTTTTCGAAAAAGTTTCCATCAAAATTGCATTTTCCCCAAAAATTGAAAAACTTTTTATTTTTTGAATTTTTTGTTAATGTCTTCCTAGACTAAGTAATAGTGCGAGTAAACCAATAAAAATACTTCGGTGGTATTATTGGGGGTTGAGGAGCCGATAAAAGTTTAGAAATATCGATTATTTGAATTTGCTAAAACGTTTTTTAGTTTAATTTCATGTATCATTATTTTTTCACTATGTAAGAACAAATAACCTCTGCAAGGATAATGTAATAACTTTTTTGTCAGCTTGTAACCATAAAAAAGGCTATCTGCACATTCGTCCAATCAGGTAGAATTTTTTTGGTTGGATTTTTTTCGACTGACCCGTAATAAAACAAATAAATTGACAGTATAAATGAATGGTATATAAAAATTTACTTTAAATGATGTCCTCTATTACTTTACGTAATGATGTTTATATATCAATTTAGACAAAGTTACATAACTTAAAATTTATTAAAATTATTTAACTATGAAGTATTATAGGTATTACATAAATACTGGTTTATCCGGGATAGATCCAAATTTTTACCTTTACCTCTGTTTTTTCTAGAATAATTATTATGGAACACTGATATATCTTGAATCCTTTTTTTATAAAAAAGTTTAATATTCTCTGAATGTATTCATGGTTGTACTGAATTCCTCGCTGACCTGTTATCTAATCTGATGAAATTACGTTAAATCGGATTAGTCTGTTCGCTTCTATCAATCATTTTCAAATCCAGCTGGCTTTTGGTTACTGTTAACGTATTTGCTATTCAATATATACCAATAATATTCAAACTATTGTAAGCAATTTAATAATTTCCTTAATGACATGTGTATAGATATTATTTTTTTAAATTTACTTATATTTTCTTAATTTAATGTTGATTTTGTTATCAACAACTCTCACTGGTGAAAAATATACAAAATAACTAATTAAATCAGAAATCAAATTAATTTTAAGTTTTGCAAAGAAGTTATTTTTTATTATACATTTTTTTATGTTATTTACTTTTTTATTATTATTTTACTTTCCTGGCATCCTAACTCTCTAGAGCGATGCTGCAAGAAGGAAAGTATGGTAGTCAGTAAAAAATGGGGGATTGTTTTTTTCATTTTTCGACGGTTAATGACTCATGAATCCAACAAACACAAAAAAAGGGGGCTAATAATCATACGTACGTACTATATACGGGTGTTTGAAGCCTAATAACGTTTGACTGAATTAATCGATTTTTGTGACATTTTGTACAGCGGCTCGAGTATATGGAAAATTTGTTGGTAAAATTCTGGGGTCAGTATTTGCAGGATAGGGATATGTTTTTTGATATAAACTTCCTCAAAATTTTGCAATCATAACCCCACTTTATATTAAGCTCAATACATGTGTGCGTGCTTATCTCACCATTTAAAAAAAAAAAATTTTTGCCCCAAAATTCCCTCTTCTCTAAAAATTAAAAAAAAGTTATCTTTTTATTTATTGCATATCTTTTAACTAAATGATTTTTAATGTTTTCCAAGGCATAGTAATGGGGAAAACAACCCCAAAACAAAAATACTTGAGGGGAGCTGATGAAAGTTTAAAAATATCGATTTTTTGGATTTTTCAAAACATTTTTTTGGATTATTTAAATTATTTATAAAATTAAAAGTTAACACTACAATGAAGTTACCATCCCCAAAAAAGAAATCTTAAGTAAATTTTTATTGGTTGTACAATTTTTAGTCGAATTTTCTTTAGTTTCTTCCATTTAACATAGTAACGTAGAAAAATCAAAAAGAATTTCTTGAAAAGTAATTTTGGAGGCGAGGGAGCAGAAAAACATTTAAAAAGTCCCGATTTTTTATTTTTTATTTTTTTTGGAATTATTTAAACATTTAATGATAATTTACAATAAAACTTTATCATAAATTACATTCATCCCAAAAAAAGAAATCTTGGGTAACGTTTTTCAAATGTAACTATTTTTCCACTACATAAGAATAAAATAACCAATGCCAGAAACGTATTAAAACGTTGTTGTCAGCTTTTTTATTCTTTTAAATGAAATACGAAGTATATTCAGGTGTTGGATTATGGGTTTTAGTACAGTATATACGTGATCTCTACTTGATGATTTGTTTTATTTCTCATTGTAAAAATATAAAATTTCTGTAATAATCATTTTAAAACCCGGATTAATGCTACTCAAAACAACATAAAATTCTTCAATTATAATCAAACTTATTTTAATTCCGAATTTGATTTTCATTCTACATATAATCACATTAAAACAGGTATGAATTTTCATGAAAATTAAAAAAACCATGTAATCGAAATTTAGCAAAAAGAAAAAAAAGATGAAACTTTTTAAACGCTCTGAAATTAGAGTTAAAAAAACAACTATCACTCTTGAGCAAAACCAGTTAGTACAAATTAGGGAGGAAAAACAGAGGTTCTTGTGAAGGACAGAAGGAGAGATTGATGGGGGACGAACTCTTGTAGCTATTAATCCACATCTAAGACGAATTGCAACCACACGGAAGAACACCTGCCCATTAGTTGAG
This sequence comes from Lycorma delicatula, assembly GCF_047948215.1. NCBI lineage: Eukaryota > Metazoa > Arthropoda > Insecta > Hemiptera > Fulgoridae > Lycorma > Lycorma delicatula. The sequence continues at coordinate 93,444,915 of NC_134459.1, read as the reverse complement.
TTTCTTCCTCTGAAATAAACCACTTAACCACGTCAAGTACGTTAAAATTAATATTGGCTTTAAAAGGAATTCGTTTTCTTTAATAATAATTTCTCATGGTTAATCAGTTTATACGAATAAGAACTATTTTCTCTCAAATTGTTTTACAAATTCAAACGCTTTAATGATAATTCATTAATTACAAACACAGCTAGATAATCAAATTAATGGATAAGTTATTACTGTGAAGATTGTAGAAACATTTCTTGGAATTAAAATTCTTACTCTGATCTTGAAATGTACCATTTTAATATTTAATCACCACTCGTAAATTCTACTTCCTATTACATTTATTATTTATAAGAAATAAAAAAACAATACAAATTACTACTGTAACGCCTTTATTTAATCATAAAACAGATAATTTGCTCTGATGTTAGGCATATAATATTCATTAATCCTTTTACAGTTTTAAAAATTATATTCGTCCACAAAAAAACCCAATATTTTGGTATAATATTGATATTTACTAATATTTAAAAAATCATACTCCTGCGAATCCGTAGGTCTATACATATAAAATTATAATTTTTTCTATATTTCCAAAAACTATTGTTTATTAAGTGACGTAAACGCCATATTTGTACCTTATCATCGTGCATAAGCTACTCCGGTTAACGAGATAGCTATTTTTTTAAATAATTCGTGACAGTCCTATTCGAAAGGAATAGTTAATTGGTTTATCATTTTCTATTTAACTGAAACGAATATAAAATCTTCCATCATATAGCAAGTCCATCTAAATATAAGTGGTATTTAGGGGCCTAAAACTGATACTTTCTTGGTTCATTACAGGTACTACCAATAAAGTAGTGAACATTATTCATAGAAAAAGTATTTGATGTACACCAAGTGAATTATACGCCACATAGTCAAAAGAAAGAATGGGTTAGATAGTATAAAGGAATAAACTTATGTACCTCTTTTCTGAACAAATAGAAAACATTCATAGGTAATGTAAGAAAGCAACTCATAATCTACTGAGGAATACTTATAAAAGGATTATCGAAAAATATATTTTTCAAATCCAATAGAATTTTTTTAGCTCATTACATTTGTTTGTAAAACGTTACTACAAACCTATAAAAATGGATTTAACTAGTTTGTACGTAATCCTGTGTTTCTTATTTTATAATTAAGGGGAAACAATTTAGCAAATAAATATTAGTAATTTACTGTATCAATGATTTTAGTTGTCGCGCTACAAAATAAATTTCGTTAAGGTCTCGTCATCGTAAATCAGCTAATTTCAAGGTTGAGAATGCTTAGGTTCAAATCCTAGTACAGGAACTGCCTGTAAAAGCAACTGCTTTTATTCGGGTTTGAATACTAGATCGGGGATACCGGTATTCTTTAGTGGATGGGGTTCAACATATCTCAGGAATGACTGACCTGAATCTATTCAAAATTACACGTTTACCGGTACATTTATAGTTAGATTCCAATCGCGCTATTGACTTTAATTGTTGATATGACTATAAGAAAAATGTAATATTGAAAACTTAGAATTTTATGTCAATATTTCATTTATATGTAACAAAAAACAGTTGTTTCTGATACATGGCTTACACACACAACTTAATTTAAATTATTTATCATTTTATTTAAATATATTTTTTCGTTTATTTAGTTCAATGATTCTAATTAAAGCGCGCGCGCATACAGTATTTAATTCGCGCGGGTGTGACGGTACTAGCAGCAACGGTCGGCAGACTGGTGTAGCCGCGAGGCTTAACAAACCAGATACCGTATCAACTGGGCGATCAAACTCGAAACCCAGCCAGATAGTTATTTTTTTACACTTTAAATATTATTTATTTATTTAATTCTACCGCTCACCTGTGACATCACAATATATCAGAATTTTAGAGCATTCTTTGAGATGGGTCTGCGATTTTGCAAAATTTTGTTTGCAAATATTGTTACTTTTAATTGTTAACAAATGTGTTTAAGAAAAATGTAACTTTAGACGAAATCTCGATATTGAGGGTGACGTAATCTACATTATCACCCCCTTACCTTTTAATTTGAAAATTTAAGGACATCAATGCCCCATGTATAGAAATAATCTGACCGAGTTTAGAAAAAATCGGTCCAGTAGTTCTGGAGATATAAGGTGGCCGACCCCGAACATATACACGTACATACGAACATTAACATCCGGAAAATTTTCATCTGGTTTTTTGGGTTCCTTAGGTGTCAAAATGTCTAGATCCGGTGAAAACCGCATATATCCAAATTGGACCGTTTACAATACTTTTCCTAGAAGGAAATATCGCTATATCTCTGCTGTAGCGCTATTTAGACGGGAAAGTAAAAGATTGAGATTTTACGGTACACTTTTTGTAAATGATTTTGATGCTCATAAAAATTCCAGTCAAATTTGTCAATAATTAATATACCTATAGCTTATGTTTGTGTCTCTTCATGACATGTGTATTTTTTCTAAATAACTTATTCAGAGCAACAATGTTAAGTTGTTTTGTTTCTATATATATATATATATATATATAAATAAAACATGAAGTACACAACTTAACATAATATTGACATACAAATTAACAATTTGGTAACAAAAGTTATTCTATAAGTAAACTAAGCATTTATAATAATCAATATTGATTAATAATGAGATATAATAATTAGACTGTTATTATTACCGTAAAAAATAAATTAATCTATCACAAACTTAATAAATAAATTAATCTATCTCAAATTTAATTTGTTTCGTTTTACTTTTGCCGTGATATAGTCAAACTCATAAAATAAAAAACGTGGCAGGCAGCTGGCACTTTTCCAATCACAATTAGTAACTGATTAGAGATATAATAAATGGTTTTACAACACTTACTTGACGTTAAAGCCAGATATGTCCAATGCAGCTTTTTGGAACAGATATTTTATTTTAACGTAGATTTAATATGATATGAGCATAAACCTCATACCCATTCGACCCAGCGAATAAACACGCGCGCACACGTATGACAGATCATATTCAACTAGATTAATAATAATGGAAAATAAAATAAATAAATAGAAACATAAGAAGAAAAAAATACATAATAAAAAATATACCAATACCGTATTTAAAAATCATTCATTCATTCGAAGTTTATAACCTTATTGTCTTAGTATAAGTAAGATTGACAATTAATAATCTAATTAAAACAATTACTGTTAAATCTAACCGGTAGTTAAAATATAAATAAATAGACTACTTTTTTCTTTTAGTATCCGATTTCTACATCATTTATTATTTGGTGAACCTCTGAGACAGATAAAAATAACTAAAACCATAACTCTTAAACTTTTGGTCTTTAATAATAGTATACAGTTGAGTAAAATAGATTAAACGTAACATGCCTCGGGGCAGGTATCCATTATTATTATATAATTACAATTAATTACCAGTTGGTTATATTGAAAATAAATTATAATTTTATTACACACACCAAACGGGTGGGTCAACCGTCGATATGGACTGACCGGCAGAAATTCGTTGGAAGTTGATTAATGTTGCTCTCATGAACTGTAAACAATGAAAACTGTAAAGAAATAATACCTTTGCAGAAAAAATTATAGGCTTAATTCATTTTATAAATTAATAAAATGTTCTCCAGAATTTACTGATATATATATATATATATATATATCAGAAAATTAAGAAAATTAGTCGAAATTTTCATGAAAAGATTAGCAGCTTAAAATCCATTAAGAACATTAAATTTTGATTACCGGTATTTTTTTTCTTCAATCTTTTCATATAAAATACTCCATGATGGAAAAAAAATGAAAAATCGGTTTTACTAATAACACCATTATTTTAAAACCCTGTGCTTCGTATTACTTGGAGCAGTGAAATGTGTTTGTAGTTAGTCGGTAACGTATTTTGGTTATATCCCTATAATAACAGGACAGCTACTGTGATTATCTGAAACAGGTGCAAAGCAGTGTATGTTAGTCACACGAGTGACTATCAACATTAAAACAATTTCTGAAGGCTTATGAATAGGAAACAAAGCTCTTCTGTTTGTTTTATGAATGAGAATGGGTGTATGCCAATTGAAAAAAATTAAAGAATAAACTGTGAAAAATTTCCTTAATATTTTGGAAATGTTTATATTTTATTTTTATATTTTAAGGCCGAATCGGACATAAAATGAATTTTTAATTTTTCTTCTAATATTTATTTACTTCTGTTTACAGATTATTTATTGACCTATTAATGAACTATCAAGGACTATATGAGCGTTTTTACTGTCAGAATTTTACTAGTTTTCAGATTCTACTCGCCGTAAAAGGAAAATTTCATAAGGAGAAAAAAAATTGTCATCTGGTTTACAATTCAGTATGGTGTGGTGACCAAACAGCTCATTAAACAGGAAAATTTTAATTAAAAATAGAAAAAAATGTTATCGTTAATTAAAATAAATTCAATTCATATGAATATAATTTAATAAAAGGATTATATCATTAACCCGCTGGTTTAGTCTGTGGTTAAACTCGTCATCGTAAGATCAGTTGATTTTCGAAGTTGGCAATTCTAAAGTTCAAATTCTTGTAAAAGGACTTTTATATTGAATGCTAGACTGTGAATATTGGATTTTCTTTGGTGGTTGGATTTCAATTAACCCCGCGTTTAAGGAGTGGTCAACCTGAGTCTGTTCCCGGTTATATGTTTACCGGATCATTTACACTTATATTGCAGCTACATAGGGTTTGGAAAGCCAGTAGCAGGTACCTGCATTTGCATATACACACACACATGCACACACACACATATACTCAGATCCGGCAGTAGCTGGAAAACTGGTTGGAGAAATAACAAAAGGATTATATCATTATTAATTTTTAAAAAAAAAGCCGGACACGTCAGAACTTCATTCTAAATTGAATTACAAACCTGTTATTTTCGATTATTAATTTAAAAACACCCAATTACATCAAAGAGAAATAAATACTTCATCCACATCATAATATAATTAAATATTATATATATTACGCGTCAAGAACGTAAGTTTGTTATTACAAAAAAGCTATTCCACGGAAGGATCAAGGGAAATTATAGAAAAACTTTGATCATAGCAGCAGTAAAAAGTATAAAGTTATAAACTGAAGTGAGAAATGATTGTATTTGTTATTAACACATAAAAATTATTATTTTATGAAATAATAGTAATAAAACTGCTGAAGTAATAAATAAATAAAACCGGTAAATAATAAAACAACAATTTTAAAAGCTTAATTTTTATATTTGAGACGCCATACGTGACGAATATATAAAAAACGAATTTAAATGACGAATATAAAAAAATTACGTTTATGGTATTAGTAAATAGATATTATATTATGCATAAACTCTTAAAGTGCAAAATTCTTTTATTGAAAGAATCTTTTAAATTAATTAATTAAACGATCTTTCAGGTCGTCGCTAGATAATTTATTAAAAATAGAAGCTTCTTTAAAAATAATGTATAATAAAAATCTGATCACTACATGACTTCCTTGTACGCCTATTAAATTATATAAACACATTTTTAAAAGTACAAAAAATGTTATTTCAGAAATACGTTCTGATTTATTATTATTATTATTATTATTGAATTATTATTTATTGTAATTTTTTTTACAATCAGAAGTTAATAAGTATTAACAAATCAATATATTTAAATTAAAAAAAGGAAAATGAAAAATCCCTCAGTGTATATGTTGTTCTTGTGAGGGTCTATTTTTCAGTTACTCTGTAGTTAAATTTAATGTAGATAAAATTAAACAGATAATCCAGAATAATTAAATAAAATTAAACAGAAATTAAACTAGAAAATCCAAATATAATACGATTCTAAATTAAAGTTTTCAATTAATATTAAATAATGAGACGTTTAACCAAATCTATCACATATACACATATGTAATAATGTCTATTAAATTAAATATACACATTTTTAAAAGACATAAAATTTTATTTCACTAATAACTTTTGATTTTTATTTCACAATTTATTTCTTTTTATTGTTATTACTGAATTATTTGTTATTGTAAAAAACGTTTTTACAATCACGGGTTAATAATTATTAATAAATCGATATACTTAAATTAAAGAAAAAAAGGTTAAAAAAAAGAAAAGGAGATGAAGTCCCGATGACAAGTATTTCCCGATGATATCAAACTAACACAACTTACCTGGAACATATAAAACTGGAATTTAGTAACAATTACGTCTATATACAATATTCAAACGTAATATGCATATATAGTAGGGATGTTCCCCAGACTCTTCGATTGAACCTAACCTTGCTTGGCTGGCAAACATTTTGTAGGATGTCACTGATTAATTTTCAATGATTAGTATATGACATACATACTCTGCTTTAGTGTCCTTTACCTTCCAAATATTGAACAACATTTCACTTAATTAGTTACAAACATCAAATCAAATGGCGTAAATTCTGTCAAGTATTAATAACATTTGAACGTCTTTGCTTCACTTTACAATGAAACTTGACTAGCTCTGACCTAATCTTATCTTAATTAATATGATTAAAATAATAAATAAGTTATACACCAAATTCAGTAACTAGGGGGAAAAAAAAATTCCCTACTTCCTCCAATTAAAAAATATAAACATTTCTAGATATTCTAGGAAGTTAAAATTTTGCGTACTAATTTTACTTGATTTAAATGTGTGATGAAATTAAGATAAAAATTCCGACATTGTTAAAAAAATATCAAGATTAAACAATATAAGAAAAAAAATACTAATAATAAACTTATAATTAAATTACTAATTTAGGTAAACTCAGTAACATAATACAACTATTATTTATAAAAAATTTGTGCATATTAGAGGAATTAGTATAAACTTGCACAAATAGCGTTTACTGGTTCTAAACTGGTAAAACAGTTAATAACTGTTACTACATTAAAAAAAAATAAGCTATGTATTAAATACGATTATGTGAAATTAAATGTACGATAAGGAAAAGTTTTATTGGACACCACATAACCCCCTTGTACGCCTATTAAATTACATATACACATTTTCTTAAATGAAAAATACATAAAATTTTATTTCATTAATAACTCTGATATTTTTTTTTTATTGTTGTAATTGAATTATTAATATTGTAAAAAGTTTTTTTACAATCAGAGGTTAATAATTATTAATAAATCAATATAGTAAATTAAAAAAAAAATAAAATAGTTAAAAAAAGGAGATGAAGTTGATTTGAACCGATATGTCTTCCCCTTGTAAGATTCAATTATTTCATTAATTAAAATTTTATTTGGCCATAACTTTGGAACCAATGGGAATAAATACCACTCATGATATATTGTTGAAAAGCTCTCAATGAAGACTTATTACTGCAATTAAGAAAATGTCCAAAATCCAATTTTTTTGGATTTTGGGCTTTTTTGGACACTTTTGGTCCAGTCTATTGCAATCAAAAGGGGAAGTACACAACTAGATGTTAAAACAATCCTAAATCCAAAATTTCAACATCGTCCGGCCAATTCTTTTTGAGTTATGCGAGATACATACGTACGTACAGAAGTCACGCCGAAACTAGTCAAAGTGGATTCAGGGTAGTCAAAATGGATATTTCCGTTGAAATCTGAAAACCGAAATGTTTCGCGATCACAATATTTCTTTTACTTAGTATAAGCAAGTAAAAAAGCACTATTAGCTGCTCATCGTCTGTAGAATGTTTCATAAACGCATGTTATGAAAACATTATACGAGTATATAACATTATGTAATATTTAAATAACATAAGTATGTTACTTGTATATTTTATAATTAATTTAACGAATTATTGAGTCTTTCTCAAAGATTCCTGTATAGTGTTTTGAAAGTCATTTTTCAAATAATAAACACACGAGGGAATGATACAGATTGCTCAGTTCAAATGTACTAAAATAACACCCTAACCGTATGATTTTAATAAGTTTCTCCAAAGATTTTTACTTAGTAAATTAATCCAAAATAAACTATTTTCCCTAGTTTTTATGAACTTTTTCAGATCTTAATAGAATAAAAAAAAATATTGTTTAATAAACGTATTTCAATAGTTCGGTGAATCATAACATTTTTTCGAAAAAATTTACATGTAAATAAGTAAAAGTAAGTTGTTATAGTGATGAATAAATGACTAGAAATTTAAATAAAATTATAGAAAAACAAATTTTTTTTCCATAATGGGTAAATCATTGGAATAAAAATTAAAGTACAAAATTAAAATAAGATATAATTAATCTGAATAAAGAAGAAAAAGTAATGATGGAACTTAAAAAGATTAAAACTACACAACAAAAAGTCAATACGACCAATACATAAGTAAATAAAAATTTTATTTGATCGGTATTCGTAATACATAATACAAGAGTGTAAATTAAAGATTGATTACCTGTCCTCAAGAATGGATAGGTGTACTACTCCAATGGATCAAGAGAAATTTTGGTAAAATCTTGATAAGAGAAGCGTTATAAAACAAAAAATTAAATGTAAAATAGAAATAGCTAAAATCTATGTAATACTTAAAAATGATAAATTCCTCAAAATAGTAGGAATAATTCAGCATATAAATAAAATAAGTTGCCAAAAATCTTGTATAGAAAACACTAAACGTATTTGTTAAACTTGAGGAAAAAGGATCCCGTTAAAAAAAAACAATTGTAAACAATAAAATTTAGAACTACAACAATTACGTATACAAAAAATGTAATATTACGAAGAAAAAACAGCCGGTATTCTTTATCCATCTTACAGAATTAATAATTAAGTATTCAGGTTCAATTTAAAAAGCTGTTTAATTTGAATTTTATCCCATTCTGGATGATAAATTTGTTAATAAGTTACAAAAACATAAGAATTATACTAAACACGATGTTAATTTTTCGAAACATCCATGGATCTTATTTCGAAAGCGGACGCATTTCCTAAATATCTGTTATTATGGTAAAAAATAAGTCTTATATTCACTGTTCTGGAGACTAAAAAAGGCGATATCCTAGAAAATTTGATCGAATGGGTTCCTGTCAGCGTTACGTAGCGCTACGTAAGTTCCTTCTATCTCTACATACCACACTCTGAGATTCTATCCTTTTTAATGCTGCCCATTAACTTTCCACTGTGTCTGTATATGCTTCAGTAATTGGATTTCGGAAGATGCCGAATCGAATGAATAATGGTTTGTGTAAAATCTTGTAGATTAGGTATTTCATTGTAACTCCAACAATCGGCAATTATGTTCGTTCCAGGTCTAATACATTATTTATAACACTTTGTAAGATGTCTTTCGTCCATTCGGGAACCAGATATACATTAACTTCTTTCGTTTCACTCCAAATTCCTACAAACACCCACTGGTGAGAGTAAACAGTCCCCATGTTATATTTTTGCCTTGAAAAAAAATATTCATCTAGTTCCACATTTTACCGTTCCCGTTTATTTTTAATGGATTGCAGAGTAACATGTCCGCACAGCTTTTCTAAGAAAATTCTTCCATTTAGTTTCAGCACCACTACCCATACCAAATTCTTCATTACAAAACTTAAAACCGGTATATTCCTTATTCTATGACTACAGAAAGTAACTTCCAATTTAATTACCTAGATTGCAGCCATGTACCGCTCTTCAACAAGCAGAAGTGTGACAAATCGCCTTTGCATAAACGCCATTCATCTTCCTTATAGCTTAACGCAAGAGACGTCTCATGACACTGTACGCAAAACCTAGGATTATGTAAAATCTCTTCGGCTGGCAAAAAACGAACAGCATGTTTTTTATCTGGTACTTCACGGATTAAGTCAATCAAACCCATGTCGGATGAAAATAACGAATACTAACAAGCCCAACAAACATAAGCAGTACACGATTGAAATAATTTACGCCACTGAGTAGTACACAGTCGGTGATATAACTTATGAGACGGGTTGAAATATAAATACTACAACGGCAGATAAAATAAACATTAGTAATTTAATACATAAATAATTTACATAATGATATTAGTAATTCAGAAAATGAAAATTTAGGAATGCATCCGCTTTCAAAATAAGACCCATATTCATTATTTGACAGATAAAAAGAATAGATTTCAGGTTCGACATCCGATTTCAGATTAATGTGTAAATAATTTACTATAAAAAATATCTTTCTTCATATAAAATGGCAAATAATATTCATGCAGGAAGTAAATATCTAAAATACAAACAACTAAATTTTTCTAAGTTAATATTATTTTCAGTTTAAAAGGAATAAGTAAATTAACAATTAATATACCTTACCTTACCAGCACATTATGTTCTAGATCTTCTAGATTATCTTCTATTCAATATCAATTCAATCAATTCAAATCAATTCAATATCAATCTAGAAATCAATTGTTAATTTATTTATTTAACTTTTCAGCGGTACCATGTTTGAGAAATTAAAAGGAATAGATTTTTTTAAAAATTTAATTGCATTTATAATTTCTACAAATTTTAAAAGAGAAATGAATTCACTGGAATAAAAAAAATAACAATATGATGTAATACACAGCTGCAACTGTACACAGTTATATAGAAAATATTTTATTAGAAAGATAAAAATTAATTAAATAAATAAATTTCTGTAATGGAAGTTAAAAAAAAAAAAAATATATAACCATAATTTATTCATAATAAAATTTAATCCTTCAAGAAATAGTATAAAAATAAACTGTTCAGTAGTTAATTAATTTCTTTTTAATTTTTACAGGAAGACAGCAAAATTTATTTAATTCTTTCTTTTTAACTTAGAAAAAGAAAAGAATTAGAGTGAACGTACTGTAAAATAAAGAAGTTGGTTCGGTACTTAATTAATAAAATACATAAAAAAGAAGAGTATTTTTAACCGTATTCTTATTTTTAATTATTCTGTTGTTTTTTTTATTTGTACGAGAAGTTTCGTTTTTATAGTTCAGTAATTAAAAATAAAATTTCAGATACAAGTCAAGAAATTACAATTTATAACAGACACGCGAAACAGTTTAAAGAGGCGAGCGTCAATATTAAATGGATGGGTATGGTATGAGTTTAGGAGTTAACCAATTAATGCATATTACAAAACTCTACCGTAACTTATTGATCTCTGCTAAGATAATGTTTAATTTCAGGTTTTTTACTGTTTGATTAATTTCTGGATGTAGGTTACAGCAAGTACTGTAATTATAGAATTATTATATCGCAAACATAATAGGTTGTACGGTATTAAAGGTTTAGGTAAATTTTATAGTACGATTTCATTAAATTGTTATTCAATATTTTTTTAATACAGTTAGTGTCTATTTTCTGCATTTGAATAAAAGGATAAATTAATTGTGATATTAATTAAACATGCTGGGTGAATTTTGTCGACATTGACTTAATATTTGAACCATTTCCATGTACTGCATGTATTATTACTTTACGTAAAAATAAATCTAGAATATGTTAAACCGATTAAAAATACTGGTAATAAAAATTAACAAACTCTTTAATCGTATTTCATATTGAATTTCCTTAAGGTTTAAAATTACCTAAAATGATAATATATATAGAGCTGTTGAAAAAAAATCTAAAAAAATTCATTTTATTTATTATTTTTATTTTATTAAAATATTTTAGTTTTATTATTTTTTTAAATTACGGTAAACTAACAGAAAATACAAACCCTATTACAAAAATTTCTCTTCTTTTTTTAAGGTAAACAAATAGACGTGTTATTGTCGCCTGACATTTACGAGTAATGGAATGAGAAAAAATGTTCAGCGACGAAAACCTTTAATAAAATTTATTATACAATTATAATATTAACCATATTTATTATGGTTAATTTATAATCAACCATAAAGCAAATACATTTTAAGAACTGTAGAAGAGTATAATTAACGGACGAGACTGCAGTTTAATAACGTAGGATGCTCACTAATGTAAACATTTTTTAATTTAAACTGACTTGAAAATCAATCTCTTATTGTATAGTTTACAGTTTGATAAAAGTCAAAAATATAAATCACCATTATGAAACAAGGGAGTGAACAGAGTTTCCAACAAAAATGAAAAAGAATTTAAATTGAATTTTAAATCAAAGCTAAACTACCTCAAGAATAAAAAAAAAAACAAAAATTAAAAATAACGATATTTTTTATGTGTTTATACATAAGACAATACCCCGTAAATACAATAAGAATGTAACTCATAGTTACGCAGTTATCAAACCGAGGCATCATCCGTAATGGTAGAAAAAAAAACAAAAACAGCCCTACTCTATTTTGTCCCTACTTCGATAAAAGAACAGATGAAAACCGGAATATTATGCTGTACTATACGCTCTCTTTCTCTTTCCTTTTTTATTTTTCCAGTTTAGCCCCCGGTAATTACCGTTCAGATATTACTTCAGAGGATGAATGAGGATGATATGTATGAGTGTAAATGAAGTATAGTCTTGTACAGTCTCAGTTTGACCATTCCTGAGATGTGTGGTTAATTGAAACCCAACCACCGAAGAACACCGATATCCACGATATAGTGTTCAAATCCGTATAAAAACAACTGACTTTCATAGAACTTGAACGCTAGAACTATCGACTTCCAAATCAGCTGATTTGGTAAGACGCGTTAGGTGGGCTAACTAAAGCGTATCCAAATTAAGAATAAAATTTACACAATATATGAAAGGCTCTCTTTCTTTTTCGTCTTTTTAAATTAAATGTATCCACTACTTAAAGCCCGAAAACCTAACTCATGCATTGTATCTCACCTGTTCGGTACTTGATATTAAACATTTATTTAAGAAGGCCTTTAAAATGTATCTTTCTATCAATTCACATTGGACGATTCTGCGGCTCAGTACACACTATATAAACCAGCACACTGTATAAGCCTGCTCTGTACTACATTCAGGCAGTCTTATTCCAGTCTTCTTCTACCAATCTTCATTGACTGACTCAACATACAAACTTAAAAAAAATATATATTATTTAACAATAATCATTTATGGAATCATTTAAGTCATTTATATACACTTATACATAATCTTGTATTATTCGTTCAAATATTGAAGGATCATATCTAATTATGAAGTAATGTGCATCACCAAAGTATAGATTTGTGTATAAATATGATTTAGAAATTAATAATGAATAAATTATCAAAGTACTAAGGCATTTAAAATTAAGAATCTCTTTTCGTAATTTTATTATAAAAATTATATAGGCAAATTTAGATAAGAAAGGTCTGCTTTATTTTTCGATTGGGTTATAAATTAGTTAGTTAAAACGAAATAAATTTACTAAGTGATATTTTTGTTATAATTAGATAAAATATTGATTTGAGGAAATATCTAAAAAAGAAGCTCTAAATCAATTTTAAAAAATTGTACCGAACCAATCGAACTGCAATTACAACGTAATTTAATCAGTAAGATGAAAAGAAATTTTGATTGTTCTATTTATTTATTCTTTAAAGTAAACAAAAAACAAAATTGGATTTGTAGTATTATACAAAACAGAATCTCTCTTATTATTTACATTTTATTAATATTTTTTTATTTATTATCTATTTACTCATTAAAAAACCACTTCTTCCAGTTATTACAGGATGATTCGTTCGCAGTCTAGTAAATAAAAATGTAGATTAATTTATCAATATAAATAAATTATTCTTATAATAAAATTCAATAAAAATGCAGTAATAATAATAATTATTATTATATGTAAATTATTATCAACCTAATCAATCACGTGCACCAGACATTTTAGGACCAATTATCTTCAATCCATCTCGATAAGGATGAATGCTGTTTTATTATTAAAATAATCTTTTATGCCTCTTTAACTAGAACAAAATAAAAGTTAATTCGAAAAAATAATCAGAATAAAATACATGAATAGGTTACAAACAAATCTCACTCTCAACAGTTAATTCAGGATGACTTATAAACAATAATCTATTGTTTAATTCTCCACTATAATAATAAACTATATATCTAAATACGATAATATCGGATTAATGCTATTCATTACTACGAAAAAATTGAAAGAAAAGGTAAATAAATAAAGTTAAAATGGATAAATAAAGCAGCAATGAAAAATGAAAATAAAATGACTAATGTCATTTATTATATTGAAAGCCATTCAAATGTAAATGGAATTAATTATTTTTTTGTTAAGAGGTAGAAAAAACTATACTTTTCTTTTTTATTTGAAGTATTATGAAAAAAAATTCAAATATCCTTCCATCTCTGGTGGTGATAAAGTAATATCCACTTTACAGCTAGAATCGTATCTAATTTCTAAAAAGCCGTTGTACTCGTAAAACTGTTACTATCTAACGCCGCAGAAGAGGCTCAATTATAATAAAAATAATAATAAATGAGATTGAATCAACATTACCATTCAACGCGAAAAAAGTTGATCGCAAATTCAACTGTGTTTAAAGCCTATTTAAATCTCATGAATATTCAATCCATTCATTGTTAGTTTTAATAATAGTAATATCTCAGTACAGTATTAAAATACATACACACTTGTTATATTTTTCATTTAAATTAGAATTTCAACAATAACTAGTAGCTTAATGGGAGATAGGAATAAAATTGTGACATCCACCGTTGATTATTAAACTGACATTTTTTTATCAATCGATAAATTTAATACGGCAGTTTTTCGAAAAACAAATTGAAATATTTTATTCCTTTTTTAATCGACGGAGTTCATCAGTAAAAGGACATCAAATAAAAAAAAAAATTCAGTTCTACCTAAGTTTGCGTTGTATTTGAAACCAACATGTGTAATTGTATAAATAATCAACGATCTACCGTTTTCCTTATTCTACATTAGAAGAGCTTTATATATATAAAACTAATTCAACAATAAATTTTAAAATTAAACTAAAATCTTTTATAAAATATTTATTTTTCGAAAAGCATTTCCGCAGTAAAGTAAAGTCTGGGTTAAGTAAATTTATAACGAAAGATTCTTTGATAACTTCATTCATGTTATACGACTCACAGAAACAGGTTTTCCTTGACAAGAATTGTGTTATTATTTAAAATAATGAAAATAAAATAAAAAGGAAACATATAATCTGAACAAAAAAGATATGAATTCAATTTGTTTTTTATAAAGTAGCGATTTTCAAACGTAAAATGCATTATGTAACGTGAATAGGAGAAAATTATGGTCAGGAAGTATTATAAATACAAGAACCAACCTTTGTTATCCACTTCTAAATAAAAAATGATCAAAATAAAATTAATGATCCGTGAAATGTTGTGAATTTTTAAGAGCACACTAGACATAATAATACCGGATTGAGGAGAGTACACTTTTTATGATACGAAATAAAAATATTGATTCTGAGTTATATGTACGCTGAATTTATAGTTTACATTGAAGTTTAAAGTTAAATCAGTTTCCATATTTCAGTTATTCAATGCTTTACAAAAATATAGTGGAATTCAGCCAGATGGAAAATATCAGAAAAGGTTACAGCGGAAACCACGTTCGTATCTGAATGTGTTCCTAATTCTTTAGCCGTAATGAAAATGGAAAATATTGTTAACACAAATCATTGCTTGACAAAGGATTGCGATATAATACGTAATACAGATTCAAACAGTGATATACCATCAGAATTAATTCAAATTCTCCCCTCCATTCACTCCCCACCCACACCGAACAACGCGGGAAAAAAACCATCTGATATAAAATATCCTACCAACTGCATTTTGTATGATTTGAAACTACAACCTTTTTTTAAAAAAAA
Source organism: Lycorma delicatula (assembly GCF_047948215.1). Classification (NCBI taxonomy): domain Eukaryota; kingdom Metazoa; phylum Arthropoda; class Insecta; order Hemiptera; family Fulgoridae; genus Lycorma; species Lycorma delicatula. Next base: position 93,429,102 of record NC_134459.1, on the reverse strand, counting down.
AAGTTAACTCGAATTTGTTAAACACTCTCCTCACCATTTGCAACATAATCCGATAGCAGATAAATCTATTACCACATCATGTCGTGGGCCTTGGAACCACTGCATTCAATAAACGTAACTAAATATCGTTTTCTTTCTTGTTTTCTTTAAAAGAAAACATTAAAAAAAAAACAATAGTTAGTTACAATTTTTATTGAATGGGGGTTTAAAGTGTTTTTTGTTTTGTGTATATATGTGTAAGATTGTGTTGAATGTGTAATGTGTTGTAGTCCTGAAAAGGACTATTGTTTTTTATAATACCTCCAAGTCTAGTCGAATATTACATCGTACGCATTGCCGACTCGACCCTTAAATACGAGTGTTAGTTTCTCCTATTATCGACTGGAACTCGCCCTCTTCAATAGTCGAAGAGAACCGCTTCGGTAGGAATACATTAAACGGTTCCTCTTCGCTGCTGCCTCTTACAGTACACACAATACTTTTACCATAGTTTGTGTCTACAGTCTTCAACGCTAATATTTCATAGGTTTACCAACCGTCATCGCAGCCACAGTTTTAGTTTCGGTTAGACGAACGGTTTTTGTATTTAACCGTTCAACGAAAGATTTTCTTGTCAATGCGTCGTCTGTCATGATGCATCAGTAGTCAGCGTTAGAATGATCCTTATGCTGTTTAGGAACTGCTATTTATACTCACTAGATGAAAAAAAAGTTCCCCCTCCTCAACCAACTGCAAACGAACAAGTCTGAACCTGTTTATCATCATCCTGCATCCGGTGTTCCAAGAAACAACGCAATAAATATTATGTTTTTTTTTATCAATTACCACATCGGCTATTCTAAGAACAGATGCAAATAATACTCGATACTTAAACGATTCGGCTGCAGCCGAGTGGTCTAAGGCGTCAGTCAGTCAGTCCGTCGCGTCTCGCCATGACTCGGTTCAATCCCTAACCGACCTTGTTTTTTTTTCACTTTAAATATTATTTATTTATTTAATTCACATACCGCTACACAACAGCTGAGTCCTAACATTAAAATATACCTAGAGAATTTATATTAAATTATGTATTTATAATACCACCTGAATGACGTAAGCTATTTTTTACTTAATTTTAAATAATTGATCCAAATAGCTTTAATTTTTAAATCACCGTATATAAGGATAACCGTGTCATTTGATCGTATCCTGATATATCCATTACAATATAAGGTAAGTTTTTACGAGTAAGTATTTCCATGCTAAATCATTTAGTAATGAACTTTAATACTAAACAAAAGACTGAACAAGACGTAAAATTCAAAAGGGTCTTCCTTCTTTAAAAGAAATTAATTTTTCCTAGAAAAATAAACAGTGAAAAACGATTAAATAAACACATTTAAGTTTGCTTAACAATAAAAAATAAAAATTGTACCTAAATTGTAAATTGATATTTAATTCTATTTAACTTTCTTTAAGGCTGACTAGTTTCACTTGATACAAATGAAAACCATGGTTATTTGATTTATCTACGTAATTAAACCAATAACTAATAATTATTATTATTATCATGAAACTAAAAATAGCTTATCATTTTATAATGCATTAATACTTTTTTCAAAATACGTTACAAAAAATAAAGTATTTTATAACATAAAATAGCTGATTTTATAAAATTTATTTTCAATTTTTTTTTAAGATTGCAGTATCGTCAGCAACGTTAGCTGACGATACTCCCAATTCTTGCTGTCCACGAAAATCCGACTACTGCATCTGTTTTTATTCAATATATATCACTCTCCTCGAATCGTGGCTTACAAGTTGGAAAATAAAAATAAACGAAAAAAAATCAAAGCACGTCACCCTTTGTAAGGAACACTGTCCTGCTTCTATCTTCAATGTTCCGATTCCGAGATCTCAAGACTGTAAATATTTGCGTTTTCGTCTTGATTGACGACTTACTTGGGGGAAACAAATCGCTTCTAAGCGGAAATAGTTGGATCTCAAGTTTAAATACAAGTACTGGATCGTAGGATATAGATCTCGACTTTCAGCTGAAATTAAATTATTGATTAACAAATCCGTTTTGAAGCCTGTTTCGACTTAGGGACTAGATTGTGGGGTACAGCATGCAACTCCAGTATTGACATACTTGAACGCTTCCAAATAAAAACGCTATGGAGAATGTTCAACGTACCCTGGTACATAAGTAATAGCCTTATATATAATGACCTTATATAATGACCTTATTATAATGACGCTCGGCAGGAAATCTCTCTGGTCAGCCTACGGTATCAAAATCGTATGGATCGGCACCCGAATTATCTGGCGGTTAATTTATTAGATAATACGATGACTGATTTTTCAAGATTGCTGAGGAACAATATTCTTGGTTTGCCTTATCGCTTCAATTAGGTGACTTTATGGCCTGGCCGTACGGAATGCTCATCTATTCCATTATTAAGTCACAAGCCGGTCGGTCTGTGGCAACTCAATATTAATTCAAATACTTCTTATTTGCTTATTTTTCTATGAACAGATTGTAAATTTTCTGTGTCTTTATAATAAAAAAATCTTTTTTAAAATTAAATATCCCCATTTTTTTGTAAAAGTAATTAAAACCCATTTTAAGGATTCTTTCATGTTTCATTCATATTGAATATTTCACCGAATTTCCTTGTATTTCTTATTATATTCTTCCTTAAAATTTAAATATACTTTCTTGCTGGTTCGTGGAAATCGATGTCTCATTCTAAATAACGGCAGTGAAATATTTTTTCTATAGTTGTACTTTCCAAAATTAAAAAAAAAAAAATATTTCTACGGTGCTAAAGGAAGGAAAAGAACAAAGATAAAGCTTTATTATGCACAGAAATGTTTAGCCAAATAATTTTTTTGTATGTAAAAAGTAATGTATCTTAAAACAGAAATGTAAGATTCAAGAAAAAAAGGTTATTGGGAAGGTCAAAGCTAGATTTAATGTGGAACTGAATTGATTTTGTTTTTCTATTCTAAATCTAAAAATGGATAAACGATATTAATCGATGAAATATCGTTTATAAAAAAATAATTCTATAAAATACTTATTGCAGGATACTTAAGAATTTAATTTCCATTTCCAGTGGAAAAAATAAGATTGGAAGGCAACTTTTTTATAATGCCTGCAAAGCAACACGTTTATATATAAAGGCAAAAATTGTATTTTTAAGTTTAGTTGATAAGTTTGGGATAAATTAAAACACAATCTAACATCAAGAAAAAGAAGAAGACGAAAAAGTTTTAACAAGTCACCTATGCTCCTCTTTAAAAGATTCCAAAAGGTTTAACAGTCATAAGTATGCTACGTAAATTTTAATATGTTTGATTCAATAATAAAAATAAAAACCCCAATAAACTCCACATCGAATAGCTTAAAACAAAAATTGTAATGTAAAACTTTTTTCCTTTGTTAGAAATTGTTCTGTTTTAATTTTAAATTGTATAATGTAGCCGGTGACATGGGTTGTTTTAAAAAATGTTACTGAAAGAAAAAAGTTGTTTATTTGATAAAAGTTTGGTCGATCACAAATGAATTGTGGTTTCCCGATTAATAAAAACCAACTACGGATCAATTTTGAATAATTTAGCAATATATTTTCCAATATAGTGCGTGTTTTTTTATATGGATCTATTTACACAGACACATATTTACAGAAAATGTTGGAAATTCTCTGCGAGTATGTATGTACGTTGTTGGGTGAATGAGATTGCGTACATCGAGAGAGAAGCAGCAACTGAGCTAATGTATTCAGCTAAAATGGAAAAAGCCAGCGCAGCAGTGCTGATGCGTTGTATGTATGTGGGGCGATTCATTCACTTGTACTATAATCTCACGCACACCCCTAAGAGTTAATAAAACTGTTCCACCCTTACGACCGTAAATAACCAGGTGTCTTGACAATCTGCAAATAAATAAAACTTCTCTTTCTGCCTGTTACAATGCCAAGAGCTTTCTACACTACTTATTTTTACCCGAACCACCGGCAACTTTGTGACATGAGTTATCCAACTTTAACTTATGTTTCAAAGAAATTAAAACTGTACGTGACTGGATTACATACTTATGAAACTTCTTCCTAAGTTAACGCTAGTAAATTATCTTGTAATAAACTGCAGACCTGAGTCATGCATAGTTCTAGATTGTTTTAATGTAAAAAGTAAGTACTGTTTTTATGAAATTTTTAGAAAGAAAGAAACTCCAAGATGTAATTGTGTCACCTCTGTATCTTCAAAGAACATAAATTTTATCCACTTACAAAAAACGTCGGGGAGAAAATAATTTTTTTTAACGTCATCAAACTAAAAAACAAAAAAAAAACATAAAAATGTTCACACAGTTTTTCCATAATTCCAGGATGAAATTGTCTTGTAAAGTACATTATTTTCGAGATTGATTACGTTTTAGGTGCGAACATAATTATATCACTGCACAACAGTCATGTAAGTGTTTCTAAGATTTGCATTATATAGCATTATAATTTACGAAAAAATCAATTAAATTCAAATAAATTTTTTGCTGATGTTGAATCATATTCATATCTATAAACATTCATATATTCTGAAAAATTCAGCCTGTCAGTCTACATTAAAACATTATAGATTCCCCGAATTAAATAAATTATCCATCAGTTTAACTAGAAAAGGAGAACAGGCAAAATTCGAAATACTTTTCCTACCGAAATATTTACACACAATTTTTTTTCAGATTTTTCCTTAAATATATATTCTTTCCAAGTATTTATTAAACTTGCATCTTGTTCGATAAATTAAATAAGAATTTTCAAAATGTTCAATTAAGTAGTCGATAAGAAAATAAAAAATCAACACAGTTTTTCCAAGAACAGGGGAAAAATCTATTTTACAATTTTAAAAATTTTATTACAAAAATTTGTCTCGATTATTAATTGATTTAATATTAATTTCTAGAAAATTTTTGGTAAATTTGCTATAAAAGAGTAAATCACAAATCACGATATCCTTTAAAATTGTATTCTGTTTGGTTTTTGTTCCTTTGATAAAAATGCAATGGGTTTTAAAAAAAATAATATTTTTCTCATTATCCAGAGTACATATACAGAAATTAAAACATGTTTCCTGCAAAATTTCACATTAATTTAATATGATATTGTAACATAATAACGATTATGGTTAAAAATACTACGCTCAATTCTATTTAATTCTAAAGATAAATCTATTTAATGATGAAATAAATGGCTATTTCTGAAGTGTTTGTAAAAGAGAAAACTATATAAATTTATTGAGTTAAACTTCTTTGAGTATTCGATAACACTAAACAAATTCATAAGTTTTCGATGCATGAATCTGTAATCAATTTGAAAAAAAACAGCAATTCTACTTAACTGTGTGAAAGTTACGTACAAGCTTGAAGCGTTATTATCCTGGCAACGGTACAGAACGAAGCATTTAATCTGTTTAAAAAAATTTTGTCAAAAATTTGAATGAGTTCAAATTTTGTTACTCAACATTGGCTAAAATAGAAATATTTTAAAATGGAAATCGCCGGGGGCCGTTCATATCGGAAGACAACGTGGGATGGATTCAAGCTTCTTGAATTCGTAATAAAAAAAAAGCCATTATAATAACGCAGTTCCAGACGGATATTATTAAATTTACTATTTAAAAACTAATAGACGTAAACAGTTTCGACTGTATGAATACGAAATTCAAATTTTTTACAAAGCTAATGATCAATTTAAGGGATTTGAGTTGGCAATGTCGTACTAAACAAACTTAAAAAGAATAAATATTTCATACAATAATGTAATTTTTATTGGTAGGCTACCATGCAATCTTACAGTTTAGTTGTATAATTGTCATAATTATTGTATATTTTTCATCGTATAATCGCATCGTTTTGTATTGCAACGTTCTGCGTTAAAAATTCTATTATCTTTTAGATGAATTTGATAAAGGAGCCAGCCATATGAAATCCAGACATAACTTTAAGTTTTTAAATGAGGATGTTTGATGAACATTGTAAAATATCTCGGAAGAAATTCGTAATATTTACTGTCAACGGGAAAAGGTAACCGCAGTCACAGCAACCATTATTCTTGACAAGATAACTAGTAGGTACAAATAAACTTCATCTCTACTTGAATTGTACAAGACCACGTATCAAACTCTAATAAACTCAAAAAAAAAAAAAAAAAGGTTATGTTATGCTATTTATCTTTTCATTGTATCCATGTAAGTGATAAATTTGCTTTTAAAATCTAGAAAGTCTTTTATAAAAGGATATATTTTAATTGGGGAACATAATTCTACGAGTACAACTTTAATTGGAGATATCATGATCCTAAACCTTAATAACACAAGGACAGTACCATTTACTCGTATTAAATCTTCAGAGAGGGTGCGTTCTGAACTGTCGAGACACTAATAAAAATCCGTATAATTTATTTCTGGGTGTTCAACTTCATTTAATGAGAATGGATATTTTTTTTATGAGTGGAATAAAAATTAACGTTAATTTAAAATTTTATTCGTGGATTTTAGCAAATGTTTAAGTCAAAAACCTTCAATCTTGCAATAGCAAAGAAATTAAGAAAACAAGATTAACTAAATTTGTTTGAATAAATAATTATTTAGATAAAGAAATAAAATTAACCCTTTTACACGAATATTTCTATTTTTTCTGTACGCATTCATTTAAAAAAAAATAAAAATATTGTGGACCAAATCAGCAATTTGGAAGCGTCATTCTATCCTTAATTTAGCCGATTCATTCAGCTTAACTAATTTTTGTTTTCAAATCGACAGTAAATGTTTGGCAATTGGAAAACCCATCGTGGATGGAAAAAATATTTAAAATATTTATCAACAAGCAAAATTATATTTTTAATTAAAAAAAATAAAAATAAAATATTGAAATGAAACGAAAAATTATCAGATAATAATTATTATTTTTTTTTTAATATTCATTAGTTTTTCTTTAAGTATATAATTTTTAAATTCTATAAAATAATTTGTAATACTTTTAAAACAGTACAATATTAGTTGTTTTAGAGTTTTTTTGTTCTTTTTTAATAAAATTTATCCCACACAAGTTAAGAAAGAAAAAGATTATTCATTTGTTCACGATTGATTCTACTATTAATTTCACTATTAATCATGAATGAATAGGGACCCTCCTTAAATAATTAAATTAGGTAATATTAATCACAGTACGATTAGAGCTTTTCTGTAATTTCATTAAAAAATCAATTGATCTGATCAACTTGGAAATAAAACTAAAGAAAGATAAACAGGAAGAAATAAACCGAGGTAAGAATTTAACTTGTACATTTCTATATGAAACAAAGAAATCATGTAAAAAAGAAAGTTATAATGGTTACCTTCTGAATAATGTACAAGCATCAGATAATACACATGTAAGACTGAATACAGGTGAACAATTTCATGTACCATTTGTAATCATGCATAGGCCGATTGGATACGTTATCACTACCTGTAAAAGCTCAAAGATTGTATTTGAGAACTATTTTTTATCTCGGAACAATGAAAAAGTAGGGAGAACAGATACGGTATAAAATTTCTATCAATGGATAAATCCGCCAATTAAAATAATATCAAACGATAATATATATTTTTAAATTTTATACATCAGTTATGTTTCTTTCACATAGAGTAACAAAAATTACGGTTTAATTAAATTATATATAACATAATAAAAGACATTTTTTAATCAATTTAATAAATAAAGAAAAATGAACTTTTAAATGAAGTATTAAAAAAAAATTCTTTGTAAATTTACAACCAAAACTATAAACAATACTTAAATGTAGGTTATAGAGAAAGTTTAATTTAGGTATACATTTGGGAACTTTATAATGTCTAAAAGATAAGACGAAGAATAAACTTCAAGTAAGATAAAATGAAAGAAAATGAAGATTTTAAACTTTGAATATAAAACCTATTTATTTGAGAGTCACTATTCTTAGATTGTCTATTCAAAAGTTAAATATTACTTCGGGTTCTTTTTGCGACATAAAATACTTTACAAGAAACAATTTCTAAAATAGATCATAGATAAAAAGTTTTAATACAATACGTAATTGATGACTTTAACAAAGTACCATTATTTTAAAAGATATCTTACGATGAACTTACTTGAATAGTTCAACATTAAAAGTTATCAGTAGAACTCTTATTGACTTCAACTTGCGAAATGAAATTTCAATGGATAGGAAAATTTAAAAAATACAGTTTTTAATTAAATGTTTAAAGTTTAAAATTATTAGATGTTAAAAACCGTAGATATTATTACAAATCGTAAAAGCTTTAAAATTTAAAAAAGAAGAATCAAGTAATATTTTATTAAATCTCTAATTTACAATTAGAATATGAAAAATCATTAATTATTCCGAATTAAAATTTTCTTCTTTATATTAATATAATATTTCCTTATAGATATTTAGATGAAAAAAAAAAAACAACATTAAACAAGAAAAAAATTATTTTTATTTTAATTTTTTTTTAATTTTTACGGGCATCGACTACTAAGGTCATTAGCCCTCGTCACGTTCTTAGAAAGAAGTAAGTATCACCATCAGGATCGTCTTATGTAAGGGTGTAAAGGGCCCTTGCATTTTATTTAAAAGCACAAAACTACACAAAAACATTAAGACACAAACAACAAAGACAAACACAACACTTATGGGGTGTAAAGGGCGCCGATATTAAAATTTCAGATAAGGTTCTCAAAAGACCATGAAATTAAAAATGCAACTTATCAATACCATTTCCTTCTATCTGTCTCGTTTATAGTTTGTTTAAGCACCCTTGGGGCGACCAGAACCGCTGTTGAGCAGTATATCAGTCGCGCCAGGGCGCCATCGGGTGCTGCTACCTAGCGAGGGCTGGAGCTCTCCGGCAAGCTATGTTCTACGATGTCCTACGTCAAAATACCGCAAGGAATGGTCATTATGATGTAGCGACTTCTATGCATTCGGCGCCAGAATCTGACCTAGAGCGGTCGTGTTGTACATTCAGTCCGGATGGACACGCACACTAATATTCGGATGGACGCTTATTTTATTTGTATACTTATATATTATTAAGTTCAATTACATGTGTTACGTTATATGTTAGATGTTCAATTATATGTTATCGAAATGTCAAGACAACAAGAAATTAAATAACAATTCAATAAGCAACAAGGAATTGTTTCATTTCTTCATCATCAAATACAGTCCATACTCGCTCTAAAATCTACCAATTACTAAAATTATGCACCCAGTTTTATGGCATGATCGAATATCAAAAAACAGCAAGAAAACATTCAGTTCCTTTGTTGAAAGTACATCCAATTACAGATCAGAACTATGGACTCTCGAGTCCAGAATGAAAAGTAGAGTGACGGCAATGGAGAGAGGTTTTTGAGTTGTCGTTTGGTCATTCCATATTCGAGTTTGAAATTGTGATACGTTGAGGTGGATGGAGGGCAGGACAGTTTTGTTAGCTGATAAAATGGAAGAACGACACCTCACCTGGTATGGTAATTAGAGAGGATTGTAGGAAACTAGAATATCTCGAAAAATCTGGTCATGGATTCCAGCTACACGAAGGAAGAGGAAACAATCCAGGTGAGAATGGATGACTGAAATTGTGGAGGCCATGGCTGAGAGAGGCCTAGTAGTTGATGATGTGTTTGGTAAAGGAAAATGGCGTTTTGGGGTCGGGTAAATGACCTTATGTTGTAAAAAAACGCCACTACGTAATAATAGTAATAACATTTTTATTAAACAAGGTTCCCTACTGGAAAAAAATAATATAAAAGACGTATTATTTTTATACATTTTGAAAAATAATTTTTAGAGATTATAATAGAAAAAGACTCTTGGAGATAATTTTTTTTGTGGTATAAATGCTCAGTATTTATTTTATAAATTCTTTTATAACAAAATCTTAAAAAAAAAATTAAGTAGGACTTATATTTTCTTTGAACTTTGAATGGGAAATGCGTTTTGTGCTCTTTAAGAAAATATGGATGTGATTTTGATTTTATAATTTTTGAATTAACATTTTTTTCATTATTAGTTTACCCATCAAATAATGAACAATTTCCTGTCGTACTCCATGAATTATAGGATTTTATAATTTAATTAACTGATAGAAACGAATTTAAGACCACTATTATAGAAAGTAACAGTGAAACTGGTAAAAATCAAAATTTAAAAAAACTGAAAACTCGTTTTCAAATATTTATCTGAAGAGTATTTGTAAGCCAAAATCTAGAATATATCGTTCAGTATAATCGGAAATACAGAAAATTTGCAATCACTGGTCAAAGTTTTTTACTTTTCATCTTCCATTTCAAGATAGAATTTCGAAATTTCAAGATTAGTTTTTCACATGAAAATTACACAAACCAAAAATCAAGTTGATATCTTCAATTTTACCGAGAAATTAAAAAAAAATGTTTTATTTCATTGTTACTCCATTTTAACCCTTTATGCTCAGTATATAAAAAATTTATTTCTATGTCCATTTACACCGTACGAAGAAAGTGTATACAGATTTTCAAGTTATCTTCAGTAATCTTTGCTGGGCATTGATTATGAATCACTCACAACATGTTCTTTTATGTATACAGATATTGACTGGTAAAAAAAGACATAGGAAATCAAACTTAAACGAAATATTAATAAAAAAATCAAACAAAAATCTAATTTAATCAATTGAAACGCTAATAATAACTTTCAGTACAACTAATCGTATGTAAAATAGAGTAAATATAAACAAAATTTAAGCGTAATAAAGAATGACAATTCAGATGGAAATTGAAATTAATATATTTCATCGCTTTTATACAACTATACTTCAATATATATATATATATATATATATATATATATATATATATATATATTTATATTTCCATAAAAACAAAATAACTTATTATGAAAATGTTTTGAATGATAATACCTCTTACTATAAATTCATGTTGGATAAAATCTGAATGATACATTTGGCATTCCGCCAATAACAAACAATAAACCAGCATAATCCATTTACACTGCATTTATTAAAGTAGCTCTTTATTTATTCGTAGAAAATATACTGAGCATTTGTTTCATAAATAAAATCATGAAGTTCAAAAAAAAAACAACTATAAATTGAACTAATCAACAAACATAAAAAACAAATTTGCAAGCAAGTAAAAACGTAAAATACTTCACAAATTCAATTTAATAGTATTTTTACACAGTATTATCGTTTGCGAAAAAATTGTTAATCGTAAAGTAATTAAAATTCGCACCTAATTATTCTGATTCGGGAGGGAAGTCATTGTTAGCTTTTTTTTTTTTTTTTTTGTAAAAGTAGAGAAGATGTAACTCTATTGGGATCCCACAGTTTTTCTGGATATTCTATACGTATTATGGTCTTCGCTTTTCCTTTTTTATTTGCATGACAGATGTTTTAAACCCGTGAACTCAATTTACCTGATATAAAATACAACCTCAATTAATTACTATTAGTTTAGTATAGTGCAATTCTTTGTCTTAGTTTACAGTTTATGCCTTCAATAAGTTTGCCATTCCTGAACGGGATTCGAACCCTCGTATGAAAGATCGAGACGCTACCAATCCGCCACAGAGATAGGTTTTATTTACGATTCTTTCTAATACCAAGACTCTACCACTATCCTTCAATTCCGACCTCATTTCAACTCCATTTCTAAAAAAAAACTCGTATTAGTATTTATTTTATCATTTTTCATTTTATCAACAAATTATCAAAATGTTTCAACGGCTAGCAGTGTATTATGTATAGTAATATGTACTTAGTATTATGTATTTAGTCCCGCCACGTAACGGCGAGCTTTTTTTTTAAGAAGGTGGAGGAACCCCATTTACGGCGTCTAAGCAGTGTAGGGCTTGCTAACAGGTTCTGCCAGTTATGCCAATGGGCGTGTATACCTGCGCTCTACCGACTAAACCGACACCCTGGTTTCCCCCCTTCCTGGTAGTGCTTATAAAAGCATTTCATCAGCAGAAAGGGGAATCACCTGCACATACAGTCATAACAAACAAACAGGATGTCACCACCCAAACAATACATATAGCACATCAAATACAAACACCAACAACATCGAACAAGAACCATGCAGAAAACAGGACAAATTCACAACATCCACGCGACACACTCCCACACGGCAGTTTTGACAGAAATTTCAAACAGTCACACCACTTACCAGTGGCCACCATCAGACGCACTTAGGGACAATTGTGTATTATTTACTTGTTAAATTTTCTTTTCTATATCTTACGTTTCGCATTATGATTGTCATTTTTTGTTAATTTTCCTTTTTTTATTCATTTTGGCCTACTAGACCACGTTAAGTTATCAGTTTATTTCTTTTTCTTCACTTTCCACTAATTTCTCCTACTGCCGGATTGAGCTTTTTAATTATTATTATTATTATTTGTTTAAAGTAAAAAGGTTGGTAAAGGAAAAAAAAATCAGTTTATTTAAAATTAACTAAATTACTCGGTTTTTTCTCCAGATACCTCTTTTATTTTCTTATTCGTTTGGAATGAACGAATGAGAAAATTTCAAAACAGTATTTTCAAACACCTTATCAATACAGTATCTTTTTAATTTTTGTCTAATAATAGTCACTCCGAATGAAATTTTTAGTTAAAATTCATCCCAAACAATGAAAAAAAAAAGACTTCTCACTAAAAGAGAAAATTATAAAAAACTTACAGAAACGGGTTAAATCTCCTACTAGAGATTTCAAGAAAAGGTTTCTTTTAAAAGATTCAGATATTTAAAAATTATATTTATCGTTGAAGCTAGGGGTCTGGTTCTCGTAGTAAATATTTAAGATATTTCAAGATTTTTTTGCCATTTAATTTGAAATAAATAGAATTTAATTTAATGTTTATATCTTTTTTATAAGATAGTATAATAAAATACGTACTTACATCACAACCAAAAGTAACTAGCCGGGTACAACTACCCGGCTAGTTATACGACTATTTATGTTTTAAAATATATAGGGTATTCACCCTATACAAACATGTTTACGGTAGAACTAAAGTTTATGTAAATACGTGGAAGCTATAAAAAAAAGACATAATCTTGAACAAGTAAAGAGAATAAGTCATTATGTTTATTTAAATATTATTAATGTATCATTAGAATCATAATCATGGAAGAAATATAAAGAAATTGAATGAATTTGAACTTAAATATTACCGAGATAACGAACTCTATAGATTGAAATATAAGTAACATACGATGCTAGAGGTGTTTACTGGAATGGAAAAAAAATTTCCTAATATAGCTTGCTAATATCAAAAGTTGAATTCTAAAGGATTCAAATGGATTTAGAAACATAAACGACAAAGTTCCTTTGAATCTGAATTTTACTCAAATATGCCTATAAAACAAGAATATTACCTCTAAAAATAAATTTAAAAATATAACAGAGGTATATTTTTGGTATAAAAGAAAAGAACTGGAAAAAAAATGATATTGAAAAAAAAAGAAGAATTTAATAAAATTTTAAAATTATACTGCTACAATTAAAAGGTTAAAATAAAATTATAATTTTCTTTGATAAAGTAGAAAACATATGTAAATAAGTTTATGAACAAAATTTTACTCAAAAGTTACATTCTCCTAAGTATTTAAATATGTTAAACTTCTATAACGTTAAAGTATCTTGTACGTTTTATATTAACGTTTTAATATAAAACGTACAACAGGAATAAAAATATTCAATCAGGAACAGTATCCAACAGGAACAAAAATATTTTTATTTATATATTTAATAAAATATTTAAAGAAAAAAGATTCGGATAGGTATAGAGTTTTATTTACGATTTGTTTTGTTTTATAAGAAAAAATAAGTTATTTAATTATAGTTCTAAAGTAATTTATGAAATATAAGTAATAAAATCAGTAAAATAATTTTCCAGTTTTAAATTTTTACTAAAACTCAAATTTCTGAACAAAAAAAAAGAAGCTAATTAATCTCTAAATATATTCAATAAACTCTAACAAAGTGGTAGCATCTCTGTCTTTCATCTGGAGGTTCTCTGTTCAAGTCCCCGCCAGGCATGGTATTTTTCATTTGCTCCAAAAAATTAATTTCGTTATCATTCATCGGTTGTAACAGGCTACTAGCTACAATAAAGCAGAATAGAGGAGATAATTGCTGTAGAGCACTCCTTCTCGTCAATTATCGACACAACAAATCTATTCATTGTTCCAATGGACCACATTGTAAATATTTAATTCGTTTTTATTGTGTCAAAGCTCACTTACAATCGGTTAAATTTATTTAAACCTTCAGTAAACTGGATCCACATTCCAAATCACATAACAAGGAGTCCTCAGCTAAACTTCTCAAAAATTACAGACTAGTGTAATGAAAACTTTTATGCCAAGCATATACAATTAGCAATTATGAATGACACTCAACAACACTAGAACAATATAAAGCAAAATTAGATGAGACGGGTAGATAATGAACGTTACTCGCATTCAAGGTAACTAAAGTCATATTAAGACGCTATAGCGACATTTAGGTCTAGAACATACTTTTTTAAGATGCTGAAGATTGGAGACGGAGAGACCGTTTGAAGCGAATGTGATACCGGAGGACATGATGCATAGCATGATGAATTCGTCAACTGGATGGGACCAATGTAGGAGCCGGTTTAAGAGTGTCCTCTCATGTAAAATGCAAGATGAAAACAGATGATAGGGTAATGTTCGGTCTGGAAGTGGGGGTGGAAAGCAAACCTGAGGAGGTGGCCAGCAGGGTCTACCAGGATCGTTATCGCTGTGTGCCACCGAGGGACGCTGACAACCCTCATGGAAGGACGATACAGGTGGCACCCGTTAAAGCATGCGTGGTGACTATGATAAGCCTTTGGGCATTTCCATCACCACGTCGTGAGAGGGAATGGGTTTTTAGTGAGTCCTACAGTGCAGACGGTGAACACACCCAGTATGTACGGACTGCTGGGCGTTTGGTTGAGGCAAATTTTCCCACTTCCAACCTAAAAAAAAGTCTAGAACGTGCAGTCGGTTCAACCTTCTAATATCATCCCCATTGTTTGGTAGGCTAACTACTACTGGATTTGTGTGGTAGTTAAATCGAATTTTGTATTTTGGATTGAAGCGTTGTATTTCATCCCGAACTGACTGTATCCCTAGATCCCGTAGTTCGATTTCATATATCCAGATAGGTTTTAAAATTGTTGCGTAATCCAGAAGTTTATTAAACAAGGATAAATGAAAACGTCTGCCCAGCAACTAGAACATTTCCTTGAATTTTATTTCAAGTTTCTTCTCTTCTCTCTTATACGAACTTTCACTTAGTCGATTGAGGTGTAAACTTAGGTACCTCACACTCTCTGTCTGTGAAATTACAACGCCATCAAGGTGAACTCTTGAGCACTTACCTCTTCTTATTGTGAATGTTAAATGGTTCGACTTTACTTGGTTAACGCGTATTATACATGTTCTCGATCATCTATTGATTAAATCTAAATCAGATTGTAGGCTATTTGATTCTATAGTTGGGCTGGCATCAATTGCAATATCATCCGCAAAGGAAGCAATCTTAACATCGTTTGTAGTTGGAAAGTTTGCAGTAAAGATGGATTACAACACGGGTCCGAAACAGAGCCCTGAGGAACTTCCGATTTAAATTCGGAGAACGTGGAGAATTATTGGTTTTATTTCACTTGAGAGAAACGTCCTTCTAGGTAGGCGCGTAAAATATGGTAGTATGGCGCGGAAAACTCATGTTTAATTTGTACAAAAGACCAGGCTGCCAGACCTTGTCAAAGGTCTGTTGGATGTCTAAGAAGGATGACCTGAACCTTTTTCTTCAATGCTTCTGCTGATTACGTTTATAAGCCTGTGTGTTTGCTTGATAGTAGAATGCCTACAACAAAAACGGTACTGATGGTCAGGAATTACACGCCCACGCTCCAAAATAGGCCACATCCTCCGAGAAACAAACTTTCGCATACCTAACTGGAATAGAATAGGTAGACTTACTGGCCTGCATGAAGCCACATCGTGTACCGGTTTGCCTGGTTTTGGGACCATGACTATTTACGAGATTACTACTTACCATCTCCTGAGCCTCGTTTTTGTAGCACTAAGATCAAACACCTTCATTGGGGTACCTGTATTCATTTGATCCCCACATTTAACTTCCAGCCTCGATCACCAAGCAGCGTCCTGCAGGACTGAGGACAAGCACTGTGTCGCGTTATTGAGGATCTCACCAAACAGGTACTTTACTCTCATTCTCAATCCAGGTACGATATGAATCCTAGTTTGTGCTGGTCGTACTGACAGTGAGTAGAACAGCTGAGTGGTCAGACGTCGATTCGAAGTTGTTATCAACTTCGGTGTATGGCAGCTACATTTCCGAGGATACAAAAAAGTCCAATAAGTCACCAAACTTACTAGGATCTGACAATCAGCAGGTAGGCTGCATTCTGGAGATCAGATACGCGCTAACAACGCAGTCCTTCAGAGCTCCGCCTATAAGTGAAATTATTTAAGGTCCCCAGAGAGGATGTTTAGCATTCCAGTCAGCGTCCACAATAACTCGTTAACCAAGAGTTGAGAAGAAATGGGAAAAAGAAGAAACCATCGTCAATTGTTGAGAAGGACAGTTTACTGTAGACTCTAAGCGGTCCAAGCAAATCCTTGATCTCTAGTAAGCTCGCCTAAATGTGATCTGTTTTGTACTCCGGCAGTTGGTATGTTTTATAACGTTTTAACTATAACCATGGTACTTAAGTGTGCTGTTCCATCGTGATGGCTAGTATTATAGATAGAATAACATCGAACATGAAGGAAACTTCAAACAGCGAAATGCGTTTTCGAAAGCAAGACAATGTCTAAGGAGTTAGTTACTATCCAATAAAGCTTCTATTTCTTCTCTCCGGCCTACTAGTCCATTAATACTCTACGATGCAACTCTCAGGGACTTAGCCATCTACAGAATTTGGTAATTACTTTCGTAAGAAACCCTATTAGGTTTTCTATTTGTTGTACGTGAAACTCTATATTGTATATTAGTTTACTTAACATGCCCTCAAAAATATTTTGGACGTGGTGATCAACAGACGCAGCGTAAGATCTTGGACGAGTAGAGGAACGTGTGTCTGGATAATCACTCGTTTTCTTATGTAATGATGGGAAGGTTGCATTATCCAAATTGAAGGAAGTAGCCTGCCTACTTTGGTTTCCAACAAGGATAGTTACTTTCCAAGTTGATGGAATGGGATTCCTAGTCTCCTTTGCCTCTGTTTTATTTCCACGATCTCTTTGTAAACCCTAAACCTCCGGTAGTTTTCCAGATGGTTACATTGGCATATCACGCAAACAGCTGAAGTATTCCTATCTTTAGTAAAATCAGAAATCCTAGTCCTTCACCGCATTTCACACATCGATAAGACTGCACAGAGTTATTTATCGTATTGCCGTACTGTTGACAGCGTATACTCTACACCAGCCGTGGAGACCATCTAGACGTCTCAATAAAAAACACACAATTGGTGATACATTTTAACCCAAAGACCTCCTTGTTTTCTCTTCACTGAAGGTTAACAAAGAATGTTGACAATGGCTATTTTATAGCTCGGAGCCTCGCGTTGACCAGACTGCGGACTGCATGACCGTGACTCAACTTCTTCACTGATAAGATCAATCGGATCAGGAAAATATACGTTCCTCACTGTGATACGAAAGGCTTTTTCATCTTTCATAGTCAAGATATGATTGATTAGACCTCACCAAATCAATTATCTTTTTGTAGGCTGCCACATCCTTTGAAATAATGCGTAGCTTTTTAGGGCTCAATATTCTAATATTGTAGTCAAATTTTTTTGCCGGCTACTGTTTTGATTAATTCGTATAGCCTGCATGACATTACTGCTTATACAGGCACTGTAGGTGGCGGTTTAATTACGTCCTTCCGAACGGTTTCTTCATAGGAAGTCTTTAAAATGATTGGGTAAGCATAAATCACCAGTTGATATAGGTATTACATCCACGCAAAATCCGATACAGTCTGCTACGGTACAGGTGTTACCTACGGGTCTGTGTTGTAAGTTTCGGTTTCGCCGACATCGGAACATGAAATACAAAT
This sequence comes from Lycorma delicatula, assembly GCF_047948215.1. NCBI lineage: Eukaryota > Metazoa > Arthropoda > Insecta > Hemiptera > Fulgoridae > Lycorma > Lycorma delicatula. The sequence continues at coordinate 93,410,921 of NC_134459.1, read as the reverse complement.
ATCGTCCCTGATAAGTCTGCGTCGAGATTGTTTTCTTGGATCTCTACCAGAAGCCGACAAGGATCCACGAATTCTAGACGACGGTGCACCGGAACTACCGGTTGTAACCCATTCTCATCAATGGCACACCAGTCGGCTGATCAATATTTGAAGCCCTTACCGGAGATGCTAGGTTAACCCAAAGATCGATTTAATACTGAGAAAAAAATTTCTACCAAATAATAAAATGTAAACATATTAAATAATACCCTTATAACTCATGAAATTCAGCAACTCACATTAACTAGAATCATACAATGAAACAAAAAACTAAAAAAATTCAATCACTAAGTGTAATAAAAAACTTGTTGCTTAATACAGCTGTTTTAGAATATAAATTAAAAAAATAATCTGTCTTATAAAAAAATTGTAATTATTGCTTGGTTTGAAAAACTTAAAAATTTTAAGCGATTTTTGCTTCACTTAATAAAAAAAACTGCAGATAGACGAAATTTTCCAAAAATATACATTTTTTCAGATTCACTTATTTTTCAGGTTTGGAAAATTTGAGTATCAGCATAGTCTGCAGTTTTAACTCTTATTTATGGAAAGGATAAGTAATTTTGTTTTGTAATAATACTTGCGGTATTTTTTATAATAAAATAACTTTACTAAAATAATAGGTTCCGAGATATTTAAAAATTAACATCGCTTCCATTTTAAAATTTTACAATGTAAAATTTTCATTTGAAAAGAACGTGGTATGTCTGTTATGTAGTCTAAACATACAAAAAATGGGCATGCAAAAACTAAGCGATTTTGAATAATTTTTTTTTGTGAAAGTTTTTCTCATATCAATGTGAATAATGCATAACAGGAATTTTTCTTATAAAAACAGGTATATACTGAGGAAACGTGTCAAATAACACAGCATAGTTATTATAATACATACAAGTGCATACGTAGAGATATAACGTGAAATATTAAAAATATTTTAAAAAAAATATAGCAGCTTTTGCTATTGATAGAAATAGAGAAAATGCACGAACAAAAGTTCAATATTTTATAACAATAATTAGTTTGTTTTTATGTTACTTAGAATTACCTCCATTCTGCTTTTGTATTTAAAAAATGTCTGAATGAGAATGTTTTGCCGGCTTCCAGCACAAAAAAAGCCGATTAGAGTACACCTTTTATGAAATTTGCTAGCGAAATTTAATTTTTGTTTATTACCAACATTTTTCCATCCCTCCAAATTTACGTCTTTTTTTCAAAAAATATTCCCCCCATCTTTACATGATTTCAAATTAATTCAAAATTAGTGATATAAAGTTAATTTTTTCTATAAAAGCGATCACAGATTAATTTAGTTTGAAAAGTTGTGTGTACAAATATATGTACAGACAATGTTCCGGTATGCATAAATACTGTTTATTATCGTACATATAATTTTCAGAAATGCTGTCTGCGTTGATGATTTTTCACAATACACTTTACGTACAATAAACATACTTAACTATAAAAATAGCAAACTACAGAAAAAAGAAACACTTAACGCTCAAATAAATTTACATTAAAAAACCCTTCTTTACAAGTTTGTGTTTTATTTTAATATATTCAACACAGTTGATAAAAATAAATCACAGAATATCAGCGTAGTGCTTATTTGAATAAAATAATCTAATACACAGCAGTTGTGACAAAAGAACAAACAAAATGTTATACAAAGTAATTGCGTTTATGTAAATATTAATCAATTATAACTGACTGATATCAAGGTAGTTGGTGGCAAAATAAATAACTTTTAATAAAAAAATAATTGTCATTAATAATTTGTAATTAATTAAAATGTTATAGAATTTTAAGAATAATTATAACGAGAACTAAATAATAAAATATAGTCTAATCATATAACGTTATTTTTATTGCTAAACAAAGTAAAATCTTTTCGCACCTAAACATTCTGAAGCCGGATGAAATAACATCATTCTTAGATGAAAAACACATTTTATTTGTTAAAAATTCTTTAATATGATGATAATTATTTAGGGAATCCAGTTCATTTTTCAAGATATTATATTTTTTTTAACTTTTAAGAAACTTGTAGGAATCTTTTTAGATTTAAGTGGATGCGTGTGGAAAATGTTTTGATAATATTTTACATATAATCATTTTATTAAGGATGTGTAGAAAAAAACAAGTAGTGATGACAAAACATATTTAAATATATTTTGTTTATTAAATAAAAATATCAAAGTGCATAGAAAATATTCAGATCATATTTCATAAGCTTTTTTTTTCATCTTTTCCAATAAAGATCTATTATAGAAAAACGGTTTTTCATTTCATTTCATAAATGTTATCAAAATTTAATAAATTCTACCTGTTATGTTTTAATCAATAATAGATCTATCATTAATTAGGCTTATCATATTTTTTTGGGTCCAACCCAGGATATATTTTTGAATTTAGTTAAAAGTCTTAACAGTTTACTGAAACATTAAACTATTTATTCAGTTGTATTTTTCACTAGATATGAGTTTTTTCAGAAATGATTTGTTTGTTTTAATTACATCATAAAATTCACAACAAGAAATTTCTGAATTAATTTTAATATTTAGCAGTCTTTCTGCAGTCCAAATGTTCCTCGTAATTGAAAAACTCTCTCAACTAGAACAGAAGTCTCAGGCAAAGATATCGCAAACTCAACCATTTTAGAAATACTGCAACATGAAATATCAGTCTTTTGAAACACCTTAAAAATTGCTTTCCACTTCTCTTCAATAGTATCTGGTACTTTTCCAGAACTTGAACCACAGCCTACCCTTTGGTCTTGAATTATCTGGTTCAACAATGTATATTTATCAAATAGGTCATCAATATTTATGTAATCTTTTATAATTTCATTAACAGCTTGTGCACGCTCTTCTAAATCAGACCAGGCAATTTCAGTTCGTAAATTTATCCACTGAAACTTACTAACTGTATCAAAAATGGTTCTCCATAACTCTAAATATAAATTCTGGATACTAGAATTATAAAAATTGTCTACCCTTGAGAAGAATTTTTGTTCCTGAACATCATTATTTTATTTTAGAGTGTATAGCAATTCTTTGGGGCATTTTAAGCATTCTCTTATGAATGCTTAAAATTCCCCGGACATTTTTGCAACCCAGGACAGCACTAAAAAACAAGGACTGTCCCGATTAATCCCGGACGTATGGTAAGCCTATCTATCATTTAGTTTGGAGTATTTCGGTTTTGGATGTTAATAGGAAAAGAAGATTAAATTTAAACTCTGGGAGTAAAGAGAATTTTATGTTATTGAATAAATTGTTACTTTTTCCGCATGTAAACTATCCTGATGATCGGCTACATTATGACAGATGTGTATTATTAATTGCCTATTTGCGCCTGCTAATATTTAGCAGTTAAATATTACTTGACGTACAAATATTATTTCATCGATATTACAAGCGACTGAGTCCATGAAATATATAAAAAGAAGAGGCTGACAAACTTTTGCTTCCAACTTACGTAGAAATTCACATCTTTACAGGTAAACTGAATTACACTTTTAAAGTAATCAGTTATATAACATGCTGTTAACTAAAATTCGAAAAAAATTAATAAAAAGTCGAATAAGTTTCCGGGCTTCGCCTTTAAAACGTTATATACTAACCGCTTTGTGTACAAAGTGACTCTAAACTGCACATAAATCTCTCAAAAGGATTCTATAGCCAAAATTAAGTAAAAAACAATCATATAAACATAGATCATAAAATGGTTCATCAGCGAGTTTCGGCCCGCGAAACATTTATTCCTGCTTTCTGCTCCTTCTATGAAATTAAACTGTAAATTAAACTTCTGTAAAATTCTTGGAATACAAATCGAGGGCTAAATTTAATGCTTCCTTGTGGTTTTTGACCTAAGAAATTGAATATAAGTGGTCAGACCTCTATTTCACTTAGGTTTTAAGGAAAACGGGGTAAAACATGAAAACGATTTGTCAAAAAATACACTTTTTTAGGTTTAGAATAAAATAACTTTGTTAATTTACCAATAAACGAATAAAAATTTCTAGTGAACGTTGTAGAGAATTTAATTATGAAAAGATTGATGTAAATGAACGTGTGTTAAAATTAAACACGCATTTGAAAAATGCTAGTCGCTATTGATAAGAACCCTCAGTGGCTGATCACTAAAGCGAACAAGGCTATCAAATTGGTGAAGATCTAGCTGGAGGACAAGGGACTGACTTTCACGGAAGAGATTGTTGGTCTCTGTGGAAAGGTGGAGGCTCCCGCCAATCCAGGTTACTTTAGGCAATATTTTGGTGGAGCCGGCCCGACACGTGAAATGTTTGGGTATCTGGATGGATTATGAAAGTAAGTTCACCAGACATGTAGATGAAGGTGTCACCGAGGCAGATAGGATAACCAGTGCTCTGACGAGGCTAATGGCCAACGTTAGGGGCCCTACATCTTCGAAGATAAAACTGCCGGCCAAGATGGTATTGTCCATAGTTTTATATGCGGCATCGATCTGGCAACGGGCGAGAGTTTGAAAGATGCAAATTAGCATTCAATAGAGTGACAAGGAAGATGGCCCTCCGGATCATATCTGTCTACATACAGGTAGTGTCCACTTTCGTTACAGCGGGGTTGCCACCCGTAGAGTACACAGTCGAAAAACGGTGGACAGAAGTAATGAGGTTTTTTAACATGATGCTCACGTCGATTTATTGACCAAGTGGCAGGAAAGATGGGAAAGGTCAAGCCTAGGCAGGAAGACCTTCCGTATCATACCTAACATCGAAGGTGAATCTTTCAGGAGTTTGGTGAGACAAATCTTTGGCTAACCCCGCTACTGACGGGCCATAGTGCGTTCAACAGTTACCTAGACCAAAGGAAGAGTACGAACGCACCGAAGTGTGTCTACTGTGACGACGAAGAAACGGTAGGGCACACTTTCTTCGAATGCGGCAGGTGGGTGGAAAAAAGGCAGCTTTCTATGCGGCTGTGGGACGGCTAAGTCAAGCCAATCTAATGGATATGATGTTGTCCAGTGAAGCTGCCCGGAATTCGTTTAACACTTTGTCGGAAAACATCCTAAAGAAAAAGAAAATGGAGGAAAGGATATGAGAATCAACGTCGATTCTCAGGACAATTGTGAGGGGACAGCCTGGGTCAGGAGGCAGTCATGGTTCCCTCTGGGGTCCTCGCTACTGCTGAGGCGTCCGGAACTCCCCAACCTACCCAATACAGACCCGCAGGTAGAACAGAAGCCCGAGAGGTATGCCACAAGGCAGGTATCCGGGTCGCTGTAAAAGGGGAAGGTGTTTTTATTGGGTGGGGAAACCCCACACTCCCAGTAGCGCGGGCTGCTGGGCGTCTGGTTGCAGATTTTCTCTCCTCCCCAACCGAAAAAAAAGAGAGCTGCCTAACTCATAATATTTCAAAAGTTGTAAGATTAATAGCATAAATATATATATATTTTATATAAAAAAAGCATAAAACTTTTTTTTCTTGTTTTTGTACGCGTTCGTTTTTGAATGATGTACGTATTGTTGTCAAATACACCTTTGAAAATTAATTAAAAAACAATATTACGAATTTTAATTTGTTGTAACAAAAATTAAAAGTTTATTAAAATTCAGAACACGCTAGAGAAAAATACTTTTAGCTCTTTTTTAATTTTTGTTTGTTTTTAATGATTGCTAAATGTTGCTGGATGTCAGAAATTTATATTATACCTTCATTTTTTATTATTATTACCTTCATTTTCTTTATTATTACCTTCATTATAAGCCTAACTTATTATGTTTTAAATAATAATGAATAAAGAATCAAACAAACGTTTGCTCTTTACGCTTAAATTCTCTTCTGTTTTAAGTTAAAATAAAAGATGTGATGGTTTTTCTACAAACTGGCGGAACCATATGATTAAAACCATTTACAAGTTAATATTTTATATTTACGAAATTAATGAAATATTTCTAATTACATATTAACAAGAAAATATTTTTTTTTAAATAAATTGGAAACAAAATATCAAACTTAATAATTTTTCCTAGTATTTTATTAAAGCGGAAGTCTTTCTAACCGTTCTTAATTAATTAATTATTGAAATTAACTCCTTTGCCCGAAACTATCTCTCATTAAAGCGTACCTATATCCGGTATCAGAATCCTAATCTAGTAATTGTGATAGATCTAACGCTAGTATTAATTAAACATAAGTAAACCGCCCCTACATATCACATACACACGAGCACGCGCGCACCGAACCGTAACCCACAGACAACGTTCAATACAACGTTTTCTTTGTATCCTACGTACTTTTTATAAGATACATACGTTTATAAAGGTAAATATACCAAACAGAACAATGGAGATAAAAGTGTTTTTAGGAACAAAAAGAATGTCTTTTGTTACAAAATCATCTTAGGTTTCATCAATATAATATTAATTAAATTTTTGCTTAATTTATAGTAAAACTATCTTTTTTAAGGAGAAAATAAAAAGATTTATTCTCATATGTCAATAAAATGCATAGTGAAATTGTTTTTTAAATTAATTCTTGTATTTAAGCATTAGAAATTAAAGTTTACAAATATAATTATTTATTTTAAATGACTAGTCCAGGAAAAGTGGTGGGAAATGTGTAATTAGTATGTTTGATTTAATTCCTGTAACTCTAAAACGGCTCAGCTGATTTTGTAGTAGTTCTACAGTAGTACAGTAGTAGGAGTTTTGTAGTAGATTTACTTATCTACTTTTGTAGATCCAACGTTTACAAAAGAACTTGATCGAGTAAAAGCAAACGACTGATAGTAGTAGATACATTTTCTTTAAATTGAAAAACCAAAGTTGTTTTTAAAGAGAATATTAAATATAATTAATTAATAAGGCTTTTATGATAATAAATTCATAGAAATAAGAAGAAAAAATTAATCTTTTAGAATTTTTTATTATACAATAGACAGTAGTAATATTTATGAAGTCAGTAAGTAAAGCAGTCGTTCTCTGAACTACAGAATTTTACAGGTCAGGAATAATATGGATTTCACGTCCTCTTCTTCCGTAAGAAAAATAATTTATTCATAAATGTGTTACATAATTTAAAAAGCTTACAGCAAAGCTGTAATAATTTCCTGGCGCGGTTATTTATTCTTATATAGTGGAAAAATTTATACATAAAAATATATTATCTAAGATTTCTTTTTTTGGAGCGAGGGGTTTTATTGTAAAATTATCATTATATTGTTTAGATTTAATTTACTAAGCATTTGGCACCGTTGGTATTAATACAATTTATAAATTAATGTTCCACTTGCCAACAATTTTAAAAGTATATATCCGAGTACTTTCGGAACCGTTACTCCATCATCAGGGATTTCCCAAAATATGCTAATTCAAATTCAAATGTATAATAATATTTAATTTAAAATTGTTACGTTCATAATAGTCGGTCGTCAAGAAATAAAATTAAGTATTATACGTCAATAAGACCGTAACGTCATGTTCGTAAGATGTTTGCGACTATTTATTACTATTTTAGATAATAGTTGCAAACTCATTTTACGAACATGACGTTACGGTTTTATTGACATTCAATTCAATTTTATTTCTTGATGATCGACTATTACGAAGGTAATAATTTTAATTTAAATACAGTTATACATTTGATTTTAAATTAACATTTTTTTGGGAAATCCGTGATGATGGAGTAACGGCTTTGAAAGCACTAGTTTATATACTTTTAAAATTATTGGTAGTAGAACTTTGATTTATACAATTTTATATGTTTACATAAACCAAAAAAAAAATACAAAATTCAAAAAAATCGGTGGTTTTTATAAGTTCCTTTGTGCTTTCCACCACCAAAAACACCTACCAAGAAATTTTTTTATATTTTTCTCCGTTTACTATTAAATGAAAGAAACTAAAAAAATCAATAAAAAAGTTTACAACCAATAAAAAAAAACCCTAAGATTTCTTTTTTAGGAATAGGGATCAATTATGATGAAATTTTATTGAAAGTTTATTATTTCAACTAAACGATTATTAATAAACTAAATAGTTTTGAAAGATTAAAAAAATCAATATTCATAGACTTTAAACGGCTGCCTACCTCAATATTGTCCCAAACTATTTTTTTGAGTTTATTGCACTAGTACTACGCCTATAAAGACATTAAAAATAATACAATTAAAAAATATGCAATAAATAAAAAGATCGCTTTTTTGGGGGGGGGGGGAATTTTTTTTTAAATGGTAAGATATCCTCACATACATGTAGTGAGCAAATGTGTGATTATGTCTGCAAAATTTGAGAAAATTAATCCCAAAGAAAGTATCTACTCCACCTCCTGGGATATTGATCACAAAACTTTACCAACAAATTGTCCCATAAAAATGTACAAAAATTTCATAAGTATAAAAATTTCCGTACAAAATTTCGTCAAATTCGGTTTATCCAGTCAAAAATTATTAAGCTGCAAACAAGCCAACACACGTACATCGAGCATTACCCCATTTTTTTTTTTGTGGTTCCTAAGTCATGAAACGTAAAAAAATGCAAAAAACACTCGTAGCCCAATCTTTGACTGGTTACCATACTCTCCTTCTTGCAACACAGTTGTAGAGCTATGATGCCAGGAAAGTAATAAAAAGTTATTCATAGGGGTTCTTTATTATATTTATAAACAATGGTATAATTTAATTTGCATCACTGGTGGTTAAAAATAACTTTATATTCAAGTAGATATTTTTTTATTCCTTACATACTTTTATATATTTCTCATATGAAAATGTAAATGTGAATATACATATGAATAGACATATATATATATATATATATATATATATATATAACTAAATAAGTTAGAAAATATGATGATTTAATAAATAAATAAATAAATTAAATATAATAAATTAAATTTTAAAAAAATTTAATTTTAATTTTTTTTTATATTAAATTAATTTTTTTTTTTTTTTAGTTAATAAAATATTTATATATATTTTTAATATATAAATATATTTATATTTAATTTAATAAATATGATTTATTTTTTAATATGATGATTTGTGTCATTTGTGGTTTGTCTTGATAAAGTCCTACATCTTGAACGAAACGTCGAGGTTTTCCGCTTTTGGTTTTGTTATTTTGTTTGTTTGGTTGTTGACCTAATGAATTGCATTAGAAAATTTTCTATTAATTCGGATAATTTTCTAACTAATTAAGTTTTTCTTTATATTTGTCTAACCAAAGAATAGAGTTTAGTTATTATTTTATATATATATATATATATATATATATATGTGTGTGTGTGTGTGCGCGCATGTGTGTACGCGCAAAACACACACACACAAACATTCACACATTTAATAATTGTTACACTTAGAAAATTATTTATTTCAATTATTATCTGTAGTTAATGAATATAATCGGGTTTGGCTAAAAGGAATGAAAAAATTCAGTTAGTTATTCCGAGTTTGCCTTTAACCATGTTCACTGAAAATGAATGAATATACTCAGGTTTGACAGTTAAACATAAACGTTCGTAAATTGAATAATTTACAATACGTTTTAATACCAACAATCACTTACCCATTCATATTAAGAATATCTAATTTCACTACTTATGACATACATTAAATTAAAAGCAAAGATTTACCTGAAAAAAGCGGTATAACTGTTTTGCTGAAGAAAATTACAGATGATAAAATGAATATCCGATGGCAAAGAGAAATATGAATTATTTCATTGGTTAAAACGTACAAACAAAACATTTCAAAACAGTTTTATACCCCTAATATATAATAATTTACAGAATTTATGTAATATATTTATAAAAAGTCCGACGGCCTTTTTTCATTCCATTATACGTTGTGTGAAATTACAGAATTTTGGTTTTATCGTTAAATTAATACTAATTTTTGAGGTGATAATTAAAACATCGAAATAAATAACACTGATTTAATTTTACATTATTTTTTGATACTTAAGCTATTATAGTTAATTCTGTTATATAATACATCATTCAATAAGCACATAACAGAAAAATAAACAAACACTTTCAGAGGTAAATTTGTTCCTTTATCCTTAACACTAATACAACCGTAGTTTTATTTTTAATAGTGAAATTTAATGAAAAAAATAGAAGAAAAAATTATTATAGTAAATAAATAAATAAAAAAGGAAGATAATGACATGTCATATGGTAAATAAAAACATATGTTACCTTTAAATGCAAAAAAATAAATAAAAAAACAAAGAGTACAAAAACAAAGAAAACATGAAAGTAGCTGCATAAATTAGATATAAAAAGGGACCGTACTGAAAATAACAAACAAAATTGAAGATGCAAATCACGATATGAAATCGAAAATGAAAAATAAAATTTATTAAATAAATAAGTTATAAAAATAATCTCAGAGATTGTACAGCTATAATAAATCACAAACTTATTAAATAAACAAAAAATTTACTGCTATTACAAAATGTAAATTTAATGCAGATAAGAATAAGAAATATTTAATACACTAAAAAAAATGATAAAAAGTTTAGTCAAATGGCTACGATTAGTTATCTGGGTGGTAGTCGATATTTTTGATGAATGGAAAGCTTCTGGCAAAGAAAATAGCTTTTTATGATAAATTGTTCTCATATTCCGAGTCAACTATCAGATGAGACAAACAGCTAAAGAAGTAAAGTTATTGTCGACTTATTGAAGTTTGATCGATAGAATTTGCATCTATTATTCAGCATATTTTCTTTTATAAACTCATACTCATACTTCTATTTTTTTACCGACTTTTTTTTTTTAAAAAAGAATGGGAAAACTTAGAAAATAAGTTAATATAAAAATCTGAATAACATGTGGTAGTGAGATCATAATCCACAGAAAGATTCTATTATTATAATTTTAACGTACATCTTAAAACAAGCATTTCATTTTTACTCTCAAATAATAAAAATAGTTTACTAAAGTATTTTTTTATAGAAAAAATGGTAAATTTTTATCAAATATTTAAAATTCTTTAATAATTCTGTACACTATATTTTATCATGATAACGCCCAAATGTTAGTCAATGTCCTTGTGGGGAAGAAAATAGTCTACAGTAATATCCCGTAACATTTGGTAAGGATTACCTTAACAGTACCAATAGTGCCTCTACTGTACCAAGGCATTGAACATATGACTGAATACAAGATAGATCAAACCAATGTTGAAGCTGATAAACATGTATTAATAATTTTTCCCTTTGTGTGTGTTTTATTTTTTTTTAATATAAAAAGATTAAAATTTTTGTTTTCTTTCACTTGGTTCTCCTCAAAACAAATGACATAATATTGGTAATATTGTTATCTTTCCTGGTTGTTGAAGTTTATAAGTAAGAAATTAAAGCTGAAATTAAAGTGAATCCACGGATTTTGTTCCTCTTCAGGATTTTGAAATCTCCTGATACAAAAATTAATGAAATTTTGATTACGGAATTCTAGACTTATAAATCTGTAAATGCTAGTTAGGAAAATTAATTTGTTTCTGCTGTTATAGTAGATAAAATAAAGAAATCGCTATTGTCGGTCAATAAATAATGTTCCAGATTGTTAATTTTTTCAACATTAAGATTTCCCCAGACAGAAAAAAACACCGCCGTCATAACGTGACCAAGGTGTCTGAAAAGACCGAAAAAAACGAAGTAGATCGGATAATGACAAACATCGGAGATTCCCACTCATCAAAGCGGAGTTCTTTATCATAAGTTGTGTTCTCAAAATTGTTGTAAATAACACGAACTGGTCTGTCGCATTAGAAAAGGGAAGAGTCCAAACAATTCTTAACCGGGTGTATAGGACTGTCCCCCTTCCGATATGCTGTGACTACAGGACTATGTTGACGATTCCACCGAGGAAGTTGCCGAACTTGCAACCCTGGACCTCCTCATTCAAAAGAGGGAAGCAATGGAACAGAGGGTACGTAAGTCGGGTGAGTAACCCACCTTACAAACAAGCGACATCGCTTGTTCGCCGGTGGAGAAAAAAAGGAAGAGAAAGTGATCAGTTGACCAAGGGTAGATGGACTTATAGACTAATCCCAGATCTCCAGAGATGGCTGGATCGGAAGCACGGGAAACTAAGGTACGAGTTGACCCAGTTTCTGACCGGTCGCAGCTGCTTTTAAACTTGCTTGGACTCGCGTATGCTTATTTGTGAACTGGTATACTGAACCGGCTGCAAAGTGTGATTACTGTGGTAGGGAGGACATCGCAGAGTACATAGTATTCAAATGCGTCCGGTTCCTAGCGCACACAGCAGCATGCTGAAAGAATTCGGCAAGCTATCCTCCGAAAACATCATGGATACCACGCTGCAGAATGAACATTCGAAGTCGAAAATTTGGGTTAAAATTATGCATACAAAGATAACAAAAAGAGTATTAAGGGTGAATTCCTCCTGATTTTCTCTTTGAGCTGAGTTCGTATTTGAAGTAGGTTCAGATCCAAGGAAAAAGAACGGACAAAACAAATTGTTAAAAATTTGATAATTTTAGTAAAATATTTGCAGGTATATAAATAAATCAGCAATAACAAAATTTTATTAGTTAATTTTGATTTTTAGCGATCACCTTTACTGTTTTATATATATATTAATAGTTGCGTTCCGTCTTTCATCCACAGATCTCAGATTCGAATCCAGGGCCGGCATGGCGTGCTTTTACACCATAGAAATTTCCATAACAAATTTATTCTAACAGTTTTTCATCAGGAAGGGCAATCGCCCGTAAATGACTGCCAAAATTCACACATCAAATCCTAGACAAAACGTTACTCAAATAATGAAAAGATAAAAATCTATCTATACCGAATTGATTCAGTTTAAAGAAAAAATAGAATGTTGAAGTAGAAGGTAAATAAGATTAATAATTCAAACAAGATTAAATCTAATAAAACTTATTTATTCTTGCAAATTTTAAATTTTATATGATAAAACCTAACGTTGATAACTGTTTGAAAAACGTTTGATTAAGTCAATCTTAACTAAAGAATCTTAATTAAAGTTTAAATAAAAGGAAATATTCAAACACCTTATAAGTTTGTAGTTTCATGTTTTTTACCTACATTTTATCATAAACTACAAGACGGAATATCCTAGAATAGCATTTAATCTTAGAGAAATTAGAATATTACATTTTAAAGAAATAGAATATACGTTTAAAGCAAGATAGAATATTAAGTTTTTAAAGCAATAGCCTATAAAAAATTTTAAAATTATTTTTAGCAAAAAATACGTAAGAAAATTAATACAAAAGTTAATAAAAACGTAATAAAAAGAAAATTTTTTTTTTTGTTTGAGTTTTACGGGTATCAAGTGCTATGGTCATTAGCCCATTTTCAATATTATTCCTGGGGCTAGTTTTCAATGATAGCCTCATATAAATATTAAGAAAGTTCTGACGCATTTCTTTCTTGCCACTGCGATGTTAGTTATGTATTTTATATATGTTTTAAACAAAAGAGGATCATCTTCATTTATCTCAATGACTGCTAAAATTAATCCCCGAAGATCATTGCCGGGGATTTTATATTTTATTTATAGGATATTAATAAAAAAAATATACTTAAATTACTAAAATTATTTAATTTGATGAACCGTCATAAAAAGATCTATTTTAAAATATAAAATAAAAAAAGAAGAAATTTACGATTTAATAATGTGCGTAATTCTACGAAATTTTAAAATGAATTTTAATTTATATCAACATAATAATTTTATTTCTTTCTGATTTCATTTTAGTGAATTTATATTAACTGAAATACATAAAATCATTTAAAATTATATGGAAAAGGTATAGATATAAAAAGTTACATTAATTAGTAATTAGAAAAAAAAACAATAACACTATTAATTTTACAATAAAGAAAAATTATGAATCAAATAAAGGTATAAATACGGTATATATATGTATCTAGAAATTATCAGAATAATACGCTCCAATAACCACACTTAAATTAATTATTAAACCAATTGTACTAAACTGTCAAACGCAATCCGACAGACAAAACAATATTTTGAATTTCCGACAAATTGATATTACTGTTATTATTACAACTATCAATAATATGAATACATAATAGATATTTTATGAACAAATTACTTTTTATATTGTTCATTGTTGTCGCGAAATCATAGTAAAACTTTAATTTTGTATATAATAAAAAATTTAATTAATATATTTTTTGTCCACGACGATGAAATGAACTACATTAAAATGCCCTATTAAAGTAAATCCTGTAATAAAATCCCTAGTAAGTAGAAATAATATATAAACTCAATTTATAAAGAACAACTTTATTCGGCGACCGACGTAATTCAAGGTCCAGCTTTATCTCGACTAAGCCGAGCATATTTTACCTTATTATATGGTTAACGAACATAAGTGCAGCCAGGGGCTTGAACAGCGGGAATCCATTTAATACCTATATTCCATGAGTTCTAATCCACTGGACAATGTAATACTATAAATGTATTACAAGACTAACAGTAATACACTGGACGGAATAATGGAATAGTGTTTGTACTTTATAGGCTTGATTATATCGCTTAATCTACAAATGTAGACATCAAACACTTCGGTGTTAAACAAAAATGTTATTGAAATACTATTTCAATCATTGATTTTTAAACTTTTTCGCCCACTGATCCCATTCAAGATCAAAAATTCTCTAGCGCCCCCAAAATTTTTAACTTACTAACTGTTAAAATAATAATTGCTGTTAAAAATAATAATTAAAAGCAGAAATAATAATTGGTGCTTTTAAGATGCGCTCTTAAAAACAGCAATTGCAATTACTGCTTTTAAACGTGGCGTATCCTATTTCTGAATTATAATACATTTTAAATGAGAGCAATTAAAACGCATATTTAATCATATTTGAAAGTTTTTTATTGAAATTGCTTTCAAAAAAATTACAATTTTATCTATATAGTTATTTATAAATAAATATGATAGCATATTCAATATAACAATACAATAGTTAAAACAAAGCTTTCAATTGAAAAATTCCGTTTACATTAATGTGAAGGATGAATCTGATGTGCTTTAACGAGTTTGTTAACACAGGCTCGAATTTACTTAAAAACAGCCGTAAGTCGCCGCGTGTGCCTCTTGGTTGTAAAGTTAAAGTAGTTTGAATACATTCGTTTTTTATCATAAAATATAGGTGTCCGTTTAATGCATTGTTCTAGTGCAATACGTTTTTAATTTTAGTTCGAAATATCAAGAAAACATAATTTTTGCCTTTTTTTACTTCCTTGTACGGAGTATTGTGATCGCGAAAAATGTCGGTTTCCAGATTTAAAATGAAATATCAATTTTCACCATCCCTGAATCCATTTTGACTAGTTTGGCGTGACATATGTACGTGTATATGTATGGTATGTATGAATGTACGTATGTATCTCGCATAATTCAAAAACGGTTAGCCGTAGGATGTTGAAATTTTGGATTTAGGACTTGTAACATCTAGTTGTGTCCCTCCCATTTTGATTGCAATGGACTGAACCAAAACTGTCCAAAAAAGCTCAAAATCCAAACAAATTTAGATTTTGGACTTTTTCTTATTAGCAGTAATAAGCCCTCATTGAGAGCGTACAAGGAAGTCATGCGGTGCCCACATCAGATATTTAATTAGCCTTACTAGACCGTCTGAACGCCCCCAGTTGTCCGAGAGCCTCCACCGCCCACAAAGGGGCGTTATCGTCCACTTTGAGGATGAACGATTTAAACGATTCATTTTATTGTTGGGTTCGATGTTTTCGTTAGGCAACTGGTATATATATCAACCGTCTCTCCTTCTACTTACGGACTACATAATGCAATCTTAATAGTTTAAGAGATTTACCTTAAAGTAGATTTAAAAGTGTGTTAAAAATTTGGTATTACTTGCACCGACTGCAATTATATCATAATTTTAATATGGACATAAGACCTTATACATATAAAAAAAATCAAACGTGTTCCCATTACAAAATAAAATCTTATATTTTGTAATCTATTATTGTTTTTCTTGCACCTTTTTTATTTTATTTTAATGCACTTTTACTGCCATAATTTTGAATAATTATTTACTTTTTCTGTATGTATTTATAGTTTATATATAAAAAAATAAAAAAAGTTACACATTTGGAAATATCGTTTAGGATAATGCCAGTCGGTTTCATTTTCATTATCGTTTGCCTTTCTTATTATCTTCACTACCAAAAAAATTTTAATTAATTTATTATTTATTTATTTTTATTTAGGAAAACCGGTTTAACATACTTAGAATACAATTAGAAGACGGCAATTTATACGGATTTTAATCTACTTCGTGCGTATATTTTCCTACTTATTCATCCATTAATTATTATTGTGAATTATTTAGAATAAAAAGCGGAATTTAAAATTGTTATTTTAAATTTAAATCAGATCAGTTAATCAGGTATTTATCGCCATAATTGTCATTCTTTCCTTTTGTAGGAAAATTCACTTTGTAAATTTTCTTTACAGTCTTTTTTATTTGAAAATAATTTTTTTTTTAACTATTTTTTTGAATATATCATTTTACTAGCTAAAATTAAACATTAACAATATCTAATAGAAATAAATCCATAGATGTAGGTAAAATGGAAGATTAGCTGTTTGAAACATTTCACCTAAGTAAAACTAGATTATTATTGTCTGTTTTGTTTAAACGAAATCGTTTTCATTTTTACCGACTTTTCGGAGAAAAATATGGTATAACTTTCGGCCGCATGGTTTGATTGGGGGTTGAAATTGAATTTTATTAAAATTTAATTGGTCTTAAAAAACAGATTTTTTTTTGACCGCTGTATGTACTTTCCTGTTATAGCTATAGCAGAATATATTGCTATAGCCGAGAAAGTAATAAAAAGATGCGTAATTATAATGATAGTTGCCAAATAATAAATGTTGAATTGTATCTAAGCAAGCTGATAGTGAAACTGGATTAGTCGTCTTACAGCAAAGCATTTGGTAGCGTAAATCGTTACAAAGGGGGCTCAGTACCCCAAAATAGTAGCCGCTACTAAGTTTTGATGTCGTTATATTGTATTTAGTTACGTTAAAGTTTGTCGTAGCCGGCCTCCGTGGCGCGAGTGTTAGCGTCTCAGCCTTTCATCCGGAGGTCCCGGGTTCGAATCCCGGTAAGACATGGCATTTTCACACATGTTAAAAATCATTCATTTCATCCTCTAAAGCACTCCTTAACGGTGGTCCCGGAGGTAAAAAGAAAAGTTTATCGTACGATCGAAGCTTAAGATATATCGTATCCTTATTTTACTTAAACTGTAAGAGAAGATAATAGCTATAATAGATAATTGTGAAAAAATAAAGTTAATTTTGTTTTTCTTTTTTTTTAAATAATAACGATAATGTCAAAATTTCATGTTAAGCCAATTTATTTTTAACAATCTCTCTTTTTCTGTTTAGCCTCCAGAACCACCGTTGATATGTAATTAATTAATATAATAAATATATAATTATAAATTAATAATTATGTAATTAATTAATTCACCGTTGATATGTATGAATGTGAATGAAGTGTAGTCTTGTACAGTCAAAGGTTGACTGTTTCTGAAAAGTGTGGTTAATTAAAATCCAACCGCCAAAGAACAACGGTATTGCAAGATCTAGTATTCAGATCCGTATAAAAGTAACTGTAAAATAAAGGATTTGAATCTTAGAACTCTCAACTTAAAATCAGCAGATTTGTGAAGACGAGTTAACCACTAGACCAGCACGATGGACAAAATATTTTTAACAATAGAATGATAATTTAATTGACAACAAAAGGTTATTCACATCCATTAGTGTTATTAACATAAGATATGATTGAATGATAGGTGGAAGTATATAAGCAAAACGTGTCATTTCATACTGTAACAAAATGATGATTTCAGGCATTGACATTGATGTTATTACTCTTGATAAGACGCTTTTTCATTTTATACCGAATGTAAATATATGCATTAATGAAGGCTGTATACTAAAGAAGTTATTCATAAAAAATAAAAATAGATGAAATACTCTACGTAGTAAACAACACCTACATAAATTAAATGTAGTTAAAACGAATTTCAACAATGAAATACTAAAATAAATGCATGAAAATTCGGGTAATGTTTCCAATAGAAAATAAATCAAGAATAGATATGTTAGCTACCTAATTAATCAATTAAATACTTTTATAAAATATTTTTTACAGTTCTAATTTATAAAATAAAACAATAAATTTATTTCGAAACAAATGTGTGAAAGGAGACTGAAAAATCGTTAAATAAATTTTTTACTTAAAGTCTAAAATTAGGTCCCCATTTTAATTGCTTTGCGATCATCATTAGAAGATATTGACAATATACAGTTAATAAAGCATGGAAAATCTTGAATATATTTTCAACAATTAAACATAGATAAATGAAATTTAGCAAATGCTCCTACCTCAAATGACCTATTTTTCACTATGAAAAACCAAACTCCTTAACCACTATGAAGAGGAAACTCAAGAATTTTAAAAGGAAAAGGTAGGGTTGAGACAAATCATTTTAAAAGCCATTGAAACACAAAAATCTCAAAGTAAAATCCTCGGATTACAACAAGCCTAACCAAAATGGTGACCATTTAATACTACTTCACACTTAGTTTCACATAAAAATAGATCGTTTCGAAGTACGAGTAAGGCCATCGAATCATTTCATCTTTATATGTTTAACTGTTGAAAAGTTTTTTAAAGGCTCCCATATTTTAACACCTATACGTAAGCATTAAACTTTCAACTGAAATTGTCTAAAACAACAGTTTTATTTGTATGCATATTTCTTTACCTTTATTTTATTAAGGATGATAGAAATACTCTTATACAACGTTTAGTAAGTATTATTTGTTTGATAACTAAAATTTATTATTTCTTCTCTTTTTTTTTAAATCGTTGTAAGACCTCGCATAAGCTTGAAAATGTGACTTCTTTTCTTGATGTTGCTTGTTCTTCCTTTATTTCTAACATTTTTTCATTCTAAGTGCACGTACTTTTTTCTTTTTAGTGATTTTAAATTCAAATTTGATGTTTTCTCTTCAACCTAAGGATTCTTTATTCCTTTCACCATAATACTCCTATTTTCTACATTTTCAATTTTGAAAAAATTTTTCTTTTCTATGTCTTCCTTAACTTCTTTAAACTAGTTTGTTGTCGATTATTTCTTTATTAATGTTTATAAATTTTATATATATATTTTTTTTGTTTAACTTTCGGAACCACCGGTAGGTATTGTTTCAGAGGATGAGATGAGTGATTTGTAGCGTGTGTGAAAATGCCATGCCTGACCGGGATTCGAACCCGGGACCTACGGATGAAATTGTTATTTAGTTTGTAAGTATATTATTTCCTCAGTTATCTTTTATTGATTATTATTGTTTACCAACATGGAAGTGACCAAATAGTTTTATATTTTATTTCGTAAACCGATTTTTAAGCATTTTCTTATTTTCCAGTTTATTTAAAAAACCGTTCATCAAGGTATTTTCTTTTTATCAATAAATGTTAGTAGTCATATAATTTAAAAAGTTTATTTTAAAAATAATTTGACAATAAGGTACATCAGATAATATTTACAGGATACCAATCCCGTGATTAAGCAAAATCATCAGACATAAACAACTGAAGAATAAAATTACTACAAGTCTGAGCAAAGAAGATTTTCGGGTGGCGCAAACTCAAGCTTATTCTACCGTTCAAACTAAATATTAGTTTTTAAAATTACCTTTAAATCTCTTAAAAATGCACTAATCCTATATGATAAACGCCGTTGTTAATCTTTAATACATACTAGGTTCAACGTGAATCGGACGGCTAAAAAATATTTGTAAACCAAAATAAACTCAAGCAAGCGATTTTATTAAATAAATCGAATATTTCTTTTTAACTGTGGTTCTAATGAACCAACCATAAAAAGTTTTCTATTTCCATTCATAGTGTACAAATGGTGGGAAACAAAATAACTATGAATTTTCCTTTACAAAGGCTTTCTTTCACAATATTCTGATAAAATATTCAGACTATGAATTAACTGTGCTTCGAAAAACTTTTCAACTATAAATAATTTCTATAAACGTGCTTTGAATGAAATGTAGTAGAAAATGTATTCTTTTTTTAAAGGGATAAATCAAATCTGATGATTTGGACATAAAAGAGAGATAGTAACTATCAGTATTAAAAAATTAGTAATAATTATGTGTCGAAATATCGGGGAATATTTTTTATGTTTATTTATTTTGTGGGGAATTTAAAAGAAACTCGACGATTTTCGCGAAAAACTGTAACAGCACAATTGAATATTTACTGATAAATCTCAATTAAAACAAATAAAAGTAAATTAAAAATAAAAGTCTAATATCAACGGCATTCTATCTGAGAAGACCCTTATCAAGGTCCAAGATGACCCAGAACATTTTTCTTACTCTAAATTACAAGAAAAACCAACTCAAACTGTTCTTAAACTATAAATTGAAGTCACGTAATAAAAATCTAGGAAAATATGATGTAGGTTGAGGATATCATGTATCTATGTTGCATCACTCAATTAGTATCAATTGCTTAATGCCGACGTTTAGAATTGCCACATTTACGTCCAGACACACACACACACACACACACACACACACACACAGTCTTATATATATATATATATATATATATATATATATATATATTACGTACACCAGACATATTTTTCGAAATGTGATCTTTTCATTTCCGGCCGTATTTATTAAATAATTGGGAAAGTAACAACTCCATTAATTTAAGCACAAATAAAAACGGATATTTATTTATTATTTTATATTCGAAAACTTTCGAATATTAACTTTATTTTAAACTTTTATTTAAAATAAATTTACTAAATTTTAATTGATGCTGTTTCATTATTATTCGCAATAAATAAAACGAGAAGTTTTTTTAACAAAACCGAATTTCCGATACATTTCAAAATAATTTTTTAACAGTACTTTAAAATTTTACTACAGAAATAAGATGAATACTATTATTTTCTTTAAGAATTCTGGGAATAGAATAGCGCTTTAATAAAATACTATTATTTTTCATTAAAAATAAAATATCTTAGTTTAAATCCGCGGTAGAAGCCTGATTTTTCTCATATTTGCAAAGATATACATCAATATGCGAGTTATGTATATTGAATTTATTTTATAGGCGTATTTATGTTTGAAACAATATAAAAATAAATAAATTAAAAAAAAGAAAAAGTTTCAATTTATTCTAACGATTAGTGTACGTAATTCCGTTTTAATTTACCACATTAATAAATTCTATTGGCAATTATTTTTAATAAACAAAAAGAAAAAAATGAATAAATTCCTTTTAAAATGAAATTGGTTCAGTATGAAAAAGTGGCCTACACCTAAATAAATTTCATTCTTTTATTGAAATGAGTAATGGATGTGAAGCCCGACTCAATCAAAGCGTAATTAAGCTTACTATTCGCTTAGGAAAAAGAGATAAAAAATGCCCAACTTTATCATCGTAGAAGGATTGGACAAAAAAAAACTCTAATTCAGTATTTCATGCCATATCCTCTCAAAAATAATTAACTATAAAAATTTTTATTAAAATTTTAATTTGAAAAAGTACTGTATATATAGCCGATATAATAAATCTATTTCGAGGTAATTAGATTAATTAATTATTTCAATATAATTATCCCTAAACGTAGCATAAAAATTATTAATTTATCTTGTTTATAGGTGGGATATCAGCTCTCACCCATCTGGTATCCTTCTAGTTACATTTTGTATTCCGCAAAATTTTAGGCAACAGAATGGAAACAAACAGACTTTAGTACTCGTAAATAATATTCACCTATACATTTTACAGGAAATATCTAGACTTCTGTAAAAATATCTTTGATCAGCAATTATTATTATTGAATCAGAAGCATATAAAAATTACTATTAAAATAAGCAATACTGTTAAATAAACAAATTGAAATTACTTTAAACTAAATCTTAGTTAAATTTAAAAAACTGACATCAAAAATTTCACTGGAAGGTTTAAATCAAACAAATATTAAAACAAATATATAAATATATACACACATCACAATTCACAGACAACTTAAACAATGTGCGTAAAAATCAACGATGTCAAGGGCGCTCTTTTTCCCCTCGAGCAGTTCCTTCTTTGTGCACTTAGCTGGACAAATATGACAATAAACAATAAGCAAATGAGCTGTTGCACGCAACAGAGTCTGCAGTGAAACCTCACTTCTGTAAGTTTGTCTTGTATCTTTTGACACCTGAGCGAAACTTATTCAGAGATCTCAAAATTGTGATTTGCTATGATAAAAACACCGTAAATATTTATTTAAATCCTAATTTTCAGCGAAAATGGTTGTAACAGGTATGGCAATGGAATCCAACGGTTTTAAATGAACTTCAGGAGCCAACCGTAAAGAGCGATAAGGTAAATATGTTACTCGACGGAATCCAGTTATTCAGCATTACGATTAACAAGATAGAACTAACTGGTCAGTGAGAGAAAGTGTATTCGTAGTGAGTACATTTATTGAATTCAAATCAGTAACCAATGTATGAAGAAAAATTTAGAGTGAATTTAATAAGAGTAAGCACAGAAGAATTATTTTACGAAATGCTACTTTGATTTGGGTTAAAAATTTAAACAACAGGAGTAATATTTGTGATACATTTGTTAATATATTAGCAGTTCGTAGTTTAGAGAATTCAACTCGAGAGAACTAATTAGAACAGCAGTTATTTAAAGTCCAACTAGTTTCAAAAGGCATTTAAAAAGCATGTTTTTTTAAACATATCAGGTAAACATATCAGGTATATATGCTGCACTGTGAATTCAAATTCCACCCGTATAAAATTCAATTTGTTCATAAACTTGTTGATACCGAAAAAGAAGCGCGATTAGAATTCCATAATCGGTTTAATGTAATTTTAATATTTAAATTCATTTAACTTTTAAATTGTAATTCGAATCAGGATTCACATTTGGAACATAAACTGAAAAAATGAACGATTCCAATGGGTTTTAAATAGATTAAACATGCGAGAGGATACAGAACTTATCTTAGTGGTACTATAAAACAAAATTTTCATTACTGAAATAATGTATATCGATCGAAATTTATTCCAAGTCCACAAAAAACCTCTACTACCAAAGTTAGAGTACGGTATTATGTATCTTCATTTGGAATCATTGCTCAACAATTTTTAAGATGTTCATAAAATATCCGTTACGTCCAAGCGATACCGATATATGTTTACCGTTATAGAGATACATGTTGAGATTTAAGTTAAATATGGTTCCAACATCCTGCGGATGCACAGTGGGTACTGCTCGAGTGAGAATGAAAATCCTAGAATTTCTGCGAAGTTAGGAAGTGATAAACTGATCTCCTAGTCCACTGATCTAATTGTTGTAGCCTACTTCTTTTGGGGATATCTGAAATTTAAAGTGTTTATAAATAAGTAGCGTATCACTGCGGATTTGAAAAAAAAAACATAACTGAAGAAATTGGACAAGTTGATAACGAACTGTTAAGAAAGGTTTTGGATAATTTTTTGATACGTCTAATCGGATGTATTCAATGTCAGGGAGATCATTTAAAAAATTTAATTTTAAAAAGCAAATAATTTAATAGATTGCAAATTATCTATTATATTTTATATAAAAATTACTTTTTAACTCTATTATATGTAACTGTCTCACGAAATCGCTGTGTAAATCGTTACATAAACTTTCCCACCTAGCAAATGGTAGTACTATGAAAAATCTATCTTAGAAATTATTTGGGAAAGAAAACTTATTGATACCATTAAATTAGGTATTGAAAAATATTCCAGACGCGTTTTATTATGGGTTTAGATATTATATCAATAACGGTTGAGATTGCGATTGGTGAATTACGCGCTCTGATTAGTCGGTTAAAAAAATGCGTCATTGTGATTGGTTAGAATTTAGTTAGTTTTATAAGACCAAAACAATTCATCAGTACTAATGATCAAATTATTAATTATTTCGATTTGTGAAATGTTTTTTAGTACCTCTACCAGAAAATATTGAAGTTTTATTTTATCTGTTTTTCCTGTTTAGACTTAATGACTTTATAATAATGAAGTAATACTGTTTTAAAAAAAAAATTTTTTTTAATATTATTTTTTGTAAAAAAAGGAAATGATACCGTTTTTTATCAAAGGAGTATAGATTACATTTAAATAATTTTTTTTTTAAATAATGTTAAGTATTATCAATATTATAATATTTTACAATCATTATAAATTGTTTTTACCAGTTTTAAGATACGTTTGTAAAAAGAGTACAATACAGTAACAAAGGTTTTTATTAACTAGAAAATGTTATATTTACCGATTTAACAAATCAATATAAAATACGTTTTATCTCTTCGTTTTTTTTATATCTTACAAGAGAAATATTTTTCACTTAAAAGTATGCACTTAAGAAGTACTATCCTTCAATAGTAATATTGAAATAATTCTATTCAATTCTTCAAATATCGAGTTACTGCAGTCAGAGCAAATTAAGTATCTATAAGTTATTAGTGCCAGCCTCCGTGGCGCGAATGGTAGCGTCTCGGCCTGAGGTCCCGGGTTCAAATCCCGGTCAAGCATGGCATTTTCACACACGCTACAAATCATTCATCTCATCCTCTGGAGCAATACTTAACTGTGGTCCCGGAGGTTAAATAAAAAAAAAAAATTATTGAATTAAAATTTTTAATTTCCTGACTTCATTGCTTTAGAGCTATGCTGCGAGAATTAAAATATGATAATCAGTCAAGAAAGTAGAATATAGTTTTTTTTTCATTTCTTAACGTTTCATGACCTAGGAACTCCAAAAAACAAAACAGTGGGGGAAGGGGAAATCTTTGTATGTGCTAGTGTGTTTGAAACTTTTGACTGGATAAACCGATTTTGATGAAATTTTCTAGACTCGTGTACATGGGAGAATTTTTTGCTAAAATTTTGGAATCAGTATCTCCAGGACGGGGTTTTTGGAAATCTTCAAAAGAGATATTAGGTAACGTTTTTTGGTTGTACGTTTTTCAGGGGAATTTTTTTTTGGTTTCTTCCATTTAACGTAGAAAAATCAAAAACTTTTGGAAGGTGATTTTGGTGGTGAGGAAGTAAAAATTAAAAAGTACTCTTTTTTTTAATTTTTACAATTTTTTTTTTAGTTTATTTAAACATATAATGATAATAATTTTACAATAAAAAATTATCATAAATTACCCCCACCCATAAAAATTTATCTTAGATAACTTTTGTCATGTATTTTCCACTACTTACAAATAAATAACCATCGACAGAAAAATATTGCTAGTTTAATGCCAATTTTCTTTTATATTTGGCGCTGATTTCAAAAAATGGGTCCGAAACAAAAACTTTCAAAATTTTATTTTATTTAAACTTTGATTTAGTAAACGCTGGAAATTCAACAAAAATTTACGCCAGTGTAAAAAAAAGCCACTAATAACAAATTCGAACATCAAGCTAGCATCTTGATAAAAAAAAGGAAGCAATAAAGAGAAATTACGTTAAATTACTGCGACTACTTAAGTGTAACCTCACGCTACCTGGGATGTAGACACATATACAGTTTTATATTTAAAGTGTTTCAACTAAACTTTCTTGGAATAACAGGAAAAACCACTTCGAATATCAGACTAACTTTCAAGATACACATTAGGCATTAACAACACAATATTGTAGTAATTATGGCGACAGTAGAGGTGAAATGTCTTATTAAATAGTTTAAGGGAGATTTACGTTTAAAACCTTCTCCAGCTATTTTAACTGGACGAATCTTAATTTGGAACTAACAATGAATCTTCCCCTATAAAATATTCATCGAAATCGTTATGTCAGGTCGTGTCAAATTTGAATAAATACAAAAAAATGTAGGACAGGATTAAGAATTTCCTTACATGTCTTTGAAGTCGTTAAACAAAATTTTCAACCCTACTTGATGGATAGATTAAGAGTTTTAAACCCTACAAACACTCTAGGAAAATTAACTGATGTTGCAAGCTTCTTTTAAACTTTTATTTCTATTTATTCTTCTACTATAAAAGTTATTCTTTATTGGAAACTCAGTCAAGCCTTGGCCGAATAGCGACTGGATTGATGTGTATTGATGTAATTGTTTTAAAATAACGGTCAAGGTACATTCTTTCATGATTGGAATGGTGGAACATCTGCAACTGAATGAACTCTGCAGTCTTTTAATTACCTCGGCATACCGATCAAGTGTCTACATAAATCTCAATGAGAGCGGTCTGTTTCAATATTTTTATTAAATAGTATTCCTTGTAGAATGCATTATAATTTGTGTCAAAACTTTGCAGATTGAATGATTTCCTATTACCTGCAATGACTGTTATTACTGATTTATCTAGTTATACAATTTTGACTATTTCAAATGGAAGTATTTTGAAATATTAAGTTGTATAATTGCAACTTGAGATATAAAACAATAAAAACATAGGAATTTAAAAACCAAAAAGGTAATTATACTTCTGATTTGATTTTAATACAGATATTTTCTTTACAATAATGTTGATTTGCCCTTTTTTTTGCGGGTAAAATTTTTTCTCAATCTATTTTTAAGTTTACAATCTAAATTTATAGTTTTCTGTTTTGTATATTCCACTTTTTGTCTTCCCTTATAATCTATATCAGGTTGTTTTAATGTATGAACTTGTAACAATTAATCTATTAGATATTGAAGTAGATTTCATATGAATAATCTTATTAAATCATTCCTTAATTTTAAAGCTTATTAATTCACTTAATTTTTTTTATTCTCCTGTAAAACTACATTTTAAACATGTACATATTTTCCTTCCTATTTTTTCCTTAGCCCATACTTAACTACCGTAAATGCACTTCGTAGAAGTATTGAAAAAAAAATTTCTATTGTTTAAATATATATATATATCTGATAGTAACTGGTAAATATAATTAAAATCTATAAAAAAATTAATTATTAAGACTTACCAAATTAAAAATTCTCAAGCGGAGAATAGGAAGAAAAAACTAAATTGATTAACCAGTCACTTACCTGAAATAAAACAAATAAAATAATAATTAGACAAAAATAACCCATTTATGTAATTAGTATAGGGCGTGGATTTAAGATTAGCTACAACCTAGAATAATTTAAATAGGCTGTATTTAAATGATTTTAATTTAATTATTTAAACATCATAACTGGCATTACAATCTAAGTTCCTTTGTAAAACAATTAAAGTGGAATAAGAGGTTTCCAAATTAGATATATTTGTTTGTTAACATCTTTGTACTTGCGTAAAAGAGAATCTGCGGAAATTATTGAATGAAGTTAACAACTTAAAATGTTCTTCAAATAACAAACTCTTTCTCTCTTTCTATCTACACATGGATGCATTATTAAAACATCTAAGACTCGTATAAACACCTCCATAAGTTAGATTAGGTTCAGTGAAACAAATTATTGTGTAATTGAATTTCTTCGATATAAAAAAACCACAAAACTCTTACCACTGTTAATCTGAAATACCTGGATAAAAGGAAAGTTAAGCCAAACTAAATAAAAAAATTACCAAATAACTTATAACGTTTAAAATTAATAAAAAAAGTTTCAACAGATATCAGAAAAATAAGAATAATAAATTAAGGTATTTAACGAGTAATAAAGCAAAAAACAGTAAATTACATAAACATGAAATTATATATAATAAGCATATATATAAAATAAAATTATATAATAAGCAATAATGCTCACAGATAGTAAAAGAAATACAAAGAAAATAGAATATGAAATTCGTTAATGAACCGGATGTAAAGTAAAATCTAAACTTTAGTATGGTATTAAACAAAAAAAGTAATTTTACTACTCCGGTTCAACCAAAACTTAAA
Source organism: Lycorma delicatula (assembly GCF_047948215.1). Lineage (NCBI taxonomy): Eukaryota > Metazoa > Arthropoda > Insecta > Hemiptera > Fulgoridae > Lycorma > Lycorma delicatula. The sequence continues at coordinate 93,382,916 of NC_134459.1, read as the reverse complement.
ATACTGCAAATGTCTAATCGCTCCTTTAACTTAACTCATGAATCCAAAAAAATCAGATGTGGACACCGCATGACTTCCTTGTATACCTATTATAGTACATACACACATTTTTTTAAAATGAAAAGTACGTAAAATTTTATTTCATTAATAACTTCTAATATTATTTAATATTTTTAGGTAGATTTCATAAGAAAGCTACCTATTGTAATATGTACCATGATTTAACTCCCGGAAAATTTCGACATATCTTCGTGTTTCACATCCCCCAGACCTCAAAACCGCCGTCAGTTAAAAATTTTATATATATACATTTCTTTTGGACACGATAACTGCCGTAATTTTGCGTCAATCACTTTCAAACTGATACATAAAATATATGGACTCAAAATCTCGGTCGAGTTCATTAATGGGCAAAATCAGATCACAGGAGTGAAAATGGAGCTTTTTCGCAAAACAAAATATCGCTATAACTTTCTTATTAAATTAAATATCAAATTCGTTTAAAATTCTTACTATTATTTGGATAAGGGCCTAAAACATATCTAAGTAAAGGTTTTTGATATCACCAACCATTGGCCCAGCGGGTGGAAAAAATGGGGTTTCAAAGACAAAAAAATCATACCTCCCTTAGTAGGCACAGTATCGAATCGGTTTAAAATGGTCGTTAGTCCTCTAAACATTATCTAACACTTTTGTTTGAAGTAATTTTTGATATGACCACCCTTACGGCAAGGGATGACCAAACGTTTGCTGGAGTTGTAAGAAAATGTGGCTTGTTGTATGCTAAACATTTTTTCACATGCAACCATTGATGTATTGAGTAAATTTGAAGTTTTTCTTAACTTTAAGGTGGAAATCTTTTTTATCCTCTACTTAGCACCGGTGAAATCTACCTCCGTCTTCCGGCGTGCCGAAAGAGATTTTTTTTATTATTATTGAATTATTATTTATCGTAAAAGATTTTTTTACAATCAGAGGTTAGTAGTTATTAATAAATAAAATATTTAAATTTAAATAAAAAAAGTTAAAAAAAAGGAGATGTAGTCCAATGTGCCTTCCCCTTGAAGATCCAAATATTTCATTAATTAAAATTTTATTTGGATATAACTCTGAAACCAGTGAAAATAAGTACCACTTACGATATGTCGTTGAAAAGCTCTCAATGAGAGCTTATTAGTACAGTTAAGAAAAAGTACAAAATCCGAACTTTTTGAATTTTGGGCTTTTTTGAAGACCTTTGATCCAGTCGATTGCAATCAAAGGGGGAGGTGGACAACTCGATAGTCCTAAATCCATAATTTCAACATCCAACGGCCAATCATTTTTAATTATACAAAACACATATGCACATACGTACCTACAGACGTCACACCAAAACTAGTCAAAATGGATTCAGAGTTGGTCAAAATTGATATTTCCGTTAAAATCTGTTAACTAAAATTTTTCGCGATCACAATACCACTTCTACTTCGTAAAAGCAAGTAAAACGGAATAAGAGACAGCAAAATGTTACAAGAGATACAGACTTAATACAACAAACTGGACCATTAACAGGTGGATGAAAAAATCCATACGTTAAAATTGATATATTCTAAAAGAAAACGCGTAGTATCAAGCATTTTACAAGACGATTATTTCACATTGATTATCAGATTCAATATTATGATTTAGTTTTTTTTAAATTACTATCAACAACATTCAACGACTTCAAGAAATTGATAGTTAACTTAAAAGATAATATCTTATAATAAAATATCAATTAGGTTGTTCAAGTGATAAAATCGTTTACAGCTGTTTAACAGCCGATTATCTACGTCAAGAGTTCTGACATTCAAATCCCTAGTAAAAGTAAGTTACAATTAAAGGATTTCAATATAAGACAATGGATACCGACTTTTTTTGGTAGTTAGGGTTCAGTTAATCACACATCTCAGGAATGGTCATCCTGTAAAAGAATACACCTCATATGTAACATCTTTATCTCATTGATCCATGGGATTGCTTATTGCTTATAAGTTGATATGGATTGCTTATTTCAACGTGAATATAAGGAATAGAAAATAAATAATTATAATAAAATGAGTTCCGTTGTCATATATTTTATTTAAACGATAATAATATATAGTAGGATTATGATACCGGTATACATAATAATGTTTAATAAAATACTGTAAACGCATTATGTAAGGTTATAAATGTTCGATAAGAGAATATACCGTACTACATAAGAGATAAAGACACCAGTCGTAAGTATAATAAATACGGGATAGGTTAGTAACTAACCTGACTGTTCGGTTGCATTTAACTATACAGCAGGAGGGAATAACGAACAGTGGAGTAGAGGATGAAAGTTCAGGTTACAGTTATTGGTTTAACTTGGAACGTGACTTAATTACAATCAGAAGACGTGTTTCTTTAAAACCAGTTAACGTTTGTAGCCGTTTCCTCTTTACCCCTTCCCAAACAAGATAACCCGTATACGGTATTACATGAAGAATCATTAATAGTTTCATATACTGTTAATAAATTCAGGTATACAACAGTGTAAATTATAAAATAAATAAAAAAAACCGTTATTATTGTTAACGGATAAAAATTGATTCTTAAGAACAAACAAAATAATGAATGTAAATGTTTAGATGAAAGATATACTTATTAAATACACAGTGTTTACTATAGCAGTAAACTTAACCTTGAAATTTTAGTACAATAATAAGTAATCTTTTAATAATAGTAAGAGTATTGTATCTTGGAATGAATTACTTCATCAATAGAAATCCCTACGTTATAATTATTTCATACTCTTTATCATTTGGCAGTCTATTCTTTTCTAGATAAGCTCCTTTCAAAATCAAACGTTTTTTATTACATTATTAACTCGCTAAGACATAATACAGTTTACAGTTAAAAAATTAAATGCAAACGCGATTTTAAATTTAAGAAGATAAAAAAAATTAATAATAATATTTTAAGAACTCTTTCGGCACGCCGGAAGGGGGAGGTAGATTTCACTGGTGCTAAGTACGGGATAAAAAAGATTTCCACCTTAAAGTTAAGAAAAACTTCAAATATACTCAATACGACAATGGTTACATGTGGAAAAAAATTCATGTGTTTAACATAGGACAAGCCCCCATCTTCTTGCAATTCCAGCAATATTTTGGTGATCCCTTACCGTAAGGGTTGGCCATATCAAAAATGACTTCAAACAAAGGTTTTAGGTAAAGTTTAGAGTACTAACGACCACTTTAAACCGATTCGATACTGTGCCTATTAAGGGGGGTATGATATTTTGTCTTTGAAACCCCATTTTTTCCACCCCCTGAGCCAATGGTTGCCGCTATCAAAAACCTTTACTTAGGTATGTTTTAGGCCCTTACCCAGAGAATAGTAGGAACTTTAAACAAATTTGATATTTTACTTAATAAGAAAGTTATAGCGATATTTTGTTTTTCGAAAAAACCCCTCATTTCCACCCGTATGGTCCGATTTTGCCCATTAATGAACTCGACCGAGAATTTGGGTCTTTATATTTTATGTATCAATTTGAAAGTGATTGGGGCAAAATTACGGCAGTTATCGTGTCCCAAAGAAATGTATATATATAAATATATATGGACGGTGGATTTGGGGTCTGGCGAATGTGAAACGCGCAGATATGTCGAAATTTTCCGGAATTCGAATCATGGTACCCATTAAAATAGGTAGCTTTCTTATGAAATCTACCTACAAATGATAAATTTATTACAAAGATAATAATTTATTACCAAAGATAAATTTATTACAAATTATAAAATGCCAGAGAAAATATAAATAAATAAATAAGGAAATTTCGTATAAACACACACTCGCGCGCGCACAAACCTATATTTATATAAGAACATGTCCTGATTGACTGAGTGATCAACGTTCAGCAAACTCTACTTTTAGATAAATTGATGAAAATTTGTATATCTGTTCTTCTTACGGTTTAAGTGCACACTGAGAAATTATCTTTTAAAATTCCGAATTTAAAGGATTAAAATGGAGTAATAATTCAATTTAATACATTTTTCTTTTAATTTCTCAGTAACAAATGAAGATATCAACTTGATTTTTGGTACGTCTAATCTTCATGTGAATATCTAAAAACCAAAAACCAATTTACAGACTTTTGAAAATACAACTTTGAAAGGGGTAAAGAAAAGTAAAACAAATTTGAACGACGCTTGAAAATTTTTTCCATTTCCGACTCTACTAAAAGAAATATTCACTAGATTGGGACTTGCAAATACTCTTCAGATAAATGTCGAAAAACAATTTTCGGTATTCTTCAATTTCAAATTTTTAAGGATTGCGACGGTGTACGGCGCGGCGCTTCAACCAAAATCCATTATTAATGTATGTAGACGCGACTTGCTGCATCTGCCTTCAGTTAATTGACTTAAAAACATAAAATAAAAGTAATTAAAAAATTAAAAACGAAGTACAGTCACCAGCTGGTGCTGTTTATCGGGTGACGCCAAGAACCGGAAAAATACAATTTTACCCGTACGAAGTAAGGTAATTAATTATAACTAATATTTTTTAGATGGGGGTTGACTGTTGAAACCCAGATTCTTAAATGACTCAAATTTAAGGTCTTTCTTTTTCCTGTTTAGCCTTCGGTAACTACCGTTTAGATAATACTTCAGAGGATGGATGAGGATATGTATGAGTGTAAGAGAAGTGTAGTCTTCTACATTCTCAGTTCGACCATTCCTGGGATGTGCGGTTACTTAAAACCCAACCACCAAAGAACACCGGTATCCACGATCTAGTATTCAAATCGATGTAAAAATAACTAGCTTTACTAGGACTTGAACGCTGGAACTCTCGACTTCCAAATCAGCTGATTTGGGAAGACGCGTTCACCACTAGACCAAACCGGTAGGTTCAAAGTTAAGGTCTGTACTGACCAAACTGTTGCAGTGAAGAAAATACACAGAATTGAACAGGCTTTACTTTTTATTTATAAATATCATGCTCATTAGCATGAGTTTAATGAAGTTTATTTATTAAATTAACATAAAATATAAAACTGAAGATCATTATCTCCATATAGAAATTTCACTAATTTAATTCATATATACTTCTGCATTCTTCTATTTTATTATGTGGATAACATTTAAAAGTAATTTTAGCAGATTTAGGTAAATTGAATCATTATTAGTTTTTAGGTAGAATTCATAAGAAAGCTACCTATTATAATGGGTACCATCATTCGATTTCCGCAAAATTTCGACATATCTTCGTGTTTTTCATTCCCCAGACCCCAAAACCACCGTCAGTTCAAAAGCTTATATATTATATATATTTTTTTTTTTTCACTTTCTTGTGGAGACAATAACTGCCGTAATTTTATGCCGAATATTCGAAGATAATAAAAAGTCATACCTCCCTTAATAGGCACAGTATCGGATCGGTTTAAAATGGTCGTTAATCCTCTAAACATTACCTAAAACTTTTGTTTGAAACAATTTTTCATATGACCAAGCAACCCTTACGGCAAGGATGACCAAAATATTGCTAGAATTGTAAGAAGATGGAGCTTGTCGTATGCTAAATATGTGAAACTTTTTTTACTACAACCATTGTCGTGTTGAGTAAATCTGAAGTTTTTCTTAACTTTAAGGTGGAACTTTTTTTATCCCCTATTTAACACCGGTGAAAACTAACTCCGCCTTCCAGCGTGCCGATAGGATTTTTTTTTAATAAAAATACGATTAAAATTGTACTTTTATAAAAACAAATGTTTTGTTGTTATAATTTAAAAATGAATGAATAATGTTTAAGAAAAAATATTTTTACAAAATTGAAGAATGGTGAATTTTTATTTTTTTGTTATAAGGTAAAACCTTATAAATTAGGGTTGATTTTATGGTTAAGGTTTTACTTATTTATTCATTTATAAGTTAAGGTTAACTTTGTTATAAGTTAAGGTTTACGATGAATCAACAACCTTGTAAATGGTATCTATACATCTTGATAAGCCTTTTGATAATACTGAATGAAATAAAATATTTAATAGTTTGCAAGGAACATCCGGTTTTGATGTAGAGAAAAATATTTTATTTACTGTCTGAAAAAGAAATAAGTAATTGTGAGGAAAGTGGAAGACGAAAAAAGTCAAGCTCTAATTCAAAAGAAACGAGGTTGTCAAAGGATATAACCTGTCCCTGTTGCTTTTTCAACTTGGATTTAATGGTTACAATACATGAATTGAATAACAGATTTGAAAGCAGAATAAAAACCCAGTGAAAGAAAATAGATGCTCTAAGATTTGCAGATGATATCGTCTTTTTGGTGGAAGATAAGAAAGAGTTAGAAGAAATACTGAATGATGAGATTTATTTCAGGGAAAAGACTTAGATCTGAAAATAAATAAAAAAGGAACAAAAAATGAAACGTGAGAATAAGAGGTTAGTATAATAAGGAATTAAATATTAAGTTAATAGAATATAAAATAAGCAAGAAGTAGAAGAAATTTGTTAACTGATGTAATAAAGTTATAAACGATGAACGAAATAAAAAGAACATCAGAGACAGATTGCTATAAGAAAGAAAAGCTTTTATGTAAAAAAAACCCTGCTAACGTCAAACATAAATCTAAATATTACTACGAAATTCTTACAGATTTTTTTAATTAACCTTTTTACTGAAGCGAAACAAAAAAAAACGATTGAATTTTGAATAGAATGAATAGGTAGGTATAAATGATACCTAGTAAGTATAAGTATACCGAAATGTATATGTATAATGATACATTTAGTTTACCATATTTAATTTGACACTTAATAGAGGAATGTGCAGAGGAAATTTAAGACCATAATATTTGCAACAGACAACTAAAATGTTGAAAGCAACAAATATACAGATGTTAAAAGATTAGCAAAAAAACAAAAGAATTGATAAAACATCACACCAGGTAAATTAATTACTTCCAAACAAAAAATTTCTTCACTTTTAATTCAGTTATGAGAGTATTAAGTACATATGTTAGGTAAAACCCCGAATACCGGTAAATCTTAAGTTTTACCTGTAAATGCTAAAATTTACCAAGTCACTTGGTAAAAGTCCGAAAAAAATCTTGAAAACACATTTATTTCGGACTTTTACCAAATAGTTTTGGTCATTATTGACATTTACCATAGACTGTTGGTAAAAGTTGACAATTCTGTAATGAAATCACTCAAAAGTATGAATTTAAAAATGCTCTTCCCAGTTTCGGAATTTCAGTGCACTGCAGGTGAAAAATTAACAGGTTTTTCTTCAAAAGATTACAAAAAAATTTATTTTGCTATATAATACTAAGAGATTTCAAAAACTTTACAAGTAATTAATTCATGTACACTAATATTCAGGAATGAATAATTTTCAGCAAACTTCTACAATGGTAAATAGCAATATGTTCGTTGTTATAATTAAATGAATGCTTTCGAGACTACAAATTACAAAAAAACTCTATTACTAAAAATAATCCCCATCTCAAGTACTACATAATAACTCGTATGCAAGAAACATTTACTCTTAATATTATTACTTTTTGAATGAAAAATTTAGTTAAACTTAGAGTTCCAATTGTACGAAATTTAGAAATTCATACGTTATTATTTATTGCAGCAAGGTTGACTATTATGGCATTTAGAATTACAAAGTAATTTTGCAGATTTGTACAAACATCTGTTCATCGTACTCTTTTTCACGCAGTTGCATTTTCTGAATCCCTGCCAACCAACTAAAGACAGTTTTTTAATAACTTCTCGTATGTTCACTGTCTTAGTTACAACTTCCTCAAAACTCAAAAAATTTTCTTTGCACAACGTAATCTGGTTTCTCGTATATATCGCTTGTAGTTTACTCACCTTTGTACTAAGTACAAATTGGGTTAAAAAACAATCCGGGTGTTAGACCCAGACTGTGTATTTAAGAGTTAACTATTAACTGATTATTCACACGTTTGAAAATTATTAATTTTAATGCAATTTTTGAAATGAAATCCCGAAATTGAGAAGAGCATTTTTAAATTCATGTTCGTTCCTATTTAGAAGTGATTTTGTTATCTACTTTCACCAACAGAATATGGTAATTGTCATACTATGACCAAAACGATTTGGTTTACCGTAACACATATACTGATTTGAACAAAAATATTATACAGGACCTCGGGTTTAAAAATATTAAATCACTACCTCGGGTTTTCAGAAACTGCATCATAATTCAATTTGATTAATCTGAAACACCTATATCTCATTCAAATACAGTCCATATAAATAGTTATTATTATTTATTAGTTTTCTTCCCAAGTTTGTCAAAAACCTCTGCAGATACGGTTTTATTAGATTCCTATTTAATTCGATTTTTCAGATCAAAAACCATAAGAAATCACTATTTTTGCTCCTTAATTAACATCCTGAAAATTTCAGTACGACCTCTGTTCACCGGGGTAGCTATCATCCGGGCGAAAGTTTTACTGGCCGTCGTAAAAAAAAAAAAACATATGAAGAATTTTAGGAAATATGTTTATAATGAATTATTTAAATTATTTTTACGAATAAAATAGTTTATGAATGTCCCGGGAGAACTTCGTTATACACTCTGTGTATGTGTATATATATTAAACACCTGGAACAAACTCATAGATTAAAAAGTATAGAACAGAATAAAAACAAAAATCAAATAAATAATATAAAAATGTATGAAAATTTAATGTTAATGTACACCATAAATATTACACTATTGCATTTAGCTAAATGAAAAAGTAAATATAAATTCGACCCATAAAATAAGAAATACAAAAGCAAAAACATAAATTTCTTTGACAAGGGTAAAATTACATACATGTAAATTCTAAGTAACATAGTACTGTAAATAAACAGCTACGACATACGATGTACGTTTGTTACCTAGCTATACAATATAATATTATAACAAAATTACAAAATAATTTCAATTACATACTAGTATAAACAGCTATTAAATTAATATATAATGTGATTACTATAGGGTGGGTTATGATGCTTTGTATAGAAAACAATCTACATATTTAATATTCCTAGAGACATCATTCTGGTGCAGCAATAATAGTAATTCATATTTTTATTCCTTATATGTGTAATATGACTCACGTTTCTTCTTATTTCAGAAAACCATACTTTAACTTAATTATATGTTCTTAGAATCCTTTCACATTTTTTTCCATACATAAACACTCTTCCTAACAAACAATATGAAAAACAGAAAACAACATCATGCGCGCGCGCGCGCACACACACACACACACACACACACATATCTATAGATGAATATAAAGGCTAACATAGGCTACACCATTCAAATGTTCTTGTCTAAAATGATGCTTATATCTACATAATATGTAGTACCGTCTGTCTGTCTACTAGCTGTTTCATGGTTTAAAATAATTACTTTACCCGAAGCGTCAGTCAAAATTTATGACAGCTAACAATACAAAACACAATACGATAACCGATGGTTGTATTCAATCATATGAAATGATTATATTAAACCATTTATCCTTACGTATATTAATATTCTACTCTGAAATATACATCAATCTAATCTACATTTGAATAGTTTTTGTTGTGGATACTAAATGAAAATATAAATCCATTTAACTAAGAAAAATCTGAATGGAATACCTATGTTTCGAAATTTTTTGTTGGGTTATTATTTTTTATTTTTAAATGGAAGACCCATCACGAAATTAAAAAAAAAAACATTTTTATTTAGATATATCTAATTTTTTCTTTAATTCTTGAAAAATAATTTTTTCCCAAGATTAGAATTGAATCAAAGGTTATTTATTAAATTCTATTCTTTATTTTCATCTTAAAATATAATTAGTTTAAAAATTAAATAACCCTACTATTTAACTAAATTTTAATGTGAATAAAAATATTTTAATAAAGAATTAAACCAATATTTAAAAAGTAGAACTGAAAAGAGTAGAACTGACCAAGGAGATCAGCAATGAATGATACGTTTTGCTAACGTTTTGATACGTTGTAATTTTTGTTAATGATACAGCTATCCTTTACTCAGGTGATCTGCACAGAAAGCTTTACTCTACAACTTTTCTTGAGGAAACCTTTTTTTAAATGTGCACGGTAAAATGAGCCGAAATTTATATTTCCTTATTATTTTTACTCTCCTTATAAGAACTGATTTGTCATCCAACTTCTGATTCTTTAATATATCACATATAATACCATTAAAGCTTATTTATCTTTAATCGTGTTACTTGTGATTTCTATACAAAAACAAAGCAAATATTCAAATAATGATACAATTTTTCTTTCAACTAAAGTTGTTTTAAAGCGTATCGTTTTCAATAATTAGTAAAAAAACAACGATAACATCGTCAGCCAAGAGTTGAAAAACCTTTCACGAATTTTCTTTTCTTCTGTTTGTCCCCAAAATCGTGTATTTTAATTGGTTCCGATTAAGGTACCACAAGTAAATTGTATAACAAAAAAACATGAAGAGGGATCCTATAGAGGGATCAGCGAAATCTTCAATAAAACGTACATATACTATATATATATAAACTACATATATATAAAAAGTCTACATAAATGAATACACTTGCATTAATTGGGATGATAAAGATTTAAGAAATCACAATATTCTAGAAGTTTATTTTTTAGTTTAATAACAATTATAATTACAATCGGCTCTCCTGTGGAGCCATAAGTAAGTTTCCTAACAAAAGGACGTGATAAAGGGGTCCTTAAGGAATCCCCAAAGTAAGAAATACACAATAAATAGTAGTAAGTAAACTTAAAGTTCAATATGAAATTTCAATCTCAGTCATATAGCACAAAACATTAATTTCAGCCCTACATAGTCCACAAAAACAAACATTAATAACAAAGAATAAAAATAAAAATATAAAACCAAGAATAAAAACAAAGAGTAGTACCAAAGAATTTAAATACGACCACTAAACTTGACGGTGTTAGACTCCAAACTGTTACGTAGACCCTAATTAGAGTACATAGACACGTCTCAACCGTCCGACGTCCCTGCTGTTATTGAGTAGATTAATTACAAAGTGGTTTACATGTTTCTCAAGCATCTGCAGGTATTTGATACTGCGCTGCCGTGCAATCTCACGAATCGACGGGAGCTCCAGATAATCGTAAATCTTATCATTCCGCGTGAACCATGGGGCTTTGAATTGCGAGGGTGATTACCCTCGCTACTTTATTCTGGAATCGTTGTATAATTTCCATATTACTAGTACTAGCCGTTCCCCAAAATTCTACACCGTACAGTCAGATTGGGTGCAGGATAGTCTTATAAATTAAGATAGTGTTGGATAACGTAAGGTCCGAGTTCCTCCGTAGCAGCCAGTGAACTTCTCTGGGTGGATGAAGTTTCCTGTTCATCTTTACGTGACACTTCCAGGTCAACGTCGATCCAGGTGAAGTCCCAGAGTGAAAAACTGAACCAAAAAAGAACCCACAACATTATTAAACAATAGATATAAAGAAACAAAATAGAATCATAAGTTCACGGAAGAAAATGGAAGGGAGCTAGGCTCTTCACTAAGGCATATGACAAAAATGGTTATCATATATATGATACCGAACCAGCTCGTTAAACACATATACCAAAAATTGGAAACTTCCACAAAAATTTGAAACCAAAAGATCTTCTTTAAAATTTTACGGAATTAATTTTTTTTTTTTTAATTTAACCTAAACGAATAAGGGCTCGAAATTATCATTTTACATAAAAAAATAAGAAAATCTTGATAACAGTTTTACTTTCGATGTTACCTTGTGTCAACTGCGCAGAATCGCCCAGTTTTATGGATTATGCATTGATAAGGTTGATTTCGCTAATAAGGTTTAGCTTATTTACTGTAAAGTTTGATAAATAATAACATAAAACATACTGTTGAATGCTCCAGGTCGCATGGACGGAAAATAGGACGAACTATAAACGAGCTAGGTATACAGAAGTGGTTATCCACAATATGCTTCCAGGGCATTCTCAATATGAACCAGGGAATTTTCCGTTTTTTCGGCCATATAATCGTAGGCCCGGCAAAAATCTTGAGAATTTAGTCGTACAAGAAAAAATCGAGAGGAGCAGGTCTAACGGAAGACCGCCGAAAAGATGGCAGGACTAGATTGAAATGGGGACTTGAGAAACGTTAGGTACATTGATTCGAATGGCCGAGGACTGTGAGCTATGGCAGGAAATTGTCAGTGGATATAAATCTGGTCAAACGTGAGAGGAGGGATCACTGATAATGAAATTTAAATTATTATTAAGATGAATACAGCTAATTATTTATTTTGAAATAAGTTCCGAGGCTGTTGAACGATATGCGAACAAATATAAAAACGAAAAATCTAGATAAAGGTCAATTTTTTTTACACATTTTCATGATTATTAATATAAATTACCAGTTGCCATCGAGCTTTTAAATTCCTATTTTCCTAACAAATCAACCTCCATAACGCGATCTTTATTTTAAACATCAATGAAATTGGTGTTGTCTAAATATTGAAATTAAAAAAAAAATCATCCATCAGATGAAAAATCAGCAAAAAATAACAAAACCGCCGCCTTGGATGTTGGTAAAAGTCATTTAATCTATTAGTTTTGGTATTTTTGAGGTTTATTTTTGAGGAAGAAGGCGTTGAAACTGGACTATCCAAAAGGCTTGACGGAAATATTTAATGATCAGTACAATAAAACGAAGAAATATACAGATGTCGCTCAAGGTTCGCGTAGAAATATGGTGGGAAATTTAGTAGTGAATGAACATCCCAATCCCGTAGGGGAAGACACCCGCCTAGTGACGTTCCGGTCACCACATCACCAACCCCGTTCCTAGCCCTGCTGGGCTTTAACGGGAAAAGTAGTGAATGAACATCTCGATTCCCCCCCGAGGGGAGAAGATCCCGCCTCGTGATCAAACTGATCACATACCACAGCGTTCAGTTCAGGCCCCGCTGAGATGCTACCGATGCAGATGTCCCTCGGGGCATCAAATTAACCCCGAGATAGTAGTTTTAGGTTTATGCCTTCAGAAGAAGACAACGGACACCTGTAGCTACCACGTCGCCCTCAGGAACTAAGCTAGAAGGAACTAACCACGGACTGAAGCTCCGCGCCTAGTTTTAACAATTAAATGAGCCAATTTCATTGAATGTCTCGGATTAGTGAATGAACATCAAAGTTCCAAATTGTTATGATGGGAATTAAAATGAAAAATTGAGACGTTACTATTCCACAATATAGATTAGTTCCATGGTAAGACGATTTTAAACAGAATTTTAATACATTGTAGAATGTTGAATTTAATGATGTAATAACTTTTTCTTACTGTTTTTTCGACAGTGAAATAACACATTAAACCCAATAAACAAGTTACATCACGTAAAATCCACAAAGAAAGCAAACGGAAGTGAAATTTTATAACTTACTACTTTCCTCGCACTGAAAAATCAACAGAAAAAAATTATTTAAAAATCCCTAAAATTTTATGTCGTTATATTTTATATCGTTAATTTTTTCTTAAAAATAAAAAAAAAAACCATTGTAAATTGTAACAAAAAGCTGACAACAGTTGCAATACTTTCTTGGCAAAGGTAATTTATTTTTATTTAGCAGAAAAATAATGATACATGAAAATAAATCAAAAAATATTTTTAAAAAATTTAAAAAATCTGTATTTTAAAACTTTGATCGGCTCCCCCAACACTAATAAAGCGTCCAAAGTATTTTTTGGGGGTCACTTATGTTACTATGCCTAAAAAAGACATAAAAAAATTTAATTAAAAAATATGCGAAGTAAAAAAATTAGCTTTTTTCGATTTTTAGGAAAGTAGGGAAATTTTGGAGCAAAGGTTTTTAAAGAAATGAAGAAATCATGTTGTGCATAAACTGGATTAGATTTTTTTTTTATATTTTTGCTTATTTTTTATCAGATATAGATTTCTTTGGAGTAAAAATTAGAATCTGTAACTTATGGTACACAAGAACCGAAGAGGAGGTGACACCGCGAATGCCGCTATCGTGATGGTCGGTGAGTGGATGGCCGGGTGGGACTCCATTTCTTCTGCGATAAATGTCTGTTTATCCCAATGACGGGAAGATGGCGACTGGTGACCTTCCCGATTTCGATGGAGAGAGCGATGGTCCGATGGTCCGGTGCTGGTGGTGACCGGGATACCGCCACTTCAGCAGCTGGTGGCAGCTCATGCGTAAGTTTATTAGGGTGTGTTTAAGGACGATACGAACGCAACTGTCTACACGGATTGGCAAGCCAGATGGGAAGCGTCCACGAAAGGGAAGTGGACGCAATGTTTGATCCTGCAAATTGAGCTGTGGGCCAGGAGGAAGTTTGGCGTGAACTGGGATTCTGGTTGACACAGTTCCTGACCGGCCATAGAGGGGTCTTTCGTTCATTCCTGTGCAGACGAAGAAGAGCTGAAGACCCCTTCTGCCCCTACTGTCAGGAGTTAGTCACGCCGGAACACGTGATATTCCAGTGCCCGTGGTGGGACGAGGAACGCCGCGACTGTACTGCCGTAACTGGGCATCTCGAGATGGGGACCATCATTGGAACGATGTTACGCAGTTCGGTTGAGTTTGATACTATAACAGGTTTTTGTGTCGGAAATACTGCAAATGAAATATCGGGAAGCGAGGTACTGAGGGACAGCTCCGTAGGGAGCTGCCGTTCGCCTGTGCTTGCACGGGTGGGAGGTGGTGGTGAATTGCTGGAACTATCGAGCCCCTGAGCTAAAAGACTGAGTCCCGTTGGGGCCGTCTCTTTGGGGGTGTTCTCGTTAGAGACGAAGCACAAAGGACCGAGTCCCGGTTGCTGGGTGATAGAGGCCAGAAACGGCATAACCGGGCCTGGCGTTTCCTTCATCTGGCAGCTAGAGGCAAAGGCACTCTCGGAACCGTGTTGATGCTTAATTTGGGGTCTGGTTCCGAGAGAAGGGTTTAAAAACAACTTATGGTTCACAAAATACTCGTAAGCTTTCCTTTAAAACACTTATAGAAAAAAATTTGTATTAAAAACTATTGCCTGCATAAAAAATTAAATTTGATTTTCCAATCTTAAGTTTTCCGATAATTTTTTTTTTTGTAACCTCCGGGACCACCGTTACGTATTGCTTCAGAGGATGAAATGAATGATTTGTAGCGCGTGTGAAAAGTGCCATACCTGACCGAGATTCAAACCACGAACCTGCGGATGAAAGGCCGAGACGCTACCACTCGCGCCACGGAGGCCATCTTCTGAATAAATGTAAGATGTACTATCATTACACTAGATTTATAAACAGTGGAAAATCATAACGCTATTTTATTTTAGTAGGGATATTCAATTAAAGCAATGAAAAATTTAACAGCGTACTGCTGCTGGCAAAAGTGGATTTTTTTTTGTTGAGATGAGCGGCTTTTTAAATTTGGTTTTTATAAAAAGAAACTTTTTATTTATTTTTTCTCTTTTTTAACAGTAATCGTTTTAAATAAATATCTTTGCTACGTGTCACTAATCTCAGCTTTTTTAAAAAACTTTCTAGTTTTCTATTACATTGAACAAACTTATATAACATGGTGCTAAATTTTTAATTATAACATTAAAGTTTCTTTATTAATTAATTTTAAAGTAGATCAACGTTATTTTACGTTATTTTTATAAATCACTAATCCACCTATGTGTATTAAAGAAAGTTATATATACATATTCAGAGTTTTTTTGTTTTTTTTAAACAACTTGATAAATTAATATTTTGTGTTAAATCTTGAAACTAAATTGTTGTAAATGTACGTGGTTAGAAAACTTATGTAAATTTACAATTAACATACGACTCACGATAAAATTAATTTCCTTTCATCAAACACAAGATAATTTGTTAAGAGCAAGTAATTGCTTTATAGCAAGTATTTGCTTTATAGAACGTAGTTCGTAAACTTTAGAAATAAAATTATTTCTAATATAATTTAGGGTATTTGATTTTATTACAATTTTTTTTTTTTTTTATAACATTTAGTTGTTAAATATATAACACTTAAAAATATAGTATTTTTAGTTTATTAGTTTATTAAAAAAAGAATATTTATTTATTTAACAGAGTAAGAATTGCACATCAATTGATAAGTTTTTCAAAATTTTTTACTAAAACTAACACTGATCACTAATCGAGTCTTGTAGGTTGTAAAATAAGCTGTTAATGTAAACAGCTTGCACATGTTCATTTTACGATTCAGTAAACTACCTAGCTATAAAAAAAACCTGTTCTAATTACATAAAAAATGTACTTAATCATCTAATACGTGAACTATGCATTTTAAATTATTCAGCATCGAAGTGAAAGAGATCAATATAAGAATTACGCTACGGCAATATTATTATTTGCAAAGATTGAGCCACGCAAACGTAAATAATAGTACAATGGGTTGTCTGAAAGAAGCTTTGAAGTCCACATTTTTGTCGGCGAAGTTTATTTACAGTCATGTTCGCGGTATAGTGTAACCATTTTCTCTACCCAACTCCTTTCTAATTTCCGATTCCGTTTTCTGAATAAAAGCCACAAAAATCTCACTTCTAATGCATTTATACAAGAATTTAATCTAATTAATATTAAATGTATTATAAAATACCCTTAATTAGTGTCTGCAGTAACTGTCCAGTGAAGCAGACACTAATATTTATTTTAATTAAATAAATTTCCTTACAGTTTTACGTAACATTCCTCTATCAACCTAAATATCTTTTTATAAAATCTTCCACAATTTTCCCTGTTTTATATTCGAAATTATGCGATTACAACAAATTTTAATTTCCATCATGGTCAGTAAAAAAATATTCAAAAACTACAAAATCTCTTTTTCCTTCTGGCTCTGAACACATAGATATTTTGGTACGATACGGAACGGCACTCAAAACGAATAATTTTAAGAATTTATTTTTAATTTCTGGATCAACATTTGGTGCTAGTAGATATTTTTCATATATAAAATCTTGTTATTCTTTTACACGTAAGTCCCAGATTGCTTTAGAAATTAATAGTTTTTGTTAATTTTTTTATTATTATTATTTTCGACTATTCCCCTTTAGGAGAGCGCGTGAACTTGAGAAAATCAAGGCTTTACCTCATTCTTTTCTTTTCAAAACCTCTTCACTACGTTTCTTCTTCCTCTCCTACGTCTATCTTCTTCCTATTATTTCTCTTTTTTGCTCTTGTTCAATTTTCTTGCATCCATCCTGCATAAGTGTCTGTAGAGTTGTAGACGACTATTCCTAAACTTGTTGGTGATAGAGTCTGTGTTTTCATATAATTCCTTAGTGGGTCATTTGATCCAGATTCCGTCTCTGAGGACCGAATCATGGATATTTCTGAAGATTTTCCGTTCTTGCTTCTCAATTTCATGAATTTTGGTCATTCATCTGATTACTGTGATTTCTGCTACATACAAAGCCTCCGGTATGACGACTGTGTTGTGATGTCGTAGTTTCGCATTGCTAGATACTGCCTTTTTGTTATAATGATTCCATCCATGTAAGCTCGTACGCCTTTTTGTTTGAGTATTCTTTCTGTGTTGGATATTGTATTCAGTCCCCTGGGCTGGGTGGCTTCTCTCAAGTAAGTAAGTAAGTTGGTTGGCCGGCCTCCGTGGAGCGAGTGGTAGCATCTCGGCTTTTCATCCGGAGTTGCCGGGTTCGAATCCCGGTCAGGCATGGCATTTTCACTCACGCTACAAACCATTTATCTCATCCTCTGAAGCAATACCTAACGGTGGTCCCGGAGGTTAAACAAAAAAAGAAAAAAGTAAGTAAGTTGGAGTGGGATGTTTGTGAGATTTTGCTGTATTGTGTTTGTAGTGGGAATTTTCCAGTTGATTTGGTATCCATACATTGTGTCTTTTCATCAGAAATTTGGAGTCCGGTTATACCGGAAATTTTATTTTAGAATTTCTTTTTAATTTCTGGGTCAACATTTGATGCTAGTAGATATTTTTCTTGTATACAATCTTGTTGTTCTTTTACACGTATGTGGCAGATTACTTCCGAAATTAATACATTTTGTTAATTTTTTTATTATTTTATTAATTAAATTTAAAAAAACTGCAATTCGTATATTTTTCAAATATTCTTTTCTTCTATCTTAAAATTTTATTTATTAATTCTTCAATAATTTTCATTTCCTTCGTTTGATCTTTTTTTGACGTGAAACGTCTTTAATATCACACCGAAACATACGGGTACCAGAACAGAAATTTGTAGCGCAACGAAAAAATCTATATGGTCCTGCCTTAATAACTCCCTAACTATTAGTCTCAGAGATGTAAATGTGGTGTCATTTTGTAACTTACATGGCCAGATCGCCGATACGACTTTGAGTTTGCGTCAGTGGTAAGCGGGTTGGCAGGAAGTGAACACAGCGCAAATCGACCAAAACTGGCGCTCTCGCTCATTTCCATTTAGTGTAGCTCACGACTTAGACGTGATAGCGCGGTTATTCGTATGTTTGTGTTTCGAGTTGATTGATTGTCGAGATAGATTGATTTAAGTAATAATAAGTGTATTTTGGATAATATTTATGTGTAAAAAATGAAAGTAAACATGTAAAAAAATATTCAAATTCAATATGTCAGCCTCAGCCCGCGCAAGAGTCAGCCGGAAATATAAATTACGTATATCGTTGAAAAGGGGAAGTTATGGACCACGCACAGGTACCTTAATGTCCATTGCCGAGCGAGCGAGACTGTTTCGCGAGCGTCGCAAAGCTGGCACGGCGCGCTCAGTGAACGACGCCGACGGCGCGAGCACCTCTACCGCTGCTTATTATGCCTTATGTCTCTTACTTCTCATATCACAGACCAATGTAGAACAAAATTATCGTCGAATATTAGTTGAAATAAATATCATGTACCATTTAGTGACTGTTTTATATTAAAATTAAATTTAATACGCAGTCAATGTCTTGTTTTTTTTTCAATCCAATACACTCGCTGACATACAGACCGACCAATTTATATGTAGAGCTGGCCGAATGAAGAAATTAAAATTGTCCATTAGAGACATTAGTTTTGATCAAAAAAAAAAATACGATGGTGGCTCTCCCATTTAAATCTACAGATAAATTCGTCGGTCTGTAGCTCGCAGGAACTTCATCCAAGGTCTGTAAAGGTTTACGTTAAACCAACGGCCGTGCGCCCCGACACAGTCGCACCAGATTTATTTTTAAAAATTACTTTCTGTCATAGTGGTATACAGTTAATCCATTCAGTAATACATATTTTAAATCATCTTTTGTATACATGAAAAGAACAATCATATCAGCGAATCTAGACATGTTTATTTTTTCCTGCGATTTTTTTATACTCTCAACTAATCCCTTCAATTTCGTACAGTTTCTTCAACATTTAATTTGAAAGGTAAGATAAACAGGAGCATTATTTCACGTTCTGAATTTTAGGATTAATTAAAGCTAAAATGACCTCCCATTTTTAAAAAGTTATAGTCATAAATCCAAACTTACTTTTTAACGATACAGTTTAAACGGGTAAATATTTGTTTTTCGAGCCCGAACACATACAAAAGAGATTAGACAACTTCTGTCGTAAAAATAATTTATGATAATTAAATAAAAAATATATTTAAATCGTAGGAAACTGTATTAAAATAAATTCTCTAATAGTGTCTAAAATACTGGAAAAAAGGATAGTGGGACAACATTGTTACAAAGCTGATTAGACTGTAAAGATTATACGCCCTAAATAATATCAGGAAACATGTAAACAGCAGCAAACAAAATTTTTTCATTCTTTCCGGTATCTTTTTTGTTATAATTATCAACTCAATTTCCGACCGGGTCTAAGGAAACATGAACTAATAAAAGTAAAACAACTGACCGCATTTTCTAGAACTTATCAGAATATCTGCTTCCAAAAAGAAGAAAGAAAAAATATTTAACATTATTGACCTCAATACACATTTAAAATTTTCTCCCATTACAATTCATATTTTAGATTAATTTTGAAATAAATAATTGTTAACTTTTTTTTTAATTGTACTTATATTGAATAATAGTAGTTTTATATTAAGAGGAGACTTGGAACAACTGAATCTATATAAAATTTAAAATCAGTAAGTGTTTAATAAAAAAAAAAAAAACTAAAAGAAAAAACTGGTGTATTTTTTTGTAATATGAAAAAATCAATTAATTATTACTAAATTAAGATAAAACTAAGAATTTTTAATTATAAAGAATGTGTAAAAGTAATAAATAAAAGTCTAAAAATATATTCTGATGAATTACTAGATTTTATAACTAATAATTGTATGAAATTCAACACATATAAGTGTAAAATATTGTTATTTATCTTTCCAAGATTTTTTAATAAATTAAAAGTCATGAAAATGATAGTTTGATTATTATACATATTTATAAAATATATATATATATATATATAATTTATATTTTATATGCGTGATCCATATAATGTATTATTTTGTTCCGAACAGAATAAATATGTATTTACAAAAAAATATTTTATAAGCCAGGAGTTGTTGGATCAAATCCTGCCTGTTCTGAATGGTTAAAATTGATAAGCCTAATCAATAACTTTCCAACCAACTTATTAAATAGGGTACAAATGTATATATATATATATATATATATATATATATATATATATATATATATATATATATATATTTATATTAATGTTTTTTTAATAACGTCCCGATTATTAAAATCATATCATGAAGTTTTGTCACTCTTCTGAGTGATTAAATATGGAAACGGCTTATATTTCAAAACTGAGGGAAAGTAGGAGTTAAAAATAAGCGCGGATCTACATACAAAATATATAGTTACAAAATTACTACTTTATGTTCTGTTGAAGTTTTTACCAGCCATATTAGATCCGCTATATTGAAATAAAACTTTTTTTTTTAAATACGAAGGTACTTGAATATCAAGCATAGATGGTTGTACTGGTTATTAGGAAGAAGGCTAGTGTTATCGTTAAATAACAAGTTGTTGTACATGGTGTTTAAAGCCATTATGGGCTTACAGGATACTACTTTCGGTACGGCAAACAATAATTATATCGATATCATCCAAAAGTTCGAGAATAAAGTTCTGAGGAACATTTCGAGGATTGTTTGCGAAGAACAAGGAGATCCACGATCACCTAGGGATGCCATTTACTCGTGAAGAAATTTAGCGGTTAAGTTCAAAGTATATAATTAAGTTTAACGCGCAGGAAAACAATCTGGCTGTTTACTTTTTGGATAAAAGACAAGTTGTGAGACGACTGCAAAGGCTGCATGTAGTGGATTTAGAAGCTGTTGTGCGTTGAATATCATCTTCTTTTTACTGAGATTTTTCTGATACTACTTGTGAATTATTTTAATTTAGTAGTATGAATTCATTTGTTTTGTTATATATGAATTATAAATTGTTTAATTTCGCAGTTTCAACTTTTTTTCTTATATGTGACCAGTATTAATTTGTCTTCTTTGTTTCTCATATATGACTTGTGACAATTTTTTTGTACTTAATTGCTTGTTTTTCTTTGCCATTTAATTTTATTGTTTTCTATATCTATGTTAAGTTATGTTACCATTTAAATTTTCTTTTGTTCCTAACAGTTATCTATCGAATTGTGTGTACTTTGTTACGTTTAATTATATTTTTATTCATCATATTTTTTGTTGTATTGTACTTTGTTTAAACCCTTTATATTGTGTTAGATATCACCGGATTCCGCCTCGGTTTCACGTCATTATTAGAGTGTACAAATTACTTATAGATTCATTATTCAGGAAACTGAATGTAAATAAAGCAATACACAAAATAAATTTACGAAGATGAACATTTGATTCGTGATTTTAATGAAACATTTTACGAGAAAAATGATGTTGACCGTTCCCCAAATCCTTTGTTTACTAGTTTCAAGCAATTAAATTTGCAAAGATGAAAAATTCGCAGTATTAATAAAATGAGATAACATTTTCCTTATAAACAATTTTATTACGTATTACCTTCAGAATTACATCCAACAACAAAATTAAAATAGTTAATGCTGGAATTAATGGCCCAAACACAAATAATAACAATCTTATTAATAATAAATAGCAACAATAATAATAATAATAATACGCAATAATTAATAATTTGCAACACTAGTACAACAATTGGACAACATGGTTTTAGCGAGATGCGGCGCCACCTCACTGTTATCTAAGAGCACGGAAAATTTTAAATGAAACGTTCCGAGTTCACAGGATAGGATTTCTGATCGTAGAGAAGTCAGGTCTCCAGATCTGTTTCCTCTAGATTACTACTATTACTGAGGTTATTTAAAATATGATGTATACAAAACAAAACCTGTAAACATTATCGACTTGAAAAGGCGAATAACTGTCGAATCTCTAGGAACACCACCAAACATGAAACATGTTATAAACGGATATTACTTACTTTTTTTCCTAAATGTTTTCCTTATAAAGTTCATAGTAACATATTAAGGTCCCTTGACAATATTTTTTACTTCAGAAATAAGTCTTTTTCCTATGCTAAAATATGCAATGCTTTATCAACAGCAAAGCGAAAAGTTGTAGACATGCTTTTCTTAGCCTTTTGGACAAGTAGTACATTTCATTTTCTTCCAAAAGGAATTTACGCCAGTTATTGCAAATTCTCATTTGTTACTTTACTGATCTGTGATGATTACTCGAACATCTACTGCATATTCTAAGTTTAAATCAGAGATACAGTTAAACCACGTTTAACTTCTCTAATTAACGTTAGGAATATATTGGTAGAAATGCCGTAACAGCAAAGCATAATGAATTTTAATTGGAGCATGGTGTTCAATTTACGCACGGCGTTATAATGAAACTAGGTAAAACAAGATGGCGATAAACAGTTATTAAATTTTGTTTTATTGAGCGTTATTTTTGTTAACTCATGAAATTATTATTGTTTTTATAGAGTACATTTGTATAATTTTCTTTATGATACATAGATTTAAATTTTCGTGAATCCTGAGGTGATTTTTGTATTTCCTACTGGATAAATATTTATATTTTTAAACACAACTAATAAATACTACATATATTGTTAAATGTGTCTCAGTGAATAAATAAAAAAGAAATTATTGGCTTTAAGGTGAACGTAGCTTATAGAACACAATGTTACTAAAGATACAATGGAATCCGGATTTGAGTTGCATATATATATAATATATTTTTATTTTTATATACAAAGAAAAAAGATTTTATAAGGAATATTAAATCTTACCCGTCTAATTTTCTAAATATTATATTGTATAAGATAGAATTAAAAGATTTTCTTCGTTTTGTTGTATTTTTATTATTATTATTATTATATTTTTATTAATATTTATAAACATTATTTTTAAAATAAATATTCTTTTAACCAAAACGTAATTTCATAAAATACAGATCGCAATATACAATCAAACGGTTTAAACAAGCTTGTACAGTGGAAATGAATGATATTTTTAGGAACACCAAACTAAAACACATTTACTAATTGTAATTTACCTAGAAATTCTTTTTTATCTTAATGAAGAATTAAGATAAAAAAGATAAAACTAGTTTTTAGAGTATCTAAAAACTAGTAATTATTACCAAAAGCGTAAACACAAAATTTAATTACGTACAATTCTAATAAATATTTTGTCTTACATTGACAAAAACAAAAAGATATCTAAACACAATGAAATTTAAATATCCCAAATTTTGTAAAATTACATAAAAATGTTTAATAACAAAAAGACTAATAAAGGAGGCCCTCACCCTTCCAAGAAAACAAAAATTATGTTTTCATTACAATAATATTAGTAATAATACAAATATACTATTAAATAAAAAATTAAATATCTCACAGATAATTCAATTTTTTTTTGCCTTCGGTTCACACAAAAAAGGATACATCCCAATTTAAAAAAAAAAAAACTAAAATTTAGCATAGACCCTAATCCAAAATAGGTATTACCACAAAACGTATTGCAATTTGCCTAAATTTTATGTAATGGAGTTTGAACTTCCCGTCCAAAAATGTTACAAACGAATATATATATATATATATATATATTTTTTTTTTTGTTTTATAAAATCAATTAAGTACCTAAATCTGATGAAGAAAAATAAATAAATGAAATTGAAAAAAAATTTAGGAATTTACAAAATTAAATTAACGATACATTATCATTTGCATCATTTTATTAGTGATACAAAAAATGAATATTTAATTAAAAAATTTTCTTTCTTTTAACCTTTATTTATTTATTTAAAAAAAAAATTATTACTTTGAAAAAAGTAGTTACTTAATGCTAAGAATATAACGGTTAAGTTTGATGATGATTTATAATGTTACTTTTTTGTAGAAGTATAAAACAAATAAATACCTTCCTTATTCGGATTGAATTGATTTGAAATGTTGGTAGTTCGTGAAAAAAGAAAATAAAAGAAAATACGTTATATTTAAGAGTACTAGCTACTTCTACGTTTATTAGGATCTAACAAAAACCAACATTGAAAAACACAAACCAATTTTTTCAATTTTTTTAATAATAATTTTACTTTAGAATACTCGAAGAGGAAACTAATTTTAAATAAAAATAAAATAAGGCAATTTAGGCATTTAATAAGTATAAAGAAAGATTTTTTTTTGCCTCCTGAAAGTAGATTATAAAAATTAATTAAATTCAAATTTTAACCTATATGATTTAAATAATTTTAAAAAAAATTAAATTTTATAAGGTATAAATAGAAATTAAAATACTGGTAATTCGTATATAATAAAACTTGCTTAATTTCAAAGATTTTAACAAAAAAAAAAATTTAAATATATTACCAGAGATCAAATTATCAAGAAACTAAGATCACGTTACCTAAAGATGATCATATAATATTTAAGATAAATAAGCTTCATAATTACGATTTCTTTTAATAGAATACATGAATGCTTATTTCAGACTGATCTTTCTTTTTTTCTGTTTAGCCTCTGTCTTTAGGGAATTACCGTTCAGGTATTACTTCAGAGGATGAATGAGGATGAGTATGAGTGTAAATGAAGTATAGTCTTGTACAGTCTAAGTTCGACCATTCCTGAGATGTATGGTTAATTGAAACCCAACTACCAAAGAACACCGGTATCCACGATCTAGTATTCAAATCCGTATAAAAGTAACTGTCTTTACTAAGAACTGAACACTGGAACTCTCGAATTCCAAATCAGCTTTTTGGGAAGACGGGTTTACAACCAACCCATTTCAGACTGATCTAACCTAAGACATTCTTCATTTCAGAAATTTGCATATCCAAACTAATAAATAATAAGGCTAACTAAGAAATTTGATGAGAGAAGTGGTTTTCCGTTTCTTTTTTCAGTGTTCCAAACATAATGTTGCATGTTAGTATGACAAGACTAATAAAGTGGCGCATTTAGTCTATTTATTATATAAATTGATGTAAAAATCATATTACTACGTTCAGAAACTGAAAGGGTTCTATTTTACCTCAGATGGTTTAAATCCGTCATACCTATAAGAAAAACTTAAAATGGTTGAAAACAACAAATTATTGTACACCTTTCTGTTGTGGTAAAGTTCTTATATAAACTGCTCGTACGCATAAATTAAATAATTCTATATAATTTATCATTACCTAAAGCGATTCGACCATATGGTGAAACAGAACACATACACTAGCTCTTCCCCGAACATCGGAATGTCATCGTCATGCCGATCAGAATAAGTAGTAGTTACTAGCAGTAGAGTAGGTACGCTATCTAAGTAGTCAAAGTTACTCTGTAATTACCGGATGCTATGTGTAAACAGAAATGATTCTGAATAAACAAAATTTTGGTAACAACTTGCCAGCATTCAGATGAATGGTCTTATATCAAGGATGCAGCATGAGTATTTCTGGTAATACTGCATGGTACTTCACTGCATGATCGTTTCCGTATAAATTTTATTAATTCTTTAGCTAACCAAAAATTATAAATATATAGTATTTTTTTTTAACCTACGGGACCACCGGTAGGGTGTTTGCTTCGGAGGATGAGATAAATGGTTTGTAGCGTGTGTAAAAATGCTATGGCCTGACCGGGATTCGAACCCGGAACTTCCGGATGAAAGGCCGAGACGCTACCACTCGCACCACCGAGGCCAGCACTATTGTTTGTGTAAAATTCATATCAGGTCTTTTCATCTCTTTAAGAGAATAGTAGTCAGAAATTTTATTACAAAATACAATGTTAATTTTCAGTTCAGTTCAGTTCAGTTCACATAAGAAAAAATCTATTCTTTGATTTTATTTTTTATCTGTACTTCTAACACATTTAAAGGAAATCATTATTTGTGATATTATTATTATAATATACCGCGTTATATATGTGGTATACTATTATTACAAACGGCAATGAATATAATTTACAAATATTTCTTTTAGTAACCCACTGCAAACATTTAAGGTTAATAAGTAACTTACGGAGTACTAAAATTGAAACAGAATAAAAATACACAGAAAAAAGAGTATTAAGATAAAAGTGATATATTAAAGCGATATTAAAAGTCATAAATATTAACATATTTTATATGTGACATTTATTACAAGCCATTTTAATTTAAATATCTTGTATTGCAACCGTTACCATAAGTAAAAATAGGCTTAAGGTACGCTATTACTTAGAAAAAATACAACGTTACATTTTATACACACTACTTTGCTGTTCAGCGAATTTCGTGGATCTGCATATACTAAAAATGTAAATAAGAAATGTAATTTAAGGCATTTTACTAAGTAACTTATTTCAAATATTACTCCTTGCCAAATATCTAATCAAAAATGTCTAACCTTAAAAATAAATTTATCTTTTTTAGCATAATTTGTTATTACTGTATTTTGTTTTTTTTATTTCAATTTAATAATAATTCGTTTTTTTTTAAACAAATAAATGGCATTTTCAAATTTACTTAATGTTAATATTTTATGTTAAATTCCATCTTCCCAGAGTTGTAATTGATAAAAATATAGTGTTTGTAATTAGCAATTTCAAACAAACGATTCCTGGAACAGTGCCGTTAACTGAATCCAACAACAAAACATAAATTACGTAGATATCCAAATCAAAATAATTTTACTGATGAATGAAGTGGTTTCCATTTTCTTTTTCACTGTTACAAATATACTGTTGCACATTAATATGACAAGATTAATAAATACAGGTTTTATCTTTCAATCGGCGCTTTTAGTCTATTTACTACGTATATCGATTTGATTTTAGTAATATCCGCATCTAACTTAGTTCTGGCAAACTGTAAAATGGACTTACAGAACAAAGGGAACAAATAACTTAACACCGAGAAAGTAGGATTAACATAATAAAAATTAATCGATAGAATAAACTAAGAAAAAATTATACCGCAATAAAATAACAAGAAACAATTTATAAGATAAGGAACATTAATAAAAAGAAAAAAAAACTTTTTGAAAACAAATAAGCACAAATAAACATTCTTAAACATTAAGAATATTTCTTCAAAGAGATTCATAATTTCAATTTGAAAAATGGACTTTAATTTCTTTTTAATAACATTAAAGATGTAGGTATCACTTTTATTCTGTATTTAAACTCTTTCTACCCTCATACAAATAGCTTCTAATGAATTACTTTTTCACTGTGGTAATGTCAAATAATTATTTATGTTTGAATATCAAATCCTAGTTCAGGTTTAATACATTGAACCAACATTTATAAACAGTAAACGAATAAGTTTAAAATTTGGCTGAACGGTTATCGTTCAGTTTATATTTTTCAATATATCACAAAATTATACGGATTATCTCTTTAACACCTGGAGGAAAATAAATTTCTTATGAAGTATATTTCAAAGGTCAACGCAAAAGTAATGTGCTGTTTCCATCCTGAGAATAAAAATATTCCTGATTTCCCGATAAATATTTATTGGATAAATGTCCATTCCCTGGATGAGACCTTGAAACTTTTCTTTAAATGAGATTATGTATCTTTTTATGATTTCTCTGTCGATAGATCGTCCCTTTCTCATGATTTAGCTGTTTATAATTAATTTCCTACTTCCCTTTCTTTCTCGCGGGCTTATTGATTGGACGCTGATTGGGTCTGTATTTTAATCTTTTAGAATAACTGAATTATTTGCATTTGTTTAGTGTTAGAGAAGAAACCTTTGAACCTATCTTATTCACGTATTGTTTTCTATTTGGTGACTGTAAAATATTCGAACTTGAAGTGTTTATCGGCTCAAATCAATCCTCCTAATTTTTTGTAATATATTCTATTGTTGTCTATGTAATATGTAACTTATAGTGCAATAAATAAATTTAAAAAAATTAAATGCTGTTTTTATTAATTTATAAGATGTGCTCACACAAGAGAGTATTCAATTACAATTTATGTTAACATTTATTCTAATAAAAAGTATTAATACACAAGTATAAAGTACAGTATTTAATTTAATATTTAAAAACCTTATCACTTGATTAGTTATTAAGTAAAACACACTAAAATTTGGTAACCATTACTTGAACTAAATACAAATAAAAAGCTCAAAAATTTTATTTTAAATTAAAAACAAAATGACCCTAAATATTATTAATGATTATCCTCTGTAAACACTGAGAAAAGAAGTGTAAAAATAATAAAAGATTTTGACAAATAAACAGTATTAACAAATAGGGATAAAATTACTTTTTTAATTAATTCTACAACTGTGGGTTGTTTCCGATGCACCACTTACACACACATACACATACAACTTAATTTAAAATATTTATCATTTTATTTAAACATAATATTTCTTCGTTTATTTAATTCAATGATTCTAACTAAAGTCGCGCACATATCGTATTTAATTCGCGCGGGTGTGGTGGTATTAGCGGCGACGGTCGGCACTATCTGAACTAAAGTAATTTCACAACTTACACGGAACAAAATTCGTTTGTACGGTTGGCAGACCAGTGTACCTGCAAAGCTTAACGCACCAGGTACAGAGTAAACCGGGCGATCGAGTACGAGACTTAATCAGACCGAATTACTTTTTCGTACTTAAAATATTACTCATTTATTTAATTCTACCGGTCACCTGTGATGTCAAAACATTGCACACGACTACAACAACATTTTTTTGGGGTGGGAGTGCGATTTTGCAAAAAATATTTTTTTCAAATATGTTATTTTTTAATTGTTAACAAATGTGCCTAAGAAAAATACGGCCTTAATTAGGCGAAATCTTGATATACTGAAAATAACCTTGCTCTACAGCCTCACCCCTTTACCTTATAAGTTGAAAATTTAATGACATCAATGCCTCATATACAGAAGTAATCTGACCAAGTTTGATCAAAATCGGTCCAGTAGTTCTGGAGATATATGGTGATTTAGAGACCGATACCCAATACACACACGTACATACGAACATTAACATCCAGAAAATGTCCATCCGGTTTTTTGTCAAAACGTCAAGATTCGGTGAAAACCTCATATGCCCAAATTGGGCCGATTACAATACTTTCCTTTCTAGAGTTATAGCTCTGCTGTAGTGCTATCTAGACGGGAAAGTAAAAATCAATATTATGTATTAGATTAAGAAATATATATGCAAAAATTTTTATTTCTCTTTTAACTTTTAACACAAGTAATTTACTGTAAGTAATATGAACAGAAGTTGATTTGTAATTAATATTCAATGCTAATATACAAGAATATAAATTTAATTCTGCTCGTGGAAAAACACAATGATATGTACAAATTAATTTGCTTGAAAATTATGAACTGATGTAGGCATAATATGTATTACCATATTAGTTGAGAAACAGCAAGATAAAATTACATTAAATTAATATTCATAATGCCTAACCTTTTAAAGATAAATCCTTTTAATCAACTATTTCAATACGAATATAAAACTTAATTAAAGGTCAAAATAGGTATGATTACGCTCATGATAGAAAAAATTATTTAATATATTGTATTATTTCTAAAATAGGGAATCCGTTATTACAGAATATAAAAATAATAAAATAAAGAATTAAAAAAAAGATTGAAACGTATACTTTATATTATATAAAATAAATTTCTTTAAAAGTTTAATTAAAGTTTTTAATACTGCTGTATTGGCAATAATACTGTTTGTCAGTTTGTTTTTATGTAATTCCACAGAGAAAATGTTAATAGAATTTAATGAAATTGAATTAAGATTTTAATCTATTTCATAAATACCGTTATTTTTGTTTTAACCAGACAGTGTTTTCAGGTCGCTCGTTCTGGTAAATAGAAGGTACGGAAACCTAATTTGGTATTCAACTAGAAAATATTGGTACAGTGAGTTCAACAGAATAACACGTTGTTAAATAAATTACTTCATATTTAACGGACACGAATAGTTATTTCATAATACAACATGATAATTTTACGAAATAATAGAATTCTACACTTTTAAGTAAATTAAAATTTGCATGTTTATTGCTTAATGCGCATTTTTTTTTTACACGATATCATTTCATACAAAGCTAAACAAAATTAAACCATTATTCGATTTGAATTTCTTCATATGTATGGCAAAAAAATAAAAATTAAATTTTAACAATTGGATTTACCTTAACTAGATAATGAAGATTAAATTTTAAGTATTTAATACAGCCACCTCCCACAATTAAAGATAAATATTTTTTGGGCTTTTTTTATTAGCTCCCTATAAGGGGTTCCGGATTTATTCATAAAAATTGTTCTTTACCGACTTTTCGAAAAAAGTTCGGTATTAGCCTACTTTCGGTTTCACGGTGTGAGTAGAGGGAGGAGTGAAAGTGAATTTTCTTACGTTTTGAGGTACGAAGAATATGAAAATACCATTTACTTACGTTATGGTTTCCTTATATATATATATATATATATATATTTATATGTACATTTATTTATAGTTTTGTGTATAACATTTTATGGCCCAAACATCTCGAAAACTACTACTATGTATCAATTTCATTGAAATTTAGGTATGCTCTAGTGTATGTCAAGTTATGCACGGGAAAATTTTATGAAGATTGGTTGAATCAATCTTGAGTTATGCTCAATTTAAAGTGGAAAAAAATTTGAGCGAAGCAAGTTAGAAACATGGTTCGTTATGAAGGAGCAAGTTGGAAAGTTGACGTTTCTTTATTTGCATATCAACTGTTAGCAATACTGTTCAGCGTATTCAAGGAGCGTTACCTGCTTTGAGGGTTATAATGGGTGGTTAGTGTTAGAGAGGGGCTAAAGGAAACAGGATAAAATAATGTCAGTCTTGTGCACAACTGCTCAAGTTTTTTTTACTTTCCTGGAATCATAGCTTGAGCTGCGCTGTAAGAAGGAAAGTATGGTAATCAGTCAAAAACTTGGGTTTAGGTTTTTCTCATTTCTTGACGTTTCATGGCCCAGGGACCCTAAAAAATAAAAAAAAGTATGGGTGATGTTCGTACTTACCTACGTACGTACTACGTATTTACGTGTGCTGATGTGTTTGAAGCTTACTAATTTTTGACTGGATAAACCAGTTTCGATGAAATGTACAGATTCCCGTGTGTTTGCGGCAATTTGTTGGTAAACTTTTAGGGTAATATCTATAGGAAGTACATAGTTTTTTGGAGGTCAAGTTTTGTTGAAATTTTGCAAACGTAACCCTCACCTTACGAGATGTGGTTAATGGAGCTTAATATATTCGTATGTTAATGCACGCATGTACTTAGTTTAATATACGAGTATATTAAGCTAAGTACATGCGTGCATGCTCATCTTACCATTTTTAAAAGAAATTTGCCCCAAAATTCCCCCTTCCCAAAAAATCTATCTTTTTTTTATTTATTTCATATCTGTTAACTTTTTTTATGTATTCCTTGATATAGTAGTAGTGTAAGTGACTTAACATAATACGTGGGGGCAAGTTACGGGTGGTAGAGCCGATCAATATTTAAATATATCGGTTTTTAAAATTGTTTAATACTCTGGTTTATTTTCATGTAACATTGTTATTCTACTGTGTTATAAAGTGACGCAATCTTCAGTCTTATGGGAAAATGAGTAAGTTACAATAGTTGTTAAAAGTGACCTCCGTTACGTGATTCACATAACTGAATACGACGTTGCATGCTATTAAACACATATTGTAAGTTCATGAATTGCAGCGACACATCGGTCAATTTCGCTCTGCAATTCGGGAATGATGTGAGGATGAATTTTGTAAGCATTATCCTTAAGGAATCTGCAAAAGAAAAAATCAGGAGAGAATAGAACACGAAACTGAGGGGGCCACAATCCCTTCCAAATCACTTGTCCATGAAAACGCTGATCCAAGAAAGTCATAGTCTTGTTGGCTGCATAAGCCACAGCTCTGTCCTGCGGAAACTACTTGCACTCTAGCCAATCTGCAGGTATAGTGTTTACAAATTGTTGCATCATCTGTATGTAGCACTTACTGTTCACTGTGTCATGAAGATTCGCCTACGTGAAATTGTACACCAGAAACCCACTTTTTGTCCGTGCAGAGGAAACTCGTGCAGCTGATGTGGGTTTTCCGTACACCAAATGCGTGAATTCTGTGCACTCACGTACCCATCAAGATGAAACCATGCCACATCAAATCAAAACTAACCTTCACTTCTTTCCTATCTGGAGTACAGATGACATAAACCACCGACAGAAAGCTTCACATTTTTCAATGTATGCAGGTAAAAGCTCGTGAATGCGAATTCTACACGGATGCATCTTTAAACACTTTAGCGAGGCCGTGTGGGTGTATTACCGATGGAGAGACCAGACTGGCTAGGTAGGCGTCGCACACACTTCTTGGGACTAACAGAATATGCAGTAACTTGTACGTCGATAAAATTTTCTGGTGTTAGCACTTTCGGTCGACCACATTTGGTTGCATCTGCACAATCCCTGTCTCTTGAAACTTGTCGTACAGCCGCTTGATGAAGAACTTGTTTGGTACATTCACACCATACTTTTCTGTGAAGGCATTCTGGGTCTGAGCATAACTGGCACAACCAATGTATTAGAAAACAATGAATATTCTTTGCTGCATTGTGTAACCCAATTTTTCTCAATTAAACTAGCAACAAATGAAGAAAATATTCTTTCATAATGTTGCGTCACTTTTTGAAAACTATGTATAAAAATAAATGACCAGTGCCAAGAAAGTGTTGTAAACTCTGTTATCTTTTTTAATGGAATTTTGTTTAACATTTTTTAATTATTTTATATTACCACAATGTTCAAGGTAAGATAGTATATTTGAAAATAGCAATCTGAGAATTGCATATTTGTATGGATGACTAGTGTGCTATTGTTCAATACAATAGATTTTAACTGAACAATAAACTGACTGACGTTGATTGCGCTGTATTAGATGATGATCCCACTAACTGCCGATTTTGCTGTTATTATCCGCCCTGTTTGTTCTAATAACTGCAACGTTACCGGCGATAAGAAGTTTCGAATTAAAACGCACGATACAGCTACACTTTAGGGTTAAAATCGGCAAAATGATGTTACAACTTATAAAATAAACACGAATGGTAAATTAAACTGCATAGTTCTAGTCTACGGGCCACCTCCGTACACTTGTGACGAAGTATATTTTCATCATGTATGAGAATGACAGCCATAATTTTCATTAATTAGTCGGAGTTATGGAAGTTGCTAAATTACTTTTTATTGCGACATTTCAAGCAAAGTTGTTAAAAAATTGTTACCGACATTGCGGCGAGATGGAGCTTACATTATGTGTAATACTACCGACGGTCAACTATGTACATTGTTGGATTCGATCAGAGAAAAATTGCGACTAAAAGAAAAACTGATAAGCTAACAAATTCAGTGGCGGTTCGTAGCTAAAATTAGTGGTGGTGCTGCCCCAGAAAACTTTTTTTTGGGTCTTTTTAAGGCTATGGTTAAAGTTTTCTGTAAAATAAAAGAACCGAAAAAATTAATGAATCAAACAGAGACAGAGTAGCTGCAAGCTGGATAATAATCTAATTCTACACTTCATCACATTCAATAATATGGTAAACGCTTTTTATGCGCAATACACGCAGAGTAAAAAAAACTACCTTCGACCAGCACGCCAGGGTCGGCACTGCGGGAGCGACAGTGCTCTCTCTCCCTTGCAGCATCGCGTGCAGCTTCCAATGTTCGCATGCGTACAACAGCCAAAAATAACGCCGCTGGAACTGTGAAGCGCACAGTTCCATAGGAAGATTTTTGTATCTTTTTCATAAACTGGGGGATGTCTACTGACATTAAGCTTAAGGATTATGTATTGTACAATTATAAATAAAGTATTAAAGATAAAAGCACTCATATTAAATTTTATCGATAATATCAAGTGGAGACAGGAGGTACTGCAGTTCCACAGTGCCTATACGCGAGCCGCCAGTGAACAAATCGAAATAAATGTATTTAAGATAAAAAATAGAAACAAAGGATAAAAAAATTAAATCGTTGTTAAATTAAAGCGAGCCAAAAGTGAAAAATTTCTCAAGTTTACGACAATCACAATGAACGTGTTTAAAAAAGACAGTTGAAAAAGAAGAAAAGGCGGCTGCAATGTCAGAAGATTGTTACGCCATATTTAAAATCGATGAAAAGTAAATCGTAAGATGGTATCAACAAATATAAAATCCAAGTGTTTAAGAGAGAAATTTAGAATTAGCAACGAAACGAATTAAAGAGCAAATTTCTCACGATTACTTCTTTCTTTTTTTTAACAGAAAAGAATAAAATATAAATAATACAAAGGCCTAAGGTGACAGAAATTGTGTCACTTTTGTATCCTGGAATGTTTATAGTATTTTTAATTATATTTTTGTTAAAACTGTTGTTAGTAAATTTCGTATTTCCTATTACGAGAATGCCTCATATATTTTGTATTTTACAAAACCAATAATAAATAACAATTATCTTCTTTTTTTTCAATTCTGCAACTAAAAGTTAATGTTGATCTGCGTGGGAGAGTGACAACAGTTTCGCCTATCATCCGGAGATACTGGATACGAATTCCTGTTAGGCATGTAGTTTTCGTACGCTACCAACTTTCCATTTCCATATTCCTACGTTCAAAATTCGCAAGCTTCTGCAGTAAATTAATTTATCAAGCATTAATTTATAAAAAAGTGTAAAAAATTCCAAGACTGATAACGATTTGAATCTAGAATCTTCTGAATGAGACACATACACGCTACCCGTCTACCCCAAAGGTTGGCATATTACATGATAAAAGTGTTAACTACAACACAATTTAAAGCCGATACAAATTTTTTAAAATTTAGAGAAAATGTTATTTGAGATTATAAAATTTACTGGTTATCTGTTTCAGAACGGGACATTTTTGAAATTTAAACATATCTGCTATTTAAAAAATATTACTGTGTTTTAAAATTTAAAATAATAATAATATTATTTCGACTGACAAATACGAGTAAAATATACAATAATTTGATATATCATTCAAAGGGATTACTTTATTTTTTATTTTTAACAGATACAACTGATGTCAAAAATATAATAACAATAATTTTCAGCTTCGAATTCATTTTAGTACTGAAATATTACAAAAAAAAGTATATAAATAAATAAAATATAAATTTACTGTAAAATTTTTTTATATTTTACTTCCAGAATGATATTGAATCACTTTCGTATATAACATTAAAAAAATTCAATGAAAGTGATTTTGTACTAAATAAATATTCTTTAATTAGATGACTGATCGGTAATAATGACTTACAAACATATAAAAGAACTGCAATTTCAAAGACGTTCTTCAGAACTTGAATTCTAACTATTATTCAGTATGAGATTGAAATAATGGAGTTTAGATAATATTTTTATTTTGGAAGAATATACGCGTATAAAGCCTTAACTACATTTCTATAAAAAAAAGATCAATTTGTATTAGAAACAATATATAATAAATCGATTTATAAGCATTTTCTGTAATGAATCTATCTTTTCCGATTTTTAACTTTTACTATTTTTTAGATTCAAAATGGGACACAGTAATTTAAAAACTTACCTTGATTTGAAATATAATGCTAATTTCGATAAAATCAAATCAAATTTTGATATTAAAAGTGATAAGTAGAATTCAAGCGCAACTCATCTGACATTTTAGTAGAAAAAACACTGTTTTTTCTTTTTACTCTGTATAAAATATTGCGTTAGCTATGATTGAAGTTAGTACCAAGTAATTAAATTACTGTTTTTAAAATTAAATACAACAATACTATTTTAATTTAAATAAATAAATATCCTGCTCGACAGCTAAATTATCCAAACTCTCAACTTCTTAAATAAATTGTATAAAAAAGCTTTAGTTTGCTAGTAGATACGTTTTTAATTAAAATTAAACAACCTCAGAGGGAAAACCAAATAAAGTTTATAAAAATTTCTATGTAAATTTATTATACAAACATCAATTTATCTAAAAGTCTCGTAGTGCGTGTTTACATAATGAAATTGCTAGTATACTTTTGTATAAGTAATACAATATATATATAGGTAAACATTCACATTGAACATGTTTAATATTATAACAAATTTTATATATTTACAGATACAATGACATGATTCATGTAATTTAATGTATAGAAATATTTATGATAAACATTTTAAATAAATATAATACGTATATTTTGTTATGCTAAAGATGACACTAGTGTTTGAAATACTGTGAAAATATTGTATATTATTATTTTTTTACGTAGGGGGAGGAAAAAGCTCTGCCACCCGCCGTCAGGCTCGCACTGACGGCAGTTTGGGGCTCCCACCCGCTAAAAAGCTTCCCCTCTTATCATGAAGGGGCTGGATCTAAAAAATATGGTATGTACACAGTTCCTGCCTGATCACCCAGCCACTCTACTATCCGAATCTGGATGACCAGAAGGCTCCCCAGGGGGCGATCGACGAGCGTCAACTCTGAGGAGCCCTCGCCGCCCACGTCCAGAAGCTGGCCCCCCTTGATCACCCGTCACCGAACTCCAAGTTTCTATCGATTCGCATCTCCTCAGCCTGATGTCGCCTCCTTTCCTTTGGCCTTCTCTGTCAATATTGGGATCGTAGCCGAGAAAAATTCCCATTTTTTTTTTGCTGAGCATCACCTCGATTGTATTTTTGGCCCCCACCATACCCTTATCCTCGAGCACTACTCTTAAGTTGCGTCATCTAGGCAAAAGAACACCAAATGCTCTGCTGTATCCAGCCCGCCGCAATCATGACAGCGACTTGTATTTAATTTGCCCATACTGTACAGATAGTTCCGGAAACATCCATGTCTAGACAGGAACTGGGTGAATTCGTAGCCTGTGTTAGCATGTTTTCGCTCCATCCAGTTCTTGACATCGCTTATGAGCCTATAGGTCCACCTTCCTTTGTCCGAATCCCGCCATCTGTCACGCCAAGCCATGTAGAGACCGTCAGTTGATTCCTAACTGTCCCATCCGGCCACTATTGAAGCTTTCATTTGCGTTTGTAAGTCTATCGACGGCACCACAGCTACAACCGATGCCACCTCGGTGCTGATCGTATGATGATACGATGTATATTTAGCCTACGTTGTAGCATAACCAAACTCCTTACGTTCCTGGCCCTCGACAACGCTCCCAGCCATACAGGAACTCCATATAACACTAACGAAGAGTGCACACTGGCATTATTATTATTATTATTATAAATCATGTGTTATACGATTAGTAAAAACCTCTTACGATAAAAAGGCGCTATAATAAAAGTTGCATAAAGTTACAATCTTTATTTCTACCTAATTTTTTTAAACTTTTAATATTGAAATTTTCAAAAAAATGATAATTCATATTAGTTTTCAATATTCCTCGCCATTAAAGAGATAATTATACCAGGTAGAAAATTAAAAAAAAAACCCTGGTCTGTTTAATGTCAAAAATATCTTTCTTATAATTTTTTTAATAATAGAATACAACAGTTTAAACACAAACCTGACCAGCGGCACTAATTTTTAAATGGTATTTTTTTCGGGTAAAATTTTAGTTTTCTTGAAAAGCATTCTATTAAAAATTGATAGTAACCGGAATAATTGATAACTACTCAAACTGTTTTGATTAAATATAAACAAGTATTACTTAACAATTCCGACATTCTTCTGAATCTGTTTGTTACATTAAAAAATATGTCACTGATTTCTCGTCGAATAGTACTAATATATGTTTGTGTATATCTTGTCGAATTTTCAACATCTACTTTTGAAATAAGTTGATGTTTTATTAGTTTATAACATTTTTTTTGTCGTTGTAAATCAATCATTTCAATTACGAAAATAATGAGAATAAAATGTACGTACAACTAAAATAAAGGCACTTTTATATTCTTCATTCGTCTATAAAGTCAGTCTACTAAATAAACTGTAACAGTTTCATTTAAAAAATAAATAACCGAGTGGAGTCATGTATCTTTTCAACCTGAGACGCGACACGTGTTCTGAAAATAAGTTGCTTCATACAAGTTAGCCAAAAGTAAAGTGTTTCGTGTTGAAAGTCCAAACACGTGGAAAGAATAGTTTCCAGAGTTTGTCGTTTCATAGCACAACAGTTGCGAAATTCATCCCACAGGAGGAAATACTGTACAAGTTTTCTTAAACTCAAACTACTTTTTTATTTTCAAAGCTTTCTTAATCTTAATTCTTTTTGTCATTTTTCACTACCAAAGTCGTTAGGTAATTCTGAAAACTTATATATATATATAATATTCCGTACACGTGTCAATTTTTAAAGTTTTTTCTAGAAAATTATAAATTTTAAGTGTATATTTTAAAGCAGAATAAAAAAAGAAAAGAATACAAAAAAGAACGTTTTTTTTATAAACTATACGTTCATACATGTGGTGTAATAACGTTAAAAAAATGTTAAATATTTTATTAGTATACGTTTTGCAGGTGGCGTTGTTATGTAATATCCAATATTTTTTTATGTACATAAATGCGAATTAAAATATTAAACTCAAAATTAAGATAGATATATAAGAAATAATCATATTTTGAAAATTAAATTTGACCACATGGTACGAATAATTTCATTATTAAAACCTTCAACGGCCATGTTGGTATGTTTTGGATTAACGGGAAAACTGTAGTTATGTGATTTGCCCAAAAAAGGTCTTAGCTTTAGTTTCCAGGAAATGAATCTTCGCATCTCAAATTTTCAGACTAATATACAGTACTTATGTATCAATATTTGAATTTATATTTATAATACACGGTTAAACATATACTTATAATCTGAGATTATTATGCAACACTTAGACAAATAACTTAACTCAGAAATGTTATACTTTTTTCTGGCTGGAAATGCTATAAAACATAATTAGATTTATAAATGTGTAAAACTTAACGTAGATTTATAATAATTCAGAATAATAATAATAATAAAACAGATCAATATAATCACGCACGCATGTAATTTCTTAGGTCTTTCCTGTGTACAATGAGTACTCAGAAAAATCTTTAGGACTTATGTCTTTGCTCAGAGGTTAAGAGTAATAGCAGGGCTTAGGTTTTAGCAATTCATTGAAAGAAAACTTCATAAATTGATCTTGAATTTATCAGTGGAGTTAGAAGAGCAGTAATACTTTGTGCTTCCAAAAAAGTGCAAACACATTACAAAACCCAACATGTAACAATTATTAGAAATTCCGCCTTCTAATTCTCTACTGAGACTGAATAGAGTAAGTTTTACGTAAATTATTAGTTATATAGCATGGTATAATATGTTTAGATCTCATTTAAAAACACTAAGAACTCTATTCTGAAAGAAGAGACGACTATGTGAATTGATATTAATATTACGGGGTATAACGAAAATATTTAATTGTAAGTTACTCAAACGTATGAAACGTTTTCAGGGATTTTTTCCTGGAAGGATGAATGACTTCAACACAACAGAAATTTAATTCTTAAACAGGTGCAGGATCTGAGCAAGTAAGGAGATTCTATGTCTATTAAAAATGATGTAGAGCTTAGTTTCTGAGCTTAGAAGAAAGAATGTTTTTTCTCACAAGTACTCGTATATACTCGTAATTTAATCACAGCCTAAGTAGTTAAAATGATTAATACACTCTAGTAGTAAGTTATAATTATTGAACAAGAAGTAAATTAAATTTCAGTTCTCCTTCCAAAGAAGATTAATGGCTTAATTTATCTTAACAAGATAGTGAAATAAAACTGAGTATTTTCCGTTATATAAAATGTGTTCTTAATGTATAAATAATGAAAGATTTTATACGGTATATTCTTTAGAGGAATCAGGTAACAATGATATCAGTAAAAGGTGAAAAAGATGTTTTAGTTCAAAAAGAACTGAAAAAGGATGCATCTATGTTATTTTTCATAGAAAATCCAATACAGGAATTGAAGAAAACATTTAACAGTGAAATAAATAACCAAAGATAGAAGTAAGGATGTTACATTCAATGATGGCAATATTCTTTTAGAAGAAATCAAAATCATTCGATATTTCTTGTAATATCTGAGTTATAAGAAGTAATGAATGCAATTATTAGTAAGAAATATATTCAGCATACAATCACACTAACATTTTCTAAATAAGACGAAGACAAAGGTAATGAAATGTGTTTAAAGGAAACTCTTACCAGTCCGATTTCGTTTATTAAACAACGAATAATCATAAGAATTGTATTATTTCTGTAAATCTGAT
The DNA here is from genome assembly GCF_047948215.1 of Lycorma delicatula. Taxonomy (NCBI): domain Eukaryota; kingdom Metazoa; phylum Arthropoda; class Insecta; order Hemiptera; family Fulgoridae; genus Lycorma; species Lycorma delicatula. The sequence goes on along the minus strand of NC_134459.1, from coordinate 93,342,100 downwards.
ATGTATTACATATAAATTAATTCGGACCGGTAAGAGTTTAGTAACAAATTTTTCAATTTTTTGCTTATTAAATGGAACGCTCAAATATTTTTTATTATCTGTTATTGTATATCTATTGTCTATTACATATATTTAACATGTATTTTTTTTTTGAAGAAAATTCTAAATTAATAACAGATTTTGATAATAAATATGTAGTAGCTTACCTTTTTTTTATATCAGTATCATTTTGTTAAAAACAGTTTTATTTATATTACAGAATTTTTGTTTTTTGAACGGAAAAAATATCTGCGAGACTCTTACCGTACGGTTTGCAATTTCATTGTATTTTTTTTTTATATCACTGCGTTTTCTTAGATCATTCTTTTATTTTTTTTATGAATTTCTGATTGTTATCTTATGGTTTTATTATTAAAATTGATTGCCTTTCTAGAACAAATAAATAAATTTTTTTTGAATTTCTCGACCAACTGTTTTTTTTGATAGTCATATCATTCACTTCATACCATATTTTTATTTTTCAATAAAACAGTAAAATGACCTTTACGAATCAAAAATCCGTGATGTAATATTGAACTTATTAATTGTAAGTGTAACCCTCGATTTTTATCGTATCCGTGGATGGACTTTATATTATTATTAAATTAACTTCTTTATTTCTTCATTAATTAGTTCAAACAGTTCTAATTGTAGAATAACAATTTTACCAGTCGAATTTTATTTCTGTTTTATGAAACAAATCTTTGTGGCCACATTTGCAACACTTTCGTACTGTTTGTGTTTTTGTCTTTTATTAGCAACTTGTAAACTAATACGTTTATTTATTTTAATGAAGTGATGGAAATTAAAAAAAATTGTTTAATCATCAGTACTTTTATTTACATAAGAGCATTTACTATTAAAACAAGCTTTAGTATATTTTCTTTTAAATTTTATTATTTCAAGTACAGTTTAATGAGTAAAATAAACATTCAGAGTTCAATCCCTGCCCGGTGTTATGACATAATTAAACAACGAATAAGAACGAAACGCACTAATTTATTGAAGATTGACATAAATAACTACAATAACAAAATATGGAAAACAATCATAATAATTAACTTATAATATAATATACACTGTTGTGAGTAGACTCGGTTTAATACTTAGGTCAAACGTTCATCCTATTCCAACATAACTTCGCGACTGACTAATACATTAAACAACTATTACACCACAAAGAGACCAGTGGTAGAGAGAATGCCCATCAGTACCCGGCCGAACCTTCCCACAAGTGTGACGAAAGGCAACAGTGAAATCAATCTAAATACAAATGCATATTACACATGTAGAAACAATATTATACATAAATACTAAATTCATCGTTCCAAACAAGTAAATCGTCAAGTTTTTGTACGAGATCACATTTAAATTAAAAGGCGCCGTTAAGTACTGCTACCTAGCGGCGCGATTCGTAAATCCACATTTTTGAGGAAAAAGTGACATATTCGAGTACCACGGTTCATCAAATGGAAGATAAAACATTGTCTAACAAAATTTGAGATTTTTTTGTAAGTATTTTTTATTACAGATCTAATTGAACTGACATAATATTTTCATGCTTATTTTTTAATTTTTTCCCATTTTCATTTCAATCTTAGGTTATGTTTAGAACTGTAAACACAAATCTTTGAGTTCGCCATGTCGTCAGTTCTGCGGACTCTTACCGGCGAAATTCTATCGAACTTCTTGATTAGTTTATTAAATTTACACGAAGTAGAACAAATGAAATAATCGATTCAACAGTTTTTACGTGCCTTATGAACAGATAGACAGACTTTAAGGTAACGGTCAAATCTTATTAAGTTCTATGAAACGTAGTAAATATTATAATAAAAAGATACGTTGTACTACGTTCAGATAGAACTTTTAAATATAAAAAGTTTAATAATATTTTAAGCGATAAAATTGGAAAGCTTAATTGAATAATTAATTACTAAATCACAGTAAACAAATTAAAAAATGTTATTATTCAAATACAAGAGTGAAAGTTTTTTCCTATTATGCTTTCAAAGTCCATGAACGAATGAATTGTGACAATAAATAACAATTCAGCCACCACTAATTAGTATCAATAATATTTTATAACAGACTATATATTAAATATATTAACATTAGAAACATGAAATTAATAAGGCTTTATAAATAAAATATATAAAAATTTTAGTGTACGGTTGGCTGTACAGTAATAATACGATTTCAATCGTACACCCACACTACTGTTAAGTTTTTCCACGACCAACCCCCAACCACTTTATACACTCTGCGGTAAAAGCCGAGCCAGCCATATAGCACATACATAATACTATTACTACTATTCCTACCACTACTGCTACAACTCATCCTTCCCAATGCTTACCCATTCCAACATCCATTGTCTCTTCTTTGAAGATACCGATCACATTTACTTCCTTTTAAAGTAGTGTGGCTAAGATTTATTTCGGCATAAGATTTATATTATACCTCTCTAATCTTAAATTTATTACCAAATTAAGAATTTTTCAATTAAAAACTGTATCAGACTATATTTTATGAATCACATGTAATCGTAAAACGCCGCTACTGAATAAGGTAAATAAATATAAACCAAATTCATAATACTCGTAGCTCATATAATTAATTAATATTCGTGCAAGAGTGGGCTTACTTTCTAATTTTCTACAGAAGGCAAACAGCCTAGAAGATCTAACGGTACAAAAAGTTACCTGCAATCTGATAAACATCGTGATTTACTACAGAGCCTAAAGCGGAATTATCTGGACGAGCTGATAATAATAATTTATATATTAATCTAGGTTTTGTTAAAGCGTCACACAAAGATCGGTGAATAAAATTACTTAGAAGAAAATAAGAATTCAGTTAAGTACTAATGAAGCATCATTATACATGCCGAAACATTGTTGGGATGTTTGCATCCACTTCACAAAGTATTTATACGTGACGTACATTAAATGACAGGCGAACTGATAGATACTAGACAGATCAACATTCATTCTTACTTTAAGTCTATGGATATTTGTTAGGGATTATATCAGTTATATAACTGATTATATATAGCTGATTAAATCAGCTATATAAGATATATTTTTATATAATTTAAGAAGTACCTCATTTACTTATTTATTTTTAATGAGCAAAAACTGTCCGAATAAAAAATGTAAGAATAAACCAAAAAACACGAAAAAGTATGTTTTTAAGATTTTTTGTTAAATATAAAAAAATACATTAATTCAAGCTCGTAATACAATTATTAATATGCAATTTACTAAAACGATAATTAAGAAACACTTCTCGGATTAAAATATCAAATTTTGGTTAATATTTTTTATTTGTTTGCAGTAGTATAAAAACCTTAGCACTAAGAAAATTTAACTGACATAAATGTAGGTACAACGCTCACATGAAAATTAAAAGATGAAAATGTGTGAGAAATGAACCTTCGTTCAAAACGCACAAAAGAAAAAATTATGTTAGTATAAGTGAAAACTGAAACATTTATAATATTTTACATTTTATTCTGTATAAACAAATCAGAAAACACAATCTAATAGTATACGAAATTAAACCAACGGGATATGGGTGGGGGGTGCAATGAACTCGCACATTAGTGTTTAAAATTACACAAAAATTTCAGAAGGTTTATCAATTTCAAGTAACAGTTTTGTCTTCAGCTGACTAAAACCAAACATTTGCACCAAATGACCTGATAATTTTGAGCTTGTTCTATTAACAGATTATTATTAATTACTTTTTATTCAATATTATGAAGGGAATGAATACAGGCAAAAAAAGAGGGAAATTTTCAAAGGAAAAATTTTCAAAATCTACTTAGGTAAAGGAAGTATTGTGATCACGAAAAATGTTGATTTTCAGATTTCAACGGAAATAACCATTTTGACCATCCCTGAACTAGTTTCGACATGACATTTGTACGTACGTACGGACGTATGTGCGTATGTATCTCACATAATTCAAAATCGATTAGCCGTAGGATAATGAAATTTTAGATTTATAACTGCTGTAACATCTAGTTGTGCACCTCCCCTTTTCATTGCAATCGACTGGAATAAAAGTGTCCAAAAAAGCCCAAAATTAAAAACAAAATGAATTTTGGACTTTTCTTAATTGCAGTAATAAGCCCTCATTGAGAGCTTTTCAACGATATATCATAAGTGGTATTTATTTTCATTGGATCCAGAGTTATAGCCAAATAAAATTTTAATTAATGAAATATTTGGATCTTACAAGGGGAAGGGACATCGGTTCAAATCCGACTTAATCTCCTTTTTTTTTATAACTTTTTTAAAATTTAAATATCTTGATTTATTAATAATTATTAACCTTTAGCTATAAACAAATTTTTACAATTAATAATAATTCAATAATAACAATTACAAAAAAAAAATGAAAACATATCAGAAGAATTAATGAAATAAAATTTTATGTATATTCATTAAAAAAAAAAAAAAAAATTGTGTTTGTAATTTAATAGTCGTACAAGGAAGTTATGTGGAGTACACATCAGATTTTATCAGGTACATGTACATCACATTTTATTAGAAATAAGTTATTCAATGATATATTCTATCGCAGTGGATACAACAAAAATTTTTATATTTTGTTATCTATGAAGAAATACATGGATCTTGAAGTATCCAAAAGGTTTTATATAACTGTTATTTATGTTACTTTATATATAGGTTTTACGTAACTTAAATTCAATATATTAATGTGTTATCGCTACTGTAAGAACCACTAAAATTGTTATTTATTGTAATTATATGTTTTAATTATTGTAACAAAAAAAAAAATGTACGATAAAAAAGAGAAATTCTTTACTATATTTATTTCTTCGTAAAATACTTAACGTATCTGCATTTTATTGCCCTTAGTTTAATAACTACTTGCTAAGAACGAAAACGTATGTTGTTTGTTACTATATTTAGGATTATCAATTTTTAACATCTTCAAAACCAAAATGGGTTGAGATAAAATTTTAAAATTTCCGCTATTTTTTTTTTTTTTGTTAGTACTTGGAACAACTTAATTGGATCACTTGTCTTTTAAACGCTACTTTGCATCTGCAAAGTAAAAAACCTTTTTTTATAACGTTCAGCATATCTGCAGTAAATATAGGAATAATGTGTCTCGTTCAATATAACGTATTTTATTTAAAGATGAATATAAAAGTTAATTTATTTGTTTACGAATAAAAATAATAGTCGATTCCAAAGATATTTTTACATCTTTCTTTTTTTAGTGATAAAATATTGAAAAGACTTAAAATGTAAAGATTTTTCATCTAACTCAAATTAATTAAATTCTATTAAACTTTTCACTGTGTATTTCTATAAAAAAATCTCAAAATCATCGCGAGATTAGCAACGATAGATAAATAAATTAAAGCCAATATAAAAGCAAAGTAGAAGTAGTTTCTTGTTTTAGGTCAGATAAACTAAATATGCGATGAACAGGAATGAGTATTAGTCCATAATTTCATGGAACTGATTAAATTATACCACCCGTGTACTATTGAATAAATTCAATATTTTCACAAAATTTACTAAAACAATAATTTCACTTAAACGTACAAACTTTAAACATAATTACACAATATTCCATAATATATTATCTAAATTACGTAACGCATCTGCCATTTCGCACAACCATAAACGAAAATTTATTCTGAATTAAAAAGTTTCTATCAATTTAAATTTTATTTCATTCAATGACAAAAAAATTTTCAGTGTCACTTTCGATTTAATCTGAAGTTTGATAATGGATAACCCATAAACTTTCTTTCAAATACTGAAATATTAATGAGTTGTCGAAACTGTAAATTTATTATAAACCAAGAGTACGGTATCGTGTAAAAAAATAAAAATAAGCAAACAAAAATATAATATTTATGCAGTCACCCATAAATTCTCAAAAATTATAAACACCATAGAAAATTGCTACAAGAGAAGAAAACCTGGAATAATGTTACAGTCCTTTAATACTTCTACAGAACTTAACAGATTTAACTCTAGTTTATTATTCCCGAATAATAAAACTGGAGATTACTATTACCCTTACGAATTTCTTATTATTGAAAAATAATAATTAATAAATGATAACTGTTATATACTTACTAACCAAAATAATCAAAAAAAGGTTATTCGATATAAAAACTGAATAATTCAATTTTTAATTTACTCTTTTACAACTGCCTTTTGGTTCCTAATATTACCACACAAAAATCATATCATTAAAAAAGAGTTCAATGTCGTTTAGTTAAAATTGTAAAGAGGTTAAAAAAAACAGTTTTATAGATTATCATCATAATGTTAGCTGGCCTGAGATAGGTAAAGAATCGCCATTCTACTATATTCCCTGTTAATTTCTGAGAATTTCCATTTAATTTCCTCCAGTCTCCTCCATATCTCATTTCAAAATTCTCTAGCCTATTTTTCCTCCGTTTTTTATCCGCGTTTCATACAAAAGTACAGTCAAAATAAATCACAAAACGCTTCTTCAAATTTAATTCAGTTTTGCTACATTAACACTCATTTCTTTCAATTAAATTTTTGTTTAGCCAAGACTATTCTTGTTCTCATTTTGCTTCCACTGTTTGAATCTTCTATTAACACGGTACCTTATTACTTGTTGCATTTATTTATTCAATTTTTGTTTCTTTTATGCAGATATTAATTCATTAGCTTATGTGACCAATCCTCAATATTTTTTTTCAAAACATTCATCTTCATATCATATTCCGTTATTAACTCTTAATCTTGAAAACGCCTGCTGAATGTCTTAACAGTTTTTTTTTAAGATTTTGAGGTAGAGGTAATTTTACGAAAATACATTTTGGGTTTAATTTTTAAATTTTCGCTCTCATTACACCGGGGGCTACTTTTGATTAGCTAAAAAATACGCCTAAGCAAAACATTCATAAAATCTATCCTAATCCAAACTAAAGTGTACATATCAACCTAATTCTAATACAAAAATTACTTCATCAATTGAACAGAATCCATCATTCTTGTTTACAACCAATATAATCAAGTTTATTGAATGCTTAAAACGTTTCTCAACTGTACAGAAAAACAAGTGGTTTTCATCCTAAGTATTGTTATTTTTTGAAGTAATAAACTGAAAAGTTACAAAAAAACCAGCGGCTCATTCTCTAGCCCACCAGGTTGATCTAGTGGTTAACTTGTCATAAAAAATCAGCTGATTTCGAATTCGAGAGTTCTAAGGTTCAAATCCTAGTAAAGGCAGTTACTTGTATACGGACTTGAATACTAAACCGTGGATACCGGTGTTCTTTGGTGGTTGGGTTTTAATTAACTACACATCACAGAAACGGTCGACCTGAGACTGTACAAGATTATACTTCATTTACATTCATACATATCATCATCATTCATCATCTGAAGTAATACCTTCTGGTGGTTTCGGAGGCTAAACAGAAAAATAGGGAATTTCATAATAAAATAAAATATTCTTCCTAGTAATATACATATTTCACTATGAGAATGAGCGTTCTTGTTTAGTTACCCTTTTCGACACCATAGACAAAAAAAAAATCACTTTCGACACGCCGGAAGGCAGAGGTAGATTTTAACGCTGCTAATAAATAAGATTTCCACCTTAAAGTTAAGAAAAAATTCAAATTTACTCAAAACGATAATGGTTGCATGTGAAAAAGGTTTCACATATTTAGCATACGATAAGCCTCATGTTCTTACAATTCTAGCAATATTTTGGTCATCCCTTGTCGTAAGGGTTGGTCATATCAAAAAATGTTTCAGACAAAGGTTTTAGGAAATGTTTAGAGGACAAACAATCACCTTAAACTGATTCGCCTATTAAGAGAGGTATGATTTTTTTGTCTTCGAAACCCTCATTTCCATCCCCTGGGCCAATTGTTGGCGATATGAAAATATTTTACATAAGTAAGTTTTAGGCCCTTATCCAAAAAATAGTATCGACTTTAAACGAATTCGATATTTTACTTAATAAGAAAGTTATAGCGATATATTGTTTTTTCAAAAAAGTCCCCCCATTTTCACCCCCGTAGTCCGATTTTGCCCATTAACGAACTCGGCCGAGTTTTTGGATCGTTATATTTTATGTATCAATTTGAAAATGATTTTACTCAAAATTACAGCAGTTATCGTGTCCACAAGAAAGTGAAATATATATATATGATGTATAAAATTTTGAACTGACGGTGGTTTTGGGGTCTGGGGGATGTTAAAGGCAATGATACGTCGAAATTTTCCGGAAGACGAATCATGGTACCCATTATATTAGGTAGCTCTCTTATTAAATCTACCTAATAACCCATATACTTATAAAGAATAAGTTAGTACCAAAGGAGTAAAAAATTTTATTAATTAGATTTTTTTTTAATTTACAGTTCAAGAATATCTGTTAATATTAGAATTCAAGTGAATCTTATAGGAATAGAAAATCGTATCTAGCAATAAGAATTATTATAGCTACTACATAGGAAATCCCTTTAAAATGAGATTACGTCAAACGCTAGATTTGAGAATACCACTTATACAGAAATAATATAAATTAAATAACAATGCAAAGAAAATGCTGTTAAAACATTTTACGACATTAAACAAGCTCATAAATGAAGGTTGGATTAAATTTTAAGTTCTGATTACAGCACAGCAATAACTTTTATTGTTAAAGTTGGAGAGTAGATATTATCATGAATAACAACGGATGAGTGACTGAACGCAGGATAGGAATAAGGTGGTGCTCTTTTATAGTGTCAGCTATTAATATTTTGACTATCATAAAAAATTAAAAATTTCTAATAAAACTTCATGGAAATATTATCACATTAACGAAAAAAAAAATGGATTCTAAATCTTTTTGTTTCAGTGAAAAGTTTGCGTAAATTTATCATTTTTAAGATAATTAAGGAATTTTTTTAAATGCAGTTTAAATGGAAAATAATATAATTTTTCGAATACACCGTAATTTTTTTTTAAACTATTGAGGGAATTACCATTCAGTTTTTGTGAGAGTATTTTATTTAATATCTCACAGAAATCACAGACTTTTTTAAAGACTGATGATTTTTTTAAAAATAACAAGAACAATTATTGGATGAATTTTTTGATTTGCTTAACGTGATAAGGAAGATAAATATGCGGAAAACATTTCGGTCGTTAGAATAAACTATGTATACTATGCAAATAAATTGTAGAGAAAATTCCTTTTTTATTATTGTGTGAAAAAAAATCATTCAAATTAAACTATCCGTTCTTTTGTTAAGGTGAAAGTTATACAAATCACTGTAAAAACACGGTTAGAAATAGTACAAACTATGCTGCGTATAAATTTAGGAACTCAATCTGTGTATAAATTCCATTTGTCAAAAGTTTATTTATAAATGCTTGTATTTTATTTTGGTATATTATTTTACGATTCGGCTGTCTAAATTTTAGTCTGTCAAATAAAGATGTATTTTTATTCGTATTCGTTTTTAAAGACATCATTAAGCGCCAAATTTATAGAACTGATTTATTATAGTACGTTATTACGATGAATTACTTTTAGAAAAAATATGTTAGGCCTTTTTTAACAATCAACTTATTTCAACATGCTACCACCCTTTAAATATAAGTACTACATATCTGACTCGTTCACCAAATGCGATAAGTAACATATTCAAAAAGCATTTATTTATAAATTATGAATTATTAAAAGGCAGTAAACTGATTGAAGTTGAAAAAATTAATGCCCTTGTCATATTATTTTCTTAAGTCAATTTTTTTTTTACCACTTGAGAGCAGCCGGTAACCGCCTAGAAGACGTTTACTTTGGTCGGTCCCAAGTGACGTGGCTGAAGACTAGCTCCCCTTTTGTGCAGCTTGAAGCTGATCTACCGACGGGGTCCCTCTTGGATCATTAAGACGTCACGACATCCCTCCCGGTTGCCATGGTGACTCTCCCCAAGAGGGCTACCCTTCCCTTCCCTATCACTTAGTCTGGGTGCGGGTACGCGCCCACCTCACAAACCTCGAGGGTCCTCAATGCGTCATCAGAACGTCCAGATTCAGCCATCTGCTTGACCCGAACGCCCTCAGCAAAAAGGCTGCCTCCCTGGCCCAGCACGTGTTCACGATTCGACCTCCTAGCGACAGATCTTTTTGGCCAGTTTCTCCCGACTTTTTTTTTTTAATTCACATTAGTGGAGTTTGTCATTTACAGAATACTTTCATTAGCTCCAGTCAGTCGAATATATATGTCATTGCCCTTCAGTGAAATGAGGTATAGCACCTCACTTATATGTGTAGCAAGATTTATTTACCAACACAATTCAGTATACATACAACCAAGTCACTTAATATTACAAAAGGGATAAAATACAATTACTAAATACATTAAATTTATTATACATATTTACAATAATACAGCTATATCAGTAGGTCATACTACAACACATGTAGTAATGAGTTTACACCATCGACAAACATCGCATTTGTTTAAATAGGGATCGATTAAACAAGTTAATTATTGATTACTTGCAACCCAGTGGGCAGAATATTGTTATAAGGTATCAGAAAGGCTGATAAAGATAATTTGAAGAGAATCAAAATATTAAGAAATTAAGATGGGGAAAAAATAATCACTCCTACCTAGTGAGTATTTACCACTTGGTAAAACGTTGATGGTAGGGCTTCTGCATTCCATTGAGACTGAAAAATATGCTGACGGTAGTTTAGCTACTAAAAAGACTGCCCAAGCCAGACAGCTCGAAGGTAACGAGTCAGAATAAAAAACTTCTTAGATATCTATTTCCTAAGCTAGGGACGACTTTAGAGCACCGTCTATCGTTCACAATGTTCAGACGTCTGTAGTGCCTATTCCTCATGTTAACAGGCGACCGATTAACACCCAAAAGGTAATGGCATACCACCCAATGATTCTTCAAATCTTCATATTATGTCACATATTTTCCTCAAATTTTCAGGATAAAATTATTTTCTATTCTTGGAATCACCAAGGAAAACACATAAGGTGTTTTAGAAATCACTGTTGCAAATGAGGCACCAAAAATGGAAAGAAGATACAACTAGGTGCGATGAATGTATAGAAACTTCTGCTTGCAACTAGTTAGAAAATTTTAAAATGAAGATGAAAATTAATAGAGTAGATATAATTGAATTAAGTAGATGGGATAGAATAAGTTAGGTTAACAGCAAAAATGTAACAATGAACTATTCCAGAAATAATAAAGGAAGAAATAGCAAAGGAATCGTTAAAAAAGCAACACCGTTTAAAGGATGATTTTCAGTAATGACAGGATAATTGTTGAGAGAATAAAAATAAACTTAGAGGATTGCTTTTAAAAGCCTTTCTCGATTTAACAATAATGCGATTAAGGAATGCATCAACAGGAAGAGCAGTTTAACGGAAGAGTAAAGTAAAGATTGCTGTAAAAAATAATGGATTCGAGTATACCGTATTAAAGGAAAGATCAGAAGCTCTTTAATGGAAATTTGTTCAAACAAAATGAAAAAGCAGAAAAAATTAAAGGTTTATTGAGAGTTGTGTAAGGAAAATAAAATTTCACAACGGATGATCGGACTAAAAACCGTAAAAAAAGACTATGGAAATAACCGAGTTATGAAAATGCGAATCAAATTAACTATATAATTACAAAAGTCAAATTCAAAAACGCGGTTAGAATGGAATACGGATTGTCGGAATCTTACATGAAAAGCGATCACATACTACTTATAGTAACAAAAATAGAAGTAGAAATTTCCGGGATTTGAAAAAGCGAAGAAATAATAAAATTGAATATTGAAAATAAGAATACTGGGGAGAAGTTACTCCGTATTTTGAATAACATTACAAATGAATTTCGAGTGAATAAGATAGATATACCATTAAAATAAAGGAAAAAAATAACTGACATCATTAACGGAAGAATTTAGTGACTACACTTTTGTTATTTTTTCAATTACAAATAACTCAATGTATTGGTTTAGTCCAAAAGCAGTGACGAAGTTTTTAAAAACTTAAGAATAATTTTAATCAAACAGGAGTAACATAAAATATAATTAATTTTATTTTAACCATTGTGTGTAAACTTTTTCTTTAAATTTATATTACCAAACTGTAGTATTTTCAAAGCAAAAATAATTACGGTATAAACATTGATCATGTTGACCACCATTTTATTTTATCACATATTTTTTCAATTTTTTAAACACAATTTTTTAAGCAGGAAAGGAGCTATTTAATTTAAATTATTTTTAGATTAGAAATATATTTAGAATTTATAATAAAAATGAGATTTTTTTAAAACATATTAATGAAACCCCTCATGAAAAATAATGTTAATCAATTTATCCAATCACAATTCAAGAAATCAGGATGAGTACATTATTTTTAATTAAAAATAATAATTTATCTAATATATCAACTACGTTGTTAACTGATAAATTTACGTTCAAAATTTTACTAAATTTAAAAGAAGTAAAATTAATCTTTTTTGTTAGTGATATTTTCAAAAGGTTTGATTTAATTAAAACTATTTTTGTTTTATACTTTAAATTTTATAAAAGCAGAAGCTGTTCATATAAACTTTTGTTCACCTCCACGAGGAGGTTATGTTGTTCTAGATATAACATATATCACAATAATTATATATCATATATTTATACGTCATGGTCAAACAAGTTTTACGAACGAAACAAATACAATCATGTTCGCTTCGTATATGGGTCAGTGGTTTCACAAAATAAATAAATAAATAACTTTATAAGATTCACCTCTGGATCCAAATATTTTTACAGTTTTTATTTGACTTTTACGATTTAGATCTTGAGTATATTTTCTGGAGAAGACTTTAGTAAAGAACATGATAAACCTTTTCTTTCTTAGACAAAATAGAGAACCAAGAGAATGTCAGTCTGTTTTTTCTTTTTTTCTTTTCTCAAGAGATCTGGCGTTTGATTTTTGCGTTTTTTTCTTCATCATAAAACAACGATGTTACTAAACCGGATATTAACAACAGAAACCACAAAAATTCAGGTAATGTTAACGTTAATATTTTGAAGCTTTATTAAATAATAATATAGTAAACTGGGGAATTAATTGTTTTTATTTGTGCTATAAATTATTGTGTCAGATCTGAAAAAAAGGTTTTGATATTTTATTCTATAAAAAGATTAGTTACAAGTTTTTAAAATTTTTTGCATTAAGAAAAAATTTAGTAATTTGCAATTAATTTTATCTTAATGGATAAATAATATAAAAGGTTATCATCACTTGAATCTTAAAAGAAAAACACATTAAAACAGATATCTAATTTTATTGAAAAGATTAATAACAAAATATGAATAAAAAAAATCTCCAAGCAAAAAAAGAAATAAAAATATTAATATGAAGGAGTGATAAACCGGATCGTAGTCCATAAATTTAAAGAAAAAAACAAATTTCGAGAATTTTAACGGAGAAAATTGTAATTAACAAAGATTAAATTAATAACAAAAAATATTTACATATTAAGATAAATACGTAATAGTGCCTTCAGTCATACTAAAGAAATTTACTCCAGCAGTGAATATATACGACTCCCTTCGGAACTGAAGATAAGAGATCAGTATTGTAAAAATACATTTATAATGATTTAAAAAGTTGTGCTATTTCACTAAATTATCTATTGTCAATCCATAAATTGTATAATTTTCAGTCCACCAAATTATTTTAATTTCCTATGTTATGCTACGTAATTTAAACAAACAGGCGTTGTTTAAATTCGTAATTTATACAACGAAACGATTCAAAAACTGTAGTTTCCGTAATAGAGTATCACCACACTAAATCGTCGACACATCTGAACCGGGCTATGCGAACCATAACTGGAACCATTAGAACAACTCCGCTCCAGTGACTGGCATGCTGAGTATTATCGCACCCCCCAAATAACATCCCGACTGGCATCCCTCAAATCACAGTTGGAAAAATATAATGCTAACACCCATCTCTACCTATTCATGCCGACGTAGATTTTCTCAAACAGCACCGGAGACTGAAGTCCAGACATCCACCTGTACAACACAAAGGATCATTGGACATCATTACGGCAAGGTCAGAATATCACTAACTCCATCCTTGTGAAAGATTCAACTCTGAGGGTACCAGGATGTACTCTTCTAAGAAGACAGTGGTGTTACATCAACAGGATTCCCACAAATCATGGTATCTGTAATAATAGCCTGACTCAATGGGAAGCTGCAGAAAGCCCACGATGTGGAGCTGAAGAGCAAACGGTCGCCCACCTGACCCTGGTTTGTCCAAATACATCTTTTAGAGCTTCACTACAAGACCACACTAGTGTAAAACCCTTGTGTTAACCTGGTGCACAAAGATCCAACAGAAAAATTGTGTGGTTTACGATCAAACGCATATATATATATATATTCCGAATTCGTTGCGTGAAAATTTATTTACAATTTTGAAATATAAGATTTGAACGATTAACAGTACATTTATATACTCCGTTTTTCGCCTAGTTTTTCTTTATCTGTTTAGCCTCCCAAACCACCGTAAAGTATTACTTCAGAGGATGAATGAGGATGATACGCATGAATGTAAATGAAGTGTAGTCTTGTACAATCTCAAGTTGACCATTCCTTAGATGTGCGATTAATTGAAACTCAACTACCACCAAAGAACACCAGTATCCACGGTATATAGTATTCAAAGTCTTATAAGAACTAGTTTTTCGCCTAACTAAAAAAAAAAAAATAGAATGAACGCCTGTAAAATAAATTCACGTGTAGGTACCAAGTTGACAGCTAATAGTTTTTCTAATAGTTTATTACATTATTAAGACGAGGTAACACAAACTTTATATAATAATTAAATAATTATAAATTACAATGAATTCATATACCAGTATTGGGTATTACGTAGAACTAAATAAAATTGTAAAAGTAACCCCATTTAGGATGATGCGTGTCACCCGGTGCTAGCTGACGTGATACGACGTTTTTAACATTCATATTTGTAACTTTGCCGTAGTCTATGTACGGATCACCCGATCTAAAAAAAATTCTTTCATAGAAAATAAATTCAATATTTTTTCTAGATTCCATTCACAACAATTATGTTAAGCTTACATCCGTAATTATTAATGGCTTAAATCACAAAAATCGTTAATAATGCGCTCTTTAATATCAGAATAATTGGAAAGAACTAAATAAAGTATTTATTTTCGCGTTATTATAAAGGTAAAAATAAATAATCTTAAATATTAATTTTATTATCTTTTGTGGTATATTAGGTATATATATCCGAAAATTTCACAGCTTTGTTTTAGATGATTTAGGAATAATTACGTTTAAAATAAAATACGATAATTTTTTTTTAATTTCTAAATAATTTTATCTAGTTATATTTACATTAAAATTTACAAAATAAAAAAATATTCGGAACAGTATATAATAAATAGTATTTATTATACTATTATAGGAATCATACCTATCAACATATCAAGCTGGCTTTTGACCTAACAGGCAATGCCCCTAACAGATATTCAGCCTGAAAATGATAATTAAAATTAAAAACAACAGGCGCAAACACATTATCTGCACATTTGAAGATTTCAAAACAGCCTACAACTCTGTAGACAGACAATCTTTTTTAAAATTCTTGACGAGAGACGACTAGATCAGAAAACTCGAAGATTAATAGAACAAACATTAACTGGAACTAAATCTAAAATAAAATTTATGGGCTAAATCTCAGAACCCTTTGAAATTAAGACGGGAGTGAGACAAGGGGATGGACTCTCCCCCGTGCAATTTAACATCACATTGGACAAAGTGATGAAAGAGTGGGAAGATTCAAACGACAAAAATATTGGAAACCGATTTCATTGGGGTTCGCGAAATTAAATTTAAGTATCCCTTACCTGGCATTTGCAGACTATTTGGCAATCCTTGCGGAAGACGAACGGACTGCGATAAAACAAACAGAAACACTCAAGGAATGTGTAGAAAAAGTAGGACTACAAATTCGTTTGAAATAACAGTGTTAATCTGCTCCAGAATAGAAATCCCAAATTTGAACACGAAGTATGGAGTAATAAATAAAGTCCATCACTTTAAATACCTTGGAGAATTTGTTACGCCGAACAGATCTGAGAAACCAAGACAATTGGACCGTCTGCAAAAGGTCAGGAAAGCTCTAGGTTTAGTGCAAAATCTCTATAACAAGAAATCCCTCTCACGCCAAACGAAAATCCAGCATTACAACACACTTATTAAATCTACAGCATTATATACTGAAGAAGGATGCAGATTACAACCAAACGAAATTGTTGAAACTGATATCGAAACTGACATAAGGAAAAGACGAATGAAATTCTTCGGACACCTTTGCAGGCTGCCGGAAAACCGACTGACCAAAAGAATAATCGCGTACTTAAAATCATTAAAGGTTGCAATCGCCTGGCTCGCAGAAACACGAAAAGATTTAGAACACGATGGAATTACGCTGGAGGGGATCATAGACAGAAACACATGCAGAAATAAAATAGATAAATGGGAAGTTAAACCAGAAGCGCCGAAGCCTAAACAACATCGTCCGAAATGGTCTGAAGAACGAAAGAAGGACTTTTCTGATAGAATGAAAGAATTTGGGAAGGAAAAGAAGAATGCCATGCGAAAGAAATATGAATCTTGAATGCTTAAGGTCTTCCATTGGGAAGTTCTCGACTTATAATAGTAATAATAAATAGTATTTATCTTAAAAAAAGTACCGTTAGAAATTAAAAGACTGATAATTTAAAAAGAATATTACGCTAATTAAAATGGTAAAATAATATAGTACTGATATTTCCCTAAAGAATTTATAGTTCTACTTTTTTTAAATGAATAATTATCGTGAAAAGACAGCCTTTTTGTAAATATATAGTATTTTGTAAATGTAAGCATTTATTAAAATATTGAAATAATTGAAAAAAAGAATAATTTGCTGAAAAATCTTAGTAGATTGTTTTACTTTTACAGCCAGTTCGATTGTTAAATAATAAAAAATCACCATCAGTAGATTGTAAGGAAGTAGTATAAAATACAAACAAATAAAAATAATAAAATAAATAAAAGAAGAAATAATAATAAATATGAATTAATAAATAATGTAAAAGTACTTCCGTAATTATAAAAAGAGAATTGGATAAGAGCTTGTGTCTGTCCGTTTACTATATCTGTATTTTATGTTATTGTATATTTAATAGTAGGTCTTTATTAATGTGATCTTTTATCGTACCGTTTTAAAATTTATGGGTGGTAATTAGAGTTGCTATATTTGATGAGATCTGTTTCTATTGAGTGCCGAGTTTAAGTTATTAACGAAGGAGTTACTTTACACATTTCAAAAACAGTAATTCATCTTAATACATTTAAATATGTGAAATATTGCATAATAAAATTGCTTTAATCTGTTAAAATTAGTATCTCAACATATTATTTATGTTACGATAGGCCAATCAAAATTTAATATTTTTTAAGGAGTAACATATTGCAATAGCATAATCTTCAACATCGTTCCTTATTATACAAACGTCATAAAAATATCGCTTCCGTTCTTTTGCATATTATATTTTATAAGGCGAATATAAAAATATTTAACGTAATAGATGCAATATGTACAAATAATATTTCATTCTGTTTAAAATTATTTTTCATTAAATTATACTTATCATATCAGAAAATTAAGAGCTTAATCTTAAAATCTGTTAGCACAATGCAGAGCACTAAATACTAACATTTATTAAAGTTGCTTGTTTTAGGATTAAAGGAAAAATCAAACACTTAAAACTTCAATTTAAATATGATATTAGAGTATACTCCATTTGGGGACGCTTAGCTGATCAATAAAAGTGGAGATTTTTGATGTGCCATTACTTTTACGTTCCTGGCTTATAGAGCTGTGCTGCAAGAAAAAAAAATCCCTTTCGGCATACCGGAAGACGGAGGTAGATTTCACCGGTGCTAAGTAGGGGATAAAAAATAATTTCACCTTAAAATTAAGAAAAACTTCAAATTTACGCAGTACGACAATGGTTGCATGTGAAAAAATGATTCACTATTTAGCCTACAACAAGCTCCATATTCTTACAATTTCAGAAAAATTTTGTTCATCCCTTGCCGTAAGGGTTGGTCATATCAAAAATTATTTCATAGGTAATGTTTAGAGGACTAACGACCACTTTAAACCGATTCGATACTGTTCCTGTTAAGGAGATACGTTTTTTGACTTCAAAATCCCATTTTTTCCACCCCCTGGGCCAATGGTTGGTGATATCAAAAAACTTTACTGAAATAAGTTTTAGGCCCTTATTTAAACAATAGTAGAAACGTTAAACGAATTCGATATTTTACATAGCGATATTTTGTTTTTTTCGAAAAAGCTTCGCCATTTCCATTTCACATGGTTCGATTTTGGCCGTTAACGAATTTGACCGAGATTTTCTGACGAGTTATTTTTAAGGAACAATTTGAAAGTGATTGGCGCAAAATTACTGCAGTTATTGTGGCCACAAAAAGTGAAATATATGTATATATAGATGTATATATAAACTTTTGAGCTGACAATGGTTTTGGGGTCTGTAAGACGCGAAGATATGTCGAAATTTTCAGGAAGTCGAATCATGGAACCCATTATATAGATAACTTATCTTATGAAATCTACCTAAAACATTAGACTGTCCAAAAATATAATTACATAAACTATTTTGTTATTTGAGGAGTTTTACTCATTTATCACCCGTTAAAATTGGATAATTCATTTGGTTTGGAAAATAGATATTTTAAATAAATATAAAATATAATTATACAAACAAATAAACATAAATATATTAATATAATTAATATTTATATTTATTTTTATAAATATATTATTTATATATTTTTAAATATAAATACAATAATTTATTTTTAATTATTAAAGATCTTTTACCGATTTTGAATAAAAGTCCATTTAAAACCATGACCTTGTTTATATTATCCATCGGACCTTATATAATTTAAACTTGTTTTTTCATATTATAATATATTATAAGCGTGTCATTACACGTGCATTATTCGTATTCTTTTTTATAAATTTTGCTTTTTATAAGATAGATATTTTTAATACTATTACGTGCTATTAAATGAAATGTTTTATCTCTTTAATTTTTGAATGGATAAGTTAATTTTTAAATAGCAAATGTTATAGTATTTTTTATTACTTTAGACCGGAACACTCTTTTATAATTCCATTTTGTAATATGTCGACATTAGAATATAAACAACAAATATTTATATACATATATATACATATATATATATATATATATATATATATATATATGTAACGTTTTACTTCAGGTTATTTTTTTTCTGTTTAGCCTCCAGAACTACCGTAAGGTATTACTTCAGAGGATGAATGTGGATATGATACGTATGAATTTAAATGAAGTGTAGTCTTGTACAGTCTCAGGTCGACCATTCCTGAGATGTGTGGTTAATTGAATCCCAACCACCAAAGAACACTGGTATCCGCTATCTAGTATTCAAATTCGTAAAAAGTTATTCTTGCCTTTGCTAGGATTTAAACCTTCGAACTCTCGACTTCGAAATCAGCTGATTTGCGATGACGAGTTAACGAGTAGACCAATCCGGTGGGTTTACCAATTAAGCCTGCTACTCTTCAAGATCTGCAAAATCGAATTGTTACAAAAGTGAATTCAATAACTAGCGACCAGTTACCAAAAAAAAAAAATAATAATTTGGGACCAATTAAAATAATTAACTGTTATTTATAAATCTCGATTTTTACACCCTTGTACGAAGTAAAGGAAGTATTGTGATCGCGAAAAATTTCGGTTTTCAGATTTCAACGGAAATTCCCATTTGACCATCATTGCTGAATCCATTTTGACTTGTTTCGGCGTGACGTCTGTACGTATACATGTATGTATGTATCTCGCACAACTCAAAAACAATTAGGCTTAGAATGTTTAAATTTTGGATTTAGGACTGTTGTAGCGTCTAATTGTGCACCTCCCCTTTTATTGCAATCGACTTACCAAAAATGTCTAAAAAAGCCCAAAATCCAAAACATTTGGATTTACAAGTTTTTCTTAAGTGCAGTAATAAGCACTGATTTAGAGCTTTTCAACGATATATCATAAGTGGTACTTATTTTCATTAGTTCCAGAATTACAGCCAAATAAAATTTTAATTAATGAAACAGTTTACTCTTACACGGGAAGGTACATAGGTTCAAATCCTACTTCATTTCTTTTTTTTTTTTAAATGAAAAGTACATAAAATTTTATTTCATTAATAACTTCTTATTTGTTTCATATTTTTATTATTATTATTACTATTGAATATTATTTATTGTACAATTTTTTTTAGAATCACATGTTAATAATTATTAATAAATCAATATAATTAAATAAAAAAAGTTAAAAAAAAGTAAATTTCACCGGTGCTAAGGAGGGGATAAAAAAATTTCCGCCTTGAAGTTAAGAAAAACTTAAAATTTACTCAATACGACAATGGTTGCATGTAAAAAAGTTTAACATATTTAGCATATGACAAGCCCCAAGAATTCCAACATTTTCGTCATCCTTTGCCGTAAGAGTTGGTTATATCAAAAATTGATTCTGAGAAAAGTTTTTGGTAATGTTTAGAGGACTAACGACCACTTTAAACCGATTCGATACTGTGCCTATTAAGGTAGGTTTTTGTCTTGAAAACCCCATTTTTTCCACCCCCTAGGTCAATGGTTGGTTTATATAAAAAACTTTACTTAGGTAAAGAATAGTAAGAACTTTAATTGAATTCGATATTGTACTAATAAGAAAGTTATAGATATATTTTTTTTTTTCGAAAAAGCCACTCCATTTCCATCCCCACAGTCCTATTTTGACCGTTAAAAACTTGACCGAGATTTTGGGTCGAGTTTTTTTTTAAGCGAACAATTTGAATGTGATTGGCGCAAAATTACGGCAGTTATAGAGTCCACAAGAAAGTAAAATACATATATATATAAACTTTTGAGCTGACTTTGGTTTTGGAGTCTAGGGGATGTGAAATGCGAAGATATGTTGAAATTTTCCGGGAGTCAAATAATGTTACCCGATACAATAGGTAGCTTTCTTATGAAATCTACCTAAATGTATGGTAATCTGTCAAAAAATGGCATATCGGTTTTTTTACATTTCTTTAAGTTTTATGACTATCCAAAAGATAAACAAAAAAAATTTGTGGATAATGGTGCAAGTGTGTTGGCGTGTTTGAAGCTTATTAACGTTTGACGGAATCTACCTATTTTGATGAAATTTGGCACATCGACTTGTGTAAATGGGGAAATTTGTTGGTAAAAGTAATGGGGTCAATATCACCATGAAGGGTTAAAGTTTTTTGTGGTCAAATTTTTCAGAATTTTGCAAACATAGCTCCACTTTATATTAAGCTCAGAACAAGCGTGTGTGCTTATCTTACCATTTAAAAAAAAAATTGGCTCAAAATTTCCCCTTCTCCAAAATTTTATGTTATTATTTATTGCATGTTCTTTAACAGAATTTTTACTACTGTACTACTGACCAAAAAGAAATACTTTAGGGTAACATTAGAGGTTGGGAAGCCGGTCGAAGTTAATCAATATAATTTTTTGAATTTTTCATAACTTCTTTTTGGTTTATTTAAACTGTTTAATTTTATTAAAAATTTAAATAACAAACTTTTAATAATAATATTACAATAAAATTTCGTCATATTTCACTCTTCCCCCACCTGAAAAAAGAAATGGTAAGTAACTTTTTCATTTAGTGGAACGTTTTTTGTTTTTAATTTCTAAAGTTTAATAGTAGACGTAGAGAAAACAAAAAGATTTCTTGGAAGATCAATTTTTTTTTGGTGGGGAACAGAAAAAATTCTAATTTTTAACATTTTTTTAAACTACTTTTGGTTTATTTAAACATATAATGATAATTTTACAATAAAGCTTCATCATAAATTACCCCATCCCAAAAATAAATTTTGGTTAACTTTCTTCATGTGTCATTTTTACTCAATAAGAAAAACTAACCAATGCCAAGAAAGTATTACGACTTTATTGTCAGCTGGTTTTTAGTTTTACACAGCTACCTTTATTATATTTTTTTAATTATTGCTCATTAACGTTTAGAAAGCGTATAAGTATACTTGTGCAACGGTCTTACCTGGGGTATCTGAAGAACAGTCGGTATTGTTAATAGTACAATGGAGGGAATAGTGTACATTGACAGGAAATCGCAGATAGCAAATAGTCAATCGCTTTGCTCAATTCATGTTAGTAATTTTGCGTTCCTCATTTCTACATTTTTAAACAATATTTTTCAGTACTTATCAATAGTACTGTTAAAATACCTCTCACCTACGCTTACCTTTGCAGGCCATGATGCCCAGGACGAGGATTAATTTCATTATTACAAATAAATAAAAAATATTTAATAATGAAAATTTGCTCTAAATAAACTGAAGAAAATCCAGAAATGTTAAAAATACTGAAATTACTAGAAATGTTCACCTAGCTGGACTCGATGTTACGTAAAGTTGACAGAATCAAACAAAAAATGATGATAAATTTCAGAACGCCCGGGAAATCTCAAAAAAACAAAGAAGATACGTACAACTGATAACTGTCAAAGATGTGTGCTAATAAATATTATACATAATTTTTAACTACGGCATAAAACATTACCGATATTAATGACGTTGTTAACGTTTTGAAAAACTGAAAATCCGGATATACAAAT
This sequence comes from Lycorma delicatula, assembly GCF_047948215.1. Lineage (NCBI taxonomy): Eukaryota > Metazoa > Arthropoda > Insecta > Hemiptera > Fulgoridae > Lycorma > Lycorma delicatula. The sequence continues at coordinate 93,319,230 of NC_134459.1, read as the reverse complement.
AAATTGCAAAAAACATTTTACGAAAAATTCTGAGGAGTATGGTTTCAGGTTAAAAATATCTAAGAATAGTAGGCAACGTATAATAGAAAAATATGACGCACTTTTCAAATGAGTAAGTTATTGAAAACAAATAAAATTTACAGACGGCAAGGAAACAAACTATTTTTCCGACGAGTCATAAATTCACTCAATAAATTTAAAAACTAACGGTTGGACTGATTACTCTATTAATGACTACAAAAAATTTATATCCAAAGGATCTATTGGTACATTCCGGTAGTGCTTCAGAAGGAATACCGATTGTACTTTTAATTTTTAAATTGGATTAAAAGCAAGAAGAATACCTACCGAATGAACGTTAATGCTGAGAAATACGAAAAATGGCTGTAAAAAAGTTAATATTGTACATAACAAAGTTATGCGGCTTTCATTGATTCTCTTTGTACCTCTTCCCACTCCTACAAACCATCTACAATCTGCGCGTCAACAGTGCTTTCTAAACTTTGATGAATAATATGCATATGTCATTGCTATATCATATAATTAGTAAGTTCTTTTTTCTTAATTATTTGTATATCTTGTCTTTCATAACGTTAAAAAAAATTAAACAGCTGCAAAATAACATTAACTTCTTACATTTGCCAAATTATCTGAAGAACTAGAACCAAAATCTAATCAAATTAATTTTGTGAGTTCCGAATATTACCCATAATTACTTTCTTAATTTTCTAAGTATCAGAGCTAAAATTTGGAAAAACACACTCGCACACACAAACAAATATTTTACTTAATTGTTTACTTTTAATTAATTTTATAAGCGAACTACAACTTATTCTCATCTGAAAAAATAAACAAACAATTTTCATAAGTTCAAACTTACATCTTCAAAAAACAAAAAAAATTACAAAACAACATTCAAAATAGAAATATGTACTCAGCGAGTTCTAAAATATTTACTCGAACTTCTTTCGCCTTTTGTTGTTTAGTATTATATGTACGAGGGTTATTTTTTTTTCAAGGTCCGATCGGTCGCGAAATAAAAACCCGCGCAAAAATCGATGAACCTTTGCGCATATGTGTTGCGCAGCCTCTCAAGTATGGCCTTCAATCATGCCGCGTCACTTCGTTTAGTTCTGAACACGCAGCTAGCACGTAAACATGTCTACAACATTTCCCGCCAAGTGTGAAGTGCGTGCAGTAATTAGATTTCTTCAGGCTGAGGGGTGTAATGAGGCTGAAATTCCACGACGAATAAGTAATGTGTACGGTGAAACTTCAATGAGTCACAGCAAAGTGCGACAATGGTGCAGGAACTTTAAAGCAGGACGTGCAGAAGTTCGTGATGCAGGCGGTCAGGGAAGGAAGCGAGTGTCAACCGATGAACTCGTTTTGCGAGTGAATGAGGCAAATCGAGAAAATCGCCCGTCGGTTCATAATTTCTGTATTGAGTGATTCGTTTCCTGAAATTTCAAGGTCAGCTCTCTACACCATTGTGAGTGAGAGACTTCAGTACCGCAAACTGTGTGCGAGATGGGTTCCCAAGATGCTGTTCGACCATCACAAAACAATGAGAATGGACGCCTCTCTAACGTTTCTCCAGCGCTACCACAATGAAGGAGAAGACTTTTTGAACAAAATTGTCACAGGGGACGAGACATGGGTCCATTTTGAAACTGAAGAAACAATAGAACAATCCAAACAGTGGATACATTCTCATTATCTCACTAAACCAAAGAAGTTCAACCGAACCTTCTCCAACAGAAAGTGTGTGGCTACTGTGTTCTGGGACCGGAATGGAGTACTCTTGGTGGAATTCATGGAACGTGGCACGACCATCACTGCAGCCTCATACTGTGTGACTCTTCAACGTCTACGAAGGGCAATTCAGAATAAGCGGAGAGGAATTTTGTCATCAGGCATTATCTTTCCCCATGACAATCCTCGGCCGCACACTGCAGCTGCAACAAAGAAGCTCCTCCAGCGTTTTCATTGGGAAGTGTTTGATCACCCACCATACAGCTTGGACTTGGCTCTATCCGATTTTCACCTCTTTGTTCACATGAAACGCTGGCTAGGAGGACAACATTTTGGCACAGACATCGAGCTGCAGACCAGCGTAGAAACATGGCTGAAAACACAGGCAGCTCCACCTGTGTGTATATATATATATTTCTTTATATCTTCTTATTATTTTTATTTATAAATCAGCAGACCCGGCAATACTTTGCTATTGCTAGATTTGAGTAGATATATATAAAATCTATATATAGATTAAATGAACATAATTGAAAATTTGATAAAACAAATTACGGAATTTCACGAAATTTAACCTTTCCCTTTTATCCTTTCTCCCTTTATCCCATTTCCTTGTCTCCCCATTCCTTTTCCTTCTTTTCCCCCGTTTCCTTTTCCTATTTTCATTTTAGCATATTTCTTTTCCCTTTTTCTTTTCACCCATTTCCACCCCTTCCCCTTTTCATTACCCATTTCACTTTCCCTTATTTCCATTTCCCCCACCCCTTCCCTTTTATTTTTTATCCTTTCCCCTTCCCATTTGATTTTGCAATTTTTCCTTTTCCCTTTTTTTCTTTTACCATTTTTCCCTTCTTCTCTTTTTACCTTCTTCCCTTTTAGCTTTTTCGATTTTTTCCTTTTCCGATTTTTATCTTTCTTCCTGTACCCCGCACGAAATTGGTCCTGTAGTTTTTTAGTCTATAGCGGACACACATATCGTAAACATTGAAATGGAATCGTAAAATATTTAGTACAGCGTATGTTACTTTTACGTCCAACAGATAGAGCTGTTTTTAAAAAAAGCATGTTTTTACCTGTCACAGGTGTGACATCTTAGATATATAAAAGCACACGCTTATTGGAATGGAAAGTTGTGTCAGAATTTCAACAGTGAAGAATTTTCGTAGATTTAAAATTTGAACAAACGAAAATTTATATTTTTATTTATATAGGTTAACTTATTATTTATATTATGGAATTAACTGAATCAAGGTTTAAAATTCTGCAACAAAATTTGAAAATAAAATAAACAAATAAATAAGATGATTGCATCCAAAATTTGTGGATTTACAAAATTGTAAACACCAAAGTGCTTATGATAACAATAAAACACTAAAGTGCTTTATTTACGTCCATCACATAATTCTTATTGACATTGAACAATTGAATTAAACAGTAATAACTTTTTATGTTGGCCTTTCACGTAAATGAATCGGTTGAACACTTTTTAAATAATAATATAAGTAGGTCTATCTATATGTTGACTGTTGAAGGACTTGTACTACTATTACGTCCACAAACTGAATGTTGGTAATGAAGCATTATTTTTTTTTAGTGAGGTGTGGCTAATTTAAACTATATTTAATGGCTCCTGAGTTTCATAAATAACAATTAATCCGTTGATAGGAACGTCGTTTAGGTACCAGGTAGATGGAGCCAGCACAATCACCAGACTACACCCCAATTATAAAAAAATATAGAATAGGTTATAAAAATAACAACTGAAAGGCAGTGTAGGTTAAATACTTTATGTTTACAAGGAAACCTATTAGGGTTAATGATATAATTCAATATTTCATAAGAGAAACATACAACAAATAAACATCCATCAAATGTCACAAAGTAAAAGCTTTAAATTTATGTAAGAGTAACACTTTAGAATTTATAAATGGCCAAAAATTTTAGCAGGATTGCATTTTAAAATCTTTTAATATGTTGACAAATAAACAGACATTCTGATATAATGATGTCTCACTAACAACCACGAATTTTTATTTCATATTTCTTAGATAATACAATACGAAACAGAATAATAAGAGGGACTGTAAAGTGTTCCTTACTGAATTTATATTAAAAAGTCAATAATTATAAAAATAAATTGAAATTTAAATACAGACATCAATAAAACCGATTTTACTTTTTCGGCGAATATAGCTGATGAAAGTTATCATAAGTAAGATGATAGGGGTATCGGTTTTTTCCTCAAATCTTTTGGTTTTAGCGTAAAACTAGTTCTTCAGGATAAAAAAAAAAAGTCATGTACTTATATAGCGTCTCACTGCTTTTGACCTTATATCTCAGGATTGACCAAACCAAATATTTTTATATATCGGGCACTGAATCATATTATTTATTTTTCAAAATTCGTTAAGGAAGTGTGAGCTATTGCAAAAAAAAAAAAACAATTTCGATTTCCTTCCGAGGCATTTTATAGATAATTATTTCAAAAAATCAATTCCTTCACCTCTTAAAATTGAAATATTCGGTTTTTGTTCTTTTATAACAACTCCCTTCGGTTTAAATATTTAGCATAATTTTTTTTTTACAAATTTATACTTCATATATAATCAAGAAATGTCTAAAGTTTTTTTACATTATATTTTATGTTTAAAAAAATCATTTTTATTATATTTCGTACTATATTGTGACAAAAAACTTCATCTTTATAAATGTTTATTTATTTATTAGTCGCAAATTAAAATAAGCTAATAAATTTCAATCTTTAGATTTCATGATACTTATAAATTTTTAAGTTAGCAATACGGGTATAAAGTGTTAAAATATTTCATATTAAGGAAAAATGAATTGACTGGCTACGGTCAATTCAAAGTATTGAATGACTTTATAAGACTAGTAAGTTGCTATAGTTCAGGAATCCGCACAGTGCATAATTTAATTTTTTTACAGACGTTTTGAAGAAAAGTACGGTATTATTTTTGGTCGCACGGTGGGACTGGAGAAATTGAATTTTTTATACGTTTTGATGTATAAGGACTAAAATGTAATTTTATATTTATATAGGCGTATGAATACAATTTGTTGCTCAGAAATCTCCAAAACTACTCAATTTCACGAAAATTTAGATGTGCTGTACAAATGTATTTGAAGTTGTGCATGTTAAAGTTTACTGAAGATTGGTTCAGTCCTTCCTGAGTTACGCTCAATTTAAGGTCGACAACAGAAAACATAATCTCAATTTGAGGTTATGTTGGCTTTGTATTGGTGTATCTGTCATACGCGCTTATGCAGCGACAGTCACAGTGGTGAGAGTTTAAACGTGATGCTTGTGTGGATCGTATACTAGTTATTTTTTTATTATTTTATCAAATTATGGTAATAATAATTTTATTTTATTATAAATAGAAAATATATTTTAATGTCAAATAAACAAAAAAAAAGTATACATCTTTTAGTTTTTACAGCTAATTTATATTTTGTATATTTCTTGCGAAAAGCAAAATTATACAAAATAATTTTCCAAAAATTATTATACAACATAAAATAAGAAAAATCAATATTCTTACGCAGAACTGCGCAAGAATTTTTTTTTTTAACTGTTTCTTTCCTGGAAGGAAGAAAGCAGATAAATAAAAATGACGGAAGTCGTTTCCCATTCTATGTAAGTGAATACTTAATGTACTTAATGTAATTTGATTATTTCTATTTAGCTAGCATTTTAAATCAAATTGCTACTACTAATAAATCTAGTAAGTGACGAATGCATAAAGTTAGTAAAGGTATAGGAAAGAGAGTCAATCAAGTAAAAATATTTGAAAAGAAATAAAATTGTGGTCTTATTCCATTTCATCGCCTATCCTAGTCGGATGTACTCGTACGGTAAAGTATATAATTTTATTATAATCTAATGCATACTAGTACAACATATATTTGTAGTATAATCATTGTCTAATTAGGTCCGTGTTGCAAAAACAAAGTTTTTTGAAACATTTTACACGTAGATTATTCTAGATTAGTTGTGTAAAAAAAAAAAACCACGAAAATTCAAATATACTTACCTGTTATGTGTAAATAATTTATTTATTGGCTAACAATCGTTAAAGCTTATAGTTTTAAAATAATAGTTACATAAGCGTTAATAATAATTATTATTTAAGGAATAACTAGTTAAAACTACATAGCTGTTGTAAACTGATTAACGGGAAAACACATTTGCCTAAAATTACCAGATTTACTCACTAACTATCCTCTCATTACCGCATTTAACTAACAAGTAAACACAAAGCGTTATTAGGAATGAGAGGTCATAAATTACTAGTTATTTACCGGAATCATTTGTTCGTCCAAATATGAAACAATACACATCATCATGCCATATGCATATATATATATATATATATATATACAGAATGTGAGAATTGATAGGTAGGAGGAAGAGAGTTATACAATAGGGTTGGGGGAGTTGGCTGCACTGCGGCAGACAACAGGTGCCACCCTCATCCCTTTTGAAAACGGAATAGAGGATAGTTCGTTCTTCTCGTCCATCCCCCATAACCTACCATACCAGTTTCATTCTAAAATAAAAATTCATCCCATTCTACCCACCCGGTCTCATAAACACACCATTTCCATAATATTATGTGAAATATGGACGTTATTCACCCTCTTTTTCCTTTGTAATGTTTAAAGTCTTATTGCATTATATACAGATCAACCAATTCATATTCAACGGCGGAAGACTATGTTGGACGTTTATCTTCTGCATTAATATTATTATGATAATAATAATAACAGCGATTTTTTTTTAGAGCGGTGAATCGGTTATGAAAAACTTTTTCCTAGCACCTCAACATTTTTCCACTGAGCACCATTACACAATCAATGAACTATAGAACGTTCGATGAAAGTATTGTAGTTTATAGTAGCTCATTATCTACTATTTTTACGAAGATTGAGTAGTAGATGAGAACCGTCTTTAAGTCAGCTTTTTTTCTTCAATTTTATGAATGGTTTGATCTTTTTAGATGTGACCACATTCTTCGGTAGTGAAATCGGTCGTTTGGGAGTAAAATACACAGCGTAGTTGTTGGGTGTTAGAAATGAGAATGCGCAAACGTTAGGTTTAGATATATTTATTTATTTTTTGTAATTTCGCCTGTGAGTATGCATTTACTCTATTTCATTCTCTTTTGCTAATCATTGTCCCCTGCACAAACTTTAGATTCGTTCCAAGTGTGACCCAATTTTTTGATTTCAATGTGCTATATTTTACCAAATTTTTTTTAATGAATTTAGTAAATTCTTACTACTTCCGTCGATTTAATTACATCTTCTAAAGTGTTTTTCGACGTTCTATCTATATAGGACAGAAGGAGGCAGTAGAAACTAGAGACTAGGTTGCATATCGTGGCGCTCAGTCGGTTCGGTTTTCTTACGCTCAGCCTTGGACATTTTGGATTTGATAGATTCCTATTTGACTTACTTTTTTTCTTTTTGAAAGAACTTTCTTTAAACAGAGATAATGAAACATTTCAGATTTTTCTAAAAAGTTTTGCTATTTCGCAATTTTTTGCAGAACTCATAATTCATAAATCTCCATAATATTTTATATTTTTCACAATTATAAAAAATCAAGTTTTTTTCACAAATATTGTCAGTTATCAATAGACCTCCATAAACAAAACGAATGATACCTAGTAGTATTATCACGTTACCGTCTCGAGTTATATTAATTTTAACGCGCGCGCTGAGCCCTGATTTCCCCACAAAATATCGTACGCGGGCGCCGGTCATCTTTACTTTCTTGGCTCTTTCTCTTTTCAGCTCAATTACATTTTTGCTAGCTCTTTTAGTTCTGAAATTATTGAAGAGTTTGGTATATACTTTTTTTGGGACACACGGATTTTTATCGATGGATCCAGCACTAAAACGAAACAATACATGTATTCTACGTCAAAATGTACAAATGTACCATATTCATTCCACACAACATCAAATATTATTTATTAAAACATCATTAATGATAGGAAAACAGTTATTTTTTCTAAGAAACTCAGTTTAAAAATTTAACAAAGTGGGAGTTATGCAAAAATTAAAACTTTGGCAAATTCGGGTTCAAATGTTTTCTGCCAAGGTATTAACTATAGGTAATAACTATTAGATACCTTTTCCGATTTTGTTAGGTAATCTTCCAACCCAACTAAGAAGTATCTTTAAATTAAATATTTAACTCTTATCAATATCTCATATGTAGAAGTGCTTCACCAGATTACAAGTTTTTAAGTTAACGAAGTTCTTGAATACGAACAGTAAATATAATTATATTTACTCTCTAATACGTCACTCCCTAATTCTTTTAAAATAATCAAGTTAAGACCGGAGCAACCACAGGACTTTTCTAAAAAAATAACTCACCCTTCTTGTAATTTTTTTACAGTATTACTTAAATGGAAGACAATAAGCCTTTAAGCACCCCTAAAACATATTTTATAGAGGTAATTTGTTATTTTATTCCAAAAGAATTAATATGAAACAGCATTGTTTGAAATTCGCTATTTGACTATTATAGAGAAGAGATGGTTAAAAAATAATTGCACATATTATCAAAAAGACAATTAAAAAGGCAAAACATTTTTGGAATGTTTTTATCGGGATATGACACTCCCTATCTTCGTATCTACCCACAAGAAAGCGGATTTTTAAACAAATTAAAAAATCAATTTTCAATTTGTAGAAATCAACATTTCAAGTTAGATTTTACGTCAACCAGTTTTTTTGATAAAGCAGAGGCCAATATATAGACATACATACGCAGGAAAACAGGTACACATACACAGAAACATTTTTGTAAGCAATTTTTTCCGGTTCTAAACCTTTAATATTTCCCCGAGTCAGGAAAAAGTAACTCGATTATTCATTTTTAATATGGCAATATTTTTTTTCAATTATTTTCCATAATAGTCAGGACAGCAAAAAAATATCGTATCAGAGATAGATCTCGGAGTATTATGAGAGAACGTTTATCAGTTTCAACCAGTAACAACACTCAATTCATAAAAATCCCTAAAATATCTTTTACCTTGTCAAAGTTTATTTAAAACAAAAATAACCTATTATTCACAGTTTTTAGAATCTGTATTTCTGAAATCTCAAGTAGCTTGTAGTTGTCAGTTATAAAATAAATTAAAAAAATATAAAATATGCTTAACCCGCTGACAATAAAATTTATTAATTATTTCATAAATTTTATCTAATCCTTTGTTATAGTAATAATTTTGTTTCAATGTAATATATTCCAAGAAGAACATTCTCTAAAGTTTTAAAAATATGTAATTTTCAAGAAGATCAAATAGTGTAAGGCATAACAAAAACAAATAGAGAAAAGAAAGTAACAGAAAAGGGAAGTTTCTAAGGCGATGGGTCTATGTAGGAAATTTCATTCACTAAGTGAAATCGCACCACATTAGTAGTACAAATATTTTAATATTCTGATGAGCGTAAAGTCTGACACATTATTATCGATCGACTGTTACATATACAAACACGTACAACTTCATACTTTTCCATAGGTTTAGGTTGATCTATAGAAACCAAAAATACAACGCAAAATAAGAAAAATGTCAGTGTTGAATATTTAACAAATATCAAGAACCGAATGTTTCGACTAAAATATGAAAATGTATTTATCATTATAAATTGATGTGCCAAGATTTACACAATATCTGATACATTACACAGAACAGATAATTAATACATCCCAACCTGTCTCTCTTTGGACAAGACATACCTCCAATGAATAGTACTCTCAAACATAACTTACAATAACATTGCAAATATAAAAAATTACTTCTGTAAGATATAAATCATATTTAATAAAATTTTAATCTTTACACAGTTAAACTCAATTTTGTTTTGTTTTGCTAAACTAAGCAGTCTCATCAACAGATGTTATTTGTTCACTCATTAAGATTTTTCTTGTAGTCTTTAATGAACATTTTTCTCTATTAACTAAATACATAGTATTTTATTACGCTTAATTCTTAAATTGGAAAATCTTTAAAGAATATAAGTATCACTAATTTTAAAATAAAACCGAACATAAATGATAAATTTCAAAACTATTTTAAAAAAGTAATAATAATTATTAAAATATCACGGTTGTAGTTTGAACAAAACTTTATCCGTTAAGTTTAAGCCTACTTCAGAATATAAACGCTATATAACATTTAAGTTTAATCAACTTAGCGTCTAAACCTAGTTTACATTGCAGCTTGAATTGAAATAAGATGAGACGGAGCCAGTGTTTAATATCGGTCTCAAAATTACTTAACTCCCAGAATTGAGTTGAAACGGCTGTATATACGTAAAACGGATCTGGTAAACTGGTAGATTACTGCATTCTACAACACAGCTAGCTTTATATAGTCTTAACTCGGTAAATAGTACTAAGATATAGTACTTCTCTTCATGTGTCGTCTACAAACAAAAATAAACTTTGCATTTTTCAGAAGCCGTAAACAAATTTGGTTCTGTATCAAATACGATACATTCTTTCTAGAACTTCGTTTAAATAAAAATCCTATTTTAAAAAAGGTTGTTCAAATAAATTATCTCATATAAGCCCCATCAACAATCAATTGATTTATTTCATAGTTTCTTCTATAAAAACTCATTTGTGGTCTTTAATGTCAGTCAAGAATTTTACAATCACTTTAATGAAATTTCGGGATATTTTTTTCTGTAAACATATTTATTCGTTTGGGTTATATAATACAACTTTATGTAGTTTAAAAAAAAAGACTATTTTTATTGTTTTTTTTCTAGTTTTAATTTCTTAGTTTACTTATAAATTTTATGAAGATATTCTATATCATTAATTATTAGTCCTTTATTATTATTTTTTATTATTGGATTGACAACAACTCATCTGGTTCTTCGTTTTTGGACCTAAAAAAAAAACCGGTCTAAAAGGAAAAAAATAATGTTATTCAACAATTAAAAAAAAAAAACAACCATCAAAACTTTACCCACTCTTAATCTGTTCACTTCAGATAGTTGGTGTTTAACTGATTTTTATTTGTGTCTAGATTTTCAAAACCGCAATAAAATCAAATAGCCAAAACAAGCAAGTAAAAAATGAATCTGCATATATTATACAAAAAAAAAAAAAAACATATTACAATGAAAATATAAAAACAACAGTAAAAACATATTAAGAACGAAAAGAAAAAATAAAATAAATCTCATTAATAAATAATATATACCAAAAAAGCTTAAAGATTATACCAAAAGCTTAAAGAACTCTCATATGTCAAAAACCATTTTAAAAGCGTTAAATGAGATGGAATATATAATGCATCTAGGAAGTGTGTTCTAGAAGCGTGTAGCTGGAACTGTGAAAGACAAACCGTAAAATGAGAATTTCAGTGAGTAGGAAACTGGAGGTTATATGGAGACTCGTTTACATATACACTTAATAGATGATATTGCTACGAAAATTTAGTGAAGGTAATGGGAGTCCTTGATAAAAACTATACTGGTTTGTAAAGTTTAAAAAGGGGATGAATAGAATTATTTATTAATTTCTTAGAGCGTTTTTTAATTCTTTTTTATTATTTAGTTTACTTTAAGTATTTTACTTATATTTTTATTAAAATGTTGGTAATTCTATAAAAAAAGATCCACTGTGTGACAAAAAGAAGTTTCAAAGAAACAGATTAAGGGAGAAACCAGGATCTATTAACAAGCATGGATTAAGCTCTCTGGGATGGGGTTACTTTAATATTTATTAATTTAAATTTTCCACTCAATTTCTTTCCTTAAAGTTTCATGTGAAAATACTTTCTATATCAGAGCAAAATAAATTTATCATTATGTTATAAGAAAGCAATATAATAAATAAAATATATTTGCCTGAAGATGTTTAATCAGAAAATGGATGCATATCTGAAAATATTAAGTGAAAGTCTTGTATAAGACAATAAAATTATTTTTTGTTTAAAATATTTTCTATTGATTTTACTTGGAGTAAAACTTTTAAAGAACAACGAGAATAATTTTCTAAACAGAATAAAAACATAATTATAAAAAATAAGGCATTTCGTACAAAAAAAAAATATATATAAAAAATAAAAAAAATGTCGAATGAAGAACTTTCATCTTTTATGCAACTTATTTAAAGTTTGAAGCATAATAAAATAAAATTAAAAAAACTGACAACAAAAATATTGTACTTTCCTGACATTAGTTATTTATTGTTATACTGTGGAAAAATAGTGATAATGAAAAAAGTTTAAAAAAATTTTTAAAAATTGATATTTTTTAAATATATAATTAAAAAAATTGTTAAAAGTATGTACTAAAAAAAAAGCCTTTTAGATTTTTGTGAAACGGTGAATATTTGCGGGTAAGATTTTTATTAAGTGGTAAGATAAGCACTAACCATTATGTACGCATTACTACTTATGTACTTACTGCTTACGCATTACTACTTATGTATGCATGCATTGAGTTTAATATAAAATGGGGTTATGTTCGCAAAAGTTTAAGAAAATTTACCTCATAGACGCTATCTACCCCACTCCCTGGTGATACTCACCCCAAACTTTTACCGAAAAAATTGTCCCATATATACGAGTCTGTGTCAAGTTTCATCAAAATCGGTTTATACAATCAAGAGTTATTAATCGTTAAACTCGCCAACACAAGTACGAATGAACATTACTCCCATTTTTTTGTCTTTTCTGAGGTCCCTGGGTCATGAAATATCTGAAAAAACCCATACTCTAGTTTTTGATTGATTACCACACTTTCTTTCTTGAAGCATAACTCTAGAGCTATGATTCCAGGAAAGTAAAAGCTCATTGCGGCTATTAAAAATATCTAATCCATATTTTATTATTTTCTTTACACAGAGACATATTTATTTCGATTTATATCATAGACTGACAATTGCCACACTTTATAACGAAGAAAAATTAATTTAAAAAAAAATGATACATTAATAAATCGGATGAGATTAAAAAGCCAACCTATCTAATAAAATCAATTAACTACATATTAATTTCATCAATTGAAGTTAATAAAAAAATACAAAAGAGAGAATAATGAAGAGATAATTAACGTAGAAAATATGTAGAGGAACATTATAAATCAGATTTTTTTTTTATTAAGGAGTGATATCAAAAGAGGAAAAAAATAGTCAAGCATTAACTAGAAATAGTTTTTATAAATTTAATTTTATGTTTCCAAAGAAAGTTATTATTATGTCAGTGAATTATGGAAAACATTAAAACAAAAAAGGGAAAATAAATTATAAAAAAATTTTAAAAGTGGTGTTAAGGATTTAACAAGAATTAAAATGGTTAATAATGTATGAAATGAAGAGGTGTAAGACAAATTGGAGAAGAAAGAAATGTATGGTTCAATCTTCTAAAAAGAAAAACAACAATATTAGTGGGCCATATATTATTAGCATCTAAGGAATCCTGAAATAGTTAATTTAGTTAGAGAGTAAAAGAAAAAAAAGAAGTAAACTGAAGAAACTTTTTAAGAATGGTGAAGATTAAGTATTCTTTATAAATTATGTACTATTTAAAGATCAAAAATGTAATGTAACGTGAAATGGATATCACATACATTTGAAAATATTAACAATAAATTATTAAAATAAGAATTATTACACAATTAAACTAAATTAGTAAATATATTAAATTTTCATAAACAATAATTAGAAGTGTAAACAAATTATTTTATAAAAAAAAGCGGGAAAAGAAACCATATGATTACAAATATCCGAGTTTTTATCTCTTAATTGGTTAGAGCAGTGATTCCCAAACTGTGTGCCGCGGCGCTCCAGGGTACCGCGGCCTCTTCACAGGGGCGCTAAAAAGTATTGTAAAATGTTCATAATTAATTGAATCAAGACATTTATAATTTATTAATTTAAAGTTAATAAAGTAAAACAATAATAAAGATACACGAGTAAATCCAAAACAATTTGGATTATTTACTTTTTCTTAACTGCAGTAATAAGCTCTCACTGAGAGCTTTTCAACGATATATCATAAGTGGTAATTATTTTCATTGGTTTCTGAGTTATAGCCAAATAAAATTTTAATTAATGAATAGTTGGATCTTATAAGGAAGGCACATCGTATGGAATCAGACTTCATCTCCTTTTTTTTTTAATTTACATATAATGATTTATTAATATGTTAATTAACCTCTGATTGTAATAATATTTTTACGATAAATAATAATTCAATGACAAAAAAAAAGAAGAAAAATATCAGAAGTTATTAATGAATTAAAATTTTATGTAATTTTCATTAAAAAAAAATGTATAAGTAATTTAATAGGCATACAAGGAAGTCATGTGGTGTCTACATCAGATTTTTTTTCTAAGACATCAAAGCTGTTCAGATAATTCTCGGACATCCGGTACCTATATTCATTATTCTTAATAATATTATTCATAAAAATATTTAACTTAAACGATATAATCTGTTTGAAAGCTTTGTTTTAAATGCTTTTACATGGTATCAAAAATGTGTTTTAAATAATTTTTTTTGTAATATACTATGACAAAATATTACCTACCACCCACAATTTTATTTTATTTAGATCGTTATATGCTCAATATTATTTATGTTACATGATAATTACATGAAATTCAATTCATTTTGGAATTAAAAAATATAATTAAAATATTAATAATATAAATATATAATATTAATTAATATTTAAAACATATTAAATAATAGCTAAATAAATTACCCTATTAGAATAAGCCGGCAATGAATAGCCTTGTAATGTATACAGTTATTAACAAAAAGAAAGCGAAGTAAATTTATATCCTTTCATTAAATGGAATTTTCTTAGAAATATCTTGCGTTTAAGCAATCATGCAAATCTTATCGTTTCAATAGAATGATCAAACGTAAAATTATATTATTCGTATCTTGTTAAAGACATTTATATAACTTTTTTTTTAAATTTCAAACCAAATACAAGCAATCTCAGAAGTAATCTTAAAATCGTATTAAGTTTTTAATCCTACAAAGAAATATCTTAGCCAGATTAGCCAAATAATATTTATTTGTCGTGTTATTACAAGTAGAAATAAAATTTAAAAGAATGAATCCAAGTGAAGAATAAATCTAAACAGAAATTTTATAATAAAATATGAAATTAATGCTTATAATAAATTAACTGAATTCAATAAAATTCCACATGCATTTGTAATATATAAAAAACAGAAGTTAAAAAAACGAATAAAAAAACAAAACTACTGTTGAAGAATATATAAAAATATTGCTGTGTGTAGCAATCGAAATAAATAAAGTGAAGTAAAATATAATGACATTTAACAATCTTTAAAAGATTAACTAAATAGAATTGATTAAAATTAAAAAAAAAAAAATCAAAAAATTACGCGATACTTAACCTTAATTTAATAGTATTCGAAATATATTTTTTCTCTTTATGATAAATTATATGACTTTATAAAATATAAGAGAACAGAAATGAACTGGAAATAATATTAGCAATCATAAAGTTAAACAAAGTTAAACTGTCTGCGACGCGACGTAAGTAACTTTAACGTCTTAGCTTATCACAAAACGTTATCAGACAGACTCCATTCCTTAGCTCTTTGTTACAACAATTTTGTTAAACGAGCACTGTATAGTTTATAACCCAAGTAATACTATTAGTAAGTTATATCAAGAAGTCAAACTTTATTCTGATATCAGTTCGCGCTTCAAGCAATTTCGCTTCGTGAATGTATACGAAGTATATATTATTATAATATATGCTATTTGCTGGATGTAAATTTATAATTCGCTTCGGCTACTGTAATACAGTATATATAGTATATACTATACTATGTGTATATATATATATATATATATATATATATATATATATATATATGTTTGTTCGGGATAAACAAAAAACTACTCGTCAATTGAAACCAAACTTTTATGTTTTTGGCGTAACTAAGAAGGTTTATATATATATATATATATATATATATATATAAATGTTAAGTTCGTTTGTGTACGCTTCAAAAACTCAAAATGTTCTGCACCGATTGAGCTCAAATTTTAGCACGATATATAACCCGCATCAAAACTGTTTTCGTCTATTTTTAATAAATCTATCTATCTATTTTTAATTTGTACATTTTTAATTTCAAAATGTAAACAAAGGAAAACCAATCAGATCAATGCAAGATGGCCGCTGTCAAACACAACCACCAAATTTCTTTGAATTATATTTAACAGCTGAAACATATGTATTTTATTTTTAAAAAACGCGATAAAAAAAATTTTAGCACGATATATAACCCGCATCAAAAATTGTTTTCATCTATTTTTAATAAATCTATCTATCTATTTTTAATTTGTACAATTTTTAATAAATAAGAGGCTAATAAATCAGATGGAAATGTAAACAAAGGAAAACCAATCAGATCAATACAATATGGCCGCTGTCAAACATAACGACCAATCACAAAGAGCCCGTATGGCTGTTGCCAACGTAAACAAAATCACAATTGATTAAGTAACAAATTTCTTTGAATTATATTTAACAGCTAAAACATCTGTATTTTATTTTAAAAAAAAAAAACAAAAAACACCAGAACAGAAAGAAAAGCCACCAAGAAGGATGATTTACAGTAAATAAATTAAAACACCCAACTTTCTTATAGCCCAGATAGACAAGACTATGCAAACAAAAAAAGTCGAAATAACCAAATACACAGAAAACAATATCCCTACATAATGACCAAAAAATCCTTTGTTAGGTTAAATATTCACTTTTGTCTGAATTTACAGGATGCATTTACAACGAAGCATTGATAAATATTGAAGACAAGTGCTTAGCTAATGCAAATAAAGTTCTTAGTCAACTGGGAATGCCAGCATCCAACCGAGCTGCGATTGCTTCATTTGATGTGAATTTACGCCGTGAACAGAGTTACAACATTGGTGATCTTCAGTCGTATGTCCAATCAAACATTCCCAAATTAACGCGTGAACAGAAAGGCATTTATGATCGCATAATGCAAATGATAAATGACGGAGTTGGGGGAACTTCTTCTTGGATGCGCCAGGAGGAACTGGGAAAACATTCCTCATTAGATTGATTCTAGCAACGGTTCGATCAAAAAATGACATAGCCTTAGCTCTTGCTTTGTCTGGAATAGCTGCGACATTGTTACCAGGTGGAAGGACTGCGCATTCAGCTCTGAAGTTGCCATTAAACATGCAGACCATCGAGACTCCCACGTGCAATATTTCCAAAGCATTCTGTATAGGAAAAGTATTACAAAAATGTAAACTCATTGTTTGGGATGAATGCACGGTGGCACATAAAAAATCGGTTAAAGCTCTTGATCGATCGTTACGAGATTTGCGTGGAAACGTTTAACCATACGGGAATGCTTTGATATTGCTCGCAGGAGATTTTAGGCAAACATTGCCTGTAATTTCTGGATCGACACCAGCAGACAAAATAAATCCTTGCCTGAAATATTCAACACTGTGGCGACACGTACGTACATTGCAGTTGACTACGAATATGCGTGTCCAGTTGAAGAATGATCCATCAGCTGAGGTATTCTCACGACAGTTACTGGACATTGGAAACGGACAGCTGCCAATCGATGAGACGTCTGGACGAATATCATTTCATGATAATTTTTGTAATTTAGTAACATCGAAAGAAGAACTGATCGAAAAAGTATTTCCTGATATTCAAATTAATCATAAAAATCACGATTGGCTCAGTGAACGAGCTATCCTTGCCGCAAAGAATAAAGATGTCTATCAACTTAATAATGTTTTTCAATCTAGCATTCAAAGTGAGGGAATTACATATAAGTCAATAGACACCGTTGTGGAAGCAGATGAAGTAGTTAATTATCCAATTATCCAACGGAATTTTTAAACTCACTTGATCTGCTAGGGATGCCACCACACATATGAAAATTGAAAATAGGTGTGCCAATTATCCTGTTGCGGAATATTAATCAGCCAAAACTCTGCAACGGCACGCGACTTGCAGTTAAGAAATTGATGAATAACGTAGTGGAAGCAACGATTTTAACGGGGCCTTTCAAAGGTGAAGATGTCCTCATTCCTCGAATACCCATAATCCCGACCGATACACCATTACAATTTAAAAGATTGCAATTTCTAATTCGATTGGCATTTGCTATCACAATCAATAAAGCTCAAGGTCAATCTTTAGAATTGTGTGGTTTAGATTTAGATGCGGATTGCTTCTCACATGGACAACTCTATGTGCGTGTTCCCGAGTCGCCAAACCAGATAGCCTTTATATCTACGCCGACAGTGGAAAAACAAAAAAATATTGTATATCCACAAGTATTGCAAAATTAAACTTCTATGAAACGTATGCTTTGTTTTGTTTCTCATTTCTCATCCATGCAACCACAATGTGCCACAGCGAAGCGTGGCGGGTACAGCTAGTATATATATATATATGTAGTAGTGGAGACTTGCCGGTTGACGCACAAACCTTAATGAATTGTTTTATTCAACTGTGAACTGTGAGTCTCTACCACTGTGTGAACTGAATTTGAACTGAATGATTCGAATCAATCGAATTAATAATATTAGAAATGTAATGGAATTAAATTTACATTATATAAAATAATATTAAATAAAGTGAAAAAAAAATTAACAATAATGGGCAAAAAAAGCTCCACGGGAAGTGGAGCTGCGCGTGAGGCTAGAGCGGTAAGATAATCGAGCACCTCGTGGGACACTAGATCGATCATCACCATCAACTGGTAACAAACGGAGTGCCCCTGGAGCGCTGTTTTGGGAGGTGCAATGGGTGGTCTTTTAATATCCCTGCAAACAATCATCTCCGGGACCTAGAGGAGCGCCTATGATCCGTGGATTCGCCTGGGCTGACTTGAGCCCCGAGTCTCCAGGTTATGGCTAGATGGGCCCGCTAGTATAAACATAAATAACTAAGTAAAAAAATAACAGATCAAAGTTACTCGGAAATTTATATAAATGTTTATAAAGTTAGTCTCTTTGTTTGTTATCACATCATGCGAGAACCAACCGATCGATTACTTTCAAATTTTCAGGATCCATTCATGTTATCCCCGGGAAAGTTTTAAGCCATCGATTGAGACCCTAGCTCCGTTGAAGGTAAGCTATTAAAAATATTCATTATTTCTTCACCCCCAAAAAAGTAAAGTTGTGAATTAAAGATATTCATTAAGGAGAAAATTGATTAATTCTTTTACATCATTAATATATTTCTGTCACCTGGCAAAGAAATAAGTTAACCAATTTTTGTCGTCAAAGGTGTGTGTACTTTAGGTTCACAGTTGCTATTATTCTATCTCTTGTAATTTAGTTTCTTTTTCAGGTTTCTATAAAGCCTGAATACTATAATTATTATTTATCAGTATTATTCTCATAACCATGAAAATAATGTACAGTGCGAAGGTGCAGGTGTGGAGCCCTTTGGGTAGATGGGAATGGCGACCAAAACAAGCTCTGTAGCCATGGGGTAGGCTCTTTGGCTCCGGGAGGCTCCGAATAGCCATTGAGTTGGCTCCGCGATTTTCGCCTGGAATGACCTGAGCCCCCAGGGTCTAGGTTCTGGCTAGACGGACCGGCTAGTACATACATAAATAACTAAATAGAAAAAAAAAAATAAATAAATGACTTAAAAACATGCTTTTTGAAAAAAAAAATGACAAAAAAATATTCGTTCTAAATAATAAAAAATAATTTTGTTTTCAAGATAATTAATTTAAAAAAAATTACTTTAAAAAATTTCTAATTTATGCATGACTAAAAAGGAAAGCGTGGCGCGTTCAAATTATAATGTTGTAATGAGAGCGTACCTCACGCTGTTCTTTTTAGTCATGCATAAATAGAAAATTTTTTAAAAGCTATTTTCTTTTAAGTAATTCTTTTTAAACTAATTTTCTTGAAAATAAAATTATTTTTTACTTTTTGGGACGAATTATTGTTTTTTTGTTACGTATTAATTTTTTGAAGAGTAGTAACATGTTTTTATAAATTTGTTTACCTATTTAAAATATTAAAATTAAAAAAAAACCGCAAAATATTTACACATTTATCTGAAAAGCCCAAATAGAGCAAATATCTCGTTTACTGTAGTCCAGGATAGAGGAAATTTGGAATCATTGCTCAATTTTTTTTTACCATTCTTCACCCCTTTCAACGTTAAATTTAAAAGAATCTAGAATTTTTTTGTTAAAAATATTGACATAAATATTACACAAACCAAAAATAACAAGTTGATATCTTCATATTTGTTAACGAGAAATAAAAAAATAAAAATAAAAATAGCGAATTTCATTGTTAATCCATTTTAACCCTTTACACTCGGAATTTCAAAAAATCCTTTCTTAGTGTGTAATTATACAGTAAGAAAAAACTTGTATACAAATTTCATCAATCTATTTTCAGTAGATTTGCTGGGCATTGGTTACGAATTATTCACGTGTTTCTTTATATACATCCTACAAAACCTTAATCAAATTCTAATAAAGCTCAATTATTTTATGAACGCTTTAAAACGAAAACTATTATAAACTATTTCAAAATTAATTCATTTATAATCTGAGTAAAAGATCCCCGTAATAAAAATGTTTTTTTTTAAACATATTTGTATAAATATTATATTCATATTTCTGAGTATAATGTTTATTATATGAGAATTTTAATATTAGTTTAGTTTACCTTAATATAAAAATAATTAGAAATCCTACACGATATCAGCTAATTGTAAGGAAAACAATTAAATTTAAAAAAAATAATAATATTGAAACAAAATTAATGGATTATAATACGTACATAAATTATTCTAATTAAAATATTTAATTGAAAAAAAAAAACAAATATAAAAGAATTTTGTTGTTTAGGCAGAAAAACTACTTAGGATGAGCGATATATAAAAAGGTATCCGAAACAGGTTAGCACAAAGAAGGAAAATCTTTGATGCCAGAAAAGATTCTGCTACTCGTAATAGACAGATTTAGAAAGAAATTCTTAAAAAAAATAAAAGTAATTTAATGGAGTTTATAAACATTATATAGAACTTTATGGAAGTGAAATGTTAAAAACTGGAAAACCAATAAAGGAAAGCAAGAAAAAGCTTTAGATGGAAGGATTGTAAAGGATGAAAAATCAGACAGGTTACCTGTCTAATACTGAACATCTTCAAAAAAATAATGTGGCTTGTAGATTTAAAAATAAATCTTAAAATAAAGCCCTTTGCCTGAGAAAAGAAGTAAGTGGGCAGATAGACCTATATTACTTACATAAATACATTAATTAACCAATATGCTTCAATTTCATGTTATCTTATTATGCTTTAAAATTAACTATTTTGTAGAGAATAGTATTAGATTCTTTATCTGCAAAAGTTTAATTAGATTTTTCAAAGAATTATTTGTCAAAAGTCTGTTTTTCTTAATAAAAAAAACATCCGATAGTCTTTTCGTTTTTACACGACTGCCAAAAAAACAGTTTAGTGTTTTTAGGGTGTACGCCGACTGTGAAGTACGTGGAGTCATATGTTTGTTAAACCATCAAAACGTTAAGCCGGCTGAAATTCATTAAGCAGTTGGTTGCTTTGTACGAAAATGATAAATGTAATGAATGAAAGAAAAAAAAATGTCTGAGGTTTAGAAATAACAGAATTAATGTGCACGATGAAGAACGTTCGGGAAGGCCCTTGATAATCACCGAGGACTTGCTGAAACGCGTCGATGATGAAACCAGAAAAATCGTCACTCAACAATTTCAGATCTGGCCCTTCTTTTTAGTGATGTTTCAAGAGCTGTTATCGGTCGCACTGTTCATGACTATTTAAGCTTCAGAAAGGTTTGTGCACGTTGGGTGCGGCACGACTTAACGGAACGTCACAAAAATTTCTGAATGGGATCTACTTAGGAATTTTTGATGCGCTACACAGAGAGTGATGATTTCCTTAATTCAATTGTTACAGGCGATGAAACATGGATTTCGTATTACACGCCGGAGAGAAACCGGTAGTCAAGTAAATGACGTCAACGTCAATCACCAATCAGACAATGGTCAAGCCACAGCTATTTGAATGCAAACTAATGGTCACAGTCCCTTGGGATCGGTTTAGGATACTGCTGATTGATTTCATGCCACATGAAACGACTACAAACGCAGAAGACAACTGCAAAACTCTACGTAAGTTACGGCGCGCCATTCAAAATCGGCGAAGTGGGCGGCTGTCCGACGACGTCGTCCTGCTGCATGATAATGCACGTCCACAAGTTGCGGGTCCGACACGTGATTTACTGAGAACATTTGGATGGAAAATTTACGATCACCTACCAAACAGACCGGATTTAGCTCCTTCTGATAAAAAAATCCATTCGGATTTTTGATAAGTTTCTAAATAAGTCTTTAAGAATTATAACGGTTGCAGAATTTACAAAAACAAAAAGGTACGTAAACAATTTTTACAATGTTTATGTTAGTTGAGTTAATAACTCGCCTCTTCTACAAGCTTGATGAATAACTGCTACCTTGATGTAGTACCTTGGGTAGCTTTAATTATTCTAAATATTTTATTTTTCGGAGGTTCCGGGTACGAATCCCGGTCAGGGGTGCCATTTTCGCTATATTTGTCATTCACCTCACCCTCTGAAGCAATACCTAACGGTGGTCCCGGGGAGTTAAAAATAAAAAAAATCGTTTGTTTTACTGGTTCAATTAAATAAATAATAGTCTTTATTATTTTATATTGTAAATTAATTTTATTATAATATTTGAACACGTAATAACATTATACATACCAATATTGCATTAACACATGTCGAGTCATAAACGGCTTGCAGAAGACGTGACTATTTTAGTAGAAGCCAGTGTAAAGTAAAGGTTTGCTCTTAGCGAGGAGAGAGCCGAGTGCAGCCGCGAGGAGAGAGCCGAGTGCAGCCACCCGGAGCTGTGTGCAGCCGTCCGAAGGACTTTTAAAATTTAAAAGTCCTTAAAATAAAATTTAAAATTCCTGATTAATAGTAAAATTTAAAGAAAATTCAATGAAATCTGAGTCTTAACAGGCTTTAAGGCGAGTTGAAAACCGTGCAGGATGGCGAAGCATGGTCAATGGGGCCACGACTCTCAGCAACGAGTATTACGACTGAGAAGAAGAAGAAGTTTATGCATATCCGACTTTAAATAACTCTAAAAATGAAGAATGATACATGATAATATTTACTTGATATTGGTCCCCTTGCTAATTTCTTACATTCTTTAGATAAATTACGTTATTGACAGTTAGAATCCTCTTCATTTACATATAGCAGCAGTTGAATGTCAAAACACAGCATAAAAGAGTTGTAAAGGGATCGTAGAAAAATTAACAGACTATAAATAAGTTGACTGATAATGAACGAAAGCCCTAATCTTTAAAATTTGTATTAATGAGGAATAAAACTAGATAGAATTAAAAACAAAACATAGCTCAATGAGGCGTATTATACGACATACAAATATATGAACTAAACTGCAAATAAATGTTGTTAAGAAAAGTTAGAATAAAAATAAGAATCTTTTATTCGTTTCAAATTTTTATTTAAAATCGGTTACATTTTTGTGGCTTAGGTAGATTATATCATACATATTCACATTCAAAAGTAAATCCCATTAAAAGTGCTCAAAAATTACACACAGTAGAACGTCTGAGGGTAGAACGTAAAACAGACACAAGGTAGTATTAAAGAACTGTAGTATCCGAAGTACAGTAGAAAACAACGACAAGAATCACAAAAATAACAGATTGATGAAACACATAAAAACATCTTAAATCTTCTAACATCCTCACCCTTGTCTAGTCACCCTTGTCAGTTTTACGGCCAATTGGTTAACGTGATGATTTAGCCGAAGTTCATATTTCAAACTGAAACGCTGTATTTCTTCCTTGTACCGTAAATCCAAATATTCGTGGATTTCAATGTTTTTAGTGAACCATGGCGCTTCGGCAATACATCTCACTAGTTTGTTCTGAAACCGCAGCATGAATTCAACATTTTTCTTGCTTGCCGAAGCAAGATTTGGTGTACCGATTTGGTGTAAAAGAAAGCAGATAATCTTTTATTATGCTTTGGCTGGGAGAGGTACCCATCAATATAACTACGAAGATCAAGATAATAAGTCTGAAGAATGTTCTTTTTCAACTTGTATAAAAGCATAAGCAGCCAGAACTTGACAAACGCCTGCTGGACACCTAAGAAGGCTGCCTAACAGCACCTCTTCTTTTCTAAGCACCTCCTGATGACGTTAACAAATCTGTTCGTTTGCTCAATATTGGAGTGCCCACGGAAACCGAACTTGCGGTCTGGAATAACGTGATTCTGCTCCAAAATAGGCCTACGAAGAAATAACTTCTCAAGTATATTCGACAAAGTAGGCATCAGGCTTTTTTGCCTGTACGCGGATACATCATGAACAGGTTTAACCGGTTTCGGGACCATAAATATTTATGAAACTTTCCAGTCGGTAGGGAAGTACGTCGTCCGGAGGATACCATTAAAGAGGTGAGTTATGTACCGGATGGCTTTGGCTTTGCTGAAGTAAACGGCTTAATAGTAAGACTCAAAAGAATCAGGCTGCTCAAGAATTTTAAGATTTCCTCTTCATATGGACCCCGCATATCAAGCGGTTGAAAGACCTTTCTCAAGTATGAAACAAATGGTTTAGACTTTTCTTCATTACTCCGAGCCCATAACCCATTCAAAGCCTTCAGAAGAGGAAATGCGGGTGGAGACCGTCGAAAGCTATTGGTGGTTCTCCATACAGAGTAACCGTCTCAACTTGAACAGGATAGCTTCAAGGTAATTTTCGAATGACTCGTTTTTAATCTCATTTAAGTAGTCATTTCAATCTGCCGGCGTCCTGTTCAAGGATATCCTGTCTTAAGACCTCCTGTAACACTGCCATCGTCTTTTAAGCCTCCTCTTTGCAGCAATAAAATCTATCACCTCTCTTGGGTAACCCACTTCATCGTTCTCCTCACGTCTAACCTAGGATATCGAGCGCTGGGTAGCTTCCTACCGGACTGAGTCAAGATTACGTCGCTTCATTAATGTCACCGGTACATTTCAGTGGAACAGACATTCAGATTTGTCCACCCCAATTGTTATGTGAATACCGGTCAGTCTTGTAGTTGTGGAGGATACGCCGCTGTCTTCCTTACTACCACCATCACACTTACTTGGTATACAATACAAAGTGATGTAGTACAATATAAAGTGGTATAATATAAAGTGATGTAGGTCCAATAAGTCCGACATCTTACTTGGATCAGACGGCCAGTAGGTCGATTGGAATCCAAAAATTACGTTCAGGTGCATCATAAAAAGGCATCCCTTTAAAGCCCTGTTTCTAGTTGTTACAATTCTAAAGCCCCAGAGATGTCAACGCTGGCCACAAATCGTGAACCTAATTGTAGCGAAAAACTCAGAGAAAGAGATAACCGTAATCACTTGATGAGAAGGATGAGAAGAGAGTATACTTCTCCCAGTACTGTTTAAGCGGTCCAAGCCAGTCCTGGACTTCAACCGATGTGGCTTGAATGTGATCTCCGGCTTAAATGTATTGTACTCCGGTAGATCTTGATGCTTAATCACATCTCTGATGAACACCACAGTTCCTCCATGTCCTTTGCCATCAGAATTATTGGCATTGTAGACTAAATACCCTCGAAGACGAAAGGAACTACGTTCTGTGAAAGGCGTCTCTGAAAACAAAATGATTCCAACGATTTGGCAACTATTAACCTCCAGTTCCTGTCCTTGATCACTGGAATCACTGATATTCCAGGCAGCAGCTTCAGAGATTGGACATCAATAGATTTTGGCAATAACCTTAGTAAGATCTTTTAGGTTATCAATTTGCTGCACTAGAAATTCAATGTTGGAAGGCAGTTTTTCTAATTTGTCTTCAGCAATTCTACGGGTATCATACTTAACAGCTGCAGCATAAGACCGTAGACCAGCAGTGAAACAAGCATTCAGATCCCTAGTAATTCTCCTATCCAGTGGTGGGAAATTATTATTATCCAAACCAAAGGAAGCAGTCCATTCGACTTGAGTTCCGATTGGGAAGGCAGTCATCATAGCCGGTGATAACTTTTGTCTTTATTTTCTGTTCATTATTACCTTATATACTTTGCATCTCCTGCAGTTAGCAGAATGGTCCGATTGACAGAGCGCACAAACGACCGGAGTGTTTCTATCTTTAGGACAATCTGCAGTCTATGGCCCTCAGCATATTTTGATACTTGTTGTCGTACTGACAGCGCATATACTAGACCAAACCAGGAGATCTTCTCGGCGTTTCGAAGGTTACTTTACAGTTGGCGATGTATTTCAGTTTACAAACCTCTTTTTGTTATCCTTGGGTCTATGGTTGACAAAAGTAGGGTTATTTGAAACGGATATGTGTAAAATTAATATATGATTACCTTTATGAAAATTATAGCACTAAACAGAAAATGAAAACAAATTTTATCAAGCTAGTGTAGTGAATGTAAAAAAAAAAAGAATACGCTGACTGATTGGATAAACAAAATAGTTTCAAATACGAAAAATAATTACTGAAAAATTAATTACCTTTCCTAAATAATTTTGAACTATCTAAGTAATTAAACAACGTATGTAAAAACATTGTTTCACGCGGAAATAAACGTTTACAGTTGTCACTCCCACTTCAAATGTTCAAAGAAGACAATAGAAACGCAAGAGGAGGCTATTACTGAATTACAAATCTACATTTGAAACATTTTGTTATTAAAATATTTATATGACATTACTACATAAACCAATAATATTTTAACTGATAATTAACATTTATAAACTGGTTTTGTACTTGCTAGTCTTGCAGTCTAGTTTGTACTTGCAGTCTTACATTAATTTTTATTTTTATAACTTAATGTTTATATATTTATTCACTAATATACAGTAAAACTTTTAAGTCACCAAATTTAACGTAAATTGTCTTAACAACCTACAATTAAGCCTCAATCCCTGATTGATGTTTTTGTTCATTACAACAAAAATTTTATAACTTTTTAAACAAGTTAAAAGTTCGTTTGACAAACAGTTATAAATTTAATCCTACGATATGCTGTTCTGATTCTCCACGTATTATAAAATTACGTTTTGTATATAAAATAAAAATAAAAATGTAATATTTAAGTAGTGTTAGTTTGTAGTGTATTACTTAAAAATATATTAATTAAAATCACCTCAGATGACAGCCTTTGAGCTATTTAAATAAATAGTATAAAATCGATCTTCATAACTTATGCTGTTTTTATTGATGTCATAATGGTTGAAAATTGTTTACATCCTGATAACGCCTTATTTATAAAGAGGGAGAGAAAAACACCCACACTCACATATTAAATATATATATATATATAAAAATAAAGATTCAAGTCCAAGGTTAAAACATTAAGGCGTATACAATTCTTTAAGTTTTATTACAAAATCTTATTGACCTCCACGGTTTAAGACTGATTTTTTGTTTAGCACTCCATTAATCACTAATAATGTTTAAAAATTATTCCAATTCAGATAACTCACCACAAGAAAGATTAATTTTTAATTTCGAATTGATAGAATGACGTAATAAACATTTAGAAAAATTAATGATGGTGTATATAATCCTCTAATCTTACAGAATGACAAAAACCTTTTTTCTCATTCTGAAAATATCTTGTTTGGCTCAATCCGAAATAAAGTTGTTAAAAATTTTAATCTGAGGTAATAAAAGGTTAAATTACAATGTTTTTTATTTTTATGATATTTTTGTTCAAAAAGGTTTTCAGTCGTATTAATTCTATTTTTTATTTCTATTAAATAATTTTTTATAAGCTTAAAAATAAATATAGAACTTATTTTAATGTTGCTTATTCTCCTTCGATGTCCCTTTAACAAATTCCTTCCTCAATCAAATTATTAAAATATTTCATATAATCAATCAATAAAATGAACCTAGAATAATAAATTTCATGATTTAAGTTAAATCGTTCATAAGATATAAAACTAAATTGAGCAAATATAAACTAAAGAGAATTTTTATATAATTTGTTCATTATTTTTTAACCCCGCCAAACTCCCTAATCGTTGATAAGTAGAAAGATTCGAAGAAGGGTCTTTTTATTAAATCGACAGTAAAATTTTCCTATATTAAAAGGAAGAAAGTAAAAAAAAAAAAAATAGTTACTTATTACAACGGACTATTAAAATAAAAAAATATAAAATAAAATAAAACAAGAAATTAAAAAAAAATCTTTCTACCTTTGTAATATAAATATTTGTTCGTATTTACGCTTCCTTACTTATAAATGAAAAAAAATATGTCTTCTCTTTTGACAAGACTTCGTTAATAAAATACATTCGATAAAAACAAAAATGAACTTGTAGAAAAACTACACTAAAGTATAAAAGAACAACCTTCACATTTAGATAAATGATACTATACTTTTTTTTTAATTTATGTGTTTTAAATTAAAATGTTCAACATTTTTTCATTTCTAAAAAATTTACGAAAATATGAAATAATTGAAGATATAAATATATAATATAACATTTATAAAATATAGTCATCATTTCTCAATTAAGAAATATTTATCAAACAATCCATGTATATTAAAACTGCCTGTATGATCCGACGTTTATTATTTTAAATAGTAATATTAAAAATACAGTTTGGGATGCAGACCAGTAGTAAAAGATCTCTGATGTGATGAATAACCTTTAATAGAAGTACATTTAGCAAGCACAAGCCCTGAAAAAAAATCAAAGTCGGTTTACTGCGCACCCAGTAAAAAGAGTATGGACATTTTCCCGATCATATATATTACTAATAAATAAATAAATAATATCTCTTTTTTTTAAGTAATAATTTCATTGTTTACATATACTTACGTATAAAATATAAAATAAATTACATAAAGTATATATATGGAATCTCCACATATTCTAAATGATAACATTTTGTTTTTAAAACTGTTTTCCATAAAAAATAGATATAAATCTACTTTTCATTCTTTAAAAGAGCGAATCACGAAGCATGTTAAGAAATTTTTAGGACATGTTCCACAGGTGAAAATAAAGAAGAAAGTTCACATAAATGGTTTCATAAACGCGTCGTTAGCAATTCTTGGTGGCAAAATAATTTGCTGTGATTTTTACGCATTCGGTAAAATTAAGATAGACTTATTCTTGGGATTCAAATTAAAGGAAAAATTAGTGGTATATGAAATCTGACATGAAAAATTGAAAAAAATAGCTCGCCGAACTATATTTTTAGTAATTTTGTTTTGTTGAGAAAACTGGGGTAAAAGACAAAAAAGATTGGGGTTGAAAAACACAGTGTTTTA
Source organism: Lycorma delicatula (assembly GCF_047948215.1). NCBI lineage: Eukaryota > Metazoa > Arthropoda > Insecta > Hemiptera > Fulgoridae > Lycorma > Lycorma delicatula. Next base: position 93,290,019 of record NC_134459.1, on the reverse strand, counting down.
TGTTTTGGCATAAAATAACTCTTAAATGGGTAATAAACGCAAATTTAAAAAAAAAAAAAACTTATAGATAATCTGATTCTGAATAAACTAATGCGAATGAAGTTTATATAAACTCAATCCAAATATAAGAATTTCAAAGTTTTTTAACAACAAAACACAGCAAAATATGCGAAATTTTAACTAGGTATTAAAGGAAATAAAAAACATTTGAGGTAAAAGAAAAAAGTTAACCGATCAGAAAGGATATCTGTGGTAAAATGAATGGCGTTAAAAAAGCTGATTTCTCTGAAAGTAATTATGCTTATTATACGTCAGTTTTTATAGAGTAAAGGTGACGCATTATGGAATCCAATGATAAATAAATTTCCGAGATTTTCGCACGGTTACATTTGGGAACCCGGTACATTTCGGTTAGGGAATAAGTTAACAAGGAAATCACTTTACTCCTCATTTTTCTCAGTAAGTTAAGACTCAGTTACATAAGATGTTTGTTATTCTTGTAAATTTTCGTGATTTTCGTGCTTGATCAGTGTCTCATGTTAGTTGTTTAGGTTATGGCAAACAAAAAAAAAAAAAAAAAATACATATGTATATTATCACTGGCCCATAATTAAAAAAAAAAAACTTAACTGAGAATATCAAATGTGCTTAGGAATTTAAACAAAAATGATTCATCTTTAAAATTATTCATATAAAAATAAAAAAAACATATTTCATTATCAACATACAATAAATATATATCTAATAAAAATATACTCACTGAAATTTTACTTCTTAAAATACGAAAATATAGTCATACCTGTAAAAGAAAAAAGTTAATTAAAAAAACACGTAGTACAAGGTCTCTTGAAGTAAATACACAAAACAAAACTTATCTTTCACACGTTCATTAAGTACAATTGAGAGATTGGTATTTTTGTTTAAATACATTTTATTAAACGTAGTAGTTCTATTTTTATATAAAAAATGAATAGATTACTGGAATTTTGGATTTTTTGAAGAATTCTGTATATATCCGATTGGTTAATCGATAAAACCTTAATCTATTACGTCCATTTTACAAATAAATCAATCCAATCTACTAAAAATAATTTAGGTTTAGTCTGATACCAGCCGGTTCCATTTTCAGTTTCCAGAAAAACGTTTATCATTTTCTTCTGTAAAATTTAATCTATTTCTTTTTCTTTAATGAAATAATTGTAAACTAAATTCGAGTACCAATAATAACATTTTTAAGATACTGTGAAAACTCAAAAACTTGCAGATTATGTAAACATACTGGTTAATCCTAACGAATAGATCAGAATCATGAATTTGTGTCCAAACAATTTTCATGGGGTATTAGAATTTATATACGAAAGATTTATGAAAATCGGCCAAAAGTTCCTGAGATACACATAACAAAACAAATACCGAATTAACTTAAAAAAAATATTTCTCTATAAATTATGTTAAGAACTTACCCTTAACCTTCCGTAACATTTTTGTAATTGTCTAGGACATGTGTTTGCGGTTTGCAGGGATATGGAAAGAACCAAGTTGTGTTTCAATTGTGGCAAGTCGGGTCATTTGCATGTCCAATGTGAGGACCCGAGAGTATGTTGTTTATGTGGTACGGAGGGCCACCGAGCTGTGAATTGTAGGGATTCATAATGTAAGTGATGCAAATCAATAATAATCGTAGTAGACGATCAATGGACGCCACATGGGAAATAGTGAAGAGGAATAATATTGATATCATCTTGCTTCGGAGCCCAACGAAGCGTCAATTATGGGAGATAATTGGATAGTTGATGAAACCTCGTTGGCAGCGATTGGATTCTCACATCTCGGTATTCCTATTAAGAAGGGGTAGAGGCAGTGGTTTCGTCTGGGCCGATAGTGGGAACATTGTAGAGTGGCAAACAAAAAAGTTAAGAACGAGTTCCGGCTGCTTGGGCGGGGGCTCCGGGAACGGCATAGTAGGACCTGGAATTACCCCCGTCTTATCAGTTAGAGGCAAGCAAGAAGGAATAAAAATAACGATCCAACAGGCGGCCCGTCCTGCCATGCTGGACGTATAGTTGGTAGATGGGGAGGGCCGTTTGAGTTAAAAGACATCCCCCTGTGCTGAGAGATACTCCACCGTAAGTGGAGTATCCACCAAGGATACTCCACTTACTTGCTGGAGTATCCAGCAAGGGGAGATGTTACCTGAAAGCATGGGGCGACGAAAATGAATGGAGAAAATGAAACTGAACAAAATAAACTTGTTATACATTAATATTATTTTCAAGAAACATATGCAGCTGCCGATTTAATAAAATTAAATAGTCAACTACGATGCTAATTTTTTTTTATTTATAATTTTAAGTCTAATGAAATTTATACTAAAAAACCAAGTAGAAGTATCGGTACTTCTTGAATGAAAATGAGGATCAAAATTCACATATCACAAAAAGAATTTTGAAAGTAGAAGAAAAATTTCTTCAAAAACATTTAAAATTTTTTCGTTTATAAGATGATAAAAAATAAATGTTTCGTTCAAGACGAAAAATTAATAAGAGTTTACTTTTAAAAAAATGAAGGCCAAAAACAAAAACCTTTTTCAATGCAAGTTTAAATAAAATATCTTCATTTAATCATTCCCATACAATGAAAGTGTGCGGAAAAAAGTAAATACTAGATATTTTTTTTCACTCACAATCTTAACGCAAAGAAAAATCAATAATGAAAATATTTATTTATTACTCAGTTTCATAACGGGAAAAGGAGAAATATTTCCGATAACTTTGCTAGGGAGGTGTTAATGAAAAAATGTAATCCAGACTTTAAAAATTCTTTCCCTCCCTGGTCTACTTCAGTTCTCTCAAATAAATGATAAATGTATTGTTTAGAAAAGAAGATATTAAAAATTTAATTCATCTTGAAAAAAAAGGAAAAATATATACGAATACATTCTGAGAAAAATACGTAAATGTGGCTGAAATTCTTAGGAATTTCAAGAGATAATAAAATTTAAGCCGTTCCTAATGATATAGATTAATTTTTGTATTTATTTTTTTTTAATTTTATTAATTCTTTTCTTCTTTCTTATAGATTAAATAAAAACAATTTTTAAAGTCTTCCAGATTGAGTTTAAAACCCCTTTAATAAGGTTAATGATTTTTAAACCCCAAAAAGCACACTACGTTACAAACGAAGTGTAAATACCACACAATTTTATTTTATTGACTAGCCTAATCAGGAATTAAAGTCTTCGAGTAACAATTCATTCATACACTTACAAGTTACATGTATTATTGTACAACCTGTAATAAAGAAAAAAAATAGTTGCAAAAGATTTTTTTTTTTTTTTTAATTTTGCTTGATATAAAAGTGATGAGTTCATCTAACAACAGATAAATATTAAAAATTAAAAAACCCGACTGCCAAAAAAGAAATTGCTCTCTAATATAGATATTTGAAGAGCGTGCGGAAAACAATGTTGTACATAATATTTGTATAGAAAGTAACTTTTTTCAAAATTTAAAAATTTATTTAAACATATATATAAATATATTTATATAGCCTATGAAACTTCCGGTAACGTAAAGATTCTAGGCGAGGTTATATACCTAAATCGGTTCAGCCGAATCTGCTACGGTGGAACAAACATACGAGGACATAGGTACTCCCTAAATATATTACACTCCTTTTTTGGGCAGTCGTGTAAAAAGAAAGAAATTGCTATTCACACACTTGAATAATTTTCTGGTTAAAAGAAACAGTAAATGAAAACTTCCAAATTGTGAAACGTAGACAACAGATTGGCGTAAAATCACATCTACACTTTTTAATAAAAGATTATTTTATTTAAATTAAAATTTAATTTAATTCATCACTGAAGTGGAAAAAGTAGATTTCTCAACGACTGGACTCTACTAAAGCATATTTTAACATTGAACTGTGTAGGCTTTTAATTCACTTATATTTGGTGTGCAATATTTTTCCTGACAAGTTGAATAATCTATAATCTATACAAATAAAAATGTAAATATCTGTTTTTTTCAAAATTTTAAATCTCCGAAAGTTCTTCACCTATTGCTTTGAAATTTTGACACAACGTTGCATTCGAATACGCGTGTGTTTGTATATACCTACATTTATATACCTAAGATGTCACACTTGTGACAGGTAAAAACATGCGTTTTTTAAAAAACAGCGCTATCTGTTGAACATAAAAGCAACACACGCTAAATATTTTACGATTCCATTTCAGTTTTTCCGATACGTTTGTTCGCAATAGATTAAAAAACTACTGGACCGATTTACGCACGGGGAAGTATCGGAAAAGAGAAAGAAGGAAAATCGAAAAAGGTAAAAGGAAGAATATAAAAAGAGAAGAAGAAGAAAATCGGAAAAAAGAGAAAACGGGGAAATGGAAAGGGTAAAGGAGAGAAAAGAAAAGGGGAAAGAGGAAGGAAAGGGAAATAAGAGAAATGGGGGAAGGAAAGGGAAAGGAGAGGAAATTAGGAAATGGTGGAACGGAAAGGGAATATGGTAAAAACGAAAATGGGAAAAGGAAAATGGTGAAAAGGGGAAAAGGGAAAGGTTAAATTTTGTGAAGTTACGAAAAGTTCATTTTGTTAATATTTTGTCAAACTTTCAGTTGTGTTCATTTAATCTAAATATATAGTCAAATCTAGCAGTAGAAAAGCATTTCCGGGTCTGCTAGTAACTAACAAAAAAGATAGAAAATTACAGTTGGTTTAATGTTATTCTCCATTCACAAAAAAGCTACTTCCTTCTTACTAATATTTTAGTCTTGCCTGATTTTATACATTTCATTGTGAAGCAAGTACTTATATATACATACACGGCTTTTTACTTATCTAATAACTACTGTGTGTGGTCATCATTCTAACCTAATTAGTAGATTTTTGGATAAACCGTTTTCCAGTGACGATTGACCGTTTTTCAATTAATAGCTTCTCAGAAAGAACTGGTAAGGACACTAAGGATTGGAATTTCGTTTTGATAATCCGACTAAGAAATCACATTATAGATGAAATTATAGTGAATAAAAAACATGATAAGAGTATTTTAAGCGAAAAAATTCGAAAAAACAACTTCGACAGAAAATGACAAGTTGGCTTCTTGTCTTACGAACAGCAGTCCACGAATAACAAAATAAAATGAAAATGTCACAGTTTTTCTTTCTGCAGTATAATATTAATTCCTTTGAAAAATTTTTAAATACCAGTCTTTTCCAATCTAAGTAATGGTTATTTTTAATCAATATTCACATTTTCTAGTCGGCTATTCCAATAAATTAATAAGTTTTATAGTATCTTATTAACACTAAAACAATAAAATTTGTTATTCTTTCTAAAATGATGACGGATCCACAAAGATTATCTGGTTCAAATCAAAAACTGATGACAGACACTAGGTTTTCGATTGCAATGAGTATTCTAAGGTTCGTGCAGGCGCCATTATCATTTGCTTCGATGGCCAACCGAAGCTAGGAGATTGAAGTTTATAGGAAAAAATCGCTAACGAAAATATTAAATAAAAAACAAATTTTACTTTAGTAAAGCTGGTGAGTATAGTTTTAATTAGTTAACGAAAACGATAAAAAAAACGAAAAAAAAAACGATAAAGACAACACGATGCGGGTTCAATTTAAACCGTTCCTGTTGCTAATTAAAACAGCTAAAATAACCTCATATATGTAAAGCAAAAAACTGACCACCATCTTTCAAGAATATTTATTATTATTCTTAATAATAATTTATGAATATTTACTATCATTTTGTAACCAGCTACGTCTACAAGTTATCACCTGATTCACTCCATGTTTCGCTTAATTTTTCAGATGTTAATTGTGACCACTATAAAAACTCGCTAGCAATTAACCTCTTTAGACTCCAGCTGTCGAACCACATATTGTGAATACCTATTCTACTAAAAAGGCTCATTATATTTCTTCCTTGTTGAGACTAATTAAATTCACATTCCGGTGTTTACCATTTAGACTCCATAATGAAATTCAAGTATATACATTGCTTTTTTACATTAAATTTTATTAATTTCACAAAACAAAATCATCAATTGTAGTATTTCGTTTAACACTAACTTGAATTCTACTTTAATTTAACTCGGCCCGCATATAAGTTCATCACTATTTTTATTAGAATAAAAATTAATAAGCACAAACTGTTTGTTATTGACAACGTAATATTTTTAGTAAAATTTCAGTACTAGAAATATCCTCTCACAATATTCTTAAATTATACAAGAACGTAATATCTTTTTAATTATAGTAATGGTACATTGTCTATCAACTTTATCTATTCCATATGTTATGTATATTTTTGATAAATATCATATGGTAAATTTTTCAGTTAGTTTCTACTAGATCACATATTTGTAAAATATTTAATGAACGAAAGAATAAATCTTAAAGATCACAATAAGTACGTTGTCTATTGATTTTATACATTACATATTTATTTATTTAAAGAAAGAAATTATAATACAATGAATTTTTTACTATCTTCATTTTTCTTGTCTCATTCCTTAAAAATTATAATTACTAGTTTTAATATTATTTATTTCTCTTCAATTTATCTTACAACGATAAGATACTGCTTGAATTTATTATTAAAATATTTCAATGGAGTAGTTTTTTAAACTAATTTTGATGTTTCTATTATTAAATTCTATTATTAAATTATTATTACACCGCATTTATTTTTAAATATTTCTATACGCTACCATAATTTCAAAAAAATATTAATTTTAAAATAAATTGTTAGACATCTCACCACCTTTTCTTTTTCCTGTTTAGCCTCCGGTAACTACCGTTTAGATAATTCTTCAGAGGATGAATGAGAATGATATGTATGAGTGTAAATAAAGTGTAGTCTTGTACATTCTCAGTTCGACCATTCCTGAGATGTGTGGTTAATTGAAACCCAACCACCAAAGAACACCGGTATCCACGATCTAGTATTCAAATCCGTGTAAAAATAACTGGCTTTACTAGGACTTGAACGCTGTAACTCTCGACTTCCAAATCAGCTGATTTGGGAAGACGCGTTAACCACTAGACCAACCCGGTGGGTTAGACATCTCACCACCTAACGATGGTGAGTTTCACTGAAATATCTATTAATTGAACCATTCCCATTAAATGAAAATGTAGGTTGAAAAACTGTTACGAAGGGGAACGAAAAAATTATAAATTATTAGGCAGTTAAACAGGATATAATTTTTAGGTATTTTCACGCGGTTCTTTAGTGTAAAGTCAAGTATGGTTAAAAAATAGTAGAGAAAATTAAGTCTTCGTTTTTAAAGAACCATTTTAGTTATGTAATGAAATTACGTAAGCTACAAAAAAAATAATTGGGGGAGAAATAAGACTTTTGATATTTTGAAGAAATTTACTCAGATACTAATCTTGAAATTCAACGGTAAAGATGTAACGCACCAAGTTTAGTTCACACAAACGAACGAATGTCTTCCCATCGTTTTTCACTTTGAATATGGATATGTGTATTCATATTGAGTTCAATCGGATACAACCATAGATAATAAAAATTTCGACAAGTTTATTTACCTTTTAACATGTAAACGTTTACGTGATTGTTATGATCTGTATGCCTACGCATTAGTTTAAATTGCTAACCTGCGTGTTTATAGTCTATATTTGAGTAAACCGACGCTTTTCCAATTCTGGTATTTTACATATATATACAGAATGTTTATAAAAACCGTTTCAAGAATTCAGGGGATGGTAACTCATACTGAAATAAAGAAATAACTTTACATCAACATACGTCCAGAAACGCTTAGTTGGTCGACTATCCACCATTTTGTATTTTAACAAAAAAATATATTTCTCTGGAATCGTTAATCGTATCGAGCTAAAATTCTGTGTTGCTAGGATACTAAGAGCTCTACTTGTATAAAAATAATGAATCTGATTTTTCAATCTATTTAAAAATGGTGGCCACGTCAATTTTTTAATTGCTAATATTTTTGTAACCACTCGTTTATTTAGTTATTATGTTATTACAAGAAATTTAAACGGTTTTTGAAAAAGTAAATGACACCATTATTAAATCAAATCCGTTCATAAATAACTAAGCTATTTATAAAAAATTCTTAAAGTGACTAAATCTGAAATAAAAGAAATAAAAAAAAACACTTTTCATTTCCTCCCGAATAAAATGAAATAACTCGACACGATCACGACTGGAATAATTTTATTAATGTTACCGTGTAATAAATTATAATAATTAAATAATATTGAAAATATTACAATATTCAATTAATTCCGTTTATTTTAAGTGTGAAATTATTACATTTAACTTAATACGCATTAAAAATGTTTAAGTACAATTAAAATATTTTAATTAGTAACTAATTACTTAGTGATAATACAATAATAATTAATTTGAAAGTGATGTGATTACTAAAATTATACTTCTTTATCATTCTTCAATTATCACTGTAAATAACTGTCCAATCATGATTTTTCCTGCATTTTGTAAGAAATAACAGGATAATTAAATATGACATAGATACATTTATGTAATGCCGATAATTTTTTGCATTTGCCTAGTTTTATCGTACGTGAAAAAAAAATAATAAAAATAATATTAATAATTGATGGTTTCAGTTCGCAACAAAAAAAAGTGATTTAAAAATGTATAATATATTAACATGTACATTATGTTGGTGAAAAACTTAACCGTAATATAATAGGTGCGCTAGTACTTTTTTTCTCCTAACCCTTACGTTGAAATGTGTTCAAGTAGTGAACAATAAATAATCCTTTCACGGCCCATTGATATGAGGATGATATATATAACATGTAAATGAGGTGTAGTCTTGTACAGGCTCAAGCCGACCATTCCTCAGATGTGCGGCTAATTAAACCTCAACTACCAAAGTACACCGATATCCACTGTCTAGTATTCAAATCCGTACAAAAGCAACTAACTTTTACTTGCAAGGATTTGAATCTGAGAACCTTTGACTTAGAATTAAACTTAAAAATACATCATTCCCTAAAACTTAGTCCTCGTATGATAGGTATAGTATAGTATAGTATAAGTAAAAGATAGTTTACGAATGAATTTGCAGTAGTATACTAAAGTAAGCATTTTAGGACATATTTTATTTATTCCACTATAATTGTACTTAATTGCTCTCAGAAATAGTATTCAAATGATATAAGTGTACAATTATTACCATTAAAACTTAGAATAATATTTGAATTAAAAATTATACGGACATGGATAATTTCTTTTGCTTAATGAATTACTAAATTGCGTAAAAGTAATAAAAAATGTTGAGTTAATCTAACAATAATTATTTTTAATACTATTAGTAACATTAGGTAAATATTTAGAGAAGGAAATAACAATTACAAATGAATCTGGCGAAATTACTGCTGAATTATTTTAAATATATATCAGTTATATAAAAGAAAGTGAGACTAAAATAATTTACACAAATATGTAATTAAAACAATGCATGTAGAATTGTGTTAATTATAACAATCCTTTTGTAGCTCCATTAAGGCTTATCTTAGTACGCTTAAGGGCATGAAAAAAAATAAATAGGCCGCTGTCCCACCGAAGATAAAAATGTAATAAAAATGTTAGGCTACACACATAACATAATAAAAATGAGAGTTCTTTGTAACAACTAATTTTTTTCTTTTAATTTTATTATGTTACCTAGGCTAATGATTCTTTTAAATTTATCTAAAGAGATAATTTTTATCATTTATTTAAAAATTTTATATTTATGGATTTAATATGTCATCTATAGAGGTTTTTAAAATCCAATTTTTTTTGTTTATTTAAAAAAAAATTTCCCAATATATTATTTTTTTTTTACAGTTTTAAAATTACGAGGAAAACTGTACATTTACTTAACATTTATTAACATGTTAATTTTTTCGTAATAGAAATAAAAATTATTATTAATCTCTTTTTACCAACTTTTCGAAGAAAAGTACAATATTACTTTCGGTCATACAGTGGGATTAGTGGATGAAATTAAATTTGTTTACGTTTTGAGGTATGTAGGGTACGAAAATATCATAAAACGTTATTTCCTCATATATATATATATATATATATATATATATATATATACATATGATGAAAATACATATATATATAATATAGTATATATACGTATAAATATAGGCCTATGTATAAAATCTGTGATCCGCCCGAAAATTTCTAAATCAACTGGATCAATTTCATTGAGATCTAGATGTATTGTAGTAGTGTATCTGAAGTTGTGTATGTAAAAATTTGTTAAGTCGATTCTGAGTTACGTTCAATTAAAGGTCAAAAACAGACAACAGAAAACATAAAGGATAGTTTACCTACAGAAATTGAGTACAATTTCTGAGAATCGCCGTGTCTCCTCTCAAACGGCAATCCCAGGTAATCGTGTGTTGAGTGTTTTTTCCCGGGGCTTCTTTTACATTTCTCAATACTTTGTTCTGGAATCGCTGTACGACTTCGATGTTACTACTCTCACTCGTCATGCCACTTAGTTGGATTTCGTAGGTATAAATCGGTTTTAGGACCACTGAGATCTACAACTGCTTGTTAAGTAATGATAGTTGCTATCCCCTGCCTAACAACCGGAACATCTCCCTAAACTTAATATTAATTTCAGGGAGAAACGATCCCTTATTAGGTCAGGTGTTCCTCAAGGTTCAGTTCTGGGGCCGGTTCTATACTCTGCCTTCACAGCAGACCTCCCGAATCCAAAGAACATTTGTACAGGTGCATCATTTGTGGATGACACGGTAATCCTGGCTGTGGATGCTGACCCTATCGTAGCTTCTGCTAAACTGCAAACTTTATTGGATCCAATTAACGAAAAATGGAAGATGAAGAAGAAGCTAAATGGAAGATGAAGGTTAATCCGGCTAAGTCTACACATGTTACGTTTACGATGAAAAGGGGTAACTCCCCCCCCCCCCACGAGTTCAATTTAATGGCGTTTTCATCCCGCATACTAACAGCGGTGTGATACCTAGGAATACATCTGGATCGCCGACTAACGTGGAGGATTCATGTCACGGAGAAAAAAAAGCAACTTAACATTAATATTAAATAAATTAAAAATTTATACCTTTCTTAGTTTTTTCATTTATTTTTTCTATATTTCTGGCGCAAAAATATACAAAAAATATTATAAAAAATAAAAAAACGAAAATTCGGTCTTCTTGCGCAGAAATGCGGAAGAATTGTTTTTGGCAAAAAAATTTAATTTATTTTTTTAAGCAAAAAAACGTAAATTGTAAATTATTTCTAAAACCAGTCACTAGAAATCCCATTCATTCCGGTTTTTCGTACTTTTAGTTTTTTCCAAGTTTAGTCCTAATTTTCTCAAAAATTAATATGGTTCATTAAAACGATCCAACGTTTTTCTTAAATACAAAACTGTTCAATAACTTTGAGAAGATTTACGGTATTTTTGGATCTGATTAAGTATTATCAGCCAACCTGACTAAAATTTGTAAACTTTCATTGCTTCATTTTCAGATTACACAGTTTTTCTAACTTTTGACCATTCCGAAGTATTGACGGAAAATTAATTTTAATTAAGTTTTTAAACTGAGAAATTATCATGATGGAAAAACTTCCACTTTATCATAGGGGTATAGACAATATTCTCTTCCAGTAAAAGTAAAAATTCTCTTAAATTTTCTAATTCTTTTTACCAGTTTTAATGTAACGGCTTGAAAAAAATTCCTTTGTTGGAGTTACCGGTGTGAAAATATTTAATTAATTAATAAAGGATTTGTTATAATATTTTTCAATACAATCTTTATTTAAATAATCTAAACCAGAATTCAGCATAAATATTTTACAATTTTAAATATGTTTTGTGATGTATAAAAATGAATATTATTTACCACGGGTTTGAATAGTTGTATAAATTTCAAAATAAACCATGCAACATTTTTCATAATAAATAAATTCAAGAAATACAATTTTTAACATAATCCCCCCGATTAGGGTAGATTTAAAAGTTAAATTTTAACGACGCATAAATGCACAGACTCGGTAGTATCGTTGTCAGCTTTTTCAATTTACTGCGACTATTTTACCTTTTTAATGGTCATTTGGAAATTTTTAGCACATTGCGGCTAATAGTAATACTACATGGTGATAATGTTATTTTATTATTATTCTCTAATATTTTATTGTAATATATTTAAGGAACTTTCAGAACGAAAATAGTTTACATTTATAAATGTAATGAAGTAAATAAATAAAGGTTGTGTACAATTTTACGTTAATTTAAATTTGTGTTAAAATTATTTTACATTGTTGTAATATCTTTGTAATAGAATTCACAGTTTGAATATTGTACGGTATGGTGGTCGAGGGATAAAGGGAGAAACGCCATCCGCGCTATCCACGCTGGAATGTGAGGACGTGGTTATTACTACATAAGACAATAACTCATGTGGTGCCATTACTCTCGGCCCGTGCAATATATCACATAGGTCTGACGTTAATCTATTTTATCAAGCAGTACCAGTAGTACAAGCTCTTGTCGGTTGTTCAGAAGGTTCGTTTTACATGCTACAGTCCGTGGTTACATAAGTTTTACCCTACACAATATTTATTGTAAAATGTTGAATTTTTCTGTTAATACAGTGTATCGCCGCCAAACGTTGCAGAATCATTCAAAATTTTATGGTCAGTATGTTTTATTAAAAACAAGCGGAATGAAACAAAATATGAACAAAACAAATAGTAGAAATAACTTAAAAATATATATTTAAAAAAAATAATATCTAACGAGTAGGTCAACTATTTGAACTATTCAATTGTAGCGAAGGGAAACGGTGTTATCTAAACTAACAGGAGTTTGTTTGGTTGGTACTACTACGTATAATCGTTTAAAATCACAAAAAAATAACATAGGTAAGTCCATAATAAAAAAATTATTTTTTTAACGTAAAAAGAACTTAAATTTAACTCTTTCACTGAAATTAGCTAGATACATAAAACGATTTTAACAAATTTGTCAAAATAATAGTCATAAAAATTGCTCAAATTTATCTCTTTACTAAGCTAACCAATAAAGGTATGGAAAATTAAAGAATGAAACTAGTAAAAGCAACTTTTAATTTTAAGTCGATTATTTTAAGCTAATCAAATAAAGATTTTTAACGAAAATAAACCCAGTTAAAGGTTGAAACGAGTTCTATACTAATTACACCTTTTTTTTTAAATCGAATAGGTTGTAATTGTAAAGAGTCTGAAAATTTTCTTTGCCTTTGGTGATTCTGTCTTTCAACGAGATTCAACTGAAAATTCTCCGTTGATTTTAATTCCAGTCCTGAGCATCTTCCTTCAGGTCCTAAAGTTTTTTAAATTTCTGATATTTGTAAGCATCTCAATTTCTACTCTTTCTGATTTGCTCTCTTTTCTTACAATTTTTTCCATATTTATTTTTATTTTCAATTATTAGAGATAAAACTATTTTTGTCAAAAATATCATTTTTAATGGTATTCTTATAAACTTAAAACTATTAGTGTAAAATTATCGTATTAATTAAACCCTGTTTATACTAAATTATACAATCGTAATATTTTTACTCGTTTTAAATAAATTTTTAAAATCTGAAACATCAAAATATTCAGCTTTGTGACTATATATATATACATATATATATATATATATATATATCCATCATTTTTTACTATAAGAGACAGTAAAGTAAATATCTAAAGAATTCCTGCCAAAAAAAAACCATAACAAAACGTAACTTGTATAGAGCTTAAAATTTAACCCTCCCCAAGAAGTAAAACGTAAAGATTAACTTTGTTTTTAGGATTTTATAGATTTTCTTATTTATTGATGTTCTTAAGTAATAAAAAATAATAGGTTGGTAACCAATAAAAACTTAAAATATTAAGCAAAATTCATACCTGCGCTAAAATATTATTTAATATACGAATGATTAAGTACGATCTACTGTTCAAAGAACTTTCAATTATTTGTTGAAAAAAATCCAAAATATCCGATAAATATTCAATATTATCAACAGATAAATAATTGCTGTATTTATACACAGTAATTATGATTTTGCCTATTTGGTAAAACCTTTTTTAAAAAATAGATTCAGATTTTAAATATTTCATAATTTTGAAGTGTGTAAAAATAAGTTACAGAATGTATGAAAAAGAAACAGATACAGGCATGAAATAAACGATAAGGTCAGGAAAGAAACCATGCGATGTGCGTATGTATGTCATGTCAAGAAGAAAAGAAAAAAGAGATGAAAAATGTAGTTGAGTGTAGTATATGATTCAGGGAACCGCTTTAAAGAAAAAGAAGGATAATGAAAGAGAAAGAAAGAGAATAAAAAAGAGAGAGAAGTAAAAAGGACTCAGTTAAAGCTGAGGGATGTAGAAAATATAAAATTGTAGCAGTATTCCCCAAGGACAAAAGACGATTGGGGTCGGAACGGAAGAACGAAGCAGTGAGAGAGCTGATTGCCGAGCACGCCTTCCGTCGAAAAACAAAACATCCCGCGAATCAGTGCACATTTTGCCCTCGGGGTTAAAAAGTCGCTCCAGGAAAAACCGCTTTCGGGCCTTGTTACCATTGTTTGTTACTTACTTGTACACTCTACACTCCTGTTCAAATCCACTTAAATACAATACAATCAGACAAGCTGTTCACTAATATACCCTCATACACGCAAGCACTCTCATACTACGAAACATACATACTCTTACACACACGTATGATTATTTATAACTTAATATCTAACACTGAACTAAGTTACAGACTATGTTTTTCGTTTTATAATTTAGTACTGTATTTAATTTTATTTAATACCGACAAATCATTCAATTTGTTGTGTAATTATATAAATTATCAGTAGTAATTGATTTCATAATTCTACTGATAATTATTTTAATACCTTTAAAAAAAAATCATTTGTGTTTTGCTTTGGGTGATTGGAAAAAAGCCGGGGTTTCAGAAATTTATAATCCGAAGTACAACTATTCAGTATAAGCTGGAATTCAATACGAATATAAAAGAGTAATGTACATGGTCAGCGAGTAGTCTATTGTTGTCTCGCTAGCAGTCAATACAATGTGACCTATCTAACAAAACACGAAGTACCATAATGTATTATGCAGAAATCAGTATTATTTACTCTTCATAATTTTCAACAAACTGTTTACCGATCATATTATATTTAATAAACAGGATGTTTATAAATAGTTTAAACAGTTTCATTGAAACGGAAAATGTAATCAACCAGAAATCTCCATTCTGACCTAAACCATCCGATAGAATGTCAAACGGATCTTGGTATTAAGACTCCAAATTGACTCCATTGGGTTGGTCTACTGGTGAGCGCGTCTTTGCAAATCAGCTGATTTCGAAGTCGAGAGTTCCAACGTTCAAATCCTAGTAAAGGCAGCTACTTTTATACGGATTTGAATACTAGATCGTGGATATCGGTGTTCTTTGGTGGTTGGGTTTCAATTAACCACTCAGAAATGGTCGACCTGAGACTGTAAAAGACTCACTTACACTCAACATATCATCCTCATTCATCCTCTGAAGTAATATCTGACGGTAATTCTCGGAGGCTAAACAGGAAAAAAAGGAGTCAAAATAAATCCAATGAACATCCAATATTAATATTTCAACATTTTGAAATTCTAAAGAATAAAAATTGTAAATGTCGGCAATAAGCATTCGCTTAGCACGTAGGAAAATTTCAGTTACAACACAAATTAACATAGAGAATAACTGTAAAGTATTGAATCTATGTGTTTTATTCTAAAAAATTAGGTAACTATGTATTTTTCAAACACATCGCGGATGCATAAGAGAAAAAGCCACTTTTTACGTCAATTATTACGTTAACCTTAGAATTTAGAAATTTGAAGTAAACAATTTAATTCAGAAAAACGTTTTGGATTCACAAAAAAAATGGACTGTATAGTATAGGTAACATTCCAAAATTGTAGGCATCTTTTCGGAGAAAATTTTAGAAGTAATATTTAAATAGTCTGAAAGAAATAGCTGCTTATTTCCATTAGAATCTTTTTTACTTTCCTGTAAACTAACATAAGTTTAACATTTATTGAGCTATATAATTCGAATTCAATATCTTTCATAATAAAGGAATTTTTTTTATTTTTTTACATATTGTCAGCATCTGTAGGAAATTTTAATAAAATTATTTTAAAACAAATTGTTTGTGGTGTAAATGATTTTAAATTTGCATAATTCTGAGTATTTATGAAGAAAATTAAAACTTTTTTTATCCATTTAACAGGTCAATTCCGAACATATATATATATATGCCAGGACACGTACAGAATACACTTTAATGAGAGTGTTAATCGAACACTCTTTTCCAGGGGAATCTAAAAGGAAGTTTCGGGTTAATCTAAACCCGAAAGTTCCGGGAAGTTTAGAATCACCTGATTTGTGTTTAACTGACCACTTTCAAGAAAATAATTTTTTTTATCACAAATTTTATGGCACTCTTCTTACTTAAAATAGTGATAATGACTAAATGAGTAGAATTAAAATACTGTACACGCGAAAATATTACGTAAATTAGAAATAACGTATATATGCAATATCATTACACAGAAAGAACTTCTAATGTTAGTATAAAGCAGCATTAGCTTAATAACTTTGAAAAATGAATTCTCATAATGTCTCCAATTACGAATATTCTAAAAATAAAAATACACCCATACACGTATATAACAGGAAAATATTATGCAATAAACTTTAGTGTTTTCGTAGTAACAAAGCACTAAGGGACACAGGTGTTTAGTCAGCATTAACGCGGATACTACCCCTATCATCACACACACACGCGCGCGCGCGCGCAATGAACAGTATAAAAATATGTGCCGTTCTTGCTGCAGCGAAAATATTTAATAACCTGTTGTTGGAAGATATAAACTTTTTCAGAAAATATCATAGATTAGTAATTTATATTGACCATAAAAATTTCTAATCCGAAAGGAACTTAAATTTCAAAAATCTGTTATAGGTTTTACATTACAGTATATTAATATAAATTATAATTTTATTACATTTTACGTCGAAATTAATTGTTGAATGAAACTAGAAGATGGAAACAATTATTTAAAAGCAATCAAGAAAAAAAACCGTAACTCATAATTTTTCCAGATTAAAGTGTGAAACTAATCAAAATAAAGTGCTTTCTTTAATCAAGTAAGCTCTTACAGTTGAAATAATAAAAGCTCTTTTGAGAAAATTCTTGATCTCGTTTATTTAGGTGACAACAGAGTATCGTTCTTGTCTTTTCTTTAAAAGATAAACCGGATAGATTCTATTTTTTCCAATTGTAAAAATAAAATACGGGAATTTTTTATCACTATCAAATCACATATTCTTAAAATTTATAAATGGAAAAGTTTCGAGTTTGTATAGGATATAATAAATTTTATTGACAGATCTTTACGATATTTTTTTCTTGTCTTTACGACTGGTTTATACTGATCATTTGAGCTTAAGTGCGAGATATTTATGAGAAGCAGGATTTTAACGACTGGATACCTTTAACATACGAGGGGATGACGGAAGAACATGACGTACCAGAATGAACGATGACCTACCTAATTACCAATCACATTTGACGAAAAGTTATTTTAGATTAATCTGGAAACCGGTTTATGAAAAGGTATAAGACCGCTGGAATTTTTATTGTATTGCTAATAAATTGTATTGCTTCTTGTTGTTGTTATTGTTATTATAACTTCTTCAGAATTATAGATTTTGTCTGTTGACGGTTAGTTAATTATGTGTAAAAATAGTTAAAGTGGTAAGGCTGTTACGTATAGTAATACTAAGTAATTAATAAATAGTATGTTTGAAGTGAAAATGAAATTTTATTAGTCACAGAAAGTTTTACGTACAATTTTAGCAAATTATTAATAATGGCTGTAAAATCGGTTAGTCCCCGATTTTTTTTTTTGTTTAATTTTGCTGAATGTTTTCAATTTTTAATACTATTAAAATAAAATCTAAAATTTTCGTAAATATTTTACTCTGAAATTTTTAAATAAGTAACACAGCACGGGCGCAATACCTACTGAGTTTTCGAATGTTATATTTGTATATTTGATGTAATCTAAAGTTTAATATCATGGAGTTCGCTAGAACTTCGTCGGTAAGTGGCTAGGAAGTCAACGAGCTACGTTTGCAGTTCTAAACATGACCAAACCTAAGTGTGAAATGAAAATGGGGAAAAAATAAGCGTGAAAACATTATATTTCAGTTCAATTAGATTAGTAATAAAGAATACATTTTAAAAATTACCTCGAATTTTGTTAGACAACGTTTTTTTATTCCATTTGATAAACCACGGGACTCGAATGTCATTTTATTCATTTTTTTATGGAGCCTTTACGAATCGCGCCACTAGATAGCAGTACTTGGTAGTAGTAGGTTGCGCACAAAAACTTGATAAAGTACATGAAATAATAAAATTTAAAAGAAAATATTCTACAGCTTGTTTTAATAGTAACTGATGTAAATGAAAGTACTAAAGATGAAACAACTTTTTTTAATTTCCATCTCTTCTTTAAAAATACATGAAAGTATTAGTTAAAAGAGATTATACTAGTTTTATTAAAAAAGGAATAAATAAAACAGAAATAATTTCGATTGATAAAATCGAATTTAACGATAAAAATCGATGGTTACACTTACAAAGTAATAAGTGCAACAACATTACATCAGGGATTTTCGATTCGTAAAGGTCCATTATACTACTTTTATTAAAAAGGAAGAATATGGTATGAAGTGAATCATATGACCATCAACAAAAAAAAAAAAAAATGGCCGAGAAATTCAATTTGTTTGTTCTAAGGCAATAAATGTTTATAATAAATCCATAAGATAACAATCAGTAATTCATAAAAAAAAAAATAATAAAAGAATAATTAACTAAACGCAGTGATATCCAAAAAAAAAAAGTACAATGAAATTGTAAACCGTACGGTAACAGTCTCGCAGATATATTTTTCCGCTCAAAAAACAAAAATTTCTGTAATATAAATAAAACTGTTTTTAACAAAACGATACCGATATAAAAAAAAGGTAAGATACTACATTTCTATTATCAAAATCTATTATTAATTTAGAATTTTCTTTAAAAAAAATACATGTTAAATGTATATAATAGACAATTAAATATAGAATAATAGATAATAACCAATGTTTAAGCGTTCCATATAATAAGCAAAAAGAAAAATAAGTTACAAACTCTTACCGGCCCGATTTCATTTATTAATCAACGAATAATCATAAGAATTTTATTATTTATGTGAACGTGATATGTACTAAATTTAAATGAAATCGGGCCGGTAAGAGTTTTGTAACAATTTTTTTTTAAATTTTTTGCTTATTATATGGAACGCTTCAACATTGTTTATTATGTATTATTCTATATCTATTTTCTATTACATACATTTAACATGTATTTTTTTTTTAAAGAAATTTCTAAATTAATAAGTTTTTTATAATAGAAATGTATTGTCTTACCTGTTGTGATATCGGCATTGTTTTTTAAAAACAGTTTTATTTATATTACAGAAATTTTTGTTTTTTGAGCTGTAGAAATGATATCTGCGAGACTCTTACCGTACGGTTTACAATTTTATTGTCATTTTTTTAGATTATTTCTTAAATTTTTTTTTTTTTTTAAATTTATTTGTTAAGATTTTTTCAGTTTTTTATTAATTACAGGTAAATGTAATGATCCCATTAATTTCTTGTTCCACTTAACGTAACACGATATCAAAAAACGTGTTTATACCTCTTTGGATTATACTTTACATTTTCTTTTTTCAGCCTTAACCTTTTTGATTAATCTGATTTATAATCACAGATTCAATAATTTTGTCGTCGTTCACAACTTCATTTTCAAAAACAACTTCTCTAATCATCTCTACTGAATGAAACATCTGTATCTATCTAATGGACCATCTCCCACCACCGGTAGGTATTTTAAATCACTGAAAAAATTTGTATCTCCTCCAGTGTTATTCAATAATTAAATTTTCGATTTTATATATAGCAATGCTACAATTTTGTCATATTTTTAAAAGTTTTCTAAATAAAATAAAATAATGCTTTTTCAATTGATCTTTCATTGTCTGTAAACAAATCGTTATCTTGTCGCTAACAATTGTAAATTTTTTCATGCAGAATAATAATAGTCTCGTTAAAAATTAATAAGCGAGTTTTTTTTTTAAAGTGTTATTTACAGTACATTTCTGTAAATGAACAATCAGACTTTGGTTATTTATTCAATTATATTTAAAAAATCTAAAACAATCCAATTTCTATGATACAAATTCATCTAGTTTTTCTGACGAATATAGTTAGATTTGATAGAAATCAATGTATAGTTTCGTTTTGTAACTTATTTTTTTACATATAATTTACTAAATTAAGAGAAATAAAATTATAAAATTTAATAAAACTAATGTTAAAAAAAAAAAATTATATTGAATCTTAACATCTCTAATCAAATATTAAATAATTAAACGTAAATAATTATTAATCATGGCCCGTTGGTAAAGATATATATTAATTATATAATAATTTTCACTTACCAACTATTTTTATTATGTCCAAGCGCTTTCGGATATTAATCCATGATCAGGAACATTTATGTGTTATGGATTATAATTATTTCCTTGACAAATTAATATATTAGATGAATTTAATTTTTTTTAAAAACAAAAATTATAAATACAACTGATCGTCAAAATGCTAAAATAATGTGGACGTTGTCCGTCATGTCAGTATGAAGCTCTCAATTGTTAACATTGCTAATAAATGAAACATTGTTATAATTATTGTTTTTAAAAAATGTAAATTCATCTAATATATTAATTTGTAAAGGGAATAATTATAATCCATTTGACATAAATGTTCCTGATGATGGATTAATATCAGAAAGCGCTCGGACATAATAATGAAAATAGTTCGTAAGTGGAAATTATTACGTAATTAAACGTAAATAATAATGAATTTTTTTTCTTATAGTCTTAAGTTTTCTCAAAAGATAGCACAATTTTTCTTCATTTGGATATCTTATACAAAAATGCAAAAGTAGGTCTGTTTGTTTGTAATTTAGTTTTTTTTTCAAGTATTTGTAAAGTCTCTGTACTTCCTTCTCCGTCGTTTCCGTTTTTCTTTTTTTTTTTACATATCGTCCCCTTTCACTATTCATTTTTTTCTTCTTCCTTCCAAATAGTTTCTTCAATCTTTTTTCATTATGTCCTCTAAGAAGAGATCGAATCTAGGACGATCAAGTGTTGCTGAGTGTAGCCGGGTAGAAAAAGTAACTAAAGAAGAAAGATATTAGCACCTGGAGGTTGATTGAGCATAAAATGCGTAACTTTCTAACAACCATGAGGATAACGAAGACGTCGGTGGTCCAGGGGTAGAGCCTCTTGGCCAAACGGTCGGGCAAGCGAAACGAACCTTGACCGGCTAGTCTAATACATAAATGCGAAACTTTGTGGCGATTCTGTTCGTCTACAATAATATCACGTGAGAACCAACCGACCGATTGCTTTCCAATTTTTCAGGATGCATTGGTGTTATCCCAGCGAAAGTTTGAAGCTATAGATCGAGACCCTAGCTTCCTTTGGGAGTGAAATTGAGAATTTTTTCACTTAGTGAATGACTTAGTACTGTTTTTGATTTATACATAAAATTTATAGTATTTTCTCGGTTGTACTCACAAAATGAATTTTACACCAACAACATAAACAAAAATAAATGAATGATCTCCATAAATGTTTTCAAACTAAATATAAGTTATATAAATAAAATATAAACTTAAATAACTTAACTTATATAAACATAAATATAAGTTATTGATAATACATATAACTAGCCGGTTAGGACTCACTTCACTCTCCTTCCTGTCTAGCCATGCGAGAAAGCCCCCTAGACCTCGGCTGTGTTCCTTATCCTCATGATTGTGAGAATAATACTGATAAATAACAATTAAAGAAAAAGAACATTAAATTTTAAAAAAATCTAACTCAAGTTGGTGACTGTATTGTTATGCATTCCAACAAAATATTTTACTGATAAAAGGTGTTGACCAATAATGGAAAGTTGCGACGTTAGTCTAACCGCTTTTTTAAGAACTTCACAATTGCTTAATTCACTCATCTCATTGTTAACAGTATTATCAATCCTTCCTGCTAACTTAAACATGCCACGAAATGCATAAATCGTAAAGATTGAAACAAATCGTTGTATGTCATTTACCTTGAATACATTTCGCAGCAGGAACTGCAGTATGGGTAAAACGTCTATCATTTAACACCGTGTGCTTCCATTCGTATATGGTTAAGGATACGTTTTGATCACTATCAGATCTTTTAAGAATTAGGTGAAATTCTTAAGTTTATTCAAAAAATGCAACGTAAAATCTTAAGAAGAAGGTCAATTTTGTCATGGTATATTTGGGATTTTTTTTTATCACTGAGCTTTTTATTAGAAAACTAAGAAAGATAATTATTATATTTCAATAATCCGACGTAACTACTATGCATTTGCAGTTCACCAGAGATTGAAATTTCCAAAACCAATGAAATACAATTTTAATGAATTTTCTCTTCAGAGTATACACCAAAATGTTCTAATTTGGTAGATCAGGTTTTGCGTTTTATCACGAATGTGAAACAGTTAGAGGAATTAGAAAGGTAGGAGTAAACATAAGTTTACAGTTGAGTAGGATTAACATGACCCGTTCCTTTAAAACTCTAAAGCAATCTACTCTTATCTTATACTGCTCCAGCTTATTTTTACAATGACCAATAGATTCATTTTGCCGCAATGCTTTCAACCGTATTACTCTCACGTTCGGCTGAATAAAGGTTTTTTTTCGGCTAAATTTTGCCTGGAATTCTCACGCTATTAGTAATCGTATAAATGTATTAAACAAAATATGAATCGGTTTAGTAATTACAAGAACGTGAAATAAACTACACTAAATCCTAAATTATCGGACGAGTAAAAATATGTCAATTAATCATTACAGTGGCTTAAATGAAACACAGCACTGACTAAACATGCCGATATCCATAAAAGGCATGATGATATCGAATTTAATTAAAGATAATCTTATTTGAACTTTACTGAATTTTACGAAACAATTAACATAACAACCACAATTGCTGAACATTTTGTTCTGTTTCACCGAGATAGGGTTTTACATTATATGCTACATTACACAATATCTCGAGTATAACTATATCACTTTAAAAGACATTTATTTTTTTTATTTTATTATTTACGAATCCCATTTTTATTACCCACTTATAAGACGTACATTGCGACATTAAATTGAAAAATAATGACGAATCATTCTATGCTCATTTCATTATTCACATCACGTACCGTGAATTCAACACATATTCTGGCAACGACTTCATAAAGGAAATGAAGGAAATTCAATCGAAATAGCTTTTTATGATGAATGTACGTTAATGTAAACTATTAAATAAAATTTTACATATTATACTTATAGCGCAAATAAAACGATAATATTTTTAAAAACCCATAAAATAAAAATACTTGATTACATGAGATAAATCTCCTAAATTGAAATTTAAATACGAAACATAATATTTTATCGATATTTAATTTATAAACGTCGGTTCAAATGCTCTCAGTAATTCAATAAAACTTATTTATGGTACCCAGATTTTCATAGGTATCCGAGAAACGTAATTAAGTATATAAATAACTGCTAAAATATTTTTGTGTTAAATCTTTATTTACAATCGATTTCCCCAATTGAAACAATAAGTAAATCATACGATACACTACAGCATGATAAAAAAATCATCCAAAGATATTTCTCAAAATGAAACAATAAATAAATATGATAATAGATAATACATAGGTAACTGATTGTGTTGAAGTAACGTAAGTAATCTAAAAAAGATTACACTTAGTGAATAATACAAATAATAATAAACAGTAAAATATAACACATACTTAATCCGTGACGTATGTTTTCCTCACTGTTAGGACCCAAAACTCACCTCATAAACAGTGGCCTCACCAATAGCGTTTTCACCTATTCCTCATAGAACATAAATATCTAAAAGGCCGATTAGTCAAATCCGTTAAGAAAGATACGAAAAATAAATACAATAGTTAAATGAAGTGAACCACAGAAAAAAAGACGACAATAAGTTAAAAGGAAAATTTCAGAAGACAAATAGGATAACTAAAAAGCCATCACCCAGGCTTGACTCATTAATAATGCGAAACTGTCCAAGAGGCATATCCCCTTAACCAATATCTGTCACTTAAAATATCCAACACATGTAGCTTTTTCTGCTGTTGATATCCCCGCCATTTTCCAGCAAGATTATTATTATGCGAATTCAGTCGAGGTATGTATTTCGAGCTCAAACGCCCAATCTCCTCACGGACAAATGGGATTCGTAGATGCTCGTGAATCTATTCTTCACAAACCACGGCGGCTGTGTTATACTCCTTAGCACCTTGCTCTGAAACCGCTGAACGTTGCTGTTACTAGTCGTGCTCCGTTAGTTCAATTCCGTAAGTCCAAACTGGCTTTAAGAACGCCTTGTAATAGTAATACCTTATTAACAGAGAAAAGTGAGAACCCCTGCCTAGAAGCCAGAACATCCTCTTAAAGGATAGTAGTTTCTCCCTTAGTTAGTTCCTCCAGGTCAAGCGACGATGTAGATGTAAACCCAGGTGCTGAATGCTGTTAGAATTTGGAATATCGACATTGTCAAGGTGAGCTCGTGGATTGTCCTCCCTCCTCATCGTAAACATAACGTAGTTGGAAACTTAGCTGGGTTAACCTACGAAGCCACATGCTGATGACGTACAACATCGATTGAAGTTTGTCCAACAGTTGGAATATCGTCAGTTACCAGTACTGCTTCACCGTTTGCAAAGGACGATAGTAACATAGTCTGGGTTGGGAAGGTAGATGTAATAAAACTAATAAAATGAGTTTTACTTCGAGTTGTGTTTGCATTACATACAAAACTTTAGTTTCTGTTTTAGCATAAATAACTTTTTAATCAATAAAATTGTTTATTTCATTTTGCAACTATTATTTATACTCGTATACTGTTAATACGGGATTACGTATGAACAAAGCATAACTGAACAATGAAATATGAACCTATTTTATTTATATTTTATCATTTTTACGAATAAAATCTTAACCATGATTTATTTATTTGGAATATTTATTAATAAGCCGCTATCTATAGACGAAAAATAAATCTTTTTCTTATTTTGGCTCAGTATGCACTTTATAAGAAAAATATTGGTTTTAGATGACAAGGACGATGTAATTTAAAAAAATTCAAGCAATAAAAATTAAAACAAATAGAATTTTAATCAACTTTCAAAGAACCATTTAATTGAAACTGTAAACTGGATGAAATTTTTATCTCACGAGAACAGTTTTTTTTAATGATTTACTTGCAGTTTAAATATTTTAATAAAGTATTAACAGATTTCAGGGTGACGAAACTAAGGAAATAAAATTTAAAACAATATTCGTACGAAATTTTGACTGTGAGTTTACTTACGGTTAATAAATACGATATAAAACAAGAGGTATATATTAAAAACTAAAAAGTACGACTGCCAAAAAAAACATTGCTGAAAAACATTTCTCTTTAATACAGGATAATTAAAGAGAATGCGGGTGACAATTTTGTATGTAGTATATTTTTTTAAATTAATATATCTAAATCTAAATCGGTTCGGTCGTTGAGCTGCTACGGTGTAACATACATACACACACCCTAAATACATTACACTCCTTTTTGGACAGTCTTGTAATGAAACTATAATTAAAATTAACTAGTCACTCTGATACAATGTTCCGCATTATAACCAACAAGTAAAAACGTATTATCCTTATTTTATTTCTACTTTCTTCTACGTTGATTTATGTATATATTTTGTAATACGATTGAACATTTATAACTAATAATTCATTATTTATTAATATGAAAACACGATCTTAATAAGTAACATTTAGCATTTTAGTTTAATATTGGACCCAGGGGAACATCGGGTACTACTTCTCCGTGTACGTAAAACATGATGATGTTTTAACTACGCTATGGCATCGTTAAAACAGCATTTATGCGAGTGTAAACCCTTAGGACTTATGAATACAGTGGAAAATTATCTTTAATGAAGGTATCCACCGAAGAAACCTGATTCCTTTTTCCAGAGAGATCATACAATTTTCTGACAGGAATAGAATGACTGTTGGACATGAAATTTTGCGTAAAAGACCGATTATAAGGGCTGATATGCCAGTTAATTGAAGTTTATTTATTATAAAGTACACCTAAAATGCACACGTAAAATTTTATTTTTTAAATTTATGATTTGAAAATTTCAGAAAGGAGTTGGATAACAAAATCCGATAATACATTACAACCGTTTCAAAATCATAAGACTTAGTACTTTACGTATATTTCAAAACTTTTACGCCAATTTATATTAAAAAAAAAAAAACAAACCCTACAGTTAATTTTCTATTAATATTATTTAAATGAACTTCTTATAAAATAATTAATTATTTAAATTAATAATGAACTTATTTAAAGGGTATAGAATTAATAATGAATTAACGATGAATGAAATTCGTTGAATTTATTCAAGTGCAGAAAAAACCTATAAAATATTAACACCGATAAATATAATATATAAAACAATTTGTTGGAAAAAAGAAAAGAAATATCTAACAGCCAACTTAATTATATTTCTCTTAAAATTTTGTAAATGATAAAGTAATATATAATCTATTATTATAACTAAAGTAATATATAATCTATTATTACAACTAATGAATAAATTGTTAGAAAAGCTTCCGAACTAGTTTAATAACTTTTCAGACGTAGGTTATTATCAACTCGCGTTATTAATATCTAATAATTAATTTATTAACGACAAGTAATAAAACATATTAAAAAAATGGGATATTTACTAATCTTTACGGGTTAATACAAAAAAGACTTATTCTTTTTTTAACTATAGAAAACTATAGGTAATTTTTTTTTTTTTTAATTCATAACAGCGAAAATTACTTAATTCTTAAATTTTTAACAATCTAAATTAAATACTGCTTGAGACCGAGTTCTACGTACTTGGAATAAATGTATTAGGAAAGTTACTAGAGTAATTCGGAACTCCGCCCAATTCAGCATAAAGTTTGTACAACACTTAAAATATCATGGAGGAGGCATAGGTAACAAACAAAAACAACTTCTAATCTAGTAGTTGATATTAAAATTTAATCATTAATAAACATTTATTTGGTTCTATAAAATTTTTTGTGACAGAGTATAAAATGATAAAAGTAAATAAATAATAATAATAAAAATAAACGATGATGACGATGATGAAAATAATAAACAGGTGCAATAAAACTTCTTCTTCGTATTCTTTCTCCTTCACCACCTTCACGGCTTTTATATTGGTTTGCTTGGAATTTGCTTGGAGTGGTGGCTCCCGCCACTACTCCATTCGGTCGCCCTAAAGCATAAGACCGAATGTCTGTGCTACAAACGGCAACTGAGCCTCGAATAGTTTAACGACCAGTATCCTAACATAGCTCCTAGAGCTTACCTAACAGCGTGAGTGGACTAAGCGTGGTGCCATTCACCACCGGCTTACGTGACCAAACCGCTCACTTACCATACATTTGCTAAAATGGGTAGACGCAGCCCGTCAACTACTAAAAATATATATGACATCCGTATATAAAATTTATTTCGTCTAGGCAGCAATTCGCTACCACCTAGGTTACGGCTTAAGCTTGATTAGCCTGTTCCGGCACTTATCGACGTCTCGGTTTGCCTATATCTCTTCTTTCATCCGGCTTATAATACCATGCCCGCAATGGCAACCTATGTTGAGGCGTAACAGGAGAGTCGTACATCTCTCTCGATATTGTCTCGTTTGATTGTTTCCTTGATTGTTTCCTTGATTGATTACATCTTATTCTCTTTTCGAACAAACATTCTCGTACAACCATTCACCATTATACCATTATTACGTCCAACCATTATTATGATCCATTCTCGTACAACCCTTCACGCTACTCAGGAACCATCTCCACCACTTGTATACGGGAATTATCTGATTTACTCTTGGCTCATACTTCACTACCATATGTAAATGAAGGAATGACCATTCTTTTATAATATCTAATTTGGTTATTAAAATTAGATTTAAATAAAAAGAATTAAATCTTAAATCATTATTAGTATTTTCTGCTACATACCCTTACCTACACGTTATGGTAAATTATATAACTTCGGCAAAGTATTTAAATCGTACAAAAATCAGTTCCCCTTCCGGAATTTTGTATTTCTCAATATTTTTAGAAAGAGGTTTTCCGAACCTAAAAAACCTAAAACTGTAGTTTTATACAAACGTCTACATTATGCATGAATGTCTGTATCTTTCTTAATATTTCTGGAAGAGTTTAAAGTACAATTATTTAATTTGGGTGACGTTATGTAAATATGCAATGTATTTCTAGTAATATATTTTAAATAAAGATAAGATTGTGGGATTATTGAGAGGTTTTTATCTCAACAAAATTAAATGTAATGAATGTTTTTACGTACCTGGTCTATAACTTTAAAAAAAAGGATCATTAAAAATAATCTTTGAATTTTAATAAAATTCCTACACCCGCATTAATAAAAAATAATTTTTTATATATAATATTTCCTAACTTTTGACTCAAATGATCTCAAATTATTGATTTGATTTTTTCTTTAATCTATTTCTAAGTAACAAATTATCAAGGTGGGAAATTTTTCTATCATAATCAGGTTAGAAGAAAGTGCACGAACATCCTTAAAAAATTCTTTAATGTTTTTTTTTATTTTATATTTTACATTATCGAGAAATCTTTAAACCTTATTTTACAATTATCAGATATAATACAAGCAATCTTAAAATAGGAAACCATTAAATTTTTCCAACGGTTTATTTTAAAGAAAATATTTTATTAAAAAAAAGATATATTTAATTTTTTATATACTGATCTTATTGTAAAATAATTTTTTTTTTAAATTATAATATTGTCATTTGACTGGTTGTCAAATATCAAGTATTTTTCCACAATAAAAAAGTTTACAATTTCATTTTGTTTAAATAGTTGAAAATATTTTCTTTTAAACTATTTCAAGTAATGTTTTAATCAATGTTTACCGGAATTTTAAGAGCTGTTACCTTAGCATAGCTCTCTATATTTCTATTTTCATTTTTTTTTTTTTTTTATAATGATACCTCGAAGGCGTAAAAACAACGGTTTGTCTAAGCCACAAAATATTATTTTAGCATTTTAATTTATTTCAATCGTTACTGTATGAAAGAATTTTAAATAAACCGAAAGGGTTAAAATGTATTCGGCCATTGTTAAAAATTTCCTCATTTTACCACGTTAAAACAGAGCTCTCAAATCTTACCGGATTTCACATATTTCTAAATAAACTTCTTTTTTTTATTTTCTGTTTAGCCTCCGGAACCACCATGAGGTATTACTTCAGAGGATGAATTAGGATATGTATGAATGTAAACGAAGTGAAAGCTTGTACAGTCTTAGGTCGACCATTCCTGAGATCTGTGGTTAAATGAAACCTAACCATCAAAGAACACTGGTATCCACAATATTGTGGATACCGGTGTTATTTTACATATAAAAGGCGTTATTTTACATATAAAAGTAACTGCATTTACTAGGATTTACTCCTAAATAGCTGAGATCAGTCTAATTCTATATCTAAATTGTTGAATGATGAAATTTAGTATAATTTTTACTTAGAGGACAATATTTATTTCACGGCCAATTTCGTTACCTTGCAAATGATAAAAAATATGTTACTCTTTGTTAATGTTACCTTCTATGTTACTCCAAAGAGGATACTATAAAAGCTTAAAAGTTAAGGTTTCTACATATTTTTAAAACATAACTGATTTATTTATAGAAAAAAATCATAAAAAAGCAATATTAATTAATTACTTTTAGTATTTAAAATTTTATTTTAAAATTGAGAAATTTATTAATAATTTATCCTTTTGAAAAATCTAAATATACAATAAAACATTAAAAATTAAATTATTCTAGGATTATCTAAGTAAATTAGATAAACCAATCATATTAGAAAAAAGTAGTTAACATATATAACATTAACAATTAACAAATTATGTGATACCATATCATTTAGTGAAGGGATGACCAATTACGGTTAGAGCTAAAGGAAACACTGTAACTATAGCTCAATGAAAATTTATGCACAAAGAAAATGCTAAAAAATATTATTATACGTTTTTTTAATAATGAAGAATTAAAAAAAAAATATATTAATATCATTTTTTAATTTATTTTATTTTAGTATTATCATCACAAAAATGCTTTTCTATATAATGAAAAAGATGATATAGATAAACGTAACTAAAAAATGTCAGACTCTGACACAGAATCGAACCTTAATGTTTTAATTTGGAACTTTAGTATTTTTATTAAACACTATAAAAATCGTTCAGTTATCTAATACGTGTAATAGATTTATAAATTAACTTCAAAAATATATTAAAAGAAAAAAAATAGTAAAAACAGAATTTAGCCAGTTGATATTATGAAAATTAAACACATTAAGGTGACGAAAATGATTTTCTAATAGACAAATCCATAAATAAGCCTATACCAGTAGAATAGGAATATCCCACCTTAATATGATGTATAAATCCTACTCGTATGTACGAGTATATTACAAATACTACATACTCTGTACGTTCGAATGAATTATTCCAACTTTATCAGTTTTGACAAGTTCTACCAATTTAAGTACGATTATAATTAACTGAAAGTTATATAATAGTCAGCCTGTCACAAAGTTTCATATTATATCCAACAAGTAAAAGCTTAATATCCACCATTTTACTTCTACTTTAACTTAATTATTTATTTCGTATCCTGACTGAAAATTGTCAACTTATAATTCATTACCTACTGATATGAATAGACGACCTGTAATAAGCAACGTTTAAACATTTTCAGTTGAAATTAGATAAAGGATATCAAAAGCTGTACTTCAAATTAAGTAGCCTATACATCAAAGTTATTACCTTTAAAATGTACACATATTAATCTGAAAGATTTAGAAGTAATAAAAAAAAATTAATAAAAAGTAGATATACAGTAAAGAAGTTCAAAGAGAAAAAATCTATGAAAAGAAATAAGTTAAAAGATTTTCAAAGAAGAAAACATTATTAAAGAATCAATCAACTCTCACAAGAAAACATATTAAACGGTAAGTAAAAGAACCGACTAAAATATGAAACAATATTAAAACACTTAAGGCTTTGTCCGCAATATCACGCAAACATAGTCGGCATACAAAGTTATTGATCTGTTATCCCAAACAATACATTCTTATTGCAAGGATAGTAAAAATATACAATATAAGTGTTTATTCTAGTCTTCAGAATTTTCTTTATTAGTTAAATATTAATAATATATAAAACATTAAAGTAACTGATATTAAAGAACCATATACATTATTTTAAAGGACGAAGGAGTGCCTCCTTTTATTATTGTAAGTGTACAAGATAAAAGGTGTAAAGGAAGGCAAAATTGGGATACATGAAATAAATAACTACGGATTTAGGGTGAAGCAAAACAATATTGTTTAATATATATATATTCAGTACAGAAAATTGTTGAGAACTGGATTAAGGTAACTAAATAGACCTAGGTTGAAGAGTAGCGGAAAATGTTTTTTTATTTTTTCCTTCAGTTTCTGAAGAAATATTCAGTAATAAAGTTCCATAAA
Organism: Lycorma delicatula; assembly: GCF_047948215.1. Lineage (NCBI taxonomy): Eukaryota > Metazoa > Arthropoda > Insecta > Hemiptera > Fulgoridae > Lycorma > Lycorma delicatula. The sequence goes on along the minus strand of NC_134459.1, from coordinate 93,258,067 downwards.
ATAATAGAAAATAAAGAGAATAAAGTATAACGTAATAATGAATTATGTTACAAACTCTTCGAAAATTCTATAACATATTTATTATTAGTTATTCAATTTAAACAATCTAAGCACAAAAACAAAAATAAGAACTATGAAACATAATCTCTCACAAAACTAACGTCCTCAAACAAGTTTGTTGGCGATGGAAAAATTTCCATCGTTTTCATTTTACATAGAACGTTGCTAACAACTTATGATTATAATAAAAAATAATCTAATAGGAAAAGGAATTTAATTACTTAACAAAATAAATAAAGCATGACAATAAAAAATATGATTAGATAGATTATTTAATTTATACTTTTTGTAATATAAAATATAAGGTATTAACAAGGTATAAGGTATGAGGTATAAGGTATTGTACTTTACCTCATTTATTTTTATGGCTTATGTAAATTTCCTCTTTAATAGCGTGTGAGTAGCTTGGCACTGACCACAAATAGTTTTTAAACCAGTTACCATTTATATACTTTTTTTATCTAGCAGTATTGTGCTTGCGGGAAATATACTGCAATAAGGAGTGTACTAACAAAAACGTTGACAGAATAACAACTCAAAATTCTCTATTATTTTTAATGTACAGATTACATTGGTCAATCAATACAAACATATATCGTTATAAAACACAACATATAACCACAAACAATATGCTACTACGAATGCCCAGATAATTTATTTTTTGTATTGTTTTATGGAATTTCATTACTGAAATTTTTCTTCAATAATTGAGGTGAAAATGAAAGTAACTATTTTCCACTATTTTTCAACTTAATTTGAGTTGTTTCTTGTTTGAGTTTGACTGTTATTCTCAACAATTTTCTGAACTGAACTTATATTTTAATCTCGTATTGGTGCTTCCCTCTATATCCGTGATTATTTGTTTTAAGCAGCCTCACAGACTAAATTTAACTGTAGAATTTTAAGTACTGTACGGAGCTTTCTAAAACTTTGATTTGATATTACAGAAATAAATTGTTTTTTAATGTACAATAAAAATTTACAATCGGTTTCTCCTGACGAAACCGTAGATAAATAATATATTAAAACATCATATGAGAGAGGGCCATCTAATGATGACCCCATCCACAAAAACAGTAACAAATGATAATAACAGAAACGTCCACGTTAATAAACATACTTACAGTAACAACTAAGATTTAGTAAACACTCATTATGTTATAAGCACTATCATCAGTGGGTTCTAGATGTTCAATCTATGAACCACTAGTGTCCAACACATACGCGATGTTTTCTTATCAAATAGAAGATTAACACATGTAGATAAACAAACAAATGAAAATAGTAATAAACAAACAGCAAAAAGCGTTAAAACAACAAAGATAAGCGTTAAAACAATAATAAACAAAAAATTATTTTAAAATAATAACAGGAAATAGTACAAGAAAAAAATTAATCCTGGCAGCAATACGTGTCATCCATCGACAAAACTACTACTGCATCAGATGTTTGGAGGAAAGTGAAGGCGATTTGTGGGCGTAATGATTTTGCTCCCATAACTAGCCTTCAAGATGAAGATGAAATAAAAGATACTCCATATGAAATTGCAGAGCTGTTATCCAATCATTTCGAAAAGGCCAGCAAAACGGCCAACTACGAGGAAGGTTTTCGAACCAAAAAAGAAGAACTCGAAGGTCTACTAAATTTTAGGACTGAGTATAATTACTCATATAATGTACCATTTAAAATGGAAGAATTCTCGAAAGCGTTGGAAAAATCAGGTAACACAGCTGCTGGTCCGGATGAAATCCACTATAATATGATCAGGCAGCTGAATACCACTGCAATGTGTAGATTATTAGAACTTTATAATAAAATATGGCGGGATGGAACGTACCCGCAGCAGTGGAAAAAAGCTCATGTTGTTCCAGTACCAAAGAAAAATAAAAATTTAACAGACCCCAATAGCTACCGTCCTATTTCTTTGACGTGTGCTATGGGGAAAATATTGGAAAAAATGATTAATAATCGACTCGTCTGGGTTTTGGAAAAAGAAAACCTGATATCACCGTATCAAGCAGGTTTTCGACAATACCATTCTACCACTGATCAAATGATCAGCTTAGAGGACATTATATATAACAGCTTTTTTACAAGGAAACATTGTGTCAGAGTCTTCTTTGATCTTCAGAAGGCTTTCGATATGACCTGGCGTCATGGTATAATGCTCCAGTTACATGAATGGGGCATTCGTGGCAATCTGCCTATACTGCTCAGCACTACATGAATGACCGTACCTTCCAAGTACGCGTCAAAAATGAATATTCATGTGAAAGAATATTGGAAAATGGCATACCGTAAGGTTCGCCGTTGAGCGGTACCTTGTTTACCATTGCCATTAATAAATTGATATTAGCCATTCCAGTAGAAATCAGCAAAAGCGTCTATGTTGATGATCTGGCAATCATATATGCCAGCAACAAGACTGCTATGGTGAGGTACAAATTGCAACGAGCGATCAATGCTCTAAATGAAGTTGCAAGGAATACAGGATTCCAATTCTCACCAGAAAAAACGTGCTGTGTACACTTTTGTAGGAAGAGAATTCCTCATCAAAGTCCTGCTTTGACAATTGACGATAATCCAATAGAATATAAAGACAACGTAAGGTATTTAGGACTAGTAGTGGATAAATCCCTTACATGGGGATTACATATACAGGACTTGAGTGATAGATGCAAAAGAGCCCTAAACATTATAAAATGTTTATCGAACTTAAATTGGGGCTCAGAAAAAGAGACATTATTGAGATTGTATAAAGCATTGGTTCAATCTAAACTAGATTACGGATGTATCGTATATTCATCCGCTAGAAAGTCGCACTTAAGAAAGTTAGACGTAGTTCATAATAGCGGAATAAGATACGCAACAGGTGCTTTCCGCACAAGTCCGGCGGCTAGTCTGATGTCTGAAGCCGGAATAATGCCACTACATTATAGAAGAGAGATCCTCTTATTAAGATATGCAGCAAATATATGGGCTTTCCCTGCTCATATAAATAATAAATTGTTTACGAATCATCCCATGGCTGCATTATACGAACGTCGTGCTACCTATTCCAGATCAGCCGGAATTAGGTACCACGAATTAAGAAGAAAATATGAAATTGCTATACCAGAGACTCTAGCAATTTCTACTAGAGAAATACCGCCATGGCTCTTGCCAGCGGTAAATGTAAGTTTGGATCTCTCTCAAGGAGAAATAAAAAAGAAACCAGCAGTGATCATCCAGCAGGAATTTTTGGCAACCGTCAGTAATTACGAAGAACATATTAGAATTTATACTGACGGTTCTAAAACCGAACATGGTGTTGGATGCTCGATATATGTAAATGAAGAAGCTCACTTTTGGAGACTGCCAGATGTGGCCAGTGTCTACACGGCAGAACTCACTGCAATTCAGCAAGCTCTTCGCTACACTGAACACTATTGCGAAGAGAGAGTGCTAATATGTTCCGATTCATTAAGTGCACTCGTTGCAATTCGGAACAAGAACATTAAGGATGTCCTAATTGCAAACATCCTGTCCATTTTATACGTACTAAAACAACGAGGACAGCGATGCGTATTTGTATGGACTCCGGGGCATGCTGGTATTACAGGTAATGAAATCGCAGACGAAGCTGCCAGAAAGGCAACAGTCTGCGATGATTTGGATGCATTTCCTGTAAGAGTGGCAGATGTTAAAAACCGTCTAACAAACATAGTAAGAAACAAGTGGAACGCTGAATGGAGGAGTTTAAATACAAAATTAAACTCAGTTAAAACTTCTCCTTATAAATGGAAAAGCGACTTTAAGTTGACTCGCCGTGAACAAGTAGCGGTGACCAGACTTAGAATCGGTCACACGCGATTAACAAATTCATATTTGTTAACCGGCGAAGTGAGACCAATGTGCGGTGTTTGTAATAAAACACTGACAATCAAGCATCTAACAGAAGAGTGTACCATATATGAGGACCTCAGAAAGAGGTTCTGTCTTACAAATAATATTAGGGCTGATCTGGATAATGGAAATGAAGAAAATATAGTTGCATTTTTACACGCCAGTGGACTTCTTAAAAGTCTATAAAATGGAAGTTTAAAGCTGTGGTAAAATATACTCTAAGCGGTAGTTTTATATATACGTATAAGGGAGTCTCGAAGCGTGGCACGTATAGTGACGGGAGGTAGCCCTCTTGCCTAGGCCATTTTGGCTCACCTGCATTCAAGAGCAGTGAGTCGGGGTGTGTCCGATGATGGCATGGGGGACCCTCAAGGGTGGATTGAGGGCGCGAGGCTATGGGTGTACGCCGTGCATGCCTATGGCCTGATATAAGAAGGATTCAACTGCCACGGCACCCTGGCACGACTGATATACTGCTCAACGGCGGTTCTGGTCGCCCCGAGGGTGCTTAAACAAACTATAAATGAGACTTCGTAGAAGAAAGAAAGATATGGTATTGATTAATTTAATTTTAATTTTAAGTTCATGGTCTTTTGAGAACCTATCTCAAATTTTAATATTGGGGCCCTTTACACCCCCTAAGTGTTTGTGATTGTCCTTGTCTTTCATGTTTTAATGTTTATTGTGAAGTTTGTGTTTTTAAATAAAATGTAAGGGCCCTTTACACCCTTACATATGACGATCCTGATGGAGATAATAATTTCTTTTAAAGAATGTGACGAGGGCTAATGACCTTAGCAGTCGATGCCCGTAAAAATTCAGTGAAAAAAAAAAAAAGAAAAAAATGAAAATAGAGTATTTTCAACGACCAGCACGTGAACCCTTTTAATCGTCAAAGAGTCATCACCGTTATCTAGCAGGTTCACAGCAACGGGATTTATATGTCTATTTAACCTAACCATGTATTTAGAACTGAAACGGTTAATCTCATTCCGAACATACGGAATCCGCATGCATTTCAGAATTCCTAACGAACCAAGACGGTCGGGTCACTCTCCTTAATATTTTTTTCTGTGGCCTTTGGATCACTTTAAGACTGTTGTCACTAGTCGTCCCCCAGAACAGAATCCCATACATACATATCTGTTTCAAGAAGGTCTTATATAGAAGGATCTTGTAAGGGAGAGACAACTGATAAGGCTTATCCATTAGCCAATACAAACGCTTGAATTTCCGGTCAATCTGTTTCTTCTTCTCCAGTACATGAGGTTAGGTTAGGTTCTTCTCCTCATACGTCAATCTAGATGTAAGCCAAGGTATCTCACACTAGTTCTATTTGAGGAATTTCAACGATATCCAGATATACAGAAGGGCAGTCTTCTCTCTTTGTTGTAAAGGTAACGTGGGTAGATTTACCGGATTGTCTTTAATCTTCCATTTATGCAGCTAATCAAACCCGATTGAAGCTTCTCCGTTTTACAATCTGATCATTGTCAACTGCTAAGATCGTCTTATCCTCCACATATGATGAAAATTGCAACAGATCCTAGACAAGGAATGTTAGCAGTATGCAATAGGAATAAAACCGGTCCCATTACCATGGTATTTTTACTAAGAACAACAGAATTCACGAACAACTGGTAAACAATGATTTTTTCTGTTTTTTTTTTTTGTAAAACTAAATATATGTAACAAACTTATTTTTTTATTAGTTTTATCAATATTGATAATTATTATTGTTTTATCAAAGTTATTTTTTTTATCAAACAGAAGATTTTATGAGTATATGAACACAGATAGATAAACGAACGAACTAAAAATTAAACGATCTAGCTATAAGCCAAGGTATCTCAAATTAGTATGAGGAATTTCAAAGTTATTCGAGTAGACTGAAGAACAGTTTCTCTCTTAGTCTTAAAGGTAACACGGGTAAATTACATCGGATTGACTTTAATCTTCCTTTTGTGCAGTCACATACTGATTGCATCCAACGCCGACTGAAGGTTTTCTGAGGTAAAGTATTACTTTTATTTTACAGAAATGAAATAAAAATAATATTTACTTAATTACTACAATTTACATTTGTTTAAAATAAGTAAATATATTTGTTTCTCACAAATGTTATTAAAAGTACATAAAATAGTAATAAAATAAATAGTAAAAATATATAGTAAACATAAATATAAAGTATATAAGTAAAGTAAAATTAAAAGGCTGCAACCCATTTCTACATCTAGAAAGTAAAACTACTAAGATTCACCAACAAATAATATAAAATTATACTTATAAAATACGATTATTTAATTTATTAAGAAATTTACTTTTTGTTCATATTATCTTGGGTAGACGTAGAGTGGTGCTATTTCATTTATTTCAACTCTTTCCTCTTTTAATTTTTATTGCGCTACAAAAAATATATCATTAATCTCTTGAAATAATATTTGTTGATTATTATGTACAGGTTACTTGTCTAAAACAATGTTCTATTTTCAATGTTATGTTTATAAATACTATCAATTATAAAATATCTGGGAAGAGTAAAAATGATAATTATTAAGTAAATGGTAGATTATGGAGTCAGACAAGCCGTGTTGACCTGAATTAGAGAAAAAGTATAGTCTAGCAGGTACATGAAACTCGACGAACGGCTACTCATTAAAGCAGAAGTTTTTGTTGTTTGGAATTGGGTGACCTGGGTGCGAGGCTACATCATATCTCCGCGTTTCACTCATTAACAGTACTTGTGTTAAAAAAATAATGTTAAAACCGTAATATTTTTCATCTTTTTAAGGGCTAAAAATACAAGTAAATACATGTAAAAAAACATGTTATACAAATTCACAAAAAAATAAAATATTAATAAAATTACTCATTTAGTTAAGTTTTACTTGAAGTTTTTTAATCCAGATCATAAATTACCAGAAATGTTAATTTAATATTCCTCCCTTCTTCAAAAATGTCTATAAAGTTTTCTGTTTGAACTATATCTTGCTTCAGAAATTAAGTTAATGGGAGATTTTAGCATCGATGTTTTCTACATCAATAAGCCTTCAAACCATTATAAACATTTTTCACTCCAATGGTCTCAGATTTTTAATTTTTTAAATATATTTTAAATTTAAATCCATCTTACAAGTTACCAGTTGCATTTCAAATGTAAAAATCTTAATTTCTTGATAGATCTTATTCTTTAGTATTTCTTAAAAAATAAATTAGATAAAAATTTTCACGCGCTCTAGAAATCACAACTTCGTTTATTTAGAATTATGACTGTATATTTTCATTTTTAGAACAATTTTAAAGTTTTTTTTTTTTAAATTATCACCAATTAGGGATTATTTTAAAAATTAATTTTACCCGAATACTTCCCAAGTATGGAAGCCCTCAAAATAAAAAAAAAATTGTTTTAGATTTCGATTTTAATTTATTTAAAATAAATTTTAGAGAATCATTTACTTTGTATTTATTATTTTACTTTATATTACAAAATTAGAAATAAATATTATTACATAAAACTGTAAAAAAAAGAATTCATAATGTTGGTTATTGATTTTCGATAAAAAGAGATTATTTACAAAAAGATACAAATAGAGCTTAAAATAACTGATTTGCCAAAAGGATTTTTTCAAAAAAATGATGGCATAACTTGATCGGCGTAGCCAGAAAGTTATGAAACTTATTGCTGACTTTATTCTTTCATTAGCCTACTTGTTAAATATTAATAATAAAATATAAAATTCATTAAATTCTTTTATAAAGAAAGTTAAAACGGAATTGTTTATCACACAACGGTATATACAATCGTGCTACTTTAAAATTAAATAGTTTGGAATGTTACATAGATAAGATTTTTTTCTTTGTAAACTTGTGTAACATTAAACTAATTATATAAGATCGTAAAATTGTGGGACTGATTTTGCTTGTCATTAGCATTAATAATTACACGATAATGCATGGGGAAAAGAAGAAAAAGAACTGACGTAGGACCGTAAATCGATGGAATATATTTCTACATAACTGAAAAAGTTAAATCGAACGTAAGGTGGCTATCCACACAAACAAATCACAATTTTTAAATTTTTATTAGTATTTAATTACCATAATATTTATAAATTATTATATTGTAAAAATTACTGTAATATAAGATACTGAATGTGATATAAATGTGAAAATAATAGGTAATTAAGTTCATAAAATAATTAATATATATTAAAATAAAAAAATAATTTACGATAATAGAATAAATATAATTAAATGAAATCTACATACATACATACATATACTTCGCGAAAAAACTTCAGGAAGAGTTTTTAATTGTGTTCCTTTTTAATTAAATTTTATTTCTTTTTTTCTTTATGAAGTTAGAAGCGAAAATAATATTGTACCATGAGAAAGTGAAAACAAGGAAAACCTTACTCGACAATGACACACTCCACTCCCGCATATTTTCCATCTCTTCAATTTTCTGCTTTTACTTATAGTCTGTGATCTACGGAAAATTATCTTAATATAAAATTATTTTTATAACCCAAGATGTATTTGAAATATTTTATTCAAACAAATTAGATTAATGTTATATGCTAAACGATTTGTTTAAAAAAATAACGCAATATAAACTAATTTTTCAATAATTTTAATTAGACTGATACTATTTAACAACGATAATGGAAGAAATACATTTTAGCAAATAAAAAGACAAATAATTTATATGAATTAAGGTAATGTTCAGAACACAGCGTAAAGTTATTAAAGATTAGTTTAATTAAACGGAATAGAAAGTTTAATTGAATACAATTAAGATTTCAGATTGCTTTGTATTAATTAAAAGACTGAGAAGGCAGTCATTAATTATTTTATACATATACATACAAATATATATTTTTTATTTAAAAAAAAAAAAAGAATCAGAAAATAATAGTTTTCTATCTCTACAGTTCTTTCCAAAATTTAAAGTAGTGAAAAAACTATTTTTTATAATTTACTCCCATTAAAATTAGAATCTTAGTTTAAATTAAAGCCTTCAATTCTACCTGTATTGCTTTTGTGTTTGTTCAAGTCTTATTCACGATCTAACGCACCGATTTTAACGATTCACTTTTTAATTTTTACTGACTTTTCGATAAAAAGTACGGTATTACTTTTGGTCGCATGGTGGGATTGGAGATGAAATTGAATGTCTTTACGTTTTGAGGTATGAGAAACATGAAAATACCATTCACTTAATTTTGGGTTTCCATATATATGTGTGTGTGTGTGTGTGTGTGTGTGTATATATATAATTTTTTTTTGGCTCAGTAATTTCCAAAACTACTTCATCAATTTTATTGAATTTTAATTATGCTGTAGTAATGTATCTAAAGTTGTGGATGTGAAAATATAATGAAGATTGGTTGATTCTTTCTTGAGTTACGCTCAATTTAAGGTCAGCAACAGGCAACATAAGTTAAATTTCAGTTATGTTGGTTGGGTAGTAGTTTATTTTTCATACATGCTTATGCAATGACTCTCAATGATGAGTGAGTTGAAATTTGATGCTGTGTGTGGAGTGTACCCGTTAATTTAACGTGTAGTGCGTCGTACTCTAAACATTAGTGCGTTTCTGACTCTCTTTTTCCTTGTTTAGCCTCCGAGAATTACCGTTCAGGTATTACTTCAGAGGATGAATGAGGATGATATATATGAGTGTAAATGAAGTGTAGTCTTGTACAGTTTCAATTCGACCATTCCTGAGATGTGTGGTTAGTTGAAACCCAACCACCAAAGAACACCGGTAATAGTGCTAAAATCCGTATAAAAGAAACTGTCTTTACTAGGACTTGAACGCTGGAACTCTCGACTTCCTAATCAGCTAATTTGGGAGGACGCGTTCACCACTAGACCAACCTGGTGGGTTTGCGTTTCTGACTGCGAAGTTTAGGGCGTCGGAAACGAAAAGTCGGTCTTCTTGCGCAGAATTGCGCAATAATACAAATGGAGCAGTGATTTTATCACACCATTTGAAAAACCACTGGAGCGAATTGCGTTTAAAAAGCGTCAAACGATTCTTCTAAATAGTGAGTTTGGTTTTTAATACACCAAACGGCAAAAGAAATTAAGAAAACTGTATAGTAGTTTAATGGATGCAATTTTTACTAGCATAGTAATACCAAAAAAAAGAAACGCTAATATTAATGTGTGTGGGACGATTTTAATTTTAAAAAAACTGTCAAATATTTTTGTTAAAAATCGATTCATTGATTAGATTTGTAGTGAATTTCAAACAAATCTTTTTGAATGAAAAAAAATCATTTCCTAATTAACGAGAGGGGAAACAGACAAAAATAGCTTAATTTAAGATACACAGTAACTTATCTATCAAAGAAATAGAATTTTACATACAAATAGACAAAACTAAAATGTCATTAAAAAACGATAGAGGAAATATAAAATAAGATTTAAAACAAGTTACTTTATTCCTGTACGGTTCGTGAAAAATAAATTTTGTTAAAATTAAATTTATTTGACCGTTGCTCAAACCGAAACGTAATTTGAAATTTCAGTAGATCTTTTGAGAAAAACTAAGCGAATTCTAATTGAATCCTGTATAATTAGATCAATACAATGTAATTAAGTTGTCAAATAAAGCTAAACCACCGATAAATTTAAAATTTGCAATGTCCTAGCTCGGATAATCAAAAGTTGCTAGGAATCGAGTCCAAGATTAAAATAAAATAAATTCTGTTTAAATTTTATTTCAATTAAATTCAACAGGCAAGAAGCTCTGACATACTTCTACTAGTATTAAATACAAAAATGTTTTAATAAACGTCAGTGATAAACCAAACGAAATATAAATTATTTACTTTTTTTGCCTACTCTGATTTGTTCCTGTATAAGATATGGTCACATACATTTCTCCAACAAATATAATACAGAAAAAATTACCTACAACCACGTCAATGATAAAAATGAAATTTTTTTAAATAATTTATCAGCTATTAAAATTAATTTTACTTTTCAACGTATGATGAAGGTCTTAATATCACGGAGTTCGTTAGAACTTTGTCGGTAAGAGACGACGAAGTCAACGAATTACGTTTACAGTTCTAAACATGACCTAACAGTGAAATGAAAATGGGGAAAAAATAAGCGTGATAACATTATATTTCAGTTCAATTAGATTATTAATAAAGAATACTTTCAAAAAAATATCTAGAATTTTGTTAGACAAGGTTTTTTTTCAATTTGATGATCCACGGGACTCTAAAATATCATTTTATTCATTTTTTTTATGGTGCCTTTACGAATCGCTTCGCTAGATAGCACTAGATAATGTACAAAAACTTGATTATGTACATGAAATAATAAAATTTAAAAGAAAATATACTACAGATTGTTTTAATAGTAAATGCTGTAATGTAAGTGAAAGTACTGAAGATGAAACAATATTTGTAATTCACATCACTTCTTTAAAAAAAAAAAAATAAAAGTATTAGTTTACAAGAAATTTTACTAGACATAAATTCGATTGGTAAAATCGAATTTATCAATCGAATTTAAAGATAAAAATCGAGGGTTACACGTACAAAGTAATAAAGGCAATAAATATTACATCACAGATCTTCGATTCGTAAAGATTTATTATACTAGTTTAATAAAAAAAGGAAAAATATGGTATGAAATGAATGATATGACTATCAACAAAAAAAATTGGCAGTGAAATTCAATTTGTTTGTTCTAAGGCAATAGATTTTAATAATATTTCATAACACAACAGCCAGTAATTCATAAAAAAATAAAATAAAAGAATTAGCTAACAAAACACTATGATATCAAAAAAAGTAAGACACTAGATTTCTGTTAACAAAATATGTTATTAACTTAGAATTTTCTTTAAAAAATAATACACGTTAAATTATGTAATAGACAGTAAATATACAATAATACATAATAAACAATGTCTAAGCGTTTCATATAATAAGTGAAAAAAATGAAAATCTGTTACAAAATTCTTACCGGCCCGATTTCTTTTATATTTAGTACATATCAGATTTACAGAAACAATACAACTCTTATGATTATTCGTTGTTTAATAAATGAAATCGGGCCAGTAAGAGTTTTGTAACATTTTTTTTTTCTTATTATATGGAACGTTTAAACATGGTTTATTACATTTTATTGTATATCTATTGTCTATTACATATATTTAACATGTATTTTTTTTTTTTAAAGAAAATTCTAAATTAATAATAGATTTTGATAATAGAAACACAATTTCTTACCTTTTTTGATATTAGTATCGTTTTGTTAAAAACAGTTTTATTTATATTACAGAAATTTTTGTTTTTTGAACGGAAAAACATTATATCTGCGAGACTCTTGCCGTACGGTTTACAATTTCATTGTAATTTTTTTTAGATATGTATTAATACATAAATGCTTTTAGAAATCCCTTACCATGAATAATACTTTTGAATGAGAATCTGTTCAAATTACTAGTTGGTTATTACATAAAGAGTTTTAAACTAGCCAGAATTAATAATCCTCTGTTATGTGCAGTATTTAATAAATTTTTATATTAATTAGGTTTTACGGAAAAAGTAACAAGAATTTTTATTTTTTATAATATTATATAAAATGAAAGCGTTACAAATACTACAATATAAGCAATAAATATTCTTTAAAATATGACATAACAATAACAATATTATCGTATAATAGCACAGTATCATAAAAGTGAAAAGTTTTAGTGTTTGCATTTGCATAAATAAGGTTGACGTATAGAATCTGGCAATATTAGTTAAAATCTAATTTCATATTTTCTATTCTCTTCGGCCAATCGGTACAGTTATATTTAACCAGTAAGTGATAAATTAAACCCGATAATTAAATACCATCTAGTAAAATAAACTACATTATCCAGATTGTTAACGCGTTAATTATTGAATAAACGTGCTTATAACTGAAAAAGAGGAACTGATCACTACTATATATCTACTAGATGAACAACATTAATGCTTACTAGGCTTTTACAGGATATCAAGGCTGATGATCATACATAGGTACATAAAATAACAGCTAAAAATAAAAGCTATATTTTTAAATTAGAAATAATTGGGTGTATTCTTTAATGTACTGTAATTAATAATTATTTTATTAAAACAATTTAAAAAAAAGTTTTAAACAAATTTTAGTAACAGGCAAGTAATGACCATTGTTAGTTGTTTATTTTGCTTTGAAATTTAGTTGATATTTACAAATAATAATACAGATAAATTAAATAAACAGGAAACGAGACAAGAAACAAAGTCAAGATTTAAAAATAAAAATAAATAATATTTGACAAAACGAAATACAAGGTAAATACATTTTTTAGAGTAATAATTTTTCCTATTAGTGTCAGGAGAACTTTCTAACTCAAATAAGAAAATAACCATTTGTCTAACTATCTAGCAACTTTTTTTTCATGGTTTTTTCTTCTGTCCAATTTTCCGCTGTTCGAGTTCACATAGGATATACTGAGTGAGCTTTTTGCTATTTGTTGAACAGTGAACTCACTTTCCTTTACAAGTACTATAATTTTATACTTTACTAGAAAGTAAAACTTTTTGGTTAAACTTCTTCTTGAAAAGATAATTTCAAAAGATCTTAGTGAAAATACAAGACAATTATTATATTGTCTCCTTTAATTTATAAACTTTTTTTCATTTAAGCTACACTTGTTGCGACATTATATTCTTTTAATAAAAAAGTTTTTTGTTAAAAAATTGTCTGATCAAAAACAAGTTACTTATTTCGAACTTTTTATTTTCTTGTATAACATGGAATAAGTTAAGAAATCTTATAAAAACAACCCTATAACAAATGGTGGTTCAGTTTTTAATTTATTTTAAGTCATCTAATAAATAAGTTAACAAATATAGGCGGATATATATGTTGAAGAGTGTTTTGAAAATAATAAATAACAGACCAAGTTAATATTTCTCAACACAATTAAGTCTTAAAACATTCAGTAATATAAGTTTTTTCTTTTTTTTTTAAATTCTTATCAACTGGAAAGCCATTACTACAAAAACGACCAAACTGGATGATTAGATTGACGGTACATTAGAAATATTTAAAAAATTTTCTTTAAAAGCATAAAATTGTGTTTGATGTTATACAAAGTCCTCAAAAAAAGTTTACTTTTCTTTTGATTTTTCATTTTTTTAAATGAAAATTTTAAAAAGAAATTGAATTGCGCGGGTTTAATAACTGACTGGAATAATAAAAACAAAACCGCCATCCCTTTTGTTATGGCTATTATGAAGCTTGTTAAGATTAAAACTCATCGGAAAAGATGATTTTACTTTTTAATAATTTATTTTGGAAAGTATTTATGCCTAAATACAGTTTTATTCGATTGGTTAATTCTTAAATAATGAAAATTCCCTAACAATATATATATATAATGTATATATATATATATATGTATATCAGGAGGCCAGGAATTTCTAAGAACAGTAGAAAAACTTAATTAAAAATATTTTTAAAAAGTTCATAATTTATAAAGGAACATTTTATTTGATGAAATACAACGAAATTAGAAATAAAAATATCTAAAATTGTTTTTATTTTTTTTAAAAACTAATGAAAAATTATACTTTACATTTAAAAAATTACCTAATCAATATATACTGAGTGTGTGTGTGTGTGTGTGCGCGCGCGCGCGCGCGCGTGCGTGGCGTGCGTGGCGCGCGTGTGTGTGTGTGTGTGTGTGTGTGTATGTATGTATATATATATATATATATATATATATAGAGCCTAAATATATTACATAAAAATAGTTGATTCTATGAAAAAAAGATGAATTTTCAAGATGAGACGTGATGTTATAAGATGGGAGTAGAACCACATTGGAACTGGGTTCTTTGAAATGAAAAACGATCACTCAATCTTCAGCTTTTATTGATGAGATAGTCGGTATTCACCGATCATCTCTCTTACATAATGAAGTCACAAATTGTTCCACTAAAACTCAGTCAGAAATCTCATACATTTTCTAATGCATTTTATTTACTTCTCAGATTTGAGTTTATTATTATTTTTTTAATATTTTTTTATTAAAAATATGAGAAGAGCTCTGTACGTACAATTACTTATAAAATAGATCATGTATTCAAATTTCATGTATGCAAAAGAAATTGTTTGAATGTATATTTTAGATTTATTAACTTAAACAAGAGATAGTATACATTTTGAAAACATATGTATATTTGGGATAAAATTTTCTTGTAACTGTGAAATTACGTTTAATAATAATTTATACAAGAATATTATGAAAAAGAATCTTGAGCAGTTCTGCGCAAGAATATCGACTTTTCGTTATTTTATTTTGTTTTCACGTTCCAACTTGTAGCAGCATAATGAACCACGCTTCTAACTTACTCCGCTCAAATTTTTTTGACCTTCAATTGAGCGTAACTCAAAAACGACTCAACCAATCCTCATCAGATTTTCATATTTACAACTTCAGATGTACTACTAAAGCATACCGAAATTTCAATAAAATTGATTAAACCGTAATTTTGTACATAGGCATATACAAAAAATATACAAATATATATATATATATATATACACACGTGAATCACAATTTAAGTAAATGGTACTTTCGTACTCCTCATATCTCAATATATAAAGAAAATTCATTTTCACCCCACCATCATTACAACCAGGAGACCGAAAGTAATACCGTACTCTTGTTCAAAAGGTCGGTAATAACTCTTCCTCTAATTTATAAAGTAATACAATAATTTTAAGTACATTTCTCATAAAAGATTATTACCAGAATCTGAGTGGATTAAGTGTTTTTTATTATTTAATAAAAAAAATAACATTTTGCAAGTTATGATGTCTTTACTAATCGAAAATTCACTATTTCTTAAAGTAGTAAATAATAAAATAATGTGGTTCTTCACTTCCAGAGAAATTTAATTTTAAATAAATAATGTACAACATAAATAATGAAATCTTAACTAAATAAATAAATCTACATATGAATAAATTATTAAAAGAGCGAAGTGAATCAACTTACGTTTTTAGTCTTAAAATTACACAAATTGGACTAAGTAAAAGTTACATTAAGGTAAGAGCGAGGAAGCTTTGATGCAGAAAATAAATCTACTAATATACGTGCAATGAAAGTTTGATGTTGCATATAAGCTACTGGATCTCCCTATCTTCGATAGGTTGGCGATGGATGTATATCGTGATTAAAGCTAAGGTGTTCTACGAATACTTCTTCATATAAATATGTTTAAAATAATATCGTTTTAGTGAAGAATGAAGAGAAGATGGTTGCAAAGTGGTTTGCTGCTTTCCTTTATATTTTCCATAAACAGAGGCTATTGGTACGAGGATGGCATATGTTTTTTGTTACAATCTTTTTTTTTGGTATTTATTTTTATCAATATGATATTCTTCTTTTTTTTGTTTCTAGGTAAGGATAAGTAGTTATAGTGTACAAGAAATACACTTTTCCTCTAATGTTTGTTATCGCATTGCAGTCCTTAACGGAATTTTTTATTATTTGGGGGTAATTAGCAAACACGCGTTTAGAATTCGATGAAAAACGTTTTAAATATTGTAAGGAGGTTGAATTTCACATACGCGGAACAAGGGCAATATGAGAAAAAAGAAAGCTAGAACGGCAAAGAAGTGAGGTTTTTGAAACTTAGTAGTAAATACTGTTTAAAAGATATTAGGTTACAAATTAATAAAGAAACAAACTATAAAAATAATTCCAAGAGAGAGTTCTTGCAAGGATATTCCGAAACAAAGTTAAAAAATTTAAGCGAGAATGAAGTATGCAAGCGCAAAAAAAGGAATCATGTAGAAAATTATCGAACTAAGCAAATGACTGAGATCACCAAAAATCCTCAAAAATATCATTCAATGACAAATTGATTTAAAATTAAAATATTTACAGGGCTTTTGTATTATATATAGAATATAACAAGGAATTAAAGTTCCACCTGATAAGCATTTTAATCATTAGGCTTCTGGTACAGTCAATCATCACACAGAAACAGAATGTCCGAGTTAATCCAAAGCAAATATTCTCTACACTATATTGCACCAAGAATTGAATAGATCTTTAAATCTTGGCATTTATTAGTAGGATAAGACTAAAATTTCCTTCTTCCAGGCTAAAGCTTTCTGCTGCGACTAAAATAAACACGATTTACAAGGGATCATGGAAACTGGGTAGGTGATGAGGTAGATCGATCTATCCTTACAAAAACCACAAAAAGAGACAAATAAACCTACCCGTAGGAAAGCTCAAGGCCGCCCCTAAAGAGAGCACGCGCCATCCTGCTAACAATCTCTCAGGATATTGGGGAATTTTTACCTAGTTTGGAGCAACACATTTCTGGTCAAAAGTTTTGCAACTGACCAGTTTTTTAAGTGGTATAAGGCAAACATTTTTCTACATCGAAATACTATAAGAGTATCTACCCACTGAAAGGCAGTAAGTGAAATAGCATCCCAATGCCTTCTTTTTCGAGTTAAATATACTGTTAAACATCAGTTTTCAAAGTCTACCGGAAATGGAGTATTGTTAACAATACATTTTCACTATATTGTAGATAACAATATACTGTTATCAACAAAAAGCGGCACATTATTTTTTTTTTCTTTACACTATTTATCCCAGTCTTTCTTATTATTGAAAAGATTGTAAGATTTAAGAACCATAAATGAAAGTTAGTTTCTTTGAAAGTAATGATGCTCATTATGCCAGTCTCTTGGGTGAAATGAGTGAAAGTATCACCAGTAGGATTGGATATCCTCTCTATTTTTGGTGGACTTAGAAAACTGATGTTCAGCAGTACATTTAACTCAGAAAAGAAGGCAATGTGATACTATTTCACTCATACTTTCTAGTAAGCTCGCTATGAGATACTTGCAACTTTTTGATTACGATACACCTAATAGAAGTCAGAAGGACAAGTTCTGGTTAAATATAAAAGTTGTATATGTTATGATAATTTTTATGAATTTTTTCTAATAGAGATTTATTTAAATATTAAAAATCACAATAAAAAAACAAGTAAGCAGTTAAAAATTAAAATAAAACAAAAATAAATAAACATTTATCGGCTTGTTGCATTATACTTACGTATTTTTTTTTTTAAAGACAAGATTGTTAAAAGCTGTAAAAAAATTAAAGGCATAATTAAATTAAGATGATTTATGTTTAGTTCTAAGAATTTTTTGTTAAATTCAATTTTGTATTAGAAGTGTTCAAAATGGAATTTTTCTCTATGAAAAAGCGGATATCAAAGTAACTTATAAGAAAGATACTTCAGCATGTTAAGATATACGGGAAAATATCGTAATAAATTATCACCTTCCAAGAAACTCATTCAATAAATGTAATGGGAGTACATATAAAACTGGGTCAGTAGTAACGGAGAAGAAAACTTTTAACAACATAAACATGCACAATCAGTTTTATACTGAACGGTGTAAAATAAAGATATCTCATGACAAATATAACAAAAAAGAAACAGTCTAATAAATGAGAGGTGATTATATCAAACTAGATTCTCTTTAAATTAGATAAAATTAAAATAGATTACAAACAATTACACTTCAGGGAAAGAGAAGAGGAAAGCAACATAATCAAGATTTATCATACTGAGTTAGTATCAAATATTAAAAATATGCTCTCATATATACTCCCAACAAACAAGCAAGTGCTTGTTCCAACCATAAAATTTCAATGAAATTTCTGTGCTGCTTTTGTGATATAATTGTACTGTAGAGATAAAACTTTTCATATGAAAAAGATTTCTATCCATTGGGTCAATCTCATTTTTTTGTACTTATAATTTATGTACTTTTTGTACTTATAATATTTGAAAAATTTAATTTCCTTACTTACAGTATATTATTCATTCCTTGTATTAGAAAGTGAGGTAAAAAATTGAACAAAATTAAAATCGGCGAAAGAATGCTGAGATAATTAAATTGCGATAGCTGAACTTTGAATACGATTAATCTTAATATGTGTGCTAGTAATTAAAAAAAAAAACCATTTTCGTTACATGTCTTTTTTTTCATTCACTTTTGGACTGATTAACTGTCATTGATAAAAAACTAGATACTGTTTTGAAAGAGTATGGCATCACAGAATCGCTCAAAATAGAAAGACTAAAAAAAGCGATACAAGTCACTAATTTTTTTCCATAAAATACGAGTAAATTAAAGAAAAAAAAAGGTAAATATATGTTAATGCTTTTATTTACAGTTGCATCAATAATTATAGTCATTAGCGACTAAAGTAACATTATTATGTAATTTTACATAAAACAACAAAGAAACAGGAACAATAAAGAATAAACATAGACAAGTAGCAACGACACATACAAACTGAAAAACATAAATTAGACAAAAATCACTAAATCGTATTCTTCAATCCACTGTAGGAGAGGAATCGCAACAAACGTTTTATACTTTTTTTCTGGTTTAATAGGAATTTAATATCTGAACCCAGTTCTAAGTTTTGTCTCATGGTTCCAAAGATTGGGCAATCAAAGAGCAGGTGGTGCACGGACAATTTGACCTTGCAAGCCTCACAGATCTTCTGAGGAGAGCCAAATAGATGAGTGTGGGTAATCTGGTGTGTCCAGTCCTTAGCCGAGTTAAGATCACTTGATCTCTTCTGTTGCTCGGGGAAAGAGGTTTCTCGAGCACATTCTCCCGGATGTTATGTAATGCCGTGGGAGGACTCAGCAGCCAGAACCTATTCCACCGAGCCCGCAATTCTACACGGACTGATCTCATGAAGTCTCTCTTACATGTCAATTGTACTCGGATGCCATTTATCGCAGCTCTCTTGACACCATCATCGGCCCATTCGTTCCCGAGGATGCCAAATCGGCCAGAAACCCATCCCAGTACCGCAGTCTTATTTATTCTTGAAAGGATATCACGAATAATCTGGACGATAGATTCAGAACGTCTGCAGCTCAAGCTCTCAAGTACACTCTTAGAGTCGGTAATTACTTGGAAGCTACGGGTTTCGATAACTTTCAAGGCGGATTAAATTTGCATAGGCCTCGCAAAAGAACAAAGAAGAATAGGCATTAAGTTTATATAATATCTCGGTGTCAGGGAGTACAATAGAACAGCCACATACGTCGGCAGAGACAGAGCCGTCTGTGTAGATCGGAGTGTATCCGTTGTACTTAGCTATGTTGTTAAATTGGTCTCTAGCAGGCTGGGAACCTGGCTCCCGTTTAGGAGTTCCAGATTGTAAGTGTACAATCTCTGGAGACGCGCGTAACCAAGGGGCGCCGCATCCTATTCCCTTTTCAAGGATATTCGTGGAAGGCAGATCTATTTCTTGGAGATAGCGAAGCAGCCTGAGGCTGAATTTTTTTTAAATATTTTTTTTAATTTACAGCTGAATAACAATACAGCCAGTAATAATATTTTTATTAGCTTGAATTTTTATCAGAAAATTCTTCTGTATTAAGGAAAAAAGGAATCTCTCTGTTCCTCCAAATGCTTAAAGAGAAATTTATATTCATTAATTCTGTAACCCACCACAAAAAAAACAGGAATTTTTATAGAAATTTAAAAGTTTTCTTGGTAAATGTATAAAATTACTTCCTCACTTCAAATTTTGATAAAATTTGGAATATATCTTATTTAGGAATCCAATTACTCGTTACCAGTGAAATTATTCGTGAGAAATTCCTTCACACGTGTTAATCGTTAGTTCCATTGTACCTGTACCCAAAATTTCGTTATTTTGTTTTATACATGTGTAATACACATTATTTTTGGGCTAAATAATTGGTTTATGTACAATTAAATTAAGAATAAGGTTAGATTTGCTTATCAGGCAGCCAGAACTTATCAAAGGCCTGCTGAACATCCAAAATCGCTGCTGAACAGTACCAAGAACCTGGTTATGACAATAGCCAGTACATAAAATAACGAAATTTTGGGCGCTAGTACTTAAAAACGTACGAGGGACGTATAACGAGTAATTTAGATTCCAAATAAGGAATATTCCAAGCTTCCTCAAAATATCAGATGTGAGGCAGTAAATTGTATAAAACTAACGTTTTCTTATATGTAATTTGACGTTTATCACATTTAAATAAAAAAATCATTAGGTTGTCAAGAAAATAAGTTTTCTGATAAATTTTAAAAAGTTAATTTTCTTTAACAGTTGAAGTTATAATATTCTTTAACATTATTAAATTTAAAGCTATTTTAAGATAATTTAAAAGTGAACAATATTTATTTGAAATGGTACAAAAAAAGTCACTTCTACTAGAAGTTCCTTCTTCCTTTACATAAATAGCATTTTGACCACTCCTAAAATTTCCGGTTTAATAAAGTGAAAACTGAGAAATACTGCGATTTAAGATTGTAAAATAAAAATTAACAAAATACAGTTGTTTTTAAATGAATATTAGGTCCTATAATCTGACATGATACACGAGTCGCTACCGAAAACTGTGTATTGATTTAAATAGTACATTCAAATAACAAAAAAATTCAAGTTGGATTTTCTAGAGGAAATAAATAGAGTGGATTTTTATTACTTTTTTGGCAATTCAAAACAATTACTAGATCAAATTCGTCTTCATATCATCGTCTTTATAACATAGTAGGTACGCTAAGAATCAGGAAAACATAAGATTTAAATGTCGAAATGCATGTTAAGTAGCGGGTGGCCCTTGCAATCAGTACTCTAGTCGATTACTTATCAGTTTTGTGAGTTATCGACTCCTGTTCATATGTTAATCTGTTCTGTGGTGTGAGGTTAGGGTTAAGATTTAACTTTTGTGGAGAGAAGTCAGAGATAAATTACCCACGAATGGCAATATTCAACACCATCTCGTAGAACAGTAAGCCGAATTTACTTTTAAACCAAAATATAGTGACTACAGAGAGCAAGAGACTACACTATACGTTCCATGTTATTAGTCAAAATGTGTATGACGGATAATCACCTTATTAAGAACGCCATCATTCATCTTCAACGGCTGACTCAAAGTCCGACTCTGAAAAGTATTAAGGTTTCTTTATGGTTTATTTCTCTCTCCACAAAACTGTAACCTTAATTCTGGGACACCAGGCAGCCGTGAGGTGTACCAGCATCTCGACGATGGTTTATTGTGGTGAATGTCACGCGGGACTCTGCGATGGAGACGAGTGGAAGTAGGAGGTCTATCCGCCTTTCCCTAGTGGACCAGACCGGAGTCAATAATTTAACCTAACAGGTTTTATTTAAGCGTAAACTGAGTTTCATAATGGAACTAGGACTAAATTTCGTTGTTGCGATCAACATGTTTCGTGTTATGTTGTGTTATTTTGCCTCAAATTACGAGACATTCACGTTAATTGGCTCATAATAAGTAGAACTAGGCGCAGGGTTTGCGCTTCCGCGAGATCGGTTAGTTAGTTCAGAGGGATACGATGTAGGACATTCAAGATGTCCGGACGAGGCCTACAGCGAAAGCAATAAGCTGAGTTATTAAATCACCGATGCAAATGTCTACCAGGCATTTACATCGGTGACATCCCAACGAGACCAGGCTTATTACTTTGAGATGCAAAAAGTCAGAGGGCGATAGACGACTCCTCTTAAAGCCCAACAGGGCAATGAACGGGTGGGGGGGTTGTGGCGACCGGAACGTCTTTAGGCGGGTGTCTTCCCCTACGTGGTTGGGATGTAACTCAACCTTAAGATTAGATCTAACCTCTCTCTACGCACGTGAACAGGTCAATATAACTCACAAAACTGATTGCTGATTGACTGGAGTACTGATAATATGGCGCCTTTGACTTGGACCTTTCACAGGTTTCCCGCTCTCTGATTTTAAATTAACGCGTGATATACACTATTCAATCAGTAAAAAATCTGATGTGGACATCACATGACTTCCTTGTACGCCTATTAATTTGTTTTTTTTTAATGTGAAGTACATGACATTGCATTCCACTAATAACTTTTGATTTTTTTCATACATTTTTTTTTATTGTTACTATTCAATTATTATTTATTGTAAATTTATTTTACAATCAGCAGTTAATAATTATTAATAAATCAATATATTTAAATTAAAAAAAAAGTAAAAAAAAGGAGATGAAGTAAGATTTGAATCGACGTGCCTTTCCCATGTAAGATTCAAATATTTCATTAATTAAAATTTTATTTGGCTATAACTGGACCAATGAAAATAAGTACCACACTTATGATATATCGTTGAAAAGCTCTCAACGAGTGCTTATTGCTGCAGTTAAGAAACATTCCGAAATCCAAATTCTTTTGGATTTTTGCTTTTTTGGACACTTTCGGTCCAGTCGATTTCAGTCAAAAGAGATGATGCAGAACTAGATGTTACAACAATCCTAAATCCAAAATTTTAACATTCTACGGCTAATCGTTTTAGAGTTATGCGAGATACGTACGTAAGAACAGAGTTTACGCCAAAACTAGTCAAAATGGAGTAAAAAATTAAAAAAATAACAATAATGTACGAACTATATTTTATAAAAATTGAAAAATCTTTATAAATTTACAATAAAAGCCTCCATTTTCCGAGATAACCGGGACAATTCTCTTTTGGATCTGCAAGATTTCTGATAATCAGGGAATTCTTAAAATTTAGGATGACGTATACAAATATAAGGGTGACATTATTGATTTACATAAGAAGTGAACATATTTTTTAAACTTATTGTAAATTAATAAGGTACAGAGTAATTTTTTTCGGTATTAGAGTACTTCAGGTTGTAACTGTTAAATAAAAAAATAAATCGTTATCTGAATTTATATTCAATGAAAATACTATTGCAAATTACCATTTTTCCTTTTTATACGGTATTGTTAATCATCACTGTCTGTGTATTTTTATTAGAAAGTGAGAGCTATGACAGAATGAAGCTGTGATTATAAGTTCATGTCTTACGAATCACAATGAATGGCTGAAACGAAATACTGAGCAGATTTTACAACAAAATAAAATGATTCGGTATTTATTGAATAACATTAAAAATAAACCTAAGTTGTGTAGAATATATAATGCTGTTTACAAACTTACTTTTTTATACTGTATGCTGTTGATTTGTTAAATAGAGTAAAAATTTAGGAAAAGTTAAAAGTCGTTAAAGTCTAAAGTTGTTTAAAAGATGTTTCACTGCAATTAAAATAAAAAATTCTTCCTTAAAGAATTAATAACGTGCAGTAATTGCAAGAAAAAAAATACCTTTTGACACGCCGAAAGGCAAAGGTAGATTACACCGGTACGGGATAAAAAAGATTTCCACCTTAAAGTTAAGAAAAACTTCAAATTTACTCACTACGTCAATGGTCGTATGTGAAAAAAGTTTCACGTGTTTAGAATACGACAAGCCCCATCTTCTTACAATTATCGCTTTCCACAAGGTTGGTCATATCAAAAATTTTTTCAAGACAAAAATTTTAGGTAATGTTTAGAGGAATAACGTCCACTTTAAACCGATTAGATACTGTGCCTATTAAGGGAGGTATGATTTTTTTTTGTCTTCCAAATCCTATTTTTTCAATCCCCTGGGCCAATAGTTGGTGATATTGAAAAACTTGACTTACTAAACTTTTAGGCCCTTATTCAAAGAATAGTAGGAACTTTAAACGATTCGATATTTTTTCTTAATAAGAAAGTTATAGCGATAATTTGTTTTTTCGAAAAAGCCCCCCCCCCATTTCTTTCCCCATGGTCCTAATTTGGCCGTTAACAAACTCGACCGAGATTTTGGAACGAGTTATTTTTAAGAAACAATTTTTAAGTGATTGGCGAAAAATTACGGCAGTTATCGTGTCCACAAGAAAGTAAAATATATTTATATAAATATATAAATGTATAAATGTTTGAACTGACGGTGACTTTGGGGTGTGAGGGATGTGAAACGCGAAGATATATCGAAATTTTCCGGAAGTCGAATCATGGCACCCATTACAATAGGTTTCTTATGAACTCTAACTAAATCATGAACATCGAAAAAATTAACATACACAAAAATCAGTATAATCAGAATAAAATGTTGTCCTTTTTAAAAATATACAAATAAAAATCGACAACGACGTCGTTGCTAAACGTTTCTGAAAAATATGACCCACAATTTATCTTTTTCCCCTATTTTTCTTTTTAGATTATGACTTCAAATTTTAGTATTAATAATTTTAAAAGTCATTGTTCAAAATTTGAAGATTTTTGGTCCAGCCAATCCCGAATTATGAAGCCATTTAGACACTCATATAAACTCATAAGGACGCAATTTAAGGAATTTTACATGATTCCTTAATCCAAAATAAATCTACTAAAGTTGAAAGGGAATTTAAGGCAAAATTACCATACTTTCTTAGTTACAGCCGACTTTATAGATATACATTCATTAGACCTATTGGGAAAGTATCATGATAAAAACCTTATTACCGTAAAAATAAAACAAAATAACGCAGTTAATTTGGTAAAATTAAAACTAACACGAATAAATCATCAAATTGTTATAGAACTCATTATATCGTTAAGCATAAAGGAATCATAAATGTTCATATAAAAATAAACAAAAAACCAAAGTTGTAGAGGTGTATTCTACAGTAACAATGACTACATTAGAAATTGATTAAGAGATGTATTAAAAATTTATAATAAAAGTAAATAAAAATAAATTTTTCGTTGCAGTTACACATTAAGAATCGATTAATTTATCTAGAAAAGAAAATTTCGTATAAAGTTTAACATTTATTATCTACAACACATTACTTAACTATACATCTAAAACACATTACTTAACTATATATCTACAGAGAAAACATTATTATATATAAAGATCCGGGGATCCGTTCTTGATATGAATCTAATGTTTATTATGTCATGTGTTTTATCGCTATCTTTTTTTTGTGTACGTGTGTGTTTAAGTGGGCAAGTATTCTTATTTTATACACGTGTAAGTAAAAAAGAGAGAGTGAGCAAGTGAGACGGATAAAAAGTGAAATAGATAAACCCAAATACTATTTACTTGAAATGACTTTAAAAAAAAAAAAACATCAATTCAAATCGAACTGACCTTAATAGGTTCTAAAATAAAAAAATATATCCATATAACTGCTATTCAGTAGTCGTATTAGTCGATAAAACATAATAGATTTCATTAAAATTCACAAATTAAAAGTGATTCATCGTAGATACATTGTTAAATTACTACTGATATTCTAACTTATATCAACAAATTAGAATTAAAATATTTACCTCACAAAAACAATTCATGTAGAATTTACTTTAAACTGAATGAAATTCACAAATACACGAATACAAACACATCAAAAAGTTATTCTTATATTTTTAACCAACAGGACGAAGTAATTTCAAACGCAAGAGCTTTTCTTGTACAGCGTAACAACGTGAAGAATGAAACTGATCAACAGTACTGTGTATGTATTCGTTAATCCCCGCGTACAATCGGTTATCTTCGCGCCTGAGCTGGACTGTTTTTACGTAACAGCTATTCAACCACCACATCACATCTGCTGACAGAATTTTAGTATTATTTCAACTATCTCAAAAATTTTATCGTTATGTTTATTATCAACTGAAGAATCAATAACAGAGTTTTGTTCATTATCTTATTATTATTATTTTATTAACAACAAAATATAAATTAATAAGTAATACAAAAAAAAGTAATTAATACTTTTTTAAATTAATTGATTAATGTGAATTACTTTTTAAAAAAAATTTATTTATGACAAATTAATAAAGTTTTGTATATATATATATATATATATATTAAAACCACTCTTTAATAATAAAAATAATTCTTTAGATTTAACAAAAAATTAGAAAAATCGAAGGCCATAAAACCCATTATTTTTTTCCTTTTTTTATGATTTTTTTTTAGGTACCTTGTTTTTGTTTTTTTATTTAAATTTATTAATTTTTTTGCAATTTTAAAATTTATAATTGGGATCACTAATTATTAATTTTTACTTTTTTTTGTTTTAATTTTATGATAATATTCGTATTTATGATTGTCTTTAAATTTATCAGCTTAAAAAAATTTTAAAATGAGCCGGTCAACGAAGAAATTTGAATGTTGCAATGCAAGAAAGATTATTTATTTATTTTCCCTTCGTTAGATGTAGGCTTACCCTCAATTACAGTTAGCCGGCCTCCGTGGCGCGAGTGGTAGCGTCTCGGCCTTTCACCCGGAGGTCCCCGGTTCGAATCCCGGTCAGGCATGGCATTTTTCACACACGCTAACAAATCATTAATCTCATCCTCTGTGAATTAATGCTTAACTGTGAACCCGAAGGTAAAACAGTAAAAAAAAAAAATTACAGTTATCCTGCTTCTTTCTTTGTGGCTTTTGTTTGAGATAGAAGAAAATTATTTAGCGTGTGAAAAAATTCCAAGCGTGAAATTGATTTGTTGAATACACGACCTTCCGAATTATATTATACCGATGAATTAAATGGGCATCGAGAAAAAAAAAATTAATATATATTGTTATGAGCAAACATGAATTAAAAATAAATCTTGGATATGTTTTTTTTTTCAACTGAAAGTGTTTATTATCAAATATTATAACAAGGCCTTTTGTACATTTTCCATGACTTAATCCAAGAAAATTAAAATTGTAAATAAAATTGATTCCCCGTTAATTTTTTTAATATTTCAGAGCTAAAACTATGTAAAATGTACATTCTGAGGCTGTACAGTCGATAAAAATAAATCGAATTTAAACTGGAATTTATAAACTGATAATTATAACTTTAATCCTTAAAAGATAGAAAATCCTATTTTATGTGATCTATTATTTTATGAATTATTATTATTTTTTTTTTTAATAAAGCACGTAAAATTGTAATACGATTTATAAAGATTATAAGTAATTATACTCATGGAGCACGTAAATAATTAGTTCAACCTCTAATAAGAACAGTTATGCAATTTTTATACAGGAATAACATAAAAAGTTTTAATAGAAAATGACACAGATTAATGAATAACGATTTATACGATGATTTAAAGATGATTTATACTCATATATACCTTCTATAGAATTCCGTAATAATTAAATCGGTGAAAAGAAATAAAATATGAAAATATTTACATAAATGAATAATAAATAAAATAATTTTGAAGATAAATTAGTAAAACTGAAAATAAAAAAGAACTTATTTAAAGCAAATATAAATTATAAATTGTTACTATTTATAATATATAAATTATTTACTGTTATTTTTATGAAAAGAAAAGTTAAAAATATTCACTAAGCAAAAATATATGGTAAATACTAATTTAATAAATTTAAAAAAAAATTATGAATTTTTAGGAATAAATATTTTTAATTTTTAGTTCATATTATACCAACGACAAAAGGCAAAGTATGAATTCATACATCTTAAAAAAAAAGTTAACTTTCTAAAAGGAACGGCAAAAAAGGTCATTAGTCAGTAGAAGTAAGTAAATGAGCAAAAAATTTTTTGCAACTAATTAAATAAAAAAATGATAGAAATAATAATTTAAAAAATGTATTTTCTTCTTTAAGTCCTCCAACCTATTTCAGGTCTAGAACATAAAAAAATAAAAATAAATAATCCATACAATTTTCTTTCTTTAAAATAATATTATTTACTCTTTCCATAAATGCAATAAATATAATTTATTAAAGATAATTTGAAATGTGAGGAATTTATACAGTCGGATTTTATTATTACTAACGGACTTGTATAAAAATGATGTTCCTTTATGACTAGATATTGAAAATGATACTTTTACTAATGAAAATGGTACTTTTATTTGTATAATGAAAATTCTCTAAGTCTAAAGTTATCGAAATTATCTACATGACAAAAATTACGTAATCAAGAAGACGATTATTAGTTAATAAATTAAAGTAGTTAATAGTCAGTTATAATATACACATAAATATATATATATATGATCCCAGAACAGTATTTTTACTAGTCTTTGGTTTGTTTAATACTGAAAATTTTGTTTCCTTTAATGTCTGGTTTAAATCTGCCACATTTTGATAAGTTTTGTTTTTAATACACTTAACAATATTATGTTCATCATTAGTTTTTGACGATTTTATTCGTATAATTTTACTAGGCGTTTACTAGGAAATTCTGTAGAAGTTTTGTTTAAAGTTTTTATGTTTATTTCCCATTATTTCCCATAAAAACAAAGTTATTTTACGACAAACATAAAATAGTCTGTTTTTGACCCCAATCTTTTGTCTTTTACCCCAGGTATCTCAAAAAACTACTGAAATTACTTTCTGGAACCTATTTTTTATCAATATTTCTCGCCAGATTTCACATAAAACCAATAAATTTACACCTTAATTTGGTTCTCAATAATTAAAGTAGGGCTTAATTTTACAGAAGGCGCATCAGAACAAACAGGACAAAATGATTTGCCAGTCAACACTCGCTAACGAAGCGTTTCTGAGCCCATGCTTATGGAACGGAACGGAACGCAAAAGTGGCGGGAGTATCACAAATTCTCCCTTCGAATCGCAGAGCCTGGACTGTGTCCCTTGCTGCTGTATGATTCTGTAATCGGGCGTGTTTCAAGGGTTTATTTTAATGTAGGGTCTAAGTTTCAAGTGTTGTTCTATTTTATGGACGGATTTGTGAATAGCGTTCTATATCCGTTCGGACCAGCGTTCTCAAACCCATTTCTGGGTCCGACCGCGGGAAACTAGGCTTTTAAAACCTGTGCTCCCGATGTAATTCCCCTTCAGACCGTCCGTTGAAGTCCTTATATGAACTTTCTTCTTTATTTTCAATAGTAGAACATGTCCTGAGAGTTTGTTACACTTTTCATGAATCATTCCATATATAATATATATAAATGTGTGTTAAAAGATACTTTTAAAAAAAATCTATTTGTCATCAAAATACTTAGAGATTTTACAGTTTATTGATATATAAAGTGGAAGTTTAACATTTCAAGAATTTTTTTTCGAAAATTCAAGATCTTTGGAAAATGAAATAAAAAATAGTAGCTATTGCTACATTCCAGAGAATAGTGTCTCGCATTCCGTAATCTTTGTATAACATGGTTCTTTCTTTTTCCTTTTTTTTACTTTATTTTGATGGATGTTTCTTAACATCTACGTTATTTTTGAACAATACTTTTTTCTAAGTGAATCCGTTTATTATAAACCGCTCTTGTTTTATAAAAATAAAACACTTAGAAACACTGAAAAGTAAATACTCAATTATTCTTTAAATTTCAACTTTTTGTAGTCGGCTCCTAATTAAAGGTTCTTAAATTGGTAATATTTTGTTTTTAAGAAGAATAATCGATTGATGATCTCTTTATTTAGTAAAAATCCATAACCAAAAATTGGGAAATGCAAATAATATGTGTTTAAACACCTGAGTATTGTCTTAATATCTGACATAGTACATCATTAATGTCACACATTAGTATGACAGCTGTTTCGATGCACGTACTTTGCATATTTAAGTAAAACTTCTGAAAATCAAAACATATATTAATCCACCATATTGGTGTAGTAAACCAACATACTTGGCGTTTATAGACCTAGAAAAGGCATTCGATAACGTAAAATGTTCAACATTTAAAAAAAATTAGGGTTCAAATACAGAGATAGAAGAACAATTGCTAACATGTACAGGAACCAAACAGCAACAGTAACAATTGATAGAAAGGGAGTCCGACAAGGATGTTCCCTATCTCCGTTACTTTATAATCTTTACATGGAATTAGCAGTTAATGATGTTAAAGAACAATTTAGATTCGGAGTAACAGTACAAGGTGAAACGATAAAGATGCTACGATTTGCTGATGATATAGTAATTCTAGCCGAGAATAAAAAGGATTTAGAAGAAACAATGAACGGCATAGATGCCGCAAAGTCCTACGCAAGAACATAAAGTCCTACGCAAGAACTATCGCATGAAAATAAACAAGAACAAAACAAAAGTAATGAAATGTAGTAGAAATAACAAAGATGGACCACTGAATGTGAAGATAGGAGGAGAAAAGATTATGGAGGTAGAAGAATTTTGTTATTTGGGAAGTAAAATTACTAAAGATGGACGAAACAGAAGCGATATAAAATGCCGTATAGGACAAGCTAAACAAGCCTTCAGTAAGAAATATAATTTGTTTACATCAAAAATTAATTTAAATGTCAGGAAAAGATTTTTGAAAGTATATGTTTGGAGTGTCGCTTTATATGGAAGTGAAACTTGGACAATCGGAGTATCTGAGAAGAAAAGATTAGAAGCTTTTGAAATGTGGTGCTATAGGAGAATGTTAAAAATCAGATTGGTGGATAAAGTGACAAATGAAGAGGTACTGCGGCAAATAGATGAAGAAAGAAGCATTTGGAAAAATATAGTTAAAAGAAGAGACAGACTTATAGGCCACATACTAAGGCATCCTGGAATAGTCGCTTTAATATTGGAAGGACAGGTAGAAGGAAAAAAATTGTGTAGGCAGGCCACGTTTGGAATATGTAAAACAAATTGTTAGGGATGTAGGATGTAGAGGGTATACTGAAATGAAACGACTAGCACTAGATAGGGAATCTTGGAGAGCTGCGTCAAATGACTGAAGACAAAAAAAAAAAAATTGGTGTAGTAGTAAACTCGTCGTTGTAAATCAACTGATTTTGAAGTTGATATTCTCAGGTTCAAATCTTAATAAAAGTTT
This sequence comes from Lycorma delicatula, assembly GCF_047948215.1. NCBI lineage: Eukaryota > Metazoa > Arthropoda > Insecta > Hemiptera > Fulgoridae > Lycorma > Lycorma delicatula. The sequence goes on along the minus strand of NC_134459.1, from coordinate 93,226,388 downwards.
TTAATTTTATCTGGATTTGAATAATAGATCGTGGATACCGGTGTGCTTTGGTGGTAGGGTTTTAAGTAACCACACGTCTCAGAAGTAGTTTACCTGAGTTTTTTCAAAACTACAAACTTACTGGGGTAGTTACATTACACTGATAAATCGCTAATGACTTTAATTGTTGATGCCACTATAAATAAAAGTTTAAAAAAAACTTATATACTGTTTCCATTTTCCAATTTTTTTTAAGAAGAAGAGGAAAGTAGTTTTGTCCTAAATTGCATTATCTCAAGTAAATTTCATTTTAAAAAAAGTTTTATACTATTTGTTTAATTTATTAATTGAACTCATGTTAACAATTAAAAATTAAGTTAAAAAAAAAAATTATGTATTATTTATTGAGGCCAATAAAAGGAAAAAAAGCGAATAGCAATAATACTCCACGGTATTCATTTCCACACCCAATAAATTAAATAAAGCAATATTAATTTTTATATTAAATTATTGGAATCATTTTTTTTAATTTAAGAGATTGCTCCGGGATTACTCTGTATGTTTTCAATAATTCAAATCTATTTTTAAATAAAATAAATATTAATGAAACGTTGATGAATATAAGTTGAAAAAAAATTTAAAGTACTCTAAAAAATAAATTTGGTTGAGATAATTGCTTAACTCGTCTATTTTTTTATTTCTCCCTAATTATTGTGGTAACGTTTTTAGGATTTGGATTGAGAATCTTGACACAGTATATTTTAAATGATAAGTATTTTTGTTTTCTTGATAAATTATTCGATTCATGCATTCATTTCCTTTAAATAACTCGAGATGGATATTCGAACGGCATTACTAAGACAATGAAAGAATTTTTATACCAAGATAGCATTCATCGATTTATATTATAAATGTCAATCACTACGCTAGTTTATGTCAACACCACGAGTATTTCACACTGCATGTGGTGGAAACCAATTGTCAAGTACGTCACACACATATATGAACGCGCAAATACATGCACACAGTGTCATAAACAGTTTAACATACATAAATTGTTTATGTCAGTGTGCTCTAACAAAGTCATAAATCACGAGTATGAAGAGTAAAGACTGGATGTAATCGTAGTAGTAATGACTTTATTGGAAAGTGTAAAAATGGGAAAATAAATGCGTGGTTTCTTTTTAGCGGAAACTTTTAACTGCAATTTAATAACATGAAGAGAATTTTAGGAAATCACATTGCGGGAATGACATTAAAGCAAATAAATTTTGATATAAATGGAAAAATAATCTATTCAACTTTCGAATTTTTACGGATGAGTTACTTTTGAATTTACCCTAAAATAACAATAACACTGAATTATTTATTTAGTAATGAGATTTATTAAACAAGAAAATGTCAAGGAATTCACTTGAAAATATTCTTAATTTAAAGGTGAAATTGAATTTTTTTTTAGATACATATCAAAAAAGCTGACAACAAAGTTGTTGAAATAAGAAAAACGGGAAAAGGGGAAAGAGGAAGAGGAAAGGGAAATAAGGGAAAGAGAAATGGATGGTGAAAGGGAAAAGTGGAAAGGAACTGGAAAAGGGAAAGGGAATATTGCAAAAAAATGAAAATGGGGAAAAGGGGAAAATGAAAAGTGGGGAAAAGGAAAAAAAGAGAAAAGGTAAAAGGAATAAAGGGAAGGTTAAATTTTGTGAAGTTTCGTAATGTTTTATGAAACTTTCAATTGTGTTCATTTAATCTGTATGTACACTCAAAACTAGCAATAGCGAAGCATTGCCGGGTCTGCTAGTTCATAAATAAAAATATCAAAAAGGACCAATTAAAAAACTGAAAAACCCCATTCCCTCATTAAGTATTCAAGATGACACACCGACGAAAGGTCAAGGCGCCTATTTTGCTAGACCGTAATTTTTCGGCATCTCTTAGTTACCCAGATGTTACTGAAGCTGTAACTCACACTTGCAAAGTTTTAAGTTTATTTTATTAACTCGTAAAATTACGTTTAGTAATATTTCCATCTGTCATATTTTACAAAAAATCGTCATAAATACAGTAAATCAACTTACGAATTTAAACACCGTAAGCTCGGGTGATTTTTGTTATGATATTAACAAATTTTAATAATGGTCAAAACATCGCTTGCTTTTTTTTTATGTGTAATTAATTATATACCAATTACATTCAAAGCTCATGATTGGGTGGGTATATGATATAAAAATACTGTACTGTATGAAAAATGCCAAGCCTGATCGGAATTCCAATCCATTAATTTCTGAATAAAATTACAAACATTAGCGGCTCAATTTTTACAAAATAAAAAACAAGTCCAAATATCTTTTTTTTCCATACTTTTAATTCAGTAAAAGCGATACAGAAAACTAGCAACATAAAAATTTAACATATGACAATAACTCATTTTATTGACCAAAATTTTAATTTAAAAACGCAATTCAAAATATAACAGCTGAATTACAATGAGAAAAACCAATATAAATTGCTGCCGGGTATATATTTGTATAAACCTGATACATGAGGTATCAACTGGACTTAATTAAATAAACCAATGAACAAAAAATACAATGTATATATATATATATATATATGAGTGTAAATAAAATTTACTTATAAAAAGATAACATTTTCATTATTTCTTATTCAAAAACGTATCTAATACAAACACTAATAGAGGCAAAATATAAACAGAAGAGATTTATCAATATTCTCTTGTTAAATATATAAATAACCTCTTGTATAATAACTAAATACATGATGTGTAAACATTACGATAAACTGTCAATAAAATATTGTTTAAAAACAAAAAAAAATATTATAATTAAAGTAATATTTTGACTAGTTAAATGCAGAAATATAATATTAACTCTATCTGTTCATATTACAATAAATGTGTGATAAAGGAAAACTGAAGATTTGGACTTGGAGTGAGTAGGAGAATAAGACAAGGTAGTGGATTTTTCCAAGCGGTAAGGATTTTGATATAGAGTAAAGATGTCTCCAAGAAATGTAAATAAATTATGTTTAAAACATTTTATGAATTGATCTAAACATATGGAGAAACATAGGGATGTTGACGAGAAGGGAGGAATCGAGAATCGAGGTTGCTGATATGATTCTTGAAAGTACGATTGGAGAAACACGGAATGATAGACTGACGAATGAAGATCAATTGTCGGGATGGGTAAGATGTCTGAAAGGATTGAAATAAATAAATTGAGACTGATTGAATATGCAATGAGAATGGGAAATCAGAGGTTGCCAAAGAGAGAGTTTGTGGAACCGCAGCTTAGGAAGTGGTAGAGAGGAAGACCAGCAGATAAAAGACAGATGGATAAGGTGAAGAAATATCTACGGAAGAATGTAGATGTGCCGGTGGTGTTGCGAGAGGAAGTATGGAAGGATAAAGAAAAATGGAAGTTTTCCTTTAGAGGTTCTACTCAACTTGGAATTGGATTAAGGAAGAACAGGTAATCGTGAACATTTATGTAATAATGTCTTACAGTAATGTAGATAAAATTGAATTTAGTTATTTGAGACAATCCAATTGAATGCCTGTTGTATCGAAAAAATACACGATATGTGTTTACAACATACGGTATTTTCGTTGGGATCGGTTGACAACAGTTTTCTTCAACGTCACACACTGAGTAAAAGACCGTTTTGCTTAAATGGTTGACAAAAGTAGTTATAGCGTCGAGGAGCAGATAGTGTAACGGATAGTGCAAGTGCATGGATTCATAAACGACAACATACGAATCAAATAATTAAGCTAATTATTGATATGTCTCGGAAACGCTTTAATAAACCATCAACACGAAAAGCAACAATATTGGCTTGAGAAAAACGTGGGTTTAAATTATTCAATCTTAAAGATAGGCCGCGGAGTGGACTAAAGTTAACGCTGTTAGAAAAATCTGTTGCAGTTTGCATTGAACAATCCCCAGTGAAATTAACTCGTAAACGGTCAGCTGAACCTCGTATACCGCGGATGGCAATGGAAGACCATATGAAAAAGGAATTGAAAGTTTGGCCATTTCGTCCAATGTTCATCAATGACTGTCAAATGCAGACACGTAACGTCGCGCTGGATCCTGCCGGGCTTTATTAGAAAAATTCCCCGCTGCAGTGTACCGTGGAAAGGTACTTTTTACAGACGAATGTGCAATCTATCGCAGTTCGCGTGCCAAAAATGTGTTATTTGAACGAAAGAAAACCCTTATTACGCGGCAGAGTTGGAAAGAAATCCACCCCCCGTTATGATATAGATTGGAGTGACAGCTCGTCATTTGTTTAGTACTTATTTTTTTGACGGGCCAGTGAATGTACAAACGTATTTAGAGATATTTTTGAATGAAAAATATTCAGTACGTTGGATTGGATGCGTTACTCCAACGTCACCAGTTGCGTTATCATGGCCACCACGAATCGTGATCTCACTATACCAGACAATTCATTATGGGGAATTATCTGCAGGTCGGTACACCACAAATGAAGAATTGTGTGACGCTGTGAGGGACGCCTACCGTAACTTAACACCATAAATGCTTTGACACTTACCATAGAGAACGTGACGTCGTATAAAATTGTGCGTGCAACATGACGGCGAACATACAGACCACTGGACCATTAAAATTAGTATTATGTATCAAGTGAGTAAACAAAATAATTCATTATTATATCGTATTTTTCATTTGTAACTCATTACAAATTTTTAGTTTTAATTTTAGGGGGTATGGTGTCGTTTCGACTATTCTGTAAAAGAATTGTAATTTAAAGAGAGAACCACAAAACAATATATAGCCTGCTTCTTGTGACGAAACAGATTGTAATAATATGAGCAATAATGTGAGTTTGTCAATTAATTAGCGGTATTAATTCAAATTACTGATGACCGTTCGTCTAAATTGTATGCTTTGATATTCTCTCATAGGATGGTAATGATAAATAAAACATGTAAGCTTGATTCCTTTTGCTGATTAAACTAAATAATTTTTTACATTTTTATTTCCAGAATGTAAAATATATTTAGACATATTCTTTTATTACATTCATATCTTTTATTACATACATATCTATTTTATGTATTCATCGTTATTCTCTATCTTGGGTGTTCAGCTATAAACATATACTCAGAACTCATAAACTAAGGAAAATCATTTGGTTCTATTATCGGGGAAAAAAGTAACTGAATGAAAGTATGTCAACAAAACAATTCAAAATCTTAAAAGAAATTATAGAGTTTAAAAAAATAAAAAATGATCTTAAATAAAATAATCTAACGGTATTGCTAAATTTTTATAAAATATTAAAACAAACTTTATAAAAGATTTTAAATGTTGTGTAATGTTTTACCAACAATAATATTATACAGTATTATTAAACAAGTTTAAAATATTATCATTGTTAAAAATGAAAGTAAACTTTTGAGATAAAAAAGATTGCTTTCTTATTAAAATAAATCTGATTTACAAAAAAAATCACATAATATTGAAATAGCTTACTACGAAAAAAAAATTTGCCTATAATGTTCAAACCCTCCACCAGAGTGAACATAAATGTAAAGCACCGTAAACTGTAATGTTCACAGTAGGCAGCATTTATGCAACAACATTTATTAGAGTAGTAAAGAAAATAAATACTTAAAATGGTGTAAAGCTTAAAAAATATAACGTTTAATCTGTTAAATTTCTTTATATTTTTTAATAACTTTACTACTTTCTTTTAAAAAAATATACAGAGTGCTTCTTTCTAAAATGGTGGGCTGGCTATAGTTTTTCGGGTTTTACTTGTAAAACTAAACAAAAAATATCCTTAGGAAAAATAGTGATTTATCCTTCGTTTTCCCACTGTCTGCTATTTTGTTATTTTTATATAAAAATTTATATCTCAAGTTCGGATAAACGAATAACATTAATATTTGGTGCGCATCTCGATAATAAAGTTTTAAAACTAATATTTATGGAGATATAACGGACTGAAAAATAAACATGGCCGTCATTTTGTAATTTGCGAAGATATTTAAGTCCTGATTTTTTGATAATTTTAAACCTTTATTACCAAGACGCTTACCAAATATTAATGTCATTCGTCTATCCGAACTTGAGATACACATTTTTGTATAAAAATAACATTATGGCGGACAGTGAGAGAAGGAAGGAGAAATTGCCATTTTTCCTACGATATTTTTTGTTTAGTTTTACAAGTAGAATCCGAAAAAGTATAGCCAGTCCACCTTTTTAGAAACACTCTGTATAAATTTGTATGTGTGTTAAATTATAAATAGATAAATAAAAAAATTAAATTAATTCCTAGTCAAAGCCAGGTGGTTTTCTGTCACCGAAAAAATAAGTAGAAAAACGGTAGATAACAAGAATTTTAAATTACTTTCTTTCCACAGAAACTCTGCAAGAAAATAGCGCACTGTTAACTTCTCGTAAATTCCTCCAAAAGTAAAGAAACCAGATTATATTCAAACATTAGGTTAGTATATATCGCAAGATATGTTGATAGAACTGCGCAGCGAAGCACGAAATTAAACTTTCTATTTCAACACCAATTAAATGTGAACTACAGAACGATTTTAAATTTTAAAACATCATTCAGTAATTGTACTGAAACTTTCTGAATTAGAAGAGTGAGTTGTCCAGACTTAATTCCCCTGGTTTTTTTTCACTTTTTAATTTTAATGGATGAATCCAGAGTTATCACACTAAAAGAAACAAGAGATGATGTTCTTTACTGGAGAGGTATTTTTAGTAAACCAAATGTAACTGAAAGAAAAAAAGTAACAGGCACAAAACCTCAAAATTAAATTTCACTAAAGCTGTTACATGTTTAATCAAACTTGAATAGATTTCATTTTAATGTTATATCTTTTTCTATAATTTCAGCAAATGTTATTATAAATTACTAAATATTTATTACTTCTTTATATTATAATTTTATAATTATAAAAATGCAAAACTTAATTTATCTATAACTGTTCATACGATATTAATTTTATGCTAATGTAATAGTGTACTATAATATTTTCTATTTTATGCTATTCTATTATTAATAGAATTTTATGCTCATTCAGAGGGCTTATCAACTAATTATTAAAAAAGTATCACAGTTTAATATAGAAAGGTTTACAATACCAGATGCTATTTTTGAAATATTAGTCTGGAATCTTCATATTAATCCAATATTAAATTTCCTTAAAATTATTAAAAAATTAGCATTTAAAAAAAATTCGACAACAGCGATGCTAAACGCATAAATTTATTTAAATAAATTTATAAACATGTAAAACTAAATAAAAAAAATTATATACGTGTACCAACTTTGATCGAAAGAAACAAAATCTTAAGATTTCCACTGAAATCATTATTTTTCTATTTTAAAATCATTTTTTGAATCAAAAATCTTTTATCTTTTTTTTTTTAAAATCTCCAAATCATAGGAATGAAATTTTCACACGTCTAGCCTCTGCAGACACGATCCTATGCACTCGTATGTGTTCAATGCGACTGCTAACTCTTAACTGTGCATCACATCCTTGTGAACCGTATCTGTTATGCGGCGTTGTGTCGTAAGTTTAAACTAGGGGCTAACATAAGAAATATCTTGGACAACAATGATTGTTGTGTAATGTCTTACGATTTCTTAAGGTCGAATATTTGGATTCAAATATTTAATTAAAATTGTAATATGTTTTTGCCTTTTAATTTTCAGCAATTTTAATGTTTTATGTTAAATTATTAATATTGTTTTTAATTCGCAATAAGCATACCGCATTTTGTGTCCGGACGCTGACAACTATACCTCATTGTGTGCCCAGGCAGATAAAGATCCCTGACTAATTATTTTCCTTTATAATTAAATTTATATTAATTTAAGTAGTATAAATTAAATTAGTAAGGTCTCGTATAACGAAGTCGTAATGTCAAATTTGAAGATTTTTTTTTAGCAAAAACCCAAGTTATTAATTAAAATACACGCAAACAAGCACATTAAACAAACAATATTTAACCCTCATCCCACATTTATCAAGGTTACATAATCTCTAAGTTAAAAATACAAAAAAGTGAAATATCATTTTTTGGCACGAATACATACATTCCCCTTTTTATACTTGGAATTTCTGTTATATTATAACTACCGTAAAGGTTAAATAAACAAAAAGAACAGTTACCCGGAAGGATATAATCATCATACACGGTATTTCCGTATTTTCGTGGTAGGTGATTCAGTACTTTACTTCTTTTCTATTAAAATTGACATAACCAAAACCTTTTTAATAATATCATAACTTATGCTCGTCTGAATATAGATAGTCGTGGTACGTAAAAATGTATTATTCGATGTTTCATGTAATAAAAAAAAAAATGCTACACATACACGCCGTAATTCTACATATCGTCATTTTTTAATATTAGAAATAAAATAATTATTTACCCAAATACGTATCAAATCATGATACTGGAGTAACAATGGTCAATACGAAAAGTAAAAAAGATTAAACTAGTAAAATGTATCATTAAAATTACAACCGTACTGTTAATTTTAATAATAAAACAAGGACAGTATTGTCGTGGAGTGTAGCTTATTAAGTATTTTAAAACCATATCAATTTAATTTTATAACCTGAGAAATAATATCAATAATTTAATTTTAAAAAAATTCATATTAAATCAACAGCAAAAGTAGTTACTTAAAAAAAAAATATTTTTCTAGAGAGGAAAACTAGATGTAAATCAAATGAAAGGTTAGAAACAGCAACATATGACAATATGAACAAAATCTCAAGGGTAATCAAAATTTATAATCGAAAACAGAGCAATACCAACAAATAAATTGACACTCAAATACAAAATGGTGACACATTGTAATCAATTAACTTAATAACTTCCCTCTCACTTAGTTTTTACAACATTATCAGCTTGACAACAGTATGCTTTAGTGTGGAAATTGTTCATACAGACTTAATTTTAATACAACTATAATATTAATAAGGAAGATAAAAAGTACATACTGTGATAAGGTTAAAATAAAAAAAAAGCCTTTAAAGAGATGCATTATTTCCCGGCAAAGCTGAGAAAGTATCTCTAGCTATCGACTGTTTTGTGACGAATACTTGGAGGAAGATTAAGTGGTACATTAAAATAGGTAAGCATGCAAATAAATGTAAAAAATTACACTTAAGACTAACATTTTGAGAAACAGGACTCATGGTGAGCATATCTTTCTCACCCGCTTCACCATTTGTAACCAAAATGAAATCACATCAATAACCTACATTGATTGGTCATCGCAAAAAATTTCATAAAAATCTGTCAACCCACTCTTTTAAGATTTTAAGTATAATGTTTTAACAGACAAAAAAGCAGAAAAAGATTACATCTGTTATCTTCCACCTCTGAATTAGACTATTCACACACACATATCCAAAGTGGAATTCTAATCTGCTGGAATCATCTATTTAGTAGACTAATATAATTTTAAGTACAAAAACAAAAAAAGGTTTTTTTTCCTCACTCCTTTATAAGGGTTTAAATAAGACCAAAAGGGTGTTTAACATAATTTCTGATGGTGTAAGATACTTAATTTATCATCAGAATGCATTTCACGTACTTTCTGATGATAAATGTATGAGACATTTGGGATACTTAATTTACCACAACCAGAAGGTATTTTAGATATCTAACGGACATTAAATTATGCGAATTTAATTTCCGTTAATTTACCAACCCTTCGAATAAAATTTTGAGATATGGGATCCATAAGTCTCTGTCCCCTTAATCGATCGTGAAAAAAATTGAATGGCATTAATACTTTACATACAGAACACGTAGTACCAATTGAATTTCATTCAAATCGATCCATCTATTTTAGAGATATTAATAAAAAAAATAGGTCTTCATACACACATACATCATTTCGGAATCTTTCATGGTAAAATATAATTTTTTTGTGAAAGGTGTCATGAAACATCAAGCTCTGCAAATACCACTATCTACTAAATTTATTCCGATTAACTTAGTTTTTCTTAGAAGAAGCAAGAAGTTTTTACAAAATTCTTTAAAAAGAACTTTTGATAACCGTATTTTTTATCTAAGGATAAAATAAATGTTAGTTAATCTAATTTGATTTAAATATAATGCAGTAGTAAATATATTAAGATGAAAAGATTAAGAACAAATAAAAAGAAAAAAGTTTCATCAAATCAGTAAAAATATTTGTGTGCTGTATTATAAACAGTGACTGCACTCTCGGGACCCAAAACAGGAAAATGTGCATTAAAAAAATAATAAACAATTAAATCTGTTATTAAAAGGTAGTGAAAAATTTTATAGAAATTTTAATTTTTAAATCCTGCCATAATTTTTATGTTTATTAGGTAGCAATTAAAAATGTGATAGCCTAATTTTGCTTTAATTTTAATTAAAAATGAGAAAAAAAATCAAAATTTTTCTAATACATTAATTGATTTTCAGAATTAACTTTTTGATAAAGGAAAATAAAATTTGTCTGGATATTTGTAAACAATTATTTAAAAAAAAAAAATAAAAGTGATTTATTTTTCTCTGTAAATTATGTACACTTTTCATATAACATCATATAATAATCGGAATAAGAAATCAGACGTGCAAAAAGAAAGACGATTGAAGTTGTCAGCTGTTGTCAATTTCTATCCAAAGTAACGTACCAATACGTCACTTGAACTAATAATATTTCTTTTTCTAGATTGTTCCCTTTATGTAGCCACGCCCCAATCTTTCACGCATTTCCTTTCTTTGTTATAACAATTTCTTTATCATAAAATATTTCCAAAGTAAAAATAAACATAATCATCACAGAAATTAATATTTCCTTATCTATTAAGTTGTAATTTAATAACATGGTATTTATACTAAATACTGTGATAATATATATTAAATACTTTATTTATACAATAAATAATACTGTATTTATAATTAGTTAGAATAAACGCTTTCTTGGCATTATTCGGAAGTACTTTTCGATGAATCAAAAACATTTCCTAGTAGACGTGAAAAAATCGAGCAAATTCAAATTTTAATTTTTTTCCAACATAATTTTTAAATTATATCTTTGGAAAATTGCCATTATTATTTCAATAGAGTAAAAATATTGATAGGCTTATTATGAATTTCTCAATAATAACCAGTTATCAAAGAAAACTCTAGTAAGACTTTCCCGAACGAACATTCTTATTATTACTTCACTAAATTATTAATTCATTTCTACAAAAGCTATTATCTCTAATTTCTGCTTACGCTACATAAGCTAAACTAATATAATTTATCTCCAGTTTTTGCGGTTTTATGGCATACTTAGTTTTTAAATTATTACAAAGTTAGTTTTCCGCCATTTTAGGATCTTCCACTTGATTTCCAAAATTGATATTTATATATTTTATGCTTTAGTAAAGTTTACATTAATGAGTTTGAACAAACTTGATAGCTTATTTATTGCGTAATGATTATAACAAAATCTTTATTTTGTTGGCCATTTTGAGGTAAGTCCAACGGCCAATCACAACCATTTCTGTATTTTTAATGCTCTAACGATTCTTAATCCGAATCCGAAATCAAAATCCGACGCAAGAAGTGTTCACACACATACATATTGAATTCAATAGCGAGCTGTTCGTTCGTTGAGAATAAAGAAAAATAATTACTTAAAGTTGCCAGTAAGGTAACAGACTGATAATAATAGAGTACTCAAGTTTTATTATCGGTACAAAATTTGGCTTTTTCAGACAATATTCATCTTATTATTGCTCTAAAACCCAATGTTTATTTAAACAGGTTAAATCACTTAAAAAAAACAAAACATAATGGCTTCTACGTATTAATCAGTATCTTTAAAGTTTTTAAAAACTCACAACGCTTCTGGGGTGGGGTCCAGGAACGACGTAATCGGGCTTGGATTCCCCGCCTTAGGGGTTAGAGAAAGATCTAACCGGTGGGCTGACCTGGACTAGGCTTATGGCCGGGAGACGGGGAGACCCGTTTGTGTAGACAACCTCCTGAGCTGTTCTTGCTTTGTTGTGAATCGAGCCCGGGAGTTAGGGTGAAAAAAAAGAGAAAAACCTCACAGTCAGCTATTACGATGAATCTTAGTACTGAAATTTATTTTTTTAAATGTCTATAAAATTAAATAATAACCTTTTTATTCCCTATAGATGCAATTATAAAGATGCCGTAAAATATATTACATCTGAATCCTGTGGTACCGAAAAATCTTTTCCTGAAGATTTTTAGTACATTATTCAGAGCGAGGTTTCTCCTATTTCGTGCGGTATATTAAAAAACATACCACTCGTTAGTAAACAGACTGGGGTGACGTGTTGAAAAGAATGTACGAGTATATTTTTTTATGTATATATTATGTAATATATAACAATGTATATATTTTTTTAGAAAACCAAATGATATAAATACCAAGAAATCAATATTTCAACAGATATCAATAATGATTCAATGGGTTTCTAGATAAAGCCCTAGAAGATTTTGGAGAAAAAGAGATGATAAGGAAACGGTTCTATACTACAATAAAATAAGACAAACAAAAGCAAGTACTTAAGGTTTAGGAAGTGTGCACCCACTCATCTATAATTCTTCAAGAAGTCAAGATATCTACAGGTAAGGTGTAAGCAACACAAAATAAAACGGTTTTTGTTGATCCAGTCAAAAAATATCTACCTTTAACCAAGCTTAGCCTTCTTCGCTTTACCTGTATGGAAAAATTAAAAACAGGTACTAACTATTCTGGGATTACCCACCAAAGAAAATTTTAAATAACTAAATTAAACTTTTGATACTGAATTATTAAAAAATTTAAAAAAAATAAATGTACATTTGTCTCAAGGTTCTGGAGGGTTCATGATATAGATGTTATAGTCCACATCTGTATTTTTAATAGAATTAAAAAGTATCTTTTAATTTTACAGGATTGAGAAAATTACCAGAATGCCGTAATCAGAAGTTCAATAAAAATGATATTTCTCGTAATGCTACCAAAATAGAAACTTAGCGTTAAGAAAACAAAAAAAAAACTTTTCTCATCTAGTAACATAGAAAGCTTAAAAAATAACAAGAAATAAGGGTTTTAATGGAATTATAACGAAATTAAAAACAAAAATATAAGGCTGCATAAGTTTCATCAGTCTTTATCGACTACAATGTAGCGAGTTGGTAAAAATCGCTTTCAAAAGTTATATACTATTAACTGTAATAAATATGTAGCCTACATTTTTCAAGTAGCCTATAATAAAAAAAAAGTAATACAAATACAAGCGTAAAGAGATATAACATGAATGGAGAGTCAATGTAAAAGTAAAAATCTGATGTTTGTAAATAGCTTTTAGGAATTTAAACAATGAAAGTTTTGTTAAAATCCGTTGAATGGATCGGCAAATATTTATCTAACTCCTAAATGCCGAGAAACTGTAAAGTTCTAAAAATGTTGAAATTCCTATCATTGAATCACTTATATTTGATACTAATAAATTTTCAGTGTATAGAGATAATTATCTAAATTTCTATTCTTAAAAATAAAATTATACTATATAGATATTAATGTAGTGTTAATATAATACATAGTATATTACGTATATCAACTTAAACATTTTTACCATCAAAATCTGATCTGTACACCACATAACTTCCTTGTACGCCTGTTAAATTACATATACACATTTTTAAACAAAAATAAAATTTTATTTCACTAATAACTTCTGATTTTTTTCATATTTAAATATGTTTTTATTGTTACTGTTGAATTATTATTTATTACAAAACTTTTTTTTAAATCAGAGATTAATAATTATTAATAAATTAATATATTGAAACTAAAAGAAAGAAAAATTAAAAAAAATAAATGAAGTCGGATTCGAACCGATGTGCCTTTACCTTGTACGAGCCAAATAATTCATTAATTGAAATTTTGTTTGGCTACAACTTTGTAACAAATGGACATAAGTACCACTTATAATACGTCATTGAAACGCTCTCAATGAGGGCTTATCACTGCAGTTAAGAAAAAGTAATAAAATTCAATTTTTTTTGGATTTTGGGCTTTTTTGGACACTTTTGGTCCACTTGAATGCAATAAAAGAGGGAGATGCTCCAACTAGATGTTGAGCACCTAAATCCACCTAGATGTTGAATTCTAAATCCAAAATTTCGACATCCTACAGTTAATAGTTTTTGAGTTATGCGAGATACATAAGTACGTGCAGAAGTCACGCCCAAACTAAAACCGAAATTTAAAACTAAAACCGAAATTTTTCGCAATTACAATACTTCCTTGCACTCGTACAAGGAAGTAAAAAAAAATAATTACTGCGAGTTTTCTTATATAATTTTGGACTACTCATTTCTTCTGAATTCTGAACATCATTTTTTTTCAATTTTTCTCTCATGAACAAATATGTTAAAGTTATGGCATTTTATACTTTGTATGGCTGAGTATACAAAAAGCTTGACATACAAAAGACACCAGTTAGAGTAAAACTTTCTTAAAATAATATTTATTTTCCAAACAGTATGTAGTGAACTAATTAAAGAAACTACTCCAAAAGTCCAAATTCTAATTTGAGTTTAAATAGGAGTTTTTAAGATGTATTGTGTAATTGTTATGTTTAGTTTAAGATTGGGTAATATATGCGTTTTTAGATTTGTTGTAGTTTTAAGGATCCTATCCATTTTGTTAATATAACCTACTGATATAGCTGTGTTATTGTAAATATGTGTAATCAATTTAATATGTTTAAAAATTGTATTTCATCCCTATTGTAATGTTAAGTGACTTGGTTGGACGTATACTGAATTGTGTTGGTAAATAAATCTTGCTACACATATAAGTGAGGTGCTATACCTCATCTCACTGAAGGGCAATGACATATATCTTCGACTGACTGGAGCTAATGAAACTGTATCGTATGGATTCAAACTCCACTAATGTGAATTTGAAAAGAAAAATTAATAAAAAATAAATTAAAAAAAATTCGGGGGCAATTGGCAAAAAAGATTCTGTCGTCAGGGGGTCGAATCGTGGACACGTGCAAGGCCAGGGAGGCAGCCTCTTTACTGAGGGCGTTCGGGTTCAGCAGATGACTGGATCGGGACGTTCTGATGACACATTGAGGACCCTCGAGGTTTGTGAGGTGGGCGTGCGATTCATGGGGGGGGGGGGTATGAGTGGGGTGCATACTCGGACACAGACTAAGTGATAGGAAAGGGAAGGGTAGCCCTCTTGAGGAGAGTCACCATGGCAACCTGAAGGGATGTCGTGATGTCTTAATGATCCAAGAGCGAGCCCGTTGGGAGATCTTCAAGCTGCACAAAGGGGGGGGCTAGTCTTCAGCCACGTCACTTGGGACCGACCGAAATAACGTCTTCTAGGCGGTTACCGGTTGCTCTTAAGTGGTAAAAAAAAGGTCTATAAAATAAAAACATGTATAAGACGTTTTTTTAAAAAACGTTTTTAAAGACGTATTTTTCTTGGTAAGCCTGGCATAAAATACTTGATGTTATTGCTGATGGCTTCGCTAAATGGAGACAACGTATATTCATCTCCTACAAAAAAAAAAAAAAACGGAAAATCAGTCCCCACTTTCTTTGTTAAGTCTAGTGTAGGATATCATGCTTATTATCGCTTTAAGAAAGATGTAACGGCAATAACTTCACTCTTCATTTTTCCTAGTAATCGTGTCAAAGGACTTTTGTTGTTAATGAGAGTAGGTATGTCATTTTTATGAGCTTAGTTCATATAAGCTCGACGTTAGTCGTTTGATTATGCGCTTAAAAGAGACAGATACTGGGATAAATTTCTGATTCGAAATACTTGGTTCTACAATCACTTTTATATATAAAACATAGTCAACATCAAAAAAAATCTACGGTCAAGGTATGTCTCTTCTTTTAAAATTGTACCTTATATAATCCTAAATAGAAAACTAACCAAACGTCATATTTTTTTATTCTTTTAATATATTAGAAAATGTCAATAAGTATTTCCACCATTTCCTGCCTAACATACACATGTCGAGGAGAATCATGTTTAAAGATTACTCTAATGAAAGTAATCTTTAAACATGATCCTTGGTTTTTATTTCTGAATTTTTTTACAAGCATATAGTTTACCTACTTACTACAAGTCCATATTTTCCAAGATTTACCTTAACGAGAACATCAGCTTTTAAACAATTTTGCGCTTAAATTTTCCAAGATTTTTAGTTACAATTTTTTTATATAATAATGAAGCTAATTGTATTTCAATAGTTTTGGTAATAATTTTTTTTTTTTGCTCAATAACAATTTTAACTACAATAATTTGTTTACAATTCATTTATTGGTAATAAATGAATTCAAATTTTAAAATTCCAATTATTTTGTATATTATTATCAAATCTCATTTGAAAAAGAAAATATATTTTGAAATTAATAATAATTTTTAATTGAAATTTATGTTTGATAAAAATTTAATTTTATAAAAAATTATGGAAATCGTAACCAAATGAAAGTAAAAATTTAAAGTCAAATTTTTTCTTTCTCTGCGAATATAGCTAGCTATATTAAAGGGAAAGTATTAAAATTGAGTAACTGAATTTTAAAAATCTTTATATTTTACAGTCCGATTAGTTCATCTATCAAAAAAACATATGTATATATGAATATATGTACGTAAGTATGTCGCATTACTTTTGGCCTTATACCTCAGGATTGATCGATTATTTTCAAATTTGGCTGTAATATATATATATATATATCCCTCTCTCTCTCTCTATATATATATATATATATATATGGCATTGATCATATTAATTTTTTTTCAATGTTCGTGAAAAAACCAATTTCGATTTTCTTCAGAAGCACTTCAGAAAAAACTGAAAATTTGTAACTTACATTGCATATATAAATAAACAATCCAAAGAAGTTTTCAGAAAATTAATAACCCACCCTTAAAATTGGATTATTTTTTTTGTTTTTTTTTTGCTACACCTTTTTTCGGTTTTAATATTTAAAAAAAAATTGTTTGTATTTTATACATCATATGTAGGACTTTTGTTTGGCTCTCAAAAATGTCTACAATTTTACAAAATTATTAATCCCGTACCTTCAACAGAAAATAATTTAAAATTATTATTTAGAATGAAAAATAAAAGGATAAAAAAAAATATAGGCCATCTTTAAAAACACATTCAAAGAAGAAAATTAAAAAAAAAAATTAATTATATTAGTTAATTAATTTGCTGAAGAGGTATTGCGGCAAATAGATGAAGAAAGAAGCATTTGGAAAAATATAGTTAAAAGAAGAGACAGACTTATAGGCCACATACTAAGGCATCCTGGATTAGTCGTTTTAATATTGGAAGGACAGGTAGAAGGAAAAAATTGTGTAGGCAGGCCACGTTTGGAATATGTAAAACAAATTGTTAGGGATGTAGGATGTAGAGGGTATACTGAAATGAAACGACTAGCACTAGATAGGGAATCTTGGAGAGCTGCATCAAACCAGTCAAATGACTGAAGACAAAAAAAAAAAAAAAAATTAATTTGCACAGAAGTAAATAATATTAAATATTTTGATTTGCCTACACCTACAATTATATATAAATATTTATTAAAAAATTGTATTTTAATTCAAAATTTAAATTTATAATGATCACATCATTAAATATTAATAAAATCATAAAATACAGATACTATTACAGATAAATGAATAAATATGTAAAAATATTATTTTTAATAGTACATTTAAAAACGTGAAAAATGTAGTAATTAGCATTCACCACAGTCATTCGAAATTAGAACAAAAATTAAAAAAAAAATTAATGAATACGAATATTTACTATATTCAGATGATTGTGATTACAAAAGATAAAAAGTGAAGGAAAAATACATTTTCATTATTGCTAATTAAATATTTAAAATAAAACAAAAATTTACATTCAGCTTATATCTAATTTACATTTTGTTTTGATAATTTTTGAATCGGAATCATTTATGCAATACGTAGCAGGTAGTTGTACGCATTGTATTCTGAAATTAAACTGTCTCAAAACAGTGAGCCAGTTCATATTACCCCAATTACAATTCGTTAGTGATGGTAATAGTTTCTGGTTGACACTCTTCATCAGACGGTTTTAATGAACTTAATTACATTTATATAACTGTTCACGTTATTAAGTATTAGGAAGCTTATCCGATAACCATTCTAATTCATGACCTAAATAGGTCAAAATGCCTTTAACACGCTACAGTAAGCATCTACTTAAAAACCCCAGTACATCGTGAGGGAAGAAGAGGTCAGTGTTGTTCTAAGAAAAGGGTAAATAGTGACCATAAAATAACCGTACTCTCCGAAAAATAAGAAAAATATTATTTTTATATGACTGCTTCCAAGGTTGCCGTAAAGTAGTAAATATCCATCCAGCCCATAATTCTTCAAAAAGAGATGGGTCTATCTTTACCCAGAATTGGTAGAAGCATATAACTGATCAACAATTTTACTTCAACCAACTCAAAAAGATACTTGAGCACATTGCATTTTATCCAACTTCTGTACCATATGATTCTCAAGTTTCCTTCAGGAAAACTGAATAATTTGCAGAATCACTATGTATGTAACTCCACTGTAAAAAAAAAAATCCCTTTCGGCACGCCGGAAGGCAGAGGTAGATTTCATCGATGTAAGTAGGGAATAAAAAAGATTTCCAACTTAAAGTTAAGAAATTCGAATTTACTCAATACGATAATGGTTGCATGTGAAAAAATTTCACATGTTTAGCATACTACAAGCTCCATCTTCTTTCAATTCCGCAATATTTTGGTCATCCCTTACCGTAATGGTCGCAAAAATTGTTGTAGACAAAAGTTTTAGGTAATGTTTAGAACACTAACGACCACTTTAGATCGTTTCGATAGTGTGCTTATTAAGGGAGGTATGATTTTTTTTGTCTTCAAAACCCCATTTTTTCCACCCCCTGGGTCAATAGTTGGTGATATCAAAAAAAACTTTACCTATATAAGTTTTAGGCCCTTATCCAAAGAATAGTAGAAACTTTAAACGAATTCGAAATTTTTCTTAATAAGAAAGTTATAGCGATATTGTGTTTTTTCGAAACCCACTCCACTTCTACCCCTTGGTCCGTTTTTGCCCATTAACGAATTCGAACGAGATTTTGGGTCATTATATTTTATGTAACAATTTGAAAGTGATTGGCGCAAAATTACGGTTTTCTTGTATCCACAAGAAAGTGAAATATATATATATATATATATATATATATATATATATAAACTTTTCAGCTGACGGTGATTTTGGGCACTGGGAGATGTGAAACGTGAAGGTTTGTCGAAATTTTCCGGAAATCGTATCATGGTACCCATTACAATATATAAATTCCTTATGAAATCTGCTTAAATATACGAGAAAACTTAGGAACCCACCCTAATAAATCCTATTACCAATAAATAATTATTTAATAAAATGTAAATAATAATACCAAATTTTTAAACAAGCAGAAAAAAACGCTAAAATGTATCTTGATAAATAAGTATTACAGACATCTGGTTAACGAATTACTTACTAATTTAACTGTATTATTCAAAATGGTTACAATGATTTTGTATGCACAAGGCATCTACATTTACAACTTTAAGTACAATTTATTGATGACATTAGTCCAAAACATGACACACTGAGAGCATAACGTGTTCGTTTACACGACATGATTAAAAAATGTTAGTAATGAAAAAAAAATGAAAGGAGTACAACGAAGATCAATGTTTGGTAAAAAGTGCTCAAAACTGCCGTCATCGGTCCGTTCTTTTTTTTTTCATAGCGTCCACTATGAAAGGACACACGTATCTCTGAAATACGAGAGAAATTTACTGTTACTCAGATTCCTGAGATTTTAGTTTCCAACAAAATGGTGCTCCACAGCACTTTTATCGAGGCCTTACCATGTTCTTGAAGAACACTTTCCCTTGATGTTGGATCGGATGAGGAGCTCCAACTGCACGACCACCTAGATCTCTAGATATCACTTTTTTGGACTTTTTTGCTTGGGGATTTATTAAAAGTTGTATGCACCAAAGAAAAGTTCCAGATTTAGACGATTTAAAACAGAGAATTATTGAAGATGTTGATCTAATAATGCAACAGATGATCCTAAACAGCTGACAAGCGTTAGATGTCTGCCGAGCTAGAAAAGAGGCACACATTGAACTTGACTTACCAACATTAAAACTTAGTGGGTTGAGTTAAAAAAAAATTTTGGATACCTTTAGCAAGGACAAAATGAATAGCTATTCTAGCTATATTTGCCGGAAACGTAAAAAATTGTAATTATTATTTGATAAATTTAAGGAATACGTGGTATAAAAAAATTTTCATTTCTAATATCTAAACTCTTCAAATCAAATCAAACCGTAGGGTTATATTCGTGAGCTTCAAGTGTATCTTTATTGTACGAAAGTTACGGATCATTTTTCCAATTCAATCGAAAATGAAACTGATGGGGCTTTTACACATTATTCATCCTTACTTGTTCATTTATCGTAAAAATGTTTTGATTTGCTTGTAAAATATTTATATTTTCTTAAAATAAACTTTGTTTTCTCTATTTATTAATCTTTTATACCCAAAATCAATAAGAGTTTGTTTAGATTTCCTTTACTAATTAACAAGATTTTTGAATAGGATATTTTAAATAGAATTTTAGAAAATCAAATGCCAAGCTCTTGTTTGCTTCATGGCATTCTTAGAAGAGTAAATAAGACAGTTTTGATAAAATATATCTCTTAAGGAACAAACTTAAAACGAAAAAAAGAAGGGATTACGAATTCTTGCAATATCTTGAAGTAAAATTCTGAGTCTATTATAGTGAAAAGCGTTTTTCCGGTTTTGTTTTGTACAAGATGAGGTGTTTTATTAATACGAACTAAAAATAGTTGTATCTGTTTTCGCGCTATAGAAACAAGAGAAAAGTCAATATTTTTCAACTTCAGGTAACAATAATTGGTTTGATATCTTCTCTAAAAT
This sequence comes from Lycorma delicatula, assembly GCF_047948215.1. Lineage (NCBI taxonomy): Eukaryota > Metazoa > Arthropoda > Insecta > Hemiptera > Fulgoridae > Lycorma > Lycorma delicatula. The sequence goes on along the minus strand of NC_134459.1, from coordinate 93,205,322 downwards.
TTATTCTATCAGATTATTAGTATCCATTAAAAGCAACTTCAGTTAGGAAAATCATGGGTGAATTTTATGATGATGTAAAACTGAGATCTTACAACGAACTGTCTTAGAGTTTCTGAAATTTAATTACAGAAGTAGTCACTCTTTAACAGGTTAATCGTATTTACTACTATATTTTGGTTGTTAAAAAATGGTAAAAATTGAATATCTCAGGGCAATAAATCAGCTTGAGGAAACAACTCTTAACTACTATTTGGTCTGCAGTGAATTAAAAATTTGCTTAATACTAAAATAAAATAACTAATAAAAAAAATAATTTTTTCTCAATTGTTAAAATACTTTGATTTTTTATTTATTGAGAAGATTCCGCCATTATGCTATAAGATACTATAAAAAAACAAGGAAAGTTTGCTTTAATTCTTAATCTAACTTTTTTGGTTATGATGTATACTGTTTTAACATGCAGATTTAATAAATTTTATGAAATTTATTCATTTAGAGGGTAAATGTATCTTAAAAAGTAAATGCAAAAACAACTGTTTTTCTCGTTAAGGTGGTTGTCCCTGGACTAATTATAAGTAAACTAAGTAAAGGTATAAAACCAAGTTTCAAATCATTATAAAAGTAACACATTCAAGAAGTTTTATGAACATTGTTTAAAGAGTTCTAGTATGATATTAAAGTAACAAAAATTTGAAGATCTATTAATTTGTTCCAATTTTTCATGAAAAACAAAAATATCAAAGAAAAACTATATTCAATGAACAGAAGAAATTCCAAAAATGGAATCTGTTTCTTATTAGAGAACGGTAAGAATCAAAAGGAATATTGCATGGAATGTGCACTAAATAACAAATTACTAATACTAGGCTCGGCTGATAAATTTTGTACACTAGCGTGCTACACAAGAGGCAAAAGGTACTATCGAGTACGGCATTGCAGCACATGATAGCTAAAATGTCCCTCTAAAATCCAGCGAAAATGCATTGAAATCCGTTTGCCGGTTTGTTTTCAGTACCACTTAAAATGGAGTCGTGTACGGCCAATATGTCAACACGGTTAAAACAGCGCGTAGTGATCGAATTTTTAACAGCAGAAAATGTGAATCCTACGAATATTTTTCATTATTTAAAAGCGGTTTACGGCAGTGAAACTATTGACAGAACTACTGTGAATAGGTGTTTCGCGAATGTGAAGCTGGTAAAGCGACAATTGAAGAGGACGCACCTCGCAGTGGACGACCAGTTTCTGTGACTGACGAAAAAACATTGAAAGCAGTTGAACGATTTGCTTCAAATTGATCAGCGAATTACCGAGCAACGCATCGCTATTCATTCAGGCATATCTAAAGAACGAGTAGGTCATATTATCGAGCAATTAGGGTACCGTAAAATCTGTGCACGATGGATACCGCGCAAACTGACGGACGGCTCTCCGCAAACTGAAGTTTGAGCCTATTCCGCGTCCGACATACTCGCCGGATTTCGCTCCGTGCGACTTCCACTTCTCTCTCACCTCAAGTGGGATCTCAAAGGTAACCATTACATCACCGACTATGAGATGAAGGAAGCTGTGGCCACTTGGATCCGAGAATGACCGCCAGAATCTTTGAGTGACGGAATGCGAAAACTTGTCACACGTTGGGAAAAGTGTATAAGTGTAAACGGGGATTATATTGAAAAAATAAATACTGCATTTGTCGCTAAGGTAATATACTTTTATTCGTTTTTTACTTCATTCCAATATCTCTTTTCATTGACATGCTACGCATATATGTACAAAATTTATCGGCCGAGCCTCGTAATTAAAGCAATACCACATTAAAATCTACTTTTTAAAACCAAAAATAATTTTTAACATTAACCAAATTTCAATTAAAAAATAAATAATAAATATAAATACGTATAAAGAAAATTGCAATAAAAAAAATTAATTGATGTTATATACATAAGTTTATATTTAATTTATTTTTGTATAACTGAATTTTTATTTTAAAATAATATCTAATTCAATGTCTAAGGTGGTCCCGGAGGTTAAAAAAAAAACAAAAATAATATTTAATTAATGATATTAAATAATTTTAGTGTTACAAGATTAATTTTAACGTTGATTAGGTATAAGGAGTGCAGCTCTGATGTAAAATTTGCTATAATAACAGCATTCAGTCGCTAAAGATTTGAGAATCACTAATTACTGATACATAAAATTCTTTTTTATAGTTCAAACATCAATGTTACAACATTTACTTCAATATTCAGAAAAAAATAAAGAAAAAAATAAGCTACATAAAAATATCTGTGCTAGAACAGATTTGTTTGAAATAAAATGTCATGCGTACAAACTGCACAAAGCATACATTTATACACCTAAATAATATACATATATATAAATAAACATATAAACTACTTGAAAAAATTTACGAATATTTACACTGACCAAAAAATCGCAGGAATCCGAAGGAGCGGCTGCACTTAATTCAGCAACAAGAGACGATGAAAATGATCGTCGTGCAGGTATAAGGTGATGTCTACATCGTGGAGCCCATAAGGGCTGTTCAGCACTCCTTTGTGGCTCTTCGCCCTCTTCACTGTCCGAGGCAGGGAATACTCTTTCCGCTTGCACGCAGCACATCACTTTTGCTTTGTCACTAAGTCACTTAACTAAAGTACAGTCTCATCACAAGCACTCCCTACAATAAACACACTTCTCCACTCAAATGTTGAATGCCACTGGCAATCATGTATTATACAACAAATAGTATTATTATTAATTTTTAATTAAAGTGCTGTTCACAATAAACACATAGTTTTCAAATCATCTATATAAAAAATATTTAAAATCAATTAAAATTTTAATTCTGAGCATAAATCTATGGTTTTGGTACACTACTATATGATATACTATTTTTTTTTTTTGTTTGTAATTTTATCTTTACAAAATCAGTAGTGAAAAATTATCAATGTGTGCATATATATCTAATGTAATAACATAACATACACGCACATACAAACATAGAGTTACATATTCAGTCATGTATAGGATACCTATAATTCTATTTGCACTATAGAAATCCTATAAATGCGTATTTTACTATTTTGAAAGTATAAGTCTTGATAGTATTAAAAATAAACACCACTTTTTTTAAAATATGATATCATCGATAATAATTAGATACTCAGCCCATCGATTAGCAAGGTGCTAATGACATCAATCAAATTACATTTAATAAAATTAATCTAACGTCACATTACTTTAGTTTTCCTATTATGAAATATTAATCTTTGTTTTATTAATATTAAATGTAGATTTATTGAAATTTTTTAGTGCTTTTTAACAAAAATTTACAAGCAAGTTAAAAATATACAACTAACTTTCTCGTTAAAAGGAAAAACATATAATAAACGTATGAAAAAAAAACAGTTAAGTAAATTATAACAATCTAATGGTTTCGTAACATCAAAAGAGCCTCATAGAGAAGCATCTTGGAAATGTAAGAAAATAAATTACTAACGGTTGAACAATTGTCAACAGTTCCCGTAAATTACATTTTATATATATATATATATATATATATAAATATTTAATTTTTTTTTTCTAACCAGCTTTTCAGCTAATGTCAAGTCTGGGTGTGTGGGTGTGCGCGCGTGTATAAGCAGATGCAATTACTGCTACCGGCTTTTCAGGCCTGACGTTGCTGCAGATGTAATGCAATTAAGTGTAAATGTATCGGTAAATATATGGTCTGGAACTCAGATTGACCACTCCTGAGATGTGTGGTTAATTGAAACCCAACCATAAAAGAACAACGGATCACAGTCTAGCATTCAAAAATCCATATATTCGTAAAAGCCTTTTACAAGGACTTTACAAGTCTTTACAAGGACTCGAACCTTAGAACTGTCGACTTTGAAAATGTCGACTTTTGAAATGGGGGAAGTCTCCCTTAACGAATTTTGATCTTTTTTTCACTTAGCGTTACAAAAATTATTTCTAATCAAAATATATTTTAAGTTGTCAGAGCATAATCATTGATCTGTAATAATACTCCATAAGTGTATATGCTAATCACAACCTAGGTGAAGTTATCCCATTTCTGAGAAACTGCGAGCGGAATGGATTTATACGTAGGGAGAAAAAAACTTAAAAACTTTTAAGTGTAAGCATGCAACGCTTACTGAAACAGTTTTTATTAAGTTGTTTAAAAATAGGGATGGGAAATCCCAATAAATCACCTACTAATAAGTTGATATTTTCAAGTTTTTTTGATTATACTTTTTTCCTCTCATTTAAAATAATATTCATAAACATAATTCAAAGTTTTATATATATATATTTTTTTTCTATTTAATCTAAATAAATAAAATAATATTAATATAATCTAGTCTTACTTTACTTTCTTATTACGTCTTAGATAGAATTTGAAGTATCTAGTACGCATCTAGATGAGTTTCAATTTTTTATAACTATCTTTTTATAAAAAAATTTTTAAAACCTTATCGTTGGTAGGCAATATTAATCTATCACTGGAAATTTAAGCTAAAATTTTTTCTTAGATATATGCGTCGCACAAATTTCAAGTTTTATTGCCAATTCAAGTTTGAATTTACTTGTTTCTAATTTAATTTATCACTTTCTAATCAAAATTAACTAAATATTTTTTCGTCTTTTTTAAATTAATTTTAAGTTTTATATTTTACTAACATTTACAATGATATATTTTAACCATATTATTCTTTCATATTTATAGAATTATATTTAGATATCACATTTAAAATACCGTTAAATTACTTCTATATTCTAGTATAAAGTTACGAAGAAAGTATGAATTCTACAGTATTTACTTTTTTGTCAATCAATTTAACGTCTTATATTCTATTGAAACAAAGTATATACGATTTCATTTTAAAAACTGTGCTGAATAAAAGAATAAAACTGAATCTCTAACCGAAGTATAGAAAACACCTCGTGCTGCCAATTTCGTGGTTGAACAAGCGTGTTTACATTTATTATAAAGTTTTATTAATGGTTCTTGTAAACGGAAAAAATCCTTTTTTCTTTAAAAGATATCAGATCTCTTTCCAACGTGGGTAACTAAAAGCGACTCAACATTTTATCTGAAAGGTTCTGAGTTCGAATCTAGAGATGAAGATATATATTTATCGTACGCTGCAAAATTCTCATTACAAGTGTTATAACTATAATTAAATATAATTTTATTGTTATTTGAATAAGCCATAATCTATGTTATGTATAAATAAATGTTTGTTTGTTTGTCCCATACGCGTTACTGTATCAATAATCCGATTGCGATGAGACTTTGGTGAGTTGTGCGCACGCCCGCAAAGGTTTCTGAATTGGTTTGGACCCGCTAGGCGGCGGTGGGTTCGAGATATTTTGGAAAATTGTATTTATGGTCCGATCTGTTCATATTCAGAATATATTTTAGTTAAGTGAAAAGAAATATTTTTGCGAAAAATTGAAATAGAGAAAAAGGGAAAAAGTGAAGAAGGGAAAAGGAAGAAAAGGAAAAAGGGAAAATGGAAAAGGTTACATTTTATGAAGTTCCGTAATGTTCAGTTTTTTAATGTTTTATCAAACTTTCATTTGTGTTCATTTAATCTATACTTATACTCAAATCTAACAATGACGAAGCACTGCTGGGTCAGTATAGTATAAGGTCAGTAGTATAGTATAAACAAAAATGTAAGAAATTATTTATTCTAACGTTAACCGAAGAGGTAACTAACTATACATATATATATATATATATATATATATATATATATATGTATGTATGTATACAAAGATAAATAAAAGTTAATATATAGGCTATATAATATTTGCATTATAGACACGTCTTTTTATTCGCATTTGTGATTATTCTGGTAATTTATTCAAAATAGTGAATAGTGAAAGGTAAAACCATTCCATTAAATATTAAAAAAAAAAATACATATAAACTGCATAATTACATAAATTATATACGTATATATTTTAATAAAAGAATAAACAAACAGCTTCAAAACACTTATTATTGCAAGTTACAAACTACTTATAGATTTTTTTTTAATTACAACAGAGCATTATTAAAAATATTACACGGTGGAATAGTGTTTTTTATTGCACTATAGTATGATATAAAATTTTAAATAATCTTGTATTACATCAAAAAAGAATGAAAATAAATAACAAACATAAAGAGTAGTGGAACGAATGGAATATTACCTTACGGTACAATGAGATTATAATTTAAAAAAATATTTTTTCTGGAGGAAGGATTTACAACAGTTTTTATGCAGTAAACTAAGCAGACCATGGCGAGTAGTTTCATTTTAATTTTTCATAGATTATCATAAAAATACACTCTTTTTTCAAGGTAGTATTTTTAAAATATTAAAAAAGGTTAAAAAGATTGTCTGTACTTTTAGTCTCCAATAATAAATTTTTGTTGCATATCCTTTTTATAAAAGAATTTCTCACCTCAAACTACATAATTTTTTGTATTTCTATAATTAATTTTGCAAAAGTAAGGTTTACAATAGCTGAAAATTTCGAGACGTAATTTTTTTTTTGTCTTCAGTCATTTGACTGGTTTGATGCAGCTCTCCAAGATTCCCTATCTAGTGCTAGTCGTTTCATTTCAGTATACCCTCTACATCCTACATCCCTAACAATTTGTTTTACATATTCCAAACGTGGCCTGCCTACACAATTTTTTCCTTCTACCTGTCCTTCCAATATTAAAGCGACTATTCCAGGATGCCTTAGTATGTGGCCTATAAGTCTGTCTCTTCTTTTAACTATATTTTTCCAAATGCTTCTTTCTTCATCTATTTTTCGCTATACCTCTTCATTTGTCACTTTATCCACCCATCTGATTTTTAACATTCTCCTATAGCACCACATTTCAAAAGCTTCTAATCTTTTCTTCTCAGGTACTCCGATTGTCCAAGTTTCACTTCCATATAAAGCGACATTCCAAACATATACTTTCAAAAAACCTTTTCCTGACATTTAAATTAATTTTTGATGTAAACAAATTATATTGCTTACTGAAGGCTCGTTTCGCTTGTGCTATTCGGCATTTTATATCGCTCCTGCTTCGTCCATCTTTAGTAATTCTACTACCCCAAATAACAAAATTCTTCTACCTCCATAATCTTTTCTCCTCCTATTTTCACATTCAGTGGTCCATCTTTCTTATTTCTACTACATTTGATTACTTTTGTTTTGTTCTTGTTTATTTTCATGCGATAGTTCTTGCGTAGGACTTCATAATATTAAAAATAATTTATTACGAGACGTAATAAATTTTTTTTAATATTAGACTATCTGAAATAGACGATTATCGTATAATTTTGATGTGTGTATATATATATACACAGGTGTTTCTAAAATGGTGGGATGACTATACTTTTTCGAATTCTACTTGTAGAACTAAACAAAAATATCCTTAGTAAAAGTGGCAATTTCTCCTTCGTTCACCCCCGGTCCACCATTTTATTATTTCTACATAAAAATTCGTATCTCAAGTTTAGGTAGAGGAATCATATTAATTTTTGGTAAGCGTCTTTATAATAAAATATATTAATTAACAAAAGATCAGGACTTAAATACCTTTGCAAATTAAAAAATGGCGGCCATGTTTATTTTTTAATCCTTTATATCTCCATAAATATAAATTTTATGAAAATGCATGTTATGGTAAAATCTTTTATTTTGAACAATATATTTTATTTTTTTAAAATCGGTTAACAAATAACCGAGTTATGGGAGAAAATTTATGTTGTAATTTTGTGTGTTTTCATATACTCCACTTTGCGTTCTTCGATTAAATATTGTTTTTATTTATTGTTAACTCTAATACTGTAAATTAGTATCAAATTAAGTAATAATTTTCTCAAAGTTTACAAGTAAAATCCGAAAAACCCACCATTTTAGAAACACTCTATATATATGAGGGGTGGCTGAAATGTAATGCACAATCACTCAAAACGCGCAAACGGAAGAAATTAATTAAAACGAACAATATGGCATAAAAGTACATTTTATTTACTACAAAAACTTACATTTATTTTCCACGTGATCATCATTTACACATTTTACACATTTCTCCCAACCTGAACCAGTTTTCAAATTCCGTCAATGAAGATTGAGGGCGATCTTTCCTCGATGGAAGACCTCACTGCGTTTTTCAGATCATCATCCTTGATGAAGAGAATATCAACATAATAAATTACAATTAATTGCGAAAAGAAGTGAAAATCGCTGGACAACAAATCCGGTGAGAATGAAGGGTGAGGAAAGGTTTAAATTTTAACTACACAAGAGCCTCGGTAGTTGTACACTATGTGTGTGGCCGAGCATTATCATGTTGCAGAATTATCGGCTCCACATATTATCATCGATCACGACAAATACGTCTCCTAAGGTACTTTAACGTCTCTCGGTGGTTTTTACAGAATTTATAATCGACCTAGCTTCATGGTAGACAGTGAAGTATACATTTTTGGAATCCCAGAATACTGTCAGGAGAATATCTTTTGCAGAGGATTGTATTTTGAATTTTTTTGATTGTGATGAACCATATTACCGGTACTCCATGGTCTACCGTTTTTCGTCTGTATTATGATAATGCATCAAAGTTTCATTTCTCGTTACAATATTGAAAACAAAGTTCACCCGGTCACAATAATGGTTGCTAAGCTATTCTCAACATTCCTTTTGTTATTATTTGTTCGTTTCTATAAGGTTGCGCGGCGACTACTGCGGAGAGATTCTGCAGCCAGATATGTAAGAAAATGTTATAATAATTATTTTAAATTGCCTTTCTAGGTGGCGAATCGTTTTTGTGTGATGCGGTGATCATTTTGAATCAAATTCATCCACCTCTTTTAGTGTGTCTCATTAAAAAGAAACCGGTCAACCACTGCAAGGCTCATCCTCAATATTCTCTTTACCAACTTTTAATGAACGAAATTTTATTGCCCACCTATTCATAGTACTTCGATCAACAATTTCACCACCATAAACGGCTTTAAATAATGATAAACGTCAATGGCATTCACTTTTTTCCGTGTTAAAAATTCAATCACTGCAAATTTTTTTAGACACGGTGACTTAGCAGACGTAGTCGACTCCATAATAATAAGTAAAAGAAAATGAGAGGGTGTGGGTAAACGTGTTTTCGAATGTTATTGTTATTGGAATGAAACTACAAGATGACAGCAAACCTGTCAATTTGTGCAACATTTTGTTCTGCCTTTACGTTCTAGTGTGCATTACGTTTCAGCCGTTCACGTACATATTTTAAGAAGACAGCCAATAGTTTTTTTTTTAAAAACAAACTTAACCATGGAGGCAAACTAAAATATGTACAGTATTTAAAAATGAATGCAAATATATGAGTAGATAAAATTGTATTATGGATAGATGAAAGAGTCCATTACATATATTATGTTTCAGGGGAGTAATACGGAATAAAACTCTCACGTAAGACATAAGAAAAAATCGTCAAGCTAAGTATTTATAACTATACGAGTATCTTATCCGATATAATAATATAAATATAATATTATAATAATATACGATTTTAAACTCGTATCATTTCAATTTATTTGATCGTAAACAATACAGGTTGTATCATCGCTAGCAACAGGAAGTACATAATCAAATTTAAACAGGTATGATACAAAATATAAAGTATAAACAAATATGAAGTAATTACCATTTAATTAATTCAAGTAATTACTAATTGATTTGATTGAACTTGTTTATGGGTAAGCTTAACAGTTTTAAGTGACTGCACATAAGACAAAAATGAATATAGCAATTTACAAGAATAACATGTTTCTCATGCCAGGATTTCTGGGAAAAGTGAAAAATTAATAGGTTCCCTAATCCTTTTAAAACTCAGTCGATTATACTGTAGCATATCGTTATGCCGAGGTCTACTGAAACGAGGTGATATTCAGCTCATATTTAAATGTAACGTTATTATTATAAGCGTTTTTTTTTTTTTATATAATATATTGCGTTAGAGTAGAAATAGTGAGTTTTTTATACAATATAAAAAATGCACTACCTTTACTCGCTAGAGTAAAATGATTTTTTATTGATAATTTTAACCAGTAAAGGTAGCTTATAAAAAAAAAAAAAAACGTTCCTCATCTTAGTGGACGTTTACTACTTCAAATTAACTTAAAATAGAAGTGCTACTTAAATATTTAATCCCACAAATATTTTAATAAAAGTAGTTTAAAATTAATAAAAGCAGCTTATTTCATAAAATTATATATTCATTAAAGATGATATTTCTCAAGTTGTAGCTTGAAAGGGTATATTCGTAAAAGAAGTTTTGATAAAATTTAAATAGTAAACTGAAGCTGCCTACATTTTTCATTAGGTACTCCTACTATCAATAAATAAGCATTCATACTGAAATAAATAATATACTCCTTATGGATTTAGAAAAAAATGGTCTTATTAAATTAAAAATTAAAACTCAAAAAATCGTATATTATTAAATATTATAAAATTTTTCATATTCTATTTCCTTCTTTTGTGGCGGAATAGAAAACTTTGCGAACGAAACAACAAAAAAAACAGGAGATATGAATAAATTAAAATAGTAGCATTTTTAATTTATTACAGTTAACTCAGTACCTTCCTCCATAATTTTGCTTCGTTTTCAACTTCAATTGATCAAGTTGTGATACATAAAACATTAATGGAATTAAAAATAATAATAAAAAAAAGAAATAACTGAAAATTCTAATAATGTTTGGTTAAATTAAATTTATCTTTCCTACTAAGAGACGTAACCGTGTTACACAATTACTCAAATGTATTTTTTAATCTATTTAATCAGTTTTAATACTTATCTCGTTAAATAAATATTTTTAGATATATTCGTATTTATATAAAATTTAAGAGAAAATTTATCTTGCACTCGGCGTAATATTTTCTGGAAAATAATATAAAAGCCACTGAACTGAAAAATTGAAGTGTAATTCAACATAGACTGAAGTTAATGGAAATCGTATTATAGACCTCAAATATTGAACATCTTTTGTGTAAGGTCGGAAACATTTCCAGCTGATGCTACTTCTATAAGAATGACCGCAACCCTAAAAATCTAAAATGTTCTACTACTTTATTGTAGCCTAATGATCGGTACTGATCGATTTACTTATTTCAATTTCAGTTTTTCAAGTACTTTATAATCGTAGTCTTGCATAAATTTTAACTACAACTTAAGAAAAATAACTTATAAAAAAAAAATTGTTTCCATTTCTAAACGAACATGCGGGCGCGTTTAGAAACACACGCGCGCGTGAATGTGTGTTTTAGAAATTTCCGAGTCTGTGACTAAGGAAACCGTTCTTTTTTTTAATCAAATTTTTGCATTCATGCAACACAGAGCTCACCAGGCTAGTATAGTGGTTAATTCGTAGTTTCAAATGGGTTATTTAATAGCTGATTTTCGAAGTAAAAAGTTCTGAGGTTCGAATTCTAGTAAAAGCTAGTTGCTTTCATACAGATGTGAAAACTAAACTGTGAATACCGGTGTACTTTAATGATTGTGGTTCAATTAACCATATATCTAAGGAATGGTCGGCCTGAATCTGTACAAGAATAACGTTATTTACATGTCATACATATTACTCTCATCACATTGGGCTATGACATAACATGTCATAACTTATTATTCGCTAGGAACAGATTACAACATATTCGTAAGGAAAATAAAACAATATACAACACAGTAGCAAATGAGAGTTTACCTCAAATATCTGTGTTTCTATGTCAAACCGGATAACATTTATATTTGCGTAAGCTGGCTTACGTTATAAACTTGCAGGACATCTTAACTTAAACAATTAAACATTTAAACTCTATTAAACATTTTTAGTTTATTTCTTAAATGTAATATTTACAACCGTATGCTTGTACTTTTAAACAAATAATCTTTTATCATTATAAAGTTGTTCAGGATAAAAAACAATTAATGAAATAAAAGTCACAGTATTTAAAATTAGCAACAAATTATCAAAAACATTAATACAAAATTTTAAATGTGGACGCTTCGCTTTCCTATTGATAAAAATATATTTAAACACAAGGAATGTATTCAATCGAAAAAATCGAATAAATATAAAACAAAATAAAATATTGCCATATTTTTATTAAATTTTGGATTTACAGGTTTTATACGTTTTATAAAAAAATTTTCACCCGGTAAAAATAAAACAAGATTTTTATTTGAATGAAACAAAATCATTTTTCCTTGAATTAATCATTATTTCCTTGAAAAAATTTTGATAGATTTTAAAAAGTGAAGATCCACCTGTCCCCTTTACAAATAAATCAGTGTTTCACGTTTAACTCGGAGAAGAATCATATTAACAAATATTTCAAGAAATAAATATCTTTAAAAATCTTCCCAATCATAGCTTTGCTTTGTTAATTTCAAATAAAAATTCTGTCTCCATCAGGAGAAAATACAGTTTTTACCATTTGCTTGCAAGAAGTGTATTTCAGAAAAAAAATAATAAATATATTGATGTTTCAGGTAACTGAATCATCTAGAAGGACGTTTCTCTCAGGTAAGATTTATTGATGTACACTGCGGCCGCATACCACATGGTTTCGCAAAATGCTATTGAGGTCATCTCCGGGATTCCACCAGTGCGGCTGCGTGCATTGATGCTCAGGCGGGTTTATCTTGGTATGACTAAGACCGTAGCTAAGGACTTACCTCGGCAGAGTGGCAGGAGGCCTGGAATACCTCATCTAATGGTGGATGGACACGTAAATTAATTCCGAGAATAGATGTATGGGTACAGAGACGACTGGGTGAGGTAGGTTTCTATATCACGCAGCTTCTTTCTGGGCATGGCGAATTTAAAACCTACCTGCATTGATTTCGCGGAAGAGCGTCTCCATTATGCAGGAACTGAAATCTTGAAGATACCCTTGAGCACACCAATCTACCAATGCCAGCAGTGGGAAGCAGTCAGACAAGACCCCGGGTTACGCTTGCTTTCTCCGGAAGAAACAGTTCGATACATGTTGATAGGAAGAGCGAAATGGGAAAAGGTAGTACAACTATCAACAAGTATCCAAAAAACTAAAGTGAAAGAAGCTCGAGAATGGAATGAAGCCTGATTTAGAACCCAGATCAGTAAGAGGATTAAAGATCACCCAGCAAGGAATCAGAGTTGCATATAAAAGATCTGAGATTCAAGCGAAGAAATAGGACCTTGGGGAAGGGGCGAAGGACAGCCCCCTGTGGAGCTGCCGCGTGTCTGAACTTGTGTGGATGACTGACGTTGATGAAGTACGGGTACTCTGAACCCCCGCAACTGCACCACCAGCTCCGGAAGGGGAGAAACAGTAAGTAAGATAGGTGTTTTAGGTGGTAGGGTGCGAGTACACATAGGCTCTTAATAGCATCTAGCCGAATCCGTGCGAGTCTGACACTCCCCCATTTATGGGGGGGGGGGGTACGTAAATGGCATTTCTCCGAATTAACGTTGAAAAAAGGGTACAATGATGAGTTATCGAAGTTATTCTTCTTCGTCATAAAATCGGGTGTCTCTCAGCGTTCTGTACTAGGTCCTATGCTATATTCAATATTCACTGTGGACCTTCTAACCCTGGAAGATTGCATCATCACTACATTTGTCGATAACACTGCTATCCTTGCCGTTAATGAAGATTCTGAACTAGCCTCGCGGGAGCTGAAAGTGGCACAAAACATCTTAATCTAATTCATCAACATTTTTAAGAGTTATTTTATATTTCGTAATTATTATCTCTTCATTGGAAATAGAAAAGGTTTAGTACTTAATATAAGCTGAATAATTTAGCTATTTACTAAATAAAAACTATTATAATTAAGATTAACTACCCGGAAAGTTAGATTATCGCCGTTAATGAAAGATAAATTTATTATTAAATTCCGTTAAAAATACCCTTTTATACTTAGAGTAGGTTTTTCAATGACATTTATTGATCCTTGAGTTCCGTTACTTCAGGATGGAATTAGCTTAAACGTATGAAGAAATGTACTTGAACTGTTACTCTGTTACAAGTTAGTTTAATGTCATCTAAATAAATAATAATAATATAAATGATTCTCAATTTAGAATTTGGGTAAAAGAATGATGAAAACTGAAGTCGAAATAATGAGGAGAAGGAATAGACAATAAGCAACAAGGGAAGACTGCACCCATTAAAATTAAAGAGAATAGTGAGTGATAAAGTATGTTACAGTACAAAATAGAAATTCCTTATTATGAACAACGTTCTCGTAATTTTAGCACGGATATAGTTCCAGAGGAAGATTAAATAGCCCTCAACTTACTGTTTACCAAAATAAACAAATACCGCTACTGGAACAAAAATTACCAATAGGCAGTGAAGTAGCCCACACACTAATCAGGTTACCGATGTAATTGCGTAATCGGCTTATTTCTGCAGATTGAACACTGTGTGCTATAATTAGATACTACCATAAGACACAGTTGTAAGGCTGGAGAAGGATTTTCTTGGAAAGCTAATTATGGAATGGATATTTTCCTTATTTGGAAGAAAGTAGATTTTTGCAATGTATATTTAAAGTGATGAACTCAGAATCATAAATCTGTAATTCTGCTCCTATCCTGGGTGAGATATTCTGTGTTATCGACGGATTATTGGAGGGATCGACAAATAAGTGGGTGGCCTCAGAACTGTTCTTTGGATAATGATTTCTTATTTTTCGATTTCTGTTTGGGTAAATCGTACTTTTTCCATTAATCAACCATTTTCTTTATCAATGATCCACACTTTTTCTAGATGATCTGCTTGTTTTGACTAGGCGACCGTATTAAACATATAGGGATCTCTAACTTTATTTTTTCCTCTTTATTTCATTAACTAGATGGCTCTCCTTTTATCTAGTAGGTGAGTTTGTTCAATGGTGCAAAATTACATCCTACGGTTGAGAAGTTACTCGAGGTTATAAAACACTTTTCTAAATTATATGGGTTACAGGTTAGGTTGAGATCTGTGATAGTACAGACTTGTTATTTATGCTCTGTCTTTGGATGCTCACTGTCTTCGTTTTTACGTTTTTTGCTGTTCGTTTGTTTTATGATGTTTTGTTTAGTTATTTTACGTTCTTGAGTTTTTTTTGTTTTCGTTACTTTGTATTATTGTCGTACTGTTAACTTTTCTTTACGGGCTAATTAGTGACCTGTATCGTTTGGCTGGTCTGTAATTTCACATTAACTATCATTTTGGAGTTATTTGCCATTTTGTGGCTTAATTTAAGGAGAAGACCTTTACATCAGAGTTACGGACACTGGAGACGCAGCTGAGCAGCTACGCCGGCAAATTTTGGCCAATGTGGAGGGTACGACAGTTACGGCCGGTAAGAGTGTCAGACGTGTTCACTTGCTCATAAAGTACACAGACGCCCTTACCTCTAAGCTGGATTTAGTGCGTGATGTCCGCAAGACGACTGGAAACGCAGTGACGGTAGATGTCCTTTCCTCATTTGGGATACAAAAGTGGCGATGGTGGGGGTTCCGCCTCTGCTCACGGATAAATTGCTGAAGGATGGCCGCATCCGCATTAGGTTTCAAGGAGTCCGGGTTTCAAGGAGGTCAGCTGAGGGGCGTTGTTATAGATGTTGGGGGGTTGGGTCCTGCGGCGGTCCCGATAGGCGAGGACATTGTTTCAACTGTGGGATTGCGGGGCATCTACCGCAATTTTTAAGGATTGTCCAACGGAGGCCAAATGTAACTTTCGTAATTCTCGGGGGCATTCTCTCGGGGGACGCGACTGCAGAACCAAGACTAAATAATGAGGTGCTTTTCCTGTGTTTTGGGGAAGACCTGGGTTGGGACAGCCCTGTACAGGAGGGGTGGGCCGCTTAGATGGCCCGCTGCCAGTGATTTTACAGTGATTCCTTATCGTTCGGACTTCGATGAGGGGGCTAAGTAAGACCGTTGTCCCGGAAGGAGATTCCTGTGGGTTTCCTCACTTGAGGTGTGGCATCAAGACAGGAATCCCGGTGAGGGGATCTCTACGAGATCTACGACAGATTAAAGATCGATTTTTTTGTATTTATTCCTAGGTATAGTAGTAATGTAAGTGACTAAAAAAAAAAAAATACTGTGGCAGCAATGTTGAGGGTAGGGGAGCCGATCAAGTTTAAAAAGATCAATTTTTTTGAATTTTGTAATACTTTGTTTATTTTCATTTATAATAATTTTTCCACTAAATAAGAATAAATAACCAAGGCCAGGAAAGTATTACAACTTTGTTGTCAGCCTTTTTCCAATTTCTGATAAATTTTAGATGTTTTGTAATTATTCTAAATGTTTTAGTAAGAAAAATGATTAAGATTGAAGTCTTCCGTAATTTTTATTTGCTTGAAAGTAAGATAGTCCTGGTCATATTGTCCTGTAATTTTAATTTAGAGTTATAATACATGATTAAGATTAATAATGTTTTATGCATTAATTGCAGCTCTATATATACATAGAAGTTTTATAAAAATAAAAAAAATATTTATTTATTATATACAAATGTAAGTTACATAAACCGAATGCGTAGCTTTCCTATTCTAAAAATTCCCAATGGGATCATTACAAAAATTGCATGTTCGTATCATTTATGCATATACGAAGGGAATGTCGTGAACATATGAACAGCGATCACACAGTACACATCATAAATGTAACCACATAACTTATATAAACTACAATACACTAACATAAATCAATACTTATCTTCCACGAATCCAAACTTGTTTACATTATTTAGTTTTAATTCCTTAAACTATACCTTTAAACGGAATAAAATATTTAAAATTTTAAGAAAAATAAGGTTTAAATATAGAGAAAAAAGAATTATTTATAATCTGTACAAGAGTCACGTATAAGACCTAAAGAAGGAAAATATAATAGTAAAGTGAAGCTATGTAATATACGTGTAACAAACATGCAAGACAAGATTGGAGTATCACCATTCCTTTTCAGCCTGAACAAAGAAAAAGTTAATAAACTTCATCTTAAATGAAGAACTTTATTTGCAGAAATGTTTAACAGTTTAGATTTATTGTTAGGAAAAAAATCAGTTTAATAATTAAACTGAATAAAACTAATAATTATGGTAAACCAGATGAATTAAGTAGTAAAATAATAATGTATGAAAGTCAACGCCTACGGCAACAAAAATGATAAAAGCAGATTTAATATGTAAGGAACATTTTCATTGAAAACAGAAGTTATACAACAGAAGTTACACATAGAAATCAGAAAAGTGCTTGAAATTTTAGATAAAATTATAGGGTTTAGTTTATTTAGTTTCAAAGTTGTGAACATAAGATCAACAATTAGAAATTAAAAAAAAAGAAAAGAAATTACAATTTTATAAAATACATTATTTGATAATTATTTTTGAAGGGATAAAACACTTTAATTAATAAGAGGCAAATAAAATCCTGTTTAAATTTAAAAAGGGGGAAAAAGGATAAAAAGGGAAATTTTCAACCCTCAGACTGTTGAAGAAAGAATGAAGAAAATATTTTAAATAAAGTTCAATAAAATATTTTAAATTTTAAAGTAAGTACAGTTGATATATAGAGAAAAAGATAAAATACGAGTATATAAAAATCGAGTAGGTGTGAGAAAAATTGGTCAGGTACGACAAATTCCTGAACAAAAAAAATTCAAAAAACAAAAAAATTACAAAAATATATTTGATTATATATAAAAATTATTTTTTAAAAAAGCTTTTATTTAACTAATATTAATAAAAAAAATATAATAAAAAATTATATTTATATAAATTATTTTTTACTTTTCAGTGCATTTTTATATTTGTTAATATATTATATTTTTTTGTTTAAAATTCTCAATTTGATTTAATTCTTATTTTTTACTTTTTAGAGAGTTTTTCAAATTTGTTTCCTTTTTTTATTAATATTAATATTAGTTAAATTAAAGGTTTTTTAAAATATAATTTTTTATATGTAATCATATATATTTTTATAATTTTTCTTGTTTTTTTTTAAGACTAAAAAAAGAAAAAAATATTTATTTTTACATATCGAAGTTACATACGTGTACCAAATTGCAATCATTTTCATACGATAGTTCATGAGAAATAAAAGCTTTTAAAAATAGCGAGACAAGGACGTCCGGTTCCTTCATAATTTTTGTAATGGAAGAAATAGCAAAGGTAGAGAAAAATCATTTAAGAGTAAAATAAAAACCAAAAACAAAACTGATAATTTTAAGATTTGCAGATTTTTTTCAAAGTTAAGAATAAATTAAAATAAATACTGAATGGTATGGATTCATCGCTAGAAAACCATTTATAAAGTATAAGAAATTAAGATGTGCCATAAAAGTAAAGATATTAGTCAGAAGTCAAAGAATTTTATTATTTAGGTAGTGAAATTACAAAGATAAACAATGCAACGAAATATTAAAAAAAATTAACATAAACAAAACATCTTTCTTATTTATAATTGTTATAAACCAAACGATTTTAAACAAATTGACATCCGACATGTATTATGAAAAAAAATGGCACAGCCATTCTCAAGAATGGAATAAAATGTTTCTAATGCCAGGCTTACTGGGAAAAATAAGAAGTAAAGTTAGTTATTTCCTTCAGTTGATCAAACATATATATGGTTGCATACCATATCAAGACGAAAGAAATAGCTGCTTTTCAATGAACTGATACTGATTAATACTCGAATTAATGCCACTTTTATTTTATTTACTCATGGTAATGGCTGAATTATAAATATCATTACTGTCTGAGAAAGAAAACTGACTATTAGCTCGGATGCTTTAAATGTGTCACAGCTGTACTAAGAATAGGGAAGTTAGTATAAAATAACAAACAAATTCTACCATCTTCTATGGAAACAGTGGAAAACATATATATTCATTTAGCCGGTTAGGGGGCTCCGCCCCCTGGACCCCGCTGTGTTTTTTATTTTCATGGTTGTGAGAATAATACTGATAAATAACAATTAAAGCCTGAAAATCTCTCTTTCCTACGCCGATTCCCTCATTAATGACATAGAAGCTCTGACTCGCTCCTTCTATTGACGAAGATATCTCTTTTGGTTCCCTTTTCCATTACCCTAGAACACCCTAATATCTCGGAATGGAGTCAAGGTAGAGAGCTGATAGTAAAATATGTTATAAAACGTATAATCTGTTATTTTTACATCGAAAAACGAAATACAAAACGGTATTAGGACATCGTCCAAAAGGGAAAATTCAAAAGTTCACCCCCACGGGGGCTAAAGCCTTGATTTATGGCTTGAAACCTTCCCTACGATAACATGAATACAGCCTGAACATTTGAAAGCAATCGGTTGGTTGGTTCTCGCGTAAAATGCTGTTGAAAACGGGCAGAACCGCCAGAGATTATCGCATTTGTTTATTACCGATAAGAAAAGGATTTTTATACTGAAAATACATTTTTTATTATCTAATACATTTTCAGGAATTAGTAATATGTGAAAACATTTATACGAATTGAAGAACTTTATCATATTACTATTATAGCATATCTAAATTTCTATGAAATTGTTCTAGTAGTTTTAGACATGTTTGAGCCATAATTTTTATAGATAGCCCTTTATACACACACAGTGAGTGAGTGAGTGTGTGTGTGTGTGTAAGGAAATTACATTTTAAGTGAATGAAATTTCCTACTCATCATTCCTCAAATCATAAAGAAAACTCAACTACATTCCCAATCCCACCATGTAACTGAAAGAAATTCTGTATTTTCTTCGAAAATTTGGTAAAAAACTTTTCAAGATTTATGAATTTATTAAATACATAAAAAGATACAACTAAAATGTCTGAGTATAATTGTAAACCCAATTAGAAGTTTATGAACCGTGTAAAGTTAATAATAAAAAAGACAGAAAGAAAGAAGTAACATTGTATAAAATTAAATTAAAATTCCATATTTTTTCATGTCTTGAAATAAAATTTTATGAACTAAGAGAAAAATAAAATAAAAGGAAATTGTCTTTAAAAAAACAAATGGAAATTCTGTAAGGTAAAAATCTAATGAAGAGAAAACTTCACAAATTCAATCTAATCAAATAAAAACAAAGATGCTGATAAAGCTTAAAAGAATTGAATAAAACCTTGGAATAATAAATTTAAAAACCGAAATGAAAACTGCTGAAAAATAATGGAAAATTGTATAAAAAGATACAGTTTTTTTTTTTTTAATATTACTTAGGGATAAATGTCTACGTGACAAAGTATTCTATTTAATACCTTAAATTTCGATTTTTATCCAGTAAGAATTTAGATGTTTAGTATATATCCCCTGATAACCTTAGTATGTTTATTTAACGGTATTATAGTGGGTCCTACTCACTATCGCAGAGAATTTCATTCTCTACAACACGATTCCCCTTATCCTGACACTGTATTTTCAATCCCGTGATACAGGCTTCACTCACAATCTTACAATTACATTCACTTTCTCACTCTCTCTCTCTTTCTTTCTCTCAACTGACTACTCTCCTGAACAAAAAAACTCTTTTCTTTAGATGTCTCTGGAATAGAAAAGCTGTACCATCATGTATACATCGAAAGACTTGTTTTAGAATCGAAAGGAAAGACATAAGCCAAATTAATAACAGTAAATTTTTGTTTTAAACAGATTAAAATTTGACCGATATCAAAATAATGCAACACTTTTTTATAAATTATTTCAATGAAAATCATTACTTCTCGGTAATACATTATTAAAAAAGGTTTACTGGAGGGCAAAATATTTTGAGATTTTGTTATACTTTCGTTTACAATAAATATTAAGAAAAAATTAAATGTTGAAAACCACTTTTAAGTATTACCTTTCGTTGTAAATTAGTCAAATTAAAAAAATAAAATCGTCTATGATAAATTTTAATTTTGGACAATGAGATTAATTTGATTTTCAACTATAAATATTAATTACGATTATATAATTTTAAACGTTTTACTTACTACGTACATACAAAAACGTATTTAAAAAATTTTCCGTAACTATTAATTAATAATCTTAATAAAATAAGTTTGAATTCATAAAAAATAACTTATATATTTTTCTAAAACTCCGCAAAAATATAGAAAATAATAATTTTATAAATCATAAGAGAATTTTTTTAAATTAATAAGTTTATAGAATAACGTTTATATCATAACGTTGGGCATATACTGAGGGAAATTATGTTGTAGGAACTCAAAATACGAATATACATATGCAACAAAATTTAATTCTTCTTTTTCACTTTCTACAATCTTCCTTTCCTTTTTCTTTTTTAGCCTCCGGGAATTACCGTCAAGTATTACTTCAGAGGATGAATAAGGATGATATGTATATGAGTGTAAGTGAAGTGTAGTCTTGTACATTCGCAGGTCGACCATTTCTGAGATGTGTGGTTAATTGAAACCCGACTAACAAAAAGCACAGGTATCCACGATCTGGTATTCAAATCGTAGATCGTGGATACCGGTGTTCTTTGGCGATTGGGTTTCAATTAACCACATATCTCAGGAATGGTCGACCTGAGACTGTGTAAAACTACACTTCACTTACACGCATACATATCATCCTCATTCATCTTCTGAACTAATACCTGACACCTGACGGTAATTCCCGGAGGCTAAACAGGAAAAAGGAAAGGAAGGTAGTAAAAGTGAAAAAGAAGAATTAAATTTTGCTGCATATGTGTATTCGTATTTTGACCAAGAAACTATTTGGGGTTATTAAAATCTAATTACTCGTACAATCGATTACAACAAACTTATTCAAATAATAAATTTTACTTGCTAGAAAAAATTAATTTGTCATAAAAAACACAGTTCCTTAAAAAAAAAATTTAATTTTGAAACAATCTTTTCCATCAATGTATTTAAAAAAACTGGTTGTAAGGCTTATAGTCGTATGTGAATAATGAAGACATAAAATATTGTACTAATTATAAATTACTTTTTTTACTTATAAATTTTCGTTTGTGCATTGAGTAAAAAATAGATTCATCCCGGGTTCGAATTTCGGTCAGGCATGGCATTTTCATATGCTACAAAAATTGTCATTAATTTCATACTCTGAAGTGATACCTAACGGTGGTCCTGGAGGTTATAAAAAAAAGATTCTGTTTTTCTAAGCAAAGACAAGATCTCACCAAATGTACAACTAGATAATGTGTAGCCATCTACTTAAGATAGAAATTTCCTTCAAGTTTATTATAGTAGACTATGCGGAATAAACTTAATAATTTTTTCTGCTTAAAATTGAACCTGTAACTGAAGAAATGAAAAACAACATAACTCAGTATTTAAAAAAAAAATTAAATCACTTCATTCGAATACCCGATATAAACGTCGTTTTTTAATAACTTATATAAAGATTAGATTATTGATATTAATCATAAATATTATTTTACAAAACGAAGAAAATATCCTATTTCAATTTATTTAAAATTGATGTATTCAATTAGGCAACGTGTCTGAAGAGATAGATTATTGCAATATATTCTCAGAGCGACGTAAGTTCCAAGTTTTAAAATGGAATTATAAATTTAGAAGGTTGTCAATAAAAATTTAACTTTATCTATTGTAAAAATACATATATATGTCTAAAAATTTGTATGGCCTAATATAGTCGAGTTCACTGGACGGACATAACAGTAAATTGTTTTATTAGACGTTTCTAAAAATTATAAAAAAATGAAATTAAGTTAAAATTTATAATTTTATCAAATTTAGTTAAATAATTTAATTTTAGTCGATATTCTTGACTGAGAAGATAGCGTCTCGGTATTTCATCCGGAGGTTCCGCGTTCGAATCCCGGTCAAGCATGGCATCTTCTATCAATTTCTATCGGACTAATAACTATAGTTGTTGTTAATCTCCGCTTTTTCACAAACAAAGATAATTTATTTTTTTAATATCTGTTTTCAATATATTTAAAACGGTAAAAATATTGTAAGCTTAGTTCATGAGAAATAATAATTTTTTAAAAATATATCTCAATTGCGTTTTAAACACGAAGATAAGGTAACCAAATTATAATGTAATATAATTTATTTTAAATTTTGTGCTTCAGAATAATACATTTACTTTATTATATTGTTTTAATTTAATAAAACCGAAAAATCTTTAACATTTTTTATTTAATTACTTCAAAATATTCTCATTCTCCAAACTCAAACAAGTTAAAAAAAAAAGTATTAACATTGTTAATTAACCGTATTTAACTTTATTCAATTAACAATTTAATAAGATACCATTTTATTATATAACACTACGGTTCCCAAACTGCTCGTCCCAAATCCCTTTGGTGGAAAAGGATGCAGAAAATTTCTGCTAAGAGAAAGGGTATAGAATATTAAATCAGAATTTAACACTTTAAAGGCTCTACCTGACGTGTTAATGGGGCAGCCATGTTTTTCTAATGGACTGACAGATAAGCCTCGCTACTGTTTCCTAAGAATACTCTCTGGATACTTACCTAATTATTTTCTACGACAGGATCGACCTTTTTTAGAGAAAAAATAAAAAAAGAACAAACAAACCTTAATTAGTGAAATTTTTAACTAGCTTTCTAAATAACTAATTTATATAATTTATTAGCTGCTCTGATGAAAGATCTTTATTCCAAATAATTGTGTTTAATGTAGCGTTAAATTACTAATAAAATAAAAAATAATAACATTTCACCATTTTAAGCTTTATATTTTTTAAAACCCTTTCTTGTATGTACTTAGTAAAGATTACTGAAAATTATTACCGATTTTTAAAAAAATATTTTTTAAAAAATTAACAAAATTTAATCAGATCTGTTTAGTCGATTTATTGAAAAAAAAAAAAATATTTTAAGGAAGATAATCAAAACGTAAATTCGAAGAAAATTCTTGTATTACTTGCAAATGTAACTAGAGTTATATAAAGTTGTTATAAGTGTTTCATATTGTACATCTTGAAGGAAAAATCTCTTTTTATTTTGTATTAAAACTTCTTCCTTTTCTACTTTATTGTTATAAATTGCAGTTTATTTGAATAAAACTTGAAAGAATTGGAGAAAATTATGTACAAATGGTACTCCGTTTACCCCCAGCTATACTTAAATATTCCACATCATTACGAAATGATATAAAACATTAAAATTTAACTAAATTTAAAAACGGTATTTTATCTGTAATTTTATTTTGTATTTTTTTTTTAATTTTCTTTTTTTTGGTTTCGATATGCCGTTCAATTTTTTTTATATGATTATTTAGATTTTAATAAAGATAAAAATATTTTTCCTACACGAACTGTGTTTTAATAACGTTATTACGTAACATATACAGTTTCACAATTTCAACAAAGAGCAACTTGGAAGATGGATTGTAAAGAAAAAATTCCATTAAAATTGTTTGAAAGCCAGGGTCGATTATTAGAAAAGAACACCGTCTTTTCCATCGATTGGTTATTTATATATTTTTTTTAATATAGTTCCGAGAAGCTGTCTCTTTTCAGCTGTGAACTTTAATGATTTATTAATAGTATACTGTATGTTTTATTTTTTTTTGCAATAGATTCACTACAAGGAAAAGCAAAATGAATTCTATGCTGAAGCTAAATTAAACAGTTGGACTGATATTAATTAGAAATGTACTGATATACTTAAATTTATATTCTTATTAAAAAGTCTATTTAGGCTTTGCTCGCTGTATAGTTTGAAATTAATTGTTTTTGATCGCAGTGTGTCCAATATTGAAGAAATTAAAAAGACACTTTTTAGGTTAGGATTGATTATCACTAGAAGAATTAGCAAATAATTTGAATGGACAGAACTAGACGCTATTGGGTAAATATTATGATTTAGCGCGGCAATGTTGGTATAAACTGATTAGTAATTTAAATTTTATATATTGAAAATTGAAGAAAACTGGTTGTATCTTTTTATTATTTTCTTTTAGTTTTAATTTCTTTTGTAACTATTTTAAAAAGTATCTTAATAATATCTCTTGAATTTTGTGTTGATATCAAACTGTCTTTTTATTTTAATTTAATCGGTGACTTTTTTCTATGAGATTTTTCTGTGAAGAAATAATAATTGTAATTTAAGCGATGGAAAGAGAATACCTTTTAAGGTTTTTTTTTTGTTAATATCGTATAGCTATAAAACTAATAATATAGATTTTCATCTCTTTTTTTAGTTCATATTTAAATCAGGCAATTTTTAGATGGTCTTAAATCTGTCTGTAACATATTTTTTATTCTATATAAAAAAAAATTGATGTAGACACTACATGACTTCATTTTACGTCTGTTAAATTACATATAACATTTTTTTTTAAATGAAAAGTACATAAAATTTTATTTCACTAATAACTTCTGATTTTTTTTTTATTGATATTATTGAATTATTAATTATTGTAAACATTTTTTTACAATCACAGGCTAATAATTATTCAATATATAATCAATTTAATCATAATAATTTATATAATAAATATATTTAAATTAAAAAAAAAAAGGAAATGAAGTCAAATTCGAACCTATGTGACTTCTCCTTGTAAGATCAAAATATTTCATTAATTAAAATTTTATTGGGCTATAACTCTGGAACCAATGAAAATAAGTACCATTTATGATATATAGTTGAAAAGCTCTCAAATCCAAATCCAGTTTTTATGGATTTTGGGCTTCATTGAACGTTTTTGTCACGTCGATTGCAATCAAAAGGAGAAGTGCACAACTAGATGTTACAACCGTCCTAAATCCAACATTTCAGCATTCTACGGCTAATCGTTTTTAAGTTATGCGAGATACATACGTTCGTACAGACGTCACGCCGAAACCAGTCAAAAAGGATTCGGGATGGTCAAAATGGATATTTCCGTTGAAATCTGAAAATTGAAATTTTTCGCGATCACAGTACTTCCTTTACTTCGTACAATGAAATAAAAACAAAAAATTCTTAAAAAGTTCATCATATAATACAAGTTCCTTGATTAAGCTATATCCACATCTATTCTCTTCTACTTCTTAATGAACTTTTAAATTCCTCTAAAAATAATCTCGATATTTTAATAGGATAGCTCAACTTCATTTTCAATTTTTTATTAATTTTACCTTTTTCCCACAGTAGTTTGAAAATTTCTTCCTACATCGAAATATTTTAGTTCTTTTATCTTTTTTTTTTAATTATTACTAAGATTAAACAAATTCAGATTGTTTAAAGTAACTAGAAAATGTGTAATAATAATAATAATAATTTTAAATTTATTATAAAGGAATCCCCCGTTAAACAAAAGTAATGCAGGAAATTTAAAATAAAAAAAACCTAATTCCGCAAATTTTCCACCCATATTAATACAAAAGAAAACTTTACCCTTAAACGATACCCTCACCAGATAATCGTCATCCTGTAGCCAGCTAGCCAAGGAAGAGTACATGATGTTTCTACGATCTCAAAAATGAAAACACTCCTAAGAGATGGTTTTTAATTTTTATCAAGACTCCCTCCATTTGGAAGACAACGGATCTCCACCAAAGACTCAAACACAAGGTGAAAAAACACAAAAAAACGTTAAACGGGAGTTATTTACAATAATGTTTAGCTTCTTATGAAGGTTCGCAACTATTCGTTCACTAAAAAACATACACTAACATGATAACCGGTAATACCGGTTTTTTATGCATTTTAGTTTATATAAAAGCTATTTTTACTATTAAAATATTTATTAACTGACACGTTTACATGTTTATATTCTTTTATCAACACGGAAAATGAATCCGCTACTTTTATTCTTCTCCGATAGTAAGAAAAGTATATTTCGTCAGATGGAGCAGGCTTAATCACGTCATGATTTATTCTTTTCTCATCAAGAAAAATGAAACGCCATTTTTCCGTTTACTTTTCGTCACAAGACGCAAGCTATCAGGGTTCATAAAATACTAGGATATCTATACGTCTAAAAATATGAATTTTGTACATATAAATATAATAGAAATGAATATAATATAGAATAATAATGATAATGAATAATTATTATAAAAAAATAATAATAAAGGCAATATTACTTTATTGTGTAATATTACGACGAAGATAAACACAGTAAAATTACAGCTAAATTACGATCAACTGGTCTATAATAACATAATTACCAGTTAAATGGAAATAATAAATTTAGGTTACATCGAAATAACTTTTGTCTCGATTAACTTTATGAAAAACTGGGCAGATTAAGCAAAATCATCTCTATTTTGCTTTTAAAATTAAATAATCTATTTATTTTTTTTTGTGTTTTTCTATTTATATGCGCTTTAATTTACTCTTTTTTACATAAAAAGTTACTACAAGGAGTTTCCTTGTTACTCTAAACAGATGAAATAATAATGTTACTCTAAACAGATGAAAAATCCAATGAAGCAGTTGTTTAAAAAAAAGTATAGGCAACCGTGATATTTTATGGTCTTAAAAATTATGCACGGACAGAACAGCGTCTATCTGGATTCTTACATCCAAGAAGAAAAATTTTCTCACTTATAAGACAACAAAAAAGACAAGTCTTCAGCAAATGAACATAGAAAACACAGCTTCGTGGCGAATGAATTTTTGTAATTTTTTTAAATTTTTGCAAGACTATTAAATATTTTTTCTTTGCGTTTGAATCAAAGAATTAATTTTTAGAGACGTTTGAGGGTAGCAATTAGTGTTCAGTTTCTTTGTAATCACGTTACCGGATTCAGTGCAAACAATTATTTTCTGAAGAATACCTTTACATTGTTTGTCGGGGGTTTAGTATATTAGTTATAATTTTTTTTTAACCTCTTTTTAACCAAAAATGTTTTTTTTGGGAAGGCAATTTTTTTGAGAGGAGTGATAAGGAGAGGGATTTATTATACTTTTACAATGAAATTGGTTTTGTGTTAGTTGTGATTAAAAAGTAAACACAAATAATTTAATAATGATAATAAATAAAGCAAAATAAATATGTTTTTTTTAATGCGCTTGAAAAAAAATAAAGTACATAAAAACCACCATTTATCACAAGATAATTATTGTGAGCTTCAATTAAGTTATTTCTATTGATAAACTTTTTGTTAACCTTAAAATTAACATTTTCTTTTTAATTTATTTATTATATGATCATTTCTTTCATAATACAATGTTATAATTTATTAAACTAATGTCATGATAATTTTAAATAGAATCAGCAAAGCACAGAATTTAATTTATGAAGAGAGTTTTGTTAAAACTTATCCATCGGTATTGATGGGTAACTGAGATAACAGCTGGCTACAAACTGTTGTTATGTAGAGTAACTTAGCACTTTATATAAGCATATAACTAAAACAACTAGATGGTAACTAATTTATACTAATTTATCTCTTTCGATTCAGTTTTCAAAACTATTTGTTAAAAGTGACAGTATTATACCTAAAGTTTGCTTGAATTTCTAAAAGCAAATAACAAACGAATTTATCATTACAGCCGAGCAATGTTTCATAAAATTATAAAAGTATCATAATACAGATAACACAAATACACATAAAGTACGTTCACGGAACTAGGATGAAGTTGTAAAATTTTATACACATGACAGAAAGCAAATGCAATAGATTATATAATACAATTAAAACCTTCTGGATAAGTCACCGTATATAAAAGTCTGATATGAATGTTGTAAAACATTACAAGTAAAGAAATCTACAATTTAAATTTCAACGTAAATAATACCTATGTTTAATAACTTATAACTTCTTTAATAGATTCATAAAAAAAAAATAAACTGATCCCTCAATTATTACCTGAAAGTAGATATAGATATTAAGCTGGAAAAAAAAACAACAGAATTTTCCTGTGTTTACTATCTTTTTCTAACTTGTAAGACAACGAGAGATGTTCATCTGTCGACAGATGAACATAAAACAAATTATTTATGTTTCTTTTAACAGACTTTTATAAAAAGGGAAAAGTGTATTTCTTTATTTGGGAATAAATTTACGATTAAAATATTCGTGAATAGTTGGATATTACAACCTATGATTTTCTCTTTAAATATTTAACAGATGAGCAAATAATAAATGATTATCCAAGATAAGTGAGGGAAAGAAAATCTAAAGAAAAAGCAATGAGAAAGACAAAATAAGAACATGCTGTTCAAAATTATACATTCGATGCAACTGCACCACGTTGAATGTTTCTAAAGATTCTTGAAAACCAAAACAATAGTTCATTGTTTAACAAAATAGTAAGGATTTAATTTGTTTAAAAATTATTTTCCTTTTAAGCGGTTTACGTTTTGGATTTTTAAGTTTCGAAAATGAAAGATAAAAGAAAAACGACTATTTGTTAGTGAGTTTATTATAATATGTATGTAATTTGTTAATTAAAAATTTATTGAAAGCTCCAGAGTGTAAGATAATTAGACATAACAGAATTTTCGATTGTAATAAAGTAAATATTTTTAAACTAAAAATATGTAATAAGGAGAAATAAATAATTTGTAAACGGGAACAGTCTACTTTCTATTTAAATAGTGTAATTGCAGTACTCGATTCAAGGAAAATGTTTATTAAATTAACCTGTGTACAGGTGAATAAATTCTACGCTACACTTGTTTAGTTCAAGCAAATTCGTTATCTATTTTAAAATTTTCCTCAAAGAAGATATTCACATAAACATCTATTTTCACAGAACTAAGGCATTTTCAATCTTTAGAAAAAACGTAATTTACAAATTTACGTAACTTGAATCCTAAATCAAATATTTTAGAAATGTTCTTTTTATTATTAGTAACAGCTTAAGTAGTGTATATTAAATCCAAAAATCAACAAACCAATCAATACGTTAACAAATTAACGTGGTTTTTACTCATTCGCCTGTAGAACCACATATTTCGAAGTAAAATATGTACTATTTATGTACTGCAGGGAAAAAGGGAAAGGATACCAAAACAATTCAGCAGTAAGGAATATCACAATACTCCTTAATATTCCTTTTGTAAGTGTGTACACTTACAAAAATTTGGAAGTTCGTAAAAAGTATTCCGAATAGAAATAATGTAAAATTTCAGATTAAACTATTTCAGAAAGTGTTTAGGGTACAATATTTATAGTTAATAATGTTTCAACATCAAACACACTTGTTTTTGAACTGTCCTTTTTTGTAAGGAAATTCATGAACTAAACCTGTATGATCAACAGTTTAAGAGTTATAACTGGCTAAGTATCGCATGACTTTTCCGGCTACGCTAGTCAAGTCAAGCAATACCGTTCATAACTTTTTCATTGCAAAACCATTCCAGCTTCATCGGAACGTCTTTGGAATTACATCATTAAAAGTTTTATTTTAATTTTCATAAAAAGTATTTAAATATAAGTAAAAAAAATTTTGGTTTTCAATTTTGATGCTCCATATCAGTAGGGTTTTTTTAATTTATTATAATGATTACCAAAAAAATGTTGATTTAAATATCAAAATTTCCAATTTTCAAAAAAAAAATTTGGGGCCTCTCCTACTATATGCTGAAAGTTGAATAAACATTATTTATAAAGAAATTATCCTAACAAAACAATTTTTTTATAATAAAAATTAAAGAACCAAGAGGCAAAAAAAAAACAAAAACAGAATATTATATTTTTTTTAGAAATGGGAAACAAATTACAAGAAAATTTCTATAAATATTCAAATATAGGTAAAACTTAAAAAAATTGCTTAAGTAAAGTTTTGTCTAAATCTAACACCCCACTAATATAGGCTAAACATTTTACAAAAACCTATCTCTGTTTAAGGTCCGTGGTTAATAATTTTGGGAAATTATAGGTATTTTTTGATAGCCCTATATATATAAAATACCAAAAAAAAGAATTTAATATTAAAACTGAAGGGAGGTGGGGTGATTTTTTTGAAAAATATTTTTATTAATTTATAAAATTTAACAAGCCGGTCAGGAGCTCCATCTCCTGGACCCCCGCTGTGTTTGTTATCCTCAGGTTGTAAGAATAATATTGATAAATAAAAAAAGTAAATAAAGTATACAGATTTTATAAATACCTGTAAAATATACTAAATTGCAAAATATAGAGTAGTTGTAATTATTATTAAAAAGCATAGACTTTTGACGAGGAAAAGTTTCACCCCCAAGAGGCTAGTAGCACAATCTACGGCTTAAAATCTTCCCTGGGATAACACAAATGTATCCTGAAAATTCGAAAGTAATCGGTCGGTTCGTTCTCGCGTAATGCTGTTGCAAACGGATAGACAGAACCTACCACAAATTTTCGCAACTGAAGAAAATCAAAATAGTTTTTTTCGCGATATTCACATTCCTGAAAAGAATTTTGAAAAAAATTAATGTGATCAATGTATACAAAATATTTCTTTCCATGTATAGAAATATTTGAGCAAAATTTGAAGAAAATCGGTTTGGTCAGTCATAAGATAAGTGCGACACACATACTTAAATAAGTATATACAAACATATGTTTTTTTTTTCTGGTCTTGATGAACTAGTTGAGTCCTAAAATGTAAAGATTTGCAAAAATATCCCGATACCCATTTTTGACACGATCACCATATTTTCCTCTTTTTTTTTTACTTTTAAGACTATAATAGATCACTTTAGTTCATTTTTTTTTTGGCAAGTTCTTTCTTTTCTTGCTAATTTGTTGTTTTTCAGCTTTTCTTTTTTGCCAGTAATTTCTAAGGGTTTCAGATCCTCTTGCCCTTTCTTGTTCAGAGTTCACCCGGCTTATTGTTTTCTTGGGTTTTGATAGAAATTTTGTTTCTTTATTTTTTAATTTCTCATATTTTCCGGATTTCGTTTTTAGGTTTTCATGGGTTATGTCTGATTCCTCCATGTCTTCCTGTACTTCGTATAAACAGTTCGGTCTGCGTTTCTTGTTCCAGAAAAGTTCGATTATCCGTCTGATAAGTCTGGTCTCTTCCATTCTGAAAATATGTCCTAGAAAGAAAATTCTCTTCTTTCTAAATTTATTAGTTATCGGGATGATCGTTTTGTAAATCTCTTCTTTTGGAATAATTCTCCAAATCCCGTCTTTTTTAATGTTTATCCCGATGCATCGTCATAGAATCTGTCATCAATTTTTTCCAGTTTGTCGGTAAACCTTCTCTGGTACGGTCCAAATATGGTTTCGCATCCGTAAAGTATTTCTGGTTGGATAACTGAGTTATAATGTATTATTTTTGTGTTTATGGTCATGCATTTTTTGTTATAGATGTTTTGTGATTTTCCTCTTTAATATATTCTAGCTGCATTTGCCGGGAGAGTAATAATATAGTTATTGAGTTAAAGAAAAGAGGTAAAATGCTTTTAGAATGTTAATTTCGTTTTATAAATTTTTATTGATTTTAATTTTTATTCTTTAGTTTATTTATTTTAAATATTATTTTTCTAAAAAAAATATACTTTGACAAATCATAAGCTAATAAACTGCCAAAAGCCCATTTCTCATAAATACATAATTGGAATAGTTTTTGAAAATTATAATATCTAACGTTGTAAAACAAGGAATAAATTGAAAATTTCCTAAATTAAAATGTAATTCCCAAAGATAATATATGTTAGTAAATAAGTGAAGTACAAGTAATATATATAAATGGAAGAAAAAAATCTTTAATTTTATACGGAATTTAATCCATTAAATGAAATTACTGAGAAGTAATACTTCTTAAAAAACTACACACGTTTTCCGTTATATGCTACCATAATAAAAATAACTAATAACGAACCACAAAACGTAAAAAAAAATAATTACTTTTAATAATAGTGTTGCCTCTTTTTACAACTTAAAACGCATTGTTTTAAATGAACGAGAGAATGCTATTAATTCTGGTAAATCTGGTATAAGTTAAAAATTGTAATAGCCCTTTCCTTAACATTATAAAGGATTTTAAACATTTAACTAATTTTTTACAACGATTTTTATTATTAACTTACATAAATTAAAATTTTATTATTTTTTTTTAATCTATTTTTCGTATCTGTTCAAAATAAATTTATTTCTTGGCAATAACCAAGTGTGTTAGAAAAATAAATCAGAATTATTCATTCTTTATACATTATAATTTTAAAAGTTTGGACAGTTTGAAATTACTTTAAAGACTTTCAAATCCTATGTAGAATTCTATTCAATACCCCCACTGAAACATAATCCCGGTGACGTATAAAAGCACGATCCAATCAGATTTAACTTTAGATTTACTCAAAGTTATAAAATAGTCAAATAAAACCCTCTTATAATTTCGTTATAATTTTCACTTTGTTTTTTTTTACATTCATATAAAATAGAAATGTAGTTCACGCAAACGAATAATATTATATTTTTCTGATAGCAGTAGTTTCTTTAAAGAGCACGTTAGTTGTAAAAGTAATGTAAAGTTTATCTGTTAATTAAAGGTGGTTATGGAACATGTTAATACAATAGAATCATATTTAAGGTAACATAAAAATATGGACCCGATCCCCGTGGCACATGGTATCGTCTCGACCTTCATCCGGAGGTCCCGGGATTAAATCCCGGTCAGGCATTGCATTCTTCATACGCTAAAAAAATTTAATTAAATGATATGACCAAAGCAGTAGATGTCCGTAAACTCTAAAAAAATATGGATATTCGATTTTAAATGTAAATAAAATTTATGATGTGCTTGTAAATAAAATATTCATGAAAGACCGAAATTTTGACTTTTTTTTTGCTCAATAACAATTATAATTACAATCGGATTTTCTGCGGAGCCATAAGTAAGTTTTCTGACAATAGCACTTAATAAGGGGATCCTTAAGGAACCCCCAAAATAAGTAATACACAATAAATAGTTGCAAGAACAGTTAAAGTCCAATATGAAATTTTAAGCTCAGTCATAAGTCACAAAACATTAATTTCAGCACCATAAAGTCTACAAGAACAAACATTAATGACAAAGAATGGAACGACAAAGAAAAAACAAGAATAAAAAGAAAGATCAGTAAGAAAGAAATTAGATACGACACCACTAAACTTGACGTTATTAGGTTCCAAACTGTTATGCAGATGCTAAGTCGAGTACATGGATACGTCTCAACCGACGGACATCCCTGCTGTCGAGAAGATTAATTGCAAAGTGGTTTACATGATTCTCAAACCTCTGCAGGCATTTGACATTGCGGTGCCATGCAATCTCATGAACCGATGGGAACTCCAGATAAAAGTGAATCTCATCATTCTGCGTGAACCGTGGTGCTTCGGCAATAACCCTGGCTACTTTGTTCTGAAATCGTTGTGTAATTTTCACTTTACTAGTACTAGCTGTTCCCCACAATTCTACACCGTACGTCAAGATTGGGCGCAGGATAGCCTTATCAATTAAGATATTGTTGGATAAGGTGAGGCCTGAGTTCCTCCGTAGAAGCCAGTGAGGTTCCCTGTACCTTGCGTTCAGCTGTTTCCTCTTCATCCTCATGTCACACTTGCAGGTCAAACGCCGATCGAGGTAAAGTCCCAGGTACCGCACAGTCTCCGTTTTCGGAATCAAGATACCAACGAAGTAAACACCGGGTCAGTCACCCCTCCGCATGGCGAATGTGACGTGCCTTGACTTATCAACCTTAAACCGCCACTTCTTCTGCCACCTCTCAGAACGGTATAGCGCCATTTATAGGTCCTGCGAGGCTAGGCCAGGGTCTTCGTTAACGGTCAGAGGTTAGCAGTGTCACGGGCGAACGGCGATGATGCAATCATCAAGGGCCGGAATGGATGACGTAAAATAAACGTGATGTAAATATTTTTTTTTCGCGTCCTTTATAACAAAAACTGAAAGCGCTAAAATTTTCACTAACGTACAAAGGAATTAAAAAAAAAATATTCAAATATTTCATCTATTCCTGGTTAAATAGTCTTATGTTTTATTCGACTTTATTAATATTTTTTACAAAAATAGTTTTAAACTTTTGTCACAAGTTTAAGGACAAATATTCTACTCTTTTAAAGAAATATTTTATTTAACCATTTGAATATATTTACATACTTTGAATATTTTTATTAATTTTTTCAGTCATAAAACTTTAATAATAATATTTAAACCTATGTTTTGAATGGGGTTAAAATTTAAGCTTTACGAAAATATCGTAAAAAATCAGCAACACCATTACGTTAATCATTACACCATTTTACACCGTTAAATGTTGTTGAAAATAATTTTATGAAAATTTATTGCTTATAAGTAATATAAAAATAAAAATAATAAAATATAAAAACAATTTTCTTTGGTCGTTGGAGTTAAAGACTTTTCACAATATGAACATAAATCTCATGAATTGATGTTTAGTGACAAGCAAAATATTTTTAATGTGTAATTAGATTTGCAATCCGTTTTAAACACGAACCAATTTTTTAAGAAAAATCGTACTTGTATAATCTTTAAAATTAACGGTGCCTATCTCTAAAACAATTAAATACATTAATTAAAAACGCAAATTACAATTAAAAAACCTGAAACTGTATATCAGTAACTTTCTATAGATAGTGCAGAGAGTAATATCTAAGATTGCTATTACATTAAATGTTTCAGAACAACATTTAACTTATCTCCAAGTAACTATTTAATTATACATAATATTAATGCATAATCTTCATCTCAGTAATTTTAAATAACATTAAATTAAAAACGTAAATCATAATGAATAATTAAACATGTTCATTACTATTTAAAGGAATATCAGATAAATATATAATTACGTTATAGAATTTATCAAAATGATAAATATAATTTATAATAAATAAACAATAAACCAGTAAGCGATGATGGTTAGCAAATTGCACAGATGATTATGAAAGCTGTGGTGATTTATTAATTTAGGTAAAATTATTTATGAAAGGTTAATTTATACAAATTAGAGAAATCTATTTGAAATATTGTCCTGATGCAAAGCATAATCCTGTTTCATCATATAAAACATAATTTACCTAGCTTAAGTAAATTGCAACAGTTTTGAGTTATTACAAAACTGTTTCAACACCAGATGGTAATAAAAAGGACACCTAAATGATTTATAATAAATTTTTTAATATAATATGGAATAATCATTTGAAAATTGAAAAGAAAAAATCTGATGTGAACACCACATGACTTCCTTGTATGCCTATTAAATTACATAAACAGAATGTTTTTTTAAATGAAAAGTACATAAAATTTTATTTCATTAATAACTTCTGATATTTTTTCATATATATATATATATATTTTTTTTTTTTTTTTTTGTTATTGAATTATTTAATATTCATCGTAATTTTTTTTAAAAATCAGAGGTTAATTTAAATCAGAGGTTTTTTTATTTAAATTAAAAAAAAATAAAACGTTAAAAAACAAAGAAATGAAGTCTGTTACAAACCGATGTGCCTTGTAAGATCCAAATATTTTATTAATTGAGATTTTATTTGGCTATTAACTCTGGAACCAACGAAAATAAGTATCACTTATGACATATCGTTGAAAAGCTCTCAATGAAGACTTATTAGTGCAGCTACGATAAAAGCCCAAAATCAATTTTTTTGGATTTTGAGCATTTCTGGATACATTTGTTTCAGTTGACTGCAAT
Organism: Lycorma delicatula; assembly: GCF_047948215.1. Classification (NCBI taxonomy): domain Eukaryota; kingdom Metazoa; phylum Arthropoda; class Insecta; order Hemiptera; family Fulgoridae; genus Lycorma; species Lycorma delicatula. The sequence goes on along the minus strand of NC_134459.1, from coordinate 93,168,690 downwards.
CAAAAGGGGAAGTGCACAAACTACATGTTGCAACAGTGCTAAATCAAAAATCTCAACATCCTGCGGCTAATCGTTTTTAAGTTAATACATACGTACAGAAATCATGACGAAACCAGTCAAAATGGATTCAGGGATGGTCAAAATGGATATTTCCGTTGAAATCTAAAAACCGAAATTTTTCCCGAGCACAATACTTCCTTTACTTCGTACAAAAAAAGAAAAAAAAGGTGACTTGTTTGAACATTTTTTTACGTTAGAAATAAATGTATAAAAAATTGCAAGGGACTTAAGTAAGCATATACATTCTTATTATGGATGTTTTTCATTAAAATTTTCCTATTTAAAGAAAATACGCAATTAATTTCACATTAAAACAAATATTATTATTAGAATTTCGAAATAAAATTAATAATTGTGAAACAGTAAATATCGCTTATTCTGTATTTAATTTAGCAACTTGTGGTCTACAATGAAATTGAATCAATAGAGTACAAAAATAAATTATCGATTGTAATTGATAGTAGGAAATTTAAGCTAATGTCAAAAATATACTCTTACTACGTCAGTAATATCAGTAATACCAATAGAACTGTTTCTAGGGTTTAGTAATCTGTTTTGTATTGTCGTCAGTCACATAAATTTTCGAGATATTAATATTAATTGAACCCCAATAATTGAAACATATTGTTAGAATTATCTTTCCAGATTTGAAATATTCTTCAACATTAAAAAATAGCAATAATAATTACCGTTTAAAAAAATAAGATTTTAAGAATTAAATTATAAATATAATGCTATTTCATAAGAAAACAAATTTTACTCCTTGCGTGATCAAAATAGTTAACTAAGCCGTACTATTTAAGCATGAAATGATAATACTAATCAGTTGATCAGCAATTCAAATGAAAAGTTTTGATAATAAATAATTTTTTATTGATTCAGGGGATTGTCGATTATTAAAACTAAATCGATGCAATTAATCGGATTAAATTTTACATTATAACTGGGTGGGTACATAACAATAGAATAAACAATCTAAAAGAAGGATGATGTAATAATAAATAAATAAAAGAGAAGTATATTAGGAACGGATCGGTGTAGTTAATTCCTTTTGTTATAATTGAGTGCTTACCAGACCCCCCCCCCCCCCCACTAAAAGAAAATATTGCCAACCAAACAAGAAAAAACTCATAGAATTAACTACAATATTACGTTTAACAATATTTTACTACAGTATTACAATTTTGTTGTTACAATATAAACTTTAACTACTACCATTACGTTTATTTGAATAAATTATGTTTGAAACAAAAAAAAAAGATGTGGACATCACTTGACTTCCTTGTACGCCTATTAAATTACATATACATTTTTTTTTTTAATGAAAAGTACATAATATCTTATTTCATTAATAACTTCTGATATTTTTTTTATTTTTATTTTATTGTTATTATTGCATTATGATTTACCGTAATTTTTTTTTATAATCAGAGGTTAATAATTATTAATAAACCAATATATTTAAATTAAAAAAAAAAAGAGTTAAAAAACGGAAATGAAGTTTGATTCGAATCGATGTATCCCCTTGTAAGATCCAAATATTTCATTAATTAAAATTTCATTTGGCTGTAACTCTGGAACCAATGAAAATAAGTACAACTTATGATACATAAATGAAAAGCTCTCAATGAGGGCTTATTACTCCAGTTAAGAAAAACTTCAAATTCAATTTTTTTTTTCTTTCGACACTTTTGGTTCAGTCGATTGCAATGAAAATGGGAGGTGCACAACTAGTTGTTACAACAGTCCTACATCCAAAATTTCAACATCCTACGGCTAATCGTTTTTGAGTTATACGAGATACATACGTACTTACGTACCTATTTTCAGGCGTCACGACGAAACTAGTCAAAATGGATTCAGGGGTAGTCAAATTGGATGTATCCGTTGAAATCTGTAAACCGAACTTTTTCCCGATCACAATACTTTCTTTACTTCGTATAAAGAAGTAAAAAGTTTTAAAAAATGTTAAAAATCTGTATTTAAAACTTTGATCGGCTTCCCATCTCCAATATTTCCTGCCAAGTATTTTCTTAGGTCACTTACGTTACTATACCTAGGAAGACATAAAAAAATTTAGTAGAAAAATATGCTATAAATAAGTACATAGCTTTTTTCGATTTTTGGAGAAGGTGGAATTCTTGGACAAGATTTTTTTCAAAAATTGTAAGATAACGCATGTATAAACTTAATATAAAGTGGGGGGAAGTTATGTTTACAAAATTTTGAAAAGATTGACTTCAAGGAAACTATCTACTCACCAGCTGGAGATATTGACCCCAAAATTGTAGCAAAGGATAGCCTCGTACACACAAGTGTGCACAAAATTTCATCAAAATCGATTTATCCAGTGAAAGGTTATTGAGCTTCAAACACTACAAATCTTTTACACGTACACTGGTACAACATTACCATTACAACTGGTATGAACATTACCCAACTTTTTTTGTTTTTGTGGGATCCCTCGGTCATGAAACGTTGGAAAGTGTAAAACACACATACCCCATGTTTTGACTGACTACCATACTTTCCCTTTTGCGGTACAGCTCTAGAGCTAAAATGCCATGAAAGAAAAACTATTCTATTTTCATTACGGATTCAATGAGCTCTCGCGGATTGGAAGAGTCTTCCAATCAAAGGAAGATTGTCTCGTTCAATATCCTTCTGAAATAGTTTCTTGTATTTTTCAATTCCTTGATCCTTGATCAAATATTTCTATTTAGTTCCTTATTTTGGGTTTTCTAGGTGAAGATCTGACACTAGTAAGTTCGTATTGACAATGATATCAGAACTTGCTGAGTCCAACAGTTCTAGCAAAAAACAGTTTAAAAAACCTGTCTGTGGAAAGACTAGGGTCTACTAGCTTTTTCCATAGTTCTACTTCCAATCTGTTACTTAATGTATTTTTTATTATATATCACTATTTATTAATTATCCAAAATTTAATTTAATCGGTCCGAAAAGCTTATGATATCTTTATCTCTAATATATTTTAACATATATTACCTAATAAGATTTCCACAGTTAGTACTAAATATATTTCAAGATACATTTTACTGATCTAAATTTAACTAAAAATATAAATGGAATGAGACATTGAATTTTACGCTAGTAATAAGGAAGTCGGGAAGAAAAGCCTTCAAGTGATAAAAGTAAGTATTATTACAGATATAATGAAAATTTTCATTTTATTCTACATCTGCGATCTAATGTGTAAAATTTCTAGGTATGCTTTTGTGAAAAGGAAGTCATTTAGAGTGTTTGGAGGTGTGTATGCAAGAGTTGTTCCTTACAATACTGTACGTGCTATGCCGAATTGTTAAACATACAATGCTGTATATAACGAAATAATAGTTATTTCCTTATCCTATATTAAATAAAGGGGATTAAATTAACAGAATGATATCCTCACTTTTTCATTACGTCATTCCTTACGGAGTAACATTTTAATAAATCTCCCTTTCTACAAACAACGTTAAATTTATTTTATCAGAACTGTAATAAAGGTCTTTATCTTTTCACTTTATTGTAACAGATTTTCTTATAAACATAAACTAAAGGAAAACGCCATTTTACGATGATAATAATAACAGAATTAAATAAAGTACATAAAATTAAGTATGGAATAATTTAATTTTGTAATTTGCCAATTTAATGCAGTCTACTACAACCCCTCAAGTAGTTTATAAATATTGCACTTACACTTTATCAAAAAACGTATACAGCAACAGCATTCTTTAGATAAGAAAATTGAAATAAGTATTAAAAAAAGAATAATCAACTAAAAATAACTTTTAATTCAAATTAAATTATTATCTAAAAATTACTTTCTCTAAATCCGATTTTAAAGTTTAAAAAGTATCAGTCACTTGAGATTTCCCGCTAGATAATTTTCTTTCTTTCTTTCCCTTTTAATTTACCAAAAAATACAATTTATACAGAGCGTTTCATAATGTTCTTCGGAGTTTTGTAAATTCATTAACAAAAAACTATTTCATTCATAAGAATAAAACAATTACTGTACAAAAGTGTACTTAAAATAGTTTTTTCCACATATACTAGGCAATTAGTAAACTATTTGCTCGCTAGGCGTCGACAGTAGAGAAAATGGCTGCCACGGGAAGCGAGAAGTCGTTCTGTGTGTTAGAATTTCACTTGTCAAAGTCAGTAATTTCTGTGCAATGTGCGTTTCGGTTGAAATTTCATAAGGAGCCACCAACTGACAATTCAATTCGTGCATGGTATAAACAACTCAATGAAACTGGTTGCTTGTGCAAGCGAAAATCAACTGGTCGTCCATCAACCTCAGAAGTCAACGTCGAACGTGTGCGTGCAAGTTTCATTCGCAGCCCGTCAAAATCGACTGTGGCTGCAGGCAGAAAATTAGGAATTCCGAAAACAACAGTGTGGAGAGTTCTCCGTAAACGTTTATTATGCAAACCATACCATCTTCAATTAATCCAGCGTCTTTCTGATGGAGATAGAACACGTAGGCTCAATTTTTGTTTACAGTTACAGGAAAAGATGTTGTTAGATGAAGGTTTTCTAAACAAGATAATTTTCACCGATGAAGCTACTTTCCATATTAGCGGCAAACTAAACCGTCATAACGTGCGAGCTGTTTGGGGAACTGAAAACCCACACGCTTATGTGGAACACATTCGGGATTCTCCGAAAGTAAACGGTTTTTGTGCGATCTCTCGTGAGGCAGTGTATGGGCCGTTCTTTTTTATGCAAACGACAGTAACCGGCATGGTATACCTGGATATGTTACAATTATGGCTTATGCCACAGCTACTCAACGACTTCATTTTTCTACAAGATGTTTGTCCTGCCCATTTTCATAACGAGGTTTGTCAGTACCTTAACACAATATTACTCCGGCGCTGGAGAGGACGTGCGTCTGAAGAAGACCAACACATTATGCTGTGGCCAAGATCACCAGACCTCACGCCATGTGATTTCTTTCTCTGGGATTAAGTGAAAGATAAGATGTTTATCCCACCAATACCGCACGATATCGCTGAGCTAAAGGATCGCATAATCAATGCAATCATCTCTATCGAAAATGACATGTTAGAACGAGTTTGGCAAGAGCTAGACTTTCGTGTTGATGTGTGCCGTGTCATCACAGGAGCACATATTGAACATTTATAATTTATAGATTTTAACAAACACAGTTTGAGTTCCTGCATCACTTCGTACAACTTCCATTTAGGTAAGTGAAATACGTATTTTGTACTGAATTTTTTTAACTCCTAAGAACATTATGAAAAGCCCTGTATATAAAATTCATTTTTATGTATTATTGTTTGAACATTTAGGCTTTTGTATATACTCGTATGTATTTTAAGCATATTTAGAAGTTGCAGTAAAATTGTTGTTTTATAAATACGAGTAAGTTAACAAGTAGAATCCTAGAATTAAAAAAATCTGTAAACAAAAAATTCTACTCAATGGTTGTAATTTACCAAATTAAGTTAATTTTGACCATGTAGGGAAAGACACCCTCCGCCAACTCCTTCGTTACGAGCCCTTATGGGCTTTACCGGAGGTCATCTTTGAAGCCTCAAGCCTTCGACGGCTCCAGTCCGCCTCAGCCAGGATGCCACCGATGCGAATGTCATTCCCATCGCTGTACTACTATTTAATAAACTCAAACAAAACAGATCTCACCGAGTCTTAAGCAAGACTGAAAACACCTAAGTAAACAAAGGAATTGAACGACTTACTCGTAGAAGATATATGTGAGTTTAACACACAACACGAAACATAAAATTGAATTGAAAGTGTACAGTTTTTTCCGGAACCCGAGAGAGAAAAAATTTAATAAATTTTGTCTTATAAAATTACTATTTAAACCGTCCGCCTCTGAATCTCCGGTAGTAGTGTGATTACACAGTTGGGTTATGGTTTCAGTTTTCAGTTTCCAGTGTGGTCTAGAAACGTATTTAAGGAATCTCAGATTTGGCCAGTAATGACAGAAATAAGTGATATACATAAATTTTGGAGTTCAATTTTTAATATTTGTCTATTGTGAAATGTTCACTAATTCAATGTAATTTTATTTAATATTTTATTTTTTTAACTATAACATTTTCGGATTATTTTACATAAATTACAATTTTATTTAAATTAATTTTTTCTTTAATATTGTTATAAAATCTGGGGTATTATTTTTTTTAAATGTTATTTCAAACATTTTCTTAAAGATAATGTTTAAAAATTTTGGTTTTATCTTTTCAAGAAAATGGTTTATTCTGACAGATTTTTAATAAGAATAGGTTACATAATAATATTCTAATAATTTAACCAGTATTATTCTCATATAACAAAAAAAGCTCGCAACATAGTTGTAGGACTTTCCCGTCACGCGGTTTTTTCTGATACATGACACACACACACACAACTTAATTTAAAATTTAAATATAATATTTTTTGTTTATTTAATTCAATGATTTTAGCTAAAGCGCGCGCGCATACCGTATTTCATTCGCTCGGGTGTAGCGGTACTAGCGGCCACTTTAAATATTATTCATTTATTTAATTCTACCACTCAGCTGTAACGTCACCACATAGCGGACGACTACAGAACCTGTACGTCAGTGCTATACTAGCGCTCCTTGTGGTGAAAGGGTGCACTATTGACACAATATATCCACTTAGATACTAGTTTATTTAGTGCATTTTTTGTGATGGGGATGCAAATTTGCAAAATTTTATTTTTGGAAATATTATTACTTTTTAATTGTTAATAAATGTGCCTAAGAAAAATAAAACTTTAATTAAGCGAAATCTCGTGATGCTGAGGGTGACCTTGCTGTACAGCCTCACCCCTTTGACTTTTAAGTTGAAAATTTAATGACATCACTACCCCATATATAGAAGTAATCTGACTAAGTTTAGTCAAAATCGGTCGAGTAGTTATGGAGATACAAGGTGGTTTAGAGGGTGGCACCAAACATATACACCTACATACGAACATCCGGAAAATTTCCATTCAGTTTTTGGGTTCTTCAGGTGTCTAAACGTAAAGATCCAGTGAAAACTGCATATCCCCAAACTGGACTAATTACAATACTTTCCTTTCTAAAGCTCTGCTATAGCGCTAGACGAGAAAGTAAAAATTAAGCAAATGATTTGTTATTTATTTCATAAATATCCTTAAAAAACCATCCTGCATTTTGATTGATATAAAAAAATAAACTTCCCAAATATGTTATCTTCTTGCCGATGGCGTGTAAATATGAATTCGAAGTTTTTCTGTTTGAAAATATATTTATTTCATTATGTGAGATAAAAAAATCAATTTTAATGAGTGCGTTTAGTAGATTATAATAGTTTAAGCATATGAAACTAAAATTAATAGGTCATAAATTTGTCAATTTTACATAAACTTAAGTTGAAAGTGCGAATTTTTAATGAAAACTAATAATAATATTAATTATAATGACATAGTACACCACTTCATCTTTTTAAGCCTTAGAACAATAAAATAGAAACTGTATTTTAAAATAAGACAATTCTTCATTCCATTAAAGAACTCTTGGTGATTCAAACATGCGATTTATAAGCATGTAAATTAGAAGAGGAGAGACTTCTTTTTTAGCCTCCGGGGCCAGCTTTAGGTACTGCTTCAGAGATTGAGATAAAGTGGCAATTTTGTAGCGTATGAAAATGCAAAATGCCATGTCTGAGCGGGATTGAAACCCGGAACCTAAGGATGAAAGCCTGAGACGCTACGACTCGCACCAAAACTGACCACTCAGGCGTGAATGATTTTTCCCTTCATAAATCTTCTTGTTTTGATTTTTTTCTTTCTTCTTCCCGGGTGGATCTGCAGTTAAGTATTACATAGCCCAGGGGAGTGTCCTTTACTCTAACCAGCCTCCACGTCTCGGCCTGCCGGTCGGATTTCACTTTGCGCCCGCCTCAAACCCCCAGAGTAGGATCCACCAGGTCCGGCTATGACGTTACTGGGTCCCCGCTACGGGAACCAGGACTCGGCCTTTATACCAATGCCTCTAACGGGGAAACCCCGAGTGAGGAATCTTCGCCGAGACTCGGTCTTTTTCGTCCGGGAGTGCGACAGTCCCCGTGCCTCATCGCTACCGCCCACTCATACAAGTACGTGCGAAAGGCAGCTCCGCAGAGGGCTGTCCTTCATCCCCGAGCCCCCCGATCCTTCTCCTGAAGAACCCTCGCCACGAACCCTGCAATGGTGTCAAAACTCTTGGGGTTCCGCAACATGGTGGCGATGATGTTCTCCACGCTGAGCGGTCCGGTAATCGCCGAGCAAGCTAGGCGGTAATCATCCTATTGCGGGCATCAAAATACCACGTGTTCTGGGGTATCCGGGTTGCCGCAGTAAGAGCAGTAGGGGTCATCCGCCCTTTTCCTACCACACAGGTAGGCGCGAAAGACCCCATGGCCGGTCAAGAATTGCGTGGGCCAGTAGTTCAGCTCACCAAACTTCCGACTGGCCCAGGCTTTATATCCTCGATAAGGCGATGCGTCCACTTGTCCTTGGTGGATGCATCCCACCTAGCTTGCCAATCTATGAACAGGGCCGCATGTATGACCTGCTTGGGAACTCTCCGGTTGCCCAACACTCGAGCCTCTGCCAGCTGCTGAAGAGGTGGCTGCCCCGTGATCACAAGCACCGCCTCTGTAGACACTGAGGCATATGCTGATGCCACCTTCAGAACCAAATAGCGCTTTACCCCCTCTAGGATTCATCTGTTGCGGCCAACAGCCATTGCCCTCTTCCACGCCGGTACGCCGTAGAGAAGTGTTCCATTGATCACATGTGAATACAGCCTTCTTTTCGAAGGTCGTGGTCCGCCGATGTCTGAGAGCAGCCTAGCCAGACGCTGCACCATTCGTCCCGCCTTCTCGCTAACCTCTTTCACATGGTGGCTGAACGATCGCTTGTGTCTAGCCACATTCCCAAGCACTTGGTGGTTTCCTGTGACTGGACCACCTCTCCCTCGATGTTGATCGCGATGGGCGCCAACACCCGTCTCCCCGCCAGCGGGACGAAAACAGATTCTTCTTGTTTAGTTTGGTTTAAATAATGACACATGGTTGTCAACACTTAGCCACTTACCTCATGCTTTCACTTAAAAATTTTGGAGAAAAATTACCTTAAAAAACTCAAACAATAAATATAAATTAAGTTTTTTCACTTTATTGTGCATAGCTAGCAAAAATTTAATTAAATTAAAACTTCTTACTACTTTTTTTTTGATGTCGGCTTTATTTTTATTTGTTTAGTTTTATTTTAATTCAATTAACAAAACCTAGTAATTATGTTTACATATAGATAGTATAAATATTAATTGTATAAGAAATAAAAGATTATTACCAATATAGAAACGTCATTCAACTACAATCTAGTGTTATTTTAGTCGTAAAATATTATTAAAATAAAGATGCATATTATGAAATAGCTCACAGAACTGGTCTGGTGGTTAACTCATCGTCTCAAATCAGTTGTTTAACACCTTATTTTCAAAGTCGAAGGTTCTAAGGTTCAAATGTCTAAGATTTTCTAAGGTGGTACTAAGGTTTTCAGAGTCGAAGGTTCGAATCCTAGTAAAAGCTAATTACTTTCATACGGATTTGAATACTAGACAGTAGATACAGGTTTATTTTGGTAGTCGGGGTATTAACCAACATCTCAGGAAAAGTCAGCATCAGTCGGCACAAGACTACACCTCATTTACATGTTATACATATCCTTTCCTCCTTGGATTGTGGGGGTGGGTTGCTTATTGGTCACTAGCTGTACAGATTGCATCGTTCATACTAAAAAAATTAATAATATTATGAAATGCAAACATTTCGCGTCATTTGATGCTTGCTATGGCAACCAAATGACATTAACTTTATAATATGCCAATAGTAAAGTTCAGCATCGTATTTATATACCTTTTTCTCTTAATTAGAACCCAATCTTAAATATTTGGGACTAATTTTTTTCAGTAATTCTTTTTATTTTAATTAATCTCAATATTAAAAAATGAAAGACAATTTTGTCTTTTGTAAGTAGTTAATTGCCTATTTTTTTTTAAAGTTTGCCTATTTCAAGTAGTTAAGCTAATTTGAGTCGTAACTGTATTAGTAAAGTTTTGTTTGTGTATTTTTAACTTATATAACAATTCCTTGTATTTGTATAAATCACCCTGATAATTTTTGCTATATGTGTGGTGAATTAAATTTTACATCTCAAAGAAGAAAAATTACTCCAGTTAAAAAATCATATGTTTTGGGTGTAAAATAGGAGTAGGTCAGAACAAGTCTTGGGACCTTTATATCTCCTTAATTCTTATATAACTTTACTAAGCAGCTGGCTAAGTAAAAAGCCACGACATAGATAAAAGAGATATAATATATAGTAGTTATTATTTTCATCAATTCTCTTCTATTCTATTCTACTAGAACTGTACATCCTTTAAAATTCCAACGAAAACAATTATAAAATTTTATTTGAGTATGTTTTTTAATTTTAATTTAAAAAAAAAGTTTCTTCATAGAAAATAAATATATAAAACTATATGTCAGAATGAATAATCTCTTCATGATTTAAAAAAAAATATCCCAGCAAAAAGCTGTTGAATATGAGCTACAGTTATTGTTCTATTAATTAATTAACCATTTATGAAAATATCTTTATTTATAATAATAATCAGACAATTTTCAAAGTACTAAGCTCATATTAATTCAATTTTAATTTGTTTAAGTGGGTCTGTAACGAGAAACATCTCCAAAAAATTCAATTAATCGATTTTTTAACTTGGTTAATTCGGTCATTTAATTGATAATTTCAATAGAAAATCTTAAGAGAGCCAAGGCCATTCTAAGATTTCCCATTATAAGATGGTCAGGGTAGACTTAAAGAGAGACCTATGTTTTACCACTGAACACAAATCATACTACTATTACTTTATACTGTACGGATTTACACCAAAATTAAATCCACTATCGAATTTTCATCAATTCTAAGAGACTGAAAAACAGATCATTCTAGAAATTGAAATTATATAGAGCGGAAGTGTACCCACATCAATTAATCATGGTTCTGGAAGTGTTGATATTATTTATTAAATATAAATAGAAACCACCTGGTTAATTCTCTGAGAGAACTAAGAAAGTAATATAGAATAAGTGTTCTATATAAATTGTGTTCAATACTTATATTCGTTTTGCTGCATAATATTACAATAACAATAATAATAAAATTAATAACGTAACTATGATTTAGTTTTACTAAGTACCAAATAATTTTTTACTCATTTTTAAAAAAAAAGACAGATTCTTCCTGGAGTAAATATAGTTACAAGTTAATATATAATCTAGGTTTCAATCAAAGACATATTAATTTTTTGAAATAAGATTTCGACCGATTTTTCATTCTGAATAAAAAAATACAATGATACAAATAGAAGTAATCGATTTATATTCTTAATTTACATAAAATCAGACGATATCATAAATGTAGAAAGATTTAAACTAAATTACATGTACATCATACTTAAGTTGACATGAAATTTCCATTCAATTCTATTCAGACCCATTTTTTAGTGATATTCAAGCAAGCAAAAACCGGCATAATCAATTTATTTAATTCACTTTTTTATAGTGAAAAAAAATATTCTGAAGCATTTTTAAAATAGTTATAAGGTTTTTACACTGTGTATTTAATTAAAAAAACTTTGTATCAAACATAAACGTTAAATAGAATTCACAATAAAAAAAAGAAGAAAAACACCGCCGTAAAAAAATAGCTTCTCTATGAATCCACACAAAATATAAATGAAAACCATTGCAAAAATAAATACTGTAGATATATAATTAAAATAATAATGTTGTACTAAACAGTTCATAAAGCAATGTAAATAATACAGTAAATAAAATATACAGTGGTTTTCTGTTATTGAATATCACGTGACAATACATGAATAAATAAATGGAAAATAATTTATCTATAAAAAAAGTGATTGAAAATGAAATAGCTTTTATTTTACATCGCATTTTTTTTTTTTTTTTTTACTTTATCTATTCATTCTACGTAATTCTGTTTGTAATTTCAATGGAAACAAAACAATTAAATTTTAATTACATTTAAGTTTTAAATAAAATGTGATCAAAAACTTCATTAAAAATGGTATTTTATTCTAAATTATATGTACGAGTACTATATACTGTTGAATATATTAATTAACAGTAAATCGTGATAAATATTTGAATATTGGACAATAATGAAATTGTCATTAAACTAAATAATGAATTATATTTTTTAAATATTTACATAATAATTTCATCAGCGTAAACCCAGAAGTATATTTTTCCTAATTTTTTTTTTTTTTAGCTGGATGACTAGCATATGAATATTACTGGTAATTAACTTTATATTAATAAGTGAATAATAAACAATTTAAGAAAAACTTAATTGTAAAAATTGCATCCTAACAGAAAAAAAAACAATTAATCCATATGTGAATGATACAGCAGATATAGGAAATTTGTCCATTTTCCCCTAATTATATCATGTTTGTAGATCGTCCGCGACATTTAAAATGAGTCAATTAGACTGAGAATAACTCTGCGTTAAAAAAGCATTTAAAGAAATCGTGTGCTAGATATGAAGATGACTTGTCAGACTACTTTGTTTTTTAATGAAGTCGGAAACAAATTCCCTGCCGGTCATCGTTTCATTCTCCCGCTCTGTTTATAGTTAATAGATGGCATCAACTTACAGTTTGTATTTATTATTTTTTTTCAGTGTTATTCATTTTTGCCATGAGTGCACTTTATGGCATGTCGATTGATGAGGTTATTTTTTACTTCTTGTAAGGATATTTATTTCATTCAGTGAATGAAATAAATATCTAAGGAAAGTCCTAGGGATCAATCAAAGTCGAGGAAACATACAGAAGATACTACATTGAATTATACGTGAATAAATGATAAATATCGGATGTAATCAGGAAAAGAAGAATCACCTTTAATAATCACCTGCATATAATGAACCATAACTCTCGGTAAACACACTTCAAAGATCTAAAGACCAATAAGAATTCGATCAGAGAATTTGAAAAATACATGGAAGAACTGAAAATAAGACAAGAAGATATCAAAGAACGTTCATCCCCGAGAAAGTAATTGTTAAACTTTACAGGTTTCCAAGAAAAATAAAAACATAGACATATCTGTGTTGACATACCTGGACAGAAGAAAGAAAATAAAAACACCGGGTAATGATAAAGGAGACGCAAGAGAAAAAAAAATGAAAAAAGTAAAGTAATTGAAATAACGTGGTCCATAATGAGTAAAAAGAAAAAAAAAACAAATAAAAATAATATTTTGATTTTATATAATTATATAATTTTACATTTTATAATTAATTTTTATTAATCTTACACTTTATCAATCTTTACAGCAATACAAAAAAAAATTCTTGACATCTTTTTTTTTACCGACTTAAAAAAAAGGCTTTGTATTCGACCCGTGTGTGTGTATACACAAACGGATTGAATAAATATATATATATTTTTTTATTTGCGTATAACGTTTTTCCTATTGATCCAACTGAAATAAATCTTGTTGCAATCGACGCAGCTGCTTTCCGTGGTACCACCGCGGAAAAAGTTTTTAGACAGAAAAATTCGGCCTGAAAATCAACAAAAAAATTTTTTCGCCGTCCGGCGTGTAGGTAGGGACAGTGGGAACCCTGATATTGTGTATGTATGTATCACGTTACATGATGTTATATGTTCTTTTGTAAGGCAGATAATGTGAATTACTGCACAAGATATATAGCACCGTTAATAAAATCATAAAAAATCGAGATATCTCGTTTTAAACCTTTCAGACCCTATATACATTATAGATAATATAACAAAAAATGCTAAATATATTTTTCATATGTAGAATTTACAATTATTTAATACGTTATTAACTTTATCCTATGAGTCCTATTACAATGTGAGGCACAATGGAAGACTGTGGAAAGATTCGTGAGGACGGTATTTTCAAGCCCGCAGAGGACAATGGAGCCGGTGGGCGCAGGGGCGGACAGGTCCTCAGCTGAGTGCTTAGGGAGCCCCCCGTACATGTGGGGGTTGCCTGGGTGCGATGAGGCCGGAGACTATCTGCTCGTGCGTTTGATGGTGGCTACTGGTATGTGGTGTGACTATTAGAGTTTTCTGTCTTGACGGCTGTGTGGCTGTGTAACGCGTGGATGTTAGTACCGTGTCCTGTTTTCTGCAAGTTCTTATGTTTTGTTGTTGTCGGAGTATGTATTTGACGTGCTGTATGTGTTGCTTCCATTACAGTTGTTTGTGTGGTGTGTGACAGTGTTGGATTGTTATGACTGTGTGTGTAGGCGGTTCCCCCTTCTCTGATGAAATGTTTTTACAAGCAGTCCCAGGAATGGGGAAGCCAGGGGTGGAGGTTTAGTCGGTAGTGCGCAGGTAAACATACGCACTTGGTTATAACTGGCGGAACCTGTTAGCGAGCCCGACACTGCTTAGGCGCCAAACAACAACAAATTATTTTTATAATTTGTAATTTAAAAAAATTACTTACAAACTGGATGCATAGAACGAACTAAAAGAAAAATTGTAACTAGAATCCAAAAAAATTACAATGAAATTGTAAACCGTACGGTAAGAGTCTTGCACATAACATTTCTTTCGCAAAAAAAAAATTCTGTAATATAAATAAAATGTTTTTAACAAAACGATACTGATATCAAAAAAGGTAAGACACTACATTTCTATTATCAAAATCTGTTATTAATTTAGAATTATCTTTAAAAAAAAAATACATGTTAAATATATGTAATAGTCTATAAATATACAATAATAGGTAATAAACAATGTTTAAGCGTTCCATGTAATAAGAAAGAAAAAAATTGTTACAAAACTCTTATAGGCCTGATTTCATTTATTAAACAACGAATAATTATAAGAATTTTATATTTTTGTAAATGTGATAAGTATAAATATAAATTACATTTATTTTTTTCCTTTTTTAATAAAACTAGTAAATGACCTTTACGAATCGAAAATCTGTGGTGTAATATTTCACTTATTACTTTGTAAGTGTACCCCTCGATTTTTATCGTTAAATTCGGTTTTACCAATCGAATTAATTTTTGTTTTATTTATTCTTGTTTAATAAAACTAGTATTATTTCTTGTAAACTAATGATATTTTTTTTTAATTTTATTGTTTCAAGTACATCATCAAGTATTTATTATTTTAAGTACATTATTTGTACGCTACCTAATACTATCAAGTACTGCTATCAAGCGGCGCGATTCGTAAAGTCGCCGTGATAAAAATGACATATTCGAGTCTCGCGGTCCATCAAATGGAAAATAAAACGTTTTCTAACAAAATACGAAGGATTTTTTAGAAGTATTCTTTATTACTAATTTAATTGAACTGAAATATAATGTTTTCACGTTATTTACATTTTTTCCCATTTCATTTCAGGGTTACGTTAGGTCATGTTTAGAACTGTAAATGTAGTTCGTTGACTTTGTCTCGCCTCTTACCGACGAAGTTCTAATGAACTCCGGGATAAAGAAGTAGTTGGTTGACAGTTAATATATAACATCAGAGAAATTGGCTGTAAACTCGTCACAAAATTGCGATGATGTAAACAAGAATTACAGTTGGGAATATTACTTGTTTATTTGTTATGCAGAAATGTCGATATTAAACTACGATAGAAAACCAAATATAGTACGCTTTTTGAATTTTAAGTTTATAAGTAATATTTTTGTGGACATTTTTAAATATAATGTTAATATTTGGTTCGTGGATAGAAATGTTATTGTTTAAGGCTGATGCTATTTTTATCGTTTTCTAGATTTTTTGTTTTATCTATATAGGAGGATAGAGTTAGATAGTGGTGGGTAATCTCATTTAGAAATTGCAGTGGTTTTAAACCAAATTCGTGCTTTCTATCGGAATTACCTAAAACAATAGTAATTCGTATTTTATTTTTGCTGTTACTTTAAACCACTATAAGCAGTTGTCAATAAAAAGTCTAGTAAGACTTTCCGAAAAAATATATTATTATTATTACTGTTCGATTAATGGAAAGGACAAGTATATTCTTATTTTATTAATTCATTTCTAACAAAGTTATCTCTTACTTCTACTTAACTCAGATATACATTACATGTTTAGGCATAACAGTTGTAAACGTGTTACTGAAAAGACGTTTTTCTTTTAACGTTGACTTATTTTAATTATTGACAATCAAATATTATGAACATAATAATTTTAAATTGTATTTTCATTTTAATTCCCATTTATAAAAATTTATGTGCACATCTATAAAACTCATAATTAATCAGTAATCCCTGATGATGGAGAAATAATTCGAAAGCGCTTGGATAGTCAATACTCACAATTGTTGGTAAGTGGATACTCTATTTTTATATAAACTGTATAATAGCAATCGTGCCAGATGTTAAGAAAATTGTATAATATATTTGAATATTATTGTTTAATTTAATGCAATTGCTACTTACAAATTTTATAGTATAATTAGTTGAATAATGTCATTACGGTATATTAAGGTTACGTAAGTCTTTAAGGGATTATTTTATATTTTAAGGTTTCGTTAAGTCACGTGACCATTACTTGGTGGCCGATCAAATCAGTACTCTTACATATTATGTTAATCATGTTCTTGTATGACGCTGGTTCCTTTTTTTAGTATTTGTTACAATTAAAATCTTACACTTTTTTCTAATTTTAGATTGTTTTTATAATTTTTAAACCAAAAAATTGTTCAAAACTAGAGCAAATGAGTTTTTTTTTGGTTTTTATAAATCTTATCTGGGGTCCTACAAACGCTAAGTTAATATAATTTATTCATCTCGTGTTTTGGTGGTTTTATAATTTTTTTCAATTATCGAAAATATTATTTTTCCATCATTTTGGAGTCTTATTCTTGATTTAAAAAATTGATATATATATATAATGCATTTTAGAAAACTTTACGTTAATGCGTTTAAACCAACTTGGTAGCTTATACGATTATTACGTAATGATTATTGCAAAATTTTAATTTTGGCAGCTATTTTGAGATGCTAAACAGACCTTGGTACATAAGCAATAACCTCATTTATAATATATAAGTTGCGAACCGTTCGGCAGGAAATCTCTCTGGTCAGCCTACGGTACAAAATCGTTTGGTTCGGCACCCGAATTATTTGGCGGTCAATTTATTGGATAAAACAATCAGTGATTTTTCAAGATTGCTAAGGAACAAAATTCTTGGTTTGCCTTATCGTTTAAATTAGGTAACTTTATGGTCTGATTGGTACGGAATGCTATTTCTTTCATTTCATTTCGTTGTTACTGTTAAGTCACCAGCGGTTGGGTCTGTGAATACTTAATGTGTTATGTTGCTGTGTCGTTATAATAAAAAAAAAATGAAATGAATGAACGGTTGATCGTGGGCATTCGTGTACTTTTGTAATCTTCTAACGGCGCATAATCCGAATCCGAAATCAAAATTCGTGACAAAAAGTGTACACATACACACACATCAATCATACACACATACATATTGAATTCAATAAGGAACTGTTTGTTGAAGATATTTTTTTTTAATACTTTTATTTATGGTTGCATCAACAATTAAAGTCAATAACAACTTTCAGTATAATGTAACTATACCGGTAAATTTGAAATCTTAAAAAAACTCAGATTGACTATTCCTGAGACGTGTGGTTAATTGAAACCCAACCACCAAAGAAATCCACGAAATCCACAATCTAGTATTCAAATCCCAATAAAAGTAACTACCTTTATTAGGATTTGAACCTGAGAACTTCGACTTCGAAATCAACTGATTTACGACGACGAGTTTACCTCTAGACCAACCCGGTGGGAAAATATTTTTGTTTTGTTAAAAATTAACTTTTTAATAATTGAATAAAAAATAACCTATAAAACCGCCAAAGCATGAGATAAATAGATTATATTAACTTAACATATGTAGGACTCCAATTTTAGTTTTGTTTTATATTACTTATTAATAAAGTAATACGTTTTTTCCTAACGTATTTATTAATTTATTTTATTATTTAATAAACTTTTCCTTATTGTCTACTGATATTGATTATGATTGATTTAGATTTCAGCTAAAGTTTTTATCAACAGTTTCTTAGCGTAATTTTGTTTAAATTTTAAATTATTGTTTAAAATTATCATTGTTTTGTCAGTAAATTATTTCTGACAATATTTTAATAATTATATCATTTTGAATTCACTACTATTCAAATTACTGTTTGCTGATCTATTAAATATCTTCTGCTCAATCAATAGTCGCTGAAGTTGGTTTAAAGAAGCTATTAATAAGAAAAAAAGGAAAAATTCAGAATAAAACGAAGGATTAAAAAGAAAAAAAGGCAAAAATCTGAAGAAAAGAGTAATATTTCTCCAGTAAAAAGAATAACTTAAGTTAACTAAAAAAAAAGGAAACTTAAAGGTAAGAAGTAAACAACTAGTAAAAGTTATTTATAAAAAAAGTCGTTTACCTTCAAGTTAATATTAATAATAATTATAATAAACGTAGCTGAACCATAATATTATGGTGGGATGGGTCAAGT
Organism: Lycorma delicatula; assembly: GCF_047948215.1. NCBI lineage: Eukaryota > Metazoa > Arthropoda > Insecta > Hemiptera > Fulgoridae > Lycorma > Lycorma delicatula. Next base: position 93,149,984 of record NC_134459.1, on the reverse strand, counting down.
GTGGTGGGGAGGTGGCTCCCACCTCGATTCCTTTTTCTTCTCAGAGTAAAAATTTTTTCACGCAGAGGAACTATTTTCTATGCATGTAAATTTTTTATATGTTTAAAAGAGAAGATAAAGGATAAAAAGAATTCCTTCGGTTACGGAAAATGTAATTAATCACTAGGTGAAAGAGGTATAATATAAATTGGCGATATTGATCAATCAGGTGGTTACTAATTTAAAGAATACGTCTAGTGATTATCGTTTTTATTAAAATGAATGAATTCAGATTTGATGAAGTTAACTGATAAATGGTCTGTTCAGTTATGTATTACAAATTCTTCTAATCTAACTGTGGAAAAATTTAAAGTAAAAAAAATGGAGTCATCTTGTTATCAATACGACGTAAAAATTTATGCATGCTGCTATTACTATTACTAAACTTGGATTAATACGTGGATCTTTTTCGGAATTCCCCCCCCCCCCAAAACCGTAATTTTTTAACCAATCGGGCAAAAATCGATGCATTTTTAATATCCAATAAGAATTACGTGGGAATATGATGTTTCAAAATAAAAAATAAAAACTGATAGTTTTTCGTTTCTCTCCCACGATAGTTTGCAAGTTTTTCACCAGGAAATAACTGTAAATAGCAAGAAATATTAATATTAACAATAACCAGGTTGAAGAGATAACCCAATAACCAGATATAACCATTTTTATTTTCATTCTTATAACCACTTATATTTATTTATTTTATAAATATAATCTAACCAAACTTAACCTACGCTGGCTTCGCTCGCTAATCTTACTAATTAACAGTAATGTTTTGAATATTTAAATAATAAATTCAGTAATTACTGCTGCAATTATTTTCGTTATTTTTTTTTGAATGCCATGCCTGACCGGGATTCGAACCCGGGAACTCCAGATAAAATACCGATATGCTTCTACTTGCCCCACGGAGGCCGGCAATTATTTATTATTTAAATAATCAAAACATAAATGTTAATTAGTCGAGGTTAGCGATCGAAGCGAGCGTAGGTTAAGTTTGGTTATTATATTTATAATTTATTTCTGTAATTATAAGAAATAATGCTTATATTTTTAATATATAAAGTATGTTAATATGGAGAATGATGTATAAAACAACATTTTGCCATATTATTGGGTTATTTCTCCAATACCAACCGGGTAATTGTTAATATCAATATTTCCTGCTATTTTGAAACATGCATATTCCCACATAATTTTTATTGGATATTAAAAATACATCGATTTTTGGCCCATAGGTTATAAAATTAAGTGTTTTTTTTTTTGGGGGGGGGGAATTCCGAAAAAAATTGTCTATTGTTAGAAAGCGTTGTCTAATGTTACGAAGAAAATAATAACGGAAATTGTTGTTATGAAATATTTTTTTGTTGTGAAATATACTTAAAGTAGACTCTAATTCTAAATTTATTAAATGTAAAATAAAATAAAATTGGATTATAACTATTTACAAATTACTAGCCTGAATTTTTAAAAAAGGAAATTTGTACATCAGTTATCTAATCTTTGTGTATTTGTGTATATAAATTGCATGAAATTTTTTGAAAAAATATACAATTTTTTTAAAAATGCAGACCTACTTTATTTATATATATATATATATATATATATATATATATATATATATATATATATGTTTGTGTGTGAGTGTGTGTGTTTGTTAAGATATAGTAAGGTAGGTTTTCTTTTTTCTGTAAAATTATCTTGAAAATCTCTTTCAATGTAAAAACTACATTACCAAATTCACCAGATAAATCATTTAATGTTGAAAAAAATTAAGAAGTAATGAAAGTATCTCTTTAAAAAATAATTTAAAGAAAGAAAATCATAAATCTGATAGAAATAAAAATTCTTTAAAAGGAACATTTTTAACAAAAGAAAACTAGACTTGAATTTAGAAGCGTTAAAATAAAAATGCAATCAATAACCAGTCAGAAATCGCGGGTTTAAGTTTTGTGTATATATATATATATATATATATATATATATATAAAACTTTTTGTGTGTAATATAATAATATTATGATACTTATAATTAATAACTAAATAAAAATTATAGTTACAAAAATTTTGGTTTAGAAAATCTTTAGGCGAAGCGGTTCTATTCATTAATTTATAAGTGTTTGAAGGAAAATGGTTAGGTGGAATCAATTTGAGCAGGATTATAATTTAATGGAAGGCGTTACCATTTATGTGAGTGGAAGAAGATTAGACATTTGGTGAGGAGGGAATAAATAGGGTTTAGATTTTCTCGGAGCTGGTAATTTGCAATAGTAGGTTGTTACCAGCATCTACTCAAAGAGCAATTATATAGGTACAAACGTTAGTTCAGTTTAGTCAGCAAAGAATATGTGTTTTAATGTTTAAAAAAGCCTAATATTTTAGAAGGAACGTCTTGTGAGCTTAGCGTAACTTTTGTTTGACTTTACTATGGTTTTTAAGTATAATTTCATTTTTTTGTTATTTTCTTAGCAAAAGAATTATTAAAAAAAAAGATACTGAAAACCTATGTCTCGAATTTATTTTATTTTTGGGCACATACATATCCATTTATAAAAACTCTACATTTTACATTTATATATATAAACATAAACGTAAACGTAATGTGCGCGCGTGTGTATTTGTGGGCACGTGCGCATGTTTGTATGTGTGTTGCTATTTAAGTTAAATTGAAGCATTTAACAAAATTTTTCAACAAACTTCCTAGAATAAAAAACTAGATACGCAGTAAAAGATTACAATTGGAGAAAATACTTTAATATTGTAAAATTACTCTGAGTTTAACTACTGTTACGCAATAACCATGGAAAAAAATAGTCCTACTAGAGAGAGTATCCTCATTGTCTTATTTTAAACTAAACATATCACAAACGTAACTGTGAGTTAAATTCAAATCTTATTTACTCATCCTACCAAATTTCAGTCGGGTATTACAACTTTCGAAATTACAAATTTCAGAAGGGAAACCGTACCAAAATAACAAAAATATTCCTGTGATTTTTATAAGAGATATTTTAAATATTTTAAACTGTACCTGTTTTAGTTTTTCCTTTAAACTTGTTGATAAAATTCACGGAGATCGTATAAAATCACACATTTTGTATTTGCGTAGAGGCAGTTTACGTACTTTTCATAATTTGGCAAAAACAATTATATGAAAATTTTGCAATTTTTAATTTTATAAAATTTTACATACATCTTTCTTTCTTAATCATGTTAAAGATGTAGGTAGATATCGAAAAAATATTTTTCTTATATATATAAGTGAATATTTTAAATTATAGCTAATATTTTAATAACAAAAAAATAAACTATTACGTTTATTAAAATAAATTTGATTGATCTATGTAATGTAAAATGTTTGTTTAAAATTCGTTTTAATAGTATCTTAAAAAGATGCATCTTTTTCCTAAATAGCAATTTAGGAAAATAATTTTATAAATAGTAATAGTAAATAGTAATTTTCTAAATAATTTTATTTTTTCACTTTAAATTTTTTTTAAATTTATGTTATAGTTGAATTTATTGATTCTTAAATACGCATGTTAAGTGACAGATAGACATACTTGTAGAATTTATTGCAATATCTACAATTTCTACCTGTAAGTAACTATATTTATTTACCCGAAACATAAAATAAATAAATACGAACTATAATAAAAATCAAGAGTCACCGGTAAATATGCTTCAAGAAGGTATCTTCATTGTCTGGATATAATGTAAAGTGAATAAAACTCCCAACAAAGTTCACATAGAAACATATTTTTGAGGTACTTAGAAAGTAGGTCACGAGTTTTGTTTTATAACAGTAAAATACTAGTAATATTTACAATTAGTTTGGAAAATTTTAAACATGAATTTCTTAAAAAAAGTTCCTTCGGTAATGATAAAATTTTAATATGCATTGTAAAATATTTTTTATTTACATGTAACTGGCACTTAGTTTTAACACTTAGATTTAATTTAGACGAAATTGTTAAAAAAAGTATTTTTCATCAACTGAGCTTCCAAAAATTAAAAATTTGTTATTCTACAACTAAAAGGACTGGAACTAAGTTGTTACTTTATCGTAAACTTTATTTTTTACTATTTAAAATTGCTTTAAGGTTTTCTATGTTAAAATTTTTGTTTTAATATATCTGTTTGTTTTTATTTTTTTCTAATGATTTGCTGGTCAAAACTCAGCTTTCTTCGGTTGGCACGTGATGATACAATTATATTTAAACATTCTGTATAATTTATTAACATTATTAACTATTTTTTTATTTTTTTTATTTATTCCCAATGTGTACACCTTACAATCTGTTCAAAAAGAGAAGAACAAGCACCCCTCCCATGGCCCAATGAGATGAGGATGATTTGTATAACATATCATGAGATGTAGCCTTGTACAGACTTAGGCCGACAATTCCTGAGTTATGTGGTTAATTGAACTCCCAAGCACTAAAGTAAACCGGTATCCACTGCCTAGTATTAACTATATATAAAAATAACTAACTTTAAGTAGGATTTGAACCTCAGAACCTTCGACTTCAAATATATTCTAAACATGACGTATAAACTTTCAAATGTTTGAAACATACACGAAGCGAAGAGAAATAAAACAAAAGAACAAAAATATATATTTCAATCTTAAGTGATGAAGTTTTATTTTTTGAAAAAAAATTTGTGACGACGACTACACCACTAGACCAGCCCAGTAGGCTATGATAAACAAATAATTAAAATTAATTTTTATTTTATATACATATTTTTTTTTTTTTGTTTGATGATATCGCCACATAAGCTTGAAGCCTATAAGTGGGATATGAAAATTTAAATTTGTAATGAATGAAAAATGCCATGGCAGACCGGGATTCGAACCCTTCGGATGAAAGGCCGAGACCATTTATAAAAATATAAACTGATGAATTAGTAAAGAATTTCAAAATGGGTAGATACTGAACTTAAAAATATATAATATTGAATAAAATATAAAGAATCTTAAAGAATAAATCGTAGAATACAAAAGAGAAGTTTCCGGTTGTCTTTTTTTCTTTTGTTTTGAAAAGTTGATCATTTTATAGACGTTCTATTTTTCGTAATTATACGGAATTCTTAGTTTTTACGCATAACTATAAATATATGTTGACATTTTATTATAGTAACCGGAAAATATATTTGAGGTTGTTCATGAAAGTGATGAATATACCTGCACAAGTCTCTAATCCCTATATAGATGAAGAACAGGATGATGAAATCTTATCGTCAGTATCAATGTATTGTGTTTAAAACTGCTACAAAAAAAAGTCTGTACGAGCGCGTGCACGGCAATGTGTGTTTGTATGTGTCACAGAAATTTAGAACATAAAAGGTTATAACTCTAACATTTAAATATTTTTTTTATTCAACGACAAAAGTGTAATTAGCTATAAAACAATTGGTCATAGTAAACAGTAAATGGTAATAATTAATTTTCACGAAAATATATTTTTTATTTAAATAAATCCGTTAAATTTTTAATATAGTAAGCTAATTTTTTTTCGATAATTGCAGTAGATTTATGTCAAAAATAAATTTATTATAATAAATATAACAAAAATGTTATGCGACTCCGATATAATTTCTTTAAATTAGTTAATAATAGAAAGAATGGAAGTGCAGAGCAATTCAAATGTGTTTTTTTTTTCAATTTATTATTAGAGTATCGAATATCAAACTTTTCAATAAATAATTACTGTCTGCATTTCTTTAGCATAAACAAATTTATAAATAATAAATTTAATAAAAAACAATTTAAATTAATTAATTTACGGTATAGAATAAAATAATAAATAAAATTTAAAAATAACAACAGTATAATAAAATAATTAAATTTATGAAACATCCTATTATAAATTATTTACTATTTAACAAAATTAAACAAAAAATAAAAGGAATATTTACAAATTTGTGTAATAAATATACTAAATAAGAAAGAATTCGTAAACACTGATACAGGTACAGAATAGAAATAAACATTTTACTGCTATACAGGTTGATTATCCTAAACAAAAATAAATAATAGCCCACGTTTTCATTTCTGAAAAATACCCCAAAACCATTTCTTTCTTTAATAGTAAATTTATAAAATAAAAATTTAAAAAAGATTAATAAAATCAATGAATTTAATAAAAATGTAATAAAAACCAATTATAATAATAAAAATAATTATCAAATTTAACAATCCAATTAATTACAAAGCTTTAATAACGTACTTTCTGAGCAACAAATAACTTATACCAGATGGCATTTTATTTTGGAGTTTTGTGATAATTATTAATGTAAATAAATATATAAAAATTAAAAAAAATATCATTGAGAGTAAGTATTAAATAAAACTTTCCATTTAAAAAAAGTAAATACATTTAATACATAAATGTATAAATACCATAACATAAAAGAAAAAAAAGACCGGTATTAATTCAAAACAAGTGAATTTTTAACGTAATTTTACGAGCAGAATACCCATATTTACTATTTAACATACTTAAACAATACAAAATAAGTGAATAATTTTATATTTATATTATTATAAACATAAAATTTATAATGATATAGAAAAAATAAATGTTTAAAAATACCAGATAGTTCAAATGCGGTTTCCCGTAAATAAACGATGATACAACCACGGACGTAATAAGGGGATAAATGTATTTTTCCGGATTCAAATTACACGATCGACAATGCAACAAACTTTATAATGAATTACTATCGCATCGCGTTGATAATGTAAAGGAAGGATACTGATAATGATGGTACAATATTTAAACGATATAAGAAGAGTTTCAATACTGTACTGTCCAGGACAGAGTCGCGCCTGCTACTGAACCAGGATCCGCCCCGTCGCCCGGCAACAGAACAGAACAACCCCGCATCCCGACATACTTGCCGCATCCCCACGCCTTGAACTGACGTGTCCCGCGCACCCTTTCTCAACGTCGCTAATGATTTATTGAAGTATACTGTCTTGTTGACACAATTTAACAGTTCTAATTAGTGAACCTATCTAATCGTATTAATTACATAAAATCAGTTCAAATATGTATTAGTTCAGTATAATAAATTAAATTAATATTTCAAATATTAAACTAAAATATTTAATATTATTATTATTATTCTCCAAGAATATCTCTTTGATAATATAAGCTACAGGTCGCATACTCGTGCTTGGAAATGAAGAGAAACTGACATACATGCAACAGTTACTTGAGTAGTACATGGAAATAACATAAGGAAAATATATAAAAGTTCATTTAACGTTACATCATGAGATAACAACATTCGTAATAAATTACAACAATTGTTTAATCATCTAAAATAAAAATAATAGATATTTATTTCAAAACATTTCTTTTTCTAAAACATTCAATTCTAATAGTTGTCTGGAAAAAACATTTAAAAAAAATATTAATAACACTCACAGATCAATCAAAAAAAGTTTTAGATGAAAATTTACAACCGAACGAACGTTACATTCAAAAGTAACTCTTTAAATGCAGTAGTAAGGAAATAGGATTATTTATTTTTCATGTTTTTTGCTTGTTACAAATTAATAAAATTACACATAGATATAAAAAGAAAGATTATGTCAACACCCTTCTTACATCTATCAATAGCAGATAAAAAAAAAAAATCAATTTTTTTTCTTGACAGAATTAATGAAAAATGAATGGTTTAATCAAAAATTGATAAGCTTATTTTTTATCTCATTTTAAACTAAAATAAATAGATAATTAAAATCTTGCTAAAAATGACATATTAAAAACAATTATTTCAATAAGAGAGACGTAAACATCACCGAAATTTAAAAAAAATTTTCATTATAGAGTTGATAAAAAATCAAATCCTTGTTCGAAGCTTCTAATCCTACAGCATTCGTTGAATAAGCATCCTAGGTTTAAATTAGAACTGCTTCTCCTTTAAATTGACAAATAAATAAAATATTAATTAAATAATATATTATAAATATATATATATATATATAAATGTATTAAATGTTAATTATTATTAATAATAAAAGAGAAAATGTAAAATATATAATTTTCTAAACAACTACTATTATTGAAACAAATTGAAACAAAAAACAGCAAAACAGTTTCAAATCACAAAATTCAATATTTTCTTTGTTTTATAATTATCCGTATGATTAAACATGTATCTGAAAAGAGACAATCTTCACGAGTAAGGGAAAATGGCGTGATTTTATGAATCAAATGGCAGGCATAAAATTTAATTGACGTTTGTTGTAATATTTTTCAGGTTTTTGGTTAGAGAAAGAATCTAACTAGAAAGAACCGCTCTTTAAATATATAATTGTTTGGAAGTATTTAATTTGCAGCTTTTTGTTGGAGTTATCGCGTGGAAATCACATTGAGGCCCTCACTGAATGTATTCTCGTTTTCGTATCTAATGACAATTAAATTCAGGTGTTTACAAAAAAATGTACATACCCTCGTTTTCAATTATAATCCAAAAGAACTATCTACATATAATCAGTCTTCCGACTTAACATTATAATGAAAATCGATGTTTACCAATAAGAAAGAAGTCTAATTTTACGGTCACAAAATGGATAGCAAAGGCGGTTAGTAACGACTAGAGCTTTCCTCCAACGGTAGATGTCATCTCTTTTTGGGTTTTATATATATGTATAAATAATAACCCGTAAAAAAAAAATTAACTGTAAAATATATCATATTATTTTGCACCAGGATAAGGATTCATTATTTATTTTAGACATTTAAAAAAAAATAAGGTAGTACTTTTGGTCGCATGGTGTGGCTGTGGGGTGAAAATTATTTTTTTTTACGTTTCAAGGTATGAGGAGTACCAAAATAGAATTCCCTTAAATTGACGTTTGTTGTAAAATTTTTTTTTTAGAGAAAGAAAATATATATATATATATATATATATATATATATATATATATATTTAGAGAACTAGGAATAAAATTTTGTGGCTCCAAAGCTAGTATATCAATTTCATTGAAATTTAGATACGCTGTAGTAGCGTAACTGAAATTATGCATGTGAAAATTCATGAAGATTGGTTCATCATTCATGAGTTATGCTCTATTTAAGGTCAAAAAAATTTGATCGGGGTTAGTTAGAAAGGTGGTTCTTTATTATGCTGCAAATTGGAACGTTGATGTTTATTTATCTGCGGTATCTATTGTTAGCAATATTGTCCGGGATAATCACGTAGCGTTATACTTTGAGGGTCATGATGACTGGATATGTGTTTGAACGGGCAAATGGAAACAAAATGTTATTCTTGAACATAACTGTGCAGAAATTCATTAAATTTATTTTATGGCAATTGTTGAAAAATATGGAAAATTTTCGGTTTTTTCTTGAAAAATCCAGGCACAAAAATTGTTAAATTAGAAGAATACCTCAACCAAAGAAGGACCACATTGCCTCACCACTGTTCATTAAACACAAAATTCTTCAAACAACAAAAGATTTATGGTTTATGTTTCACATCATAATTTTCCGTTTCAATTTTCTGAGAAAATAAATCAATTTTTCACATAAAAAACTTGTTAAATCTTATAATAATTCTAGATATTTTCAATTACATTACCAAACAACCATATTATTATCATTAAACAGCTGTTAAATTTCGTCAATTATCAAACGAATTCCATTCACTGTTGGCAAAAACTTTGGAAAATATATTTTAGTAGCGAACTTACTTTTTTAAATATATCTGGTAATTCATTTCAGAAAACAAATAAGGTCAGCAACAAAAATCTATATTTTTGAAATCCGTTAAAAATTCATCCTTGCGAGCAAAACGGGGTGCAACTGAGGTGTATCCCAAAACGGAAATCTATCGGCATCATTTTACCATATGATTATTATATGATAATCTTATCGTATAATGACACATTTAATTGCTAAGGAATTTGGTAAATGACCTTGATTTAAACATAGCTTAAATTTGGCCAAATGATTTGATGAAGATGCATTCTGTATTTTAAGGGCCCTGTGAAGCCGAATATTTAGCTAGTTCAATTATTTTAGAATAGTTTTTCTTTCAAAAATATTTAGAAAAAAGTTTTAAAAATGGCGTTGACTTGTAAGCTTATTAATTTCAACCATCATGAAGATCTACAGTAAAACATAATGATAATAGTATAGGGATGTTTCGTGTGAAACATCCCGTAAAAATTGTATAAATTTTCTCGTGTAAAAATCTCGGTAAAATAAATTTTAGGTATTATCATATTCCAGTCTGCATGTTAAAAAAAGGTTTTCATATTATACAAACAATTTTTTAATTAGTTTCATTCTATTTAACATTGCACTAAACAAATGATGAAAATTATAAAACATAAAAATAGCTTCTTTTATCCTTGCTACAGATAAAAAAAAAAAAATTAATGTCACGTAGATTTTTTTATCAAATATTAACATTTTAATTATCTTCGTCCATTCTAAATACCGTTATAATGAGTCTGCGTTAAACCTATAAAATTTATTTTCTAACGAATCATTTTCCTTATACAATAAATTAATTATACTGAAGAAAAAAATTCTCACCTGAAAAAACTTACATACTTAAAATTGAGATGATTTTTATCTTATAAAGAAATTTCAGTTAATTAATAAACTGACATAAATTTTATATACTCGCGCGCGGGCGTGTGTGTGTATATATATATATAAATTTGAATCTACCAAAAAGTGTATTAAAAAGACGTTATTTTTGTAACTGTCAAATGATTCTGTCTTACTAAAATAGTATCTACATTTAAACAGTTTGTAAGAAATTTTATTTAAATAACCTATTGCACTTTTCGTGCATTAATATAAATTTAAACCTTTTCATAAAGTAATTAATATTTTTAAATATTTAATCCCTAAAGCATTTTGAACTGAGAAATAATTAGAAGTTAATTGTATATAAACATATATAAAATCACGATATAAATCTGACAATTTTATACATTATATATATATATAAAATTTGGATTATACAATAGTTACAAGTATTAAAAAAACAAATACTAATCAAAAAAATCTTAATATTTTCCTTTCATTTCGTCGTGTTTTGTTTTTAGTATTTAATATTTAACTTGTTGCTTTAAACTATTCTTTTCAGTCTTTCATACGAATTTCTAATCATCTAATCCATTTTAGATTTAAGTAATTCTAATAAAACTTGTAATAAGGCAGCTGAAAAACATTTCTTATTCTTCTTATTATGCATAGCATGATTGTTTTCTTAGAAGTGGATATACCACTTTTGTGATCGACTTGTCTCATGTTAGGACTAAACTATTAAGTTAAAGAACTTTTTCGAGTTTGAATTCCGGTCAGAATTGGCATTTTCACACGCTAACAAAGTTTCATTCATCTCATTCTTTGAAGGAATACCTACCGGTGGTCCCGGAGGTTAAAAAAAAAAAGGTAAGGAACTTAATAATCATTACTTATTATTCTAGCCAGGAGGCTCCGCCACTTGGAACTCCCAGTTAACCTCATATTTGTAAGAATAATACTGATGAATAACAATTAAAGCCTGTTCAGTTTATAAAAACTCTTATGTATTATATTTTCTTCAGAATAACAGTTTCATCAGCATAAAAGTTGAATCTTTGAGTGATCAGAAGTATGCGGGTTTCAGAATAGTCAGCCTCATCTTAAAAATAGTAGTTATAGCCGGTTTCCCATTCTTAGTACGGTTAAAAAAGTATTTTATATAGTTCTTAGCATTACCCCGATACACTATTAGGAGGTAATCGTTCTACAATTTTATTTTATAGTTCAATATCAGGTGGCAGGTGGATCCAGTTGCGTCGCACACATTGCGTAACAGTGGTAGTGGCTGTGTTGGTTGAGACATCGGGCTTTACACCGTCGTATTTTTAAAGCTACTTTTTGCGATAACCAAAAAAGATATCGAAAAAGACAGAGAAATCTTTTTTTTGTAAAAAATTTAATTTATAATATGGAAAGTAGTTTCTGAATTCGATTTGACCACAGTAAAGTTGAAAATCGAGAAGGAACATAAACCGGTTGTTAATCCAAGCCATTAAAACGGTCACCATCTTGAAACAGTGAAACATTTCGTATTGGAAATAGTCCTATTTTCTTTTCAAGTGTAAATTCTGTGTACTTGCAAAAATTTTTGCTCATCAGTTTTTACGTGAAAGAGTAACAGACTCACAGACACCATTAGATTTTTTATATATAAGAAATTTCAATTCTACATAAAGAGGCTAAATATACTCAGGTAAAAATATTAATCTCTCTGTATGAAAGGATTTTTCGCGCAAATAGGGTAAGATTTGTAGTAATGATTTGTGTGCTTATTTTATATCTATACGTGCAGAGCACGACAAATAGTTCAAATTTTTTGCCTTTCAGAAGACATCCAGTAAAGAACTTAAAAAATAAGTCAATATTAAAATTTGATTATGACAATTTGCAGAAGTCTAATCTTGCTTTTACTTTTATCGTGCATAATATTTAAACACATGGAATTAATAATTATAAAATAATACCAAATTAAATCGTTATAATTTCAAAATGATTCTCGAAATTTACAGCTAGTGATCGACAGCTCAGGCCGCCTGAGGTTATTAAGCTACAAAGTTACGTCAAATATGTGTTACCACTGCTTCATCAATAAACATAAATTGCAAAGCACAATGTGCTGCAATCAAACGTAGAGCATTTGTAACATTAAATTTAATATACGTCTATTACGATAACCATGTCAAGAATTACTGAAATCTATCAATTAAATTAAACAAACGTAACTATCGTTTGTATTAGTTATATATGGAATACCTGTATATATATATATATATATATATATATATATATATATATATATACTAACCAAAGTAATTTTCCAATAAACCTTCCCTACTACGAGTAGTTTGGGTTCTTCTTCTCCACCCATATAACCTTAAATCATGTCTGAATTTTGTAAAAAAAAATATAGTGTAACATTTTCGTGACAATTAATTTATTTTTAATGTGGATAGGAATCAAAATATCCATATATACAAAAGTAAAAATAAAATAACCCTCACCAGGTTATTATTAATTCTGCATAAAATTCTTTTAAAATCAACATTCTTGGGAAGAATATGCTCTTCCCGGGTAAAAAAGTAAAGTTGGATCCTTACAGTATGCCTTTAAAAAAATTAATAAATTTTTCTAAAATTAAAGAATTATAAGAGAATGACTAATTTATTTTTTCAATACACATATTTTTGTGTCTATCAAAATTTAACCTTTCCTTTTTTTCGTTTTACTCTTTTCCCCCTTACCGTTTCTTTATCCCATTTTCATTTTATCATATTCCCCATCCCCTTTACATTCCCCCACTTTCTCCTGGTCCTTCCCACATTTCATTATTTCCCCCTTTATCCCCTATTTCCGTTCCCCCTTCTTCAATCCCCTTACTCCTTTTCTTTTTTCCCTTTCCATTTCCTTTTCCGCTTTTTTCTTTTTTACATTTTCCCCTTCTTTTCTTTTACCTTTTTCGATTTTACCCGATTTTCCTTTTCCCTATTTTCCCGCGCGTAAATCGATCCAGTAGTTTTATAGTCTATAACGGAAACATTGAAATGGAATCGTAAAATATTTAGTATAGCGTGTGCTGCTTTTACGACCAACAGATACCGATGTTTTTTAAAAAAAACATGTTTTTACCTGTCAGGTGTGACATCCTTTTTACACGGATTTGAATACTAGATCGTGGATACCGGTGTTCTTTGGTGGTTGGGTTTCAATTAACCCCACGTCTCAGGAATGGTCGAACTGAGAATGTACAAGACTACTACACTTCATTTACACTCATACATACATCATCCTCATTCATCCTCTGAAGAATTATCTAAACGATAGTTACCGGAGGCTAAACAGGAAAATAAAAAAGAAAAAGGTGTGGCATCCTAGGTATATAAATAGTACGTATATAAAAACACGCGCGTACTCGAATGCAACGTTAATTCAAAATTTCAAAGCAACCGGTGAAGAACTTTTGGAGATTTAAGATTTTGAACAAACGAACATTTACATTTTTATTTATATAGATTTCTATTTAGGTAATAATTACGTTGATAAGTATTACAATTAGTAATTACAATTAGTTTTATATAAATTTATTTTAAAACAGAATTTTCATAAAGCACAGCATTATTATTTATTAGGAAGGTTTACAAGAGTTTAACCAATCTGCCTCACTTTAGAAAACTTATCCTTTTTTTATTACAATTTGATTTTTGTGGATTTTTTCGAAATTGATCAACTAGACATGTTATTTCGTCTGAAAGGTATAAACAATAGTATTCACACTTATTATGTCTATAAAAACTTTAAATAAATTTTGAGAAAAAGTACAGACAAGAAGGGGTCATATATAACAATTTTAAACAGGTATAAAATGTCTGTCAAAGAATGTTTTTCTGTAATATCATTTGAAACGTAAATTCTAATCGAAGCAGAATTAAACAATGTTAAGAAATTCTTACCGTAAGAAATGATTTAATTCAATTATTATTGCTGTGGTTTCTATTTTATATACAGTAAATCACGACAATGAAAGTTTATTTAGTGGTATGTCAGCAAGGCAAAATGTCACATTCATAAGCTACACTTATTTCACTTTTAGCTGTTATAAACAGCACGCAACAAGTTAAATTTGATTGGAAAATATTACCAAGTTAGTAAAACATTAATTAACCTCAAGCTATTCGACAGTGAATTAACTGGGAAAACATCTTTTTATCAAAATTAATTAAAAGTCTTGATAAATTCCTCACCGACCAAGTTATATCTGGATATCTCTAACGGTTTTAAAATTGTTTACTTAACATTAAAATTAAACGTATTAATATATAAAACAGATTTTAAAACCGTTTCTATATTGTTATGAAGAAGCTACAAAGGTACTAGCTAATTTTAGGCTGTATAATATATTTATACATTATCGAAAAACAATATCATCTTGATATGAAGTTGTCGTGACGCAAGCTGTCCCAGTGTGTAATAAAATATGTTACTATTGCTGTTAATGTAAATGCGTTGAACGTAATCTTTATAATAACGAGATTAATTGCATCAAACCTGAGAGTTGTTATCAATATTCGTTGTTCCATTTAGTCAGTACCTCCGGCTATGGTTGGCCTTTGGGTTAATACTATCTACGTATAATATTTCATAAATTATTTTAAACAAATATTGAAGGTTTAAGATAAGGTACAAGTAAAAAGTACAACTTATTTTTGTACAGATTTTTAACGTTTCTTTTATAGATTAAAGTTAAGACACGAAACCGGATATTTTAATTACTCTAATGGAATAATGCCGGACTATAATGTCTGTATAAAAGAGCCGCTCTTTCCAAACGAAGTCGGTAAACCAGTTCATAAATGAAACTACATTAACGTAAGCACACTAATCACTCATATACAGTTAATGATGATGCGATATAATACTTAATATATATTTACTTCTGAACTCTTCTAAACAAAATGTTCTATAGTACGTAAGAGACTTCAGCTCCTTTTTTTAAACTTTTCTTTTAATTTAAAAATATTGATTTATTAATAATTATTAATCAATAATTTAAAAAAATATATAATAAATAATAATTCAATAATAATAATAATAATAATAATAATAATAATAATAATAATAATAATAATAATAATAATAATAAAAAAACAATTAAAAAATCAGAAGTTATTAATGAAATAAGATTTTATGTACTTCTCATTTTCAAAAAAATGTGTATATATAATTCAATAGGCGTACAAGGAAGTCATGTGGGGTCCACATCAGGTCTACATTCTATAAAAAAAATGTGATATTAAACGAAGAAGTGTACTTTTTAGCCAACTATTCCTGGAGGAGAATGCGGTGTTAAGAGGAATATGTGTTTACGTGTACTCTTCTAACGCCATAATAGATGCAAAGATTTTCATAAATACAAATATCAAAAAATGTACTTTAGTCGCTCATTATAAAATCAATTATTGTCAGACGAGGAAGATAATTATTCCAATTTTTTAAATTTAATCAGCCAATAGCAAATAAAAAACGTTAGCATGAATATAAAATAAAAAAAAGTATAAATCAATATTTTTTTAATTATTATTTATTTACACATAATTTCTTTTATACATTAAATATTTGCAATCTATTCACACGGAATAATGAATGGATGTTTATAATTTGAAGGAGAGAAAATATTCCGTTTGGCTCTCTGTTACACCTGACGATTGCTAATAATGATAAATATATTTATTTTTGTATCGTGTGAAAAAATACCATGCTTAACCGGACTTAGAAACTCCGAACCCTCAGATGAAAAACAGAGACGCCTCAGAGATACGAATATTTAATTAATAAATTTGTTCTTTGTTTGTCTGATTTTTATTTTAACTGTTAACATATTACTCTAATCTTATTTTAATTAACATCTCAACTTAATAATAGCAATGAATTAAATAAAACGTTTAAAAATGAAATCAAGATATCTGAGAATATAAAGAAAAAGATATAATATTTTTTGGAATCGTTGATCATAGTGAGACCTGTAGCCCAAAGAATTTTATTTTTACTGCAGTTTTCTTCAGTATTGTTTCACTTATAGTCGCTTAGGAAATTATGTTAACATTTCAGAAAACTTCGTAAATGAATTCCATATATACTGGTGCAACTGATACGTGACTGGAAGTGGATATTAATGAGGGTCTCACAACATAGTAAAACATTTTTACAATATGAAAATGGTAACTAACCTCTCAAAACTGATAGTGTTGGAATTATTTAATTTTAAGTTGGATTTTTAGATGACGCAATAGTTGATTGTTGTAACCATAAATATATCTGCTATAATAGTTGAAAAAAAACGCATCTATAATCTAGGAGGTATTTTTATTTCCCTACTTTCCTGGGCCGGATAAGTATAACTCAGCCAAGGGAAGTGTCCTTAAAACTCTAACGGGCCTTCCCCGTCACCTACCCTACCCTACCGGGAGTACGCCCGGCAGGTCGGCCCGCCGGTTGGATCTTCCTAGCTTGCCTGCCTCTAACTGTGGGCGGGGTATCTAGGCCAAGCTATACCGTTCCTGGGTCCCATCCCGGCAGCCCGAGACTCGGTCTTGATGCCGATGCCTCAAACAAGGACACCCCAGAAGGGGCAAGCCGCCGGGACTCCGTCTTTTTCGATTCAGAGGTTAGAGAGTCCCCGTAACTCATCGAAACCATCCATCCACGCGAGCACGGACGAACGGCAGCTCCGCAAGGGGCTGTCCCTCACCTCCATGTTCCTCCGTAGACATCTTAGTCCGCCCCTCACTCACGGTAATCGATCTCGTCGTCAGCTGCCAGATCCTCTATCGTCCTCTATTCGACTATGCCTCACAGCATATAGTCCACTGAAGCTTCCGGCGTGATCTTCTGTAGATGAGACCTCACCTTTAGTTCTACCCCCCGAGGGCAAACATAAAATGTGTTCCCCGTACACATTCAGAGAGGAAGCTGAGAAACGAAGAAAACTACGTCCCCATGCCTTCTTCCCAGTCACAGCCACAGTCTGGGAATCAATCTCCGGGTCTAAGCTCCTGTAGGTTATACGTCACAGTCCTCTTGCCATTCCCGAAGAAGAAGGGATGAAGAATCAGCTTCTGCATCCCTTCATACATTCTCATTCATTCATTCATTTTTCATTGCTTCATTCATTCCTCATGCATTGCTTCATTCCTTCTTCATTCATTTATTTTGCTTCGTACATTCTCTTCAGCTGTAAGGCCCGGAGACGGATCGGAGGGACTCCCGCCAGCATCCCCACCGCCCTAGGAGATATTGCCGTGCTTATATCTGCCGACGCCGTAAATTATGTTTCCATCATACCCGCTGTAATATTTATGGACGGAATTATTCAATGCTAGTACACAAAATTGTTACTTTCAATAAAATAATATTTGTTTATAAATTTTATCATTCATTTATTTATAATGAATTTTTCGATTATCGTAGTAAACATTTAATTTTTTAAATCGTCATTCGTCTAAATAATACACAATATTTTTTGAATATACTATTAATGATACTTTACGCTAAATGATAAATTTCCAACCATTTAATTATCAACTTTAACGAAAAGGAGTACCTTTTCTATAAGGATGGAATAGGCTAAGGATCTAGTGAATTACGATGGACTAATAAAAGCAAGTACGTTTGTTTACAAGAACTATCAACTTAAGAGAGATCTACTGAAAGTGCAAGAAGAGCATGTCGTACAGATTACTGAACGACCCGAGACTATCTTAAAGATAAAGTTTTCAAAGACTGACTGAAGTTTTGGAATGAAATTGAAATCGACGAAGTTAACATCAACAAAGTTAAAACCCGTAAACGGACTTATCGCACAAAAGAGTTAGTTGAAGATAATGACAATTATTCTGAGATTTATTCTTTCTGTTAAATTACTATAATTTTTCAATTTCAGTCTTTATATGTAACACATGTTGATATGAGAAAAATATAATTAGTTAAAAGTCTCCATATTAGGTTCTATTTATATTTGAAGATGATTTTTTTTTATTCCCATATACATTAAATCAACGAAGAAATTTCATTAAATATTTTTATACAATCAAGTTAATTCTTCATATTATAAGCCTATATTATCAAGTTCTAGGCTTATAATAATAATTTTCAGTTCAAAATTACCTGTTTTGCCAAATATAAATTTAAAAAAAAAACATTTCTCTTGAATAATCATCCACCGATTTCTTTCAATTATCAACATAATTCAGAATATCAGTTTTATAGACGTTTTTTCAATTAAATATTTAAAACCGTTTCTTGTATGTATACATTTCTAAAACAGACTTAGACATACGTCACTTTCTAATCGTTTTGTTTTAAAAGGGTTGTTAATTTACCTAAAATAAGTTCCATTTAAACACTTCCATAACTATAAAAAATCTTTTTATAAGCAAAAATATCCTTTACAACGTTTCCATGTATTCCCAAGTGACTTTATTTTCCTAAAACTTTATTTTTTTCTAAAAAAAAAGGTAATTTTAATGTGGAGCATACATTTAAAATAGATCATCAGAGTGGTGCAGATGGATTAGTGCTAATATTGCCGTCTGAGATGTTAATAGATAAAGGCCTAACGAACCAGTAATATTTTAACACTTACAGTTTGTTTTTTTTAACCTTGTCCCCCAGAACCAGACCCCCAATTAGGCATGAACACGGTTCTGGGAGGTGTCTTCGCCTCTAGACGCCAGATGAGGGAAACCCCAAGCCCGGCTATGCCGTTCCCGGCCTCCATCACCCAGCAATCGGGAGTCGGTTCTTTGTGCTTTGCCTCTAACGGGTACACCCATAAGAGACGGCACTACCGAGACTCAGTCTTGTAGCGCACTTACAGTTGCTCGATACTATCTATACCCGCAATTCTGTCATTATTTTCTGACTTGGTAACACATCCTGACTTGGTAATGAACAGATATAAGTTACAAAGCATTCATTACACGAACAAGGGAACTAAATGCCTAGATCACTGAATCATAAAAACTATACTAGATATGAAAAAGTTTGCAGAATGTCATACAAATCAATTTATGAAAGTAGACAAAAAATTAATGAAAAATAATGTCCGGTTTTCATTTTGAACAAAACAGGACGATTTCCTGAAAAAATATTGAAGCAAAATAGGTATTTTTCAACTATTGCCGGGTTCAGCTAGTTTTTAGCGATTACATCGAGGAAGAAAATACCTTTTCAATAACTACTCTAAATTCTTACTTTTTTCAATTATTTCTTTGTTTATATTGATTAGAATTTCCATAAAATTCCATGTCTTCAGCATTTGGAACTTTGAGAAATATGATAAGATGCTATTGCCCGTAGACCGTTTCCAAAACTCTTTTCCTATCCGATGGTTGTTTTCTTTTTTCCTGTTTAGCCTCCGGGAATTACCGTTCAGGTATTACTTCAGAGGATGAATAAGGATGATATGTATGAGCGTAAATGAAGTGTAGTCTTGTACAGTCTCAGTTCGACCATTCCTGAGATGTGTGGTTAATTGAAACCCAACCACCAAATAACACCGGTATCCACGATCTAGTATCCAAATCCGTATAAAAGTAATGGCTTTACTAGGAAGTGAAAGCTGGAACTCTCGACTTCCAAATCAGCCGATACTATCTGATGGTTATAAACAATAAGCATAACGGTTAAAATAAACATCTGGTAAAGCTAGACCAACAATTTTATAAAATAAAATTTACGGGAATAAAATGAAAAGAAACTTAAAGGAAAGAGAAGAGAACAAAAGAACTCGTGAAAGATTTTTTTATAAAAAAAAAAATTAAAAATCTTTTTTTATAGAAAAAAGTAATATGATTGAACTTTACATAATAAAATAATAAACTTTGTTTTTTTTTAATATTCATAAAACGTAACACTATCAATATTAATTTATTTTATGTAAAGTATAAACTAAATTTAAATAAATTATTTAACATAAATTTCCACTTTTGTGGGGTTTTCTTTGTATTTATTATCTTCTAAAATATTAACAGACTATATTAGTTATTTTTTCCTACATATTTTGTATTGTAATATGAAAATATTTTATAAATTTAAATATTCCACAGCAACCACCATTTAAAATTCATGTATTCAATATATACATATCTACAAAACAAATATTATGATTTTTATTTGGTATCAAAATTTAGAAACAATATTAAAGTAAAAAAAGCAAACCTTGACGGATTACACTATTTACGTTAAAAAGTAATAAATAGAGAAAGATAAAAAAAGAAGAACCAGACATGAATTGCAGCATATATTAAAGAATTCATGCAGCAAACTGAAAAAAGCTGTTTATTTAACCTTTCAGATTGACATGTGAGCTGAATGAATCTTATATGCAAAACAAAACCTCTTACCCTTACATTGAAGTGATTTTTTTTTTATTTTATTACATTACTGAATTAAATTACATGTTATTTAGTCAGGTTTTTTTCCAATAAACACAGACTTTAAGCATTTAGTTTTATGAATAAAAATACTGGTAATGAAATTCAAATAAATGGAAATATAGAAACTAACGAGGTAATAAATATGTATGTATATATATATATATATATATATATATTAATGACCTATAAATGTCAACTCAACCAGAATTATACAGTTAGAAGTTATTTCAAGAACAACATGATCAATCAAATAAAACTACACCCTGATAATGGTAAAAAAAAACATACAGCTACAACATTTTTTATTACTTGAACATTTTTATTTGTTATTATATATTTTGAAATTAAATTCCCCCACAAAAAAAACAAAAAAAAAAACATTAAACAATAGTATTTCATGTAAATTAGAAAAAAATTGAATTATTAAATAGTTAAAAAATTATAAAAAAGAGGTTTTTTAGCAAAGGTAATTAATTTATTTTTGTTCTCCTCTTATTTACTTGAAAAAATAATTTTCCTTCTACCAAGAAATTCACGCCATCCAAAACTTCTTGTTAATCATTTTCTATTAAAAGGAAAATATCATCTGCGAACCCTAATATTTTTATTTCTTTCACCTTGATTAGTTATTCCACTCTCAAATTGAATTCTACTCTTGAATTCCTAAACTGCTTCTTCTATATACTGTATGTGATAAAAACGATGGTGAGTCTCCCTTTAGAATCTTCTCTTACAACATATATTTATATTAAGTTAGGTTAGGAAAATACAACCCACCGCGATCTAGTGGTTAACTCGTCATCGCAAACCAGCTGATTTCGAAGTCGAGAAATCAGGTTCAAATCCTAGGTAAGGCAATTACTTTTATACAGATTTGAATACTAGATCGTGAATACCGGTGTTCTTTGAGGGTTGGGCTTCAGTTAACCACACATCTCAGGAATGGTTGACCTGAGACTGTACAAGACTAAACTTCATTTACATTCATACATATCAATCACCCACATTCATCCTCTGAAGTAATACTTTACGGTTTTTCCGGAGGCTAAACAGAAAAAAGAAAGATTAGGTAAGTATATTAGGTTACTACCGTTAAATTACATAATTATGTAACGTAAGTAATGTTAATGTTTTGTATGTTACGTTAGTAACGGGTAGCCTGCCTCCGTGGCACGAGTGGTAGCGTCTGGGTCTTTTTTTGTTCAACAACTCAATTCGATATAAATACTAACAAAATTATTAAAAATTTTTTGTAACCGTAATTTATTCTCTAATTTAGAAATAAAAAGCACCATTGAACATGTTCGGCTACAAATCCAACATCACAAATAATCTGGAGAAACGAGACCTAATAAATTTACATATTGATTGTTTTCATTCAAAAACCATTACTAGTAGTATTATTTAATCCCTTTCGCTGTTTAAAAATTTCGAGATAAAAGCAAAAGGGTGTAATATTTTTTTTAAACCACAACTTAACTTAAATTGATTTTAGTGGCTGATAATTTAGCATCAAAATTACAATGTAAATTTATAATTTCACATCACAGTTTTAAAACATTACAAATTAAAAAAGTATATATATAAAAATAAAATTCCTATAAAATGTATCTTTTAAAACTTCATCAAAATGATGTATTTCTCGAACCCAACCGGAATTTCCTTTTGCAAATTCTGAGATATAATCCCACTACGTTAAGAAATATCCTCCATATTTTAACTATAACAAATAGAAAATAATTAGATTTTACATATTAATGATTTATTGGAAATATGTATCAATTAAAACTCTGTGACAATCCATCTTTTTGGTACAGTTATTGGACGGATAGAAAATTATATAAAAATATTTTTAAAAAATCATATATTTATAAAAATATTTTAAAAATATAATATAATTAATTATAAAAATTGTTCTGCTATTTAATGTTAATTAAAATATTCTTTCTGATGTTCAACAGATATTCAGTTTAAATATTACCTATTAGGCACTTACGTCAGACTGTTGTAACATCTAGTTGTGCACCTCCCATTTTGATTACAATCGACTGGACCAAAAGCATACAAAAAAGTCCAAAATCCAAAAAAAATTGAATTTTTTGTTTTTTCTTAACTGCAGTAATAAGCCCTTATTGAGAGCTTTTCGACGATATATTATAATTAAGTAATTAATTTCATTGGTTCTAGAGTTATAGCCAAATAAATTTTTAATTAATAAAATAATTGGATTTTACAAGGGGAAGGCTTATCGGTTCAAATCCAACTTTATCTCTTTTTTATACATTTTTAAAAAAATTAAATATATTAATTTATTAATAATTATTAACCGCTGGTTGTAAAATAAAAATTACATAAATAATAATTCATTAATAACAACAAAAAAAAAATCAGAAGTTATTAAATAAAAATGTATGTACTTTCCATTAAAAAAAAGAATGTATATATGTAATTTCATAGGCATACAAGGAAGTTATGTGGTGTCCACATCAGATTTTCTGTACATTCTATTGATCCCTCTACTACTATTTTAATCAACCTACTCTTCTCATGATATCTCTCAGCCAGCGTCGCTATTTTGAATTATTATAATTAAAATTCTTTTTTCATTCACTCTCCTCATTACTTCTTTTTTACACCGTCTGCCCATTTAATCTTTCATATCCTCTACGCTTCAAATTCCTCCATCCTTCCTTTCTCATCTTTTCTTAGTGTTATGTTTCACATTCATGCAGAAATATACTCTTTAACACAGGATTCTTCTTCAATTCTAATCCTATCTTATTAAGTATTAGCTGTTTCTATTAAATGCTTCCTTTTCCATTACTATTTTTTCTTTTTTTTTCGTTTTTCCTTCTGTAATCTTCTGTTTATATGGTATTTAAGTGTCTCTACTACTTCTATTGTTTTATTTATTCCATTTTTATATACATAAAATTATAAATTTTAGATATATATTTTAGATATATCTAAATATGTATATTTATATATATATATATATATATACGTGAGATGAAAATAATTTTAAAAATAGTTAAAATCTTACTTGTACGATATCTAACGAACTTCTTAAACAATCTATATAAAACCTTCCTTTTATTGTTATGCTTAATTTACTATTTAGCCAAGATATAGGCTAATATCCAAAACAGAAAAGTGAATATGTTTTGCACCATGAGCTGCCACTAAATTTAGATTAAAATAAACTTTACCGATAAAGATTTCATTTGCTAAGTTTTATTTGTTCTACTGAAATTGCGCACCAGGAAAAGAGTATCAGAAAACCATTTGAGCTAAGCAAGGAACTTCCCCCGAGCATTAATACTAATACTGTGTATTCTCATAAGTAGATAATACAAATACAACGTTTAAAGTAAGACAACATTGAATAAGTGAACTGTAAACTGTGAATAAGTTGACTTCTGCGAGAGACAAGATTGTGTTAACTCTTACCTCTTCTACTCACAAGGGAAACCATCTGGTAAACAGAGAACGTAACCCGTTGAGCAACACAAAATTCAATGGCGTACACAAAGCTCGTTTTGATAAATTTGGTAAGTGCTATCTCTATCTTTATCTATCAAGTTTATTATGTAAATACTCCAAACCTTTCAAAGACTAACACTGAAGAAATTAATAATAAATATAAACACTTCATTGAAGTTATATTATTTTTAATTTTCTTTTAACATACAAAGAATAAATGAACCACGTGTGTAATTTCTGATACATTATAACAAGATTTTTCGATAAGACAAGCAATAAAAGCAAAAACAAGCAAAAATTAAAATCATATCTCTAGTTCAATCTGAATATAACAAAACCTTCTACAAAAAAAAAAAAATATATTTTTTTAGCTTATTAAAATTAAATTTTCATTACAAAAATTACCTTATTTTTGAAGTTTTATAAATTTCGTTTAAGAAGAAAATCTGTAAGAAGATTACTTATATAGTATAACATGCCGGAAAAATACGTGCTAGTCAGGTTACATTAATACTAAGATTCTTTGTCAAATATTTTTTACATTATATAATCAAAACAAAACTTATAGCAAAGATGTAATATTTTCCTGGTATATATTTCCACTGTAATATATTTCTGGTAGTATTTCCTGGTAGTATATTTCCACTGACTATTTATTCTTATATAGTGAAAAAATAATAATACATGTTAAAGTTACCTATTTCCTTTTGGGGATAGATGTAATTTATGATGAAGTTTTATTGCAAAATTATCGTTACATGATTAAATAAACAAAAAAAGTTTCAAAAATTTAAAACATCGGTATCCTTATTTTTTTACTGCTTCCCCACTTCCAAAATCAAGAAATTGCGTTTCATTTTTTTGCGATTACTGTGTTAAATGAAAGAAACGAAAAAAGTTCACTAGAAAATGTACAGCCGATAAAACGTGACCTAAGATTTCTTTTTTGGGGGAATGAATTATAATCATTCCCCTAAAAAAGGTGGAATGATTATACAATAAAAACTTGTAATAATAATTTACAATAAAATTTGTAATATTACAAGTTTTATTGTAATATTATTACTAGAAATTTAAATAAACCGAAAAAAGTTTTAAAAATTTCAAAAATCACATATTTTTAAACTATTATCGGTTTCACTCCCCAAAACATTTCCCTCAAAGTATTTTATTTCCATTTGCACTACTACTATGCTTAGGAAGACATAAAAAAATATGCATAAATAAAAAGATAGCTTTATAAGATTTTGGGGGAAGCGGGAGAATTTGGGGCGCAAAACTTTTATAAAAATGGTAAGATAAGCATGCACGCATGTACGCATATAGCTTAACAAAAAGTGGGATTATGTTAGCAAAATTTTGAGGAAATTAATTCACGCAGACAGAAGTATAATTTAAGTTCTAAAGAAATGTAGGAAATTTTTCGAGTCATTGAATTAAAAAAAAATCACACCTTAAAAATATTACTATATTCGGAATTGTTGAAGTTTTCCGGTATTTTGGATACATTTTTAATTTTAGTTAAAAATTAATATATTATGATATAAATTCATGAGAAAATTATACATGTATGGTGTTTCGGTGGCACGTGCACATTTCCTCCATCAATTGGTTCTCCGCCCTCGTGAAAGCTTATTCATCATCATTGGTATTCTATATGAGTGTGTAGGTTCAGGTGTTCCTATTCTACTAGTCCCGATTCTTTGAGTTCCTCTTCATTCCTTTACACCCTCCTTCTTTCTTAAAAACATCAAACATCATTCTTCTTCCTCTCCTTTATTTTCCTCATCCAACTTATTTTATCATATTATTTCAGAACTACCTACCCCTTCTCAAAGCAAAAGTGAGATAGTTTTATCCGTTTTGTCTATATTTTTCATCGACTTTCTTATTTAAACAATTCGTTATTCTTTACTCGTTCAGTACTTCAAACTACTATTAATATCCTTCTTACCTCCACACTTACTAAAATTTTACCAATCCGTATCAGTTTCTTCATCTATTTTCTTTATCTATTCTCCTCAGTACAGATTTAGTTATTGATAAACCTAATTATAAACGTAAGGTTAAACATATAATAAACTAATAAATTAGATTATTATATTATATTGATCTAATATCTTTTGTAACGATTAAAGTATTTTTTTTTTTATATTTCGGCCTTTACGCTTAAAAACAGACCTACATATTTAAATGAATAAATCATTTTAGAGAGTACTAATAATTAGTATATGCCAGTTGATAATGCATGTGTCCTTTAGGGACGAAGTCTTAATTTTTCAATTCCTCAATATTTCTTACAGTTGAGTAAAATAAAATTTTCCACTGTAAGCTTGTTCGGCATGAAATCATAAAATTTTATATTAAATGGTTGTTGTCTATCTTAATATTAGTATCAGAGGATATTATTGATACATAGTCATCGAATATGAAAAACTGAAGGTAATTCTTTTAAAACTGTACTTATTGTCTTCTAATTATTACTATTTTGTTTTTTGTTTGTTTTTTATTGCGTTCTTGGTTTTTTTGTAGTTTGTTTTATTCACGTCAGACTATTTTTGGCTGCATTGGGGGTCCCTTCATTAGAGACGTGGCACGCAAATAAAGACCGTGTCTTGGCTACCTAGATGAGATTTTGTTTCTATCTAGGTAGCTTGAGACGATGGCACCCCATTGAGCTTGATTGCTTAAATTTTGGGGGGGGGGGGTTGGCTCTATAGTCCGGCTTCCTGCAGCGGAAATAAATTTCGTCAACTGAGAGCCTCATGACTCTGCAAATCACCTATCCAATACGGACACGTCCATCGGTCAGTAATTTGTCTGCCAGGATGAGCGGCACGGCCACAGTGACCAGCTGCGTCTCACCATAAGCCGGTCGCATGGACAGAACGTCTATCGAAACTGACCCCCGTAACCTTTCGAAGTTCCGTCATGAAATCATCCTGAGTAGTTAGCAATCATGTCCTTGACAAGGACGTGAACCCTCCTGTCACCCCTCCCTGTCAGGGCCGTAATGGTGCCCTCGATCTTCGCGGAAATGTCCTTACTAATTCGTTCAGCTGCACCACTATCGGCCCGCACCCGGATATGAAGGTCCTCTCCCTGCCTCTTACGTGCGGAGAGGACTCCTACTTCACCTACCGCCAAACAACCATCATCAATCGTACGATTTTCGATTTCGTTTTTCGACGTAAAAATAATAGATTATGCTTTTATAAGATATTCGATTTTCAGCTAACTACCTTCCCAAGATATTTTAGGTATGTAGGATCATAGAAAGGGGAACAAAAAGGGATATGTTCATCTACAGCAGGGGCGTAGCCTCTATGTCAAGAACGAGAGAAAAGTTGGAAGATAGAGAGATTTTCGGAATTGAAAAATAAAATATCTCGATGAGACGAGACAAATGATACAATTAAAATTAAATTCTGATCTCCCGATCCAAAATGGCATCCAACAATGTGTTTGTTTCAGATAGATAGAATACGGTTGTATGCTCCACTTTAACTGTTTTTTTGTGTCTGAGATTTCCCGATTTTATCTTTCGATCTCTTTTTCCATAAGAGGCTTCAATCTAGAATATTCGGCCTTCATGGGGGCAGGGAACAAGGGCGGCTCAAAGATTTTAAATGGGACAAATGTTAATGTGATACTTCTTTTAAAGGTCTTTCCGAGAAAAGCAAAACGGAATAAAAAAAATTAAATTCTGATTATTTAAATCAAAATGGTAACCACAAATAACATTACGTTAATTAAAGATCGGAAAAGTTAATTATTAAATTTTTTTAATACTTCTCTGAAATAAACTTAGTCTTAAGTTTAAAAATAATACTTAAATCATTGTACGTTAAGACTTTTTAACAGTTAATTTTTTTGTACATACATGATACGTATAAAAACATTATTTATAATATTTTCAAAATTCTCGTCCTATGTTAGCTTAAAAAAAAGGATTTTTATTACAAAATTCTGTACGTTCTTTAATGTTTTTAAAGGATAGTATTTTTCTTCTTTTGTTTGCATACGAAAAACGTTTCATTATCAGTTTATAATTTTATCGAAACAAATATTTAAATCTCCTTTTTTTGTTAAATAGAACATTTTACATATAATTTATCTTGAATTTTAAACCAACATTTCTTGCATTATGTATGAACACATTCCATTTCTTTCACCCTCTACTGTTATGCCGAAGGATCCCTTCCATTGAGAAATGGGTTCTTCATTCCAGCTGACTCATGGCCAATTTTTTATAGAAAGTTCTTTTTTGTTACTGTTATTTTTATTTTTTTACATTTACGCACCCCTCATTAAAATTCTGGTAGAACAAGCCACTTGACGTATTTGGTGAACGCGGCTGGAGCTGACTGATGGTAGTAAAACTATAGATGCCCTTTTTACAAATTTCAAGTTCAGTTTAATCTAATTTTATCCTTAGTTTAGTAATTTTCTTTTCTTATTTTAAATTGAACCCAGCTCTGATTTATTACTCACTAGAGGACTTAAAATTCATTGATCGAATAACCTTTCCAATAAACAAATAAATCTAATAATAACAATTTTAAGATAAAGTAAAAGGAAAGTTTTTTATTAACTTTACATCTATAAAAACTTTCGGATTAAACTTCAAAATAGTACAATAATTAACGTACAACTAATTTATTAGGTTGTGCCGCATAGGTTTATTGAAAATTTATTATTATTTTTTTAATAATATTAAAATATGATAAAATTTATTAATCAAAGTTTTAATCAAATGGACAGTTTTCATATTCAATACAGGGTAGGTTATATTGTAAGCTAATGAATTAATATTCTACAAATTTTAATTGCAGCAGAGCTTGTTATATGCCAAACTCAAAGTAAACTTTCAAGTTCTATAAATTATAACCGCATCGTGAAAAGTTTCCTTACAAATTTCCACCTGTCTAATAAGAATTAACTTTAGACATATATTATAAAATGATATCAGTCAAGTCCATTAATAAATAATTACTCTTTTACCTTTTATGACATAAATAATATTTTTAATAAATAAATTACCTTTGAAAGACAAATGCTTTTATAAATCTAAATATGAGGTAAGATAAATTTTAATTAAAAAAATAAATAAAAATTACTACTACATCGTTTTATTTTAACCCAAAGAAGGGAATTTTAATTTTTAAAATTTAAATGAACAGAAAGTATTATTGTTATTATTATTATTATTAAAAAAAACTTCAGGAGTAATTTTAAACTTAAACATAATTTAAAAATTTCTTTAAATATTTAAATTATTTTCACGCTTTTATGTTAAAATGTAAAAAAAAACGGTACTGAATAATTTTGTAGTTTTAAAACTTTTCTAAGAGGCAATTAAAATAACTATAACCACTTGGAATACGAAACTACTCTTGTTAACATTAATTTTTATTTATATTTAGCAGGTTCGTTGTAAATTAATTTAAAATATTTTCAGCTCTTACCTTATAAAATTATATTGATTAGCAGCTGCACTTGACGTTTATTGAATGATCGATTCCCTTATATGTACCTTGCCATCTAGCAAGCTCCTCTCTCATACGGCCTAATATGATTCCAAATAAAAAAAAAAAATTACTTATGTATATACAAATTCTAAACATAATTTTTGAATACTTTAACTATAAGACCTGACAGACTTGATCGGAAATCAAAATAAAAGAAAAAATTCAACCAATTATTTGGTAAGATTAATACACAAAATATTATTTAGGTGTATAAACTACTATTTATTTTGTAATAATTATTAAAAAAATTAAATATTCCTATAGGAGTTTCGACTAAAATTATGTAACATTTCTATTTTTAAATAAATATTTAATATATTAACGAAAACGATAAACCCTGAACTCAACATAAATGTGTTTTAAAAAAAAAAAAATATATAATCCAAAAGATATTTCTGAAAAAATATCGACCCAAAGCGCTAAAGCTGTTTTATAATTTGTGAATAACAATTGATGTTATAATATTTTTTAATCTTGTTACAATATTAGTAGTTATTATTGCTTATAATTTCATTAAATAAAAAAACAGCGATGATAAGAATTTCAAATGTAAGTTTATTTTACACAAAACCCATTAGAAAAATCAAAATTTCAAATATTACCTCATTAAAACAAAAGAAATCTGATGTGGAAATCACATAACATCCTTGTACGCCGATTATATTACATATACACAATTTTTTTACAACCATAGGTTGATAATTGTTAAAAAAATATTTAAACTAAAAAAAAAGTTAAAGAAAAAAGGGAAATCAAGTCAGATTCGAACCGATGTGTCTTCTCTTTGTACGATCAAAATATTACATTGATTAAAACTTTATTTGGCTATAACTGTGAAACCAATTTAAATAAGTACCACTTACGATATATCGTTGAAAGGATCTCAATGAGAGCAGCACAATTAGATGTTACAACAGTCCTAAATCCAAAATTTCAACATTCTACGGCTAATCGTTTTTAAATTCTGCGAGATACTTACGTACGTACACATCATGCTGAAACTACTAAAAATGGATTCAATGATGCTCAAATGGATATTTCCGTTGAAATTTGAAATCTGACATTTTTCGCGATCACAATACTTCCTTTACTTCGTACAAGGAAGTAAAAAGAAATAATCGTAATATTTTTTTGTTAAAATTAAAGAGAAGAAACTGAAATAGATTTACAACAGAGAAGAAAATCAAAACAAAATAAAATTCTACGCATTTCTGCACAAGAAGACCGACTTTTCGTTAATTTAATTTGGTTTTATAGTAATATTATTTCTAATTTGGTTTAATATTCTTAATCATAGATACAGCATATAAAAATCCGTCAACGTTCCAAATTTCAGCATAATAACGAACCACGCATCCAACGTTGCACGCTCAAATTTTTTTGACCTTAAATTGAGCGTAACTTAAGAACGAATCAACCAATGTTCATCAAAGTTTCACATAAACAACCTCAGATTGAAATAACAACCTCAATTTTATGAAATTGATCTAGTAATTTTTAAAATTTTCGAGCGGCAAAAGTTTATAAAAAGTCTTTAAATATATAAGGAAACCCAATTTAAATGAATAGTATTTTCGTACTCCTCATATCTCAAAACGCAAAGAAAATCAGTTTTCACCCACTATACCCACCATGCGACCGAAATTAATATCACACTTTTCTTCGAATGTTGTTAAAAATTATATTTTTTTGTTTGGAATTTCTCTAAAAAAAAATTATAATTGTTTTTTTGAAAAAAGTTTTTGTAAATTCTATTACTACAAGTTTTGAATCTTTATGGAGTTCACAATAAGACTGGATCCTCTAGATATATTTTCAGGTAAAATACTATCTGTAGCTTAATATGTAATTGTAATAATAAGTAATTGACATTAAGTGTTTAGACGAATAAATAACAAATGGAGAGATAGTAAAGTAAATTTTTTTAAAGAGATGATATGATTCATGCTTATTTCATTGCCATAACATCAAGAAAAAAATAAGTAAAAAAAAGGTAATGGGATAAAAATATGCACTCAGTATATTTTTACTGTTTATAAAACCTTTTAAATAAAAAACTGGCCAAATCATAAAGTCTGCTTACATTTTGCCTGGAAAATATACACTACTACACTGCTGCTGCTGCTGATACCACCAGCACTGTATGGCTATAAGTCTAAATTTCTATATTCCTGGCGAATATAGCTAGAAAAAGTATAGCAAAGGGGAAAGTATGGTGATCATGTTAAAGATGGGGTATCCAGTTTTTTTTACAAATCTTTACGTTTTAGGGTTCAACCAGTTCATTTAGACCAAAAAAAAAAAACATATGAATGTGTTACATACATGTACATATGAATGTGTACATATGAATGTGATGTATGTGTGTTGTGTGTCGTATTGATTTTGACCTTATATCTCAGGATTGACTTAAACTATTTTTTTCAAATTTGGCACAAATATTTTTGTATACGTGGAATTGATCATATTATTTTTTTAAATTCGTTCATGGTGTGGCTGGCTGATAACGCAAAAAAAAAACAATTCTGATTTTCTTCAAAGGAAACTTAGAGAAAACTTCATTAAAGCAACTTTGTTAGTTACAATGCACATATAAAAAATTTAAAAAATCAACCCCTTACCTTTTAAAAATGAAAAATATGTTTTTGTTTTTTGGGGTCTTCCTTGGGTTTAAATATTTTCCAAAATGTTTTTGGAAGTTATTATTCCATAAACAGAATTGTCATAGCTATCATGTAGAACTACCATGTCTGCAATCTTTTTAAATTATAGACCCGAACATAAAATGAAGAAAATCTTTTGGAAAATTTTATTTTATTATTTTACCTCTATTGACGGGGGTATTACATTTAGAGAAAAAATTACTTAAAAAAATTTGTAAAGCTTAAACTATATTTGAATATTTTTTTCAGAAAAATAATTATTAAAATGTATTCTTCACCTCTAAAAAAATGTATATCTGTTTGTTTTTTTGCTCTAAATTTTTTATATTTTTTTTGTATTTTTCTTCATCACTTAAAAGGATATTAAAATTTAAATAGCTCTCCTATATTATATTCCAGACCCAAAATGAGAAGCAATTAATTTCATTTAAGTTATATTTTATTTTTTCTATATTTTTAAACAATTCTTTTTTTAATTAATTTTTTTTTTTTTTTGCTAGATAACTCTTCTTTATAAACAAATTTTTACTAAATTTTTCCCACAGAGTAAAGAAGCTTCTAAAATAAAAATAAAAATTTATTCGATATTTGAGAATTTTGATATTTAAATCTTATTTTGGTAATCATTAATTTACAGGAGTAGCCATCAAATTAATGCAATGCTTTGCCAGCTTTTTTAACCATATATAACTTGAGAATTGCAGGACCTACAAAAAGTTATAAAATGTTTATTCCACAGTGAATTTTTCAGTGTTGTTTTGAGGCAAAGCTAAACAATCTGAATACATTTCAGTAAAAGAAAATCTAATATCCTCTCTAATAAAGGCTAAAACAAGAACTTAAAAATTTCAAAACAACCATTTTGTATTTCTTGCTCGAGGTTTTTAATTTTGGAAAAATGCAAACGTTTTTGAGAGCCCTATGTATGATTAATAAAATAACAACAAAAAATAAATAAATATTAAAACCGAAGGGCGGTAGAGGAAAAACCAATAAAAAACATACATATATATATATATATATATATATATATTTCCATATTAAGAGATGGTGGTTTATTTTTTAGAAAGTTTCTTTTTTATTACTCGTATATGCAATGAGACAATTCATTCATACAAATTTGACAAATTCATACAAATTTTTTCTAAATGCCTCTGAAGAAAATTAAAATTAATTTTCTCGTGATATCCCCCACCAGTTAACGAATTTACAGAAAAAATTAATAAGAGGAATGCCCCATATATAGCAATATTTAAAGCAAGTTTGAAGAAAATCAGTTCGGATAATCCTGTGTTATAAGACCAAAAGTAGTGCAACACATATTCGCAATATATAATTTACAAATACCCGATACACTATTTTAGACATAATCACTGAACGTTCCCCTTTAATTTAGCTATTTTAAAAGAAAATATAGATCTATTCGCCAGGAAAATATGAAATTAACTATTACATTACATTTCAATATTCAAGTCAATTATTAAATTGTTATGTTAGCGGTACTATCGATATTTAAAATTCAGCGGATAAAAATTAAACCTCTCTTAAGTACCAATTATTTCATACAAATTAAAGAAGTAAATATATATTGTTTGCATTCCTATTACCGAATAAAAAAATCTCTATCAAATTAAAAAAAAAGAAGCAAAACAACTAAAAATTCAAATAAATCCGTTATTAAGTAAATTGTTAGTACAATACTTGAGAACTGCTGAACAATCGACAAACTTTTGCCGACCTTCGGCAATACGAAAGACGAATTGCAAAAGATCCTTCACAGTTGTTCAAAGGCTAAATTACATGACCTGTAATTATTCATGGAAAAAAATTAATTTTATAAACCTGTTTTGAGAGAGTTTAAAATTAATTTATGAGACTGTCTGCTGTCAACCATATTTATATTCAAAATCAAACCGATTCTAATTTGTAAGTTGATTACTTAGTAAATTTCATTATTAATTAACGCTAATATATTAATTTACGTTTGGGTTATAATGTTTATCTGGCATACTTGATTAGATATGGCTATTTTTTTTTTTAAACTTAATTTTTAACGTTATCATATAACAACAAAATCTGAAAAAAAACAAGTCTCAAAATTTATATAAATTCTGTTAAATTAATGAAAGGTACAAATGCCGTGGATGTTTTAATTGATAAAAACAGATAATCTTTAATAAGAATTTAACGAATTTTCCATTTTTCCAATTTTCCAAAAATTGTGAAAAAAAAAACAGTAATTATAATAATTCTTTTAATTTCAGCTATTTATTTTTACTTTTTTTACGTTTTTTTAAAATCTGTTTTATTTTGATATTTTATTAAAATAAAACATTGATTTAGAATTTACCCCTTTCACATAAACAAATTTATAACGTTACCTTTTTTCATACAGGACATCATCTATATACATTATAAGCACTATTTAAAATTCCAATTTTAAATAGTGCTTACACTATTTAAAGTGCTTAATTTAAAGTACTTTAAAGTAAGCACTGTTTACAGTGCTACTGTATTTGTAGTGTTTACACTAACAACATCTTTTTTCGAAGATGTTGTTAGAAACAACTTATATGGCCTTTAATTTTTATCTCTTAAATTTAATATTAAATACATCATCAGTGAATAATATATCATGAAAAAAAGAAAATTGAATTTTGCTAAAATGGACATGAACCCTCATTAGGAACTAAGTGGTTTACTCGGCGTTGCCCGGGCTTTGCGCAGACTACAGTAAGGAGGCTTCATTAAAATATTTTCATTTCTTGCGTGTATATAAGAACAGAAGGGGATTAGTAAATGGCATACAGACAACAGTTTTATTTATTTCAAAGCTATTACTGTAAAGATTAAAGGTAAACTTTGTTATTCGTATGTCCGGAATACAGTCAAATTATTTAGCGAGCCACAAAACAGCAACTGCTGCCACAGAGGAAGGATTTAACATAACTGACGCCTGGCGTCAAGAATGGACCACAAATCAGAATAACCAAATCCCATGTATTACTCAAAAGCCGTCGGGTTTCGCTTGCCACGTAAGACATGGTAAACGCTAAACAGAATACGAACTTAGCATGGTACACCTATTTCCTGTATAAATGTGGGTAAAACACCGACGCTCCTTTGCGAATGTGGTGAAAATCAAACTGTTAAACACATCACAGAAGTTTGCCCTAGGACAGCTTATGAAGAGACTCCTGAAGATTTCCTGGTGGCGACTCCAGAATCAGCTTATTAGCTTATTAGCAGAATTAGCTTAATTCTGCTAAAAAAATTAATGCTATTAAATTAATTAATTTGTTAGATGTTTCTTTGTAATTTATGCCTGTAATTGGTGTTGTGTCTTGCTGCCATTCGCTTAATAAATTTAGCGAGCCGACTCTTGAGTAAACCACATATAATTGGCCGTACCAAAAACATGGATATTCTAAATTAATGCTTGTCACATAAAGTAACTGCTCTGTCTTTTGATACTTATAGCGAATGCAAGCCGGATGGGAAATTGCAATCGTTTGAACTCAAAAGGCATATTTGTGTGACTGCGTATGCGCGGGAAAATACGTCTTCTTCTGTGGCATTCCCATGACGATCGTACCATCTGTTACGTTGGGCAACAGATTCTTTATGATATGTTTTTTCTGTTGCGCAGTTTTGACGGATCGATGTTACATAACATAATGATAAGGAATCCTTTTTTTAAGTCAGTGTGGTGGGGGTTCCAGAGGATTTAAAAACTACGTAAGATAATAAACAGCTGGAAAATGGAAGATGAGATAGGAAAATAACGAAAGGAGACGGAGAGGAAGAAGGTGAAATTATAACTCATGCTCACAACGGAATAAAAAAACAAAACAGGTGTGCTCCAATTTTCCACAATTGTTTGTTGTGGAAATATGAAAGTTATCAGAGCCGGGTAAATTGAATTTTGTAGCAAATTTTATGGGCTTTCAGAGAATTACCTCACCCTTTTCTAGATATTAGCAAAAAACCGCAAAGCTTCGTGTTAAAAGTTTGCTTAAGGGAGTTGAAAAGGAGGTTGGAGGTAGTTTTTCAAAATGAAATGCAGATAATAATTTTTCTCATATTTTTAACTGTTAGTTTACAAAATTTTATCACGATCGGAATAAAACTGTAGATCTATATAAAAGACAAACGGACACACAAAAATTCTTTTTTATATTTATAGATTTAATGAAAAGAGCTCTGCAAAAATCATCTACCTTGTAGAAGAGCAAGGAGATATCCGTAAAAATTATCAAGAAAACGAGATTTAAAAACAATAAAAAAATAAAATAAAACAGAATGAATGTAATTATTTTTTTTTTAAATGAAGAGAAATACACCTCACAAAAATCTTTAACATTGATAAACTTTAAAACTGCAGTAGAAGAGATGTAAAATTATAAATTATTTTAATTATTATTATTTTTATTAAAAATATACAACAATCACGTTTTACATTAAAAAACATAAAATAAAAAATAAAAAATAAACTTTTTGTAGAATGCAATAATAGAACAAGAGACGTAGTCATGTTCAGTATGTTTGAACCTTTAAAGTGGCAAGATTGATATGCGCTAATGAATTCACCCTTTTTGACATTTCAAATAATTCTTGTACCATAAAGGTCAATGAGTTTTAATGATATCCTTAATTAAATACGTAGAAAAAAGTAATGTTTCCATTTAAAATTACACAGAAATAAAAATACTTTAATTTTTTTAATTTAAGGTTTCTAAACAATAATAATGAAAAAAATGTTAATTATTAAAATCAAAATTTTATTCTACAAAAATAACGTTATATAAAATAATATAATTAAATAACATTCTAGAAAATAACATATTTTTGATCTCCGTAGCGGAATAGTAGCGTCAAGGCCATTCCAGATGAAAGGAAAGATATTCACGGGTTCGTATTCTGGTCAGGCTTGGCACATTTTATACGCTAAAAATTTACATTAGGGCAAATGACCATAGCAGTCGATGTCCGTAATTAAAAAAAAAAAAAAAAATTAAAAACTTCATAATGCAGTAAAAAATCGAGGACAGTCATGTTGTATTTCCCATTCGCTCTTATCATCAACGAAATTTAATTTTATTACTACAATATTTCTTCCAAAAACTGAAATTAATTAATGAACCCATTTATTATTCATTACTTTTTAACCTTACCCGAATTTATGTCTTGTGAATCGTACAAAAAAAAATTCTATTAACTGACTGACCTTTCTCACAGTTCACACCAATTGGATCGTTTTTAATGGTCATTTTCATGTAAAGGTTATGAAGTCAGTAATAGTTATTTCTCAAAATTGAAAAAAGCTTTCACGTGCGTTTTAATAAATCTAAAACAATAAAATCTACTTTAGGTCGTGGATGAATATTGATAAGAAAAAAACTGATATTTCAAACCAATGAGGGCGATTGGGATTCTCAAAATTGTCAAAATGGGTTTACCTCAAAATGGCTGCCAAAATTAGCATTTTGTAATAATCATAACGCATTAATGGTGTAAGCTAACAAGTTGGTTCTAATCCATTAATGTAAAGTTTATTTAAATGCGTAAAATAAATAAATTTCAATTTTTAATCAAGTGTAAGCCCCTAAAGATGGCGAAATAACTAACTTTTCAATAACTGAAAAAAAACGTGTCATAAAACTTCCAAAACACACAAAAATTAATTATAACAACTTAGCATAAGTAGGACTCCAATAGATATTTATTAAAAACATAACAATTTTTTAAATTTAAAATTAGAAAAATATGCAACTTTTAATTGTAACAGATGATGAAAATGATATATCACTTTCGTGTTACTTTGTAACCAACTATACAAATAAATAATAATAATAATTTAAAGACTTACGTAACTTTAATATGCAATAATGACATTGTCGATATTATTCAACTAATTATATTATAATGACATTTAAATATTATAATTACATATATATGTGTGTATATATATAGATATATATTAGCCAGCCCGTTTAGCTAGAAGTTGGATCCTCGGGGCTCAGGTCAGCCCAGGCGAATCCCGGAGCCAACTCAGCGGCTCCTCGGGGCCACCCGGGGGCAAAGAGCATACCCCATGGCCGCAGAGATCGCTTTGCTTGCCATTCCCAATTTCCCAGGGAGATAAGCAGAGCTTACTTTGGTCGCCATTACCATCTACCCAGAGGGCTCCACCCCCTGGACCCTTGCACTGTTCGTTATTCTCATGGTTGTGAGAATATTACGAATAAAAATATCAAAGCATTCAGGGTTTATATAGACCAGAAAATGAAGCTAAATTATAAAAAGATAGAATAATAATTACCATGGTAACTAAAGTACACATACCTTTGACGACGAAAAATTCAACTTATTACTCCATTGCCATGGTAAAAGAAACATAATGAAGTAAAGGGGTTAATCTATTTTTCCTTAATGAATATCGTTAAATCACAACTTCCTTGGATACGACGAAATAATGAATATTTTTAATATCTTAACTTTCAAGAGAGCTAGGGCATCGATCTATGGCTTAGAACCTTGCCTTGGGTAACACGAATATATCCTGAAAATTTGAACGTAATCGGTTGATTGGTTCACGCCGCGTGATGCGATAACAAACAAACTTTATATATATATATAAAGCCGAATATATAAAAGCCATTTCCGAATAACCGTGATCTGTTAGATCGAGAGTGTACCTGATGCATGCAAAAGTTAACCTTCAACCTACTAACAAATACCCCTGTTTGAATTTTTAAAATCAGGACGATTATTT
Source organism: Lycorma delicatula (assembly GCF_047948215.1). Lineage (NCBI taxonomy): Eukaryota > Metazoa > Arthropoda > Insecta > Hemiptera > Fulgoridae > Lycorma > Lycorma delicatula. The sequence goes on along the minus strand of NC_134459.1, from coordinate 93,110,499 downwards.
GCAGAGACATTATAAAAGCATCCCATTGCAATTCCCAAAACTGCGCTCCAGGGGCTCCCGTTGGTTACCAGTTGATGGTAATAATTGGTCTAGCCTCCCATAAGGTGCTCGCATACCTCACCACTCTCGCCTCACACGCAGTCCCCACGGGAAACTCATTATTGTTAAACAGAAATTTTTTAAATGTATTTAATATTAATTTATTTAACTAAATTTAATTCTATTATTCTTCTTGTAGCAATATTCATTCCATTGATTCGAATCATTCAGATCAAACCCAGCTCACACAGTGATAGAGGTTCACAGTAATGAACTGTGAACTGTGTTCACAGTCCATTAATAATTCAATTCATTAAAATTTGTTCTTCAACCACCAAATCTCCACTATTACATATATATATATATATATATATATATATATAATATATATATATACTAGCGGATCCGGCAACGTTGCCCTGACGTAGCATTATCGTTCTGTAATAAATTATTCTGTAACTATAATTACTATAAGTAACTTATATTTTAACTTTATAAATGTTATAATTTATTTTACAAACTTACATTTTTATTTTCAAAGAACCGTTCAATACTTCATAAGTTGCATAGAATCAATTGAGAACTGACAATTTAAATTTGTAGGTTAAGTTGATTGTTATTGAATGCACGTGTATATATATCACTAAAATTCATGAAAAATCATGTAAAATACTCACTTCAATACTGCACCTTACAAATTTGCACAATGTATATATTTTAATTAAACTTTAAAACGTTATTTCAATAAATAGTAATATATTATTCTCAATAATATAATATTCTCAGACTCGGCAATGCTTCGCTACCGTTAGATTTGAGTATACATACAGATTAAATAAATATAATTGAAAGTTTGTTTAAACATTAAAAAACTGAACATTAGGAACTTCACAAAATTTAACCTTTCACTTTATAAAAGTCAGTTTATAAAAGTAAATAAATCCAAATGGCAAATCAACAGCACTACCTATCGGATTTAATTCACACCACTCTCTAATTATAGTATTCAGTGGATAATAACTTTTTAACGAAAAGAGATATGGCTGAAAAATCATCACAATTAATACTGAACATTTAGAAACTTACAAAACATTACGGAACTTCATAAAAATTAACCTTTCACTTCATAAAAGTCAGAATGTAAATAAATCCAATTGTCAGAACAGCACTACCTACCGGATTTAATTCAAACTACTCTCTAAACACAGTAGTCCGTTAAAAATACGAATTATACTTTAATAACAATACTATGCTACGACGCAAGTAACTGATATGCGAAAAAGCAAGAAAATAAAAAACTTTACTAGAATCCGATCGCAGCACCAACTACCGGGTCTGACTGATATGCCAAAAATTAAAAACAATTTAAAACAAAACACGATCGCAGCGCTGCCTACTGAATCCAATTGTGAACCTTAACCATCCTAAGATCAACAGCAACACATAAATAAATAAATTAATTTAAAAAATATTTCCTATCGGTTCAAATTGTGAATCTAAATCATTTTCGAATCCCCTTGAACACACACAAAAAATTTCATCAAAATCGGTCCAGCCGTTTAGGAGGAGTTCAGTGACATACAACGCACACAAGAAATATATATATAAAGATATATATCACACACACACACACACACACACACACACACACAGAAAACACACGATTGTATACTTTTTGGAGATGAAATATATCTAAAAACCTTCTTAGTTATGCCAAGAAACACTGGTAAAAATTTGGTTGCGATTAATCGAGTAGTTTTTTGTTTATCCCGAACAAACAAAAACCTCTTTATATGATCGTGTGTATACATATATACACACTCAGATATATATAAAATTTATAAATAGCAATTGCATTAAATCAAACAATTATACTCGAAATATATTATACAAAAACGTAGTATGTAATAATCTGAGTTAATTTGAAGTTAGAGATAATAACTTTATTAGAAATGGAATAATAATTGAACTAACAGTAATAATAATAATAAGAATGTTTGTTCTTGAAATTCTTAAAAAGAATATTCATTGATAACTGATTTTCTTTTTGTTTTGCACTGTTCGGTAGAAAGATTCCAGTAATGAAGGGATAATTTATTGTTTATTAGATAAGTAGCTGAGGAATTAAGTAAGAAATTTATATTGTATTTAGTATTTATTTTTATTCATGTTTATTTATTTAATTTATTATTATTTTTTGTTTATATTTACAAATTATCCTTCTATTTACTAATTAAGTTTCAAAAAAACAAAAAAAACATATATAATTTGGTGGTGATAAACGACCACCAAAAAAAAAAAAAATATATAGCACAACTTGTATAACCATATCATATTATTGTAATATCTTTATGATTAATCAACACACAAATATGAGACCAACTTTGAAAGTAAAATTAGAGTATATAGATAAGCAGCAATAATCTAAACAGTTTTTCCCGCAAATCGAACAAGTAACTAAACTATTTTAAAGAAATTAGTTTCATCGTTCTTAAAATGACCACCACTAATGTTCAGTTAAAGGGGGGAGAACATTGAATCTAATCTCTTACGCTTCCTCGTATGAAACTTCCCTTCTAGTTTTATTTTATTTTTTATTTTTTAAATGCTACCGCAGGAATTATGTATGTAACTGCTTTTTCTTAAATGCCTTCTATCGTATCTAGATCTTTTCTCCTATTCCTCATTAAATTTTATTGATGCAAACTGACAACATATAACTGCTTGGCTAACCCATACTGAATAGTAACAAGAAATACAGATGCTACAGATATAAAACATTTGCATTATCAGAACATAAAAAATTAAAAATGATCAAATCATATTTACGAGAAGATTTTTTTTTAACCAGTTAGACAATTTTCTATTTTAATATAAAAATTTGTGTAAAATATATTACAGGAGTGAATATACTTATTAGTGAATATACTTCAAGCTTTCAAGCTTTCTCGCAGCAGACATATAAGAACCCACCAAGGAATATTTAAATGAAGATTCGTATTATGTTTTGAAACTTTTTTCTATGATAAAAATATTATTATACACATTTCTATGATCATACACCCCCAAAAAAAAAAGTTGAAAGAAATACATTATTTTCTAATAAAACTTCAGTTATATGAAGCATCTAATTGAATATTTAGGTTACTGAAGTCTTATACATAAAAACATACGTTTATATATATATATATATATATATATATATATATATATGTTGGCAAATTACTATAATATTTAATATTTTAGCCCTACGGGATGATCTGGTGTTAAATTCGTCACAAATAAATACTTATTTAGCAGCTGAATTTTGAAGTCGAATATCCTGAGGTTCAAATCCTAGTAAAACTTAGATTTTTCTACGGATTTGAATACTAGACAGTGGATACCGGTGTACTTTGATGATTGAGTTTCAATTCACCATACATCTCAGGAATGGTCGGTCTGAGTATATACAAGACTACACCTCATTTACATGTCATGATTTTTTCATTGGGTCATGGAGGAGATTGCTTATTGTTCACTAATTGAACAAATTGCAACATATACATTAGCAATAATAAATAGGTAAAATTTAATATTAAAACTTGAATTTAAATTCTTTCATATGATTTATCATTAAATCGTTTTTAATTATTAACAATTTAAATAAAATGAAATAATAATAATAAAAAGGAAGATAATAAAACATAATAACGGAAAAAATTGAATATCTAATTAAAAATAATAATAAAAACATATAAAACCAGAACAAACTTAAAATTAAAACCGGGTTTAAATTGAATACAAGATTGTTTAGTTTAATAAAAAAATGAATAAAATAGCTATTTAATTACCGTTGAAGCAATTAAATGAGATTGGTCGTACCTTTTTACGAGTTAAATTATAAACCAACAGAATTAAACACGCACACTAGAAGCGGGCAATTCTCAATTAAACTTTGCAACAATGGAACGGGGGAGATTAACAATGCTTTACCGTTGAACCTGTTTCATTAAACTTAATGAAAGGAATGACAGTCCAGTTAAGTTATGTAACGTTATGAGACGATGAATGTATTAATGAATCTCTAATAAATTCGGTTAAAATAATATATCATTTATTATACATTACGTAATGTTGTAAAATTAAATCCTGTTTGTAAATAATAAATTACGTTTGAAAGAAAATAAATAATAATTAAAATAATTTTATAAAGGATAAAATTAATTTAATACAGCTAGAAGCTAATTGTTACGTTATGACACTTTTGGTATTAACTACTCTAGAAAGTTTAATAATACCCAGTCGGAATTAAAACAGTAAATCAGTTAACAAATTTAAATTTAATTATCAATTAATCTTTTAAAAATATCGTATGAATATACACTTTCTCAATTTTCAACTTAATATACAATTAAGCAACAAAAGAGAATAGAAAATAATCTAACTACAGCTATGTGCATTTCTCAATTTGATTTGCCAACTCCTCTTATTATTAACTAGCACATTAAGTTTGTTGCAAACTTTTAAGTTGCTACAAAAAGCACTGGAATTTTCTTTATTTAAACTCATAAGAATTTTATCAGACTTTATTAATGTTATTAGTAGGAATATTTTTAAATAATACTAATCGGTACGGGCTTGCCTCATCCTTTCCGTTTAACCAGAGAATTCCGCTACCTGGACATCCACTGTGTTTATTAGCCTCATTCTTGCGAGAATAATACTGATAAAATAACAATTAAAGCCATCTCACTTTATAAAAATTATCAGAGGATTGTAATTTCTTCAAAGCAACAGTTTAGTCAGCACAAGAAACTTAATGATCTGAAGTATGCAGGTTTCAGAATAGTCAGCCGCCATCTTTAAAATAGTTGTCATAGCTGGTTAACCATTCTTCATACATATATAAAAGTATTTTGTACAGTTCCTTGCATTACTCGACAAACAGCACGAGGAAGTGATCGCAGTTTGTTTTTCATTATTTTCTTTTAATTTTAAGTTTTTTTAGTTAAGGTTGTGGCAAATGCACCAATCGCGTCACACACTTAATGACAGTAGCAACGATTGTGTTGGTTGATCTTCCACGCCGTAAATCGTTCTACATTTAAAGCGACTTTTCTAAATAACAGAAAGAGATATCATGAAAGACAGAGGAGATTTTTATTTTGTAGAAAATTTAGTTTCAAATACTGCAGGTGGTCTCCGAATTTGATTTGACAAACGGTTTGGCCATAGTAAAGTTGAATTTCATTAATGAACATAATACGGTTTTTGTTTGGCAATCTATTAAGCGGTGACCATCTTTAAACAGTGAAACATTTCGTAACGCCAATAATCCTATGTTCTTTCCAGATGTTAAAACTATGTACTTGCAAAATTTCGGCTGAACGGTTAAGTTGTTTATGCGTAAAAGAGTAATAGAATCACTGACACCAATAGATTTTTATGTTTATATCAATTTTTATGGAAATGCATAATGTATAAATATATATATATTTATTTTTTTTTTTTGAAAAAAGACATGTATGTTTTAATTTCTTGACTAAGAAAATTTAATTATCACCCACTTCTCTGCTATATATTCGATTTTCTAGTAACCAATGGAAGAAAATAGAAACAAATGGAAGGGTTAACACTAGAGGTTAATACTGGAGAATAGTAGAGATTTTTATTATCATATCTAAAACACACACAATTAACATCGAAATAAATGCTACTAACTTAGAGAAAATATAGTGATGTTTAAGATTCAAGACGACAATAATGATCGAGACAAGTAGAGAACATAACTAATATAAAATTATGTATGATGAAACTATAATTTCTTACACACACACACACATACAGTTCATACAGTTCAGCACACACATACTATGTGTGTGCTGAACTTATTATTATTATTTACGTTTTTAACCGAAATATATTACTGAATTTAGAATTAATTAATCCATACCGCCAAACATGCACAAATCAAACATATGATCTTTAATTACTACTCTTTCTCGTATAACTAATTGATCTCTATTGAAATGTATTCATATAACATCAGTTTTGATTCATGTGCGGACTACTAAGAATGAATTTTAAATGGGTGAAGCAAAGGTAACCATACAAAAAAGTAATTGGGATCAGGCTTATTTGAACATACCTAGTAATTCATACTCTTAAAAAAATCTGATGTGGACACCACATGACTTCCTTGTACGCCTAATAAATTACTTAGACACATTATTTTTTAAATTAAAAGTACATAAAATTTTATTTCATTAATACCTTCAGATATTTTTTCATAATTATTTTTTTATTGTTATTATTGAATATTATTTATCGTAAATTATTTTTACAATCAGATGTTAATAATTATTAATAAATCAAAATATTTAAATAAATAAAAAGTTAAAAAAAGGAGATGAAGTCCGGTTCGAATCGATGTTCCTTCCCCTTGTGTGATCCAAATATTTCATTAATTAAAATTTTATTTTGCTATAACTCTGTAACAAATGAAAATAAGTACCACTTATGATATATCTTTGAAAAGCTCAATGATTATTACTGGAGTTAAGAACAAATCAAAAATCCAAATTGTTTTGGATTTTGGGTTTTTTGAACACTTTTGGTTCAGTCGATTGTAATCAGAAGGGGGAGGTACACAACTAGATGTTATAAAGATCCTATATCAAAAATTTCAACATCCTACCGCTGCTAATCGTTTTTGAGTTATGCGAGGTACATATGTACGTACAGACGTCATGCCGTAACTAGTCAAAATGGATTCAGGGATGGTCAAAATGGTTATTTCCATTGATATCTGAAAACCGAAATTTTTCATAATCACAATACTTCCTTTACGTTGCCCAAGGAAGTAAAATACAATATGAATAATCTGCCACACCGAAAATGTCTGACCGGTTAAATCACTTATACCTTTTTTTTACTCTTTTGTAAGTATAAATTCCGAGTTTTTATACTGTAACGTAAAACACATCATTTTCAAAAATTAGAATTATTTGTCTTACATTACGGTTCTCATTTGATAACGAACCTTCAAGTATATTTCTTCTAGCATGTTTAATAGGTTTCCTATTTGTTTCTTACTGTATAAACATAAAAATGTTTATGATACTGAATAAACGAAGAAGGTAATTTCCATCTATTTAACTGGAAAAACATAGCACACTTTTGTCTAACAGAAAATAATATTGCAACAACTTTTCACTCATAGTAAAGCCCTTTAGAGAGTTTGAAGTGAAGGTAAACAGAGTTGTTGAACGTAATATTATATTCATTGGAACCACCAATCAGTTACTGTAGTCGCCACTTCCTTTTAGTTTATTGACTTTACTAATCTAATAATTATACATGTAATTTCCCTTCCCCGTTTCAACTTGTTATTGTACTAATATTAGTTAACCATTTTATTTAGAAGTTTAGATAAATACACTGTATTAAAGTTTAAATTACATAAATGGAACGAGTCTTATCTTTTACAGGAGTATTTACATTAGTTTTTACCGGATGTTTCCATCAAACATAGTAAGATTGAACAATAAAAATGTAAAAATATTAACTATATAATTTATTTTTAAATAGGCTAAGCGAAATAATATTTTTAGTTACCTTTTTGGCATTTAATTTGTTTATGTGTTTGAGAAGTAGTAAAATAACTATTTGATTTTTATCAAATTTTTTCATAAGGTTCTTTTCTTTTAGGAGTATTGATATATTTTTAATGATTTTTATAAAATTTTCCTTTTCTCAATAGGAATTAGAATAATTTGGGAATAGTACAGGCTGGTAACCTCACTTACTGAATCTCTGTTTGTAGGGTACTCTTCGTGATAATTTGCAAATAATAACGTTATTGTAAATAAAAAAATAATGGGCAGGCAGGAGTAGGTTTCATAATGAACAAGAAGATAGGAAAGAGAGTAGAGAATTTCAAAACGCATAGCGATAGAATCATTGTAATAAGGATAAAATCAAAACCTAAACCGACAACGATTGTTAACGTCTATATGCCTACAAGCGCCCATGATGATGATGAGGTAGAGTGTGTATACGACGAGATTGATGAAGCAATTAAACACGTAAAAGGAGATGAGAATTTAATAATAGTTGGAGATTGGAATGCAAGCATTGGAAAAGGCAAGGAAGGAAATATAGTGGGTGAATACGGGCTGGGCAAAGGGAATGAAAGAGGGGACCGACTTATAGAGTTTTGCACGAAGTATAATTTAGTAATTGCCAACACCCAATTTAAAATTCATAATAGAAGAATATACACTTGGAAAAAGCCAGGCGATACTGCAAGGTATCAGATAGATTATATCATGGTTAAGCAAAGATTTAGAAATCAACTCTTTGACTGCAAAACTTACCCTGGTGCAGACATTGATAGCGATCATAATTTGGTGATAATGAAATGTAGATTGGGGTTTAAAAACCTGAAGAAAAGGTGTCAGATGTATCGGTGGAATTTAGAGAAGCTTGAGGAAGAGGAGGTAAAGAAGATTTTTGAGGAGAACATCGCAAGAGGTCTGAGTAAAAAAGATAAGGTAGAAAATGTAGAAGAAGAATGGGAGAATGTTAAAAAGGAAATTCTTAAATCAGCAGAAGCAAACTTAGGCGGAATAAAGAGAACTGGTAGAAAACCTTGGGTTTCAGACGATATATTGCAGCTGATGGATGAACGCAGAAAATATAAGAATGCTAGTGATGAAGAAAGTAAAAGGAACTATCGGCAATTAAGAAATGCTATAAACAGTTTGGGCAAACTGGCGAAAGAATCGAATACGATTTCACGCACCCTGGTCAAGTTGACATCTGTCCGTGAGGTTGATAGTCGTCCACTGCGGTCTTCATCTTCAACATTCGTTCTGCCTTCACTAAAAATTTTATGCCACCAAAAAACTTGAGCTCTTGACATAACCTCCTCTCCAAAAGCCTTTTGATGCTTACCATGAGTTGTCGTCCCGTTTTCACCCAATATAACGCGAAAAGAAATGGCATACCGTTGCGCAATATTTTGCGGTTTCATTTCTGTGATGAAAGACACAAACACGTGTTCACTTATTACAGCACAACTCTCGGCTGAGCAGTTTCATCAATGTGCCGCTTGGACTAGTAGTAGCTTATAGACCAAGGGCAAAGATGGTGTGCCTACGCAAGCTGCAGGGTTGCCACATCTTGCAAAGAAAATTCAGTCTCATTACTTTATTGTCGCATCTCGTATTTTGTTTTGAAAAAATAAAATATCTCTATAACTTTAAAATTTTTTTGATATCACCAACCATTGGCCCAGGGAGTGGAAAAATGGGGTTTTGAAGACAAAAAATCATACATCCCTTAATAGGCACAGTATCAAATCGATTTAAGTGTTCGTTAGTCCTCTAAACATTACCTAAAACTTTTGTCTGAGACAATTTTTGATATGACCAACCCTTACGGCAAGGGATGACCAAATGTTTGCTAGAACTGTAAGAAGATGGGTTTGTCGTATGCTAAATATGTGAAATTTTTCACATTCAACTATTGTCAAATTGAGTAAAATTGAATTTTTTCTTAACTTTAAGGTGGAAATATTTTTTAATCCCTACTTAGCACCGGTGAAATTTATCTCCACCTTCCGGCGTGCCGAAAGGGATTTTTTCTTTTGGTAATTTATTTAATAACATCATCTATATATACATAAAACAACATGTGACTGATTCATGATCAACACCCAGAAACAACTGCTTGAGATTGATGAAAATCTGTGTACAAGTTCTTTTTACGATATAATTGCACACTAAGAAATCATTTTTCGAAACTCCGAGTTTAAAGGATTAAAATGGAGTAAGAATGAAATTTACTATTTTTTTTTTATTTTTTAGGTAACAAATTAAGATCTCAACTTGATTTTTGGTGTGTGTAATTTTTATGTAAATATCTAAAAACCGATTTCTAAATTTTTTTAAAATCGTCATTGAAAGGGGTAAAACAATGTAAAGAAAATTTGAAGAATGGTTGCATTCTTCAAATTTTGTCGGTTGCCCATTGTCGGTAAAAGGGCAAATTTTCCCTTTTACCGACTACACTAAACTAGATGATATTCACTAAATTTGGACTTGTAAATATTCTTCAGATAAATATTCAAAACTGAATGTCGGTTTTTTTAAATTTCAATATTTTAATGGGTGGGATGGTATAGGGCGCGGAGGTTCATCATAGCCACTGCCATTGTTACTATATGTAATACACGAGTGGCTGCATCTGGCTCAGATTATCTGGCCAACAAACATAAAATAAAAGAAATTGACCTAGACGGGAAACGCAAGTAGTCATATAGCGCGAACAAAACCGAGACGGGGATTCTAGTTTAATTATAAAACAAAAAAATAGTTTTGTGAATATAATTACAAGAACCTGGTAGAGAATTACTTCCATAACATCTATGTACCTACGACATACTGTCACGGGTTTGTTTATTGTACATGTTTACCGTCACAACAACATGATGCCACGATAATAACCAAAGTTTATCTAATAACTGTCTACCAGTTATACCGTACTTAAGTTGAGTACATAGTTCACTTCTAGATAGTAGAAATAAAAAATACCGGTATCTTTAGGTTCGCCTACCAACATTAACGGAAATGTCAACAATTATTATGAAAATTAACTATCTCTAATCATACCTGTTTTTAAATCAATAACATTTTAAATCTTGATATACATGATATACGGGCTAAAGGTATCCAAAAGTAATGATCTATATTTAGAAAACGAGTCGTAATATTTTAAACGTGAAATCGACAGGAAAGCCAACTTACAATGCAATTGTAGTAAATTTATTTTCGATTACTGTATAGGGGTTTTCAGTACCCTAAATTGGAAATTTGTGTCTATTAACTTTCCCGCACGTATGAAAAGTTACCTAATCAGTAAATAATAACGTATCAAGATAAATAGAATTGTTTTCGACACGGTGTATTACCGTTGCAGTAAACTGACATCGTAAGCAGCGATCCTTTAATGTGATGAAGGAGTTGTACGTTCGCAAACAGACCCGCTTGCAAACAATTGAACAAGGAATTTTCAGTTCGTAACTAGCCTTTAGCCACCGGGTTGGTCTAGTGGTGAACGCGTCTTCCCAAATCAGCTGATTTGGAAGTCGAGAGTTCCAGCGTTCAACTCCTAGTAAAGCCAGCTATTTTTACACGGATTTGAATACTAGATAGTGGATACCGGTGTTCTATGGTGGTTGGGTTTCAATTAACCACACATCTCAGGTGTGGTCGAACTGAGAATGTACAAGACTACACTTCATTCACACACATCATCCTCATTCATCCTCTGAAGTATTATCTAAACGGTAGTTACCGGAGGCTAAACAGGAAAAAGAAAGTTCGTAACTAGCCCGCCTAATTGACTTTCCAGGACTGGCGGTGAATGCATCACGTATATGAACCACAGTCTCTCACTAACTGAAACGTTTGGATGATTTATACGTAGTTTGTGAAAGCAAGCTTCCAATCTCTCTTAAAGTCTTATCGACTGACGAATAGACTTGGATCTAGGAGAATCGATATTCCATTCAGTTCGTACACCCCATTGAACACATATAACTGACTGAAATTCCACTAACCAAAACAAACACTGAACCTTTATTGGAAGGTCCACATCTCGACTGACTACAACTGCATTGTAAGTCGGCTTGCTTGCGCATACGTAATCCGCTGATCTTGAGAGTACACAGAACAAATCTTGGAAAATTTCCTGTCGATTTAATCTACGTTTAAGAGATTACGACGATAGGTTTTCTAAATAAAAGCCATTAGTTTTGGATTAATTTAGTCAGATTTTTACATCCTACAGTAAAAATATCGAAAGTGAGGAGTATAACGGTATAAAAAATAAGACTATTAAACAAAATTTTATTAAAATAAGTACGCTAATTTAATCAACAGTTAAAAACACCAAATAAATAAAAATTAAAAATTAAAAATTAAAAATTAGCGTTAAAATCAATTCATAAAATATGATATATTTATAAAAAAGTATTTCAAGAAAAATTAAGTATTAAAAATGTACTTCACAATATATATAAAAATATGTTTGATGCATACCTAAATATATAGATTATTTCTTAATAATTATATACCTTTTTATTATACTAAAAATGATACATATCCGAGTATGATGAATTTGAAGCATCAGAGATACGTAGTTTGATTTAAAATAAGATGGAAAACGAAAAAAAGATCACCGAGAAAAACGAAATATAAGAGAAGAATGAGAAGTAGAGTAAGATCAATGTACACCTTCTCCTTTTCCCTCATCTTCAATTCTTTCCTTTCATTCCATTACCATCGTTTTTTTTTTTCATTCGGTTTCTGTTACTCTTTCATGATCCTTCACCAACACAACTTATATTGACCCGCGTCTATCCATGTGTATATATAAGAAATAAGTAAGTATGCGTGTGCGTGTATGTGTACGCACGCATTTCTGTTAGAAGGAGAAAATAAGTGAGAAAGAACGTGAGGAGAAAGCAAAAAGAGGCGACTCTTCAACATCTTGTGACTGAGTCGTATTCACATACAGTTCTATTATGCAAAATATTCATTCCACATAGATATTCGCTAAATTTCACATTTTAAAGTCTCTTTCATTTCTCTTCTACGGTACATTTTCCCCCTTATTTCTTTTTCTTTAAAGTATACGTAGTGTAAAAAAAGTAAAGATTTCCCGCAAAGATTTCTTTTGTAAAATATGAATCTCATTTCCCGGTTGACTGTACACAAGGCAGATGTGAAAAAATAAATAATATGTCATCGGTAAATCTATGAATGGCATCTTTATACAATTTTAAAGTAAGTTAGATTCCAAAACATGTCATAAAATCATTAGATATATTTTCAACAAATGTCAGCTTGATTGTGTAAATAGATATTTAGGAGATACTACAAATTTAAGAATAAATAAAAAATTTCTGAAGAGACTTTGGGATCTTTCAAGATGATTTCACAAGTTACTTTTCTTCTTACAAGGTAAAATTTTTCCTTATAGTTTAATAAAATTTTCTCTTAAATAATTTATTTTATGAAATATGTATAGTAGAAATATTATAGGTTGGCCGGTCATGACTGTTAAAAATTTTTTACCACAGCTCTAGTTTTTTTCATTTAAAGTGATAAAAATTACATTAAGTTGCATTTAATTTATTTATTAAGTAATGTCCCATTCATTATATTATAAAAATAAAGTGATCATTATGTTATATTAAAACCCTTATGTTATTACAGTTTTATTTTAATTTCTTTAGACGATGTTTTACAGCAATTTTTCAATATATAAATATGGAAAAATAACAACTTTAACAGACAAAATTAGTGTTTAATATCATACACCGGTCTAGAACCTTTATTTTTCTAATAATCTTCAAAAATATGAAAAATTATTAGCTTTTAAAATCACGTTCCATCGAGAAATCTGTAGAAGAGGAGCGTTAAATCTATCTCAAAAAACGATCCTTCGGAAGAATAATTTCACATCATTTTGGTTGTGAAAGTTATTAAAGTATTATAAAAAATGATAAAATATTTTATCATGATGATCATCGTACTGTAAAATATTGGTACTAAAATAGTAATGCAAGAAATGATATGTATCACCAGACAATTCAAATCTAATTCGCGGAATACCACAAGTAAGGATTAGTTTATCGTAACCTTAACTCAAGTCTAAAAACCACATAAAAACATATTATTCTTAAAGGTTTTAGTATTAACTCGTTCAAAAAAAAATCTAGAAGAAATAAAAGCCAAAATGTTTATTACAATTAATTATTATATATCGAAATTTGTTCTAGGAAAGGTCATATACAATTTAGACGCTCAAAATAAATTTTTATAACAAACTGAAACGTATAAGCTGTTGCGTTCTATGAAATAAAATAATTAGTTTTTTAAATTAATATTTCAGGCAACTAAGGTATCCTATAGAAATTAATCAAGCATATTATAATGCCGTTAATTTTAAAATTAAATCTGAAAGTAATAAAGTTATAGAAATAAATCTTTTATCTACTTTATAACCTTTGCCTTTAAAAAGATGTAAATAGAAGGAACTCGTATTGAAATTAATAACTATACTTCTTAAGGAATTTATATTTTACGAAAGGATGAAGGCATAAAGAAAAGAATCCACTATATTATACTGTTCTGTTATAATTACACTATATATATATTTTTTACCCTATAGAAGATAAAATGCAACTAGCGATGTACCCTTACTGTAACTACAAATATATTATTACGTTCTTTTAAATTAAAATACAGTATTTAAAAGAGTGTAATCAAGTGGAAAATAACTACATAATTAACTTATTACACTTTTCAGATATATGTGTAATATAGAAGAAAAGATACAGTTGACTGATAATGTACACATTATTGCAGTTAAAAATTAATTACGTCCTTGTATCAATTAAAATTATTTTGAAAGAAATCGAAAATCAAAAATATTTTAAAGTTCTTACATAGTCAACTGCAAATTTATTTTATGATTTTAATCCCTTTTACCTCCTTGCACGAAGTAAAAGAAATATTGTGATAGAGAGAAATTTCGGTTTACAGATTTCAACGGAAATATCCATTTTAACCATCCCTGAATCCATTTTCGACGTGACGTCTGTACGTAAGTACGTATCTCGTATAACTCAAAAATGATTAGCCACAGAATTTTGAAATTTTGGATTTAGGACTTTTATAACATCTAGTTGTGCACCTCCCCTTTTAATTTCAATCGACTCAACCAAAAGTGTCCAAAAAAAAACCAAAATCCAAACAAAAATAGGATTTTTGACTTTTTCTTAACTCCAGTAAGAAGCCCTTATTAAGAGCTTTTCAACGATAAGTGGTACTTATTTTCATTAATTCCCGAGTTACAGCCAATTGAATTTTTAATTAATAAAATCGGTTCGAATCAGACTTATCTCCTTTTTTTTAATTTAAATGTTTTGATTTATTAATAATTATTATTATCCCCTGAATGTAAAAAAAAAAAATACAATAAATAATAATTTAATAACAATTAAAAAAAAATATAAAAAAATATTAGACATTAATGAAATAAAATTTTATGTACTTTTCATTTAAAAAAAATGTGGATTTGTAATTTAATAGCCGTACAAGAAAAAATAAAAAAAACAAAAAAAAAACATTGCATTAGATAGATATAACACATTCATTTATTTAAAGCTAATAAAGGGACTTTTACACTATACTAATATTTCAGGTAACATTGTTGAATTAATAATAGTATAAATATTTGATGTTAATAACTAAAATTTTAGCAATTATTTTCACTTTATTAAAGAATTGGTGGATAGTATTTCACTTTCAAATGAAATACAGCAAAAAATGTGTATATGCAATTCAATAGGCGTACAAGGAAGTCATGTGGTGTCCACATCAGATTTTTATTTTAATAAGAGTATAGCTGAACTCTGACGGAGTTAAGTTACAATGGAATTATCAAGTAACAACTTGATAAAGCCTCGCTTTGAAGGCGAAACGATGTGTTTTTGTATTTTAAGTAATAATTTCGTAATATTGTAAAATGGTTGCTTTTACCTGAAGAATTACAATATGAAATATTTGTGATAAATATTTTATCTGTGTATTTGTATTATTTCTATTATTTCCGTAGTGACTTATTTGGTATCTGAATATTTTGTGTTCCTATTATTTTAACATCCAACCGAGAAGTTATCGTTTATTATTATATTTATATATATATATATATATATATATATAAAATGTGTGTGTGTGTGTGTGTGTGTGTGTGTGTGTGTGTGTGTGTGTGTATGTGTGTAATGTAGGCCATTTCACTGATTTGCATCTATTTATCTTTCAAACAAATCGTTTTTACTTTTACGGCTTTTACAGTATAAAATTTAAACTAAAAAATTATTTCCTAAATATTTTGAATTCCCTTGAGTCAAGAAAGTATTGATATTTTAATTAAAAAATGTTGAATGTATTTATATGTATCTTTTATTTTTTGTTTTAATTACAGAAAATGTTTTTAATCTAAAATTACGTAATTTCGTACGTTAGCTTTTTTTTTTTAGGGAATTAATTTTTTATTACTGTAGTGAAAATTTGATGGGTTATGGAAAATATTGAGACACACCATGATATATGAAGAATATTGGATGCGCTTGTTTTACGTTATACAAAATTGCTAATAATGTTTCAATTATCATTTAAAATAATATTAACAACGATTATAGGACTTAAAAAATTAAATCATAAACCACGATTGAAAATTATTTTTTTATAATTTTTCTACAATTTGACTGATTTAAACATTCGATTAAAAATAAACCCGTTATTTTTCTTCTTTAAATAAGATATTATTGTTATTATTATTTATTATTATTATAAGAAACGTTTTTAAGCTTCAGTACAAGATTGAAGGTAATAAACCTCTTATAAAAACCACTTATAAAAATACATTTTCCAGGAAATAATGTTATTAAAAAATGTAATGTTTTAAATTCAGACTACAAAGTTTTATTGTAACGTTTTCCTTGAATAAACTGATCAGATTGGAAAAAAGTTTTGAACATTTACATAAGAGATAAAGGATAAACCAATATTTTTTTAAAAATTTAATTAAACTTTTGTACAAATAGCCTAACATGTTTTGACTTGTTCTGTGTTAAGAAGGAATACCTGAGCAGAGGAACGGATTTACGATTATTTTTACAACTTTTGCTAATTTAACAAATCATTAAGAAAATTTATTTTATATTTTGCTATTCAAACAATTAATAAATAAGTAAGTAAAAATTAAAATAAAATCTGAAAGGTAATGGTAATAGTAATATTCAACTTTACCACAATGAAGGGTTAAATTTTCAGCTGCAAACAAATGTTGGTAAAGTTCTGTAAAATCTTAGCTGGTTTTTTCCTATTAATAAAATATTTTTTTATAAAATAACCAACGTTTACTAGGTACGTACATTTTTAATCCTCATAAATTTACCTGAATAACCTAGTGGTCGAATAAATCGACTTCAATGAGCGGAACAACGCCCATGACCTTGTCGATACCAAGCAATGGGTTCATCAGTTCATTAGTTACAACCTAACGGTCTCTCTTTCATAGTTGAAGTCTAACGAACGGAATTAATGGATTTTCTTAGATTTGTTGACTTGATTTTGAAAGCATTACAAATGCTCTTAGGCTACGTTATATAATTGTAGTTACAATCATCCGTATACAGTTATGCAGCTCAAGTAAGATATAATACAGATATAAGAACAATAAATTTAAGTGAATGCTGACAATATTATTTCATTTACTTTCCGTAAAATCTCACGCAGATTTAGAAAGCATCTTTAATACAAACCACACGAATATGTATTAATAAATTATTAGGTAAGTTGTAATTGTTCATGAAACTTGCATAAGCATAAAATAAAACGTACGTAAGATGTAATAATTATGTACGATAATCGACTAATTTCATTGTTAATAAAATTAATATGTTAATTTAAATTTAAACAATACCAAACAAGAAAGAGTGAAAATAAATATTTTAAATTTTATATGCTTGTTTATGAAAATATAATTTATGATCTCCCCAAATTTCAAACTGATTGCTTACATTCTTAAACATATAAACACCATCGCGGGAACTATAATCTGAAAACTTAGAATAACAAGAATTAAAATAACGGTATTTTATAAATAAGTTAAAAACTTGGAATCTTATAAAATAGTTGTAAAAGAAAATAAAATTTGTTTTTAAAAAGACGATAGTTCGCTACCAAAGTACAGTCTTTATTAAATTATACCGATTCGACTTCTGTTAAGTTCCTTAAACAAACTAACCTTTTTATAAAATTAACTTTAAAAATAAATAAATAAAAAATTCCAGTAAAAGTAAAACAAAGAATTATATAATTTTTTTTTCAATTCTTTAAATCTTAGTTTCATAAAGTCGTCACCAAATTAAAACCAACTTACTGAATTTTAATTTGACCCCAATCATAAAAAGAAAATTTAAAGGTGATTTAAAAAACCTTTTGTTTTACTTTTTACTAGTCCGGTTTTTGTAAATTTTATTTTCCTTAAATTAAATTAGTTTACATTGGTTTTTTGTTAATTTAAAATATTGTTAGATCTACATACAAAAAATGATGTTTGAAAAAAAATTCCTTTCAAAAAATGCAGACGAAAATTCAATGTCTTGATAAAAATATGAAAAGGAAAGCAGCCAAAACGAAATGAAAACTTTCTAAAGGTAATTTAAAGTATTAATGTACTCTAGATAATCTAGAGCTATCAAGAGTACAAAAATGTATATTATCTTTTTTACTTTCCTGGCATCTTAGTTCTAGAGCTATGCTGCAAGAAGGAAAGTCTATCAATCAAAAAATGGGATATGGTTCTTTTTATATTTCTCACTTTGAGAAATACAAAAAGAACCAAATCCCATTTCTTACTCCAATTTGTATTTCTCACTTCGAGAAATACGAAAAGAACCATATCCTCCATTTGGTTTTGGGAGACCCCAAAAAACAAAAAAAAAGTTGGTGGTAATGTTTATACTAAAGTGTGCACGTACCTAAGTATGTGCGTTGGCATGAAAAGCTTAATAACCTTTGACTGGATAAACCGATTTTGATGAAATATTTTACAGAGACTCGTGCATCTGAGGCACTTTATTTGTACTTTTTTGGGGTCAATATCTCCAAGGCGATAGATAGTTTTTTGAGGTAGATTTTCTCAAAATTTTTCACATATAAAATATTATGTTAATCTCAGTATGCATTGTATTAATCTCACGGTACATGCAGTATATGCATGTATGATTATTTTATCAATTAAAAAGAAATATTGCCCCAAAATGATGACCCTTTCCCAAAAATCAAAAAGCTATCTTTTTTATTGCATATTTTTAACCAAATTTTTTCTCTTCCTAGGCATAGCAACAGTGCAAGCGACCCCTGAAAAATACTAATACTTGGGGGATGAACCGATTAAAATTAAAAAATATCAATTTTTTTTTAATTTTACAATAATCATTAGATTTATTTAAACTTTTAATATTATTAACAGTTAACTTCTAGTAATATTACATAAACTTTCATCATAATTTAGGCAACTTTTTATTTTTATGTATTTTTTAGTGAATTTTTTTATAGATTCTTCCAAGTGATCATATTAACGTAGAATAAAAATCTTGGAATTTAATTTTGGAGGTAGGGGAGCAGAAAAAATAATAAAAAAAAAATTTTTTTTGTATCTAAAGTTTTTTTTTGTTTATTTATATATAATAATAATTTCCAATACAATTTTATCATAAATTACTCCCACCTTAAGAAAGAAATCCCACAAAAATATAAAAAGGTAATTTTTTTCATGTATAATAATTTTTCTACTTATTCTTATAAGTAACCAATGGCAAGAAATTATTACACCTTTCTTGTCAAATTTTTCTACATTAAATTAAAATTAATTACCATCGATTTTTTTATAAAAATACGTAATACGAAATAAAGTAGACGTTTTTTAAACTTAAAGGTTTCTACGCGTATGTTACCTATATTAATAGATAATTAATTTACATGTATAATATATAATGTTAATATTATTAATAATTAACTGATAATTAATGTAAATATAATTATATTTACTATACTTTAAACATAACACTTTCTGTGAAAACATTATAATTTTTACTTTAAAGAAGGTTTGATTATATATCTCGAAAAATATTACCAGTGCATCATTAGAAAAACTTCCTCAATAAAATAAAAGATGGGCTTTAAAAAGAGTAAGACTTGAAATTAAATTTTTAAAATTTATACGATATTTATACAAAAATCTCCAACGTTTTAAATTCGGTTAAAATAAATCCTTGTATTCCGCTAAAAATGAACCCCCTTATAATTTCTTTAGATGCTTAATAATAATTAACTAATTAGCATAATCTTTTTACTTGCTTTTTCGAAGTAAAGGAAGTATTGTGCTTACAAAAAATTTCGGTTTTCAGATTTCAACGGAAATATACATTTTGACTAGTTTCGGCGTGACGTCTGAACGTACGCATGTATCTCGCATAACTCAAAAACGATTAGCCGTAAAATGTTGAAATTATGGATTTAGGACTGTTGTAACATCTAGTTATGCACCTTCCCTTCTGATTGCAATCGACTGAACCTAAAGTGTTAAAAAAAAACCCAAAAATCCAAAATAATTTGGATTTTTTATTTTTTCTTAACTGCAGTAATAAGTCCTCATTGAGAGCTTTTCAAAGATATATCATAAGTGTTACTTATTTTCATTAGTTCTAACGTTATAGCGAAATAAAATTTTAATTAATGAAATATTTGGATCATACAAGGGAAGGAATATCGGCTCGAACCAGACTTCATCTCCTTTTTTTAACTTTTTCTTTTTTAAATATATTGATTTAATAATTATTAACATCTGATTGTAAAAAAAAAAACAATAAATAATAATTCAATATTAATAACAATGATAATAAAAAAAAAAAAACAGAAGTTATTAATGAAATCAAATTTTATGTACTTTTAATTTTAAAAAAAAACTCTGTGTATGTAATTTAACCGGCGTAAAGGGAAGTAATATGGTGTCCACTTCAGATTTTTGACACAATATATATTTATATATTTAAATAAATATGTATTAAATTACCTGACAAACTGAAAAGAACATCATTGCTTAACAACTTTAACACTTTTGAAGGGTGTGAATTTTAATTACATATGAATCCAAAAGGGTTTAATTTAAATTTTGATCAGACTGTGTTTTTGAAACTCTACAAAAGACATCACATCAAATAAATTGATAAAATAATAGTAGTAATTTTACTTTAGGTTTTTGATAATATTATTAATAAATATAAAAATATTAAAGTGTAGAGTAAACAACAAAAGATGGAAACTACGGTTCATAATATACATAGTAAATATAAAGCCATAAAATATTTACTAATGTTTTAATTTATTTATTTTTTTACTGAAAATTAATGTTCAACAAGGTTTATGAAAGTTACTTTTTATTTTTTCAATTAAAAAAAATAATACCAGGCTTCTGACCAGATCTACATACGTCGTTTCTATGACTGCGTATTACTCGGATTTTCTGACGTAAATTGCCCTTTACACGAAAAAGTAAAAAAAAATCAATATTTAACTATACTACTTTTATTATTATTTGTTTATTTTTTAGTTATTACACTCGTAGATCTTTATTATGTAAGAAAAATGTCTAGCATGTTGTGAAGAAATATTCACGGTTACAGACGGGAATGATAAAACTGTTATTTTCCTTATCTAAAAAACATGATTAATTACTTCAAACTCCTTTCACCTTATGTTTGTAAGAAAGGATAAAAGTACCAGAAATATATTTTAGAAGATCGTAACAGCTCTCGATAAGTGAGGAAAAGTAACAAAAAAGTGATGTTAAGCTAGCTTTTTTAACTCGGTTCGGGATTACATTCACAGTAAATTTAACATGTAACACTTGATAAACACCACTAAGTGAGAAAGTAATGCGTAACTAGTGCATAATTTTTAAATTATGAACTAACTAATTATTTTTTCATATTTGAACAATAAAAGCTGAATTTACTGCCTTTCAAGAAAATTGTTAATAATAAATAAATCGAATATGTGTGTATTATAATATCCACCATAAACGAATACAAGTACATAACTTCTATAGCCACTGATGTTTTTAAAACAACCTACTACGAGGTGACCACCATATTGGAAAATGCTCTCCCAATCGATTTAGTGGTGAAAGTTTGGGAAGCCATGTGGGGAATCCGGAGAGGCCGGGAGGCCATGGTATTTGGGATGCGGCTTCAAGCCGGGTCAGTAGCGGAGCGGAACGGCGATCGCAATGCAGAGGATCTAAATTTCGTTCAGTTGCCCATCTCCCGCCTGCGGAAGAGGCTGCAGAGCCTTGCGATCGAAGCATGGCAGCTGGAATGGGACACCACGACTAAGGGAAGATCCCTGTACAAGTATATACAGGATCTCGGGTTTGTTTTTAAGGGCAACGGGTATCCAAGTGCTTACCAACCATGCTAATTTGAACCAATAACTGTTTCGGTTCCGCCTGGCAGCCGATGAGCTGTGCGTCTGCGGAGATTCAGTCAAATGAACACCTGATGTTTGACTGCCCTTCTCTAGAGGGGGGGGGGGCAGAGACCGAGACCGAGCCATCCTGAAACTAAGAGGTCAAAGGAAAATTGGCCACTCACAAGCGGCGAGTCAATGTGGTGAGAGCCGCATTGTCGGACCGTGTGGGAGTTTCTTGATGCGGTTGCAATGTTCAACCGACATCAGTAGTTTACCTAAGGGAAGACTTCTACCGCACTGCTGTCGAAAGCTAACCTAAAAATATTTGGCTGACTACAAAACAATTAAGGGTCCAAGTGCTTTAATATGGTGGACAGGTACTTTCTGGCATTTAACGATGTAGGCGTGACAGCGAATTGCTGTCTAGACAAAGTAAATGTTAATTTAGTGATGTCATATATATTTTTAGTAGCTGACGGGTACGCCTACCCATTTTAGTAAATATATGACAAGTAAGCGGTTGGTACACGTAAGCCGGTGGTGTATGGCACCGCGCTTAGTCCGCTCACGCTGTTAGGTAAGCTCTAGGAGTTATTTAGAACACTGGTTGCTAAACTGTTTCGAGGCTCAGTAGCCGTTTGTGGCACAGACATTCGGTCTTATGCTTTAGGGTGACCGAATGGGGTGGTGGTGAGAGAAATGCCAAGCAAACCAATAACCTCTATGTCGTATTATGCTAACAGATATCTTACACGAAATATTAAGTCGTAGATAATTAAATAAAATTTCAAGATTTAAGGTACAATTTTCTGCGCTACGGAACCAATCATCACTCCTTTTTAATTAATGTTTCCAGAGATGATACCACAGCAAGCATTCAGAATAATGTTTATTTCATCACTACTTAGATATACACAGTACGGAAGCATGGCGTCTTACGCAATATTATATGATGGTGCAAAATAACATACGCGCAATATAAAAAAAATCACGTTTTAGACAAAATTAATTTAACAAGGAATAGAAAGAGTTACACTACTCCTATTTAACACTGTAAAATACAAAGAATGATCCGTTATTAAAATAAAAATAACAAATATGATCGTGATCATAAACCGTTCACAAAAGAGTAGCAGTATCATTCTTTGAACACGATTGAATTAACTGTTACCAGCAAGCGCGTGACGCTTTTTCGTGATGCTCATTTTTTCTCAGTTGACTACCCACCCCGAAGCCAGCGTTAAGAAACTTCGTTTTAAAAATTCTTGTTTTGAATAATATTTATTTTTAAGTTGATCACGCAAAGATTTTTTATATATCAAAGACAAGCTGCGAAAAAATATATTAAAATAGGATTTTTCATTATTAAAATATATGAAATGTAAAAATAACTTTTACACCAATTATTATCCATTATTAAATTTATAAAAGAAAGTCTTTTAAAATGAGCAAAGTACAAATTTTTTTATAAATCTAAAATGCTGAGATACCTAATAAGGCTTCATCTTCTGTTGCATGTAATTTATTTGAAGGTCAAACATTTCACAGTATTTCATGTCTACTCATTGAGGGTGTGTATATGTTAGATAGATATGTAGAGAAATTAATAGGATGTCGAGATTAATGGGTATATAGAATCTTGTCAAAGATTCAAATCATCGGTATTGGTTTAACGCTGATTGGTACTAAACAAGTATTTGATATCATAGAGTGAATTGTCATTGATAATTAGTTGAATGGAGCTCCTCTAGGATCTATTTAATCAACTCCAGCAATACAAAATTAAAGATGTCGTCTACTCAATTATACATATATAATTGTTTAGTAATATAGACAAATACTAAGAAAAGATGATATTCTCTATAATATAATAAAGAGTGATGCTAAATAATTATTGAAATAAAATTCTCAAAAACTGATCGCAAAAGTTTTATTAAAATTTAAACTAGATGTCTATTTTGAGTGTTAAACAATCATCATCAGGAGAAAATAAGGGAATAATAAATACAAGAAAATAAAAAAGAAATAATTAATGATTGACAAAGAGTACATATGAAACTATATAAAAAAGTATATTTTGGTGTAATCAGTTTTACTTTTCCGGTTATATAGTAGTAATACTGTTTATAACTATATAATATATACTTATATAATATACTATATTATAAAATAAAATAAAAAAAAACATGTAAATCGGGTCAACCTTTACAGATCTTTACATTTAATGACCCTTTCTAACCAAAACCACAGATTTTGCATTAAAAAATTCCAAAAGGATCCATGTACTTACGTACTTATGTATGTAAGCTTTCTTTTTGTGTGATATTTCCAGTGGATTACTTGATTTGGATGAAATTTGTATTTTTTGTATACGGAGCATTGACACCAACAAATTATTTTTGATCACAACTGATGAAGAGATAGGGAAATATGTACTTTATCGTTCTCATATTAAAAATTTTACACAAAGGGTAGGTAAATATTTTCAAATATTTGAATTAGGTAGATTTAGACTTTCTTTTGGTTTTATCTTATGCAAACTATACTAAAGGGGAGGGATAAAAAACTTTTTTCAGCTGGATTAACTTGTATCAAAAAACAGTTGATCGGCTAAAATATTTCACATGATTTTATTTTAATATCAATCAATTAAGGAAGTAGAATTGTTTATCTAAAACGGTCTGACATAAAATTTTGAAATTTTGCTCAAATTGACTGGGTGTAAAAAATATATAATTTTAGCATTATTGAACAGTATTATTGTGCTTTTGTATATATATATGTTGGATTTACAAGGGAATTGTTGACTGTGGTGCAATATGCTTTTGCTATGAAATACTTTTACAAAAATGGTGACAGATTTGTTATCTTTCCGCTTGGATTTTGAAGAGAGTTTGGTATTTATGGTAATCGAAAAACAATTAAAATGAAAACTTTGCAATACAATTACAAAACAGAGAGGTCAGTGCACAGAATTCATGCCATTCTGTGTCTGAAGACACCATTTGGTAGACTTTACTTATGAACCTACATCCATAATCAAGCTCACAAAATTCATAGTACTAATGCATTACATCAACAATACTATAAAAGTATTTTTGTAGTATTTTTACACTTTTATTACATTTTATAAAAAATAGATATTACCAACATTTTTAGTTGGTTAATGAAAAGAAATGACAAACAACTTTGATGATGTTCATTTTCATTTATTAAAAGTGTTAATAAGCAAAAGTTCTAATACTATCCTTCCACAACAACTACAACACTATATGAGAAATCATTTAAAATTCCGAAGGCATGAGGTATTCTCATCCTTACTAGACTTAATTTGATAGTGAAAAGTCACTAGACTGTAATGCGTTCTCATGTTAGATATTGTTTTTAATTCTTAAAATCATCATCATCATCCAGTAAATAAGAAATAAATTTTTAAGAAATAAATCTTATTACAAGTTAACCATTCCAACCCCGAGAGGAAAACACCCAACTTGTGACGCTTCCGGTTGCCATACCATCTCCCGGTCCTAGCCCTGATGGGAGAATTGCAAGTTTACCAGTCAGACTCCATAAATCCAGGCGTTAAAACATTGAATCCTGCTAGAATTTAATTTCTACGGAAATGCTACAAACGGTGACCTGTAGCCATACAACATACAAGCGGTGGACATCTGAAGGATGTTAATCTTAAGAAAGAGGATGTTCTAAGTACAATTTAAGTGCTATTATTTAAAAACCTTTCTCGTATATTTAAAAATTAAATATATAAAAGATTTATTGTACGTATGTTAGATTCCATATCCACAATGATTGTAGACAACTTTACCCAAGAACATTCCCAAAAATGGTTTAAAAATTACCATGAATAACAAACATCCCATTCCAGATTTACTAAGGAGAGTATGAAATGAAGAGGTTTCCTGGTGACTTCTACGCAGAATCGCTGTAGCTTATCAGCATATCAACCCACTGAAATAGCAGTAGACATTTTCAACTGACACCACTACTCTGTTCACCACAATCTGGTCATATAATGAACATCATTATTCTCAAGAGAAAACAATTCTGACTAGTTCTGCTTCTACCTCAGATGCTTTTCAAGCGACATATTTATAGGAATGAGTGTGTCAGATAGAGTGTAGCAATAAATACATTAAACTGTTCTCATTCATTCAGGAGAGTAATCAGTCATTCAGAGTGTCCTTGGAGGAGTTAAATATTTTCAATGGGCCGATACAAAGCCCGTACTTTAATCCAATAGAAGCTTTATGACCCCATTAAAAAAAAAGAAGAAATACTTATATGGGAATCACCAACATCGATTAACATTCTTTGTGTGAAAATCAGTGATCGATGAGATTCCATACGCAAGAATACATAATAAAAATATTTTTTTTTTTTTTATGACGCAAACGAAAAATATTAAGATCCCAAATATAAACGAACATATTCCCACTTGTTTCTTACGGGAATTTAGGTTACTTAATAACGTAATAAATAACCTCCCAGTCTAAAAGACTGTTTTAGTTGATCTTGTGTATCAACTACGCTAATGACGCCTCTGAACGTAAAAACAAATATTAGAATTCTATTAAATTAGAAATTTATAGAGATTTCGGATATAAAAATCAATTTACAGTTAATGAAAAATAAATAAATGTAATTATACTGCAGTTAACAACTTTTTTGGTATTTACGTGATACCGGGTGATTGAAAACGGACTTCACAACTTTAAAAGTACGTAAAGGTTTATTTAGATAACTTACATATTCGGTTGAGGTTTCGTTTCACAGCAAAAAATATCAAGTTTTGACACACGTATTTCATTAGTACCGAATTCGGCCACCAGTGCTGTTACCAGTGTTGTTAAAAATGGAAACATTTACTGGTACGGAACGTGCTCACTGTGTGTTTTTGTTTCACGATTTGCTGTCAGAAACTGCAGTTCAATGTAATTTTCGTTGAGAATACGGTAGGGAGCCTCTTAGTACGCATACAATTTACTCTTGGCACCAAACCTTCGTTGAAAGAGGTTGGTTGTTATGCCAGACAGTATGGCCCGTTCTTCTTGAAAGAGGCAACCGTAAATGTTATAGTTTATCTGGATATGCTTCAAAATTTTCTAATTTCCCAGTTGATGATTACGATGATCAAGTAAATACTTTTTATAGTGGGGTTTCATTAAAGATCGGGTTTAATAAAATGTACTACCTTTGCCTGCTGATCTTGTTGAGTTAATGCCGCAGCATCAGAGGTAACACCCGACTTGCTGGCTACCGTCTGGAATGAAATCTACTCCGGGTGGGATGTATATCGCATTACAAATGGAAGCCATATCGAACGATAGTGAATATTGGGTGAGAAACTTGATATGATTTTCTATGAAACGAGATCTCAACAGAATCAATAAGTTATCTCAATAAAATTTTATATGGTTTTTAATTTGTGAAGTCCTTCTAGAATCTCCCGATGTTTATAAATATATCTTTAAGTTGAAAAATTTTAAAAGGAACTTCTTAAAAAACCAATCATTAAGTAAGATATTAAATTAATTATTTCAACAGAAATTTAAAAAATGAAGAGAAAGTTAATGATTTAATATGAACAAAACTAAATAATCAAATAATATGTGATATCTGGATTCTGTAGAGGAGAATATTATCTGAAAGGTTCTCATAAATATTAGATAATGTTTGAGACATTTATCAAACATTTTTTTCTAAATCTATACAGGCCTGTTCCAATTGTAACTTAAATGGAATGAGATCAAAATTTAGTGTTATTCTTATAAATAAAAAAGTACTTATTTTTTTAATACTATCATTCTTCAAAACCATAAGCTATTTAAAATTTATTTTTAAATTTATAATAATTTATTGTTTTTTCTCTTTTCCCTTTATTTCCACATCCGGTAATTTATTTCCATTTGTTTTATATCACATTTCAAATTAATCTTCATATTTACAACTTATTTAAAAATATATTTAAGTTATTTTTGACAATATTTTCATCATCGTTTCAAATAAATCATACATTTTTCTTCATTTTATTACCACATTTCTGGTATTATATCGATTTAAAGTTTATATTGTTCTTGAAACCGTTCTTTTTTTTAAATACCATATTTTGTACTTCAGTTGATAAATTTCCAATAATATTGGTTTTTATGACCTAGTAAAATACTTTTTTTGCCATCCGTTACGTTGTTTTCTCTTCCTTTTTTAATTCTAAATATGCTTATTGTATTAGTGAAATTGAGATAAATCGTTTGATATTATTTCGAGAAAACCAAGAGAGCAATCTTAGATTTACACTGCCGTAAACGTACAAAGTCATGCATTATATTATTGCTTCTCATTATTCTATTGCTTGAATTATTGCTTTCTGTAATCATAGAATATATATGTAAATTACTTTTGTTTATTGAGTACATGGATGTACAAGTTTTAATGTACATGTAATTGTTTGCCTGTCTGCCCAACAATAATATATCAGATTCTTTCTACTTGTCCTTCCACATGTATATTTCACACACTAAAAAAGGAGTATGAAATTTTTCAAAAATTTTTTACATACGTAATATTGGTTTAGGTTAAGGAAAGTCTTCGTCAGATAAAAATCAATGAATTGATCCATTCTGAGAGACCACGACAAAGGCGGATGTGCGATTAGTGTCATTATCAATTACGCTATTTTTGTATTACATGTACGAGTTATAAGGTAATAATGTTTATTCTTAAAAATAATATGGAATAATTTATTTATTTAATTTATTTTTACAGAAACAACAGGCTTACGTCCACTTACAGTCACTGATGGATGATAATGAGTTATTAGCATGTGAAAAATGCCATTCCTGACCGGGATTTGATAGGGATTCATTATATATATATATATATATATATATATATATATATATATACCGGGAATGGGTGAATCTATTGTTAACCCGGGATTAGGTCCCAGGTCAATAATGCTGGAATAAGGGATTTAATTAATATAAAAGGAATTTCACGGTTAATGATTTTTTGAGCTCATCAATCTTTTTTTTTGAGCAATATAATTAATTTTTCTCTTTTATTTTCTCACACTTTTAAGAACACCATTTTTATTAACCTTTCTTTCTTTTAAATTATTCTTTTTCAGTTTGCTTTAAAAATATTGACTATGTAAAATTCATTGGTAATAATCAAAATAAATATTTATATTAGCATTAAGTAATGAAATATTTCTTTCAGTAAAAGAAAAAAATAGGATTATTACATAATTAAAAAAAATACGTTAAAATTCATTTCACACGTACGTATACTAGGAAAAATATGTGTATCCGATATACGGGTTTGGTTTATTTTATTCCCTAAATAAATGACCCATTAATATTTGTAATATTCAGTAAGAAGTGTGCAAATTAAAGAAATTGATTAAGACAACCTACACAAACTGCGGAAGATAAATCCCCAGATAACTGTGGATTTAAGATGTGATGAATGTGACTTAGTGAAAGAAAAAGAAAACATCTTTTAATGAAAAAATAGCTCTTTTTAAGAAAATTTCCTCGGAATCTTATCTAAGACTCAGAAAACCAGTAGATGAAGTAATCTACAAATGTTAAATATGTTATATTGATTATTTCATTATTTGATGTTTTTAACATTTCTAAACCAAGGAAAACTTTATTTGCCCAGAATATTGTTATTTAATAGAGATCTTATTTATATTTGAATTTTTTTATGCTGACTGAAAAAAGCTATTACTAATGAATGATAAAAATGACCACCATTTTTTAAAACTTCGTAGTTGAAACTTCTCGAAAATTCTTTACATTTCGATAAAATTGTAATAAGTATTTTTATTTTAATACAGTAAAATATATTTCCACGTATTTTTATACCTGCGAGCAATATTTAAAAAAATATAAATATAATTTTAAATATAGTTTAAGGGCTTAACATCATTTGTTGCCACTTAGCAGAAAATGGTTGGACATCTC
The DNA here is from genome assembly GCF_047948215.1 of Lycorma delicatula. Classification (NCBI taxonomy): domain Eukaryota; kingdom Metazoa; phylum Arthropoda; class Insecta; order Hemiptera; family Fulgoridae; genus Lycorma; species Lycorma delicatula. The sequence goes on along the minus strand of NC_134459.1, from coordinate 93,080,369 downwards.
AAATAATGCTTGTAAATAATTGCAGTAACTGGTTACAGGGACAAAATAAAAAAATTTCTTTACGAGTAGATACATATACTTAAAACGTACACATAAATACTTTATGTGGAGTGTCAGAGATATTGGACCACCTAAAACCACTTTTTTAATATAAAATATTTCTATTCTAAATTTTCCTCTTTAAAAAAAAACATTTTTAATGTTCCTGTAATTAAAATTTCCTTTCATTTCTTACTAAGATTGTAACCAAAAATCAATTTAATAATACATATAGGCTATATTGAAATGCAAGGTAGTTAATCAAGAAATCAAGAATTTTTTTCTGTGGAGATAGCCAACGTTTATGAAATATAAAGTGACTAAATTGTAACCTTTGCTGTTTGAAACATGACACTATGGTCATTTAATTTTTTCTTTTCTAAATAACGTTTCAAAATACATAAGACAATCCGTATTTTCACTGATTATGAAATTCTAGAAATGATTCGATTTTTATACTTTGAAATTTTTTTTTGAAATTCATAGATGCATATTGATAAAGATTAGATATTATTAATAAATCTAAGTCGGAATCGGAGAAGGTCCTGATGGCTGGCCTGAAGAAAACTGGGAAGGTACTCCCGAAGATGGCGCCTCCAACCAAATACTAGTAAAACAGAGGTGTCATGCTTCCATCTAAGTAACAAGTTCGCTAATAGGGAGCTTAAAATTCTATTCGAGAATATATGGCTATTTCACAATAAGACACCAAAATACCTAGGCGTGACACTTGATAGAACGGTTTCATTTAAAGAGTACCTAATGAAAACTGCAGAGAAACTCAAAGCGAGGAACAACATTATACATAAGCTCTGTGGAACAACGTGGGGAGCATCGGCTTCCACTTTGCGCACATCGACTCTTTACCTCGTCTTCTCGGCTGCAGAATATTGTGCGCCAGTGTGGCTTAACAGCCCTTATGTTCATAGAATTGATGTTCAACTTAATAACGCTATGAGAATGATTTCTGGGGTTATCAGGGTTTTCATGGGGTATTTCTGGGGTTGAATGGTTTCCGGTATTGAGCCACATAACACCCCCAAACCTGTACCGTATGAACGCTTTGTAAGAGAGTACAAGAAGATTATGGAGAATCGAAATCTACCAATACATGAGAACATTGAGGATGCCAATCGTGGTCGCCTTTGATCTAGAAAGCCACCTATCAAAACAGCAATTGCTGCCACAGAGGACGGATTTAACCTAACCGCCTGGCTTCAAGAATGGACCACAAATCAGAATAACCAAATCCCATGTGTTACTCAAAAGCCGCCGGGTTTTGACTTGCCAAGTAAGACATGGTCAACGCTAAACAGAATACAAACTCAGCATGGTAGGTGCGCCTATTTCCTGTATAAATGGGGTAAAACACCGATGCCCCTTTGTGAATGTAGTGAAAATCAAACTGTTAAACACATCACAGAAGTTTGACCTAGGACAGCTTATGAAGGGACTCCCGAAGATTTCCTGATGGCGCTTCCACAATCAGTAACTTATGTTAATTTGTTAAATGTGTGTTTGTAATTTTTGACTGTAATTGATGCTGTGTTTTGGTGCCATATACTAAATAAATAAATTAATAAATCTACTGCAAAATGCTACAAAATTGTCTCAGATAATATATAACCCCGAGGAGAATGACTGACACACGAAGTGTTCCCTGCCATTCTGCAACTGTTCTCAAAATTGACATTCTTCTGGGAATATTTTGATACTACATTCACAATTAATTACCGCACATTTCGTACTTAACATCTAATAATTTACACCAGCTCAAAAAAGAGGTGATATTTTAAGAAGTAAGTGATTAATAAGTAAGTTAACTGAAAAAGCTATAAGTAGTGCTTAAATGAACTGATGATAAAGTAATATAACAACAGTATTTTTACTTCCTTCTACGAAGTAAAGTAAGTATTGTAATCACGAAAAATTTCGGTTTTCAGGTTTCAACGGAAATATCCATTTTGATCATCCCTGAATCCATTTTGACTAGTTTCGGCATGACGTACGTACGTACGTATGTATCTCACATAACTCAAAAAGATTAGCAGTAGGGTGTTGAAATTTTAGATTTAGGACTGTTGTAACATCTAGTTGTGGACCTCCCCTTTTGACTGCAATCGACTGAACCAAAAGTCAAAAAAAGCTCAAAATCCAAAGGAAATTGCATTTTGGACTTTTTCTTGAATGCAATAATAAGTCCTCATTAAGAGATTTTCAACGATATATGATAAGTGGTACTTATTTTCATTGGTTCCAGAGTTATAGTCAAATAAAATTTTAATTAATGAAATATCTGGATCTAACAAGTAAAGGCATTCGGTTCGAATCGGACTTCATCTCCTTTTTTCAAATATTTTTTTTTAAATTAATTAAAAATATATATATATATTTTTTTATTTTAATATACTGATTTATTAATCATTTTTAACCCGTGATTGTAAATTTTTTTTACAATAATTAATAATTCAATAAAAACAATAAAAAAGAAAAAAAACTTTTTTTTAAATCAGAAGTTATTATTGAAATAAAATTTTATGTACTTTTAAAAATGTGTTTACGTAATTTATTAGAGGTTATTTCATATGTTAATATGTAATAGATTTAGTGAAACATCTGATTATTTAATATTAATTGAAAACTATAATTTACAATCGTACAATTTTTGGATTTTCTAGTTTAATTTCTGTTTAATGTTATTTAATTATTCTGGAATTAATATTTAATTTTACCTACATTAAACTTAACTACATATTGGCTGAAAAATTGACCCTCACATGAAAAACCTCTACATTGAGGCATACATGCCCGATCTTTAATAAATAGCAAAAAATTCTTGTCATTTTGTCCATTACTCCCATGATATTGTCGGACAATATTCTTCCTAAGTCGGAGTTGATTTAATTGGTCAAATCGTTTATTTGATTTATCTAATTGATTTGATCTGATTTAATAGAGTTTATTTGATTGATCATTTCGTTTATTTATCTTTGTTGCCAATCATTTAATCGTTCTTTGGTTTGGTATAATTCTTCAGAGATATTGGTCCACCAATTTGTAATATCAAATATTTCCATTCTAAATTTTTCTCTTAAAAAAAAAAAAAAAAAAAAAAAAATAATTCTACAATTAAAATTCTCTTTCATTTCTTACAAAGATTATAACCAAAAATCAATTTTATAATGTTTGTATATGTTCTCTTATGTTTGTCTACAAGAGATAATAAACTGTATATATGAACGTATAGAAAGATATTGAATCAGAGAGCAGCACTGTTCTATAGCAGGATTTACACTGTAAGAGGATTTTCTACCTCTGCATTATATATATATATATTATAGCTGCCTATTATATGCATTGCATACCACCATTTCAACCTTCATACTTTTCAAAATCCCTTTACTAAGGTAAAACCGAGCACTCAATACAACAGTAAGTTCATATGATATAACTTATTTCTTAACTGCCACACCAAACATCAAGTTGGTCTCTGGATACCGTTCGTTTTCAAACTGGGTGATTGGCTGATACCTTTACGAGCATCGTTTTTTTCTTATGTACTAAACAAATATCAGAGGAAAAGCGAAAGAAAGTCTTTACTAGTTTTTTTAGCATCACCACAAAACTGTCAAAAAAATGTTATTGGTAACACATAACAGCAAGACAGATATAAGATAATGTTGTTCTTTTTCAAAGTTTCAGCTATCAAATGTAACAGAATGATATCTCTTACAATTTCAATAAATAATAATGTTCCTCTAAAGTTAAGATTCTACGGTAAAACTTTGTGACGTTATGGTAACATAAGAGAATAGAAGTTGTACGGTTTTTTTTTAAGAATACGTTGTAAAATAATAAAATAAGCTCAACAAAAATAAGTTTGAATAAAATATTTAACCTATTAATAAAAAAATAATTTATACGAATAACTTTTATTTGAGAATAAAGCTCTGTAATATTACCACAATATTATCTTTATCATTTATTATTATTATTTTAAACATAAAAATTGTCGGTTTATTCTTAAAAAGTACAAACGATATTCTGAGAAGTACAAATCATAGAATCAAAGTACGATCGATTAATACAAAAACTTTATCAAATTCACCTACAGTAAAATGACAAGCAACAATGCGTGCAGATTTGAATAAATCAATATATTTTTCTTTCCTTTATCTTCTATTTGTTTTTAAGCGTGGAAGTAGTTATAAGTTCGCCGCACGACAGTTGGCACCGCATGAATAAGAAAGACTATTAACTTTTGTGTATATCATACACCATTATTGGGAATATTAAAACCATTGACATTTTCATCTGTTTAATAATATATATATAAAAAAAAGCTCACCATAAAGTTTTATGTGGCATTAGTTATTTATTATTATATAGTGTAAAAGTAATAATATATGAAAATAAACGAAAAAAGTATAAAAAATTCAAAAAATCGTTATTCTTAAACTTTTATAAAACTCCCAACTCCGTAGGGTAAGACACCCACCTTGTGGAGATTCCAGTCGCCACACCACCTTCTTCTAGCTCTGAAGGGATTTACCGGAGATCGTCTTCAGACCCTTAAACTGATTACATTTCACAGTCACCAGCCAAGCCTCAGTCGGGATTCCACTGATGCAAATGCCTCGGTAGACATTTACATCAGTAAAAACTAATAACTCAGCCAACGCCTTCGCTTTAGGCTTCCTTCTTCGGACATCTTCATTTTTTCTATCTTACAGCATCACCCTCCGAACTAGCTAGCCGAGTTCGCGGTAGTACGAACCCCGCGCCTAGCCCAATTACAATATAAACGCTTCAGACTGTGAATGCCTCAAACATCGACTAAGTAACGAATCAATTACAATGCCAAACTCACACCACTCAAAATTTGTTATATGTAACAATGAAATTCAGACCTACATTTCATCACCCGCTACCATACCTAATAAGTCATGAAAATATTCGGTTAAAAAATATGCAAGTAATAAAAAATACCTTTTTTCGATTTCTGGGAAAGGGTAAATTTTGGGGCAAAATTTTTAATGGAAAGATGATCTTGCAAACATCTACTGTGTTTAATATAAAGTGGGGTCATATTTGCAAACTTTTTAGTTAATTGACCCAAAAAAACGATCTAACCCACCCCTTTAAGATACTGACCCCAAAATTCTACCAAAATATTACCCCTGTAGAGCCTCTGTACGAAGTTTTACCAAAATCGGTTTATCCAATCGAAAGTTATTAGGATTCAAACACGTCAACTCACGTACATACGTACGAACATTACTCCTCACTTTTTTTTGTTTGTTCCTGGGTCATGAAAGGTCCGGGAAAAACCCTAACTAAATTTTTTTTTTAATTTTTATACATTCCTTCATGCATCATAGATCTAGAGCTATGATAATAGGAAAGTAAAAATAAAATACTCTGAAAAGAGATGGATAGGTTTTCTGCCACGAAAAATTTAATTATAATTAATGTTAACTCGTGTTCTGAAATGTGTAGAGGAGTTTGCGTGGAAACTAAGCAATGTTGTCTTTCTTCTCGATCTAATAGACGGCGACTAGAGGAGGTGAAGAGAACAAAATAAATAATATTTTTTACCTTCTTTAATGTTTTATTATTGTCGGGTGAAATAAATCTACCACGTTAGTTTAGGAGAGAAAGAATTACGTGTTCCTATAAGCTCTGTCATGACCACCTCTTCAACTTCCCTCGATTCAGAAGGGAAATATCTCTGGAAATAAAAACACTTGTTTTCCCTTCTGTTCACCTCAGAAAATGAGTACTTAAATTCATGCTGACATTTATTATTTCCAGTCGGCTCACTACCGTATTTGATGAATACAAAATTTTAAAAGTAATTTATGTTACTTAATTGACTATTAAATATTGTATAAAAGAGAACGCTGAAATTCCTTTTGTAACAGCCACTTTGTAAAGTAATAATAGAAAGATTTTTTTTTTATTTTAAGAGTTTCAGAAATGAAAGATCTCTCAAAATTCATAAATGTATTAAGATATATTATATGATACATAATAGCACCTTAAAAGATGATAATACATTAAATCTATTAGGTTTATCCAAACGCAAACAGTAATGAAAATTATAAACTTATTACTTTATTTTAAACTTACAGAATTAGATTTAAAAATTTTTATTAGGAATAAATGAACGTAATAAAACCAGGATCTTGGATATTTTAACTTACGTGAATGGTTATGATTTTTACATTGTCGTTATATTTCCTGAAAATTTAAGTTGAGAGATCTTAGTATAAACTAGACAACAAAGATTTAAAGAAATAATTACAGGAAAAACAATTCAAATAGATTATAATCTAAATAATTGCTAAAACAAATAAAATAAAATAAAATAACTCACGTATATTTGGATACAGATGATTCCATACCTGAAACAAACAAAATAAAACAAAAAATATAGGCCAGATAGCATATCAACTGAAGAAAAAAATAAAAATAAATAAAATAATTTTATCGGATAATATATAAGTTAGAAATGAAGCTTATTATAGAATTCATAATTAAGAAAATGAAATGAAGTTTTTTTCTTGTTTAGCCGACTTAGGATCACTCAAAGCAATATTTTGTATTCATTATTTTTCTTCTTCTTGGCGTTTTCTTTCATGGTCTTCCAACGATTCTTCATTCTTTTTCTTTATTTTTGCCTTCTCTCTTCTGCCCAGAAGTCGATTATTACTTTTTTTCATCTTCCTTTGGAAATCTGAGAAATCTTGTGCGAGTTTTCTGAACGTTATTCTATAACGTAGAATTTTTTCAGATATTTTAATTTTTTTTTCTTTTTCAATCATTGAGGTCCATTGACTTCCGTTTTTTTGTTATAAATGTGATTACAAAAATAAAAAAATCTGTTGTGAACACCACATGACTTCCTTGTACGCCTATTAAATTAAATATACAAATTTTATTTTTTTGAAAAGTACATAAAATTTTACTTCATTAATAACTTCTGATATTTTTTCATTCTCTTTTTTTATTGTTATTACTGAAATATTATTTACTGTAAATTTTGTTTACAATCAGATGTTAATAACTGTAAATAGATCAAGATATTTAAATTTAAAAAAAGGAGATAAAGTCTAATTCGATCGATGTACCTACTCATTGTAACCTCCAAATAGTTCATTAATTAAAATTTTATTTGGCTATAACTCTGGAACCAATGAAAATAAGTACCACTTATGATATGTCGTTGAAAAGCTCTTAATGAGGCTTTATGACTGCAGTTAAGAAAAAATCTAAAATTATTTTTTTTGGATTTTGGGCACTTTTAGTCCAGTCAATTGCAATCAGAAGGAGAGGTGCACAACTAGATGTTATAACAGTCCTAAATCCAAAATTTCAACATCCAAAGGCTAATCGTTTTTGAGCTATAAATACGTACATACAGACGTCACGCCGAAACTAGTCAAAATGGATTCAGAGATGGTCAAAATGGATGTTTCCGTTAAAATCTGAAAACCGAAATTTTTTCTTATCACAATAATTCCTTTACTTCGTACAAGGAAGTAAATAAAATTATTAAAAAGAACTCATTTATTAATTTTTTTTCTAACGAACCCAGTAATTTTGTTTCCGCTGGCTTTTTTCGGATAAGTGTTATTCTAGTGTAAATATTTTATTTTTATTTAACAGACGATCACCATTGTTAGCGACTGCTGACAATACCAGTCTAAAATTGACCTAAGTTTAATTCTCAATTTGCAATATGTGATTTCTCAAATCACAATAATTCCTTTACTTCGTACAAGGAAGTAAATAAAATTATTAAAAAGAACTCATTTATTAATTTTTTTTCTAACGAACTCAGTAATTTTGTTTCCGCTGGCTTTTTTCGGATAAGTGTTATTCTAGTGTAAATATTTTATTTTTATTTAACAGACGATCACCTTTGTTAGTGACTGCTGACAATACCAGTCTAAAATTGACCTAAGTTTAATTCTCAATTTGTTATACTTATATTTTTTTAATATACCTGAATTCTACGTAAATTTCTATTAAAATTTATTTATTAAAAAAAAAATAATGATGTTTTTTTGTTTTTATATTTACAGAATGAAAATGTTACATTTTGCAATAGATTTCAATTGTTACAATAAACTTAAAAAAAGCTGACAACAAAGTTGTAATTCTTCCTTGACATGGGTTTTTTATATTTATATAGTGGAAAAATAATAATTATACATGAAAAACGTTACCTAAGATATTTTTTTTTAGGGTAGGGAAAACTTCATCTATTTATGATGAAGTTTAATTGTAAAGTTACTATAAGTTTAAATAAACCAGAAAAAATTTTACGAATTAAAAACATCGGTATTCTTAAATTTTTCTTCACCTCCAGAATTTTCTTCCAAGAAAATGCTTTGATTTTTCTATGTTTACTATGTTAAATGGAAGAATTTTTTAAAAATTCCACTAAAAACTGTACAACCAATAAAAAGTCACCTAAAATTTATTTTTTTTTGGGGGGGTGAATTATGATGAAATATTATTAGAATATTATTGATAAAAGTTTATTATTTAAACTTTGAATCATATTATAATTAATAATTTTAATATAATATTTGGTTTAAAAAGCCAAAATAAATTTAGGTAATTTCAAGAATCGATAGTTTTAAACTTTGATAGGGTCCCGCACCATGTTGCTCCCCCTTACACTATGCCTAGAAAGAAAAAAAAACAGTTCAAAATATGAAATAAATAAAAAGATAGCTTTTTTCGATTTTTGGGGAAGGATAGAATTTTGAGGCAATTTTTTCCTTTATAAAATAGTAAGATAAGCATGAACGCATGTATTGATCTTAATATAAAATGGGGTTATGTTTGAAAAGTTTTGAATAAATTGACTCCCAAACTCCCCAATCTGGAGATAGTGACCCAACAAAAGTTTACCTACAAATTATCACATACACATAACGTTTCTGTGTACAATTTCATCAAAATCGATTTATCCAGTTAAAAGTTATTTAAATACGCCAACATACGTACGTACGAATGAACATTATTGCCCCCTTTTTTGTTTTTTGACCGTTTTATGACGCATTTAATGTGTCACAAAACGTCAAGAAATACAAAAAACCCATACCCAAGTTTTTGACTGATGGTCAAACTTTCCTTCTTGCAGCTCGAGAGCTATGATTCCAGGAATATAAAAACGAATTTAATTTGTGCACTAAAAGTAACGACAATAAAAGGTTTTTGTCGGTCATAAAAAACTGTGTTAACGCTCTTGATATAATGTAATTCTTTCCGAAATAAAATTACTAACTGTGAGAAGGTTACACTTATTTAAAACATATTCCTTGTATTCTCAAGTCGCTAAAAATAAATATAAATTTTAATAAGAAAGCGTATATATATCCTATTCTATTACATGCAGAACCATATTATGATTTAGAAGTAACCATTTCGCATATGAAAAATGCAGTAAAATATAAAATTTACATACAAATCTAAAAAAAAAAAATATATAAGAATAAAATATACCTCCTACGAAGCACCAGTGTAATAACTTCCTCCTAAAGATGAAGCACGATCATACAGTTAAGTGGTGAGTCGCATTTACAAAAGAATAATACAGGCAAGTTACATTACAATGTCGTTAATTAATATCACACTAAATTCATAATACGTTTATTCAAATCCAAATTCAGAATCTAATTTTTATTTTATTTCTCGCAAAGAAGAGCATTCTTTTTTCTAAATTATTCATTCGATTTTAAGCCATATTATTTACATAACATCTGTATTGTTAAAAGCAGATGGTAGAATAAATAGTCCTTCATCGATGAACATGTTTAACATTTATATTTCATTTTCGATATTCCGAAGAACCAACATTTAAAAATTTATTTAATTAAAAATATTAAATACTACTTTAAATATGAGTAATAAATAAAATGTTAAAATACATCTTATAATGTTGATACTGCAGGTATATATATATATATGGTATTATCAAAATTTTAACAACTATCGGTTAAGAATCAGCATATGAAGAACAGAACGTTCTATTTTATAGAACCTCCCCGAACCATTAGAACTTGCTTAGACTATTAAATATTATTAAAAAGTATAAATTCACTTTACCAGCAATTAATTTTTAACTTCTCAAGATGTTTCATCGTCACTCAAAGAGTATAATTTCATCATAATATATTTTATATTTTTAAAAGTGTAATTTCATCATACTCAAAGAGTATACTGATAACGAGCAATCAGTCATGAGTGCTTAATATTTTAATTTTTTAACTTTATTTTATTACGATATTTTAATCTCCTGACGATGATCTTAGGAGTGAAAGATCTTGAGAAGTTCAAAATTAATTGCTGGTAAGGTGGATTTATTATTATTATTTTTATTATAAGTCGATAACTTCCCAATGGAAGACGTTAAGCATTCATGATTCATATTTCTTTCGCTAGGCCTTCTTCTTTTCTCTTCAAAATTCTTCCATTCTTTCGGAAACGGCCTTCTTCCGTTCTTCAGACCATTTCGGACGATGTTGTTTAGGCTTCGGCGCTTCTGGTTTAACTTCCCATCTATCTATTTTGTTTCTGTACGAGTTTCTGTCTATGATCCCCTCCAGCGTAATTGCGGCGTGTTCTATATCTTTTCGAGTTTCTGCGAGCTAGGAGATTTATTACCTGAGAAGAAAAGATTACAAGCTTTTGAAATGTGCTGCTATAGAAGAATGTTAAAAATCAGATGGGGGATTAAAGTGACAGATGAAGAGGTGTTGCGGCAAATAGGTGAAGAAAGAAGCATTTGGAAAAATATAGTTAAAAGAAGAGACAGACTTATAGGCCACATATTAAGGCATCCTAAAATAGTCGTTTTAATATTGGAGGGACAGGTAGAAAGAAAAAAGTTGTGCAGGCAGGCAACGATTGGAGTATGTAAAACAAATTGTTAAGGATGTAGGATGTAGGGGGTATACCGAAATGAAACGACTAGCACTAGATAGGAAATCTTGGAGATCTGCATCAAACCAGTCAAATGACTGAAGACAAAAAAAGGGATTTATATTTATAAGGTTGATTTATAATTTTTAATAATATTTAATAGTTTATTAATATATCAGCGGTAATCATGTTTGAGAAATTGAAACTTACTAAGAGTTACTTAGAAATAATTATTTTACAGAAAATAGAGAAAGAATTATAAATTTTAACACAAGTTCTCAGTAGAAAATCCTCTACTACCTTAGATTTAACTCTAAATCGAACATCAAGTAATGTTAGATTACCCATTAAAACACTAATAAAAAAATCTGACAGCAAAGTGGTTATACTTTCTTGGCATTGGTTATTTACTCTTACATACAGGAAACAATGATACATGAAAAAACTTTAAAAAAACTTTTAAAAATCGACATTTTTACTTTTTTCTGATTCCCACTCAAAATTACCTGGAAGAATTTTTTTTGATTTGTCTGCATTTACTACATTAAATGGAAGAAACTAAAATAGAATTCCACTGAAAATTGTACAACCAATAAAAACTTTAAGCCCGTTTTTGAGGACAGGGGTGAAATATGATAAAATTTTATTGTAATATTATCATTGAAAGTTTAAATAAACTAAAAAAAGTTTTAAAAAATTCAAAAATTTATATTTTTAAACTTTGATCGGCTCTTCCGCCCCTAATATTTTTGACCCCAAATTATTATTTTTGGATCTATTGCACTACAACTGTCCTTAGGAAGACGTAAAAATAAACAGATTCAGCTAAAAGTATGCAATAAATAAAAATATAGCTTTTTTCGATTTTTGGGAAAGGGGAATTTTGGAATAAAATTTTTTTTTAAATGTTAAGATAAGCATGCACGCATGTATTGAGTTTAATATAAAGTGGGGTTATGTTTATAAAATGTTGAAAAAATTGATACTAGGAAACTATCTACCCAATCCACTGGAGATATTGCCCTCAAAATTTTACCAACAAATTGCACCATATACACGAGCCTTTATACAAAATTTCATCAAAATCCATTCAGATTTTGAAATCAAAAGTTATTAAGCTTCAAACACGCCACCACTTGTAAATACGTACGTATGAACATCATCCTCACTTTTGTCTTAGTTTTTTGTGGTTCATGGGTCATGAAACGTCATACCCTATTTTTTTGACTGATTACCATAATTTCCTTCTTGTGGCATGGCTTTACATCTATGTGCCAGGAAAGTAAAATCTCGAATAAAAAGGTTGATACTTCGTATTAAAACATTTAAACTTCGCTCGATTAATAAATTTTGCACATATATGCGTAGTATGGCAATGAAAAGATATATTGGAATAAAATAAAAAATGATTAAAAGTACAATACCTTAGCTACAAAATGCAATATTTATTTTTCAATGTAATCCCCTTTTACACGGATACACTTTTCCCAACGTGTGAAGTTTTTGAATTCCGTCACTGAAATATTCTGGTGGTCTTTCTAGCATCCAAGTGGCCACAGCTGCCTTTACCTCATCGTCGGTGGTGTAATGATTACCTTTGAGATGAGGGAAGAAGTGGAAGTCGCACGGAGCCAAATCCGGCGAATATGGCGGATGCGAAATAGGCTCAAACTTCATCTTGCGGAGAGTCGTCCGTCAGTTTGCGCGGTACCCATCGTGCACACATTTTACGGTAATCCAATTGCTCGATCATATGGCCTACTCGTTCTTTAGATATGCGTAACTGAATAGCGATGCGTTGTTGGGTGATTTACCGGTCACTTTCAAGAAAATCGTCCACCTCTTTTCGATGTTTTTCATCAGTCACAGAAACTGGTCATCCGTTGCGAGGTGCGTCCTCAGTTCTCGTTTTACCAGCTTCAAATTTGCAACATTTCAACGCCCACCTATTCACAGTACTTCTGTCAACGGTTTCACTATCGTAAACCGCTTTTAAACGACGAAAAATATTCGCAGGATTCACATTTTCTGCTGTTAAAAATTCGATCACTGCGCGCTGTTTTTACCGTGTTGACATATTGGTCGTAATCGACTCCATTTTACGTGGTACTGAAAACAAACCGGTAAACGGATTTCAACACATTATTACAGGTTTGTAGAGGGAGATTTCAACTATCATGTGCTGGCTCGACCAACTCAATAGTACCTTTTGTCTCCGTGTAGCGCGCTAGCGTGTGAAATTTGTCAGCCGAGCCTCGTACCTCTATTTTACACGCGGCCATTTCTTCTCAGTTAATAGATGTCATTTTTTCAATTATTGACACTACGTTACTAAATGTTTACGTCATTTATAGTACACTAGTTATAACTAAAACTTCACCCATTCATTTATTAATGAAACAAATTCTTTTTTAACCTCAATTTTAATCGGTAAAATATTATTTCTAAAGCTTATCGAATATAAAAAAATTAATATTCAGCATCCTTTTATTCGTATTAGAAACTTGATAAAAAAAAAAAAACAAAAAAAAAAAATACCATTAACAAGGATTTTAAATGAACTGACGAATTCTTTAACAACTGTAAAAATGATGTTTTTAAAGCAAACAATTACTTTTGAAATGTTCAAATAATTTAACTAAATTGTTTAAATTATTCTCTATTCACGTTTTGTACATGATTTTGGTGGTCGAGAATACTCAAGTTTGTTGGAATTGTCAAAGCTAACAAACAGATTGGAAATGTAACACAGGGAGCACGGGAGTGAGAAATCCGTTGGATCGGGAATAAACAGGTGATGTTTGTCTGTGTTAGTAAATCAATGCCGTGTACGGAAAACCCTTTGGCAATTTCGCACCAGACCTTTACGGAATTGACCGTAACTTTAGAGTTTCATATATCTACCCTAGAGTATATCATATAGGTATGCCCTAAAGTATTTTCAAACGTTTACCCTAAAGGTACACAAGTGAACGGATATATACGTAAAATATATTTCAATATTCAGTTGTAAATAAACGAACCGTTAGTTTACAACCATGCAAATAATATTATTTAAAAGGGATAAATAAAACTATTCAAAATACTGTATTTAAAAAAAAATAAAAAAACTGATCTCTTTTTTAAGTTTAAAAAATAATTAAAATTAAAAATGATTTAAAAATGTAACGTGAACCAATTTATTTGATATCGATAAACTAATAAATTTAATTTCTACTAGTTCTAGCCATGATTTAAGCAAAGTCTTAATTATTACTTACAGACAGCCATTTCCCTCACCGATGAAATATATTTTTTTAACATCCAGTGCAATGGTTTAGTATGTACTCGTATTTTACTTATAAAAAAGGCACAAAAATTAATTTAAAAAGCTTTAAAAAACTGTGATAACTTTTATTTAGAAATATGTTTAAAACTTTTGAACAGAGTGTTAACCCATTTCTACATGGAACAGTTATTTTATATTTATATATAAATAAATGAAATGCAACCTTACCAACAATTCGTCCAGTATCTTTTCTAGCAGTTTCGGTCATTCGACCATCCTCAGGAAAAGTTATTCTTCAATTTATTCATTAAAATTAAATTATGTAAAAAATAAATTTAAAATCATAACAACTGGTCGTTATAGTATAAAGTTAGTCAAGTCTGTTACGTAAGAAGGTCGCAGTTGTTATGAATATTAGTGGTTGGAGGGAGACAGTTTAAACATCTGATAATTATTAATTATTTGTTTAAATAAAATATCGTACTCGAATCTGGTGTTCATTGTTTAATTTATTGTTAAACAGTATAAATTGAATTTTTCAAGGATACTAGTTTTATAAAAGTCGTTCGAAATATCTAATATTTTAATAAAATTATCGAGATTGTAGTTGTGTTTATGTGTATTTGTGTATGTGTCTAGCGTAATTTGATTTATCCAAATATCCTTTCTTTATATTAGTGTGCTCTTTCGCTCTAATAAAAAATTTAAAAAAAATATTTTATAATTTAAATTTTGTTCTTAATGAATCTTATTAAAAACTTACAATGGAAAATATTAAGTAAAATAAAATTTTAAGTTATAATATTTGTACAAAGGTAATTTTTAGTTTCCTAGCTACAGCGATCGATATGTACTGCTATAGCCGCTACAGGTATAACGGGAAAATACATAGATCGGTCAAAAGCAAATCTGAAAAATTGTTTTTTTTAAGTTTTGTACCTTAAGGAGATGTTTAAAAAAAGTAGATTTAAATAAATTACAAATATCCTGCGGAAAAAGTTTTTATTAGAGTGCTTCCAGGTTCAAAAATCTATTTTAGTCAGACGGACCTTTGTACGTATGTATGTTGGCTTGTATTTGGTTTTATAACTCTGGGCTCCGTTGACCAATTTTTTTCAAACTTGGTAAACAGATATAACTTTTGCAAAAATTTGAAACTGTGGTGAGGGTTTTTCGGCAGAAATAAAATTTCAAATCGTCACTAGAGAACTTTAGCAATAATTTTTTCTTACAAAAGTTACAATTTTTTTTATCAAGATTACAAATTACCAAAAAATTTATTTTAATATTCACCCCCTCCCCAAAAAGTTAGGAGAATACGATTTTGTTAAACAATAGTCATTAAACTAACTTAAAATCCTTTCCCCTGATATGAGAACTCCTAAATTTAAAAAAAAACTATCGAAAAATTATTTTAAATTCTGATTTCAGTTAATTTAAAAACAATTTTAGTAAATAAAAATGTCCCCCTGATGCATTAGGTACCAAATTTTTACACATTCGAAAACATATTTCCTAAACTATGATGCGCTAATATAATAATATTAACAATTTTGGTTATTTCTTTAATTTTTCGAACATCTTGGCTTTAAAAATTTAAATTAAAAGATTTAAATATAATGAAACAAGAATTTTAAATTTAATTTAAAATTCTTGTTTAAAAATCAATAACAATTAAAATTTATTAAGATACTTTTTTTTTATTACGTCAATGCAGAAATAATGAAGTTTCTTGGTTCCAACAAAAAATTTTATCTCTGAATTCACTCTCTGTATTCTTAGTTATTGTACGCATATGTTTGGAAAAACAATCGTGTCCCACCGTTCAACTGTCAAGTTCTCCACAAGAAGAAATAATCCGTTTATTTTTGAATTTATTTATTTAAATACCTATTATGAAATTAAAAATAAATATTTTTACATAAATATGTGAAAAAAATAATTTTTAATTTTGGTTATTTTTTTCTATGAAATGGAGTTATTTTATCATAAAAGTACAAATAAAGCTTAACGAAAAAAAAAATTAATTGCATAACTTGACTGGAGTAGACGGGAAATGAAATTCATTTCAGAATTTTTAATTTTAAAAAAGCTATTTTTTTTAAATTTACACTCAGGATTAATCTTTCATGATAATAAAATTATGGTTTCTGGTTGGATTCCAGGCAAGTATCTATGCTTTTTTCTGGAGAAAAAGAGCTGTATAGTTTTTTAAAAGAAAATCTAAAAATATCTGAACAAAAATTTAATAGAAAAAGTTAATTATAAGATTAAACGAATCTTATCAACATAATTTCTCAGAAAAAATTTCCAGTTGTACGTGCTTCCGCATATAAGCATTTTTGTAAATTATAAAACCATTCGTAGTAAGTAAAATCAATACGCCGAAATTAAGTATTTATTTTTTGACATATTATATAAAAATATTTTTTTATAAATATTAGCATTTTTAAAATGTATAAAAATTACAAGGGATATCTCTAAAGTAAAGACCATTGGGAAATATTTCTCCTTAAGGTTAGCGAGCCTGTCTCTTTCATGAACATGCTAGTAATGTACACACTACATTGTTGTCTGTAAGTTGTCGCGTTGTAGTATCTTTGATTAAGTGTGAGTTATTACGTTATAAAATGAATAGGAAAATCGATGTTGCAGCCGACTGTGAAATACAAGGAGTACGTTTTTTAAACTCTCAAAACATTAGGCCGGCTGAAATTCATAGACAGTTGGTTGCGGTGATAATGTAATGAATGAAAGAAACTTCCGAAAATAGTGTGAAAGGTTTAGAAACAACAAAATTAACGTGCAAGATGAAGAACGTTCAGGGAGGCCCTCGATAATCACCAAGGACTTGTTGAAACGCGTCGTTGATGAAATCAGAAAAGGTCGCTCAACGATTTCCGACCTGGCCCTTCTTTTTCCTGATGTTTCAAGATCTGTTATTGGTCTCACTGTTCATGACCATTTAGGCTTCAGAAAGATTTGTGCACGTTGAGTGTTGCACGTCTTAACGAAACATCACAAAAAAATTCGAATGGGAGTTGCTTTGGAATTTTTGATGCGCTATGCAGAAAAAAAAAAGTTGATGAGTTCCTTAATTCGATTGTTATCGACGATAAAACAAGGATTTCGTATTACACGCCACAGAGAAAACGGTGGTCAGGTGAATGGCGTCAACCAATCAACAACCAGACCGACAAAGGTCAAGCCACAGCCATTTGGACGCACACTGATGGACACAGTCTTTTGTGATCGGTTTGGCATATTGCTGATTGATTTCACGCCACGTGCAACGACTATAAATTCAGAAGCCTACTGCAAAACTCTACGTAAGTTACGGCGCGCTATTCAAAGTCGGCGACGTGGGCAGCTGACCGACGGCGTCGTCCTGCACGTCCACATGTTGCGGGTCCGACACGTGATTTACTGAGAACATTTGGATGGAAAATTTACAATCACCCACTGTATAGGCAAAACTTAGCTCCTTCTGATTACCATTTGTTTGGGAAATCGAAAGAATTTTTGAGTGGTAAGCAATTCGCGGGTGACTATGAAGTTAAAATTCCTGTTAATCAGTGACTAAATAGACTGGCAGCAGAAGAATGCGACTAGGGGATAATGAAGCTGGTGTATCACTATGATAACGGGGTTAATTCATGTGGCGATTATATAGAAAAGTAGTATAAGATATGTAGTTTAAGAGAAATAAAAAATATTTATAAAGTTTTCAGAATAAATATTTTTATAATGAAATTGTCTTTACTTTCGAGATAACCTCTCGTAGATACCATAACCGTTAATAATAATAGCGACTTGACACGTGACAAAGTCACTTCCAGTGATGGATTAACCATTCCAAAGAATAAAAAAAACTGTCATACCACACTTCTCTTCGTTTCCTGTTGACTTCTTTGAGCCAAATATATCAGAATACTAAATCCACCGCAATCCTGGTGATATTCAACTCTGTGAATAACACTATCACTCTTTTCATCGCAGGGATCGTGTATATAATTTACAACAATATAACAATGCCGTTTGTATTTCATCTGCTTTATATTTGTCATAATAAAGATTTTGACATATAGTGTACCACTTTCAATACTAAAATTAAGCATTTCATTTACCGACTCAGTTCAGTAATGACTAAAAAATTAACGATACGACAAATTATTTCTTTAAGTATAAAATTTTCTTAATTACACGTGGTTTTTCTCAAAAGAATCATATAGTTTTAATTATTTAGTTTCATTGTAAAAATATTTCTTAACATTGAAAAATCGATTTTACACTAATCAACTTGGTATAAAAACTTTTAATTATAACATTAAGTACGATTCCAATCTAAATAAACTTACAGGAACACAACATAATTAGATGAACCTGTAACCCTACTATGAAATTTTCAAGGAAATCTAAGTAGTTTAGAATATAATTTAGTTTACTATTTCAACACATTACATAAGTTTTGGAATGGGTGATGATTTTCCTAAAGAAAAAACTGTAAGGTTATTCTCTGGTAACTTTTCAGCATTTGAAAAGATTTTTTCGCAAATTATATATTTTAACATAAATTTTTTAATATTTTACATATTTTTCGCAGTTCAAAATTGTTAATTAGTAACGTATTAGTCCCATCTTGGACAAATAATTCCCTTTTCACCCGAGGGAAGATTGTGCATCGTATTATTTGGAGGCGTTGAGATATTACTTAGAGTGCGTTTCCTCTACATTTTACTCTACGGATAGATAATTTTTTCTCACTATCGCGTTAATCCTTCAGCCCTTCTTCAGATGATGTCTACAAGTTTTAGCTTAACGATCTATGGATCCCCGCAACAAATCTGGGAATCTTTAGACGTATTCGGTACTTGAAATGTATCTTTTTGATTGGAGCGACTGTATTACGAGCTTTTATTTACTAGCCGGTAGCCGTAAAAATTATCCACACTTTAGCCGATTTGTATTCAAGCCTATCGTATTTTTTTGAACTAAGATATAGCCGAGCCTTATGTTTATCATTAATATACTACTATAATGTTACTTGGGAATCAATAGGATTTTAAATAATCTATCAATGAAAATTTATTAAAAAAAAAAAAGTTTTACCGTTAAGGTTCGTGGATTATAAATTTTTCTATATTACAATACTTGACGTAAAAGAATAATTACCTACTACAGCGTAATGCTAGTAAAAATCTATGAAGTTTATCGTTTTCATAATATTTGAGACTTTACCATTCATTCAAAAATATATTAATTATTACTATTATAATATAAGGACCTATGTTTTTGATAAATGATTTAACAACAGAACTGAATGGGCCTTTTCTGAAACTGAATGGGTTCTTTTTGACAAATATAATCAAATTAAAAAAAAAAATTCAAACACGAAATTGATTAAAAAATAATATTAGAATGTTACTTTTAATTTATTAACATCTCCAATTTTTAATTATTAAAAAGCGTGTAAGTAAAAAAAAAGAAATAGAAACATGTTATGGAGTGTTTAAAAAAAAAATGTATGATTAATTAACATTTAAAAATGAAATCATGTTATTAAATTAGTAACAAGTTATATTTTTTAAGATGATGTTTATTTTATTCAGAACATGATTACATTATAAAAAGATACAAGATTAAAAATTAGTTATTAGAAAGTAAAATAACGGTGTAGATGATAATGCATTTTGGTTTTCTTTTTTTTATTACTACAGCCGGTAAGTTTTTATTTATCTTTTCGTTCCTATCCTTTTTTTTTATACGGAGAAGAAGTAGGCAATGTCAACAAAAAAAGAAGTAGCTTAAGTTAAATAAAGAAGGGAGGAATTCAAGATGAAGGTTGAAGTTAATAGAAAGGGGAACTTAGAAGAGTAGACATAGCAGTGAAGGATAACAAGATGAGCGTGCAGGACTGTTAGACTGCCCTTTGAACCCTTTGAGTTAATGATCCAGTCATGAGTAGATGAACCTAATTGACCGTGGTTTGCAGCTGAGCGCACCTACAGTACTTAAACATCAGTGTTTTCATTACTTCATACACACACGCATATTTTTACAAAACACATATATTTATACGCATTTGAGTATCAAAGTCCTTTTAACTACGGTATTTGTAATTACACACCATACATGTTAAACCTACACTCAAAGAACACAGATTGTGCGTCTCTTTTAACATTAAAAACAACACGGTCGTTTTTAATTTATAAGTACTGTGCAGTTGTTAAATTTTTCTACCATGTAGTAACAAAAAAACTGTTGTAAAAAATAACTACAGCTAGGTTTAAAATATAAACTTAATACAAAATCTATTTTTTAATATATTGTTTATAACCAACTCATTAAATTTGCTAAATAAATTAATATATATTTATTAGTGTTAACCAAATATTCTATTCACATAATTATCAATTGATTATCTATAAAGGTAAAGAATAAAAATATTTGGAAGTATTTTATTGGAATATAAGGAAATATGGAAATCTTATGATGTATTAGACAAAAAAAGTTAAATAAAAGTTATTAAATATTAAACAAAGTAAAAACTAAGTTTAATAGTAAATAAAATAACCATAATATATATATATATATATATATGGAGAAAGATGGACGGAGGAGAGGAAGAAGAAATATAGTGAAGGAATGAAGAGGTTTTGGGAAGAAAAGAAAAGAAGGTCATGATTGACTCAACTTCACGCCCTCTCATAAAGGGGAATAATCAGAAAAAATTTAAAAAAAAAAACATACTTATAACTATTTAACTCTAAATAATGCCAAAAATTGAATAGTATTATTTTTTATTTACTTTTTAATTCAAATTTTTCATTTTTTTTTAAATTTCAATTATTTTCTGTAGTGATTGAACGGAACGGTTATACTTTCGTTTCCATAGGTAAGGACTGGCAGGATGCTTTGATTGAAAACGTTTTTTAAGGCAAAAAGAGAGTTTGTTCTTGAAAACGATATTAAGTCTTCTTCCTACCACCCAAGGTTAACTCGTCGTTCAACTTCATTGACTGTATTACCCTAAGTTGAAATCCGTTGGTCAAGATATATTTAATGGTCTATCTGTTTGAGTTCTTCAGAGAAAAATTTATTAAGCATGACCTGGTTCTTTTTAAAGTTCATTCTTAGACCAGAGCAGCCATCTGTAGGTCCTGTGTGTCTTTGTAATACTTTTGATTCTTGTGAGAAGAAAACTAAATCACCTGCGAGTATCAGGTGGTTTAGATATGCGCCATCTTTTCGTATAACCTCTTCTTCTCATTCCAGCCTCCTAGATGCAGGCTGAGAAGATCATTGGTGATACAGTGTCGCATTTTCAAACAATTTTTTGTACATTTATCTCTAAAATATATTTGCTGACACAGATGGTAGCTTTTTCTTCTCCGTATAGCGATTGCATCAAGTTTATTTAGATTGTGTGTACACCCTGGTTATGTAATGCAGTTGTTATTGGCTTGCGTTGTTACCAATTATAATGCCTTTTCGTAGTCAATAAAAGGGGCATGGTATATTCGTTGTATCTCTCTATAACTTACTGAACAACCTTGATGTGGTCCATTGTGCTAAAACCGCTTCTGAAGTCTGCCTGCTCTTTTGGTTGTAATTCATTTAGTATTGTTAGGATTAATTTTGCTATCTTGCTGAAAACCTTGTATATAACTGAGAGAAGGCTTATTGGGCCACAATTTTTCAGGTTTTTCTGAGTTACTTTCTTGTGTAGAAGAATCTTTTCAGCAGTTTTTGATGTATTCAGAATCTTTTGATTTTTGAGGCACATTGAGTACAATTTTGCAAGTGCTAAGTGTAACATTTTCCAGCAAAACACACACACACACACACACACACACACACACACACACAAACACACACACATACACACACACACACTCAGCACTTGCAAAATTGTACTCAATGTGCCTCAACAATCAAAAGATTCTGAATACATAAAAAACTGCTGAAAAGATGCTTCTATACAAGAAAGTTCTACACACACACACTACACACTTATTCTACACACATATAGTTCTACACAGCACACACACAAACACACACATATGTGTGTGTACCTTAATATTTACGACAGAAAATATTAATTTTAGACAAGACAATCCTTCGAAATATTGGGCTCTTTTGTTCGCTGAAGATCATTGGCAGACAGCGACGGGGCCCCCGCTGCCCAATCTCGGGGACTGACCTCACCACTACTCGTAAGCCAGTTTCCCCTTAATTATCATCGCGATCATGCCCTCTATCAAAACTAAGCTTCTCCTGGACTCAAGAATCCGACTTTTAATGTTTTCAGCATTTAGGATTCCCTACTGCTGGCAATATTCTCTCCTTACATGAGCCCAACCTGTGCACTCGAAAACCGCATGCTCCCATTATCAACACCGCCACGGTAAGTACAGAATTAAAACTCGCTCCTCCGTCTGTATTTCAAATACGTCTTGATACATTTGTGACCCGTTAGGATTCACTACCCAGGGTGTCTCCGGACCCATGGCCTTATTTCATGTACCAGTCGGTTCAGTTCCCTTTTCTTGAGACCTCCCATCTGGCCTGCCACCTACTAAACAAAAGGTCTTCTGACTCACCTCTCTCCTTCACATTCATTACCTCTGTCCTCTGCTGAGGCAAGAGATTAATGGGAGAAGTTCCAACCACTACCAGCACTGCGTCTGTGTAAATGGTTTTATAACCACAGCAGATCTGCAGTTCAAGCCTTCTTTGTACACCTACCAATCTCGCTCGTGCACGCTGCACATCCAAACCCCGTGACCATACCGATACCGCGTAGAGGATTACGGAGTACGGAGTTGGCATTGCAAGAGTAAGTTCTCCTTTCGGAGATCCTTCGCCCAACGGTATTACTTAAATTACGTGCTACGGAGCCCACATTTTGTAAATTTTATTCAACTTAAAAGTCGTACTTTACTCATACTATTTTTTCTATCTTTCTTTAACAAAAAGGTAACTTTATACGCTAGTATCACGATTTCTTTCAGTTGTGTAAAGCGCCAGTATTATTTTTGGAATATCCTTTTTTTGTTTTTCTCTCTAAAATCCCAACACTTTCTAAACGAACTAAGTACTTTTAGAACCTCATTGGATAATATTTTTCTTTAGTCTTTAAAAATATTTACAATAACCATAAAAATTTATATTTTTACATGCAGTTTCCATATTTATGATTCCACCAGTTAAAGTAACATTGCCCGTTAGTTTATCCACGTTAATAGTCTGAAAATGAAATTTTTTTATTTGAAAAGTGAAATGAATGGTAATGTAAGTGAAACTATCCCTACTGACTTCAGAGTTTCTTACAAACAAAATACTATACAAGCTGTTCCAAGTTATTCTTCTGAAAATACAATGAACATAAAAATCAACCCGTACGGTAGTTTTACTCATTTTATACTCTGACAAAACCCCTTCACGCTTAAAAATACCTAAAATTATGTACCTGTTAAATTTACTAATCTGTTCCACGTGTAAATCATAATTTTTTCATTCTAATCAAGTTGTCAGTTTTATAACGTTTTTGCAAAGGAATAAATGGAAAATAAAGTTAAAAAGCTATTCTGTTTTAATCTATTTTAGATTATTTTTATCTCAAATCGATATCATAATGGTAGAAAAAGATTTCAACTTTTATTTCAAGGATTGGGGCGAATTCACTTCCACCTTTAAAAATGCTAGAAAGTTTTCTCCTTTTTTTTAAATTTTACAATTTCTAAACTTTATATATATATATATTTTTAATCTTTTTCTTGAATAAGACATTGATTAAAGATGTTAGTTATAAATCTTTATTTCCGGGACAATGATAAAATTTGTTTTCTAATTAGTAATTATTACTATTTTTTAAAAATCAATTATATGTTTTTATCTTGATGAATTCATCACAGAAAAATTGAAGTTTGTATGGGAATACAGAAAGAGAATTTTGTGGTGAATAAAAATTTCAGTGCCTAATCGAGCTTCAAACCCTGTATCTCCAGATGAAAGGTTGAGACGCTACCTCTTCGCAACGGATTTTGGCAATATTAGTTTTAAACTTTAATTTTCAACAACCAAAATATTGTATATTATTTTTCATTGGATTTTATGAAACCTGAATCAATTATGATGCTCAGTTGTAGAAGGAATTATATAAAATATTTATTCGTATCATCTAACTGCATTTAAATCGGTAAAACGGAAATTAATTTAAGTTTTCCAAGACTACACTGTACCTTCAATGTATTAAATTCAGTAATGTGAAGCACGTATAATAAATTAAAATAATTTTTTGAACACAAATATAAATAAATATATATAAATATATATTTATACTATATTACTTTTGATAATAATATGTTATCCCAGAATTATATCTAAGTTTTTTTATTGTATTTTATAATTGTTTTATTTTCAATTTTAACCCTTAATTATTTATTTTCATATTCTTGATATAATCTTCTTTTGTTTTTCGCTTTTTTTAATACTGAATCATAGTTTTACATGATCGTATGTTATTTGCAGTTTATCTTTCTCTACATTTTTTTAAGTTTACCTACTTTAATTTCTGTCTACTCATTTTTTCGGTCATCAAATTAACTTAAATTACATACCTCAATATAAGGTTATTAGTGGTTGATGTGTATCTTTTTTATCTAACTTCGATTAAAATAGGCGATTCTCAATTCGACTTGTCTTTTTTTTTTATAAAAAAGCGTATATATCATATATATATATATATATATATATATATATATATATATATATATATATATATATATACGTGTGTGTGTGTGTGTGTGTGTGTGTGTGTGTGTGTGTGTGTGTGTGTGTGTGTGTGTGTGTGTGTGTGTGTGTGTGTGTATGTATGTGTGTATGTATGTGTGTGTGTGTGTGTGTGTGTGTGTGTGTGTGTGTGTGTGTGTGTGTGTGTGTGTGTGTGTGTGTGTGTGTGTGTGTGTGTGTGTGTGTGTGTGTGTGTGTGTGTGTGTGTGTGTGTGTGTGTGTGTGTGTGTGTGTGTGTGTGTGTGTGTGTGTGTGTGTGTGATTCTACATCTTGAAGCGACAGTTACCTCATTGGTCTTAATACACTGCTTTTCTTTTTTTAGGTAACTTAGGCAAAATATTTTGTAAATAAAATCCTACATTACCTATGTTGATAATTTTCTTTTTGTTTTGTCACTGCTATTGTAATAGTTGTTCAGACTCAGTGCATGTTATTACAAATTTATTTAAGAAGGAATTTAAAATTTAAAGGTCTTTCTATCAGTTCACACTCGGCTCCTGACGATTTAGCGGCTCCGAACAAGTCATACAGCCCCTTTCGAATGCACTTGGCTCCTGTTGGCTGCACTCAGCTCCATAAGTTTACACAGCTCCTTTCGGATGTACTCGGCTTCTGACGATTCAGCGCTTTCGTAAACACTCTATAAACCGGCTCCGCACTACATTCAGGCAGTCTTCTTCCAATTTTCTTCTATCAATTTTCATGAACTCAACGTACAAACTTACAAAATATAATATATATCTTTTAACAATGTATCATTTATAGAATCATTAAAAGTATTTATATACACCTATACATAATCTTGTATATTCATTCAAATATTAAAGGATCATACCTAATTATAAGGGATAAATGTTTATATTTATTTATTTGAACCAAAGGTAAATAAATACATAGAGTTATTACTCTAACCAAGGTACTACACCAAGGCAGATATTATCTCGACAATGATTTTGATCCCAATGCCATTCTGATATTTTAAGTTATTTCACAAGAAAGCTTAGAGCTTTATTTCACAATAAAGCTTAGCTTATACCAATAACCTAATTTCATTTATTTTCTTTCTTTTACTTTCCTGGTATTACAGCATTAGAGTTATGCTGCAAAAATGAAAGTGTGATAATCAGTCAAAAATGGGGTAAGGAATTTTTCATTTTTACCAACATGCGTACTGTGTACGTGTGTTGACATATTTGAAGCTTAATAACTTTCGACTGGATAAACCAATTTTGATGAAATTTTGTACAGAGATTTGTATGTATGGGAAAATTTATTAATGAAAGTTTGAGGTCAATATCTCCGAGTGGTGGGGTAAGTAGTTTCTTTGAGATCAATTTTCTCAAAATTGTGGAAACATATGTTATATTAAGATGTATATGCGTGCATGCATATCTTACTTCTTTTTAAACTTTTGCCAAAAAAATTCCTCCATTTCCCCAAAAATTAAAAAATAACTATCTTTTTATTTATTGACTATGTTTTAACCTAATTTCTTCCTAGGTATAATAGTAGTGAAAGTGATACCAAAAAAAATACTTTAGGGACAATGTTGGTGGAAGGGTAGCCGATTAAAGTTTAAAAATATGGATACTTTGAATTTTTTAATACTTTTATGTTTTAGTTTCATGTCTCATTATTTTTCCGCTGTTTAAGAATAAATAACCAGTGCGATGAAAGAACTTTCTTGTTTTTATCCAGCATCCTAACTTTTCGTATTTTTTTTATATGGCATGTTTTCATATGCCAGACGTTTTCTTAGATTTATCAATTTTAAATTTATTTTTTTTAATCAATTTTTATCATAATAATAATAATGCTTAACTGGTATATTATTATATTGTAAAGCTATTGATTAATAATCTTGTATTTTTCACATAAAACTCATTTTATGAAATTAAAAAACAAACGCGCGCGCGCTCACACACATATACATCTATATATATATATATATATATATATATATATATATATATATATATAAAATACAGATTGTAAATAATTTTAATCAAATGCATTTAAAGGAAATGTTTGAAATTTTAATCTAAATATGGAAAGTTCACCATTCTGTATGTATTTTTACTTTCCTTTTATAATAATTTTATATATACTAAATTTTTATATAATAAAAAAAACGAATGAAGGATTTATAGCTAAAATAAACTCACGAAATTAAAAATTTAATTTACATTCTCTTCCAATCCACCCACCCCAGTTAACCTCTCCAAGCGCCACTTCCTAATCAAATTTACTCTCTGGCAAAATGAGAGGAATGGAATGAGAGACACTCCTGTGTGTTTTAGTCATTGCATTGAATATTAAAATAACATAATCAATGCTATACCACTGTCTATATAAAAAAACTGGTTATACACGTTTATTCATTTTAATGCAAATTTCTGTTTATATATTCTTTTATCCATAATATTATATGTATAATTGATATTTCGTAATTACTTTGAGTTATTACATATATTAATTTTAGTATTCAACTTATGTGTATGTGTGTGTAAATTTTGTTGAAATAATTATTTTTTACAATCTTTAATAATATTGATGGTTTGAATTGTAAAAACAAATTATTTTGCTTTATACCCTAGACTAACAATAATTTATGAAGAAGGATTTCAAAAATAAATTAAATCCTTTGACATCTCATTCTTTTCATATCGTATTCTATACTTTGTATTATTTACTACTAGGTTGTAAAATTATAAACGTATGCACAGAACAAACTTTAAAAGTTGGTAGATGGTACACTATTTATTCATAATAGTATTATAACATTACGTATTTTTTTTTTTTTACTTGTGCATGCATTTTATTGAGGTAAAAAAAGTTATTTATATATATATATAAAGAATCCTCCTATTGAAGATATAATAACAAAAATAAAAATAATATATAAAAAACATCTAAACATAAAAAAGTTATCTAAATTAATTTGAACAATGGTTACCATTGTTCAAATTAATTAAAAAAGATTAGTATAGTTCAGCTAATGAAAGATAATACTTGAATTTCAGTTGTTATAATCTTAAAAAGAAGAGTTTATAAAATAAATAAAAAATGTACAAAAGTAAATCCTATTCTATATTGTTTTACTAAGAGTTCAAGCAGTAAGAAAAAATATGTTAACGTAACATTAACATGATTTTTACACCGTACGTTTGATCTGTACAAACAATTTTTAGTTCTAGAACTTCGATAAAATAATTTTCTATAATCCATTATAAAATTTTGGAATTCGGGATTTATTTGTCTATGACAGTGGACTTAAAAAGAAAATTATACACCTTCGTCTTCAGTTATCGTAAAGAAATAGTTTGTTTTTTTTTGTTACAGTGATAAATAATATAAATATATAAATATGATTAGCTATGAAATTAAAAATAATATTTTCCAAAAAAACTTAAAAGTTATTTAAAAATTTTCATATAGTTTCTCAATATTGTTTGCCCTGATAGCTAACATCAAATAAATTATGAACTGCAGTCTCCTATTAATAGATAACTATACTTTTGAATTTCTACATTAAATCATTTATTATTTCAAAAGAGATAACTTTGATAAATTATTAAAAATTCTTTTAATGGATTAAAATCGCTGAATAATTACCCAAAACGAACAAAAATTTAATCAGCTCAAAGATAAAAAAATAATTACTTTAATCTGTGTTGATGAAATATTTTATGCACGTATTTTTTTCGATGTTATAGAGCTTGGAAAATATATTTACTACACGAGCTGACATTAATAATTTGCCAGCATTTTCTTTCAATGTACAAACGAGTTTAAATGCGTTCTTAAGAAAATAACGTACAAAAGAACAGCCCTTCATTTTTTTGTAATTTTTCAAATTTATCACAACATAAACTTTTTGTTTTTATGAATTTTGATTTCACAATTGCAGTACTTCAAACTCAGGTATCTTCGTTTGCTAGCCAGACTGTGCATGGGTTTTAATAATTAAGAATTGTATGATTACACTATTTAAGAAATAAGCAATAATAATCAGATTAATAACGACAAAACTGTAATAACGAGAAATTTATCAATAAAATTACTAACGATAACTGGTAACGAATGAATACTGCTAATGAAAAAATTATATTGTACTAATTAAGATTTTACTTTAAAATGATTACTTAAATATTAATTAACAGCCTTAAGGCCGAAAGGATTTATAGTATTTATAGAAAAATTGCTAATAGGGTGAAAATAAAACAAATATTTAGCTTATTTTTTTCGCGATCACAATACTTGCTTTACTTCGTACAAGGAAGTAAAAACGAAAAAGAAACTTGGGAAATAAGCTCACCGCTCAAAAAATATTTATTTAAAATGAAAGTCTAGATTGTTATTTCGACTGTTGTACAATCATCATTAGAAATTACTACGAAAAAAATGTATACAAAACAAATATATAAAAAATAAAATAAAATAAACAAATAATAAAAGTTATTATTAAGTGATAATTAAAAAGTAGTTAAATCACAATAAAACAAGAAATATTAATAGGTATTTTAGACCATTTTAAAATTTATTATTTAAAAAACGATGATTAGTGCAAAGCAATAACTGTTTTTCTAAGTAATCCAAATAAAAATAATAAATTTCTTTTAAAAACATTTAAATCAGTTAAACTCCCAATCATTTCAGACTGCCTTCACCATGATTTAGTGTTTGCCACTTCATATAACACTTACCTCAATATATAAAACTGAATATATAAAACTTACCTCAATAAAGATAAAGATAATTTGAGTTTTAAACAAAAGAGATAACCCTGCCATGAACAAAATTTTAAGAGAGTGGATAGAAAATTTTCACAAAAGGATATTCAGCATTTTTAAACATTTTCAATATTGATTCCTTATTTTACTTCAACAATGACGTTTTATTTCACTATCGATAAAGTTAAGTTTCCCAACTATTCAACTTCTGATTATTACATATGATTTTTAAAACCATTGTTTTTAATCGTTTTACCAATTTCAAGGCAATACTGAACTAGAGGCGATTTCTCTAGTCTTTTAGTTTTTTTAAATTTATAATGAAATAAATCTTAATTCTGTTTTATAAATCAATCAACAGTTTTTTATAAATCAGTTTATAAATGCTTTCTCTTTCAACGGTTTTAGTTTTATCTTTAGCGTTTTCAAAAACAAAGACCAATTTCCTATACGAAGATACGGGAAAGATAAAAATGTAATATTGTAAAATATTTGTTATTTTAATACGATACGGAGGAAAAATGAAACTTTATGCATTCTTTATCCGTTTGTTCTTCTCTATTCTTCCGAAGTATAATAGTTTTGCTGCGTTTGTTTAATCTATTGTCGATTGCTTTTAATGACACTATTTATAGAGAAATTAAACCAATAACGGTGCAGCCTGATGTGGAGACTTATAACAGAGAAACTAATCTTATTAAAGAGAGAGCTAGTTCAATGTTTATTCGGTGAGTTTAAGGAATCTGTTTTCAAAAGAATCGTCCAAAAAAAAATCAAACAAATGCAGCAAAGCAATTTTACTTCAAAATAATTGAAAAAAGCATCGGAGAAAACATGAACAAAAATTATATTATCTCTGTTGAGTATTTTTGAACAGATAAGATTTTTAATAATAAATTAATTAAATCTTACTCAATTAAATGAAATAGATCACTTTGAAATTAATTAATGAGATCAGAAAAATATAGTTAAGTTAAAAACTATTTTAATTAATTTCATTTAATTAAAAGAAGAAAATTAGATAAGATCTATATATTTTCTGTGAATAGGACAAACAAGCTCTGTACTGAAATGAAAATCTGTCAAAAATATTACAATAATATAAATCTACAGCTACAAGGAATAATTGCATAATTGTTCATTGCATAAATAGAGGAATAAAGAAAATAAATTAAAATTATCTCTTACTACTAAGTATGAATAAATATTTTATAGGATTTTTTTTATTTAACCTCCGGGATCACTGTTAGGTATAGTTTCGGAGAAAGAGGTGAATGATTTGTAGAGTATATGAAAATGCCATGCCTGACCGGGATTCGAACCCGGGATCTCCGGATGAAAGGTTGAGACGATACCAATCACGCCACGGAGACCTGCATTTTAGGGATTAATTACTGTTAAAGACACAATAAACAAAAAAAAAAAACACAAATAAGGAAACGTTTAATATAATTTTAAAGATAATCTGACATAAATTAATTTTTTAAAAATGCATAAATAAATGTACCACATTGAACTCACCTCCCCCCCACCCACACACACACATACACTACTTTTCGTTGAAGAATGAAAATAAACTTATTAATATAAAAACGATATTATAATAATTTTACTTTAAAAACAAGGAAAAGTAAATTTATCCCAAAAAGGAAAATGAAGGAAATAAGTTTATGTACTTCAAGTTTTAAAAGCAAATGAAAAATAAATAAGAGTATTTAAACAAGAGATGCGTTTTATAACTAAGTAAATAATCCGATTATATTGTTTTACTAACAGTTCTAATTAATGATCTTTTTAAGAAAAAGCACGAATGTTAACTTTTTAAGTAAACGTAATAAATTAAACAAATACATTTTTTAAATGAAAAAGAAATAAAATTATAATTAATATATTATTTAAGAAAGAAAATAAACCTTAAATTTTAGTTAAAAAGGCTCTGCTCTTTATTAAAGAGAATTAAAATATTTTATTTATCGATACTCATATGTAGGCGTTTCAATCTAAATGTCAACTCCCATTTTCTATTTTAATAATTCATTCAGGAACTTTATTGACTAAAGCAGGAGATTTTTTTTTATATTCAACTACCCTAGCTAACTCTATATTATGTAGGTCCGAAGTGGAGAAATTCCAATAATACCAGAGAAGGCAACGAAGCATTTGAACTCTCTAAGGGAATCTAGGCTCACGTACATTATTTTATAGTCGGTTCTCTATATACTCGTATCATTCTGTTTTAGGTACTAAGTTAAATGAACTAAAAATAAATAAACAATCTGTTTTTTTTTTAATTATGTTAATATTAAAATGCATTATTAAATATAATTTTATTAAGTATTAATTTTTTTTAAATAAAAGAAAAAATTGTGTAAAGGAAATGAAAAGTTTTGTAACTTTAACAATATTTTTCAATAATCCATATACTCAACTATACAAATATAAGTATATTGTTCGAAGCCAAATGGCTTCGATCGGATCATCCCTTTTTTTCAATAAAGGAGGTTACACTTTCGTGAAATTTTTATCTAATAAATATCAGAAAAAATTTTAATTAAAGCTAAGCACTTTTAATAAATTTCCTAACTTATAAGCCACTCAAATATAAAGTAAAAATATAGAAGACTAACTGATAAATTCATCGAAGAAAATAACAATAAATTTTTTATACAAAAATCAAAATAGATACACAATAGTACCCAAGATTGACAAAATAAATATATGAGAACATATGGAAAAATTATGGACAAAACAAAACCAAATAAAATAAAATTTTTCATCTTAACATCTACGTAATAATTTTTTTTTTCTAATTTTTTTTTTTTATAATTTTTTTTTATCCGAGTAAAGCATGTATTTATTAATATTTAACTAATTATAAATTAATTTATTAAAATTGTAAAATAATCGGATGTGGACATTAACAACGATTAAATATCTTAAATATCTTAATTCACGAAAATTCAAATTTATTTTATCATGCATTAATCAGATCAAAAGTATTTTTCATTTTAGTTAAATAAGCAGTCTGAGAAAGAATTTTTTTAAATTTTACTAGCTAAACTGTATTTCTAAACAAAAGCTTCATCAATTAATGATAAACATAATAAAAATTAACTAATAAGTACATAAATTCGTTAAGAATAAATACATATATAACAAAATTTGATCTACACAGAACAAAAACAAAGTTAAAAAGATTTTCTTTTTAAATAAAACAAAATCCATTAGAAAAAAGAATAAAAAATCAATCAGTTCTGGCCAGGAGATATACTTACGCAATAGATATAGAGAAATCGTTACAACACGCCGAAAGCGAAATTAACCAATAGCATGACGCATATAATCAATGTAATTTAAAAAATTTAAATAAAAACATCATTTATTTCATCTCTATAATCTCATCTCATCTCTATAATAAATTTTGTTTTAATATTTATTAATCAAATATTTTTTCATAAAATAGAAATGTTTGCTTACTTAACCAGTATTTTGAAACATTCAAGGATGAACTAAAATCAATTTTACAGTAAAAATTATTTTATAATAATAAATACTAATGCATATTTCTGCTGCGTTGTAAAATACACCGTAAAATTCGTCATTTTTTGTTTTTTTCTTTTTAATTAAATATGTTTTTAAGATGAAAATTTTATATTTTAATACTGCCCTAGAAAATATATTAAGTATTTTATTTTAAGCCCTGGTGCAATAATGTACTACAAGTTTTTTATTATCTCGATTTAAATAATTTCGATTTTTAAGACTCGATTTACAAGCTGCGAAGTATAGTATAGAGAATTAGAAAACAAATTTTTGAATATATTTTTTTTAAATTCATACAGGAAGCTACTGGAATTGGACGAAATGTAAAATACTTTAACCAATTAAGTCGCAATTCTGTGCAGAAAAAAATTATTATTAAAGCGTATAAGATATAAAATAGCTAAATATCTACCTAAATTCAACATTTTTTTTGTGGTTTTATATACTGAATTACTTTATGTGTTTATTACACTACAATTTGAAATTCTATAAAAATATTAGTTAAAACTAGAAAGGGTAAAAAAAATTAGACCCAGAATGTACTAGAACCTTTGAATTTCAAATCCCATAGATCGTAAATTTTATTATAAACTGATAAACAATTTTTTTTCCTAACATGCGGTACATGATTTTAATCTGTTTTTTGATGCTGTAAACGAATATGAACTCAGAATCTTTCTATCACTAACCATTATTGAAAAATTATTAAATTTAATTAAAGGATTTTTTTTTCATTTTTCAGCGTATATTTACTATTTTAAGCTCCTATATTTTATTTGTAAGCTGAAAATAAACAATACTAGACAAACAATTAGTTATATCATAGTCACATATTATGACATCATATCTAATACTGAAGAATGAGCCTTCATGGACAAGATTAATAATGTCTGTGCAGGTCAAAACATGTAACTGAAAACACAGCTGTGTTGTTTTTTATTAAGCACTGGATTTAGGAATGAATTAATTTTCTTCAGTTTTAATTGCTGTCTTAAGTTTGTTAACAGTGCAGTGTCATAATACCTCAAAATTTTGTAAATGTTGTATATGCCTTTTGTTATGTATGTAATGAGTTTACCCTAAAATCAAACTGAAAAAAAAACATTACACATTTAATTAAAAAAAGCATATCATCTGTACTTTCAGTGTAAAATTGGTGATTAGGATAAGACGTGGGCTCCTCATATAGTATGCGCTAATTGTTCTGTATATTTAAGAGGATGACTGAAAGGTACAAAA
This sequence comes from Lycorma delicatula, assembly GCF_047948215.1. NCBI lineage: Eukaryota > Metazoa > Arthropoda > Insecta > Hemiptera > Fulgoridae > Lycorma > Lycorma delicatula. The sequence continues at coordinate 93,045,811 of NC_134459.1, read as the reverse complement.
TAGGCTTTGCCATTTGGTGTACCTATGGTTTGGCGTGAACCAAAGGATCATGTAACCGATTGTTACTTTTGTTTAACAATTGTGTCTGCAATTTCTAAAAAATCTAAATATACTGTAAAATATCCTTCATTGGGAAAATCAGGCAGTATTGAAGACAACAACAAAAATGTTGATTTTGAATTATCTTCCAATAAGCCATATCTTATATCAAAAGGAGAATTAAATGACTTGGTTAGGGATTTAAATTTATCAAAAAATCAAGCTGAACTGTCAGGATCAAGACTGTAAGGTTGGAATTTACTTAAAAGAAATACAAAAATTTCGGGCTCTCAAAGCCGACAAAAAGAACTTTCTCAGTACTTTATTGATAAAAATAATTTTGTTTATTGCGCAAATATTGATGAGCTTATGTTGCACTAGGACAAGTTCATAAACTGAGGACCTTTTCAAAGATTTGTCCAAGATTAGTTTAAAAGTAGTTCTGCTGCACAACGGTAACAAATATCCTTCGATACCAATCGCTTATGGTATTATCTGAAAGAGTAATACGATGTGATGAAAGACGTTCTTGAAAAAATAAATTATAAAATCATAGCTGGAACATATGTGGTGATTTGAAAATAGCAATTTTGTTATTAGGCATGTAGTTAGGCTGCACTAAGTGCATGTGTATTTTTTTCGAATGGGACAGCCAAGCTAGGGACAAACATTATGTTACCAAAGAATGGAAGAAACGAGACACCTTAACTCCAAATCGGAAAAATATTATTCATGAACCCTTAGTTCAACCCAAAGTAATATTTTTAGCCCCTCTCCATATCAAGCTAGGACTATTGAAAAATTTTGTAAAAGCAATAAAGAAGGATAATCCCGGATTTCTGTACATCAGGCAGAGATTTCCGAATATAAGTGAAGGAAAAATTAAAGAAGGAATACTTGCTGGTCCTCAAATAACAGAGTTGGTCAAAGATAATGTATTTAACTCAATGTTAAATAATGTAGAAAGTGCAGCTTGAGCTTTATTTAAAGATAGTTGCAAAGGTTTTCTCGGCAAACAAAATCCGACAATTACTACGATATTGTTAATCTACTTCTTATTTCATACAGAGCTATTGGATGTAATATTTCTTTGAAAACACATTTCCTGCACTCAAATCTGGAATTTTTCCCGGACAACTTCGGAGACGTAAGTAATGAACACGGTGAACGTTTCCACCAAGATATTTCTGTGATGGAAAGCCACTATAAAGGAAAATGGAATACTAATATGTTGTAGCTGAGTACTGTTGGACATTAATTTGGAATGTGCCTGAGACTATTTATAAAAGAAAAGCCTCAGTGAAATCATTCTAACACACGTACGGCCATGCAAAATTATAAATTTTACAGATTTTAACTATATTTTCCCTTAATTTTTTTTTGAAGCGTAATTTATTTAAAATTAAAGGTGATAGAAAAATTGTATTTACGCAAAAATCAATTCATAAAATGATATCACATTTAGAGAAACATTAAAAATTATTTTTTGTCTATCAGTGTAATTGTTAGTCTATATTACATAGAGTAGTTAAGCTAATTAATTATGCGAAATGTAGTTAGAAATATGTAATGTAATACAGAAGCTTATAAGAATAAAAAGTATAGTTAAAATAAAAGTGAGAATGCTTAAGAATCATAGAAAAAAAAACACCGATCATTTTTTAATAATGTTAAATTTCCTCGAACAGTGTGGCTGAAATTAAAAATTAAAGGCTATAAATGACTGAATTATTATATTAAAATAACTTAATAACAACTTCTATATCAATTAATTTCACTGAAGTTGATTGTATGGCTAATGAAGTTTAATATTAAACTACATATACACCAAAGGAAACAAATATAAAGGAACTTTTTTTGACGTGATTCGTTGCTGTTTATTCCTCAATGTTATTCAAATTTTTTACTACAACTGAAAGAAAAGTGATTAAAAAACTGTTTGTTTTCAAAATAAACTGAAAAATTCAAAGGAAATAAACCAACATGAGGAAAACCTTTACAGTAAGAACTTTTTTGTTCAGTCGGTGTGAACGGCTTTTTGACTGCTTTTCTTCAGTTTTTTCCAGAACACTGCAATAAATTGGTGTTTTCATGGGCAAATTCAAAAAAATAATACTTTTAATTAAAAAGAAACCGCTTGACATAAGTGCTACCCATTTCAATAACAAAAAACCATTAATGGGTCCATCCTGGATGTTCTCTCAATACATCCTAATAATTGGTCATCTTTCTTAACGGGTCGATGAGACATTGATATTCTATATTGAGTTCTTTTCAAAAGAATTTGTCTAGTCCGATACTTTCGCTATCTTCTTTTATCTTTAATTAATGTATATAGATTCAAGCAGTTGCTACTGACTTACGTGTTCACACTATATATTAAATTCTATAATAAACAATGTAATGAAAATTGTAATTTGAATTAATTAAAAATTAATACTGTGTGTCGTTACGTACAAAGGAACCTTTGTTTCGTTTAAACTACGTTCGAATCGGATAAAAAATTGAAAATGTTGTTTGTTTATGGAAACACAAGCGAATTGTTTTTAAAACTATTTATATGTTTCCATGTAAATAGTTTGTTTCTGAAGATAAACATGATTCCTTGTTTTCAGAAACAATTCGCAACAATTAACAAAAAAACATCCGCTTTATTTCCTTTGCTGTGTACAAAATTTTCGATAACGAAAAAATGTTCTCCTTAAAATAACCAGTAATTTATCACGTACAAAATATGTTAATCCTTTATTAAATTATGAGTTAACAAAACAAAAAAAACCTATACGTAAAACGCACTAACTAATAAGGTTCCGATTGAGTAAAAAAAAATTAAAAAACAAATGAAATTGGTTAAAACATTACATATTGCAAGTCAATGGCTGTCTTTTATATCATACCAACTGAGTAAAGACTTGTGTAAAATTTAGCTAAGTAAATCAATTTATGAACAAAAAAATGATATATGCATATACAGCAACGATAAAGTAGAATTTCATGAAAAATTTGCAAAATATGATAAGTTTCTATTTTTATACATATACTAGTGGACTCGACAGACGTTGTCCTGACGCGGCATTATTCTGTAATAAATGCATACACATAAATATAAGTAACTTAATTAAGTTAAATGTAGCAGGGATGTGTTCTAAATTTCATTAAAATGACTATTAGTATGATATTATTAGTTTGTGATAATATCATACTATTGTAATGGGTTTATTGATTAATTATGTGTAGTGTGGTTAATATTTATTTTCACTAAATATTGAGATGTCCGATGAAAATTGAATTAAATAATCGAAACGTCGTAAAATTAATAATTAGTGTAATTAATAAATTTTCATCCGCATTACTACTAATTTTCACTTAACATCATTCTAAAAAGTACCTCCTACATATTTTTTATTTATTTAATAATTTTGATGTTTCATAACCATGTAACAGCTTAATTAATCAATTAATAAAAAAATTAAACCACTGTAAAAAAGCAACGTAGTTTAAATTTTAGTAGACATTTTTATCATTCTTTATTTTACCATCTATTTTACCAAATTTTAGATAATTGTAAATTAAAAATAATTTTAGAAAACTTTTTATAATATTAATCAGCTAAAACATTATAAATTAAATTTTTTAAATATACTTTAAACTATATTATAAGTAACTTATATTTTAATTTTATAAATGTTATAATTTATAATACAAACTTAAATTTATATTTTCAAAGAGCCGTTCAATACTTCTTCATAAGTTGCATAGAATCAAATAACAACTGACAATTTAAATTTGTAGGTTAAGTTGATTGTTATTGAATACACGTGTATATATCATTAAAATTCATGAAAAATCATGTAAAATACTCACTTCAATACTGCACCTTAAAAATTTGCACAATGTACATTTTTTAATTAAACTTTAAATCGTTATTTCAATAAATAATAATATAATATTCTCAATAAGCGCGCAATTCTAGCAGACTCGGCAATGCTTCGCTATTGCTAGATCTGAGTATACATACAGATTAAATGAGAACAATTGAAAGTTTCATAAAACCTTAAAAAACTGAACATTAACAATATAACAAAATGTAACCTTTCACTTTATAAAAGTGAGAATGTAAATAAATCCAAATGGCAAAACAACAGCACTACCTATCGGATTTAATTCACACCACTCTCTAATCACAGTATTCGGTGGAAAATAATTTTTTAACGAAAGTGTTGCGGCTGCAAAATCATTACAATTAATACTGAACATTAAGAAACTTACAAACCATTTCGGAACCTTATAAAATTTCACCTTTAACTTTATAAAATTTAGAATGTAAATAAATCCAATTGTCAGAACAGCACTACCTATCGGATTTAATTCAAACTATTATACGAATTTAATGTAAATACGAATACGAATTTCAATGTAAATACGAATTTTAATGTAAGAACAACATTAAGCTACGACGCAAGTAACTGATATGCGAAAAAGCAACAAAATAAAAAAAATTCCTAGTATTCAATCGCAGCACCAACTATCGGGTTTTACTGATAAACCAAAAATTAAAAAAATTTCTAAAACGCGATCGCAGCTCTGCCTACCGGACCCACACGATGCCTACCGGACCCAATTGTGAACCTTAACCATCCCAAGTTCAACAACACAAATAAATTAAAAAACTTTTTCACTTCAATACTGTACCTTACAAATTTGCACAATGTATATTTTTTAATTACACTTAAAAACGTTATTACAATAAATAATAATATAATATTTCTCAATACGCGCACAATTCTAAACGTGATCGCAGTGCTGCCTACTTGTTACTTAATCAGTTGTGATTTTGTTTACATTGGCAACGGCCATACGGGCTCTTTGTGATTGGTCGTTGTGTTTGATAGAGGCCATCTTGCATTGATTTGATTGGTTTTCCTTTGTTTACATTTCCATCTGATTTATTAGCCTGTTATTTATTAAAAAAAAGTTTTCTCGCGATTTTTTGTAACAGAATAATAACACAAAATTACGAAATATTTTTCTCAATTTGATCACAGCACCAACTGTCGGGACAAACTAAAATTAAAATAGAATATTATTGAATATTCGATATTGCGATGGTAGTGCAGTCTACCGGATCCAATGTAAAACATTCCAAAATCAACAACTACTTATAAATAAAAAATTAATTAAAAAAACATTTTCCAGTGGACCAAATTGTGAATCTAAATCATTACCGAATCCCCTTGAACAGGCACACAAAATTTCATCAAAATCAGTCCAGCCGTTTAGGAAATAACTTTCATACACACGCACACAAGAAATATATATATAATGATTACGAGTAATTCAAGGCCGGTATTTTAATAAAACCTTAGAAAAATTTAATTTTCCCACAGATCTTAGAAATCAGAAATATGTGGCAAGAAATAGTCAATTTATTTTTCTTTCATTTTAAAGAAGAGACATTATAAGAAATAGAGCAAAAGGTAAAGATGTACAAAAAAAAGAAGGAAAGAAAGAAGGATATTTAAATTTACGAATGTTTTTTTTTTTTTATTTATTAATAATACAGTAGTATTAAAAGAAAAAAAATTGGAAAACGACGGAAAAAGAAAGTAGTTAAGTATACCTACCGCTGTATACTAAACCTACCGCTAATAGACTACAAGTTCCCAAGCGGTGTAGTAAATCACCATCAGTGTAGCCTAATTGACTACACTAAACCCTGCAGGCTATTTTCTAAGTGGCGTTGTTCTTTTCTTGTACACAAAAAAGATTCTACCATGTCAATACTGACGGATGTAGTGCTTAAATGATTCTACACGACCGTTAGTAAGTTTTTTTTTTAAAGTGAATAATGTTCTACTGATTATCACAAGCAAAAACCGTTCATGATAAGAATTATTATCGAAATAACCACGCAGTAATTGAAAATAAATAATATCAATATGATGATAAAGGGATAACAGTTTTTAAAGAATCGTACCTACTTTTTAAAAGTTAAAAAAATATTTATTTTTTAAAGGATATTTAATATTAAATGAAGTAAAAAATATAAAGAACCATTTAAAACAAAAGTTTTTGTTAATAAAATGTTACTAAAATTTTATATTTAAATGTTTAAAGTTCCTTAGTGACTCAGTAATTTTTTAAGTTGTTGAATATTTTTATAAAAACAAAGAATGGTTAAGTATCATTACCCTATTATTTTTCGAATGAATTCTTTTTCTTTTAACTAAGTACCCAAGTTTATTTCCCTTAAAAAATAATGAAAACATTAGTATGATAAAGAATTAATTTTCTTTTTGTTATTACGTAATTAAACAAAATAATTATTAATAAATGTAATTTAAAGTTCCGGATTATTTTATAAAAACTAAAATAATAATAATAAAATTGGTAAAATATTATTTACGCAATTCATAATATTTATCAAATTAAGGGTTAAAAAAGACAATAATGATCTTAACCTTTCTGAAAACTTCTTTTTTTTAATTTTACTAGTTTTAATATATATATATATATATATATATATATATATATATATATATATATATTACTTTCAGAGCATTTTCTTAATACACTAGTGTAATAATAATTTTTATTTATTTTTTGTTATAATAAGTACCAGTAAATGAACGGTAAATTACTGCATATTAAATTTTAAGTAGGCCAATTAAATTAAAATATATTGTACGTTTTTATATTTTAATAAAAAAATTCTGGGAACAATGTTAATCAACTTTCGTAGTATTTGAATGGAATATGTTCTTCCCAAGTGACAAAGCTGAAAATTATTGTTAATTTTACGATATTATTTATTTTCTTATTTATAACGAATTTTTTTTAGATAATAATAAAAAAATATATAATATTATTTGTTTAGATCAGTTAACGTTACAAAAAATTAGTAAAATTCAACCTTTTACTAAGATTCTGTTATATACTGTGAACTAAATATAAATATGTTAGAACAAGAATTTATCTTTATAATAACAAGTTTATGTAATTAGTTATTTTTTTACATGACTGCTCAAAAGGAGTGATTAAATAAAATAAATAAGGTTAAGTAAAATAAATCTTTACCAGCAGAACAGATGAAAATGCCTATCCTTTGGAGGTAAATGATAAGAGCTTGATAGGTAAAAGAAAAGAAATTCCAGGTGGTTTAGCCAAATCCACCGAGTTGGTCTAGTAATGAACGCGTCTTCCCAAATCAGCTGATTTGGAAGTCGAGAGTTCCAGCGTTCAAGTCCTACCAAAGCCGGTTATTTTTACACGGATTTGAATACTAGATCGTGGATACCGGTGTTCTTTGGTGGTTGGGTTTCAATTAACCACACATCTCAGGTGTGGTCGAACTGAGAATGTACAAGACTACACTTCATTCACACATATCATCCTCATTCATCCTCTAAAGTATTATCTGAACGGTTGTTACCACACGCTAAACAGGAAAAAGAAAGGGTGTATGTATGTATATGAGTTTGTTCCACGGTAGCAGCTCAACGGCTGAACCGATTTAGATATATGACCCCGAGTGTGGAATTCTTATATATATATATATATATATATATATATATATATATATATATATATATATATATGTTTAAATAAATAAAAAAAATTATACTATATAAAAAATTGTCACCCGCACGCTCTTTAATTATCCTGTATTAGTAATTATCCTATATTAAAGAGTAATATTTGTTATCTGCACGCCTAAAGTGATCAGAATGCACTCATTTGAAAATCCAATGTGAAAAAAAATTTCAAGAACCTTGCTCAGAAGCTTCCGATTTTGACCGCTAGGTGGTAAACTCTATTTCCGTCTATGCTAATAAAATAAAAAAAGGCGCTTGAGTGGCTCTTGCGTAACAATCACTTGTACGCTAATGTGCAAGTTGATTTCGAAATGAATAGTGACGAAAGAAACAACAATCCTGCTATCAGTCACCCGGAGCATTAAATCAATACGTGAAATGAACATCATTTCCAATATATAAGCAACGGGAAGTTTTATAGTACGTGGGCATTTTAACCAACGTAGCGATCAATTTGGAGCAAAATCATGCAGTCGCTAGTGTACGGCAAATGCTGCGAATGCCATTGCATATTCAGCATTGAAGCCTCTGCCCAAATGATCGTCATCAGAATTAGACAGATCTTTGCTAGCTGTTGACAGTTATTTCTTGCGATACTTGTTGCATTTGGTAGATAGGCCTACCTGAATACCGAAGAATTGTTGTCCCGTGTGACTATCAGTGAACATGTATTTGAAGTGCAGGTTCAACCGTATGTAGTTTATGGATTTATCAAGCCCACTAGGTCTGAAGAATTACTAGAGAGCTACTTAGCAATACAGAATTGGGCGTCGAACATTTCTTCCAGAGCCATGCGCGCGGGATCCTGACCTGTCAAAACCAGTACTCAGTCACTATATTTAAGGATAATGCTCAATTCTTTATCTTTGACCTCCATTCGAGGGGCCAAAAAGGATTTGTAGCGGATGCAAAATGAACGTCAACGCTGATGCGATTCGCAACAGATTTGTCACTGTGCAGACACCTGTTGATCGTCTTACAATTGCGGATCGCAAGAGATCTGAAATTTTCCATCAGCTTCGTTGGTAAATAGCCCTGATTTTACTGCTCATGAAACGCAAGCGCAAGTTTTAACAAGTGATGAGAATAAATGTGGCGATTTACTTGATAAAATGTATGATGGTGAAATCATTACCACTAGTATAATGCAATAGTATTGACACCGGTACACCAAATATGAACCCTATTTACATGATGTTACCGACAGCGACCATCCGATTCCTATTTATCAGTTAAAGCGTAAAACAGCTCTTCCCATCAGCGTTATGAGAGAGCAAAGGGCAGAGGAATTCGCATAGGAAAAACTGTTTGCAGATGTTAGAAATGAATTCAGAGAATACCGGTCAGGGCCCATAACTTCACTTCATTACTTCCAATCAAGTAACGAAAGAAGATTACAAACCAACTAGTATCTGTTTTACGCCCTTTCAACTGTAGAGTTATATGAAATAGGACAAAATTTTCTGTTTGTAGTCCTTAAGCCAAAATGGAGTTAAACCGAAAAATGTTGATCAAAACTTTTGATGCATAATATTCGAGAGACTCAGTAATATTAACATACAGACTTCACAGATCTAATGGAAATGGTTTGAAATTTAGGGACTCCGTACTTCTACATTACTCTATCGTGTAATGACCTGTACTGGCCGGACATCAATTTTTTTCTTTTAGTATTTTCTAACCGTGTTTTTAATTTGTTAACAGGTTTAAAACTTGTTAACTACCTTCCATAAGACTGTTAAAAAATGAACTGTAATTTTTTTTTATTTATCACTTATTCCCTCTGGTAAAAGTGAAATATTATCTTAATAATGCAAAAATGTGTGTAAAGTAAAAAAATTCAATACTTTGAAATTTTTACAAGTTTACAGGAAAATCTAAGAATTGCTATTTTTTTAAGGAAACATATTTTACCTTCGAATCCTCTAATAAGTTTCCATAAATTTTCCTATCTTAAAACAGTTTATTTAGAAAAAAGTTATAGACTACGAGAATAAAATTTTTAATAAAAATAAAACAAAATATTTAGGGTTGGAAAGCTATTATGAATTTATTATAAAATCCTTTCAATAAAATTATTTCGATGGTACGGAAGGAATTTTGAATATTATTTTATTATAAACCAAAAACTCACTTGTAAAATTTTCATGAATTCTAACACTCATCTCGATATAGCATTTTACGATATTTCCACGCCATTTCATCAGACAATTTTAACATATAATAGAATCAATCTCTTTACTAGGACAGTTACGCACCAAATTCCATGATCTAGGTTAAACCGTTCTTGAGATATAAAGCGAAATGAAATTCAACACATTTGAATAAATTAAGAATTTTGTTACAAAAATTAAAAATTTTTTTTACTTAGAAAACTTTGAGAAATACAAATATTTGAAGGGGTGATTATTATTTATAACAGTACTCTCACTCCATTCAATATAGCTAACCGTAACAATTGAGAAAGCAATATTATTAAAATAATATTCCGAATAGATACATGCTTATACTAATTTACTACTTTTACTAAAGCACCACGCTAGATGAAATTATCTGTGTGAGGATTCTAGTCAGCATAAATTGCTTCAATTGTTTATTTTGTTTTTTAAGAGAAGATTATTAGTTACTTTCGATCAGAAAAAACCGATATACAAAACAAGGAAAGACAGAAGACTGAATTTAAAACAAAAATAATCGTTGATGTTCCATCTTCATGTACGTAAGTTAAATTTGAATGGTCAGAATAAGGAAGAAAATGAATATTCAGGCAGCATAAATACATTTTTTCAAACAAAAGTTGAAAGGTGAATCGGAATATAAACAAAGGGAATGTGGAAGTACATCAGCAGTTGATGATTTACCTCCTACCGAATAAAATAAAACAAACCAAATAATATTAATATCAGATACTATTTCAGGAGGTCACCTCAAGTTTATGCAATTAATGTTTAAATTATAGGGAAAGATAAACTTGAAAAAGCCAAGGAAAAGATGGTACTGAACTAATCAAAAGACGATTTTCGATAAAAAAAGTGATTTTAGTGTTTTTATATTAAAATTTTACAATAAAACTCTCGCTTTGAGAGTCCCACCATTATAAGATTAATTTATCTATATAAATCATGCGCAGGAATCCACATGTCATCTCTAACTTAAAAATAAAACATCTCCTACTGTATTTACAAACAATACATATAAATCCCACGATTGACAGCGCAAAATATCTTGAGCTACATTTGAACCGGTGACAGTTCTAAAAGAAATAAATGGAAAATATTAATCCAATAAAACGATAAGTGTCAAAAATTTATTGAATACTAGCTGGCCAGGGCTCGCTTCGCTCGCGTTTCTCGTCTAGCGGAAAATGGGAAAATCTCGTGAGATCTCCTCGCTGTGTTCATTATCTTCATGCTTGTGAGAATAATACTGATAAATAACAACTAAAGCCTGTTCAATTTATAAAAAAAATTGTCAGTGCATTGTCATTACAAACAGCAACAGTTTTGCCAGTACAGGACTCGAAACTTTCTTTAGTATGCGGGTTTTAGAATGTCGGCCCTCGTCTTGAAAATAGTAGTAATAGCTAGTTACCTATTCTTCGTATAGGTAAAGAAATATTTTGGACATTCTTACCATTACCCGACAAACACCACGAGAAGGTGGTACTTGGTTTCTTTTTTCTTCTTTTATGTTTTTTTTTTTAAATATATTTTATGTTTATAATTTTTTGTGGTACAGTTTGTGAAAAACAGAATCTAAACACTGAACTTGGTACAATATTTACAGCTTTTCTCTCTGATGTATATATATATATATATATATACGGATTATTTCCAGCAGACTTTGGAGTAAGCCATATACAGCTGCCCATGCGAGAAGCATTCATTCTCAAAGTGGAGACCAGCCAGTTAAAGCGACTGCCCTTCTGACTACCTATTTATTATCATCGAATGAGCAAATTCAAGTGGAAACTGGAGGCGCTTGAAAGTGAAGGGCAAGCGTAAAGGAATGTACGCTTACACTGTTGTACCTTTAAAGCTACATTTCTGGATAACAAAAAAAAAAGATATCGAAAAAACAAAGCAGACCTTTTATTTATAGAAAATTTAATTTTAAATACTGAAAGGTCTCTTTCTAAATTCGATTTGACCACCGGCTTGGCCTTAGTAAGGTAAGGAACTATTGGCCTTATTGGTAAGGAACATAATCCAGTTTTACCACAGGTCACTAAAACGGCCACCATTTTAAAACGGTGTAACATTTCGGAATGACAATAGCCCTGTGTTCTTTCCAGGTACAAAAACCTTTTTCAAGCAAAATTTCAACTCAATCAAATGAAAAGGTTTTGCATGAAAGAGCAACAAGTTACAGAAACCATTAAATTTTAATATATTTAAGATTAAAAAAACCAATCATAAATTACTTCTCTACAAAACAATTCTTTAAACCCGTTCTTGTATGGTATGAATTTCTTGGGTACTTCAAAATACATTAACATTTAGATACTGCCATCACTGCAGTCAAAAATACTTTGAATCATCACAAACTCAACCTGATATAAAAAGTGTCCCATCCTTTAAAACAAAAAAAAAACTTGTTTTTCGACACCGAATTTTATGTTTCACGTCGGGTATATTAAAAACTAATGGAGATACATTTCTGAGACCTGTTTTAATCTATTTCGCAGCTTGAATTACATAAGAAATCACAAATTTTACTCATTAATTTGGGTCTCAAACATTACATTACAATAGGGCTTCTTTTCATTAGAAAAGCTGAAATCCGGACGAAATCTAGCCGTAAGTAGAAAATACAGCGTTTTCAGTCCTATGTTTACATGAAATTTTGACGTGAAACTTCTTTAAAATCAAACCGAAAGATACGGGTATCAGAACAGAAATTTGTAGCGTAAAGAAAATGTTTATATTATCCACCTTAATAACTCTCTAACTATTAGTCTCAGAGACGAAAATGCGGTGTCATTCTATAACTTACATGGTCAGCTCGCCGATACGACTTTGAGTTTGTATCACTGGTGAGTGGGTTGGCGGGGAGGGGGCACAGCGCAGATCTGCCAAAACTGGCGATCTCACTCATTTACATCCAGTGTAGCTCACGACTTAGACTTAATAGCGCGGTAATTCGTGTGTTTGTGTTTAGATTTTATCGAGGTAGATCGATTTAAGTAATAATAAGTGTAACAATATTTGTGTCAAAAATTAAAGTAAACATGTAAAAAAATATACAAATTCAATATATCAGCTTTTCAGCACGCGCAAAAGCCAGCTGGAAATATAAATTACGCATATCGTTGGAAAGAGGAGGTTACAGGTACTCCAATGTCCGGTGACGAGCTAGCTAGACTTTTTCGGTAGAGTCGCAAAGCTGCCACGGCGCGCTCAGTGAACGACGCCGACGGCGTCATTCCTCATATCACAGACCAATTTTGAATAAAACTGTCGTCCAATATTAATCGAAATAAATACTATGTACCATTTTACTGACTGTTTGATGTTAAAATGAAATTTAGTAACAGTGCCTCGTTTTTATTTCAATCCAATACACTAAAAGTGACTCGCTGATATACAGACCAACCGATTTATCTGTAGAGTTCTCCAAATGATGGAACTAAAATTTTCCATTGGACACTCAGATTTGTTAAAAAAAAATACGATGGTGGCTCTCCCATTTAACTCTACAGATAAGTTGGTCGGTCTGTAGCTCGGAGTAACTTCATCCAAGGTCTGTAACGTTTCACGTTAGACCAACGGCCGTGCGCCCGACATAGCCCCACCCGATATTTTTTCATTATTTTTACCAGTCAAATATGTCCCGATAGTTTCTCCGTTTCTGCTTGGGACACCTGTACATCCAAAATCCGTAATTCACGGACATAAGGGCACTAGCATAATGCGTTCATGTGTACAAATATGCTAATAGTCGTAATCTTAGTGGATGTAGAATGTAACATGAACCACAAGACACTTGTAAAAATAGCAGAGCCATCTCCAGTAATAACAAGCATTCCATGTCAGTCTTGCTAAGAAAATAAGGAATGAAGTTGTTTTCCTATCACTTTCTTCACTGAACCAAATGTTTGAGTTTATATTACTGAATTAAGGTTTATAATTTACTATCGTATATTTTACATTATAATAATATCACATGTTTTTTTTTATTGTTAAAAATTGCATTATTATTATAAATTATTTATTAATGTCATTGTTTATTATAAAAATAAACCTTTTAATTAAATATTTATTTTCAAAATAATATTCTGCGTCGATCTACTTCACCTTGTTTTTATTCACAATACCAAACATGCAGTTGCATATCAGCATGTCAAGCTCACCGAAATACAGATGATATTCATCACTAACTACAAAATGAAGGTATAGTTAATTTAATTACTTTAGAGAAAAACCACTGGGTAACGGAGATGCTTTATGGATGTCACAACGGTAAGGAAGACATGGACAGTTAATATAGAATTTTAATAGTACATGAAGAAATTTACCTTCATTTCAGGACCTAGAAGAAAATTAAAACACTATGAAAATTTAGAAGATATAATAAATCTCCTTGACACATTGCAACGCCTACAAAACTGAAACGACCACACCAATTTACACTTATTTTAAGAACTAAACAACCAGAACTATTTGGCAAACAAACAATTAAATATACACCAACGCTTATCTTCTCAATTAAAACATGAAACCATTAAAAACCATGTAATTATTGTCCTAACAAATTGTATTGTATTTTATTGGTATATTACAAGTTACAAAAATAAATAAGAAATTCATTATTAGCAGTTTATGACATATACTATAAAGTAGTGTAATGTTTACAACACATTGTTGTAATTTACCTTACAGTCATCAATATTTATATTTCATGAGATATTTCTCAATGAAACCTTAAAAATTTACAACTGATATTTCTACTTAGTATATTCTCGTCGATTGCAATATCTTCGTTTTATTATATTTATTTTGACTTTTAATCGGATTTTTACTTCTTTTTAATCGGTCCTATTTGGATTTAAATGGATATAAGTTGTACTTTATATGAAATGACTATAAATCTATCTGTCAATTAGTTTAGAACTAATGAAACTTAGTATCTGGAAAAGAAATCGACATATCACTAACGTAAATAGCACGGCTACTTAATATTAAAAGTTTTGTATTTTATTTTTAGATTTTATAATGATTAGAAATGTGTTTTATGGTACAGTATTAAATAGTATTATAAATTTATGTGAATAAAAATAGAGTATAAACGGTTGCAAATACAGGTTTATTATAAAGATGGAAAAAGTTAAATTTAACGAAAGGCAGTATTCTCATTACGAGGTTTAAAAATAAGGCATTATGAGGAGAAATACAATACTACGATATACAATATTAAACAACCATATAATAGTTATTTTATCTTAACAAAATATAGTACTACACCAGACCAAATACTATGATTAAATCTAAATCACTAGTATTTACGATTATAGAACTGGAAATGCAGGTTCGTTTATGGTATCGACACCCTATTCACACACACTCTATTCATATATTATCTTGACATATCCTGTTTTAAATTTTCTACTCCTCACTCTCCAAACGTCCTTTCATTTCTTATCTTTTTTATTCTATTTTATTTTCTATATATTTTTTTACGTTGTTTATCGTATAAAATAATTTTAACTAGAAAAATATCCAATGATGAAAGTGGAAATTGAAATATATAATCAAGTAAACTAATTATGATTAAAATATATATGTATGTATATTAATATTTATTACCAACCAACAAAAAAACTCTTTTTAAAACCTAAATTTAATAAATTCGAACTAAAATGAAAACTTTTATTGATTTTACTTAGTTGATAAGTTTCTAAATCTATATAAACTAAAATGTAAAGTTTCGTTTGTTCAAAATCTTAAACCTTCAAAAGTTCTTCACCGATTGTTTTTAAATTTTGACACAACGTTGCACTCGAATACACGCATATTTTTACATACCTACTATTTATATACCTAAGATGCCTTACCTGTGACAGGTAAAAACATGCTTTTTTGAAAAACAGCGCTATGTTGGACGTAAAAGCAACACATGCTATACTAAATATTTTACAATTCCATTTTAATGTTTCCGATATGTGTATCCGCTATAGACTAAAAAACTATACTGGATTGATTTACGCGAGGAAAAAGGGAGAAAGGGAAAAATTTGAAAAGGGAAAATTGAAAAAGGTAAAAAGGGAAGAAAGGGAAAATGGAAAAAAGAAAAAAGAAAACGGGGAAAATGGAATGGAAAGGGAAAAGGAGAAAAAATAAAAGGGGAAAGAGGAGAAAGATGAAGGGGAAATGTAAACAAGGGAAAAATAAATGGGGAAGGAAATGGACATGGGGAAGAAAGGGGGAAGTGAATGTGTGACAATGTATGTGGGAAAAAAGGACATGGGGAAAGGGTATGAAAGGGTAAAAGGGAAATTTTGTGAAGTTACGTAGTCTTCATTTTGTTACTGTTTTTTCAAACTTTCAATTGTGTTCATTTAATATATATATATATATACACTCAAATCTAGCAATAGCGAAGCATTACCGGGTCTGCAAGTATAAATAATATATTTAAAGCGTTCACTTCAAGTTAATTATTTAATAATCTCTTTGAATGATTAAATGAAAGTATAGTTAAAGAGTCAACGCATATAAAACGATAAGTATATCAAGCAAATTTAACAGCATTAAGATTAGAAATTAAATTATTGTTCTAAGTGGTAGATCATGTAATGTGTTTATATATCAGTCAACGGGATAGTTATCTCATGTAAAGGAAAATTTATGGTAACAAATTCCTCACCTCCTATCACCCTCATAGTTCAAACTTATGAAGAAAAGTTTTTAATTATGTTTGATGTACCTCAAGCACAATAGAGAGCAACTTATCAAGCTTCATTCCAAGAAAAAATCTAACAGAATTGAGTGTTAAGCTAGATTTAAAACAAAAAATAGTGCCAAAACGTGACATTAAAATTACATCCTCACAGTGTTTTCTTTAAGATTACATAAGTTTGATCCCATTTGAAAATGTGTAGAATTCGATAGCCTGAATCTATAAATAAAGCTTCTTATGAAAACTTAAGGTCCAATATAATGTATAATTTCAAGGTTATCATATTTATCTCTAATTTAAAGGACAAACAAACAACAAACATTAAATCAAGTCCTTGATGCTCCCACTAAAACTTTAATTCTTGAAATATGGCCACTGATAGTTTTACTGTCTAATGGACGAAGATAATATATTTTTCAATAATTTTCATTTGGATTAGTAATTTAAAAAAAGGTTATTTGTAATTACTTCATTATAGTTTGCTGTTTATTATACTTGCAATGTCCACTGCCGACATTAATTAGAATTTATTCCATCGAAATCCATTAAAATCATTTACTGAACAAAGAAAAATGAAGTGTTGTGAAACTAATAACTACTTATTCAAGGGAAAGTAGAATTAAAATTAATACAAAATCTATTTAATTTTATTGCTTTTTGGAATAAAAAATAGAGGGAAAAATATCATAATTTGAATACCTAAATTAAACTCAAATTTAAAAAAAAAATATTAATAATTAATCAAATGGTATACACAGATTCTAACCTCAAAGTAGTAAGAGCAATGTAATAGTATGTAAGTGAATGATGTTTATTCGTAAAATGGAGGCCATTTGAAATGTTTTTCTACTCGAAGGATATGAACAAACTTTCGTATTTAATGTAATCTTGAACTGTTATACTTTCAGGTACAAATGGTACCAAAAGTAGAAAAATTATTAGTTATCTTAAATTAGAGTCTAATCAATATGGTGGAATTTTTAAAATTAAGTCAACAATGATTTTAGTCGTTGATTTTAACTTATAACAATAACAATATCCCCTAAGAATCTAACGATCTAAAGTTTAAAATCACGGTTAAATTTTCGTTTCTTATAGTAAATTATGCTTAAAGATTAATTTTTACTTACTTTTAAAATATAGAGTAATGATTATTGTATAACTTAAAACGAACGATAGTGATTTATAATGAATCATATACCAAATTACGATAAACAAAAAAAATTGAATTCACGCGAATAAAGTTACATTAAACATTAAGAAAATGAACATTAGAGAACTTCAGAAAATTTAACCTTTCACTTTATCCCTTTTTCCTTATTTCCCTTTTTACCTTTCCCCATTTTGCCTTTTTCCCTATTTCCCTATTTTCCCTTTGTGCCTACTTCCCTAGTTCCCTTTCCCATATTTCCCTTTTTCCTTTTTCCCTACTCCCCTTTTCGATTTTCCCTTTGTTTTCTCTATTTCCCTTCAACCCTTTTCCGATTTTTCCTTTTCCCTTTCTCCCCGTGCGCAATTCGGTCCAGCAGTTTTTTAGTCTGTAGCGGGCACACATACGAACATTGCCTTTTATATATATAGAAAAAGAAAGTATTTGTTTCGTAAATATTTCGACACCGGCGCCACCTAGCGGGTATAGTTGTTACAAAAAAATTTTTCTTTTCACGTAACTAATGTATATTCTGAATATCAGCCAAATCGGTCCATAAATGCAATTTTTCCAAATATCTAGACCCCAGCACGATTTATCGAGTCCATTTTTTTGTAGAGGTATTTCTTTCCATGTAAGTAACACGTATTTTGAACACGAGCCAATCGGACCATAAATACAATTTTTCGAAATATTATCTCGACTCCAGCGCCAGATAGCGGGTCCAAACTAATTCCGAAACCTTCGCGGGCGTGCGCACAACAACTTACCAAAGTTACATCGCAATCGGATGTATGGTATAAGAACGCATACGGGACAAACAAACATTCACTTTTATATACATCGTATAAGATTGATAAAATGTAAGCATGAAAATCATAAATCACCTTTCTAACAGAAAAACAGCATAGCTCGGCTGAAGTTGTCAGTAATGATTTTTCAAAAGAATGTATAGAAAGTTTGATGAATTTTAATTTCTACCAAAGTTTTAGTTTCTACAAATTTTTTAAGAAAATTATGTGTGATCCGGTAATGGTAAAAAAGTTATCTTTCATGAAAAAAGAACTGAGAAAGAATTTAAAGAAAAGATGTACGTAAGATTTAAATTTGGGACATGATAAGTTCTACCAACAAGTTAGGTTGAAATTAATTTAATCTACTACATCTGAACAGAAAAGAAAAAATAGATCTCGTTATGGAATCATAATTTATTCAAAAGGCAATTAATTATATCATCTTTTTAGACCATATGACTTCCTTGTACGCCTATTAAATTACATATACATATTTTTTGAAATGAAAAGTACAAAAAATTTTATTTCATAAATAACTTCTGATATTTTTTTATTTTTTTTATTGTTATTATTCAATTATTATTTAATGTATTTTTTTTTTTGCAATCAGAGGTTAATAATTATTAATATATTTAATATTATAATTATTAAATATATTTAAATTAAAAAAAAGTAAAAAAAAAAAAGGAGATGAAGTCGGATTCGAACCGATGTGCCCTTGCAAGATCCAAATATTTCATTAATTAAAATTTTATTTGGCTATAACTCTGGAACCATTGGAAATAAGTACCACTTATGATATCGTTGAAAAGCTCTCAATCAGGACTTATTACTGCAGTAAAAAAAGTGCATAATCCAAATTATTTGTATTTTAGGCTTTTTTTGGTCCAGTCGATTGCAATCAAAAAGGAAGGTGCACAATTAGAGGTTATAACAGTCCTAAATCCAAAATTTCAACATTCTACGGCAAATCTTTTTTGAGTTATGCGAGATACACACGTACATACGTAGAGACATCACGCCGAACTAGTCAAAATAGATTCAGGGATGGTTAAAATGGATATTTCCGTTGAAATCTAAAACCGAAATTTTTCGCGATTACAACACTTCTCGTACAAGGAAGTAAAAATAAACCCTATGATCGAGTTTATTATCATTTAATATAAATTATTATTCTTTAACATATAAAAATTATTTATTATTTTCAACATAATAAAAATATATATGTTATAAACATTTATTTACGAATTACATATTTTATTGTTATTTAATTCTACTTTAGTTTTCATCGGATTCCCTTTATAACCTTTTTTTCGTTTTTTCCAGTTTAGCCTCCGGGTGTTACCGTCAGGTACTACTTCAGAGGACGATATGTATGAGTGTAAATGAAGTGTAGTCTTGTACAGTCGACAATTTCTGAGATGTATGGTTAGTTGAAAACCAGCTAACCAAAGAACACCGGTATCCACAATCTAGAATTCAGATCCGTATAAAAGTAACTGCTTTTACTAGGACTGGAACGCTGGAACTCTCCACTCCCAAATCAGCTGATTTGCGAAGACGCATTGACCACTAGCCGAACCCGGTGGATCTTCCCTTTATAAAAATATAATTTTATTACTTCTTTAAATTTTACTCTGTGCATAGTATACTCTGTATTGTCTTTCTGGTTAAGTTCAAATCGAAATCTTTGTGCTTACATCATTGTTCTTTGCATTCATGTATTTGATACATTTTTTTATAAGATTTGCAATAAACTTACCAGTTGTTTATTCGTTCAAAAAAAAGAGGAGGTATCTTTTCCGTGATCGTACGCTTAATAAGGTACGAGATGTTATTTATTTATTTAAAAAAAAATAAGTTTATACGTTACTCTATTATAAAATAAATTTAATGTTTTTACTTGTAGTTTACAGTTATTATTATATTTATCAACATAAGCAGCAAGTTCAAACCAGAAGTTTAAAGAAGAGACGTAGAAAGTAGAGTTCGTGTTATATAAACAACGAATACTCCTCAGATATCATCCAGTAGCTGACACAGCTACTGTGTCGTTACTCGTGTGTATATGTATATATATATATATATATATATATATATATATATATATATAATACAGTAAACACACCTGGTGGTAGTTACACCAATTCATTGTAAAACAACCTAAGAGTTATTAGTCAGCAGCTAGCATTCCGCCTCCTTTACTACAGTACAAGATGTGGGCTGAATGACTTAGGACATTATCTATAGAAATGTGCAGACAGGTAAACCAGATAGGATACCTCCTATTGTAAAACTTGGCTTTTATCCAGAACTGAATACGGGAGGTCCCCATTATTACTTATTTTTTTCTCTCCTTGATTAATATTTTATAATAAAACTGTAGTGATTCCAATTATTAACTTCGCTTAAAAAAGTAGTTATAAAATAAATGTTTTATAACATTTATTTTCAATTCAATTACGAACTGAAAATTACTATAATTAATTATTATTTGTCAACTACCTTCGTAATGCAAGTGAATCAAAGGTTAACACTCCTACTGATAAAATGATATTCACTTATGTAGGGAAGTCTATTACACAACTATTCAACTGAAAATTTTATATCATATCATGTTATACATAGAATAAGACTATTTATTATTTCACTGGGCATTTAAATATTTTGATCCTATTTTAATTTTATAAATACTTATACATACTAATAAATGTAATTACTGCCACTTTTAACAGATGTTTATTTATCAATTTATTATTAGTATGCCCTCGAGCATGTTACTCAAAAATTTTAAAAAGTAAAAGAGATGAATGAAATGATATATGAAAAAATTCAGCTTTTACCAGGAATGAAATTTAAAACATCTCATCGTGTGATAAGAATACCTTTTAACATGTGAGGATTAAATCATATTCTTACATAAATCTGAAGAAAGGAATTGATTGTTTAAGAAAATTATTTTAATTGATGAAACTGACTGATCACCGTGAAGTAATGGTAGTGTCTCAGCCTTTTATCCGGGGGTCCCGGGTTAGAATCCAGGTTAGACATTTTTTCTATATACACTATAAAATTCCATTTCCATATTTTCACATACAAGCTTCAAAGCTTCTCTGATGAATTAATAATTAATTCATTAACCTAAAAAAAACACCAATGCCGATGGAGATTCTGCGTCAAATTTGGTAGAATTGTTGAAGAAGAACCGAAAGACTGATGAGCCCGTAACTTTACAGAAAGCTGTGATCTGGGTGGCATTGGAACAGTTACTGAGGAAGAAAAAACCGAAAAATACTAGCGTCATTTTTAGAATTCTCACGCGTGATGAAATGTTTTAGTACGCTCAACTATCAAAAGAATGTGGTTTTAATAAACAATCAATAGTTCAGTCTTCCATTATTTTCCGTTTCTTAATATCAGTAAGAAAATCGAGAATAGACTTATTTTAGTTATCTCCAATCAGTATTCTGTTAATTTATGTATTTTCATATCATTAATGAAATTTTTTTTATAAAAATTCTAACGAAAAGTAGATTTTATGATTACGTTTTTAACTTTACCCGCTGAAAAGTCGACAAAACACGCAAAAAATTTTAATAATATTTTATGTTATGTGCAAAAAGTATCTATTCTATATTTCTCATTGTTTTCACCCACTTTGAATGTTTCTGATCGAGGCTTACAAAATATTTATCACTATTCAAGAAATAGCCATTGTAGAAGGAATGATTGCTTTTAGAAGTTGATGAAAACAAATTGATTCCGCTTTAAAAAGCTGAGTAAATACACAGTAATTTAACAAAAATCAATACAACTCAAGGAAAATAGTATTTAAAACAAAATACTTTCATAGTAACCGTTACTTAACTTTTACAAAGAGAAAGGTGCATTATTTTAACTAATAGTCATAAAAATGTTATTCTAACTGCTAATTTCATTCTAATTAATTTACAGACAGTTAACCTATCCCAACTGGTTCACGTAACTTTCTTCGCGAGAGTGCATAATTACATTAACAAAACTAGAATTTATTTAGCAGGAGTATTCCTGCTAAATTACAGGGTTCTAGCGCCGAAAAGACCTTCTGGAGACGGACTAAAGGGGAACTGCGCTGGTAAAAGAACAAATAAATTGTACCTTAAATAAATTCAATGATCTACGTTCTAATAAAGGATTGAAACGCAATCCTATCAATCGGTTAACTAAACTAAATAAATTAACACCCGTCATTGAAATTATACAAACACCTCTAAAAAGAAATGCAAAAGATAAAAGTGAAATAAAAAATTACTAAATAGTGGAGGAGGGTAATGGATCTAAATAGCTAATGGGCGACTCCTCATAAGCTGGCTAATCATACGGGTGTTATTTTGTATCTCCCGTTCTGTGGTCAAATATTTAATTACATTTTACATTCCTACATCATAGTTCTAGGATCTATGCTGCAAGAAGGAAAGTATGGTAATGAATCAAAATATTAAGTATGGATCACTTCCCGACATTTCATAACTTAAGGAAGCCAAAAAACAAAAAAATAGTGGGGGTAATGTTCGTACGTATGTACGTGTGTTTGCTTATTTGAATAACGTTTGACTGGATGGACCAAAGTTTTGTACATAAACTCATTTGTATGGAGTAATTAGTTGGTAAATATTTGGGGTCGATATCTCCACGAGTAGGGAGATTTTCGAAATCATAATCTTACTTTATAATAAGCTCAGTATATGCGTGCATGCTTATCTTATTTTAAAAAATTATGCCCTAAATTGCCCCTTCCTCAAAAATAGAAAAAAGGTATATTTTTATTTATTGCATATTTTTTTAACCAATTTTCTTTACACCTTCTAAGGCGTGGTGCAAATGGCCCAAAAAAATAATTTGGGGCAATATTGGTCGTACAGGAGCTGATCAAAGTTTAAAAATATTAATTTTTTAAAACTTTTTTTGTTTTATTAAAACTTTTAATAATAATACTACAAAAAAATGTCATCATAATTCGGCAACCCGCACACACGAAAAAAGAAATCTTAGTTAATATTTTATGGAACCTTTTTAGTGGAATTTTTTGGTTTCCATTTAACATAGTAAACGTAGAAAAATAAAAACTTTTGGAAGGTGATTTTGGAAATTGGGAACAGAAAATATATAATACCGATTTTTTGAATTTTTAAAACTATTTTTAGTTCATGATGGACCACGGCGTAGTAAATGTTGATAATGTCATAAGTGTGATGTTGTGTGACAGAGCCGCTTGGACGACAGTAACGACTGCAGTGTCGGTGTCAGCCATAATTCAAAACACGGCAGCGGAGGATGGACAGGCAGGCTGAATGTCTGTAATTGAACAAAAGCGAAGCGACCGATGCCGGATGGCTGTGGTCGGCCAGCCTTAGAGGATGGGTAGCGGGATTTCCTCGGAGCCGTTGTTCGCCGATGATCCCCTGGCGACGTCGCTCTGGCTACTCTAATTCGGTGATAAGAGCGCCCGGGTGATTGCGCAGGGGATGTGTACATACCATGTTGATTAGTTCTGTCCCATTCGTAACTAGAGGGGGAGGTTTTTTAGCGAGTTAGAGCCCCGCACTTGCCGTCAGAGCGGGCCTGACGGCGGCTGGCAGAAATTTTTCCTCCCACTACGAAAACAAAAAAAAGATTTTTCTACGGATCTTCCCGTAAAGTACACACAACACAAAAAAAATTATCTAAAAAAGTTACTATGAAAAAATTATCTAAAAAACTTACTCCGATTGGAAGGAGACACCTCGTGGTGACCTTGAATTTGACATTGACGTTGATTCAAAATTAACGCTACTTTTTACTTTTTTTACTAAAATGTCTATTTTTGCCCCCACCAATGAAAAGAGTAGAAAATTTTAAATTGAAATACGCGGTCACAGTGTGATCTTGGGCCTTTTTTTAGGGTGTTTCATTTTGATCCCCCAGGCGATTTTCTCGTAAACTACGCACAATACAAAAAAATTAAATTACCTAAACAAAGTTACTCAGATTGGAGGGACACCTCATGGTGACCTTGAACTTGACCGTTGTTTCAAGGTTAACACTTTTTTTTCAAATGGAATGACCTATTCTTGACCCCAACAATGTAAAGAACAGAACATTTTACATTGAAATATGTCGTACATATGAACTGGACCCCCTTTTTTTGAAGGTCATAAGACTAACCATCAGAGCTATGTTATACGATGGTGTAAAGTCATTTTTATGCTCTTTCATAGTTTTCGAGATGAATGGCCTGGAATATAAATATTCCAGGAATATTGTATGACCTTCAGAAACGTGTAACTCGTATAACACTATCTCCGTATAACTCTATGTTTATTTATAAATGCTTACTTACTCTAAAGATAAAATAACAAGATTAAAAAAAAATCGTGTTAACCATGAAATAATGGTCAAGATCAAATTCAAGGTCACCATGAGGTGTCCCCTTTCAATCTGAGTAACTTCTGTTTAGCTCATTTTTTTGTATTGTGCGTATTTTACGAGAAAATCTCCTGAGAAGATTAAAATGAATCACCCTGAATTTATATAGCTTATGACACTCCCGGTGACGTAAGGATTCCAACGTGGGGTCATACATCTAAATCAGTTTAGCCGTTGAGCTGCTACTGTGGAAAAAACATAAATACATGCATAACACTCCTTTTTGGACAGCCGTGAAAAAATTAAGATTTGAGGATATAATGGATTTTATGAGATAAGTTTGGTGCCATTGGAATCGATAGGACAAAACGAGGATTTTAATGAAACATTTTAAAGTTAAAATACATTTCTTTTCGTTTTAAATCTACCTACATAATCCTATAATTTTATTCACTGCATTCGTTAGTTCTTGATTAGATTTACATTGAAAAGAAAATGATACTTTATCGTCAAATTACAAAACCTTACTATGAAAGAATCGTAAATTTAGGCTAAAACTAGAATAGGACCATGAAATAATATGAAATCTCACATTTTTCAGATTTACGTTACAATTTCTTTCACTAACCTGATAAATTGAACTTTAAATACCAAACAATTTATAAACCAAACATTGACCGCAGTTCTAATTCCTGTTTTCTATACCAGGAATTATAATATAATTTGAAAGGTTTTAAAATTATCAATTTTAATGGAATAAAAAAAAGTAGGAAAGGTTTCTCACTTATTATTTTTTGTAATTCTTTCTTTATAAACATAATAATAATAACATAGTAAAACTGAGCACCCTGTTCGTTAGTTAATTATATAAACAAATTCTTAATTTTAGGCAAACACACGTAAAAGTACATAATTTTGTAACGTAGGTAACTTTAATACTTTACGTATCATTTTGGCTCACTTAATGCATCAGCAACATATATATTAAACAAAAAGAATTCATGGTGTACACACACATCTGTATCAGATGTATTCATTAAAAGAAAAAAAAAATAGAAGTATTTTACATCTGTAGAACATTATATAAACCTAAAAATCCCAACTCTGGTTTTATTTAAAAACACTCAGTTCCATTTTCAAAATAAACGCTTGTACACAAATGTGTTTATTAAAAACGAACGGAGAAAAAAACAGAGAAATAAAAAAAGAAGTGTGCTTAAATAAGCGAGTTTTTAGGGCGTGAGAGGAAAAGCAATAGTGTAATAGGTAGGAGGGGATAGGAAAATGATGAGAGGAATTTTAAATCAAAGTAAAACTGTTATAATCCTACACGTTTGAACATAATTGCACATCAGCTATTTATTATATATTGAACAATCTTATAGATTGATGGCATGGAACATTCAATCTAAATTCATATATATATTTATAACCCACGTAAATAATTAAATCTACGAACAAAATTATTTAAATTATTTAATTTAAACTTTTCATTTCATTATAGATTCATTTTATTTTCATCAAATTAATTTAATTACGTAATTATGAATCGAATATCATAAATTAACCTGTAAATAATAAGGATCAGCTTTATCTATTCAAAATAAACAATTATATATAATGATAACCTACCTAGTAAAAACGAGAACTTCGTTAGTTAATTATAAAAACAATTCTTAATTTTAGGCTAACATATGTAAAAGCACATAATTTTGTATCGTAGGTAACTTTAAAGCTTTACATATCATTCTGGCTCACTTAATGCGTGAACGAGATATATATTACAAAAAAAAGAATTTTTATTACGCTTCCATCAGTTTTTCTCACATCTTCTTACACAAGAGTAGAAAAATCATTTTTAGTAATCGCGCTTCTTGTATAAAATTAAAAATTTATCCTCAAACCTCATTTAAAGTACATAGAAATCTATATATGCAAATAAAGGTAAACCTAATTTTTCTAAAACCTTAATTTTAACGTATCAGTACTTTTGAATATAAAATAAATTAATAATAATAAGAATCTAAACTTAATTTTTTTTTTGTTGTCATCGCACTCTCTCTCTCTCTCTCTTTTTCCTGTTTAGCCTCCGGTAACTACCGTTTAGATAATTCTTCAGAGGATGAATGAGGATATGTACGAGTGTAAATGAAGTGTAGTCTTGTACATTCTCAGTTCGACCATTCCTGAGATGTGTGGTTAAATGAAACCCAACCACCAAAGAACACCGGTATCCACCACGATCTAGTATTCAAATCCGTGTAAAAATAACTGGCTTTACTAGGACTTGAACGCTGTAACTCTCGACTTTCCAAATTAGCTGATTTGGGAAGATGCGTTAACCACTAGACCAACCCGATGATTGTCTTGTCATCTCACTGGTTTGATGCAGCTCTCAAAGATTGCATATCTAGTGCTAGTCGTTTCATTTCGGTATACCCCCTACATCCTACATCCCTAACAATTTGTTTTACATATTCCAAACGTTGCCTGCCTGCATAATTTTTTCCTTCTACCTGACCCTCTAATATTAAAGCGAGTTTTCCAGGATGCCTTAATATGTGGCCTATAAGTCTGTCTCTTCTTTTAACTATATTTTTCCAAATGCTTCTTTCTTCATCTATTTGCCGCAACACCTCTTCATTTGTCACTTTATCTACCCATCTGATTTTTAACATTCTCCTATAGCACCATATTTCAAAAGCGTGTAATCTTTTCTTCTCAGGTACTCCGATCGTCCAAGTTTCACTTCCATATAAAGCGACGCTTCAAACATATACATTAAAAAATCTTTTCTTGACGTTTAAAATAATTTTTTATGTAAACAATTTATATTTCTGACTGAAAGCTCGTTTCGCCTGTGCTATTCGGCATTTTATATCGCTACTGCTTCGTCCTTCTTTAGTAAATACTACTTCCCAAATAACAAAATTCTTCTACCTCCATAATCTTTTCTCTTCCTATTTTTACATTCAGTGGCCCATCTTCATTATTCCTACTACATTTCATTACTTTCGTTTTGTTCTTGTTTATTTTCATGCGGTAGTTCTTGCGTAGGACTTCATCCATGCCGTTTAAAATTAGTATGGTAAAAAAACAATTGCATTTAAATTCGACCAAATAATCTTTTACCACTTTTATGAATATTTTAAAGCCTTAATATTGCTCTCTCTCTCTCTCTTTTGGTAGAAATATGAAAGAAAAAAATAAATTTAATTTGTAATTTCGATGTTTTAAAATGTACATTTCTCGGGTAATTTCAAAAAATTCCTCCATTACTAAAAGCAGAACAGATTAGATGATAAGACAACTAATAAGCACAATATGTCTAATTTTCTTCACAAAAATTACGTTTAGTAACAATCGTATGATATTTTAATTAAAACTAATTTTTTTAAAAACCAGCAATGAACTGTATAATTTTCCCGGCTTCGCCGGTATTGTTATGCGATTCATTTTTGAAAGAAGTTTTCTGGCTTTCTTTTTTTCATTTTTATGTAAAAATATTTATTTATAATTTTATGATACATGGTTAAATTAATAATAACTTATTATTTTTATATTTATGGAGGCCTTAATGAAAGTTGAGACTTTCATTAAGTTCTCTATATTAAAACATTAAGGAATATTATTATTATACTTTAAGGTCTTTCATTAAAACAGTGAGACTATTGTTTTGTGTTCTTTTATTTTTAATAACGATTGTTAATAATTTTAAAATGACATTAATTATTAAAATGTTCACTAAAATTGATTTCAAGTAAATTAAAAAAAAATCGTTGATTTTTTTTAAATTTGGGAGCTTCCTCATCAAGGGAGGAATATTCGGTTATTTTAGATACGTTTTATTGTTTAAAGAATACGCCTTGAGCAATAAAAATTTGAAATTACGAAAAAACCTTTTTTTCCATTTTGAGGGTTCTCATACTCAAGGTGAAGCAATCAGGTAAAATTAATTTTTAAGAAAATAATTCCTAAGTGTGTATGTAATGTAACTAAACCGGAATTAATGGAACACAAACTAACATATACCAAAACATTATAGTCTTCCTTCTGATAGGTATAGTTAAAATAAACAAATACAAAATATGTTAAAAAAGCGTTTAAATTAGTTTATAGTCTCGTATAATTATGATTAAAAAAGGAGAATAAAAAAACTAACAGCAAAATATCAGGAAGAAATTATATTCTAACCGTCATTTTGATTTCCTAACATACTGAATAGCTAATAAAAATTAAAACGCATCTTACTTAGTGTTGTGTAGTTAAAATGACATATTACGCTAAATCTCTCCATATTTAAAGTAAATAATTTCGTATTAAAACAAAATGTTACAATTAGAAAAACATTATAATTCAGAAATTTATACTACAAAAGAACTGAAATACAGAGAAATTAACCAAAGATTTCACAATTCATTTATTTTTATGCAATAAGAAAAACGGATGAAATATAATAGAAATTAAAAAAAATAATGTACAAAGAAGACAATTAAAGACGTAATAAGTGCACTGAAACAAAAAGAAAATGCAGAA
The DNA here is from genome assembly GCF_047948215.1 of Lycorma delicatula. NCBI lineage: Eukaryota > Metazoa > Arthropoda > Insecta > Hemiptera > Fulgoridae > Lycorma > Lycorma delicatula. The sequence continues at coordinate 93,016,415 of NC_134459.1, read as the reverse complement.
AAAGAAGAAAAAAATTTCATTAAAACAGTCAGATAACTAAAGACGTAAAAAACAAATTTGTCAGGGTAAAAAAATTAAGACTTCTTTAATAATAAGTAACAAAAAAAACCCTAATTAATTAAGTTTCATAAAAACGTAAATTAAAAAATTAAGCAATCATTCTTTGCAATATTAAAAAACTATGAAGATGATCTCATGAAAAATTATTTACATGAACTGAAGAAACGAGTTTAAACCCGTTAGCAGAAGGAGTGACCGCTTTAGAATCTATTTTTAATAATCTACTCCTGGTAGCGACTGTCGGTCACAGGATGGAGTGGTCCTGTGGGGGACTTCAGTCACACAAATCCCACTTTTTTATTACTCTCCTAATGACGTCCCGATTGCACCCTACAAAGTTTAATTTACACAGTCTGTACTACATCCTCTTACCGTCTTTACATCGTACACCAATCAAATAATAAAAAAAGACAAAACAATCTGAATATCATTTTTTAATCCTTGTTAAATACAGAAGATTTATTGTATTAAAAATATTCATTACGTTTTTTATTCAAAAAAATAAATAAATAATTGTGCAGAAACACAAATATATTTATGTTTTCAAAGATAAATATTCAACAGTGATCATAAAATAATATCTAATATTTATGAGAAAATCTATTTAATGTATATATATATATATATACGTTAATAATCATGATATTTATAAAACGGTACTTCCCATTTACCGATCAAATTTGTTTTTTACTTGGAATATTAATTATTCCATTTTATATCGTAAGATGTTATTTAATAGCAATTTTTAATTTCTGGTTATTCGACAATCAATTATTGTGTGCCAACTGGGCAGAAACCATTTAATTTATTTTTCCTATAAATAAGGAAAATGATTAAATACTTAAGTATTGTTAATTGACGTATTGCTGTAATATTTTCGAAATAAATTTAGAATTTCAACAAAATGAGAACAGAAAAATGCTGTACAATCATTTGGTGATATATTATTCGAATAAATTTTATGAATATGATTGATTGGAAGCAATTTAGTTTTCTAAGTAATAAGTACAATGAAAATTCTATGGCGTTAAATAATAAATTGGAAGTAAGAAATCATTAAAAAAAAAAAATTATTTTTAACTCAATTCAAAAATAGAATAAGTAAATGAACCAATTCAATAGTTCTTTTTTTTATTTCGTAGGGGAATTCGCCCACATACATACAAGGAAATATAATGTAAACGAAAAATAAATGTCAACATACATCAAAGCCGATTGTAATTATAATTGTTACTGAGTAAAAAAACAAAAAAAAAACATACATCAAAGGTTATTTTCTACCATCATTACTACTAATTATGGATTGTTATAAAGCTATTTTAAGGCGTCATTTTAAAGAATTTTTCTATGAAATTTCAAGAAAATTAGTTTCAAAATTTTTGATAAAAAAACAATATTCTTACATTTCAAAGAGTTTTTAGTTCACGCTCGGTAATAGCCTCTATTCTCATCGTTTCAATAATATTGTTATTTTATCAGGAAGTGATTTTTGTATGCCTACTCGTATTTAAAATTAAAATAAAACTAAACAATACAAAACAAAATAAACTTTAAAAAAAAGAAAAAAGTTATAAAAATTACCGGATATAAAAATTAAAAATAATACATTTTCAATTCAGTTTAGAATTACTTCTTTTCAAAATCAAAATAAAGTTAGTGAGTGTTTGGACAGTTTATTTTCAGTTCTGCGCTGATTTTAAAAAGATGAATTATTTTTAATTTTATCAGAAAATTTATTTAAAAGTTTTATGTGAAATATCCAACAATGGTTACTTCTCAAGCATCAAAATCCAACAAAATTCCGCGTTACAAATTAAATAAAAATTATAAAAATATATATATATATATATGATAAAAATATAAATTGATTATTTCCCAAACACCATGAACTGAGGAAGAAAAAAAATACATGGAAGAAAATCGTATGAAATAAGTAATAAACAAGTACCGGCATATTACTGTACGAAAATAGAAACTGCAATAAAAGCTGTAAAGGAGGTTCCATTGAAAGCAAAAATCGAAATTTTAAGGTGTAAAAAAATCTATATTTCATTTTGGAAAAACAGAAAACTAAATTAGCAAGGAAACGTTCAATCAGTTGTTATATTCTATACCATTTATCACCTGTTACTTCCAACGTAATCTTTTAGGATGAAAATAATTTAATAAAAAAAATCATTCTTAACAATTTATTAAGCTCGTTAAAAAAAAAAGTAAAACATATGTGTGAATAGTTGTAGAAAGAAAAACTTTGTGACAGAAGATGTGTAGATAAGACACCTTTTTAAGACCTAAGACCTTTTAAGACCTTTTAGATAAGACCTTTTTTCGCATCATTAAAGGACCCTTTACTTTGAAATCTTAAACCAAATCTAAATTAACCTGCTTAAATAATGTTTTTGTTTTATTTTTTTTGGTACAAAGTTTTATTTACAAAAACTATAAGTAAATTAAATGGTTTGATAAGAAAGTTTTCAGTGAAACTTTTCGAAAAAGAATCGATGTAAACAAATATATACGTTAAACTTTTTTGTCTGAAAATAAAATTTACAATCATTTTCACTGTAACAGAAACCACAAGTAAATATGATCATATGTAGAGTTGCTTACATGGAAGCTTCTCAAAAATGACTTACTAATATTCCTTTGCAGAACATTTAATATAAGTACACATCTAAAGTTAGGTCAGAGAACAGAGCCAATGGCAGTTCAACATAAACAAAAACAATCATAAGAATTCATAAAAAAGACAAAAAAAGATGAAAGAATAGGCTAATAAACGAAACTGAACGAAATTAAATATAAATATGAGGATAACAAACACTGAGTTGATACAGTTACACCACAAATCATATAAGTTGACCTAAGAAGTGCAGTCGTTTTAGGCTTTTAACGTCTTCACTATTGTCTAGAAGGTTTTTTTTAACTTCCGGGACCACCGTTAGGTAATATTGCTTCAGAGAATGAGATGAATAATTTGCAGCGTGTGTGAAAATGCCATGTCTGACCGGGATTAGAACCCAAGACCTCCGGATGAAAAGCCAAGACGCTACCACTTGCACCACGGAGGTCGGCATTGTCTAGAAGGTTAATAACCAAATAGTACACGTGGTTGTTTAGCGAAATTTATATTTTGAATCAAATCACTATATATTTTCTCGAATGTACGGTAAATTCACAAATTTGTGAATTTTACTGTTTCTTACGAACCGAGGCGTATCGTGAAACTCCTCAGCAATTTTTCTGAAAATCACTGTATAAAATGTACATTATATGTATGAAAAATATATCATTGAATGAAAGAAAGTAAATAATACTACTGTATGAAAAGAACACAACAACATATAATCAATAATTATGAAAATATAGTTAGGAGACGAAAGACAATAATACTTTGAAGAAAGAGACTTCTATACTAGACATCATAAATTATCTTCTAGATCCAAGACATTGAGATATCATTTTAAGCGTCTAATATCCTCACTGTTAGCCAAAAAGTTCACAGTAAGATGGTTTTCATGGTTGTTAAGCCGGTAATTTATATCTCGAACTAAATCGTTGAATATCTTCATGAACGTGCGACAACCCAAGGTATTCATAGATCTCGCTGTTCCTTACAAAACATGGTGCCTCTGTTATGTTTCTAACTAATTCATTCTGAAAATGCTGATAATTCCAACGTTGGTTTTACTTGTATTTCTACAAAGTTCGATACCATAGGTCCATACCGGATTCAGATATCTGTCTATAATTCAACATATCAAAATCAACTTTTCTCTACGGTTTCACAATTGTAAAATGATTTGCTCTATATAAGCAACTAAAAGAGAAAAACACATTTTTTTAATCCGTTACTTTTGTAATGCTAATCTATCCTAATTGTTTTCCCACACTAAACAATTTTCTAATCCATAACGTATAAAACTTACTTAAAATTTAAAAAAACTTTTTCCGAAGTTATAAATCCATTCTACTACATAAGATCTCTTTCTTTCGATTGAGATTTTCCTTAACCATGACTATTTTACTTCTAATTTCCATCTTACTAGTCGATTACCTTTTAAACATAAGTTAAATTATTTATTTAAAAAAAATAGAAACCAGTAAATAAAATCCAAAGATCCTACTCAGGAAATGTTCCAGGTGTAAGAGATTCCATAAAACGAAACGTTAAATTTTGTAATTTAATGAATAATACATTTTTAGACCATCGTATTCATACATCAGTTTATTTTTAAATAATAATAAATTTAGATTACAATAATAATATTTGTTATGAAGCAGTTGGCACAATAATATTTCAATCAGTTACAGCCGATAAATTTATAAAAGTCACTTCAAGGAAATAACTAATATGTTGGGAGAACTGAATTTCAACAGACGGAACAAATTTGTCTCGTTACTAAGGAAACCGAGCAGTAAGCAAGCAAGTAAGTTTCAAACTAAATTTTTTTATCATCTCTCTTCCTTCATCATACTACCTTTCAGTTTTTTGTTTGTTTATTTTTTTATGAAATGGAATTGAATTATACTTCAAGCAGTTCTTATTTTTTCCTTACAACTAAGATCAAATTTGTTTCTTTAAAGGAAACTTTTTTAAAAAGTTTAAACAAATAAACAGTTCATTTGTAGAAAACTTTTTTAACTTACAGACCATTAATAATAGAAAGAAGAATGTATGAATCAATTTTAGAAGCATATGTGTAAAATTCGAACTTCAACACTAAATAATAAAATATGAAGACGTTGGAATCGAGTGTTAGAATTACAATGAAAAGAAATTATATTTTAAATTATAAAGTTAATGCAATGATAGTTTTATTCCAAAGTTTAATATTTATATACAATTCACGCTGTCTTCACACGCGTAAACACACTTTAACGATTTTATATATAATTTATAGAAAATGAAAGAGGATGACATGATAAATTTTCTCTACATACGGGATCAATTTATACTATCTTTTTTTTTAAAGATAAATCAACCACATTTATGTTAATCAGGAATAATTTTTATATTTGCTAAGAATACTTTTCTTACTGCAGTTTGATTTTTTTTGTTTTTTTTTGTTGAATTTTAGGGATCTTGACAACACATTTTCACTTTTCATGCTTGTAAATACAATGCGTTTTTTTCAATACAATGCGTATTCTACCTACGTACGTACGTATTCTTACTTGAATTTTTAAATCGTTTTGATAGTCTGTTTTGTTTCAAGAGAAAGTTCTTTTGAAGGCCTGCCCATATTATATTAAACGTAAAAGGGCATACAAAAAGTAAAAAAGATATCAAAAAAGACTTCTCACAAGCGCAGGGAGGGAAGTCTGTAACAAATTTTGATCTAATGATAAGAAAGAAATTTTAAATATGTTTGCAAAGAAATATGATGATGAAACATGGACAAGTAAATAGATGGAAAAAATTAATAAAAGTTTTTGAAATGTTTGTTACAAGTAAATGTTTTAAATTACATTAGTCTATTAGGTATATATATATATATATATATATATTGTCTTGGCGTAAGTTTTCACCAATTGCATAAGATTGAATGAATTTTATTTAAATTAATACAGTATCCCTTGGTAGTCTCACACTATTACGGAGTGATAGTAGATCATTAAAAAGCGAAAAATTCCGACTAGGCAATAGAATGTATTTATTGCTTTTCAAAAACTTTCTGCATTGAATATTACCTTAAATTACTGAACATCTGACGAACTCTGTGTTAGAAAAATTACATCTTTCGTCAACTCTTTCGTTTCGCAAGTTTTAGGACAGTAAATCAATGTGAACCTTCTTTAGGTATTTCATTACAAATACATTTATGAATCAACTAAAAACAGATTGATCTTTGTTGCTGAATCTCATTTAAAAGGCCCTTACGGATCCAATCAACCTTTTCTTTAAGACTGCTCTCTTTTGTCAACATATATTCCCAAATTGTACACATCCATTGTCTTATATAAGATATTAGACTTTTGACTTCTACGTACGTATTCTACCTACGTACATACGTATTCTTACTTGAATTTTTAAATCGTTTTGATAGTCTGTTTTGTTTAAAGAGAAAGTTCTTTTGTAGGCCTGCCCATATTATATTAAACGTAAAAGGGCATACAAAAAGTAAAAAAAGATATCAAAAAAGACTTCTCACAAGCGCAGGGAGGGAAGTCTGTAACAAATTTTGATCTAATGATAAGAAAGAAATTTTAAATATGTTTGCAAAGAAAGATGATGATGAAACATGGACAAGTAAATAGATGGAAAAAATTAATAAAAGTTTTTGAAATGTTTGTTACAAGTAAATGTTTTAAATTACATTAGTCTATTAGGTTTGATCTTTTTACGGGAAAAAATCCAAGTAGTTTACCAACGCACTTAAAAATGTAAGCAAGGAAAAATTAGCAAAAAATTGTCCTGAAGGAAGAAAAACAATGACAATGCAGAAGGCTTTAACTCACAATCTTATCCAAATTTATGATGATGTATTAAAACATCAGCTTGGTATCATTCATTTAGAATGCTATTAAAGATAAAAAATGAAGAAAAATTAAACGTAATTAGTAATACAATCTTATGTGTATGTATAAAAATAAAAATCACTCTGTGCATATCCCAACATTATTTACGAGTACATTGTACTTAAAAGTTAAAAAAATTGTTTGGCATCATAATTACAATTACATAGAGTTGAAAGGCTTTTATTAAGAAACTAAAGAAGAAATATTATATCACTGAACAAAATATTTCTATTTAATAATTACTCATTATTATCTACTGTATCAATTCACTTCAACATAGAATGTGTTGCGAATATATCACAGAAACTAATAAACGTTTATTATTTGGTTTTAACCCACGAATGAATATATAAATAAACAAACGAAAAAGCAATTAAACACACCAAAAATAAATAAGTTTTGCAAATTGTTATTTTATGAGAATATCATTACTAATAATTTTGGAGCAGATACGAGTCGAAACAAATTATAAATAAATAGTTATTTCAATCCTTGGATTGCTTCAATAAATATTTAACATTTAAACATGTAAATTAATATTTAACATATTTAAAAATTTTATAAAACGTTTTTTATGTTAAAACAAAAAGAAAGAAATTGTTCTAATAAAAAAAAAACTGATTTAAAAATTGTAATACTTCCTTAGCATTGGTTATTTACGTCTACGTCAAGCTGAAAAATAACGATGCACGAAAAAATTTACCTAAGATTTATTTTTTGAAATGAGTTGTAATTTATGATAAAGTTTTATTGGAATTTTATTTTACAATAGATATCAATATATGTTTAAAAAGACCAATAACGTTTCAAAATATTAAATAAAAAATCGATATTTTTAAACTTCATTGGTTCTCCCACCCCAATATTGTCCCGAAACTATTTTTTTAATGGTTTCTTACACTTCTAATATGCCTAGGAAGACATTAAGAAATAACTATTTAAAAAATACGCAAAAAATAAAATGATGTAACTTTTTTCGATTTTTGGGGAAGGGGGAATTTTGGGGCAAAATGTTTTTTAAATCTGGTAAGATACGCATGTACTGATCTTAATATAAAGTGAGTTGTTCGAAAAATTATAAAAAAAAATTGATCAAAAAAATTCTCCCACCCTCTAGAGATATTGACCCTAAAACTTTACCAACAAATTGCGCAATATAAACGAGTCTGTACAAAATTTCATCAAGATCGGTTTATGTAGTCAAACAATTATTAACCTTTAAATACGCCAACATACGTACGATTGATCCTTACCACCCCACGTTTAGGTAGATTTTATAAGAAAGCTACCTATTGTAATGGGTACCACGATTCGACTTCCGGAAAATTTCGACATATCTTCGCGTTTCATATCCCCCAGATCCCAAAACCACAATCAGTTCAAAATTTTATATATATATATATATTATATATTTCAATTTCTTTTGGACACGATAACTGCCGTAATTTTGTGTCAATCACTTTCAAAGTGATATATAAAATATAACTGCCCAAAATCTTGGTCGAGTTCGTTAATGGGCAAAATTGGACAATGAGAGTGAAAAAGCGGGGCTTTTTTTCGAAAGAAACATAATATTGCTATAAACTTCTTGTTAAGTAAAATATCGGATTCGTTTAAAGTTCCTATTATTCTTTGGATAAGGGCCTAAAACATAGTAAAGTGCTTTCATATCACCAACCATCGGCCCAGGGGGTGGAAAAAATGGGGTTTCGAAGACAAAAAAAAATATGCCTTCCTTAATAGGCCAGTATCGAATCGGTTTAAAGTGGTCATTAGTCCTCAAAAAATTATCTAAAACTTTTGTCTGATACAATTTTTGACATGACCAACCCTTATGGCAAGGGATGACAAAAATGTTCCTGGAATTGTAAAAAGATGGGGCTTGTCGTATGCTAAACATTTGAGACTTTTTTCACATGCAACCGTTGTCGTATTGAGTAAATTTGAAGTTTTTCTTAACTTTAAGGTGGAAATCTTTTTTATCCCCTACTTAGCACCGGTGAAATCTACCTCCGCCTTCCGGCGTGCCGAAATGGATTTTTTATTTATTTATTGGGGTCCTTGGGCCATGAAACGTTGAGAAATGCAAAAAAAAGTATATCTCATTTTTTTAGTGATTATCATACTTTCCTTCTTACAGCTATGCTGCAATATTTTATATTATATTATAGTATGATAGATATTTTATAGTATGATTATTTTATAGTTAATGTTTTAAACATTCTTTAAAATATTTTAAAGAATGTATTTTTTTAATTTTTAGAATTTGGTTATTTAATTTATTTTATTTTAATTTCGTTATTTCTAAAATTACATTTAAAGCATGAGAAAAGAAAAGTGTTGTAATTAGATATTATAATAACGTTTTAATCATAAAATGTAACTAAAATAGAGACAGGGTTTTTAAAAGATAACAATGCTGGAAATACCAATCTGCTGAAAGCATTATGAGAAATACTTAACGTGGATCGTCAACAAACTAATAACATTAATCGACATCAATATAAGTCATTGACGATTTATTTTCTCTTTCATATCATATATCCAGTATATTGAAATTCACATAAACCTTTCAAAAACTTCCAAAATTATTACTCTAATACAATTGTAATAATCTATAACCTGAACTGATTTTAAAAAAAAACTGCAATAAAATTTTAAAATATTTCTCTCTAAATAATAATATTAATAAAAATAAATAAAAGTAAGGAATCAGGATTCTATTCTGTTTTCTAACAGATCATGTTTATTATAATTATTATATTTCATTACAAGCAATATTCTCAATTATAGATTCACTCTAACTTTTCTTTGTATTATATTGCATTTGTGTTTTTTTATCGAATTGAGAAATAATTTTATAATAAAAACAGAATTATTCCCCCCCGGTTTCACTTAATCTGTATAATAAGTAAAATTGTACGTTCAATTATTCTAATTATTATTATACCACTCTCCTATCTCTTTTATTATATAGAACAATGAAATAATTGTAATGTATATATATATATGTATATATATATATATATATATATATATATATACATGTTTTTCACTTAATAAATAAAAATGTTTTACTTTAGGTTATTTGTTAATAAATATAAATAAACTGATGTACGTATGTATAAAAATTTAGTGGTTTTTATGAGTCTTCTACTTTTTCACCCAAAAAACTACTCAACCGATTCAGCCAACATTTTTATGAAACGTAGTTTGTATACATAGGAAGGACATATTAATATCAACCAGTCATCAAATTTTATGCGCAGTTTCTTGCTTCATTCTCAAAAACAAATAAAACATTTTTTTTTTACTATTGAAGTATAATTATTTTGACATGGAGAACAAATACTACTATGTAAAAAATCAATAAAAAAACGTAGGTCCAAAAACGTTCAAAATGAGCGCCGACTGCGAGAAAAGAAACATAAGTGAGTGCAGGCAGCAGGATATACAGTATATAGAAAAATGTACCCATCATACATTAACGTAACATTAGGTATTTATATTAAAACGTGGTAAAAAAAAGAACTTTTCATAATTTTAAATCAGTTTTACATTGCAGAAGTTATGTAATGCAATGAAATTATTCTTGAGAATACCAAATGCTAAGAGTTAATGAAATCACTTCTTTTGATTTTTGAATTAAAAGAGATGAAGTTTCAAATTTACAAGAAACACTACTATGCGTTTCTCTGGATACCAATGTTTATCTATTGCGGGGGAAAAATTCACCAATGATAAAAATTAAAAAAAAAAAAAAACGTTCAAACGAAATTATTACAATTTTTATTTCTGTCCCTATGAATAAACTTGATAAAATCTATTCTGAAGAATAGGCCAATCATAAAAAAAAATTTGTTCAAACGGAAGGGAAAAGTCAAAATAATTATAATTATGTTTTCACAAGGAAACTTGTTTGAAAGTAATATTTATTTCATAAGTTATCAAAAAAAAGTTAGTTTTTCCAAGAAAAAGCAAGATCTCCGTTCGAAATGTTAACAATGTTAACTGGAAAGATTATTTTAAATTTTATAAATTTAAATTATTTCACATGAAATTTTTTATGTAATTGCACCCTGAATGAAAAAAATGAAAGAAAACTATTTTTCTTTAAAACGGCAAACATTTTCAAATATTCTGTAAATGTTTTACAGAATGAGTTAAGTTTCATTTAGCCAGTTCAGTAAAAATATGGTCGAACTGAGACTGTACAAAACTACAGTTCATTTACACGCTTACATATCATCCTCAGAAGTATTATCTGAAAGGTAATTACCGGAGGCTAAACAAGAAAAGAAAAGAAGAGTTCAGTAAAAATAACCCACCGGGTTGGTCTAATGGTCTTCCCAAATCTGCTGATTTCGAAGTCGACAGTTCCAGCGTTTAAGTCCTAATAAAGGCGGTTACTTTTATACGGATTTGATTACTAGATCGTGGATGCCGGTGTTCTTTGGTGGTTGGGTTTCAATTAACCACACATCTCAGAAATGATCGACATGAGACAGCCTTGTACAGAAGACTACACTTACACTTATACTCATACATATCATCCTCACATCCTCTGAAGTAATATCTGACGGTGATTCTCGGAGGCTAAACAAGAAAAATAAAGTTCAGTAAAAATAGGTTGGACTGTCTTATTTGTGTACCAGACAAACAAACAGAAGAAATACAACAAGCAAATTTGCCATTCTGTTTTATAAAATGCAAAGAAAATATGAAAAAAGTGCAGAGCACCATATAATTCCTGGACGATACGAACGAAAGTATAAATCTCCTTGTTTCATTAGATTTTTTTTAATAATTTTGATCTATTTAAAGAACCTAGCCTAAATGTAATCAAGGGAATTAGAAATGTTTTGTGTAAAACTGTTTAGGACAAATTAAGGTTCATTAGACATTTTTTAAAAATCAATTGCTTAGTTTCCATATTATATACCAATATGTAGATCAAATTAACAATTAAAATAAACAATCTCTTCTACAATAACTAATCGATGGCAGCGGGTTTTTTTTTAATGTATACTTAAGTCATATACAGCAACCAGAAAGATTCTTACACGTCGAATAATTTTTACATTCAGCGTAAAACTTGTCGTAGATAACGTAAATTCTAAAACTGGGTCAAGGCCATATCAACTTGTAAATTTCAATGAAAACGATAAATCGAAAACGATGAGTTAGATAAATTGACAGGTTTTTAGTTTTGTGTAAAAAAATTACTTCTTGTAGCTAGAAAAAAAAAAAATGACTGAAAATCGGGCCCATCATATATCTATAAATTATAACCAATAAAAGATTTATAGTTAGAAAGGAATTTAGTATTAAAAATTACTGTAAATTATTTTATTTGAAAACCTCTAATTTTCCAGTTAAATAGAGCCATAGATTTCTTAAAAGTGATTTTTTTGTAGTAAAGATATATATATATAAAAGAAACTAAGACAAAATTAAAAAATTTATTATAAAAGAAAGGTCATTACAAATAAAAAATTTACCTTATAATGTCAGCAAAGTGAATAAGTGTATAATTTTTCACGGTAGCTATCTAATAACAGATTCCATTCCAAGCAATAAAATGAACATTTTAAATCGCACAATTTTCCGCATGAGATATCATATGTCCATAACAAAACACATTGAAATGAATCAGCAGCGAATTTCAGGGCGTTGTGTGTGTGGTGGGTTGAAACTTTCTAGATGACCCACTTTTGTTTTAAATGGTTCAATACGATTCCTAAACCCGAACTCCAACTCTACTGAATATTTTACTTCGAAACTATTTCCATTATACGAAAACCATAAGTAAAGCACAACGTTAACATTATATGGGTTATATTATGATTCGTAAAATACAATTGAATGTGGAAGGATGTAAATCTTCCTGCAAATCCATTAAATAAATTTATAACATTTTACAGACAAAACCATGGTTTATTAAATAACATTAACAAAAAATTGAAACAAAATTGTTGACCTGATCGTAATTAATCAGTCAGGATATAAAAAAGCATATTAAAATAAGGGTACTTCTGTGTTGTTAACAGTTAATCTAGAGGCCCCCCCTCTCGATTTTCATTTAGATGTTATTTTAATTATTGTTTATAGTTTAAATATCACTTTTGTTATTAATAAGTTGTATTACAGACCTGTTTTTTTCCTGTTTAGCCTCCGGGAATCACCGTCAGGTATTACTTCAGAGGATGATTCAGAATGATATGTATGAGTGTAAATGAAGTGTAGTTTCGTACAGTCTCAGATCGACCATTTCTGAGATGTGTGGTTAATTAAAACCCAACCACCAAAGAACACCGGTATCCACGATCTAGTACACAAATCCGTATAAAAGTAACTGCCTTTACTACTAATTGAACGTTGGAATTTTCGACTTCAAAATCAGCTGATTTGCGAAGACGCCTTCACCACTAGACCAACCCGGTTGGTGAAGTGGAGAAATCTATCTGACATCAGTTTCCCATTTATATCATGCACCAGCCTTAGCTCTACAGATAAACTTTTAATGACATTGAACCGGTATCTCAAGGTTCCAGATGTTAAAACCGAGACGGTCTGGAAATTTTTTTGAATAGAAAGTTCTATCGATTATATAATTAAGGATATCAGCAGATATATTGTGGCCATGTTAGAAGAATGAAAGATATAAAATATCTGAGAAAGTATAAGTATACTGTCCTAGATAGCACCAAAAAAGAGATCGTCTGAGGAAGCTCCAGTTGCAGCATGTTTTAGAGGCCATGGAAGAGAGGCACCTAGAGGACGGCGGCTGGGGAGATGGTCAATTTTGTCGATCGGGGGATACGCAAAAGAAAAAGAAAATAAGTAATATTTTAGTGCTCAGAATATTCATTTTGGAATAAACCATACGTCAAGGGTTTTCATAGATGTAGTTTTTCATATAAATGTACACCGAATAACAATTATTTTGTTAAAACCGCAGTGGTTTCTAACGTTTTATAATAATATTTTTGATAACAATAATCCTGTTTAAGTTAAAAGACAAAAGCTTTTTTTCTATAATTAAACACTTAATTACTACTTTTACTTCTTAAAGTGGCTAAATATTTTTTAATATAAAAAGAGAATATATTTCTTAGTTTGAGGTGGGAATTATCCAATAAATATCCTTAGTTTACCAATAAAATAGTTTTTTTTCGGTTTTGTACCGACTAACATGCAATTATATATCCTACATAGATTCAAAATCATGTAAATATCTGACAAATTTACACATATTCAATTCAAATTTTAAAGCTGCATTTTATGATATTATTAAAGAAATATTTACGTTTAAGCTTAAATGTAGAAACTTATAAAAATAAATTCTGTATTGAAAACGTATTTGTGAGAGTGAAAAGAATTTTAAAAGAGAGGGATAGATAGATACATAGTGTACACATGTAGTAATGGTCCGTCAGTCCACGAGGAATCCTAATATAGAACAACAGTAGGATCATTTTACTGCCTCAATGATTTCCCTAGCGAGAAGAGCCGCTACAACCTCGCTTGACTTGTCCCAAACAGTAAAATAGCCGCACTGCGCGTGCGGGCATTATTACGTATAAACAACTACCAGTATAATGCAAAAAGATATTACTAACTCTATGTTATGTTTCAATATAGAGTATATACAACGACTCCACTAGAACCGTTATTACAATAAAACAATTGACCGTAAATATATACTTGTACATAGTTAAATTCAGACCAACAGTAACAGCTCTTTCTGATCTGTTGTAAAATCGGAATTTATGTTAGGTTTTAAGCTCCATTAAGGGTTTAAATCTGGTCATCAGAGATCAGTACTGCTGCAGTAGTAATGTATTTATTTTGTGGACGGAGGATATAAATATTGTACCGGAACCTTTTTTAGCTGATAATCGTTAGTATAAACAACCAAACAAACCAATTTAACAGTGAGAATTTTTTATCATTTTATTGTATGTAAAGAGGCAATATTAAAATATTACATTCCTTACAATTTTCTTTTTTTTAATTTAATCATTTATTCTACAGATTATAAAATTTTTATATTGAAGTGAATCGTCTAATTATGCATTAATTTTTTTTAAAAACATTGCAGAAGTTTTAATACTTACATAAAATTTAGTTTTTTAAATGTTAAATTCAGAAATTATAACTGACATCGAAGTATCGGTTTTTTCAATAAAATTTGTATTCACCTCAGTTACAGTCGTGGAATCATATACGAGTTCTGGCCAGAAAATAATTGAACATTTTTAATTGCACGCCAACGGTGATATTTAGTGACGTGAGGTTGGCTGAATTGTGTTCCGTATAACCTCCTGTGTAATGATCACATGTTCTTGAATTGATGATATCTCGTTTAGTTGTTGTGTTATTGTTATTTGAGTGCAACGTGTTTAAGTGTTAGTAGCGATTTTTGTAACGCGCGATTTTTTGACGATTGAACTTTGTCTCAATGTCATAGCCGTAAATCCAGCTTTCGTCTCCCGTTATGATCCTTCACATAAATGTTTCATTGTCATTAGCTTGTTCAGGAAGTTGCCAACAAACGTTCACTCGATGTTCTTTCTGTTGTTCGATCATCAAACGAAGAACAAACTTTGCTGCAATGTTCAAACTTCGAATGCATTTTGTTAAAAATTCGATGAAAGTTCAATTTTTCAGTGATGATCCAATCGAGATGCTAATCTCTTTTGCAAGTTCTTCAAGACGCAACGATTTGCAAATCGGCGATTTGCACGCACCAGATCGTTGATTTTCTGAACGTGGGTGTCATCAGTTGAAGTTAAAAGCCGTCCTGGTCGGGGGTCATCTTCAATTGACTGATGACCACTTTTAAATCGTGAAAATCATTCGTAACATTGCGTACGATCCACAGCATCATCTCCGTAAACTTGTTTTAAAAGTTGAAACGTTTCTGTGAAAGTTTCCCCAGCCACTTTCATGCAAAATTTTACGTTGTATCGTTGCTCCCGAAAATCGCACATTAAAAAAGTCGCTACTAACACGTAAACACATTGCACTCAAATAACAATAACACAAAAACTAAACGACATATCAACAATTCAAGAACATGTGGTTACAGAGGGGATTATGCGAAACACAACCAACCGCACGTCACTAAATATCTTCGTTAACGCGTAATTAAAAATGTTCGTTATTTTCTGAACAGAACTCGTACAACACCAGAAACTTTCAATTAAATCATGTCTTTCTTTAGATTTTTATTTATTAAAGAAGATACGGATAGCTACGTCATCGCTGAAATTTTTTATCGTCAATTTTTATCTAATATTATGATATATTTTTATTATTATTTTTTTTTTTTTTAAGAGGAATAATTACTACAATACTACAAATTTATTTTTGTTTAGTTTGTTTGAAAAATCTAGGGAGTCTAAGGGTCAAGGAATAGTATATGTTTCACAATATTGAGAATATTACCCCTCCTAACAAGAACAAACATTTTTTGACCGAGTAATATCAGAATTCTTCAAATTTTTACTAGGCAACAAGGAGGTAAGCTAGCAAAAGGGTCAAAATCATCTCTTACAAATTATAATTCTAGTACAGACGAAAACTCGTTTTCGTTCTTTTTCCTGTTTAGCCTCTGGTAATTACCGTTCAGATAATACTTCGGAGGATGAATATGCATGAAAATAAGTGAAGTCTTGTACAGTCTCAGTTCGACCATTCCTGAGATTTGTGGTTAATTGAAACCAAACCACCAAAGAACACCGGTATTCACGGATCTAGTATTCAAATCCGTGTAAAATTAACTGACTTTACTACGACTTGAACACTGGAATTCTCGACTTCCAAATCAGCTAACTTGAGAAGACGGGTTCACCACTAGACCAACCCGGTGGGTTAGACTACAAACTCCTGGTAATATTTCTTTAAACGGTGAAATATTTAGTGTTTCAGTATTTAACAACTGAAAGCTAGCCTAGGGAGCATGTGATGCTTGGAAAGGTCAAGAAGGCCCAAAAAGTTTGACAACCCTATGTTTTTTATTGGATCTTAAAAATTGACCAGTCTATTGGCATATTGCAATTTGACAGTTCTGTTGAATAGGATTCTAGGAAATATCGACTATCTTAACAGTGTCCGATAAGTTCATTTTATTTAGATTATTTTCTCGCGCTAATACAGGAATTCCAGATGGAGTACGTATTTTTATCGAATTTAGGGATGACCTCTTTCCCGGATCCAAATAATAAATTTAAGAATTTGGAGATCCTAGGATAAAGGTTTTCTCCCTAATGATTTCATTATTTCTTTTTTACATAATCCCTGCAAGTAAATTAAATGCAATTTAATAAAATTAAATTTTTTAACTACATTTGGATTAAATGTAGTGCAACATTAAATAGGAAATCCAAAATTTAAAACCAAGTAATAGAATTTTTTCACATAACATAATGTAGAAATTAGGTATATTAATAACACTGGAAACGAAAATGTTTTAAGAAGAAATAAAGAATAACAATTTTTTATCAGTGTCTTGATAAAAAGACTAAGTTTGTAAATCATAAATGATTTACTCAGAATTGATTAATTGATAAGAAACTGATTGATTGATAATAAAAAACTATTGGAAATAAAAACTGTGAAAAACAAAAATTAGAATACATGAAGCAGATAAATCAAATATAGAAGATAAAATAATTATTTTCAAGAGCATAATTGAACAAGAAAAAAATTAGATTAGACTTGCAGTAAGCTAAATATTAGCTCAATTATAAAACAATTTGGTGTGTTCCTAGCTAAACCTGACCGTTCATTGAATCACAACGAAAATAAACCGATCTCATTGGATTTCAAACCAAAATAAAATCCTGTAATTCGATTTTAACTTAAAAATACTGACCAGAAGATGTTAATCACTTTAAGGCCGGAATAATTTCATGAGCCAAGAAAATAGCTACAAATAATTACTTAAAATTTAAACTAATAAGAACTTAACTTTCATTTCTCAAAAATAATTCAACAAACATTCGATAAATCAAAATAAAGTAAATTAATCGGTATCTTTATAGAAATATAAATAAATAAGCACAAAGAATAACTGAATACTTAAGTCATAATAATAATAATAATAAATTAAATAAGTTTAAAATAGGACTTATAAAAACTTTGTTTTTTTTTTAAATTGGTTTATATACCAAAGAAACGTGAGTGAAGATGTCAGAATATATCTAGATATTTCAACAAACCTGTGATACATTTTGTATGATGGTGTTATCATGATGACACATTCATTCCACTGACTTTTGTCAGCAGACGTCGTCTCTAAAAAAAAACTTTCCGTTACGTCGTAGTGACATATTTTAAAAAAGGTTCTGCCCAAAAAAATGTGATTTCAACGGATATACACGCATACACTGACGGTGAAACATATAGACGTTATACGCTTTAAAATCTAGTTTATCAAAGTATAATTCTGTAATGACTTCAACTACGATGGAGGTGACATAATCGATTTTTGTAAAACAAATTATGAGATGTTTTATCACTGTTATTCCTAGTTACTTTTAATATTGTGTTTTTTTTTGTTGTTACCGTCACGTTTCAACTTTATGTAGTATATATATATATAAATAAAGTTGTAGTATAAAATATATATACTACCCGAAACTACTCATTTGTTTACTCTTATAGAGAAGTGTGCATTATATATTTATTTTACGTGAATTATTTAATACTTTTTTAACAAAGGAAAAGGAAACAATCTGTTAATCAGTACTGTATTTAGTCATTCTTTCTTATATCAATAAATCAGATAAAGTCCCTATAAAATTTGAATTGCTTTCAATTCAAAATTAGAATTCTCAATTTAAATTCTCAATTAGAATTGCTTTCTGTTAGTTCACGTATACAAACAGTTAAGATATATCTACGTTCAATTTGGTGAACAGAGTAACATTTATGTTAATGTAATCTGCATATACATATGTGGTTTTAGCTTTCTGATGCGCATCAATATTCTGCTTAATAAAGGAGATAAAAAGGAAACCGCTTCGTCCCTTACTTTCTCTAAAAAGCTTGAACTTGGATACTCATCATTTCGCAGAATAACTACACAATTTTTAAAAGATTTTTGTAACAAGCCGTATTGCTTAGAACCGTTCGGTTAAACCACCTTTTTTTTTCTTTTTTTCTGTTTAGCCTTCTGTAATTATCATTCAGATAATACTTCGGATGAATGAGGATGATATGTATGATTGTAGTTACGTACAGTCTCAGTTCAACCATTCCTGAGACGTGTGGTTAATTGAAATCCAACCACCAAACAGCACCGGTATCCACGATCCAGTATACAAATCCGTGTAAAAATAACTGACTTTACTAGGACGTGAACGCTGGAACTCTCGACTTCCAAATCAGCTGATTTAGCAACACGCGTTCACACTAGACCAACCCGGTGGGTTCGGTTAAACCACCTGGAATTTCTTATCTTTTACCTACCAAGCTCTTATCTTTTACCTACCAAGGATAGGAATTTTCATCTGTTCTGCTGGTAAAGATTTATTTTATTTAATCTAATTAATTTTCCTTGGGCTAAGATCAATTTTAAAAATATATACTTCCGAAATTCTATTTATTTATTCTATGTAAAATCTTTTCCCAATTCGATCCAACGAAAAATATACACCAAAATCTATTTTTGTGTGAGTATATAAATTCCGGATCTAGCAGAGCTGGACCGTTACTATCCCCATAATTAATGTTAATAATATTTAAATAATATATGACATATTACTTTTAGATTTGAGAAAACAAATTTCTGGGAAAGGCAAACAAATCGTAACTACATTATAACAATTTCATATTCATATTATCTTTGTATATATATTTCTTGTGTGCGTGTGTATGAAAGTGAACTTCTCCTAAACGACTACATTGATTTTTATGAAATTTTGTGTGTGTGTTCAAGAGGATTCGAGAATGATTTAGATTCACAATTTGGTCCACTGGAAAAAGTTTTTTAATTAATTTTTTATTTATAAGTAGTTGTTGATTTTGGAATGTTTTACATTGGACCCGGTAGACTGCACTACCATCGCAGTATCGAATATTCAATAATATTCTATTTTAATTTTAGTTTGTCGCGACAGTTGGTGCTGCGATCAAATTGAGAAAAATATTTCGTAATTTTATGTTATTATTGTGTTAAAAAAAATCGCAACAAACAATTTTGTAATATATAACAGATTAATAAATCAGATGGAAATGTAAACAAAGGAAAACCAATCAGAACAATGCAAGATGGCCGCTGTCAAACACAACGACCAATCACAAAGAACCCGTATGGCCGTTCCCAATATAAACAAAATCACAACTGATTAAGTAGCAAGTAGGCAGCACTGCGATTGCGTTTAGAATTGTGCGCGTATTGAGAAATATTAAATTATTATTTATTGTAATAACGTTTTAAAGTTTAATTAAAAAATATACATTGTGCAAATTTGTAAGGTACAGTATTGAAGTGAAAATGTTTTTTTAAATCTATTTATGTGTTGTTGATCTTGGGATGGTTAAGGTTCACAATTTGGTCCGGTAGGCAGCGTGTGGGTCCGGTAGGCTGCGATCGCGTTTTAGAAGTTTTTTTTTAATTTTTGGTTTATCAGTCAAACCCGGTAGTTGGTGCTGCGATCGGACTCTAGGAATTTTTTTATTTTGTTGCTTTTTCGCATATAAGTTACTTGCGTCGTAGCTTAGTGTTGTTCTTACATTAAAATTCTTATTTTTAACGAACTAGTGTGTTTAGAGAATAGTTTGAATTAAATCCGATACGTAGTGCTGTTCTGACAATTGGATTTATTTACATTCTGAATTTTATAAAGTTAAAGGTGAAATTTTATAAGGTTCCGAAATGGTTTGTAAGTTTCTTAATGTTCAGAATTAATTGTAATGATTTTGCAGCCGCAACACTTTCGTTAAAAATTTATTTTCCACCGAATACTGTGATTAGAGAGTGGTGTGAATTAAATCCGATAGGTAGTGCTGTTGTTTTGCCATTTGGATTTATTTACATTCTCACTTTTATAAAGTGAAAGGTTACATTTTGATATATTGTTAATGTTCAGTTTTTTAAGGTTTTATGAAACTTTCAATTGTTCTCATTTAATCTGTATGTATACTCAAATCTAGCAATAGCGAAGCATTGCCGAGTCTGCTAGAATTGCGCGCTTATTGAGAATATTATATTATATTATTATTTATTGAAATAATGTTTAATTAAAAAATGTACATTGTGCAAATTTTTAAAGTGCAGTATTGAAGTGAGTATTTTACATGATTTTTCATGAATTTTAATGATGTATACACGTGCATTCAATAACAATCAACTTAACCTAGAAATTTAAATTGTCAGTTCTCATTTGATTCTATGCAACTTATGAAGTATTGAACGGCTCTTTGAAAATATAAATTTAAGTTTGTAAAATAAATTATAACATTTATTAAATAAAAATATAAGTTACTTATAATATAGTTTAGAGTATATTTAAAAAATTGAATTTATAATGTTTTAGCTGATTAATTTTATAAAAAGTTTTCTAAAATTATTTTTAATTTACAATCATCTAAAATTTGGTAAAATAGATGTTAAAATAAAGAATGAGAAAAATGATAAAAATTTCTACCAAAATTTTAACTACGTTGCTAAATTTTTTTATTAATTGATTAATTAAGCTGTTACAAGGTTATGAAACATCAAACTTATGAAATAAAAAAAAAAAATATGTAGGAGTTACTTTTTTAGAATGATGTTAAGTGAAAATTAGTAGTAATGCGGATGAAAATTTATTAATTACACTAATTATTAATTTTACGACGTTTCGATATTTTAATTCAATTTCATCGGACATCTCAATATTTAGTGAAAATAAATATTAACCATACTACACATAATCAATCAATAAACCCATTACAATAATACAACAATCACAAACTGATAATATCATACTAAGAGTCATTTTAATGAAATTTAGAACACATTCCTACTAATTTTAACTTAATTAAGTTACATATATTTATGTTTGTGCATTTATTACAGAATAATGCCGCGTCAGGTCAACGTATGTCAGGTCCTCTAGTATATTTATGTAATTATAATGTTCTTTACGAAATATTTTCTTAAAATTTATTTATCCTAATTTTTTCCTTTTTAATTTACAAATTGAAATTGTCACACAAAATAAATTTAAAATTAATTAATAAAAATTATTCAACAATATATATTTTAATATTTTTAATGTGTTTTTCCTCTTTCTCTAAGAAAGTAACAACAAAAATCTCTTTAAGTAAAAAGGAAAGGATCATTGCGTGTCTTTCCGTAGTTCATCTAACGGCATTGTTCTCTTTTGTTTAAGAAGAGAATAGCATCACAGTTTTGATGACCCGAGTGTCTCCTGTGCTGTAAAGACTATTATTTTATTCCCAAACACAAAAGTTGAATTCATATTTTCCACTTTGTAATAAAAACACGCAAAGTTTTATCTTATCTTTTTGTTTTATCATCAATAGTAAGCATATATTTAATACTATGAAAATATTTTTAGGTATTGCTAAATTATTTTTTGCCATTTAACTTACAACAAATGTAAAGAAAATAATTTTGCTCATTAAAAATATTTTTGTTTAAAAATAAAACATATTTCAGATATGACTTTGCTAAAATATTAATAACACAAAGGAAGGATTTTTTCAAGCGTGAGTTGACCGAATCCTCGATTATTACCTTACAATGCTTACTAGCACGTAATAGAATAATTTATAATTAAATGTGTAACGCGACAGAGTAGTTTTACAGTAGTCATGTTGTATTTTTATCGGGAAGTTTGAAACTTATTTACTTACTTCACAATAATTGTGCTTCATCTCAAATGAACCGTAATTATTTAATGAAGCTTGCTAAAAAAGCGTTCTAAAATAAAAACTATTTACTAATGAATAATTACACATTGTTAGGTGTTACGAAAAAGTTCGTTAATACGTTTGTGTGCCGGCCTCCTTTCATCCGGAGATCCCGGGTTCGAATCCCGGTCAGGCATGGCATTTTCACACACGCTAATAATCGTTTATCTCATCCTGTGAAGCAACACCTAATGGTGCACGCGGAAGTTAAAAAAAAAAATTACGTTTGTGTGGATTACGTTAACATACGGTTGTGAGAGTGGACTCTCGGGAACGGAACAGAAAAGAAGAAAGTCTTGAAACAACGTCAGTGTAGATCTTTGTGATACTAATGAGGACAATCTGGGTGGACTGTTAGAAGAAGTAAATGAAAACAGATCCCTTTAAAACTTTATTTTATAAAGAACAGAAAAATTGACTGATTATGAGTTACAGCATAATCAGTCAATTGAAACTGAGCCCTTGAGTTTTTGAGTTCTTGAAGGCAATCCTTGAGCTATCTTCTTCAAGAATATGGAGAGCCAGATGGAAAAATAATTAATAAAAGTGCATTTTTTTATTAACACACGAATTACGTCTATGTGAAAAAAGTATAAAATATTTTATTTTTTAGTCTTCAATGACACCTTTCTCATAGTTTTAGCAAAATTTGAACATTTTCGACAAAAAAAAAACAATTATCGGTTATAATGCCAGCTATCAACAATTTTTTAAGTAACGGCTATTTCATTGACAAATATTATATATTTTCAAAAACTGAAAAAAATGGATTTTTTGTTTTTATAAGATGATGAATAAAAAAAAATGTGAGTAATAATGAAAATATAAAGCAAAAAAAAAACATTATAATGTCATGGATGAATTGATATTTATGAATAAAATATTTTGCAAGATAGTATTCGATGTACCATATCTATCGCAAGAAAATAATTACTCTAAGCAGTGTCTTAAACGCAGTTGTAACCGACAGCAACTACGTCGATGATGTAATTACATGACCTTTACAATAATTTTATATTTGTGCAATACAAGCAGTAATTATTAAAAATAAAAGCTGATAACGTAATTGTAATACTTTTCTGGCGTTTGTTATTTATTCTTACGTAGTTGAAAAGCATTGATACGTGAAAAAAATTACCTGAGATATCTTTATTTGTGAGGGGGGATAATTTCTGATGAAGTTTTATTGAAAAATTATCATTATATGTTTAAATAAACCAAAAAAAGTTTAAAAATTATAAAAAAATCGGTATCTTCTTACTTTTTCTCCTTCCCATCTCCAAAATCACCTTCCAAGTAAATTTTTTGACTTTAAATTATTTTTAATGAAAATAAAATAGAGAATTCAAAAATTTAATTCTATACAAATGGATTTTAATGAAACACTTCAATAAAACCTAATTAAAATACTGTAAAATTTTAAACAAGTTTCAAATAATTCTGAAATAAGTATTAAAGAAGACGTTTATTTTTTTGGTAGATTTTAGTCAAACTTATCTCTAATGAATGAAAACAACAATGGTCTAGAGCACTGTTTTCCACAGTAAGGTATACAATACTTTATTGTTTTGCACTATTTTTCTAAATTTTTCTTATTAAAATGACGTGTAAACCTATAACTAGGTTTCAGGCCTGTGAAAGTTTCTCTCTCCAACAGTATTTATGTTCATTAAATAACCAATCCCTGCTATGAACAGAGCGAAAGTATCACTTTTAGGGCGAAATATAACTTTATTTTTGTGAAAGGGCAAGAAAATAAACAATTGCTTACTTAGCTCATTGAAAAAAGGCAATGGAAAGCACTAACTCTTCATTTTCTCTATTAATCCCGGTATGAGAAGATTATTATTTCGTAGAATACCCACTTCATTTTCAAGGGGAAATTTGATTCGATTTTCAAGTGGTTTTTGTTTCATATTAGGTTCCATATAATTTTTTATTTAAAGTAAGCTACATATGTTATCTGGAATTTTCCTCCGATGTAATAGATAAGAACCAGTGCATAGAAATAACGTTGGGTAATAAATAGAAATCAAGGGTAATAAATAAAAATAAATAGGCACAAAAACTACTTTTTATTTATGGAAGGAAACTTTGTGAAAAATCTTTTCCCGATATAAATTTGTAATCACAGCACTAAAATTATAAGGCTGGAAAAATTAATTTAATTAATTAATAAAAAATAGAAAATTAAAATTAAAAACCAATATTATAAAAAATAATTCAGCAAATGTGTTGTATAAATGAATAATTAAAAATGCAGTTCATAAAGGGATAAAAAATAAACGTTAAAATTTAGCGTAAAAGAGGAGGTCGCCGACCCAACCTATTGTTTACATTCCTGTTGCCATTTGACTTAACTTATTCACTAATACTCGTAACATTTCTTGCTAGACCTTATTAAATTTCTTGCGCTACAGACAGAAATATAGCAGAAGCAGGTTTCATTACGACCGAGAAGAAGGCAATTAAATTATTCAAAATATTTTAGTAATTTGCATTATTAATCGGGAGGAATGTATTTGCCTGTCCCAGTAGAAGTTGGATGGTTTATAGCCGAGGAATATTCTATCTGAAGGAATAAAATTTCACTCTAAAATAAAGTCTTTTCCCTTTTAAGTTTATAATAAGTAAAGCTACTATAAAAAAATATTTAATAATAAAATAATTTAACAACAGATGTTACAATAACATAACACATTCCACATATACACACATTACAATAAAACACGTAAAATACCTAAAACTTAGGTATTGTGTGTGTGTGTATTCACAGATTAAAATAACTAAAAATTTCAAGATATGTATCATGTATGTAACATTTTTATTAATATTTAAAAAAATATCGAGAGCCAAGTAAAAAAAAGACGTTTAAGATGTAGATTAAATTTTTTTTTTTTTTTTTTTTTTTTTTTGTCTTCAGTCATTTGACTGGTTTGATGCAGCTCTCCAAGATTCCCTATCTAGTGCTAGTCGTTTCATTTCAGTATACCCTCTACATCCTACATCCCCAACAATTTGTTTTACATACTCCAAACGTGGCCTGCCTACACAATTTTTCCCTTCTACCTGTCCTTCCAATATTAAAGCGACTATTCCAGGATGCCTTAGTATGTGGCCTATAAGTCTGTCTCTTCTTTTAACTATATTTTTCCAAATGCTTCTTTCTTCATCTATTTGCCGCAATACCTCTTCATTTGTCACTTTATCCACCCATCTGATTTTTAACATTCTCCTATAGCACCACATTTCAAAAGCTTCTAATCTTTTCTTCTCAGATACTCCGATTGTCCAAGTTTCACTTCCATATAAAGCGACACTCCAAACATACACTTTCAAAAATCTTTTCCTGACATTTAAATTCATTTTTGATGTAAACAACTTATATTTCTTACTGAAGGCTCGTTTAGCTTGTGCTATTCTGCATTTTATATCGCTCCTGCTTCGTCCATCTTTAGTAATTCTACTTCCCAAATAACAAAATTGTAGTAGAAATAACAAAGATAGACCACTGAATGTGAAAATAGGAGGAGAAAAGATTATGGAGGTAGAAGAATTTTGTTATTTGGGAAGTAGAATTACTAAAGATGGACGAAGCAGGAGCGATATAAAATGCAGAATAGCACAAGCTAAACGAGCCTTCAGTAAGAAATATAAGTTGTTTACATCAAAAATTAATTTAAATGTCAGGAAAAGATTTTTGAAAGTGTATGTTTGGAGTGTCGCTTTATATGGAAGTGAAACTTGGACAATCGGAGTATCTGAGAAGAAAAGGTTAGAAGCTTTTGAAATGTGGTGCTATAGGAGAATGTTAAAAATCAGATGGGTGGATAAAGTGACAAATGAGGAGGTATTGCGGCAAATAGATGAAGAAAGAAGCATTTGGAAAAATATAGTTAAAAGAAGAGACAGACTTATAGGCCACATACTAAGGCATCCTGGAATAGTCGCTTTAATTTTGGAAGGACAGGTAGAAGGGAAAAATTGTGTAGGCAGGCCACGTTTGGAATATGTAAAACAAATTGTTAGGGATGTAGGATGTAGAGGGTATACTGAAATGAAACGACTAGCACTAGACAGGGAATCTTGGAGAGCTGCATCAAACCAGTCAAATGACTGAAGACAAAAAAAAAAAAAAAAAAATACTAAATCTTCTAATTTAAGTATGCATGCAATACCATCATAAATAAACAAAACCAAGAATAATAATAAAACAATATTTTTCCAGTGAGCGTACGGTATCATTCATATGACGTAATAAATCGTTTACTTGAAAACCACATATATAAACTGCAAAGGATTAATTCTTTAAAGTCGCTCTCTTTAGTTTTGTTTAATTTACTGAAGTGAGAAAAACCAATCATGATAACTGGATAAATTTCGTTAAATGTAACACGAACGGTAAGGTAACTACAAAAATAATTAAACCAAAAAGTTTTAAAAGATTCAAAAAATCGAAATTTTAAATTTTGATCGACTTCCTGAGCTCTATTTCCTTCAAATTATTTTTAGTGTTGCACTACTACACTTGACTAGGAAGAGATAAAAAAATATCGATTAAAATATACGCAATAAATAAAAAGATAGGTTTCGATTTTGAAGAATGGGAGAATGTTTGGGCAAAATTCTCCCTTCCCCAAAAATATAAAAATTTAATATTACTATAAAATTTCATCATAATTCATCCCCCATTAGCAAAAAAAAATTTTAGGTAACTTTTTATTTAGTACATAATATTTTCAACATATACGAAATTTAAGGTTCAATTTTTGTAGCTAGTACGTTACAGTACAATGAACAAAAAAGTACACAATACAATAAAACATAACAACAACAAAAAATTACAGAAAAATATTTTTTAAATAAACAAACTGCAGAAAATAATTTCATCTGACCATCTGAAGTGTAGTTACATGAATAAAAAAAAATTGATCAGTAAATAGATAAAAATAAAAAAAAAAAACAATAATTAAATTCTTTTATTAGTGAATATCTATATTTTCAGGCTTATGAAAATAAGATATTATTTAATTAATCTTTAAATTCATTAAAAACAGTTATTTATTAAAAGAGTTTAATCTAAATACTAAGAAAATTGGACATTCCGAATAAAAAAAACAGCACACACTTTCTTCTGCTTAAGTATTAAACATGGAAATTTTTTTTCTCATGAAAAAAGTTAAGATACAAAATCTCAGCTCTACTCTTAAAAACCCAATTAAGGACTCCTATTCTCATCAGTTGACAAGAAAATATAACGATTAATTCCTTGTGTAATGTGATGTTATTACTTTTATGCAATAACTTTTCCTATAACTAGCAACTAATGATTTTCCGATATTATCCAAAATAATTTTAATATTATCAAGTGCATAATTCATCAAATCAACAATAAATTAATTATAAGTATGGCTCCACTCGTAGAAAGATATTTATCTACTTAAAATTTCCGTAAAAATTATCTTTTCCAGTAGATTAAATCGCCTTCGTTTGTAATTTAAATGGAAAAAAAATGTCGTAGCAGATTAGTAGCCAAAAATAGCAAATAATCGTGTTAATAATAGATTAATATAGAGATTCTCTACATGAATTACGGTGTGCACACCGTTTGTGCGTGGTTTTATGCGTTTGTTGATTAAGTTACGACTTTGTGTGTATAAGTGTGTGTTTGTATTTAGTATTTCATATAGATTTTTATCTTGCTGTAATGACGACCTCCATTGAGGAGGTCAATGGAATAGAGTTTTTTTTTAATGGAATAGAGTTCTGAAACGCGTTAAAAGTAAATAGATACTATATAAAAAATTCACGTAGATGGATGTAATTTTAATTTATTAAGTTAGTTATCATTTGTGAATTGGATATATTAAGATGAATTTTGACTTTCTTTAAACGGAAACGCAGAGCAGACTCTAAAGTGTCATAAATTTTACGGCTCTGTATCTGTGAACCGTTAGACATAATTGATATTGAAAATGTGTTAAAATACTGAGTTTGGCCTAAAATTAAAATTTTAAAATTAAAATTAATAATGTTATTATTTTAGATTTAATTTTCTAAGCATTTTTTTTACTCTTTGTTTACCCCGCCACCCCGAGCCGGATCCGCAATTAAGCAAAAATACAGCTCCGAGGGGTGCCATCGCCTCAAACTACTTCGGCAGAACTTTTGATTATTAGCCATGCTTCAAGTCTCAAATGAAGGAATCCCCCCCCCCCCCCACCAGGACTCCAGTCTTTACGCCCTGCCTCTAGTGAGGAGCCCCTAGATGGATCCCTCCTGGGGAATACGGTCTGATTTACCCCCTATGGCTCCGCCAGGAGTCCCCGTCCACTCATCAGTGATGAGACGCCAGAGTGTCCCATCCCTCCTGGACGAGGTTATCCCGCGCCGGAGCCACCATAATTCTACACTCCACAGCGAGAACACCTCATTTGCGGTGTACATTTCTGCTACCTCGGCCCCCCCAAAGCGGAGGCAGAGGTTTTGCAGGAAATGCAGCGGGCTTCCTTCTGGCAATTTATCTTGACATTGCCAACCTCTCCGCAGTTAAAAAATAGGCCGGTCCTATCAGGATCATTACACAGCTTCACCCGGTGCTCGTATCCCAACAACGAAAGCACTGCTCTTCCAGCGATCGTCGCATTATTCTGCAGGCCACCCATCCAATCCGCACCCAGCCGTCGTGCAGCAATCTATCCGCCAGGATAGGTGGTAGAGCTACCGTCTCTACCTGATTGGCCCCGTAGGTAGGTTTCATTGAAAGTACATCAATCGTATCGGAGTCACTGTAACACGACGACGATCTCTCATGAAAACGTCTTTTGTGGTTAAGACAACCACATCCTTAATAAGGACACGAACCCGCTTACCACCCCGACTTCCAAACATCGTCTTAACACCATTTTCTAAGCTTTCGGCACCGTTGCTATTAATATATTTTGTATAAATTAATCTTTCAACTTACCAACAATTTTATAATGTAAGTACCCGAGCGCTTTCGGAGTCACTTCTCCATCATTAGGGATTATTTGAAGTTGTAAACAATTTTAACTTCAATTTAATTATAACTATGCATAATAAATTATACATATGAATATTAAATTAATAATTTCAAATAATCCTTGATGATGGAGAAGCGACTCCGAAAGTGCTCGAATACTTACATTAAAAAACTGTGACTTTAGCGTAGGAAAGGGCGGACAGCCCTATCCGTACGAGCCGGTATGCTTAGATGTTACGGTTCCGATGAGCGGATGGGGACTCCGAGGCTAGTGTAAGTCAGGGGTAAGACCGAGATCCGGCCGTCGTGCGGGGCCCGGGAACGACATAGCCGAGCCCGGTCACCTCGTGTGGCGGTTAGAGGCAGGCAGTTGGTAAGATCAAGACCCAATTTCTGGGGGGGGGAAACGACATAGTCAGGCCTGGTTACCCCCTCCTGGGGATTAGAGGCAGGCAAAATAATAAAGATCAAATGATCCGACCGGGGGGTCCGAACTGCCGTGCAGGATTTACTGCCGGTGGACGGGGAGGCTCCCTTGAGTAAAAGGACACTTCACTTTTACTTAAAGTAAAGACACTTTCTGGGCTGAACTTTACTTAATTGTATGTCCGGCCATGGGGAATAGGGTGGAAAAAAAAGAAGATACCAGCGTTAATCATACACAGGTCATAAAACATAAGAGTAGGCATCTCTGAAGCTAAAGTTTTAAGCCATAATGCACGAATCGGCTTAGAAATTTTGTTGCCTTAAAAAAATAAAAGAGAGACTTATGAAAAAAGGAGGGGCTCATATTCAGTATTTGGAACCCATTCGCTTATAGTTTGATTATCAAGACGTCAGACCTTTCTTGTAGGGTTCCAAAGCTGATGTGCAAGTAATTGGAAGTTCAGTAAACGCAATCTAATAATTATACATACGCACAACAACGAAGTTATATACTGAAGTGGTGTACAGAATAACTGCCTGTTTGATGTCGTACGAGTGTTTATACGCGAATAGAGAAGCAATTCCATTACAGCTGATAACAACGTAGGCATTCATAGACAGACGATGAAGCAGATAACTCTATGCATTTACGTAAAATAAAAGAGCCAATTTTTTATTCCCCCATAGATATCAAAAGTGCAAGCATACTATTCATTAATTTATAAATTTTATAATATGTATGTTACTTATTATAGTTATTAAAGTATTAAAAATATTTTTTTTAAATGTTATATATCTTAGCATCTGAATAAAATTAATAGTAAACGCTGGAACATTCGAGATTTATATCTTCTGCAAAATACGGAAAGGCATTCACTTTTAAGAAAACTATTAACATCAAATTAAAAAAAGGAAAAAATAAATATAATATTTTTTGTTTACAAAAAATTGGTACTGAGCTACGACCAAGACTACCTATAAATGGTTTAACGTAGAAAATTAATTTTTTTTCTATAACCACAAGTAGAAATATTTTATATTTACAATTCATAAAAATTTCTGGGTAAATTTAACTCACTTTATAACTCTACTCTGTTATTAGTGATGCAATATTGTTTATAAAATTTCGTAACACTCAAAAAAGTAGTTAAATATTATTGTCAAACAATGAGAAAATTTACTTCCTGAATCTTTAATATATGTAAGTAATTTTTTTTAATTTTTTTAGATAAAGCTACAATAAAGCCAAAAATTCAATTCAAATTTTCAAAAATTATATTGTTATATTTAACAATTCACTTCGTGAAAACTTTTTTTTTTTAATAATTACAATAATAATAATAGTTTTATTTTCATCTTTTACATTCCTTACAAAATTACGTTATAACTAGTAACAATTCTTACAAACTTAAAGCAAAATAGACTTTTAGACAAAGACAAAATATATAAACTATATGGAAACTATATATACTACGTGTATTATAATATATATAGTATTGTTATTATAAAAATGAAAGAAAATTACCTAGCATATTCATGATAAATTACGATTTTTAGATCGTAAAAGAACGAACTAGGTAATGCCGAGGATGAAGAATAGAGGTGCCTCCCCGTACCTTAGAAGAATTTTACAGCATACCTTTCGGACAATCTCTGCGGCAAAAGAAGATGGGCTTGTAGAGTTTTCTGGGGAGATGGGTGTTTCACAAGGCTCCGTAGTTTACCCGCTGTTATGGATCATCATTTTCGACTGACGTCTTAGATCGAAATGGCCAGAAGGAGTAGTGCTGGTTGCTTTCGCGGACGATGTAGAGTTAGTGATTGTGGACTGGTTGTCTCGCAGACTCGTGGCCAAAGTCAACAGGGAGGCGGTCGAAATTGCGAGGACTTGGTTGGAAGAAAAGGAGTTAATGTTGGCTGTGGATAAAACGGAGGTCCTTATTACGGCTGGCAGAAACAGGTTCCTCGACTACTCGCATAACTGTTCGAGTACAGTTATACACCCGGTAGCCTCAGTTAAGTACCTAGGAGTATGGCTTGACTGTAGTATGAAATTCACAACCCATGTACTCAAAACCTCTGAGAAGGCAGTAGAGATGTGACATGGCGCTTTCCAAGCTCATCCGGAACGTGGGGGGGGGGGTCATTAAGAGGAGGCTCTTTACTACGGTAATCGAGTCAGTAGTCACATACGTAGCCCCAGTTTGGCATGGAGCACTGGACGTTTCGCGAAACAAAAGAACCTTAAATGGATCCAAAGGAGAATGGTATTACATGTTGCCTCAGCCTACAGAACAGCGTCCAGCGAGGCGGTTTTTCGTTGTTACAGGCGTACCTCCGATGGATCTAAAAGTACGTAAGAGAGTAGCTTAATGAATGGGCAGTCCAAAAAGTAAGCCTGGGGTGCAATGCTGGAAAGTTGGAAAAAGAGATGGGATGAGGCTACACCTGGCCGCTAGACGTATGGGATCATCCCAGTTGTACGTAGGTGGGCCTCTGTTGGGGGCATGGAAGGTCAACTTTAGGCTAACCAAGCTGCTGACAGGTCATGGAGCGAGTGAGCAGGAAAATAAGGGAAGACGATGGGTGTGTATATTGTGATCTGGAGGATACAATCAGGCATACCGTTTACGAGTGCGATAAGTGGACAGAGGACAGACAGCGGTCACTGGGAGGTTGGCTACTGACATATTGGTCAGCATGTATTTCTCTGCAACAAAGTAAACTGGACGCTGTTACAGAAACGGGCAGGGCAATACTGCAGCGGAAGATGAAATAGAAAAAGGATGAAAAAGAAGAATATATAGATTATAAAATTTTCGATGTGCTATTTTATATCTTGTATTTAGTAAATTTATTAATTTTAATGTACTTGATTTTACTATACTTATCTTATACAAACTTATACTTAAGTGATTATCAAATTTATATTCAAAATTTATCTTATTTGTACTTATAATAATGTAATTCATCGATAAATTAACTTATTTTTGAAAAGAAACTCTATATAATTCCCTTCATTTATTTTTTTTTTTATATATTGTTGCAAAATTTATGACTATTATTATTTTTTAATTATTAATATTTTGTATATATTTTTAAACCTATTCCGCATAAATAAATTCTAAATAATAATTTTTTTTATTAAAAGTTGAGTAGAGTTCCTTCCTAAGCCTTTAAAGTGACATACCTGACATAACACAACCTTTCACTTTAATCAAGATAAGGTAATATTTCATATTTAATTAAAATGGACTGTAACCTTCTCGTATGACTTGCAAGCAAACGGACGAACACAAATCGGGAAATTTTCTTCAGTTTTGTATAAAATATTATTATGAAATAAAAGTATTTTGTACAACTTAAAAATAAACCTTCCAATTTCTTCAGAAACTTTATCTACTATATTGTAAGTATAAATATTTTATAAAACTTATGGATAGTGTATATTACTGGGTCCAGAAAAATATATTCGCCGTTTGAAAATATTAATGGTTTAAGCAATTTTATTACAATTCTACTAAATGAAAAAACTCATGATTTCACTACATTTTACAAATAAATACGTAGTACAATAAATTAGCTAGTATCTAAGGCAGTAGGTACACAACTTATGTCAAGCATTGAATTTTAAGTACAGTTAATAAACTAAAATTTTTAATCTACACTGTTTTGACAATGCGATTGTCAAAATATTCATATCATTACGTCTCTAAACCAAACTTGCAAATAGTGGTGTCCAAAAAATAGTTTCTGTTACTGTTTTAACAAACGTATGAAACTTTAATAAAATTCTCTTAAAATTTCCAAAAAATTATATTAATAAAAAAAATTTTCAACGGAGTGAAA
Source organism: Lycorma delicatula (assembly GCF_047948215.1). Lineage (NCBI taxonomy): Eukaryota > Metazoa > Arthropoda > Insecta > Hemiptera > Fulgoridae > Lycorma > Lycorma delicatula. The sequence continues at coordinate 92,982,622 of NC_134459.1, read as the reverse complement.
TTTTTACGTAAATTTTTGACTAAACGGATTTGTAATAGAATTAATAAAATAAGTTAATGAATACAATACAATTTTCAAAACAACTAATTTTTTCGATTCGTATAACGATATTTCTTAACAAAATTTAGAAATACAAAATGTTCACCAAATTTACAATTTCCATTCGCAAACTTTCTTTTTTACTAAACAACTGTTAGCGATTTTAAAGAAACATCACATTTTTACTTAAGATAATAAGAAACATTTTAATTGAAACAAATATCTTAATTTTGTTTTCCTTAAATTTTATCCGCCAAATAATAAAGATACCAACCGAAAAATTAAAAATTTTTCCATCGCAAAAACCGGCCGTCTTTATTTAATTCCATTAATCACTCTACAGCTTCGACATATTGAATCATTTCAGTCAATGATATTCTTTGACGAATCTCCATTATTAAAAAAAATTATATGTAAACTCATTTCATTATTTGTGATAAGGAGTAAGAAAATTAAAAATATGAACATCCGTATCAAAGAAGAAAAATTCTTCCAAACAAATCTAATTTTTTTTTTAATACTTTTATTTATAGTCTTTTCAACAACTAAAGTCATTAGCGACTTATCAGTGAAAGTAACTGTACCGGTAAATGTATGTCTTGAACAAAGAATTTTTTTTTTATGCGAATAAAATCAGATGATTTATGACGATGAGTTTACCTCTAGACCAACCCGATGGGTTAACTCTACTCTTTTTGTATCAGTATTTTTAACAACGAACCAAAAAAAAAATTACTTTTTCTACAATTAGAAGATTTAACCTGGAATCAAGAACTTCAAGTATATTCTTTTAGAGAAACTTTACGGTTGCATCACCAAGCCATAATTATTATTACATTTATAATTCTCTAATTCCTTGTTTTATAAATAGAACAGTGAGAGTAATGAAATAAATAAGTCGGAAACAAGGGAAAAAATATTTTCAATCAAAGTAAATAAAATTAAACAGCGTAATTTTTAGATAGGAAAGAAGGTGGAATTACATTTATTTTCATTCTTTTCGAGTTTTCTAATATAAATAACAAGTTTAATTTTATTAAAAGAAATATAGAATGAATTTTTAGGAAATAAAAGAAAACAAAAGAAAACGAAAAGCAAAGCAAAGCAAAGCTAAATCTAAAGAAATCAATTTAACTTTTACAAGAGGTTTCTCTTTTTGTACTGAAAAGCAATGAATTAAGAAAACGAGTTTTATAATAAAACAAAAGGTAAAAGATATTTCCATTTACAAATTACGCTAATCGTTTTATTCTTAACAAAACATAAACAATCACTTTAACATTTCAACGTTATTAATGTTTTTACGTTAAAAGTTAATCAGTCAATAAAGTACGCATTGTTTTTGTTGTTGTTATTATTATAACTACTACATTTATAAACGAACAAAAAACAGCAAAATTATCGACATTTATACAGTATTTAAGTTTCATTACTACCAAAATCATTTGGGAAGTAGTACAGCAGTGTGCAAATATATAATCTAGTAATTAATATATCCTCCTTTATTTATTCACATAAAATACGATTTTATTAATTCTAAATTCTTTTATAAATTTTTATTTTATCAATTCACATAAAATACGATTTGACATCGATTCAACAGATAAGTACTACACATGTTTTATATTTCTTTATCATGAAACAATACCACAATATGATAATATTGCTTATTAAGATTCGTTTTTTTGGCTATTGTTCAAAGATTTTCAAATGGGTTTAAATCTGGGAAGTTGCCCGGTCAAGGAAGCAGTTTTTCGTTCATCGAAAAATTCTTCCGTTTTTTTGGCAGTATGGCATGGCGCCAAATGTTGAAACACTCCATTGTCTTGTGGAAATTTGTTTTGAAGTTGGGTCACCACCCTTTCCTTCAGAATCTTGATATATCCATCACAACATATCATCTCCCAACCCCGTTAGGGGAAGACCCCCTACGGGGTAACGTCACAAGACACCTTGTGACGTTACCGGTCGTCACACCACCCCCACCGTTCCAAGCCCTGAGGGGCTTTACCGGAGGTCATCTTTAGACCATCTAACTGATTACATATCACAGTCATCAGCCGGCCTCGGTCGGGATGCTACCGATGTCAATGCCTCGGCAGATATTTGCATCAATAAAATACAAATTAAATTTTGCCTTCACATATGCCTTAAACTGACTTCTTCACCTTAAACCTAACATGATTCCCTTAAACTAACTGATCGAAACCGCGGAAGCGCGAACCCAGCGCCTAGTCCAGATTTTACAGACCGTTCGAGACTGTGAATGCCTCAGAAAACGAACGAGTTGAAAGTTAAATTAGTGCTACACCCATACCAATCAAAATTATATTTTACGCAACATAGAAATTCAGACCTACACCCAATCAAGTCGACCAATTTATGTCACCTAACAAGGGGAACGTAACCTCATTCCGGTCCGCGCAGGAGCCGGGGACAAATCCCGCACCGCCACCCGGTTCCATTATATCATCTACTAGAAGTAATGAACATGGACCTTAAAATGTGAAACAAGTTCAAAACATTTTTCTGGGGATGTTTAACTGATTACTGAATATGAACCGGTGATGTATTTTCATCTGATGCTTTTCAAACGTTCAAAACCCTTTATCCCTGAACATAAAAATGTGACCCATCGAAAACATAAAATTTTTCCAGTCTTCTTTGGTTCAGTTAGCATGTGCTTTTTTGTCCATTTCTGATGTTAAAAACCTGCTTTTTAGCTGGCCGAAGAGTTTTTTTCCGTTTGGCTGCAAGAAGTCAACATATAAAAGTTGTCAGTTTGTTCTATTGACTACTAATTTTCTATCTAAATCCACAGAAATTAATTTCAGATCAAGGTTACTTTTTCTCACTAATAACCAATCCTGTGTTGGAGTAGTTTTTCTTTGATGATCAGATTTTCCTTTCCTTTGAGGTGAAAGGTGTAACCACCTTTCAAAATTCTTAAAATTTTAAAAAATAGAATTCACTATCCCTTGGCCAACACCACATTCAGAAGCTACCTGTTGTTGGGTCATACTGGTATCTTCTGAAAGAGAAACAATTTTCAAACGGTTTCTTGGAGTTATGTCCATTATATATACACATGGAACAAAGAAAAAAAAAAGACTTTAAAATGAAAGATGACGATAAAATTAAATTAATTTTGCAAAACATAATAGTGCTTTCATAACATGAAAATTGCTAAATAACCAAAGAAACATAAAGAATGGGTGTGGTCAAGCAATATAATCACAACACAGAAATAAGCAGAAATATTCCTAGTGTATGGATTAACTTGCACGCTACTATACATGGTGGGATCAGCTCTTACTTAGGCATAAATAAATAATTATACCACCATATCGGATAACTACAAAGTAGATTAGAGTTTACTAGTGCCATTTCCAAAGATTCAATAAACCCGTTATAATCATAGAATACTATTATATTATGAAGCTAGAAAAATACAATTTTGCAAAAAATATAACATGTTGAACGGTTTATTAATGATGCACTAGTAGTATATAATGTATTCATAAAAATGTAGTATATTTTCACTAAATGACAGTAGATGAAAAAAATATGGGGATAGAAAAGAAAGTATTTTTGCATCTATAATCATGACGGCTTCGCCTTGTGGATTGAGAGCATAATTATGGGCAATAGTTGGTGATGATTGTTACGACCTGAACAAAAACCACTTAAGGTAACATATTTTAATCTTTCGTACTTGAGAGCAACGGTAAGCCAAAATTATGCTCTCAAAAGTTTCAAGGAAATATTTTCTCTCTTTCGTTTTTTCCTTTTTTTAAAAAACGAAAATGGTTGTGTTGTCTAGGATAAAGTATTCGGAAGGTAAAATATTTCTCCTGCCGGCTCTCTGGGTGGGTACTGCTTAAGGAAGGTTATCAAGAAATAAAAAAACTAAATCTTCCTAGGGAGTTGGAGGGTGAAATCCTCGAAGCATAAGTAAAAGTGATAGGATAGGCTGTATAATTTAACACAAAAATGTAAAAGCAGAGATAGATTATTGTATATGAATTAGAGAGATGAGGTGAAAAAATGAACAAAATTTGAAAAGTATAGGTTAATTAAAAAATATGAGAATAAGATGCAGAAGTAGGAATAACAAATAGTTGAATACAGGAATAATGCTTGTGTCTTATTACAAGCAGTACTTTAGGAAAATAATTTTAATCAGAAAAGATTCTAAACCCAAGCCTACAACAGTTTAATCACAGGTAAATAATCAGTTTAACCAGACAATCAGTTTAATCAGAAATTAGCGAAAGTTATACGTCAGCCTCTTAAGCAAAAGATGAAAAGTTAAAATATTTTTAAATAGATGAGAATTTATCGAAATATTATTGGATGGACTGAAATGACATAGAAATGAAAGAACAAGAAGGCAAAGTAGAGTAAGTATAAACTAGAGGTCATTAATTCTTTTGAATAATTACAAATGAAGAAGGTAAAATAAATGGTTAAGACCAGGATATACGGCAAGTTCAGATTGATTATACAACTGCAGAGATTTTGTAGCAAAATTATGGAGTTTAAAACTTTTCCAGCTGCAGACGTTGATTCTGATCACAATGCTATTTCAGAGTATTGTGGTTCAAGTTTAAAGAAAATATAAAAAATAAGAAAATATTCACTTGTAAATTATATGAAAATTCTGTGAGGTTAAAATTTTAACAAATCATGCACACGCCTAAATTACTATCTAAGGTAAATTCAATTGAAAGCAGTCTGCATAAATTTACTTGTGCCATTCCTAGAACTTTCATGAAAAATACAATTTTCCAGAAACAGGAATGAATCTAAAAGTTAAATACAAATTTATATGTCCTGGAGTAACTTATGGTACTGAAATATAAAAAGGTGGGAAAAGCAGAAAAGAATATAATATAGGCCTTTGAAATTTGGTGTTAAAGGAGGACGTTGAAAATTACGTCGGTAGATAAATTTCAAATTTCAGATGATTATTAATTGCGAATATCTTATATAAAGACTAATTAGATAGATGCAACATACGTCTAGGTTTATTTAAATTGGTAACAAATAAACATGTAGATGGTAAAACCAGCAGAGAAAGATAAAGTTCGATATCTAAGAGATACATTTAAAGAGGTAGAATGTAACAAAGAATATTAGCAAACGACAGAAATAATGGAGAATAACGTTTAATCAGTTAAATTACAGATAACTCTAATAAAAAATAATAGAAAACTTTTTTCCGAATTGTCAAAAAAATAAAATTTCATTATTTCTAAACACATTTTAAGTAAATCTTCTTAAAATCAAAATACGTGTCATAAATGGACGAATAAAACAATAAACATACATTTTTATTACGAATTTATATTCAACAAAATTTCAAAATAAGTACATAAAATATTAAGTAAATGAATTTTTAAAAATTGTATTATTAAGCCCGTTGGGCTGGTTTAGTGGTTAACTTGTCCCAAATTAGTTAGTTAACAATTGATTTCTGAAGTCGAAGGTTCAAATCCTAATAAACGTTAGTTGCTTTTGTACGGATTTGAATACTAGATAGTGGATACCGGTGTACTTTAGTGGTTGGGGTTCAATTAACCACACGTCTCAGGAATGTCGGCCTGAGTCTGTACAAAATTACACCTCATTTATATGCAATACATACCATCCTTTTCTAATTGGGACATGCAGGGGATGCTTATTGTTCACTAGCCGATCAACAGATTGTAACGTATACAGGGAAAAAAATATATTTTCAACAATTATATGGGGATAACACCTTTATTAAATGATAAACGTTATTTTTATCATGGCTTAATCATTCCTATAGTTATGAATATAATGTTTGGCTTTGAAAGTTTTAATTCATCAAGAATATCTGAAAGATACACGTATTTTTACCGGACTGAAGTCATAAAAATAATGGAATTTAGATTTTAAAATAAAATTAAATTTTAAAAAAATGGATAAAAGGTAATTTCTGACGTATAAATAAAAATAATTTTACTTATTTTTTTATTTATTAAAAAATAATATGAGACTAAATAAAATGAGTCTCATAAGTAATATGAGACTTATTTATTTTTATACCAACATTTTGACAGCTGTCAAGAAAAAAGTTAATATGTATATCTTGCTTTTCAATTTGAATTAATCTAAATTCTTTTATACAAAAATGTTAAATGTTGTATTTTTCATCAAAATAGACTGATATTGAAAGAAAAGAAAGCAAAAAGATTACTCGTATATTTTAATTAAAATAATTTTCGTAAAATTCAATAACAGCATTTATTAATTTTTTGTTATTTTTAAATATACATTATGAGTAAAAAATAAACTTTATTTTTATAAATGGTTGTCAAATATAATTTAAGTTGAAATTAGATGTTTCAGTATCATGGTTGAATGTTTCTTTGTAATACAAACAAGATATATATATATATATATATATATATATATATATATATATATATATATATATATACCTTACACAAATTTTTCATATCCAAAATTGGGTATATCTTTTTTAGTGATGTTATATCCGTTCATTTATAATAAAGTAAATAGGACACTGAACAGCGAATAAACAACTTTCCTTAAATGCCAAAAACAACCTCTAGAAACAACATATGTTATTAAAATACACGAATCGTAGCATTACTGGTTTTTGTTTCGTTTTATTGGTGTCTTTTTACATTCATTTTTATCAGATCTTTGTTTTATAATAAAATTATAATTTAAAAATATGTTTATGTTATACTTAATATTAATTTACACAGTCATATGTCACATTTACTGAAGTAAAGTAAGCATAAAAAACTATCTATCATCTATATTATAAAATCAATACTGCATTCTTGAACCTTAATTTATTAAATTAAAGAAAAAAATATTTTAAAATTATTTAATAATAATAAATAACTAGGCCTAAATATTAGACGTACGCAATATAGTGTAAGAAAAAAATAACCATTGTATAACGAAAGAAAACAATCGAATTTGATCTTAAACAATTTTGTAACTATATATAAATTAATTCCTGCTCTTTTTTACATTAGTGTACGTAACAAAAATCATATAAATAGCAGTTTATTGCTAAAAAAAAATATATATGAGTTAACCACAAGTATCATAAATGGTCGGCCTGAGTCTGTAGAAGACTACATCTCACTTATATGTCATACGTACCATCCTCATCTGATTGGGACGTTGGGGAATGCTTATTGTTCACTAGTCGATCAACAGAGTGTAACATACACAGGAAAAAAAATATTTTCAACAATTTTACGGGGATAACATAAATACAATAAAATTAACTTTAATCTTTATTCTTATTAAATTTCAGATCATAAAGTTATTATCTTGGAATTATTAGTCATTCAAAACATTATATCGTAAAATGATAGCCTAAATTTGGTAAATTCGTCTAAGAATTAATTTTCGTATAAAAAAATTTTTATTTAAGTAATAAAATCGAAAATATTAATATCCAATGTGGAAAAAATCAATATGTACTATTTAAATAATTTATAAACTAAACTTATGTTCTGAATAAATATATTTATTCTATGACTGTATTATAACGTCTGAATTACGCAGATGGAACCTGTATCATAATCAGGACCATTATGAAATAGATTTTCCTTATGCTACAGGTATTCAATAAATCGCCTACTCTTTTCGACCACTGACCAATCCGAAGCGGGTATTATTTACAGTATCAGCTGTTTTTTTACTTTGATTTTAATCTGATTTATTAATTAGCGAGCATATGTTTATTTGAAAGAACACACCAACAGGTAGATTTTCTATTTTAATATCGATCGATATTAAAGAAAAAGCAGAACTTTTGACTAATAACCTATTATCATATAAATATATTTTTTTTCAACAATTAAAAAAAATATTCTGGAAACAATGTATTCTATCATTGATTTAAATCAATACCCCCAATATTTTCTCAGCCATAAAAAAATGTTGTAAAGTTTACAACACTCGCCAAAGCTCGGGTCGTAACTTACTTTGCTCTCGTGTGCAATAGTGGCTATCATTATAGGCTCGTTGCATGATGTATTATTATTAACGTATTGTTATTTAAAGTACTTCTAATATAATTAGAAATAATTACATTAATTAATTAATTATATATAATATTCTTATAATCCTTAAAATTTTTAGGACTCCGTTTCACGAAAATTAATTTCAATTTTGCAAATTTTAATTTTATGCAAAATTAAATAGCCAAAACTAGTAAAAAATACAGTAATATCAAGTTTTTATTCACTACAGTCGGAGATGATATTTATATACAAATATAAACATCGCAATGACAAGCTGAATCGACTTTTATAATATAACATTTTTAAAAACCTCTTTTAAAAGGTGTTCAGACAACAGATACCGATGTACTTTGGTGGTTGGGGTTCAATTAAGCACACGTCTCAGGAATGGTCTGCTAGAGTCTGTACAACACTTCAAGTTAAGTACCATGCGACAGTAGTGGTCGCCGCAACACCCCTACCGTACCTAGCCCTTATGGGCTCTGCTGGAGGTCATCTTCAAAACCTCGGCGAAAGGCCGATCTCTCAGCCTCAAAAATCTCTCTGCCTCATTCTTGCCTCAGTCGGGATGCCATAGATGCGAATGCCACATGTGACATTCCCATCGGTGTACGACTATCCCTACAAAACAACAAAACTAAAAACAACACACAACAAACGTTAGTCTCAAACAAAACTGTGTGAACAAAATACGGAAAGGAACTGAAATCCACTACCTACCCGAAGGTAAAAGAAGTGAGTTCAACAAGCAATTACAATAAAACAAACCAACAACAAAAACTTACCAATTACAAAACAAACAAAAGAAGAACGCGGAAAGTCCAGGTGGCACCCGAAATACCCTCGGAAATCCTTTATTTTATCAAATAGTGTATGAAATTCTCAATTATTATCCATTCGGTCTCGATACGCATATTGACTGGGAGATCCAGCGTCGACCCGTTATTATCAAGCCGACAGATAGTCTCCATGCGTATCAACTAATACTTTGAACAAACATACAGAACATGATGTACATCGTCCAATTTTCTGCATTACGGGTACATTTCTAAGTCCACCAGCCAAACCTCTCCAGCTTGTCCCGGAAAACACCATGTCCAGAAAGACATTGCGTCACGTACTTATTCGGATGCACCCAAGAAACGCCCTGCAAACTAACAACATACGAAACAGACCATCCGTACAACGTCCGCCCACTGCCTCATCCCATCTGACCTGCCACATAACATTACCATGTTGTTCAATTTCCCGAACTTACACCTAACTTCTTGGAAACATAACGTTGTAGCCGCTCAGACACAATCAAATTTATCGGTTACACGCCCGCCTCTCGTAAAATCGTACAGTAACCACCCATTGCCGTTAAAGGTATAAGGCATTGAGCCCTCAACAATATGTTCAGATAACTTTTAGACTTTAGCCTATCCGCCCAAACAGGCACCCAACCCCGTAGGGGAAAGACACCCACCTTGTGACGTTACCGGTCGCCACACCACCCCCTCCGTTCCAATCCCTGAGGGACTTTACCGGAAGTCCTCTTTAGACCCTTTAACTGATTACATCTCACAGTCAACAACCAGGCCCGCTCGGGGTGCCACCGATGTAAATGCCTCGGCAGACATTTGTATCAGTAAAATACAAATCAAATTCCGCCTTCACGTAGGCCTCAAACGGACATCTTCACATCCAACCTAACATGATTCCCTCAAACTAACTAACTGAAATCGCGGAACGCGGGCCCCGCCCCTAGTACAGATTTGACAATCGTTCATGACTGTGAATGCCTCAGAAAACGAACGAGTTAAATCAGTGCTACACTCATACCAATCAAAATTGTGTTTTACGCAACATAAAAATTCAGATCTACAACCAAATAAGTCGATCAAACAGGCACCGCATATAGCACAATTTCCTCACAGACGTTCTTAAACAAAATACTCATGGTCTTAAAATTAAGACCACAATCAGGACTGATCACACGCCAAATACCTAAGAAGGCATTACAGGCCTTCTCCGCGACATATTGAAGATGCTTCTTGAATTGAATTTTCTCATTGAGAAACACCCGAGGTACTTTTGAGCCCGAACGTATTTTATGCTCTGGCCTGCCATCGAAACACGAACCTGCCGCCCCTAAAAACAGAAACAATTCAAATCCATCACTCTCTTCGTAGCACCAATCACTAATAGTAGCGCCAGTCACTGAAGATAAGGCTAAAAGTGATTTGAAGTGATTTGTAAAAAGTGTTTTATTATAAAATTCGCGGTTGCAAAAGTTTTTAATTTTAAATAATAGAATAACAACAAAACGATGACAAATGACTATCATTTTTATTATAATTTTAAAACAGCACGAAAAAGTTATATAAACTAGGTCACTACTATTTTTTTTAATTTTTTTTTGCTTTATTTTAAACCTTTAAAATTAACAAAAATATACACAGTAATAAAATACAAAACCCAAACTACAGTTCAAAAGAAATATAATAACAATAAAACTATTGTTTTAAAACACGATAAAAAAAATAGTTTGAGACTTTTATGATAATCGTTTGTGATATTCATACAGCTATATAAATTCATCTCTTAGTTTACCACAAACCATAATGCTAATTGACAACAGCGATGGATATGATATTAAACAGAATTTACATAACAGACAAAATGTTATGATAAGTTGACAACAGTAACTAGAGTGCGTTGCTATGTAAGTGTAATTTACGCAAAATATTTAACAGATAAAAAGTTTTGTCCATTGTCAAACGAAATACATATTAAACCCATTACCGATCTCATGGAATGAGGATATTAAATGCAATCTATTCTAAAATAGCGTAATATTTCTGTCGAATCAATTTAAATTTATCTTTTCTTTCAGCTCTGTACGATACCATAATACCGAAATAAATTTTCAAAACTATTCTTATATAAGAACCGATAAATAATCCGTGATCTTAGGAAAACTCAAAGGGATTTTGAAAAATACACACACGCACAGAAGAACACCATTATCACATCATACATCCAGCATGTATTTTCACACATTTAATCTTTCAGATAAATAATTATTAAATCGAGCAGTACGAATTATTTTTTTTTCTTTCTTAAAAATAATAAAGAAAACAATATCAGTTTTGTTTGAAGTAATCTGATTACAAATGGATTTCTGTAATTATTCTAATGCAAATATTCTCTCAAAATAGTAGAATGTATTGAATTAGTTTCGTTGATTATGATTTATTAAAAGAAACGAATAAGTTGAAGTGAATAATAGTTTGCTATTTACTTATAAAAAATTGAATAAAAGGTTTGATTACACTGATTTAAAGCTAAAATTTTATAAAAAATTATCGTTTATTTAAATTTAACTTTACCGTAGGTTTTTAAAAGGATTAAAAACGCGATTATTAGCTAAACTATTTTAAATGTACGTATGAAATTGTTACGTCCATTTTTATTGTAATTTTTATTTTTTATTTTTTTAGATAATTATTAAAATATAAAAAGTTTAATAAAGCAATTCACAGTTATACAAAATAAGTTTACAATAGATAAAAGATGTTAAAAATAAAATCCATAACTTTATTTTAGGTATCGTACAAATTTTATAAAATTTAACTTTTTTTAAAAAAAATATATAAAATCTTACAAAAAATAGTTTGTGTAAGTTAATTGTTTTAAATACTTCAACTTCTCTTTATAGTTTTTATAGTTCGATGATTAAGTAGTGCAGACTACATATCTTGTATTGAAAACAAGTTTGGACTAAGATATTGGGATTAAACTTAATAGACAAAATCAAACTCCCTTTAACACCTAATGCAAATTACCAAGTACTTCAATACAACAAACTTTTAGTTAGGCAATTCCTCTACTTGAAATTCTATTCATTAACTCTTAATTAATAAGTTTTAAACATTTCAAATTCCATCCCTATTTACTAAACGTAAATACATAAAACGTACATTCGTAAATACACCCTTTTACATTCTATAATTAGAGTTATAGGTTACAATGAGTTGGAAGCCTTAAATGTAATAATTACATAAGATAAGTTACAAGATAAGATTCCGCTCAAAAATATTTACAAAAATGTTAATTGCAATTTAAATATTAATGGAAATTTGGTTTTTAAAAATTATTGTCTAGGAAAAAGTATAATTAAAAAAATAACAAAGGATAAATATTATATTGTAGACCAAAAAAAAAACCTGTTGTTTTAATAAAAAACCGTAGTCAAATTTAAAATATGAAAAAAATGTTGTACAAATAAAAATTATAAATTTTCCTCAATAACATTTAACCTTTTATATCTCCAATCATAAGGTAATCATGCACTGCCTTATTTAAATAGGGTACATAAAACTTATCTCAAGAATGATAAAGACAGTATGAACATTAAACGAATCAAAGAAATAATTTTAATAGCAATAATTAAAATAATTTAAGAGAAGGAACTTATTTTATAATATTACGATTGAGAACTTTCACCAAAGAATTTTTAATAAATTTTAAATTCAAGAAGGCTGTTAAATACACTGAAAATTCCCAACATTGTTCAACAATGAAGTTTCTGCCTCATTAGCGATAAAGAAAATTTTCTAATTACTTAAGTCCTGTTTATTAAGCACAGATTTTGGAATTACATTTCTAATAAACTAATTTTATGATCAGTTTCTAGATGATGGTGAGCTACAGTCGATTTCTCTTGTGTTCTATATTTATAATCAGCCAAATTCTGATTTATTATAGTTTTAATCTTTCTTTTCTTTCAGTTTGCTCTTTAATTCCTAAATAAGAATTATTCGCTTAACATATCAAATAACAATTATATTTGTAAAATAATTTCAATTATAAAGTTAAATATTTTATGCGTAAAGTAAAATCTGTTTATAAAGTTATTAAGAAGTAATCAATAATCAGTTAAAATTACATATCTATTCAAATATTAACACAATGGAAAATTGAATACAAAATTTGTTTAAAAAATGTAAATAAACAACATTTATTAATGAAAAAAAAAAAAGGTTAACAACACATCTTATCTCATCTCCTAGGTGAACAGGTTATAGTAATTAAACTATTAAATTTAAATTGTTAAAATTTTGAAGGCATTGTCAAAAGTTATATTGTATGATACTGAATCGATCTGTTTTTCTGACACAAAATTTTGAGTTGCAACTAAGATTATTTAGGCTTGAATCTGAACAGTACGGTATTGACAGGAACTGAGCAATTTTGTATTAATAGCTGTAGTTATGGAATTAAAGCAAGTGGGATGCAAAAACAGTCAGAATTGCTTTCTGATATTTATGATGTTCATCATATTGTCAATGTTTTCGTTAGCTGAATAAAGGTGTAACTTGTAGAACAAAATACGTATTGATAGCATTTAGATGGATACGGCAGGCTGATATGGAACCGTCTAAATTTTTTCTCAGGGACGAAGTCGAACGTTAACCATGAGGAGAAATGGTGAGGTTCTCCCTTCGGCGCCGCATGTGTTAACGTTCAACAGCACTAATCTGCCTGAGATAGTACGTGCCTGAGAAATAGATCTTCTAGATGTATGCTCATTCATTCTGCAACCTATGTGATGGTTTAAATACCAACGTTTCGGACACATTGTGGACAGATATGAAAGGCAAGAAATCTGCGTGTATGGAGTGGAAACTCATGAAGGCGTTTCATGTAAAGATCCTCCAGTTTGCATTAACTGCAAAGGGCACCACAACTGCCGTTTAAGGAATTGTCCGGTATACAAATTAGAAAGAGTGATTCAAGAAGTCTAAACGCTGCAAAGAATAAGTTATCCTGAAGCGAGGAAAATCGTTAGCAGTGGAACACCACGACCCGCAATGACTTATGCAGAAGCAGTTGCCCCTTCTTCATCCAAATTTAATGTAGAGGAGTTGCTTTCTGATCTTGCGTCAAGCCTTGCTACCAAAACTGAGAAACTCATAGACTATGATGGAATCTCTTCAACGAAAAGAACCAGTAAAACCCATATATCTATGGATATTGTGCGTAAAGATAAGGTGACATCTGAAAAAGCCAAAAACATAACTCCTTCGACCAGCTATAAGGAAAAGGAAGATGAGGCAAGGGTGCAGAAAAAGTCTGTGATTAGTGCGATATAGATGCAAGTAACAATAAAGAAAGCACAGGATACAGAGGTTGTACAACACGCAGCTGTGGAACCTCCAAAAGTCCATAGACGGCTAAGAACAGAACGAGTACTTCAGTCGCCTCAAATATACCATTGTGGAGTACATCAAATTTTGATTCATTAACAACCATATTATCCGCCTCTTCTAAGTCGATATCATCTGATTCCAGCCACAGAACATCACTGTATCTGAAAAGGAAGAAAGTACCATGTCCGAGGCCTCAAAAACCTTGCCGTCAGTGGTAGAGGCCGTTAGGAGGATGGAAAAAACATGTAAGAAAGGATGGCCGAAAGGAAAGCCTAGACGGTAAACAAATGTAATATGTTCAGAAATGAAGATTTTCAAAATTTGTATTTTTTTGAGTTTGTAATGAAAAATGATTTAATAGTCTTCGATTTAATGTAAGAGTGAAAAAATTTAAGTCTTTTTTTTCTTTTTTTTTGTTTGCGAAAAGGGCTAATGACCAAAGTGGTCGATGCCCATAACCGCGAAGAAGAACAAATAATAAGGTAATGAATTCCCTAACAGGCAACATGTAAATTATCGTAATTATTTACTAGGTCTTAGATTATACTCTGTTTTTAAAATATTTTGTAATACACCACGGTGCATGACAACTTTGTTTCAATATAAATTATAACATTCTAATCTCAATAACATTATAAGTTAAAAAAAAAGTGGTTTATCCATTTTACTGCTTTGTACGGAGTCGAGAGAGAGAGAGCGTACACACACACACACACACACACACACACACACATATATATATATATATATATATATATATATATATATATATATATATACAATCATATACCCACATATGTTCGATTATGCATTTTATTAAAAATTATGTTATTTAAAAGGATAATTTGTACGAGCATTAATTACAAATTGCACATTATTAGTTGATGTATCATCCAAATACATTATTAAACCAGGACTTCCACTCCTTTTCTTTAATCTTTAATGCAGAGATGACCAGATGGTGAATTTAGAACTAGTCTTGCCTCTACATGATTTCCCGTAGCATAATTATTAATCTTGTTTCCCAACACAGGTGATTTTCTATGTATCTAGTAAAATAAAATAAGCTTCAATAAGGACGATAATTTAAATGTATAATTCAAAATAAATATCTTCCTCCATTAAATTTAGGGAAATAAAATTAATATTATGATCAATATTACAATATATATATATATATATATATATATATAATTTAATACATAATATAAATAGGATGAACCAATTTTAGATAGGACTTAGTATTTTTAAACGCTTTTTTATCTTCATAGTAGTTATCTATCCTTATGTGAAACAAGTTCAGAATATCGAAGCATTATTCAATGAAAAATATATTCTATAAAAATAAATTTGTTTATATTATAAATCAGGTGACATAAAAAAACACTGTAGCCTACACAGAAATAATTGGGAGAAAAAAAGAATAAAGAAAAATGATACAACTTTTTAAAAAAGAATAACAATACACATAAATCACAACAGTAGTCATAAATAATATTTTACAATATTTTTTAGAACATTTTCAAAAGAATGAATTGAAAAATGTTTTTTTTTTTTTTTTTTTTTTTTAGTTTTTTTAATAAAACAAAATAAGAAAAAAAGGAATGCCCGATGATTACGTATCAATCTCCATCTATAAAAGAGTGTAACGGTCTGCGTGACTCACGCGTTCATTTAAAAGAATGTTACGTGCATTAAACTCACGTTTAATATCAAATCGATTTAAACTACCGGTAAGTTTGACTTTTAATCGTTTGCTTGAATTTTGTTTTACATTACTGTTGAGAATAACATAATAAATCTTACATAAGCAAAATACTTTCTTCTTCATTATAAGGAGAGTAAAACATAACATTTTTTTTCACTGTAGATTAAAAAACAAAGACGTTAATCGGAGTAATTACAAGAACATGAATTATATACAGAATTTGCAACAAATTCTCATAAAAAGTTATTTATATCTTATGTGCACTGAATAAAAGCATGTTTTTGAGTCACCACTGTGTAAGATGAACAGTAGGGATTTGTACCAATGCTGAATTAGATTTTCCATCAATGTTTATTTTCATAATCTGTGAAAAAGTTAAGAATAAATGTTTTTACTAGAATACCTTGTAAAAAAATCCACTGATCAATACAATAGAACAACGTTCTTATGCTATTTAACATAAATAGAAATATATAAAAAAGATAACGACTTGCTGGGAAAATTCCCAATGTAAATAATACATTGGTTTTTAAGAGCTTAGTCACTTAAGAAAATATAAGCATCTAATTACTGATAAGTATGAAATTTTAGATCTCGCTCACGATTCATAATAATGGTATAAAACTTAACTGTCTCTTTTTTAATTCCCCGTTATTTGATCGGTTAATTTGTATAATTTACTTTTTTTACAGGGAAAAATTAAAGAAACGTAACTTTTTTTTAATTACTTCTAATACACCTGAAATTTACATTTGTCTTAAATGCGAAAAAATTGCCTGTTAACTATATAACTAATAGTTTTCATTGTCCTTGACCAATTAAAACCTTTAAAGAAAAGCGGCTTTCAATCTATCGGCCATTGTCAAATAATAACTATTTCAATCAGAAAGCTAGTTTAAAAATGAAAAAAAAACTGGGTCTTAATTTTAAATCTTGGCTAAAAACCATTTTGTACAAAGTGTATATGTAGTGCTCCAAAACAAAATTTAGAAGATATAATTAATTTCCTTTTTAGTTTTCCATTTATCAAATTTTATTTTTTATTTTCAATACAGTAAATAATTTTTCAAAATATTTATTTAATTGTATCAAAAGTTTATATTATTTCAATAACTCTCTTGTTCTTCCTACTATAGAAAAAAATTAATCCTAAATGAGAAGAGAATTTGAAAAAAAATTTAAAAACGAACAAACCTAGTGTAGTTTTATTAAGTGCGATATATAAAGTTAAACGGACAAAAAAATAAATTCCATTTCGATCCTAAACATCTGAAAAATTATGAAATAATTTTTGAAACATGATATTGGTAATTACTAATTCTGGCCGTGATGAAAAGACATGGCAGATAGGATTATTGTTTTAGGAGAACTTATGAGAAGGAAGTTTTTAAGAATAAACATAAAAAATGAACAGTTTCCAAAAACTTATTTTTAACAACTTGGATGTGTATTATTCCGATCTCCTTCGCGAGATGGTAGCGTCTCGGCCTTACATCCGGAGGTCCCGGGTTCGAATCCCGGTGAGGCGTGATATTTTTCATACGCCATAAAAATTCCATTTCCACATCGCAAGCAAAAGCTTTTCAGGTATTAAGTAAAACAAAGTTATTTTAATAAGTATAAATTGAATTTATTTTAAGGAAATGACACATAATAATTTTATTTACTTTTTGTATTATTGTTTTACCGGTATTTAGAGAATGGCCAATAATAATATAGATCTGTACAGTAAATTTAATACTCATTTTGATCTATTATTTTACAGGAATGCCTTTGCTTTGAATAGCTTATATCTCCCCTCCCACCAAATACCGCTTCCTCACTCCCTATAGATGTACGTAATATTAGAGAAATTGCAATAAAGGGCTTCGGTTATGAGCAGATAACTCGTACTGAATAGCTGTATTATGTATCCATATACAATTGAGTACAGATATTTATGTTGACAATCTATAAACTACTGTTGAACTACGACTTAAGTTAGACCGTAAATCACACTGAGTAATATTTTACTGAAAATAATCATAAAAATTTCTCTTCTCCGCTAGTACATCAAAGAATTTATTAGTATACATTTTTTACATACTTTATCGTAAGTATCAAAGCTCATTTAAAATATACGTATAATTTTTCTTAAAAAAAAAATAATAAATTAATAAAATAATTGCTATATAAATATCAGTTCAGTCATGATAAATTTTTTTTCCAAGGAAATGCAATAACAAGATATGTAATTTTTCTGATTAAATCGCTTTTTTGTAATAAATCGCAGCTTGAAATAAAAATTAAATAGATTACATTACACAATATTAATCAAAAATAATTTCATAGTTTTAAAAGGTCCTACACTGAAAACGTTTTTCCAGAATAACAAACTGAAAATAATAGTAGTGAATTATTAATTTTCTCGAAGAATGTCACATGAAACAATCCTTTAACAAACAACCTAAATGGTATGAAAAAGATGTCGTCAACAGTCTAAACAGTTCAACTTTAAAAATAAAATAGATAAATTATTTTTACTTAACTTACAGCAAAAAACAATGAAACAAATGATAGTACATTTTGCTTATAAACATATATGGTTCAATGATAAATAACACCTATCAACTGAGACAATACACTTTTGAAATAAAATTGACAAAAGATAACGACATAACTATTATGACTCAGTCATTCTTAAAGACATTATTGTTTTGCTTGATCGCATGGCTAATTAAACTAGTTTTAATTCCTATTTATTCTAATTTTTAACTGCACACATTTTTTTTATTGATATTGCTTTGTAAAAGAATTTTAAAAATGGAACAATAAGCAGATTACTTACGATTTCCATTTCATAATATTTGTAATGTAAATTTTTCAGTCTTCCAATATTTAATTTTAGATGTTTTATTCCAGTATGACATTACCTAGAAATAAAAAATCAGTATTTCATTATTTTTAGCAACAAAATAAAATCAGATCCTATGTACAATTAGTATACATTCTTAAGACTAAATAAATTAAAAATAAAGTGCATAAGAAAATAACAAAACAATTATAATTTATCAATTTTTCTTTAAATTACAAATTTTAAAAATCGTTGCCAAATTAAACAAAAAAAAAACAGCAAGAATTAGTTTATTAGCTTTTAACTTGGTGGTAACCTAGAAATTTGAAATTTAAAGAAACATTAAAAAGCTTTTCCTTTTTTACATTTTAACAAAAATTTTAATCGGTTTTCTTCTTGTTCTTATTTTTATTATTATTGTTATTTAAAATATACATTTTATTTGACATTTTTAACTTACATTCTGTTTTACTTTTGGATAGCCCGTGTCTTGAAAAAAAAAGTAGTGCCAAAAACGATAAGAAGAGAGCACTGCTAAGAGTAATAAGGCTGTTTGGAATGCAAGAAAACGTTTAGGTTTTGATTTTACAATATTTTAATAAAATCCTGATGCGAATTCACGATTCCTCAAAAAAATAGAAAAAATGATCTCGAGAGGGGTCCATATACGATGAAAAGTACAAATCAAAAGCCATTTACGTAAAAAATAAAATATTCACTAATCAAATTAAAAATTCCAAGTTTAACTGAAATAAAATTCGGTTAAAAATGGAAATACTAACTAGAAATTTCATTAATAGATTACAATTGTTCTAAACTGAAAACTTAAAAACACCTATTTTAATAACTCATGAAGCATTAGCAATTCATCAATGTTTCAAGACTTAATCACTTATCAATTACACCATTTTTTTTTTTAATTATCTTCTAACAGCCCCTTTTAAAACGAAACACAATACAATTTTGTCCTCTTTGATGTCGCCTAAGTATTGACAGCAAAAAATAAGAGGGAAGGAGACTGGCGAAAAAAATAAGGTCACCAGGCAGGGCGTTGAAGCGCGGATCCGTAGAGGGCCAGGAAGGTAGCCTTTTCTAGAGGACATCTTGGCCTGGTCTCACGCAAGAGTTGATGAGTCGAAGCGCTCCGATGACGCATGAAGGACTCTCGAAGTATGCGTGGATTGCATACCCGGACCCCAACTAAGTCTGTAGGGATGGGAAGGGTAACCCTACTAGGGAGTGGAAACACGGAATCCAGAAGCGGAGGTCGTGTTGTTCCCGGTAACTAGAAGGGACCCCGATGGGAAGTCCAGAGAGTTGACAAGCAAGTGGGAGTGAGTAGTCGATGCCTCGTCACTTGGACCAACCGAGGCAACGTCTTCTAGGCGGCTACCGGTTGGCCCTGAGTGGTTAAAAAAACTGATTAAGAAAAAATTATTGACAGCGCTTCCACAACGACCTTAATAAATTATGTTTCTTTCGTGAAAATTATTTTCTAGTTATTCCATTTTTCTTCTATGAATGATTCTTTACTTTATGTCAAAGTTCAGTGGAATTCTCTTACGCTTCTACCTAGGCTACTAGTATGCCGCAAAGATCTACTTTAGTTCCCTTTTTCTACAGTATATTCACTTCTGATATTCCATCCTCATTAGACTTGCTACATGTATACGTTTATGACAAAGTGATTGTCAAACGTTAAAATCTCAAATCTAATTACTTTCTTCAACAAGACATATTATTTTTTATAAAAATGGTATACAAAGTAGAATATTAAAGTCAATCCATCAAAATGCAACGTACTACATTTACAATTCGAAAAGGATTGTGCTTGGCTGTTTCTTATTTAAAAATGCTTTGTCGTAATGTTATTTTTGGCGCTATTTGTGGTTATACCTTAACAAATTAACATCATGAAATAAAAATTCTATTGTTAAACGTGCAATATTTTATAACAGATTCAAACAATTATATTGCTGAACTAACTTCCTATAAACTCAAAATTAATTATATGAAACACCTTTTATAATGTATTAGACGGTAAATTATGATTATGCAAAATCTTCAATCATTACTAGAATTTAATGATTATAGTAAAAATACAAATATTACCGGTAGAGACATCGATACACATCTAAAACAAATTTATTCACGATGACCTACGCAAAATTTAAGTCAATGAGGTTTTCTTTAAATTATACAGACGATTTAGAGGCAAGTTAATAAATCACTCCAACTTATTTGACAGTCATTTGTTTCACCTTACATTCCTCGACATGTCAAGACAACTAAAGATAGTGGAGAGATTTTCTAAAATAAAATAATATGCATTCACAGGTAATTTAATTTACAATATAAACGCGCAGAAATTCTGGCGCTGGATAATTTTCTTTATACACGTTTTCATTCCACATTCATTAGTTATGAATGTATACAGTTGTGAATATATTTAATTAAATTTAAAAAAAATAATAATAGACCTAATTTTCATTTCTTTAAGTTTATTTCTTAAAAGCATGCTGAACTTTAGCGACTAACGGAATGAATCTAAAATAAATGTTTGTATTAATTTTATGTATGATTCATTTACAAAATAAATATGCATTATTTTAATTTTAATCAAATTATAATTAATATTCCTAATCTTTTACATTTCGAATTATAAATTTCAATAAATATACTCATAATATTAATACCTTATTTATATTTCATTTTAATTTAAACCTAATATATTTTCAATAATATTCTCGATTAAATAGTCTAAATTAATATATATATTTTTTCAATTAATAAATACGACATGAATTTGGTTTAAAATTCATTATTTTCCGATAAATCATGTATAGTCTAGAAATGCAAAATAATTTATGATTATTAAATGCTATTTATTTTCCCTAATGATACATTTAGACAGTAGAAGATCAATCAAAATTAATATCAACGGAATTGAGTAATTAATTTGAGTTTCTTGTTAAACTAATTTACACTAAAAGGGTTCACGCGTAGTTACGTAACCGAAAATAGATATTAGTAACTCCATTACTAATGTAGTTATATATATATATATATATATATATATATATATATATATATATATATATATCAATAACCGTATTTCAGTAGAAACTTAAGACCACAATCGCGCTTAATGATAAATTTACATATCATTCATATTACAATAAAGAAAAAATCAACAGAGAAAACCATCCTACATTATATTTACCTTCCTATATAATTATATTTTCCTTCGACCATACGCCAATATTTCAATCATATAAACGCTGCTATACTAATTCTAGCTTTAACTAGAAACATAAACCTAAAAAGAAATAAAGAAAAAATGGTATAATCCGAAAAATTTACACCTTACATCTTTACATGCAATGTTATTTATTAAATAAATAACATTTATAATAGTTTGAAAGAAGGATGCACTTAGTTAAAATCTTATTAAATTATAACTTTCAGACAGTTTGGATTTTTTACTTCCTTGTACGAAGTAAGTGAAGAATTGTAATCGCTAAAATTATCGGTTTCCAGATTTCAACGGAAATATCCATTTTGACCATCCCTGAATTCGTTTTCACTAGTTTCAGCGTGACGTCTGTATGTATGTATCTCTCGCATAACTCAAAAACGATTAAATATAGAAAGTTGAAATTGGATTTTGGACTTTCTCTTAATTGCAGTAATAAGCCCTTATTGAGTGTTATTCAACGATAGATGGTACTTATTTTCATTGATTCCAGAGTTAAAGCCAAATAAAATATTAATTAATAAAATTTTTGGATCCTAGAAGGGGAAGACAGATCAGTTCGAATCCGACTTCATTTCCTTTTTTTTAAATTTAATTATATTGATTTATTAATAATTATTAACATCTGATAGAAAAAAATCAAAAAATCAGAAGTTATTAGTGAAATTAAATTTTATGTACTTTTCATTTTAATTCAGAAGTTTTTACAGAGGTTAATAATTATTAATAAATCAATGTATTTAAATTAAAAAAGCAAAAGTTAAATAAAATGTATGTATTTACAGTAAAATTCGAACCGATGGGTGCATAGTTACGGCACACATCGGCACGTTCTCACTTGCACCACATAAATCCCTCAACGACGTGAAACAAAATTAATATATAAGCAAATATAGACACGGACACCACAAAGAAAGTGATGCAATGTGGCGTCCACCACAATGCAATGTCCACTTTATTAAAGAATTAGAGGGTTATATCTCACTTTCAAATGAAATAAGTTTAAATGAAGTGCAGCAAAAAATGGGTATTTGTAATTTAGCAGGCGTACAAGGAAGTCATGTGGTGTCCACATTAATCTTTTTAATTTGAGTTAAAATTAATAAAATGTTATTCTATATTCACCCGCTTTAACATAAGCGGGCAGCGCCATGTGGGGATCTCAGATGAATGCTTAAAGGAAAAAATAAAAGTTTCAAGGAAAATAAATTTTTAATAAAATAAAAAGAAGAGAATTTTAAGTATTCTCAAATTCGATACATTTAAAATCCACGTAAAGCTAAAATTAAAATTTTATTAACAGACTACCGGTCAGTGCTCGCTTCACTCGTCCTTCCGATCTAGCCAGGAGCTCTGTCCCCAGAACCGTCTGTGTTCATTAAACTCATGCTTATGAAAATAATAATTATAAATAAAAATTAATGCCTGTTCAATTTATAAAAATGATCAATATATTCTAATTTTTTCAGAGCAACTGTTTGGTCATGGCAGGACTCGAAACTTCGAGTGATCTGAATAATGCGTGCTTCAAAATAGTCGGCCTCCATATTAAAAATTGTAGTTATAGATGGTTACCCTCCTTCGTACGGGTACAAATGTATTATATCCGGTTCTTAGCGTTACCCGACAAACACCAATAGGAGGTGACCGTACTTCGTTTCTCATTGAAAAACCTTTTTTTTATTTTAGTTTTTTAGTTAAATAACCGGAAGCAGATGCAGCCAGTCGCATTGCACATACAGTAACAGTAACAGTGGTTATGTTGGTTGAGCCGCCGCGTTGTGCCTTACATCGTCGCACCTCTTAAAAAATCGAAATTCAAAAAACCCAAAAATGGTTATCTGAAGAGTATTTGCAAGTCCAGATCGATTGAACATCTTATTTAGTATAGTCGGAATTGGCTAAAATTTTCAATAATTGTTAAAAATCTTTTACCTTTCTTCACCACTTTCAAGGTCGAATTTCGAAAAATCTAGGAAGTAGTTTTTAGATATTCCACGAAGAAAACACACACCAAAAATCAAGTTAATACCTTCATTTGTTATCAAAAGATTAAAAGAAATAGTAAAATTCAATTTTACTCTATTTTAATCCTTTAAACTCGAAATTTAAAAATTCCTTTCTTGGTGTACACTTACACCATAAAAGAAAAGTTTATATCAATTTTCATCAGTTAATCATTATTCAGTAGTTTTTCCTGAGTAATAATTATGAGTCAGACACCTTGTTTTATAAGTACAGATAATTTTTACTAAAAATGTTTTACGATATCATCATCACGTGTAATACAAAATTAAAGACCACCATAATTCACTTTGCAGCAAAACCGATTTTATCGAAATTTATATAAATCCTTAATAAAATTTCGACTATGTTTTAACCTGTAATATTTACATTTGACCTGTATCAACTAGACTAAAATTTTAATTTATATATTCAATAATAATTCATAAGACGGGTATTCAGAAACTCTTCTGAAAAAAATAACCGGTTTTTGTTCTTTACACGCCGAGTATGACTTCTGCTTTCTAATAAAATATCTATGTATTTTGTAATAGTCATGCACCCGAAGGCTGATAATTTCCTTAATATTAAGTTCAACTCCTACAGAAAGCTCAGACAACAAATAATACTAAAAAAAGTGTATTAGGCTTTTACTTATATAAATGGCTAGTTTGTTTCTAACTCAGGATTATACGCTATTAACTACAGTACGAAAGATGCACACTTTAATCTGTTTCACTGTACAGAAAATTCATTACCGATAATAATCATTATTAGGCTGATAAAAAAAAAAAAAAAAATATTGTAATCTTTGTCATGTTCTTGATCTCATTTTGGTAAATTATCACGGAATTTACTCATTTCAAGATATAACCACTGAAAAATGTGTACCACGTCTGGTCAAAAGGTTTATATTTCGACGTGAAAGACAGATACTAATATACGCCATTTAATTCCGATAATAAGCTAAAGTTTTTTTTAAAGAAGCTTGATCCTCAAAGAATCTTTATCATCGACACAAAAATAAATTTTTCGTAGCACAAATTTGAGCAGGCAATGCAAAATCACTGATTATGTACTACTCCCATTCTAAATAAATGTGTCCAAAACTATCAAACAATACGAAGAGAATTAAAGTCGAATCGTTCATCTTGTTTTATTGTATCTTTCTGGGTAGTTTAATTTTTGTCACTGTGCACATTTTCTTGATTAAATCTCAACGGAGGTGTGCTAGATTTTCACTAGGCAGCCGTCAGATTCAAACTAAGATTACGGGAACTTGGGGAAGATAGATACAATGGTTATAAAGAAATGTATCTTTTCGTATCTGTATGGCTTATTTTGAGAATTCAAATTACGAACTTATTTAACATTTTTTTTCCAGTAACTACAAAAAAAAAAATGTTTAACTTGAAACCAAGTTGATTATTGGGTAATCTCCTAATCAGTCCTCCTACATATATACAGAGTGATTCAGGAGGAAAAGGAAATAATTTAGAAATTGATTCCAAAGTTTTAAATAAGGAAAAAGTTAATACAAACATTTGTCTGAAAAAACTTTGTCATCAAGTTCTGGCTAGCGAAAATTTCAACCGGATTTTAGTTCTCCCGATGAAATGAGGTCACTGTAAAATTTTTAAGGGTTAAATAAGGGATAAATTTGATGGTTTTTTTTTTGTTTCTTAATCTGAAAAATCGAACTAAACAAGTCCCAGAACTGTATTTCCGGTAATTTCTTCCGTGATATCCAATGTAAAACAGAAAAATTCCGTGACGAAAAACACGATTTTTTTAGGTTTGAAATAAACTTTGTTTAATGAATAATAAATGCGTAAATTTTACTATAAAAAATTTTAGAAAATTTAATTCTGAGAAAATTAAAGTAATAAAGTTTATGAAAAACAAATCAAGTTTTATTATTAAAAACTAGACTGAATAAAATTTAACAGAAAAATGTTATGAATTTGTAAAAATTAAAATCAGCAGTTTTTAATACAATAAATTTAGACCTTTGAAAAATTAGGTTGGCAACACTAAAAGTATGCTTCGAAATTAATTTTAATTCTCATTATTATAAAATTGTGGTTACCTATTTATAAAAAAACGATAAGCGGTTTAGTTGTTTTTGACATAATTTTGATTATATTTTAATTATTTTTGAGAATCATGTTATGCAGTGTTTTTGTGTTTAAAGAGGACTAACTTTTTTCGATAGGATTTTTATAAGCCTATCTTAACTTCATTACTCAACAATTCTATCGAAACCTCTAAAAAGCTATGATATCGTTACAAAATTAATAGATTCTGACTAATATTAGTCTTTAATTGACATTTCGAAGAGTGTAAATGATTTAATTTTACAAAATTAGAATTTTGAGGAAATTATTTAAACGTGATTGTAGGCTAAAAAATAGTGTTTATTACAGAAATTAAAAAAAAAAAAAATAATAAAACGAAAGTAATAAACAACTTTCACAGGAATTATGTTTTAATTTTACAAAATATTTTCTTCTATTTCGTTTATATTGTTTCGTTTTTGTATTTTGTTAACGATTCATTATAGAAAATAATCTCAAGTGAAATAAAATTTAAAATAACTTTTTAAGGTAATATATTTTTAATGGATTAATCAAAAATTCCTGCCGTGGTAATAAATAATATCAAGCCCCATAAATTAATATTCTTTTGTGGTAAAACGTTTAAAAGGATAATCAAAACTCGATGTTAAATACAAATAAATATTGCATTATCTAGTACAATATGCTTTTGATATAGTACAATTTAAAACCATTTCATATCTATCTGTCTATCTATATATATATATATATATATATATATATATATACACACAAAAACACGTTTATATATTTACCAATAATACATTAAAATAAACCGTACCGATATAACACTGATATGGTTTATTCTACTCATCTACATAATGTATATCTTGCATAAATAGAACAGTTGCAATGCAGGGTATGCATTCACGTAAAGCTATTTTCCAATCAATCTCTATCTACCCATCTCTTTTTCATTATCATTTCTCTCAAATTTCGTGTTACAATATTCATATCGCAGTAAAATATTACATACTATTTCAAAATGTACTATTCGCTAGCTGTCATTAACATCAATGTATTATATTAACTCGTGTTAATAACAGACATAAAACACAATATGTAGACAATACATTTATGATATATATAACCTGCACAATCTATGTTTATTTAAGACCATCAAAATTAATAATATTGCAATGACATATACTATTCGGTTACATAATAAAGCATATAACAGAAATCCAAAATAACAGATTGTAATGTTTTTCCACG
The DNA here is from genome assembly GCF_047948215.1 of Lycorma delicatula. Lineage (NCBI taxonomy): Eukaryota > Metazoa > Arthropoda > Insecta > Hemiptera > Fulgoridae > Lycorma > Lycorma delicatula. Next base: position 92,955,208 of record NC_134459.1, on the reverse strand, counting down.
CGTGGATAATAACCTAATTAATTAAATAGTAATAGCTTTTAACTACTTTATTATTACCAATATTATTATTATTATTATTATTACTATTGTTATTACTGTAACTTCAAAATAGTAAGACTACGTTTGTACAGCATGCGCAGAAAAATACCTATAATACAAGTATAAAATGATGAGGTCAGGATTAATTGTACAAAACCTAGCAGCACTGATTTTAAATTTCCTTTATAGGCTGTTTTCTGCGTGTACAATAAAATAATCGTACAGATGCTCGTACTATTTGGAACTTTCTATATCATTATAGATTTTAAATCATCTTGCGAGCGAAGGTCACGCGTTTTTCCCCTTCCACTCCCTAACGTTTCTCATTCCCGTACACCCGGTAATAATACCATAGTAAATTGTTCCCTTTTACAGGCCAATGTTTCGTCAATTATCTTACGTATTTATTAGAAAAATATTTATTGAATTAATTTGGTGCGCATAAGAAGTAACTATCTCACGTTTGAAACTTTTTATTTTACGTAGAATATTTTCCTACATGTTAAAAAATTTGGAATAGTTACGGCTAAATTTGAATATAGACTTTACAACTGAAAAAATCGTAAAAATCTTTGGTTATACATTTATCAGTAAAAGCTTTCATTTAGTTTCTTCAATTTAACCATAGTAAATGTAGAAAATAAAAAAATTTCTTGGAACGTGATTTTGGAGGTGGGGTGTAGAAAAGATTTTCAAAATGCCGATGTTTTGAATTTTTTAAACTTTTTTTGGTTTATTTAAACATAACGATAATTTAACAATCATAAATTACCCCAACCCTAAAAATGAAATCTTAAGTAATATCATTCATGTATCATTATTTTTCCATCATATAAAACAAATAAGTAATACGATTAGAATATATTTATTGTCAGATTTTATATTATTCAATGCTTTTGCTTATATTTATTCTTTCATTTACGATTTTTTGCTGAATATCTTTATTTACAATCAGCTTCTATAATGAAGCTATAACAGTCGTATGATAGACTATCACTTTAAATAGGATTATCCAATGACAATCCTCAACGAGTAAAAAAACAATTAATATGATAAATATTATGAATAAATACTAGTAACTATGAAATAACATAATATTTGATAGTGTATCTGAATATAGTTAAATATCTTCACACCATCAAGTCGGGTACGTAAATAGAACAAAATAAATAAAACATTAACTTTAAATAGAACAGCAATAAATGAAACATTAATTTTAAGATAAACATAGATAAATAATAAACGTAAGTATCCATAAATTTGAATAAGAGAAAATGAAAGAAAAATAATTATAAGTAGTGTTTTTTCCAACAAACCGGGTCATCATAACCAAATCAAGCACAACCAAATCAAGCACATGGAATCTTTTCAGCCTCCTAACGTCTTTACTGTTGTCATGTAATTGCAAAGCTAGATAGATGATTAACATGCTTCTCCAACCTGGACACATATCTCAAAACTAGGCGTTCAACTTCTGGAACGTATGGAATGCCTATGTAATCGTGGATTTCAGTATTCCTCGCAAACGATGGCGCTTGAGTTATGTTCCGTAGTATTTTATTCTGGAATCTTTGAATGAGCTCCACATTACTGTTACTTGTTGCGCCCCAGAGTTCAATTCTGTAAGTCCATAACGGCTTCTAGATAGCCTTGTAAAGCAGAATCCTGTTGGATGAAGAAAGTTTTGAGATCCCTTACCTAATACCCAGTACATCTTTTTAAAACTTAATGTTAACCAACTTCTTTTCTTCTTTTCTTGATCTCTCCAAGTTAAACGACAATTAAGGATTTTATGATTAAAAATTTCATATTATGCTATAGTTATTACGTTATTAATAACAAAGTACGTCTAATTTTTTTTAAAAACAAATTTTTTTTGTAAAAACAAGAATTATCGTGGACAATAACAGAGCACTACGTAATGAATTAATTTTAAGTAGACAAAAAAAGGATCAGGTTGCTTAAAAGCGGATTTTTATTAATTAATTACTGAAACAAATAACGGGCAAAAACGATAAGATGAAATCATCTGAGTGATAAATTATACAATACGTATATCGCTAAGTGAATTTTTAACAAATTAATGCTGGAACATAACGATAGACAACTGAATAACGCAGTAACTATGGTAAGATATTAATAAACATCAAATAATTACTGTGTTCAGTTCAATCATTAATATATACATCGATATAAATTCATATGGAATACGTAACAAAGTGACTTCTGTTATTTGATTAATAATAATAATAGCTTTTATTATTATTGTCAATTTCATTTCCTGGTATAACTAAACGTTAAAGTTTACAATATTTTATCTTTATATCCCCAGGGGTGAGGATAACCCCCACAAAACTTAATATTAAAAAACAATTTTCCCTCAGATTCCTAAAACCAAAAATCAAAAAAAGTTGCGTATTTTTAACCGTTTTTTTTTTTGTCTTTATAAGCATAGTAGTAATTAAAGTGACACAAAAAATACTTTGAGGGGTAATATTGGGAGCGGGGAGCCCATCAAAGTTTAAAAATATTTATTTTCTGAATTTCTTAAATTCTGTTTATGTATCATTATTTTTCCACTATATAACAATAATAAATAACCACTTCTAGAAAAGTATGACAACTTTGTTATCAGCTTTTTTCAAAACACAAAACAGTACCAAGTAAAAAAAATAAAAGCTTATAAGTAAGGAAAAATGTTTAATTAAAATAATAGTTTAATTTTTTCGTTAATTTTTTTTTTTATGCAATGCTACTTATTTTATTTTTAAGAAATACTACATTCGTAAAAACATTTTGAATCTTTTGAAACGCCAAATTCAATAAACCATTGAAATTAAAAAACATCCAGATTTGGTTCTTAAAATTTTAAAATCTTGAAAAATTTTTTATAAATACAGATTTTGTTCAATAAAAAAATGTAATGTGACAGGTACACTGTTCCATTTCACTTGATTGTTTTCTTCTACAGAACTTTGTTCTTTCTTCTTATCGGAAAGTATACTTTTTGGCTTAAAAAAATATCGGAATGAGTTTAAAAACATATAGTAATATATGTAATAATTTTTTTTAATTTTTTAAATAGATACTCGTAGTTTATATAAAACTAATTAGATTAATTGATTAAATGCGTTCAAAAAAAAAAATCAGTGTCGTTAAAATACAAAAAGAAAGGTAGATGATAATAATAATAATGATAATAATGAATAATAATAATGATATATTTTATATTACCTCATTAAAATACGCTAATATAATTCATTTTTTAAATATGAAAATTAATATTAATTAATTTATACACAAGTAATAAAATTAAACATTTTAAAATACCCACAATTAAAGAGCATAATTAAATATTAAAATATTAATTAGAAGACTTAGAAACATTCAAAAGCAATTTGAAGAAACATATCTAATGCTGCGCCCCCTGGCGGCTTATAACCGTAAAACTAACCTAAGAACCTGCTCTGAGGGGATATCTATGTAATGCAAAACACCACATAGAAATCGGTTCAGTAGTTTTTGAGGAAAATGGTAACAGAAACACACATACACGCACACAAAACCTTTTATCCCTGACGCATATACGTCTTCGACGTGGGTAATAAATAGATTAATAATATAATACCGTTGTTTTTAACTTATATTTCCTGTATTAATTTTTTTAAAGTTATTTTTAATAAATAATAATAATAATTATTATTATTATTTTATATAGTATAATACTTTATGTACGTGTTGTATACTGTCATACTTAAAAAAACAAATAATAAAACTAATTTTACCAAATGAATCACAACAAAATTATCGGGTTATTTCTTAGACAATATATTTGAAGCCTATAGTTCAATTCTTAATAATAGAAAAAAATTGAAAATTGTCTAACTTGTCTAAGCGCTGGAATTAAAATTTCGATTGGACGCCAGAGCGGTGCTCGTCAGTCACTGAAGTGCTAGGCCATTAATTTTTTCTACGTTTGTAAAACTTTGTGTGGTTCATACAACTTTGACTATATTGCTTGGTCATACGAAAGTGAAAAACAGACAATTGTCTGCTAGTATTATTTACTGGAAAAATAAGATTAATTACGTTACGTGAGACATAACAACGTTACAATTAAAACAAAAGAATCAACAAACATAATAATAAAAAATAAAATAACAATTCTTTGGAATCTCTAGGGGGAGGGGTCTAAATTCCATTTTATATATATATATATATAAATTCCTATTATTAACTGTGTGATATAACTGGATTATTATTAAGTACCGTGCTTTTCTTATTATAACAGATTTGTAATATATTTACAGAAGATTCGGGAACTTAATTTGCTTCACAAAAAGGTTAAAAATTCTAACTTGGTCTTGCTTTATTACCCAGTTGCTTCTAGGTTAACTTACATAATTTCACTTCATTACTAAATATGATCTTTAAAAAGTGTAAAACTATATTGTTGCAACTTTAACTAAAAACAAACAGAAATTAGTAGCAGAAAATAAAATAAAAATTCTTTTTTTAACTACTTCATGTGGCCAATTACCGCGGTAAGTTTTAAAATAGGATTGTTTAGGATGTGGAAGAAGCTTGGAAAACCAAGAGAGAAAAGATAAAAGCTATTAAGTGGCATCCCAGTCTAATCCATCACGAAAGAAGAGGAGAAATAAGATGATTCAACTTGTGAAATAAGTTGATTCAACTTCATTTACTTATTTATTTTATAAAAACTGTGTCAGTCTTTTCTCTGAAGTTACAAGAGATGCGGGACAGCAGCTTCTCTTTACGTATAGGGTTACTCTTTTCTATCTCCCTTAGGCCTAGTTTTATAAAGGTTAATTTTTTTATATAGTATTTACAGACTACTTTTAACGAGTGATTTTATCATATACGACTACTAAAATAAAAAAAATATATATAACCTATTTTCTAATTTAATTATAATTTAAACATGAAAAAGAAATAATTGTAAAAGTAGCAGAAATAAAGAGAATTTTTTTTTCATATAATACATTCAAAATTTAATTTTCTCCATCTCATTATTTTAATGCTAATTATTTTAATAACGTTAGTATATTTTAATAGATACGAGCAATAGAACGCAGCACCGGTTCACATGATCAAACTTGTAATAGAATTCTGAGGAAATTCTATAAAAGACATAAAAACAAATTTTAAAACTGTACCAAACAAGTTGGACAACAAATATGAAAGCAATAACGAACTGGATACTGTCAATTAACGACGTACAGTTTAATTCATCAACGGTAGAACAAATAATACACGAGTTGTAAAATGGTTCGCTATCAAAAAACGTTTTAGAAGCCAAATAAACGTAAAAATCTACATATTAGAAAAGAAATTACGAAGGATATAGATGTAAAAATAAAAAAAATAAATAAAAACGTAAAAATATATGTATTATATGAATCGAAACTAATTACAAAGAGGTTGTAAAGGACCCCGCCCCGAAAATAAAATTAAATTAGTACTCACGTAAGTCCAACTGATTTTAAAGAATTCTAAAGGTTTTCAATTTCAGCAATATTATTACCTAACAACACCAAATTTAAATATCAATTTAAATCTATGCCGCAATGTCACAAAACGTACATTCGAATGAATGTGACACCACAGTTACGGGCCAGATATCCAAGATAGGAATATTCGAACATACCAGATGTTAAAAGATACCTGTGGGTTCACCTAATATTCTTCAATCGTAGAAGAAAAAGATGTTTGATGACCAGACAATTTTGTGTAACATTGACGACCTATCACAAGAAATTAGATTTAATCTCGCCCATCTTACTGTTGACGGCTAATTAGCAATTGATCTTCAAAATTGTCTTCAGTCATATCTGACGAAGCGTATAAAGTAAAACTAAAAAATAAATAATGTTTTTCTCAAACGTTTCCTGAGAACAAGATTCCTTAGCGGTCGCAACTGTTCACTTATTGTCTGAAATCCTTATGTTCCTAAGAAACCAGTAAATACTGACACGTACAATTCGGTTACTCAGAAGAAAAACGGACTTGTTGAAATACGCAATTGATGGTAGATGAGTAGTAAATATGTCAGACAGCGCTTGAAAGAAACTTATTTAATCATATTTATCAAAATTCATTTTTAACCAGATGAATGGCCAACAATAAAATATACAATTCGGCAATAAATATTCTGTTCTGGATAGAATCCAGATCGAATGTATAAACTCTTTGATTAACTCGTACATGCCGTTTGATTATTTCGACTCTCAAAACAAAGATAGGAAATAAACTATAAATTAGTAAATTTAATGCTAAATTCCAAGAAGTAACATATCCCATTTACAAGAAAGCTAAAGTTAACGCTGTTTAAAAGTACATGAAAATTAAACGGATATGTATTTATGGCTTCCCAACAGTTTCTTGTCTTCATCTGAAAAAAAGTACTAGATCTATAGAAATAAATCATTTCACTTAATAATTTAAATCGTTCAATATATGTTTACAGTCAGTTGTGTATAAATACACATATAATAATTGAATCAGAAGTTGATTTGGATCGGTTAAAATTATTTTTTGTATGTTTATCGGATAAATTAATGAAGATGATAATTTTTTAGTTTGGCCACAATTAATTGTATTCTGGATGAAAATCAAAGTTTGACGATTGTATTTGGTATTGTGTTAACAACATTCAGGGGCGGTCCTGATTTTATCTGGAAAAATTTGTTGTATCCTAATTGATAAGTTTTATTCGCACTTTATGATTGGTTAAAGAAAAAGTATTATAATTGGTTGGAATTTTAAGAAATTGGTTTGAATTTTATTCATTGATCAGTTCCTTATTCAGCTGTGATTGGTGCGTCGTAGTATAATTTTGATAGTCAATCGTATTCTTACTAGTGATTGGTTAGGAAAATTCGATAAACTCATTGGTTACTTTCTGCAGCAATCTAATCTGCAGGGGCGGTGAAACGTAAGTGTTATCTGAGATATGCGAGATGAATGTAAATTGTCGTTAGTTTATTTTTTATCGGCTTGGTTTGGGAGGAATAGAATCAAATTTCAAGTCGTATTTCATTCTTTATCCCAATGTTGTGTGACTGATATGAATGTGCAAAAGGAAATAAATTTCACAAAATGTAACTATTATTGAAAACTCGAGAATGCCAGTTAATCTTTTATATACTCTTACATTAGCCTCTACCATAACAAGGTTTCATGCAAAAATAAATAAATTTGTACGCATGTATTTTTACGATTGCCCGATAAATTAGGCTTGCGATTCATAATTAAAATGACATAACATATGTGAAAAGTTACCTGGTAGGAAATCTTAAAAGGGTTCAAAATTTACTATTGAATTTCATTAATTTATAAAAATTGATTTTAAAAGTTGATTTTGTTATCACGATGATTTTGAATATAACAACCAATAACATATCAAAGTGATTTAATGTTTTTAATTAGAAATTTCTGATTCTGTGTTTTAGTATTTATACATCTGACCATGTGATTTAATTATAAAACAGTTTTCTTAGTCCTTATCATTAATAAATCAAACTTTTGTATTCTGCTATACAATCACATACAGAGTTGTTGGCTTGAATATTTTCGTGATGTCACTTATTCATTCATGAAAACACCATTACAAATTTCTGATGCATATCCCTGCTAAATCGTTCATATTAATGTAATGTTACATTACAACATGAAATTACCGGATTTAAAAATGGATAAAATGCAAATGAGAGTAAAGAAATTAAGAAATTTGAAAATCTATGAAATTGATTCTTTAATTTTTTGCCGTGATAACATTTTAACTTTTAACATTGATTTTTGACAAAGTGACAATATACCGACCAAATATTCATTATATTTTCAAACAAGCAATTCGATAAAACTTAAACTAATATTCTAATACCGATTGGCATTCACATATTTCTGGTCACGTTCATATAGTAAAATTCCATATATTGTGAAAACGAAAGTCCAAAACTATTTTGAAAATTTTATAAAGCTTCGAATAATTAGTTTCGTTATAATGTTTTGTACCTACCCTCACAAAATAACACTATAAATCTCAATCCTGGTGATCCACTTTTATAAACCTACCGATACCAGAGATCACTGAGTCGGTCTGCGTTTACGACCTAATGTTAAGTTTTCTTCTTCTGTTTCAGTACTCTCGTGATTATTTGTCAAAAGCTAAATTCTCCGTATTTAGTTTCATTGATGTATCATTGCGTAAAATCTGCAACATTTAAATTTTAACAATAGAACTCTTGTACATCGACCAATTTATTTTTCAGGTGAACATAAAAAATTACCAATCGTTCGAGTATAAAGGAACAAACTATAGTGTTCCTTTTTAAATCCATCATAAATCAATCACTAAATCTGTAATAAAATGAGAAATAAGATTGCAAAACTCTAGTTCCGTCAACATATAAGATGATTGTAATAGGGAAGACCAAGATATTTTGTCGTGTCAGATTGCAGGACAAGTATATTGTTTTATACGAAAAAAAAATTTCTGAAGATAATTTTCTATTTTAAGAACAAGAAAACATAAAATTTACCAATTTTATTCATTATGCTAATAACAAAGTTTATTTTAAAAAACTCTATGATTCTGTTATATTTAAACAGTGAAATTATATTTGAAAAGATTTTTTTTATGATTTACTTGTGAATGAATTAAAACGATTTGTTTAACAGATCTTTTGAAAATTTAATGAGGAATCGACCCTTTCTATCGAAAAGGGTTTTCAGTGATTTACATTTATTGAGGATACATTTTTAATAAAATATTTTAGAAAGAATGAACATTGATCTAATTTCTTCACGAGACATATTTTTTTAATCAACCGAGTGTTCTTTTCCGAATAAAATATAAAACTGGTACACAAAGGAACTTCATAAAACAGAAAAATTTATTTATCTAAAATTTCCAATTAAACTCCACTACTTCTGTTATATCTATATATATATATTATTTTAATATATAAGTACTGTAAATATAATTGGTTAATAAAAGTTTTTATTGCGTTCAACACTTTTATTTTTATTGTATTTCCTTATAATTATGAGTATATTATAATAATAAAGTAAACTGATTCTTAAACGAGTATTTATGAAAAAAAAGAAAAATCTACGCAAGCCCATACAAGAACAATCTTAAAAACTTAAATTATGTAAACAAAATAAACCAGTATATTTTTATGAATACAATAAATCATATATTGTGTTATCATTTTTATAACACTCGTATGCAGTAAAACAAACACCAAAATGTTATGCGGAAATAATGCGGTACCAGTAGCTAACTCCATTTAAAACTTTTTGAACTATATTCCCTTCGGAACTTGTTATAAAATAAGGACGTCTTATTTCTTCATCTTTTTACTTTCACCAACTAGAGGTTTTCTTTAAAAAATCCTTGAGTGAATCTCACCGCAAACTTTCATCATATATCAGTAAAAACGTAAGTGGATAAGTAGATATCAATTTACATTTATTTTATTTGTACTTTTACTTAAAAAAAAAAAAAAATGTATGACACGGCAATATTTCATCTACTATACGTTTTATACATGTGTTTTTATGCACATATTCAAATTACTGACTGAATAATTTTTCAGATCATCTACATAGAGTTTATGTGAATATATATATATATATATGTATATATATAATTTGGCAAAGTATTGCATGACTTTCCTGGCTATTCTCTATTCTTTGAAACACGTATATAATTATCTAGATATCACCGAATATGCTTTTCTTAACACCTGAGGGATTAAATCTTTTATTAGTATTTCCTTATTATTCCTTATTAAATATTAAAAGAGAAAAATATGGTCTAATAAATGTTTTTTTTAAACTTTTAACTCAACAGGTTAAATTTCGATTTAATAGATTGTTGTTTATGGACAAATTTTGCTTTATTTTATTAAGGAAGAAGAAAGGGAATAATTAATGATCACAACTATTATAATATCTATTATATTCATTTTTATGATACTAAAATTTACAGCAATTACCATATCACATAATGATAATAATCTACAAAAGAATCAAATATTTGCGATAAGAAAGAGAAAGCATAAAGCTTTACTTCAGAAAAAATGACAAGAACGTATTTTCTTTCCATTATTTTCAACTTCTATGTAGAAAAATGTTATAACGAAAGCGAAGAAACATTCGAAAACGGAGTAACAAATCAAAGAAGGGAGAATAAAGTTTGTTAAGATTAACTGATAGTAAGTAATATTCTTATAGTAAAAACAAAACGGGTTTAAAGATTTGCTGTGCGATATGAATTGATTGTTCAGAAATTACTTTGATTTGAAAATAAGTAAAACTGAAAAAAAATTCACTATGACAGAAAGAGAGATAATGATGTATTAAAATTTTGTGATAAGAGAATACAAAAGTTTAAATTATTATTTAGAGACGAAAATTAGGAAGAATGACTAAATTAAGGTGTAATTAAAATAAGAGGAAGATAATAAAAGCAGACTCCCATAAGAAAGAATTTTTTTTAAAAATAATTCACACAGAAGCTTATGCGTGTGAATATGGAAACTGAATTTTGTAGCGTACAAAAATTGCCATACGTGACCGGAATCCCAAATGAAAGGCCGAGACACTACCACTCCGCCACGGAGATCGACATCAAATCGGATTGGCAATTAGTTTTAATCAGAAAAATAGCTCCACTGATATCAAACGTAGAATTAGGGATCAGAAAATAATTCTTTTAAATATTTTCATTAACTGTAGTCTTTATTATAGAAAAACATGCATGAGAGTTTGACGGAGGATATTAAAAATTAAGATGATTGATTTTCTTTATCAATCATCTTTGTCTGAAGATTTCTTCACACGAATGGGAGAAGAAAGAAGCTTTCTTATAAAATGAAGATTAAGTCAGTTAATATTTGGCCGCATATTAATAGAACCAAATTTTAGACAATCTGGTAATAAAAGGCTTAAAATATAGAACGAATGATTCAGTAATATGTTAGGATTTTTTTTAAATTACGTAACGCAGACGTACAAAGAATATGAAGGTCTTCAAAAGAATATTCAAAAGTCTTCATATTTCATAATTGCGATATTTCAAAACTGAGATAATAAACTAAACGTAGTTACAAAATTATTACTTTATGATGCGTTTCAATTTTTTGTCCGCAATATTTTTTTTGTCATCTTGGATCCCCGAATGCTGAATAAAACTTTATTTTTAAACACGAAGATGGACATATGAAACATCATTTTAATGTAATATTTTACAAGAAAAACTATAACTAAAACTATTTCTCAATAAATGTCTTTCTTTTTGAGTTATAAGCAATAAAAGTTGCAAAATCGGGAAAGTCGTGGTAGTAATAAAACTAACTAAAACACCCCGCAGTAGCTTTTTTATTTCGTATTACCTTCAGAATTACATCCATAAGAAACTTTAAACAGTTAATATTGGAATTAATTGCTCAAACAATAACAGTAACGACCTTCACAATAATAAATAATAACTAATAACGTGCAGCATTAGTACAAATGAAATTGCTTTGTTCTAACTCAAAATCGAGTTACTTTTGATATTTGCATTACTTCAACCATTTTAAAAATTTTCTACTTAAACAAAATTCCCATTTATCGTACATTGAGTTTCTGAATTTTTTGTATTCAATTCCTCATTATCCTTCTTTTTATCTTTGTTTTACTTTTATTTTTCTTCAAACTGAATCTCTCTCTTAGCAATAAATGCATGCGATTCAGAACTTTTCTAATATAAATTTGGTTTCTGCAAAAAAAAAATTAATGAGCGGGTCTTAGCATCTTCAATTCTTTTCTTTGGGTAGTTCCAACACCCAAATTTTTGTTATAAAATTTTTCAAAATTTTTCATTCGTAAATATTCCTGTATTACAACTTCTGTGTATAAACTGAAAAAAAAATGGCTATAGACTAAATCCTTATCTCATTCCTTTCTAACCCAGAGTTTGCCATTCTTACCTTCTACCCTTAAAGTGTTTCTTTTATGAACTAAAAAAAAAAATCGTAAAAAATTATTAAGAGACTAAACCAACAGGATATTGATTATAACAGTTTACTATTTTCTGTTTTTCAAACGAATGGGAGCAACTAATAATTAACCTGAATTTATCCAGCTTTTATAAATAGAATTGGCAATTCTATTTAGGGAAATATTTATCATGTAAGCTTATGAACCAAAAATTGTATTATAAAACTGTAATAATGCACACACACACACACACCAGTGCGCGCGCGAGCACACACACACACACACTTTATAAATATAATAAAGCATCTACCTAAATAACAAAACAAAAGTTATTTATCATATGTTATAAATTAGTAGCAGTTAAAATTGGACATAAGTTGTTACAAAAATAATAATATAATAATAGAAATAATAATAATTGTATACAATACAATAGTTGATAAACTCAGTGCTAACTTATGAACAATAATTTGCATCAATTGTAACGGTCAACAACTGTAATGTAGGTAGTTTACCATAGTTTCACTTCAGATAGAGTAGTTTAATTTCATGTCTTTGAAACTTACCTTAATTAGAAACCGCTAAAGTTGAATTTCAGTTGAAATACACAACTTACGCTTCTGTCATTTAAAGTTTACATTAAAACGGATTAATATTTGCTATATAAACACATGTATTATTAACTGGATGGAAAGTTTATTAAAATATACAATTAATTAATGCATACTTGTATGTAACTTTTCCTACTATATTGTAATATATTACATTTAAATTGAAATACATAGATAGATTATACAAATAACATGAAGACATCTCCACTCATTTTCAAAATACTCAAAAGATTACGTCAAGAAGAAGTCTTAATTAATGACACTACATGCACTGAATAAATTGAAAACCTGACGGCAAAACTAATTTAATCACTAAAATCTATCAGTTGTCAAGAATTATAAGAAAATTATCACAACAGCATTTGCGCATACGATACAGCAAATTGAAATAGCCTCATTCTATTTGGAACTTACTATAATTATTTTCGTTTGTCTATTAAGAAGTTGATAAAAATTGTGATATTTACCTGGTTTGAGTTCAATTTTGTTTTTTTTAAATGTATCCTTTTATAAACAGTACATATTATTTAAACCAATTCAGAAGAATTTCGTTAATCTTTCTATTTTTTCTATTAGTTAAAAAACAGATAAATTGACTTAAGTTTTATAAAACTTGTTTTGATAAAAACACATGTGTGGGAAAAAAGTGATTTTAATAATGCAAGGAAAAATAAAGAATAAAAGGTAATTTATCGGATTTTTTATGTTTTTTACGATTTTACCCGTAATGATTTTATTAAAAATAACTCTGATATAATTTAACAAGATTTAAATCTCTTATGTGAATCATAATTTCAAAAATAAAAAATGGATGAATAATTGAAAAACAAAGTAATAATTAAAAGAAAAAATCAAAACCAAATGTGAAATTTACAACAGAGTTTGCAGGTTATGTCTCGATATTATAGTTTTCAAAAGTTTTAGCACACTAATTGAGAAATTATAAATATTTTATGCCTTAAGATGGTTTTGAGAGAAAAGGTTACAAAAAAAAAGTAAAAAATAAAGAACGTATGATTTAAAACAACTTTCGTAAGAATAATTCTGAAACTTCAAACGTGAATAATTATATATATATATCTGTGTGTGTGTGTGTAAAAAAAAGTCTGTTGTTTTCATAAAATGTAATTGTTTTCATGTCAAAGATAAATTAAATAAATTTATGAGAATAAACTTCAAAGGAAGTAAGAAGACTACATAAAAATTTTATGTATTTTAAGTTTTTTTTTATGTGTTTTTCACTAACGTCTTGCTAATTATTAAACAGTTTTTAACATTACCGCAACGATTTGCTAGATTAGACGCCATTTTTAATTATAAACGCTATATATATATATATATATATATATACATGAGTGATTCACGAGAAATTTATCAAACTTTCGGGACATGTTCTATTAGTGAAAATAAAGAACAAAGTTTAAGTAAAATTAGATTCACAACGGTCTGGTGAAAGATTTAGCCCTGATTTTGGCTCCTTTGATAGATTCAAATTGTAATTCAAATTTTATGTGAAATCTGATTTACGATTCATACTGTTTTACTAAGAATAAAATTTTCTATAAGCTTTGTTTAAAACTTATATTTGTTTATTGCCCATTTAACAAATTATTTTACACCAGACATTGGGTTTTTCTACCCCAATTTTTTGTCTTTTACCCCAGAATTCCCCAAAATTACTAAAAATACAGTTCTAAGACCTATTTTTTTTTTCAGTCTTTCAGACCAGATTTCACATGAAACTACTACATTTATCCCTGAATTTGGGTACGAAGAATTACAGTCCGGCTTAAATTAATTGGCACAGAAAATAGGGTGAAATCTTTTTCCAGCCAACACTAGCCAACGAAACGTATCGTTCCTTTATTTTCACCAGTAGAACAACCCTGAAAGTTTATTACATTCTTCGTGAATCACTCTGAATACTGAAAAAATAAACATTAATAAAAATAAAATAGACTAATCTATTTTTTCGTTAAAGGAGAATTCATCCAATTTTATTAAAGTAAGATTGATAGATTAAATAAATTTGAATTTATATATAAAAATACGTAACAGAAAACTTTAATAAAATTCAGAAATCTACTATAAATAAAAAAAATATTAATCAATATTACTCACTGAAATATCACATGAATTCATTTAGAATGGGATTTAAATGGATTGTTCAAAACTATTTTTTTTATTTAATCTACTGTGATTGTATAGTGATACTATAAACAACAGATTTTATTATCAAACTGGGCTGGATACACCAGTCGAAGCTTTAGGAAATGCTGACAAGCTCGGATTTGAATGGTGAAATATAAAGCAAAAAATAATATTCCATATTCTGCATTATATTTCATTTTGTATAAGTTGTTTGTATCACTCTTTAATGGCAGTCCTTCCACCATGTTATAAACATATATCATTAATAATGAACCAGATATTATTACTTAACTCATTTTTAGTGGACTATAACAAAAAGAGGGATAAGTTACATGATGAATGTCCGTTTGCGGCTGTAACATTAATAAATCAACCTAAATATTCATGAAAAACTTAGGAAAAAATTCATCTCAATTCTGCTAGTAATTTAATATTCCGTATAGCCAATTAAAAAAAAAAAGTGGTGGACCGTGGATGTCAATTTTTTTTATGTAAAAATCAAATTGTTTGATAAATTGAAACTACCAAAAAGTATAATTTTTGTGATGACACAGTTTAGTACAGGTTGACTGCAATGAGGATCTTTTCGGTGGTCAAGTTTTCGTGCAATAGAAAATTGATAAAACTATAAAAACAATTTCGAAAACCGATTAATAACATATTAAGTTTATTCTCTGGTCGTTTTAGAAATATTTTACGTAACCTTAAGTAAAATATATTATTTAACATCAAAGATGAGTTGAATTTTTTTTTCGTAGGAAGAGGAAAAAACTCTGCCAGACGCCATGAGGCCTTTACTGATGGCAGTGCGGGGCTCTCACTCACTAAAAACCTCCCCCTCTTATCATTCAGGGGCCGGAACTAAACAATATGAAATGTTCACAGCCCCCTGCATGATCACCTGGCCACTCTACTATCGAATCTAGATGACCGGAAGGCGTCCTCAGGGGGCGATCGACGAGCAATGATTCCGAGGAGCCCCCGCCACCTTCTACCCCAAGAAATTGGTACCCCTTGATCACCCGTCATCAAACTCGATCCGCATCTCCTCAACCTGTCGTCGCCTCGCCTCATTGGCCTTCTCTCCTATCATTGTTGCGATCGCAGTCGAGACATAGTCCCATTTGTCACTATTGCTGAGCATCACCTCAATTACATTGTTAGCCCCCTCCACACCCTGTTCCCCGATCACTACTCTTAAAGTCACTCCATCTAGGGCAAAACAACACCATATACATTTCTGTATCTTGCCCGCCGCAATCATGACAGTGACTTGTATTATTTCTGCCCATCCTGTACAGATATTCCCTGAAACATGCATGTCCAGACAGGAACTGGGTGATTTCGTAGTCTGTGTTGCCACGCTTTCGCTTCACCCAGTTGCTGACACCGCTCATGAGCCCGTAGGTTCACCTTCCTTTGCCCGAATCTTGTCATCTGCCACGCCAAGCCATGTAGAAACCGTCGGTTGCTTCCTTCCTGTCCCCTCCAGTCACTATTGAAGCTCTCATTTTTTCCTAAGAACTTGCCGAGAGTTTTTAGTTGAACTTGCCAAGATTTTACTCAACTAATATAAAATATAATGATCTGTTGTCAGTATAAAATATTTCTCTCGTACATTAAACCTAAAATAGCATAACTTCTATTAATATTACGCGTACTAAAAGAGCGAGTCAAAAGTATGGAAACCCCTAAACAACATTAAAACTGTTCGAGATAGAATATTGTACCTTTCAGGATAAACTATCAGTCAACTACTTTTCCTTTTGACAAGAAATAGAATCGCAACCTCTTCTTAGGAGGTGGCCCAGGGTTGTAACGCAATTATTTTAAATGGGGTAACACTCTTTGTGTGGTGCATTATTTTAAAGGTCTTTTTAAGACAAGAAAATAAAAAAAAGTATAAATAAAAAGTTGGTACAAAGTCTGTACCCAAAATGGTGGCAGAATAAAGTTTGGATTTTGAAAAAATTACATCGATAATTTAAAGAACTGTAATAGCAAATAAATAAATTTACAATTATTCGATTAAATGAATATTATCAGACAGATTATTTAAAAAAAGAAAAAAATATTTTTTATGCATAACGTTTGTTTATTTACTTACATTTCATTTTCAAATGTTCTTTGAAATGTCCTCCTTCTGTTTTGACAGCGTACCAGTTGGTTGTAAAAGGATGATACTGCATTATTCAGTGATTTCCTAGTGATATTTTTTGCTGATTCTCTAATTATATTTTTTAAATCATCGATACTTGGGGCTTATTATGACAAAAAATACTTTTTAAGTGATTCAGTAGAAATTTATACCAATGTTGACAAGACGAGTGATGTCACTGACACCCATACTATTTGACAAACATTTCATTAATTAAAATTTTATTAAGCTCTAACTCTGGAACCAATGAAAATAAGTACCAAATATGACATGTCGTTGAAAAGCTCTCAATGAGGACTTATTACTGCAGTTAAGAATAAGTCTAAAATACAAATTTTCTGAGATTTTGGGCTTTTTTGGAAACTTTTAACTCAGTCGATTGAAATCAAAAGGGAAGGTGCACAACTAAGATGTTACAACAGTCCTAAATCCAAAATTTCAACATTCTACGGCTAATCGTTTTTGAGTTATGCGAGATACATACGTGCATACATACATACATACGTACGTACAGACATCACGCCGAAACAAGTCAAAATGGATTCAGAAATGGTGAAAATGGATATTTCCGTTGAAATCTGAAAACCGAAATTTTTCGCGATCACAGTACTTCCTTTACTTTGTACAAGGAAGTAAGAAAGAAATGAAAAGAGATAAAATTTCGAGTAGTTTTTTTTATACAATATTACGTATGTTAAGTACCACACTGTAAAAATTTTAATCGATATGACATAAATTACACGTCTTCCCAAAAATGATATTACCATATTTAAGAATGGCAAACATCCCATACTAGATTTAATAAGGAAATTGAATGAATAAAGGGGTTTCCCGTCCCGTTCTTTAATGAGTCAAAATTTTCGTATAGTAATCCTCTAAATAAAATTCTCTATAACCTCCATGCCGGAGTGATATCGTCTCAGTAGTTCTTTTCAAAATATATGTATTGTCGCCGAATGGCTTCGACGACACGTAATTCATAATCTTGTGTTGGTCCTGAAAAGGGCCGTTTTTTGCGTTAGCTCTGAGAGTTGGGTCCCCACTACAGCGTGGCAGTGGTGGCCCCCAGATCCCCGCAGTGTCGGGTCGGCGTCGGTCTTCCTTCGCCGGCGCGGCCGGGGCGGTTCTTCCCAAGCGATCCCACGCTGAGCCGGCTCCTGCTGCTGAGTCCGCCGGCCCAGTTCTTCTTCTTGGTCTTCTCTATGTGGTGGTAATGAATCGAAAATTCACTCTCATGCACGCTCTTTTATTGGAGCATGAGAGTAGTGGGGCCGCAGCGTCGCTATGGTGGAGAACTGCGCGGTCATCTGCTTGGCGGTAGTGATGATTGTATCAGCGCGTCCGTATACTGTGCGCCAGCTCACATTGAGTTGCTACAGTGTTCGTCCCGATATTAAATTAGGCATATATGTGGTAACAATTCAGTTATTTTATAAATTTAAACGGATATTACGTGACAGAGATCAGTTGATAAGAATTTTTCACCAGGATTTTCAACAGATATTCAGAGGATATGTTGAATCAAAGTATATTTGGAAATTATTTCGTAAGGAGTAATTACTTATTTATTTATAATCAAACCTTCCTTGTGGAAATCAATTATTGCAAATAACTAAACAGTAATTTCTATACTCTTTTTATTTCATTTTAAATATCTACAAATAACAATTAGCATTTATGCCATATAATGAAAAAGATCTCACTGAGATTTAACTTTGTATTTTAATTTAATTTTGGTTTTTATTATTAGTAGTTTTTTTTTTTGTATAAAAGAACGGGTATTGTCATTAACCCGGTAGAAATTGGTAGCGTATGCAAAGATGCCATGCCTGACTGGGATCAGAACCCGGGACCTCCGCATGAAATACCGAGACGCTATCTACTCAACCTTGGTTGTTTATTTTAATTAAAGAAAGTATTAATAAATTATTTTTTAAATGTTACAATTATGTTTGTTGTGCAAACAAACAAACATAATATAGTTAATGTATATTTATGTTTGTTACAATTATGTGCAGATTTATTTTACCGATATTTATGGTTATACCTTCATTATACACATTTTATAAAAATAGCAATAATAATAACTGATCTACTTTTATTATAAAATATAACAAATAAGTTTGGTAAATAGTATTAAATTTTAATTAAAAACCCGGTCTTATTTTAGTATAATTTACTTTTAATATAAAATCTGTCGTAAAGCTTTATCTAAATTTAGTTATAAATTATATAACTTTAGTCAAACATATTGTTTTATAAAACTATATATTATGATATAAATAGTTGAAATATATTTAACAACGTAAAAGCTTAAAATACATGTAGTAATGATAACCTAGCTGCTATTGTGGAAGAAATATTATAATAATTAATCCATCAACTATTTATCCGTATAATTTGAGTATTTGTTACATATAGTGCTTCCTGTAAAGCAAAATAATTTTGAAGTTTTGCAAAATACCTTTTTTATTATTTATATATTTTCAGTTATAAAACTTTAACGATCGTAATAATCAGAATAATAATATTACTTTATTTCCATTCTTTTGTAGATTCCAATTAATTACGTAATATGTAAAGCATTACATTTTTATTGAATAAACACTAAAAATAAATTAATTCATTACAAATCATGTTAGTTTTACCATACTACAAGAAGGTTACGCAATATTTCTATTTATATATTGTTAAAAAAAAATTTGTTTCAATATCTACTACTCTATACTTTTTAAAATATACAAAAACAAATAAATACCTACAATTTGTACCATCGGAGCAATGAATTGATTTGTTGAATGTCAATTATTGACTTGGAGAGAAATTCCAAACAATAACTATTCTGTATCCGATTATTATGATTAGCATCTTATAGCAGCTGCTACTTAACAATTAATGATTTTTTTTTATAACGTATGAAAAAATTCCATGCCTGACTGGGACTCGAACCCAGAACTTCCTGATGAAAGTCAAAGACGCTATCATGCCTACATGGATATTAGGTTAAAATTAAAAATACAAAAACTTTTAATATTTACCGTTAGCCCTTGTTTACCACTTCTATTCTATACTAAATCTATTAGACTATTCTATACTAACGTATTAATTCGTTTTTATTTGTTCTTTTTTCAATAACAGAAAAGTATGTAGAACTAGTAAATATATAATTGACGAAGAACAAATAAATAAAATTAAAAATGTTAAATAACCCACGATGATATTAAATTGGATAATTAAACAGAATAATTAACAAAATATAAATAAAAACACAATATATTTTTTAAATTACCAAACTGAAAGACAAAAATAATCCACACTAATAATAAATACGTGTGTGTGCAAAAAAGGAAGGAATGGTTTTCAAGCAGATAATAATGTAAAAGTAAGGTACGGCTGACCCAGAAACTTAGTAAACTTGTTTTCAAGTAATGTACAAAGAAAACCAAGGGAGATCTTCATTTAAAATCATTTTCTATATTATCTTCAAAAACCTCATTTTAAATTAAATTGCATCAATCATTTTTTTTTTATCTCCAAGTGATAAGACATGTTGGAACATGATATCTAAAAAGCTTATACTTTGCAATTTTTCCCCTACATTGAACACGTAACTACGAACCAACTGACAACAAAATTACTCGTATGATCAAAATAAAACTTTTTATAGGATTATAAATCGGTAATATACGTATTTATGAACGTGACAAAATATTCGAAATAAATCATCGATTTACATTTTATAAACGTGCAAATAGATTTTAATAAATAATAAATAGATTAATTTCAAGGTAGTAACTGAAACGAAAAGTAATGATTTATAAAATAAAAACATTTATTTTATTTAACAGCTGAACAGTTCATAAATATCAGACTACTACTATAATCATCATAAACTATGAATAAATATTAATAATTTAAAACGGCATATTAAGATTAAAACTACTATATCATTATATCTTACACGCAACATAAGAGACTACCATCAAGGCACACATCTTAGCCACAATTTATCATTACTGTAATCTGTCTGCGTAATTCGTCCTACTAATCTAAAAACAAGAACTCTGTTATGATGTAATAATAGGCATCTACGAAGCAGAGAAAAAATTAAGTAAATTTAGTTTAATTAATTGATTAAGCGTTTACTGGATTAATAGATTGATTCAAAAGAGATTGATTAATTTACTGGAACAGCAGAAGCGTTAAATGTAGGGTTTTTTCATAAATTTCAGATTTTACCTAATGTAAAATATAAATTTAATTTTCGAGTTTTAATATAATCATAATCAGTAGGTATTGAAGAATTAATGTATGAATATTTTAAAAATAAAACAACATTAGTAAAAATAATAATTTAGTAAACAATAGACACGAAAAACTACAAAAAGGGTATTTCTACCCTTGTAAAAAAAAACTGTTAACTAAAATCTACGTTGTGTCATTTTTTTAATATAATACCATTTTAAGGTAAAGGGTTAGGTTTAAAACAATCCAAACAACAACTTAAGCTCCCAATTGAGTTTAACAACACGATCTAATACATCCCTTTCTTTACGTAGGATTAGATAAGATAAACATTTTTTCTGTAGAAGATAGAGGTAACATGAACCTTCAACCAATCAAGGAAATACTCCTTCTCTAAAACGAAATTTTAGGGAAAGGAGAGGGATGAAAAACTATTTGCGAAAGTTTTCCATCATAAAAATAATAAACGGACCTGTTTACTTTTTTTTTAATACAGAAAAAGTATAAGAATTTAGTTCTATTATTTTATCATTACTATGTCTTATTTTAAAATTTACCTCCATGTTAAATTGAAATACAAAAATTTGTGGACTGTCTGTTTGTGTGGAACAGCATCACGCGAAAACCAACCGACTGACTGCTTTAAATTTTCAATATATATTTGTTACTCATGCATTTGATATTTGTACATTTGTTATTCTAGGGAAGATTTTAAGCCATAGATCGAAGCTGTAGTCCCTTTGGGGGTTAAGATATTCATTAAAGAAACAAAAATTAATCCTTTTTACTCCATTATATTTTTATCACAATGGCAACAGAAATGTAACGAAGTAAAATGACTAATATTTTTTTTATTTAATGAATATCTATAAAATATTTAACATTCTTACAATCATGAGGATAACGAACGCGTCGGGAGTCCAGGGGGTGGAGCCCATATCTATATATAAACAGGGGTGATTCCGAATTGCAAGGCAATTTCTCGGGAGATGATTCTATAGCCCAAAATATAAAAAAGTTCAAAAACATAGGTCAGAAAACGGTTCGTTAGTGAATTTCGGCTTGTGAAACATTAAGGAATATAACTATTTATTTATATTGTAAGAAATATTTACATTTTTGTTGACATAATTACAAAATCAGAAAATGGAAATAATAATATTGTTCCTTATTGAATAATATAGAAATACGCTCACAACATAGGTTATAAGTCAAGACAAAATTGAATGGCGAAAGAGATTGATTCACCAAATCGTATTTATGAAACACACAGAGAAAAAAGTTTTTATCTTTATAGGATATATATAATAGAATTATTATTATCTTAAATAAAATAATAATGTAAATTTGAATTTCTAATTGTAATAGATTTCCTCAATGCTTAATGTAAAACCCGATGACAATTTTAGATTTTACAAAAACAAACAACTAAACGAATATTTTTCAATTCTGTATCCCTTACCAAGAAACAATAGATAAATAAATAAATATATATATATATATATATATATGTGTGTGTGTGTGTGTGTGTGTGTGTTTAGAAACAATATATATAAAATGTTTTTTTTTTCAAAAGAATTGATACTAATTTCCCCAATTTTTGTAAGAGCTGTGACGGATGTAAAGCACATGAGGTTCAAAAACTAGTGGAGACATCTGATTACTCTGAGAGTAATTATTTTTACTACACAAAAAAATAATAGTTTCTTTTTGTAATAGAGAGAATTAAGGTATCATTTGTAAGTTTGAATACCAGCTACATTCCGGTGAATTTGACATGCCAGTCTGTAGCAGTATGTTTCATTTTAGTGAAAAACCTAGTGTGAAACCACTTCTCTCCTCAATTTTCTTATTAAACCTTAAAAAA
Source organism: Lycorma delicatula (assembly GCF_047948215.1). Lineage (NCBI taxonomy): Eukaryota > Metazoa > Arthropoda > Insecta > Hemiptera > Fulgoridae > Lycorma > Lycorma delicatula. Next base: position 92,932,122 of record NC_134459.1, on the reverse strand, counting down.
GAAAAAAAGAATGTATTGCTTTTAAGATTTAAACAAATATTTATGAATAGATATATCAACTTTGGAAAAGACTTTCATCTCAATTCAGGTTTCTGCTTTAACAAATTTAATTTTTTTGGCGCCTAAAATGCCATTCAGAATATCTATTTACTTTTTCTTTTTTGAACGGTTAGCTGTTCATTATTTTTTTATTTTTTTTTTTTTATTTAGTGTTTTATGTATCTTATATATAGAATTATTTAGATTATTTTTTTTTTGTCATTTAATTGCTTAATTATTAAAAGCAATCTATTATGAATTAAAATGAAGTCATCAAAACGTTGCAAAATGATCACAAAATAACGGTAAATGATTTTTCATACTTTAAAAGTGATGACTAAGATTCAAAATACGATATCCCTGAAGCGGGAACAAATACTTTAGAGAGTGAGGTCAACCTCTATTGTAGGAGCTTTAATAAATTAACCTTTTTTTTAATTTTTCTATCTCAATATATATCAATGGGTATGTAACGTGTTAAAGCTTAAATTAAACATTCCATTATTGTTTAATGCATAACATAACCACCGATTTAAATTTCATAACATATTTCTATATATAATTATTAAATACAGTAATATCACGTACAACGCTGAGAATTATTACTAAACATAATATAAATCATTTAACCTGATTTTACCATATACGATTTTAATACTATTTGCAATTAAACATATCGTAGAATCACATATTTAAAATATTCTAAACAGTAGTAACACAGATGTTTAATTTATTTTAATATAAAATAATTTATTCTTGCTTATTCAGCAGTGATTTCCTATAAAATGATTTATATTATACAAAATTTATATAAAGAATAAATAAAAAATTAAAATTAAAATTTGTCGATCTCCGTGGTGGACTAGTAGCGTCTCGGCTTAAGTTCCAGTTCCGGTCAGGTATGGCATTTTTCACAACCTACGAAATTCCATCTCCATATTCCCACGTACAAGCTTATCTGGTGAAGCGATTAATCAAAAAAGAAAATAGTTATTAATAATAATATTTACATCTATAATTAATGAAATCCAGTAATTCATTTAATCATATACATTAATATTTATATATTATTATAAATCATATATGATATGAAACATTTTTAAAAACAGTGATAACTAATTTGTTAATCTTTAGATACCTTAATATAAAATGAAGCTGAGGTGATAAAACGATCGGATCCTAATCTTTAACAATTGCAAAGAGAAATTATTTGTTTTACTATTAATTAATTTTTTTTTTTTTTATAACAAACTAATAAAAAATTATATTTTTTTTGGGATTGATGATATCGCCACATAAGCTTGAAGCTTGCGTATGAGATACGATATGGAAATGGAATTTTGTGGCGTATGAAAAATGCCATGCCTGACGGGGATTCGAACACGTGGTCTATACATGAAAGGGTGAAACGCTACACCACAATTTACCCGGATAACACTTAGTGTAAGCTGTTGATGTGAATTTTATTTGAACCCACTTATAAACATGTATAATTTTATTTTTAAAACAAGACTACAGACTAATAATTTCATTTGTTATGTACGTCCATAAAAATTAAACATTTACTTATCAAAGGCGTTAAGATGTTCATTCATTTTAAACATTTTATATTTTTAAAAATACGTTACAAGTTCTTAAGTTCCTCTAGTTTAAGTAGACTCTCATTTGGTTCATTTCGATAATTAAAATTATAGAATTTTTTACCCGGCGTTAAATCTGAAAGTACATTCTGTTTTGGTAACGGTCAGAAAATGTTGTAGGAAACCTTGAGTTACTGTATTTTTTCTTTTTCTGTTTATCCTCCGGAACCACCGTAAGGTATTACTACAGAGGATGAATGAGGATGATATGTATGAATGTAAAGAAAGTGTGTAGTCTTGTACAGTCTCAGGTCGACCATTCCTGAGATGTTTGGTTAATTGAAACCCAACCACCAAACAAAACTGGTATCTATGATCTAGTATTAAAATCCGTATAAAAGTAGTTACTTTTAAACGGATTTTACAGTCTGTTGCCTTTACTAAGATTTGAACCTTAGAACTCTCAACTTTGAAACAGCTGATTTGCGACAACGAGTTCACCACTAAACCAACCCGGTGCGTGAATTACTGTATTGTATATTATAATGTATTCGAAGTGGATACCGGTGCCACAATACTTTAGGTTATATTTTCCGAAGCAAGGGAAGTAAGCGACAACGTAATTGAATAATTAAAGATAAAAATTTAATGTATTTCAAATAAAAACTATTATAAGAAAGGTAAAGTAATAGTGATTATCCGATTCATAATAGATAAATGCAGACTGATTACGTAGTCGTAAGTCCTGATTTGGTCACTTTAATAATAAAATTCAAAATTATAGATATTTACGACTAAAATAAAACTATTTAAAAAAATAAATAAATAAACATATAAATCCTATTTTTTTCTCCTAACATAATTTAAAATAAAACGTGAAAAACAATAAACCCAGAAATCAAATTCACTTTAATTTGATTCACGATAAATTAAATAGAAGCAAAAAAAAAAAATGAAATTGAACTGAATTGGTTGCGTTTCTAAATGACCTGTTCTTGATTGGAAAGAACAAGTTAGGTCAAGAGGTTACATGAGCACGGCGTGGGTTACAGCCAATCTGATCGTTCTACAATTGACTGAATATCCACCTCTCAGTTTCAACGAGTTGCCATCAATCTCAACTAAACATTCTATTGCAAATTGTAATTCTAGATGTAATAAGAGCAATAATAGTGCTACTATTTCTACAACTATTAATTCTACTACTACTACTACTACTAATAATAATAATAATATTATTATTAATAACACTTTACTACACTTTTGGAACATTTATTTAACATAAGTTCAGTAAAGGTGAATATTTATTTATTTATTACTATTGTTACTATTATTATTTTAGTTTTAATATTTTCTTTCCAATGCATTAATAACTACTTTTTTCAATACAAATATTAACGTGTGATATAAAATTATAAACATGTTTATGAAATTTTCATTTATTGAAAAAACTAATATCTTTTGAAAGACGTAAATAAGAATATTTATTTTATTTTATATCATTTCAGCTGATATAATTTTTTTTTAACAAGAAATATATAAATAAATATAACTGTTGAAATTTTACTCAATTCTGTAACGGGCAAGCAAGATATAAATCATTTATCTTTTATTAAATGAAACAATAGATACAAACAAATCCAGAGATAAAAAAATCGACAGAAACTACATTTATGAAACAATTAAAGGAAAAGCAATTCTGAAAATTTGAAACTTTAATAACAAAATAAAAATACCTTAATATACGTTTTCTTTTCCCTTATTTTGAGTCCTTTCTGGACGACAAATGCAACAGAATGATCCCCAACTATCAAAATATGTAAGATGAAATAGACGTACGAACTTAGTATCAATACATACAACATAACGAACAAACATTTTGAGTCTTATAGATTTATTACGTTCTTAATAACTGTCTTTCCCTCTTAAAAGGAAAAAATACTATTGCAGTAACTTCAGCTGAATAGAATTTTTAGTAATACTATCAGTCATTAAGGAGAGTAATTAAAATACGATAAGCTTAGTTGGTTTTACACAATAGCCTGCTAATCCTTTGAAAAGAGTAATAGAAAACTACTGTACTACTCATTTATCCAAGTATGGATGGGATGGTTCATATTCTTGAGCACAGCTATACCATTTTTAGGATATAATCTGGGTCAAAAGACCCAGATTATATCACATAAAAATGTGATTTTCTACTCCACTAGGATTTAAAGTATCTAAAGTATAAACCAAGTGTCTTAAAAATTTTTAAATTTAAGGAATTAAAATATTAAAAGGATATGTGTGTGTTGTGCAAGCGCTTTTTTGTAAAATACATTATTTTTTACTACTAAATTAAAAAAGAGATAAATTTTATTTATGAAAATTTTTGATTAAAATTAAAAAAAGTCTGCCTCTAATTTGCCATCACATTGTGAGTTTAGGGTGTCGTGCTAAAAATTGCTCACCCATTCTCATGAATAACATTTATTACAGTAGGAATACCATTCTTTTCCTAATGACCAAAAACCGTCTTCTTTTATATAGCACAATTAAAGCCGTTTCCAAACAAACCTTAAAAAATATTTTTTACCTAAAATACGTATCAGAGGTTCAACTTCTTTTTTTATCCCTCTTTATTGAATTTATTATTTTCTTGCGGTTCCTAAAAACATTCTATGAAAACGTTTTCCAATTTAATGCAAAATTCAATTTTACTTAAGTTTCTACTTAGATTGAAAAGTGTACATAAATTATTACCTGCATTATTCAGTCAAGATTAAGGAACAATGCCTTTCATTAGTACCTTAGCAAGGTGAATATTTTTGGGTACAGGTACCAGGGAGAAGAAAATTTTTCGGAAACACAATTCTTATAGCCCACATAAATAAAGCACCCAGAAACCTTAAAATAAAATCAGTTCAAACAGTAGTCAACGTAACTTCTGGCCAATGTTGAATTTTGTAGTTTTAAGCAATATTACGCCGGGAAACCTAAAATTTCATTTTAAAGGAAGCAAGGAAAATGAGATAGGAATTACGATTTACATGTAATATTTAAAATATATGATTATTTTATTAAAATTGCATTAATCAATTTCATTTTGAAACCGATTTAAAACGACCGAAGACCGAAGATGGTGGTTCCAAACCACCTTTTTTATTCTATAATAGCCCTTAAATATTTAGTATCAAAGATAGATTTTTCCCAGTCGGCTGATTATCACAAGTTTTCTTCTATCTAGTCTATATAAATAAAAATGTAAATGTTCGTTGGTTCAACATCTTAAATTTCCAAAAGTTTTTCACCGATTGCTTTGAAATTCTGAAATAACTTACATTTCAATACGCGCGTATTTTTGTATACCTACTATTTATATCCTAAGATGTGACAGGTTACAGGTAAAAACATGCTTTTTTTAAAAAAAACAGCGCTATCTGTTGGACGTAAAACCAACACAAGCTATACTAAATATTTTACGATCCCATTTCAATGTTTCCGATATGTGTTTCCGCTATAGACTAAAAAACAGCTGAACCGATTTACGCGCGGGGAAAAAGGGAGAAAGAGAAAAATCGGAAAGGGGAAGAATGGAAAAAAGAAAAAGGAGAAAACGGGGAAAAGTAAAAACGGGAAAATGAAATGGAAAGGGAAAAGAGAAAAAAGAAAAGGGGGAAGGAGGAAGGGGAAAGACGATGGGGGAAATGGAAAGAGGACATGGTGGAAAGGAAAGTGAATGTGATAAAAATGAAAATGAGAAGAGAAAAAGGAAAAGGGAGAAAGAAAAGAGCGGAAAGGGAAAGAGGGAAAGGAAAGGGGAGAGGGAAATGGGAGAAAAAGGGTAAAACGAAAGGTTAAATTTTCGTAATGTTCATTTTGTTAATGTTTATCAGACTTTCAATTCTGTTCATTTAATCTATATATATATATTCAAATTTAGCTACAGCAAAGCATTGCCGGGTCTGCTAGTTTAATAATGAAAATGAAATGGATAAAAGAAACAAATACGCTAGAAATTACTCATTTCTTAAAAAGGCTTCTTCAATATCCATGAAGGTTTTCTTACGTGCTTAGCCGCAAACATAATTATATAAACAGAAGATAACTTCTCTTGTAATCTCATTTTTTAAGCAACGTAAAAACTTAAACCATAATTCTGAAACCTACTAAACGTTTTCTAACATCTCAAATGATAATTATTATGGGAAAAATTTAAGTTTCTTATTAACCATACCTACATAAATGAGATCTTTATAAAATGTTTTTAAATTGGTAAAATGTCTATAGCTTAGCTTCCTTAGAAACAATTTCACGTAGTAAAAGAATTAATGACGTGGACATTAATAAACTCATAACATTCATTAAATTGAGGTGGAAGTGATGCTAATAAAATTAAAGTTATAAAGATAAAATATTGAAAAAACTTCAACGTTTTGTTATACCAGGAAATCAAATTGACAACAATAATAATACCCGTTATTATTCATCAAATAAGAGAAGTCACGTTGTTTCGTATTGCATATGAATTGATATCGATGTGTATATCAACGAATAAACTGCACAGACTAATTATTTGGTGTTTACTAATATCTTAACATAGTTTCAGCGTTATCCAGTTGTCTACAGTACGTTATAGGATTGCAGTGTAACCAAAAATAAAAAATCCACTTAGTGATATATAAGTATACATAATTTAGTACTCAGACGATTTCATCTTGTTCGTTTTTGCCCGTTATTTCTAATTCAGTCATTAATTAATGAAAATTAATTTTTAACTAACCTGATATTTATTTTTAATTTAATGTTTAAAAAATTGTTAAAAATCGTTTTTTTTGAACATTTTTTCTGCTCCTCCACCTCCAAAATTCTTTTCCAAGAAATATTCTTGATTTTTCTACGTTTACTATGTTAAATGGAAGAAACTAAAAAAAAATCCATTGATAAATATACAACCAATAAAATAAATATTACCTTAGATTTCGTTTTTCGAGATGGGAATTATGATGAAATTTTATTGTAACATTATTATTAAAATTTTACAGTTTTATTACTATATCTAGGGACACATACAAAAAAAATCGGTTAAAAATAATTAATAAATAAAAAGATTTAAGATTTTTCTTCTTATTTTAAAGATTTTCCGGGAAGGGAGAATTTTGTACTAAAATTTAAAAAAAAATTAATATTAAGTGCGGTTATGTTTGTAAAACCTTGAGAAAATGATCCCAAAAATTACTAATCCAACCACTGGAGACGTCAAAATTTTACCATCAAATTGCCCCATACATACAAATACAAGTTCTGTAAAAAATCCCTTGAAATCGCTTTATCCAGTCACAAGTTATTAAGTTTCAAACACGCCAGCACACGTACGTAGATTACCCGTACTTTACCCTTAGTTTTTTGTTTTTGTTTTTTGGGATCCCTGGGTCATGAAACATCGAGAAATTAAAAAAAAACCCATACCCCAGTTTTTGACCGGTTACCTTACTTTCCTTCTTGGAGAATAACTCTAGAGCTATATTACCAAGAAAGTAAAAAACTTATTACAGTAATTAAAATATTTTTAATAAAATATACTTTATAAAATTAATGGTTAAAACCTAACTGGAACAAATGTGTGAATACCGTACGTTGTATATGCTGTTGAAAAATGAAATGCGATGTGCATTTATAGCTAAGTGAAAGTTAAAGATAGCTAATTTAATGAAAATTAAAGAAAATTAAGTTAAAACAAAATTAATGAAAATTAAAATTTCAGTTGGTGAAAATTAAAGATAGCTAAATTTAATTGTTCTAATATGAGTTTTTAGTCATTTCTGTTATGCACCCTACACCCTATTTTTCTGTTATTTATCGCGGATTAATATAAAATTATGGTGTAATATCGTTTAAATCATTATAATAAATTATTAAATTATGTCATAGATAAATAATTTTTTTTTAAACTGTTACCTGTGTTGACCTGTAAGAGTTGTAGATAAAGTAGCGAACTAGTATTGTCTGCTTGTTGCACAATGTTAATATCTCGTTGTTTTGTGTAAAAAAATTAATAAGTCTATTTAATAATGTTCCGTTACTCGAAATATTATTTAAATTAATTAGGAATGGATAATTTTAAGTGTGTAGCAGAGTTTTTAAAAGTACTTTATAACAAAACACCAACTAATACGTGATAGACGGAAGTACAGTTATCACAATTCGAATGATGGGAGTGTAATAAAAAGAACCACAAAAAATAATAATATTTAATTTTATGAAAACCGTACATAGATCGATTAAATTATTTGTTTCTATTGTGTAGAACCTCTTAACTTTCGTTAAAATGCTAACTAGAAATGAATAGTAAAACAAAAACAAATAGGTTGACATTTTAACCGAATAACGATATGGAGGGATTGGTTAAATAAAGGATACAATAATTATAAAGATTTATTAAGAGTAGCAGGGATTTTATTGAATTATTTATAGGTAAAATGTATTTATTACTCGAATAAATTTTCCCAAAAAGAATATGTAAAAAATACATAAATTGAACGTGGAATATATTACAATTATATAACAAAACAATAGTAGACTAAAGAGTGATGAATTAGTTAGTGATGATATATCATAGCCCTACGGCCTTGTCAACTTGATATGAAATGTACAACGTCAGAAAAGTATCATATTTTCCAATAAATAAACAAAACAAAAAAAAAAAAGTATAATATGAATTTTAAAATATCGAATATCCTTTACTACAAAAGAAAAACAACAAAATACAGTTCATTCGTGGATTTCAATAGATTATTAAAATAATATTTAGTTATTGATATTAAGGTTTGTAAGTAAAAAAAAAAGAAAATTAATATTATTTTTTTCTGAAACCCACAATATATTACATTAAATTGTGTTGCGGTTATTAAATTGCATAGACAAACTAAGGTGACCTTAAAATATTAATAAATGCAAAATAACTCTAGAACCACGATTTGAGAGAATTCATGAATAGTGTTCTTTTTCACTTATCAATAAATTGCAATAGTATTTTACTTATAAATTTCAATATTATATTATCAAAAACGTCCACCGAGTTTTTCTAGTGATTTACTCGTCGTTTAATAGTTAAATCAATCGTTTAATAGTTAGTTTTTGAACTCGAATGTTCTGTGGTTCAAATCCTAGTAAAACTTACTTGCTTTTATAAATATTTAAATAATAGACGGTGGACAGCGATATACTTTGTTGGTTGGGGTTTAATTAACGACACGTCTCAGGAATGGTAGACGTGAGTCTGTACAAGCTACATCTCATTTATATTTCATACATATCATCCTCATCTCATTGTGCCGTGGTAGGGATTATAATCTGTTCGCTGGTTAGAGTGAAACGTACACTTAACAGAGTACATAAATATCTTCAAAAAGAAATAATAAATATTCTTAAATTTTTATATGTAATTATTTTTTTCAATTTAAATGACCAAAATGTTTTGGAAAAGTTAATTATTTCAATTTTTCGTGTATTAAAAAAAAATTATATGTATTTTAGATATATAAATAAATTTATTATTAACATCCAAAGTAAAATCTACGAAGATTAATATTGTGTAAAGACATACATTTACAGATAAACATTTACAGATACATTTACAGTATAGAAATTGTGTTAAATAAAAATAATTAATGTACAGTTTTAATAAAATATGACAAACCTTCGAGTTTATGCTGAATGAGTATAATTATATGCAACTTTTAACTAACTATTTAATCTTGGACATACAAAGATGAGATTTTTTAATTGCTCCTACCTCAAAACGACAACTTTTTCGGTATTTATCTACTAATTAGCAGCTCAAATATTTTAAATAGAAAGAGTAGGGTTATAAAACATAATTTTAAACGGTATTGAAAAAAAATTGACAAATTTTTAACTAAAAATTAAAATTAAAATTAACCAAAATTGCGGCTATCATATTTTTCAAACGTAGTTTTGAAAGTGGTTTACAGAATCTCTTAAATAACAATTCAACAATGAAAAAATAAAACAATAAAATTTACTAAATGCTCCTATTGCAAAAAAATTATTTTGCAGTCTGTACGTACGTATGTACGTACACATAACTCAAAAATGATTAGCCGTATGATATTGAAATTTTGGATTTAGGAGTGTTGTAACATCTAGTTGTACATCTCCTTTTTTTATTGCAATCGACTGAACCGAAAATGTCTAAAAAAGCCCAGAATCCAAAACGTTTGGATTTTACACTTTTTCTTAACTGCAGTAATAAGCATTCATTAAGAGTTTTTCAACAATGTATCATAAGTGGTACTTATTTTCATTGGTTCCAGAGTTATAGCCAAATAAAATTTTAATTAATGAAATATTTTGATCTTACAAGGGGAAGGCACATAGGTTCGAATCAGACTCATCTCTTTTTTTAACTTTTTTTTTAATTTAAAAATATTGATTTATTAATAATTATTAACCTATGATTTTAAAAAGTTTTACGATAAATAATAATAATAAAGAAAAATTACGTAAAAATATCAGAAGTTATTAATGAAATAAAATTTTATGTACTTTTCATTTAAAAAAAAAAATGTGTATATAAGCGTACATAGAAGTCATGTGATGCTCACATCAAATTTTTTTCATTCAAACTTTAGTAGATTTTTTTGTTTTTAATAAGTTAACAATTTTCAGTATAATTGCTTTATGTACCCAATAACTTTTGCAAGAATTAAAATTAATTCTAAGTTGTTACAAAGAATATCTACATTAAGTAAATGTTTATACATTTTCATGCCGACGTTACAATTATAAAAAATATTCATAAGTTAAACAAATGTACAATATGTTTAAAATAATTATTCAGATTTATTTTATATTTTGAGAACACTATTAAATATATACATACCAGGAATCCATACACTGACGTGATTGATATGCTGATTCTATTTTAAGGGCAATAAAAAACTATTACTATGTAACAGCGATGAATTTTACATAATATATTTACATTTTAATTTCCAATTTTCATCAATTTTATAACTGAACAGAGAATTCCATTACAAAATCATGTGTCTGTTACTTCATAAACAACAAAATAGAGAATATATTTAAATCATTGACATATTGCTTATGGAAATAGAACTTTATAAAATACGTCTCAATATCAAACAAAATGTGGTCGCAATGACATTATTAAACCAATGCTGTTAATCTATTGATAACAATAAGCTAAATAAATAAATATTAAAGCCCTGAGGTAGATAATCCCCACGTCCGGAACACAACATCTATGTTCCACGTCCAGGGCGGCAACAGCTGTACCTTTGTACATCACATATAGCTGGCTAACGGGGTTCCGAGTAAATTCCTCGGTTATGCCTTGTTAATTTTGACCTGGTTCCAACTTCAGGTCACTAAACGGACTGGATTTTTGGCTACCTGCAGGAAATGGAATAACAAACGATTTTGGAAATGGATTCATACCACTCTTAGAGCTGGCGATGTGGCGGCCAGGGTCAATGTTATTGCAGGTGTAACGGAGACCCTTCCGTTGTCCACATGCCCCCTGCGATGGCAAGCATGTAGCAATGGTGCCCATGTATGTCGGTGCATGGGAGCTCTGAAAGCTTCGGTGAGTAGGAGCCTGGAGTCAGTGCAGAGACTGCGCATCCGCTCTCTGCCAGGACATATGCCGGTTCCACCGGAGTACCGGATAGGACCTCCAAGGTTAGTAGCCCTGGAGTGGGGGTGTACCCCGGCGGCTAGCCTTGCTACAGAAGGGATCCACTGTTCATGAACATTGAACATTCAAACGTGGCAGAGGGTGCACGTAAACACCCTCGTTTAGAAACCTCCGATTCGCCGCAAGCGAAGAGGAAAAAAAGTAAAGAATCTGATAGGATAATGAAAGATGCTGATAGGATCAGTAAAGAATTAAAGAAAAGTCTATTTGGCTATAGCGCACCAAAGCCAAGATTTTTAATTATTACAAGGGAGAATGGAAACTTTCAAAAAGTTAGTCCATTCCTTATCGCAAGAGAAGTTACAAATTGTGCTGGTGGTACTGTCAAGGAAATTCGTAAAACTTTTAATGGATTGCATGTCGAAACCATCAACGACATGCAAAGCCAGAAAGTTTTGGCGTTGAAGAAGATCGGTGAATTTGCGGTTTCTGTCCAACCGCATAGCACACTGAACTCATCCAGAGGAGTTGTTGTTTGTCGCGATCTTCTTAATTGTACAGAAGAAGAAATTGTACAACAAATGTCGAGTCAGGGAGTAACTCAATGTCGCAGACTTACTATGAGAAGAAATGGTAAGATTCTTCCTTCGGCCTCGCATGTTTTGACATTTAATAGGCCGAATCTTCCTGAAAAGGTACGAGCTGGCATCCATCGGCTTGATGTACGAGCTTTCATCCCGCAGCCGATGAGATGTTTTAAGTGTCAACGATTCGGACACACACCAGCAAGATGTGAAGCGCTGGAAATATGTATATGTGGAGAGAAAACACATGAGAGTTACCCATGTAAAGACCCTCCAACCTGCGTTAACTGTAAAGGGCATCACAATTGTCGTTCAAGAAACTGCCCTACATATAAATTAGAAACAGCAATTCAGGAAGTTAAAACGCTTCAGAAGGTAAGCTATCCTGAAGCAGAGAAGATTGTTAATAAGCGTACACCACGACCATCGACTTCTTATGCAGAAGCAGCGGCTGCCCCTTCCACATCAAAAATTAATGTGGAGCAGTTGCTTAACACGATGGCACCAAGTCTTGCGACGATGATTGAAAGAATCATTGATTCAAAGATTGAGTCGACTCATCAGAGAAAACAAAGTAAAGATGAGAAGGCTCATCCCCGGACTGACGCCGTTGACATGAGAGACACACCAGCGCCGTTTAAAAAACCAGCTAAATCTGCGATTGTAAAGTCACCAACTTGTGTAAGAATTAAAAATCTTGATTTATCTGACAAAGAGAAACAGATCGCTCCGTCGTGTAGTCACAAATCCAAAGAAATTGTGACAAGAAAACCTGAATCTGCGGAAACAGAGGTGCAAGTTATTATAGAAAAAGCACCAGGCGCAGATGAAATAAAACCTGTACCAATAGAGCCTCCCAAAGCGCAAAGACCAGCTTCGGTGAGAGCATCTATTTCAGCCGGACCTAGTACTGCAGTAGAGATAGAGTCCGGCTCATCCGCCGCGGAGACATCATCGCACATTAATTTAGATTCTTTAGCAAAGATGCTAACAGCGCCGGCGAAAGTTTTATCAACTGACGTCAGCCGAAGAACGTCACTGGCATCCGAAATAGAGGAAGGATGCCATATCTGAGGCCTCAGATACGCTGTCATCAGAGGTTGAGGCCGTCAGAAGAATGGAGAAACGTAAAAAAGGATGGCCGAAAGGAAAGCCTAGAAAGTAATTTTATTGGATCAGAAGTTATAAGAAAAGTAAAATTTTGATCTTTTTTTTTTGACACATGAAAATGTGAAATTTTTAACCCTTTTTTTTATTTTTTATTTTTTTTTGAAGTGGGATGGGGCTAATGACCAAAGTAGTCGATGCACCTAAAAACATCAAAAAAAAAAATAAATAAATAAATATTAAAAGTATTAAAATAACATGAAACCTCTTCCTTAACCAAATTTATAAGATTAGTAAGTTTATTGTAATACACTTACTGTTTAACGGATTTTGAAATTTAATAATTTTTACGAATATTAAAAAGATTGATCTGAAGAAAAAACAAATCCATAGGTAAACATGTAGCATAACTAGTAAAATAAAACCGATGCTACTTTCTTCATTTATCATGTCGTGCCTTCGATAATATTATTTCTTTTAATTATTGTAGGTTGTAATCCAATAATATGAAACTTTACAAATGTTTATAAATTGATAAAGACCTAGAAAGCTATTCTAACATGTTGTACAACATTGAACAGGTTTTATAAAATAAACATTTCCTCATCAAGGCTTATATATTATAAACTACATCAATATAAAGTTCTAAACGAAAATCTTTTAAAAATTTATTCAAAATTTTAAATTAAAGAAAAAAAAATTTTTCTCTAACACATAGTCGTTTTTATAATCGTACAATAAATGATGATGACCGAAATGAACTGTTTAGTTGTCATTTCCGGTAACGAACTAGTAATTGAGACAATTGAACTTTAGATTAATTGTAAAAGAACCTTAATATAAACGCAATTGGATGATATAACAAAAATGTATACAACTAGAAAAAAAAATTATATATAAATATTATTCAAATAAAACAATTTTACTTTTTTATCCACAAGGATAAATACGTATGATTGAAGTTTTCAAACTTGAAGGCTCATGTTTAACTAAACGATTAGAATCTTCACCTAAAATAATATATAGAAAGGATTGTTATGCAATTTTTTTTTAAACAGAATAAATTATTAAAAGATCTTTCACTGTTGTGTATCTACTTTGAGTGAAACATCTGTTAAAAATTTATTTAAAAAAGCTTTATTCTAGAACTGGAATAATCTATATCTGTTACACATCACTTTAAACTTCCTGATCTTCAAAAACATCTGGATTTTAAAACAAAATTCTACAGTCTATTAACAAACTACAATTAGAAATTAGGTCTTGGCGAATCTTAATTCTATAATTTAAGTAATTATCATTAACGTTACAAAACAACCATTGTTGGGTAAAAAAGCTGTTAGATACTTCTTTTTACTTCTTTGTACAAAGTAAAGGAAGTATTGTGATTGCGAAAACTTTCTATTTTCAGATTTCAACAGAAATATCCATTTTGACTATCTCTGTTTCCATTTTGACTATTTTAGACTGACGTCTGTACATATGTGCGTATGTATCTCGCATAACTCAAAAACGACTAGCTGAAGGACGTTGAAATTTTGATTTAAGACTACTGTAACATCTAGTTGTGCATCTCTCCTTTTGATTGCAATCAACTGGACCAAAAGTGTCCAAAATCCAAAAAAATTGGATTTTTGAGTTTTTCTTAACTGCTGTAATAAGCCCCCATTGAGAGCTTCTCAACGATATATCATAAGTGGTACTTTTTTCATTGGTTCCAGAGTTACAGCCAAGTAAAATCTTAATCAATGAAATATTTGGATCTTACAAAGGGAAGTCTCAGATCCCACTTCATATTAATCTCTGATTGTAAAAAAAATTACAATAAATAATTCAATAACAATAAAAAAAATTAAAAATTTTCAGAAGTTATTAATGGAATAAAATTTTATGTACTTTTAGTTTAAAAAAATGTGCATATGTAATTTAAAAGGCATGCAAGAAAGTTATGTGGTGTCCACATCAGATTTTTTTTTAAAGAAAAATACTTTCTAATATATTTAAACCCAGTTTACCAAAAATAAATTACTATTTAACACTTTGTACATAATGATGCTATACACAGATTCATATGAACCGAAATTAACTGAACACAATAATTACTGCAACTGAATGAAAATATTATCTGGGAAAGAAATGTTGACCTATTCCATCAGTAATTAAATAAAATCGAAAATTATAGGTTGTATTATCGATATATGTCCCACAGCTAAATACCAGCTGTTACAACTTAAATTCACTTCACATAACCGTACAAGTTTTAATAAATTAACAACGACATGCAATAATAATTTATGAATTTAAGAATTAATGTAAAAAATAGGCATTTATGTTATAAAACTTGCTTGTGGCCTTATTTAAAAAATGGATACATTTCTTAATTTTCCATTTTTTTAATTACTAATATTATGTAAATTATTTATGAACTAATAATATACAATATTAAATTGCTAATGTTTATCTTATCTGACATAGTAGTAATTATATTTCAACCTGTCTTATCTTATCAAATTATATGGCAGGCTCTGTACTAGTCGGTGCAGTCAAGTATTTCAATCGTGTACTCTTTTTGCTGTACTTGTCACTATTCGTTACCTGCAATGCGTGAGGTGCCAGATAATAACTTGGTGTTCGTTTTTTACAAGCCAAAGTGATTTTACATAATTTTAGTTTCGCCTACAGGATCATGAAATATCTTTCGTTAAGCGACAAGTTAGTTAAATGGCATTGTGCATTGTGCCAGTAATAATATGTGGAAAGGTTTGAACGTGGAAACAGACGAATCTCTTTTCCCAAGGCGCAAATATAATGTGGAGATGGTATAAATTCAGCAGCGGATGTTTGTGGGAATTTTCAGTGAACCAAAACAATGTTTCGTGTATGCGGTCAGCGATCAAAGGTAATAGACGTTATACTTACACGTTTTAAGTATTAATTGCGTTATACTTATTAGTAAGTGTTATATAGGAGTGAATTTGACCTAGGACGACATCATTTCTGCTTATTGGCGGAGTTACCACGATATATCATATTTATAAGGTTACAATTTGACACATCATACTGTTAATCACTCAGTTAACTTTTGAGATCCAATTACCGGAAAACATATAAATTCAGAATAAATTTATGGGTAGCAGGGAAAATACGGAATCGCAAAGAGAGTGACATACCGAGATCTACTCCGGTCTCCTATTTATGCGAATTCATGTGGCGCCAACGTAACATTGACAGAAACCCATTCCATTAAATTTTGTAGAATAATGTTTTGTTTTGGGTTGTACAACAGTAAGACTTATTTTTTACTATTAAAATTTAGGAAATGTGTCTGATTTTGAAATAAGATTCCTTCCGTGTTGCTTTAATGCAGAATACAAATTAAACCTGTCTAAATCACAAAATTGAAAATGATGTTTCCCATTACAACGTTACGTATTTTCTTAACTAATGAACAAATTATAAATAAGAAAAAACCATTGTAGATTGATTAAACTAAACAGTAAAACTTTTTAAAATTTTCATATTATAAAACGGACATATTGTAATACAATATGGAGATATAGAATACAATATGAAATAAAATATTTTTAAAAAAGTTAAAATTCACTGATCCAGAAATAAAAAAATGGTGTTCCAGATTCGAATGCGATACAAACTCAAGAGGAAAGTACCCTATCTTCACAAAAATCTATTTTTCGGTATCTGTCAACGGGTCCTTTGAAATGGTAAGTTAAAATCATAAAACTCGCTCATATAATTCCACCACACACATCGTTATAATATTAGTAACTTATTACTACTAAGAAACATTTTTAAACATTCATACTGCCTGAATCTCATTCACGATCAATGTCATTACTATTATATTACTAGCTGGTCGGATGAGAGAAGCGAGCCCGACCTTCCAGCAAGGGGGCTCTGCTCCTTGGACCTTCGACGTGTTCGACTGCTCATGTTTGTGAGAATATTAAGTACTTTATAGAAATATTTTAAGAAAAGAAATATTAGTGCTTAGAGAATATTTATGTGATCGATTTGGTGTTTTTATTTTTAAAATAGGCTTACGAAGTGAGCAGATATGGAATTTAATCATTTTTAGTAGAAATATAATGTTTAACACTAGCTACAATAGTAACAGGAAGTTGGTGGCTTGGGGACGCCGTCTTCATCGTTTAGTTTTGTGTGTGTTCGTTTGAGGTTGTGTTAGTTGTCAGTCCAGCTGTTGCTATTGATGCAGAGCGGACCACGTGATGTACCGGCCGGATGCGCACAAATGACTCTTTCGCTAAATAAAGAATCCTTTTTTTTTACTTGTTAATATTAACTAATAATCCCTTTCTTTTATTAATAAAACGAATAAATAATAACACATGAATAAGAATCCAAATATAAAATATAAATAAAGATAATCGACGCTTAGAAATTAATTAAATAATTTGTAAATTAATTGACAAGAGACTGCTTTTGGCTGAGAGAGTTGCCTGAGAGAGAATCGCCGAGCGCAGCCACCTGGCGCACCACCATTGGTCCACTCTGCGCCAATAGCAACTAAAATAAAAATGTAAGCACATAGGACAAACAAAAAAACTGACTAACCATCCTTTTTTATTGTAAAGCAACCGATGATTTACATCAGACATTAAACTTATGCAAATAAACAAATATTATTATTACATAAATATATTATTAGAACAAATACACCGAACTTTTAACAGCGCGTTTTCGAAACTGGCAGTCCTTTTTTACAAACGTTTTTATACATTCATCTTAAAATCCCCACTTTTATAACAAGTTTTTTTTAAAAAACTAACCATGGATCCTCCTAGTTAGTAAAACACTAATGTCGTATAAATAACATTTTTCGGAAGGAAAGGTGGAAAGGAAGGAAAGACGTATTTCTGTAACATTATATTATTATTATTGATATTGTATTTGTGTATAATATCATACACAAATAAAAAATATTTGACAGACGTAATCAGGTATCAGATTTTAAGTAAAAATATGAATAATTAAACAAATACCGGATTTGTCAATTAAAAACCTCAATAGTTTAATAGATAGTTTGGCTGTTTTCTTTACAATGAATTTTTCTTACAACAAAAAAATCGCATTTTAAAACATTTTGTTATTTAGGGCTACACTGGCTTAGGTAATAGTAACGTAATATTTTCATTCATTACCGTTATTTTGTTTTTCTAAAAAAACATACAATACTTCATACATACATAACTAAATTTGCGCAAATTTCATCATGACGTAAATTCGAAACTATTAGTTTAAATAAAAGTAAAAAAAATCCGAAATTTTTCTCATGGCAAACGTGAATTTAATTTTTAATTTTCTGTATATTCAGATATACTGGAATAACTGCCATTGTATTTGAATCCATCTTTAATTACCTACCCGCCAGTAGGTTACATAAAGATTAAGCCGATTCAAAAAAGAAAGTCAGTGATTATTTCAAAAATATTAGAGTAACCCACTTTTTGTATGAAAACGAATAAAATATATGAAAGAAGTAAATTTTTTTATAGAATAATGAGTGTCTCTTAGGTATTTATAGTAAACTCTCTATTAACTGTGATGTTTGTCAAGTGAGTACGCGTAAATCCAAGGTTATATAGTGTAATTGGATGTGAACAGGACAGACCTAGCAAGCACAATACGCCTACACGCTGAACTGTTCTCTGTTTCAACAGGACTTGAATATGAAGAGCTAAGTAGCAATGTTAATAAACTTAGAAAAGTAACATTATCGTGCAATAATGGACATTATACATATATTTTCACCCATCCAGTATTTCTAACATCCAATAAAAAAATGAATCTTTGTTCTAAAAAATAAAAAAATAAATGTTTCGATTATACTTGATTCACCGTAGACGTTGATGTTTTATTATTGTTAAAACTACTTTAATACCCTAGTACGCCAAAAGGAAGATAATGTATTTAGATGATAAATCCGTCTTATTTCTCAAATTTCAAAACGGTTGCACCAATTTTTAAGGAAAAGTTATACATTTACAAAGCAAATATCAATGTATAAGTGTTACGTCTGAAGACATAAAATTGTAAAAGGTTGATGCCGTAGTCTCCAATAAGTAAATAAAACCCTTATAAACCTCATCAAAGAATTTATTAAATAAAAATCCTTGAAAAATTGGATTTTAGAAATGAATAAACAGGTGTAAGAATGAAATAATAATCATGATATACATGAGAAACAGTTAATTTATTTTCTTGATGTTATATTTTTCCACCAGTAAACAAAGGCTTCAGTAAATCGAAATAAAATAAGGTAACGCGAATGAAGTAAGCCGAAGATGATGCTCTTCATTTTAAATCTAAATTACAGAAATAGAATAACAAATTAAACAATTGCTAATAATTACCATGAAATCATTACTTTTAACATTCATTACTAATAAATAATATTTAAGTCCCTTTCACCCTAATTGTAAAATAAGGCAACGCTTCAGGCTCTTTATTTCATTTGTACTACTATTTAATAGATATATTGTCTAAATTCTGGAATTTCTTTTATGTAATTTTGTTATGAAAAATAATTAAGTTAAAATATTTAGGCCTACATAATTTATTAAAATAACAACAAAAACTTCGTAAATATGTTTAAATAATATTTAATAAATTGATTTTAAATAAATATACGTACATATTTTAGATAACACCTCTGTAAAAATGAAAATACATGGTATTTTTATAAATAATATGGTTGACAATAAATAAACATAAAAGACAAATTATTTATACTTTAAAAATAAGTTCATTATTTTTTCATACTCATCTCTATAGGTTTTTCCGAACCAGAAATTCCGACTGACAGAAATCAAATCTTCCTTTCCTTTAATATTAAAATTTATTTACTTCTTTCATAGATGTTCTGACACGATTTAATAAACAAATTCTGTAACTTGGAATTTTTTCGTAGTCGCTCTGTTTTCATTTTAATTAATAAATTATTAATTTTAACATCCCGCTAGTCATAAATAGTAATTCCGTACTGAAACGTATGAAGTTTATAAATTTATTTATGTAATAAAATTAATATATCATATAACTTACATAAAAAAAAAGAAGCTTATGAAAAACTGAGATTTTTATTATCCAAATTAATTGCCACTCCAATTATCACGGATAATCAAAATTTCCCGGGTTCGAATCCCGGTCAGGAATGGCATTTTCACACACGCTACAAATCATTAATTTCATCCTCTGAAGCAATATCAAACGGTGGTCCCTGAGGTTGAACAAAAAAAAACCTTACATATAAAAAAATCTGATGTGGACACCACATGACTTCCTTGTACACCTATTAAATTACATATACACATTTTTTTTCTGCACTTCATTTAAAATTATTTCATTTGAAAGTGAGATATTACCCAACAATTCGTTAATAAAGTGGACAATACACAATTTCATTGTGGTGGACACTACGTTGCATCATATTTTTTGTGGTGTCCGTATCAGAATTTTCTATTAATTTTTATATTAATTTTGTTTCAAGTAGTTGTTTCAAGGATTGTTAAAATCAACGAACGAAGTACGTCGATTGTAAATCAAAAGTAAATCGGATTAAATATACAGATTGTACAGTTTATTAAACTGGAACGTGGATTCTGCGGTATAATTTACGAGTAAAAGCTGTTGTAAAAACTGATCGTAGATGTTCCAGTTTAAAATATAATGAAATAGCTAATAACAGTATCATTAATTTTGTTAATTTCAATAATAACAAACAGCTAACAATCAACTTTAAAAATGATTGTAAAATGCAGTTACTCGGTTACCTAATTTGTTCGGATAATTTAATACTACGTAATATATTAGTTGAAATATAAGTAGAATATTATTTTTATAAATACATTAGTCAACATCCTTTAATGACGCTGAAGTTTTATTTTTTGGGACCCAGGAAAGTGACATCTGTTTAAAAAAAAATGGTGGGACTTCCAGTTTTCATTCCATCAACATAATTACTACAAGGAATTTCAGACTTACATGCTTATGCAAATAAGACTGCAAAATTAAGACAATAAAAGTCTACCGTAATTTTTCTTATGGAAATTTTAATAAGATCTATTCATTGTTATTATGTTGGATTAAATTACAAATAACTGGACGCAGTAGTTACTGAGAAACAGCAACTATTTTTTTTTTTTTTTTTTATTAAATCTATATTTTATCCCAGTATGGGTCTCGTTGAATTGTTTTATCCATAAAAAAATTTTATGGATGACGTAGAAATCTTAGAATCATAGAAAAAATCATAAAAATCTTAGTCGTACCCTACATACTGGAGCACATATGTAACCTGTAAACCCAAATTTACTCTTATTTTGAGTAAATATATAATTATTTTCTAAAGAAATATGGGCAAGATAAACACCTATTGCCTAGAGAGAAGTCTTAAGACAATTATTTGGACAAAATTTCTTGTCACGTTTTGTTGTAGCTCGTCCCTTTAACTCTACCCATTCTTTTCCCTTATTAGTGGTAATAGTGATACTTTCTCCGAAAAACTTCTATACATTTTTATTTAGATATTTATTGTATCCACGCTAAGGACGCAGTTACCTAAACTTTGTTAATGAAATAAGCTCTTCCTTTGGACCAACCTGAACCCGCTTTTATATCTCGTTAAAGATAGGCTTTTGTTGCACACGTATATGTATGTATATAAATCTAGCATAATATATTTTAATTATTTAGCATTCCCATTTAATTATAGAAGAATCAAAAGAAAAAGAAATTTTTTACAAATTTAAACAAAAATATAAAAAAAATATGTATTATATCGAAAACTCACCTTATTTGTTGAGATGTTGTTATTGTTGATACAGCTAACAACAGCAGGTGTAGATTGATAAACGCCATTAACAACAGGTATTGTTTTCTTTAGAGTTGAATTATTGAAGACCGGTAAAGGACTTAAAATATCATCATCCTTTTCAGAATCAGAAGAACTTTCAGAATCCGATGCATCATCGAGATCTTCTAATGCATCTAATATATTATTAAGACTTGTCGTATCTTCGGTATCGATAGTAAAATTAGAAGATACAGTTAAAATAGGTGGAGGCGGTGGTGGAGGAGGAAGAGGTAAACGGCAACTTTGCGGACGAGACAACGAAGCTGATTTATGATTCGTACTGACCGGTGAATCTGCATCAGCGTAAGGAATTGTGTCGGATGTTGATGAACGCGGTCGATAAGGACGACGTGGAACACCGTCGCCCTCCTTCATTTTGTATTAATACGCACACACGATCACATGGACATTACACTTCACAAGCACCTTATACTTAAATTGCATCACCTGAAAAAAAAAACGAAAAAAAAACATTATTTAATCATAATATAGTACATAATTCTCTTTGTTTTATTTACAATAACCACTTTTCTTTGCACATGTGCGCGCACACACATATCCACCCACACTCACAGCGCGCACACACACACAATTTTTTAACTTTTTTTACGCTAATAAATTATCTGACGTCAACCCTTAACGATAATAACATAATAAAATACGATGTGGAAATAAATAACATAAAAGAAATCTGAAAAAATATCAGAGAGAATTATAGTTTTGTGATTATTTTAATTAAAGGAACATAGAAACAATGGAGACGAACTTAGATAATAGTGATAGAGAGATTGAAAAAAGTAAAATCTTCCTACATGGTATTTACTGGTTTTGAGAAAAGAATTTGAAAAAATTTAATAGAATAAAACAAAGTGGACACCGGTAATTCAGAAAATTTTGAAACAACTGTCAACAACTTTAAGAAAAATATTTTTGCAAGTTTGATTATTGAAAATTAAAACTACTAAAGCTCATTTCCATATTAATGGAAATTCGTCAAACAACCAAAAGTTTTCAATGAAATAGGTTAGTCATTCTTTTCCATCGGATTGCCGCTTGGCGTACCACTTGGCATTTCGTGCGGAGGTCCCGGGTTCGAATCCCAGTGAGGGATGGCATCTTTTCATATGCTACCAATTTCCACCGGGTGAATGAACGTAGCTGTTGATGCCCGCTCTTTCATAATAAACAACCAGATAGTTCATCGGTTTTAATTGCTGCACAATATGCACTTTGTATGGATAAAACTAACTCCTGGTGAAGTATTCGTTGAATCCACCGGGTTAGTCTGGTGGTGAACTCGTCATCATAAATCAGCTGATTTCGAAGTCGAGAGTTCTGAGGTGCAAATCCTAGTAAAGGCAATTACTTTTATACGGATTTGATAACTAGATCATGGTTACGGGTGTTATTTGGTGGTTGGGTTTCAATTAACCACACATCTGAGGAATGGTCGACCTGAGACGGTACAAGACTACAATTCATTTACAGTCATGCATATCATTCTTAATCATCCTCTGAATTAATTCCTTACGGTGGTTCCTTACGCAGGCTAAACAGAAAAATAAAAGGATTCGTTGAACGGTTGTTCGGCTGAGGCGCAAGACTGATGCATGTTTATGAGCAGAACTTCAAGGCCTTCTTGTGAACGAAGCCTGAATAGCATTAATATTTTCTGGGGGTTCACTGAATTTGTAGAGCTCCTAAAAGTTTCTTCTTTATAACTGACCTCCTCAAAATCCTCAACCCTTTTCTTGACCGCTCGACAAGATGGAACACGATCATAACATCCTAAATTGTAGTAAAGATGAAATTCCTTGTAAGCAACAGTGAGAACTGTCACTGTTTTTTTTTAATACGCCTTCACGGCAAACGCACGTTTTAGACCGGTCCACAGTTCCATTGTTACTAAGTGGCAAGGTCTCAACAGCATGGTCATAAAGTGCTGCCGTCTTTACACGGCTGCCACTCTGCATTTCAAATCTCCCATTTTTCCTAGTCCATCTGGTATAATTAAATTTTCAGAACTGTAGAACTGAATTATAGAAAAAAAAGAGTTATTCACAATGTGTACAAGAACCATGTATCTGTGATGAGAGTAGAAGATGACAAAATGCAAGCACTATTACAGAAAAGACAAGGGTGTAATCTATCTCCTTTATTTTTCTAACTTACAGATAGAAGAGAAATAAATAATTTAAAAGGAAAATTTGTGAATGGAGTTAAGATATCCTAGAAGAAAATGTTAAAATGCTATGTTTTAACTGATGGTAACCGAAACAAAAAATTAATTGAAATACTAAATGTGACTGACGGAATAAAAAGTTAAAAACTTAATATGAGAAATAAATAAATCAAACATAATATAGTGTGACGAAATGGATAGATCTTTGATAGTTTAAAATAAAAAGTTTATTTTTCAGCGATTAAATGGTCTTAAAAACAGGCTTATAGTAAACAAATTGTTATAGTGGTGATATATTAAAATAGAAAACATATCTTTATATTTATGAGCATTTCATTAAATTAATTATAGTTTGTTTAATTACTAAGAGAAAACTTCCTGTAGAATATATAACTAAAGATTTTATTAAAAAAATAAAAATTACATCAAGACTAGCATACATAATTCAGAGCTTCATGCAGAACTCTACTAGTGTAAAATGTAGAACAAAAAATTAGAAAATAATGTTCATATTTTTAATAAGTGTAATATGAAAAAAAAACTGTAAAAAAATACAAGGAACTGAGTTTTTCCACACACTCAAAACTGGGTAATTCGAAATAAAATACTAATAAAATTTATGTCATGAAAAACAGTAACAATCTTTAAAAGCTCTTCCTTTCGGAAATTTCTTAATTATAAAGAAAGATATAAAAATAAAATTATAAACAAGCTTTAAAATCAAAATACGTAACAGAGCTGAATTAATTCAAAAATAGTGTGGTAAAATCATGTAATGAAATATTTGATAATCTGATAAGTACAATTTTTTCTACAGAATAATTTGCATAAAAAATTAAAACTCGTAAAATTATATAGAGCCAGTTTTATAGTAGGACTGAATATAAAAAAAATCAGTAAAACAAGAACTCCCTGTGTTTTGTTAAAAACTATTTTAACAACTACAGTTTATTTATATTTTCTTTTTTTTTAATTTGTAACAACTTTTTTACTTATAAGAAAAAAAGATAATAAATTTTTGAAGAACATAAAAATACATTTATAAGATACGAACATAATGTAATAACAAATGTTTGCTGTTTAGCTGGAATAATCAAAGCTATAGGAAATGCTATATCTACTCCCTAGAACAACAACCATTTCGTGCAGGTCTTACTTAAATGTAGTTTTCACATCGAATTCTTCAATAGATAAACATATTTTGCATATCAGCATGCGAAATTCATGGAATAGATGATATTTTGCTCTTCAAATTATTCTCTTTATTATGTTCAGTAAATTATAATATTGGCATATATCGTTCACTCTTTCATTTCATTTTAATTAAATAACTAAAAAAACATCTCAAGAATTATCTGTTCTATTGAATTTTATGGTTGTTATGACAAAAAGGTAGGAATAAGTTGTCCGGGCACCATGCTGTATTTTATAAATATTTTATAATAATTTATAAAGAACATCAGCTTTAAAAAATCTGATGTGGAGAGTACATGACTTCCTTGTACGCCTATTAAATTACATATGCACATTTTATTAAAATGAAAAGTACATAAAATTTTATTTCATTAATAACTTCTGATATATTTTCATAATATTTTTTTTATTGTTATTATTAAACATTATTTATCGCAAAATTCTTTTACAACCAGAGATTAGTAATACTAATAAATCAATATATTTAAATTAAAAAAAAAATTAAAAAAAAAATAAGATGAAGTCTGATTCGAACCGATGTGCCTCCTTTGTAAAATCCAATATTTCATTAATTAAACTTTTATACTGCTGTAACTCTGAACCAATGAAAATAAGTACCACTTGTGATATATCGTTGAGAATTTCTCAATGAGGGCTTATTACTACAGTTAATAAAAAGTTAAAAATCCATATTTTTTGGATTTTGGGCACTTTTGGTTCAGTCGATTGCAATCAAAAGGGGAGGTGTACAACTACATGTTCGAACAGTCCTAAATCAAAAATTTCAACATCCTACCGCTAATAATTTTTGATGTTATGGGACATACATACGTACGTCCAGACGTCACGCAGAAACCAGTCATAATGGATTCAGGGATGATCAAAATGGATATTTCCGTTGAAATTTGAAAACTGTAATTTTTCGCGATTACAATATTTCCTACATCATACAAGAAAGTAAAAAGTCAGATAATTTTCTGGTTTGATTTCATATTTTATTTTAAAATAATACTTTTACATTTTTTTTTTTTTTTTGCGAGAGAAATAACAAATGAGAATTCAAATTTCTAATCTCTTGATCACGACCTCCGATTAGCGATAACTCATAATCCGCTGGATTAATCCCAAATATTTGGGTATGTACCTCGAAAGGAAGATGACGTGGCAGAATCACATTGAACGGGTGGCTAGCAAATTAAATGATAAGCTAAGTATTCTAAACGCTTAGCTGATAAGAAATCGGGTAGCTCACTGTCGATTCTAAATGACACCTTTAGAATTTAAATAAAACCAGTGATCCTGTATGGTAGTAAAAACCTTATAACTGCTGGCACATCTAGCCTAGAACTAGATCAGAATCAGACTATGTGGCTCATTACAGGAACTATAGAAACAACTTCTATTCCAGCTCTTTTGATCACAACCAAAGAAGCTCTTATACGTTCTGAGGTGAGGCGACTGGTTATATTACAATATGAAAAGCTTCTTCGATTGCCATTAGAATCTGGCGAAGTTATCTGGCAGAAAATCATCTCTTGAAAACAAAAAATGGTTTCTTCCAGTATGTTACAAAATTAAGAGAACGGTTCTGCCCACCAGCACAAGAAAAACCTCTATTTCCTCCACTGTGTCTTCTAAATTGACACCATGTATCAGCGACACTTGAAGTACAGAAGATAAAGGTCAGGAAGCAAGACCTTAACTCTACTGTCCGGCAGAAGATTGCCATGGAACATGTGGAAAGACTATATCCCAAAAATAAATGGGTATAGTGTACACTATTGGCTCAGGACCTGGCTAGGAAAATAATATGGTGGCGGAATGTACTGTAATCTCTTGTCTTTTTACCATTCAATTGGGATATACTATTCAAACTTAGATGGAGTGGTTGCTGCGATCGATATTGCCCTCCGACGACTATTTGTCCGATACACGCCTTTGGTAAGGCTGTCTTTCTTTGCGACTCAAAGGCTGCTATTCTAGCTATCACATCTTTCTAACATCCAGCATCTTTAAAGATCTTAGAAATATGGACCTCGATTATACTGTTAAAAGTTGCCGGAAAGAAGGTGATGTTTCAGTGGATTCCAATCTATATGGGTGGATACATATATATATATATATATATTTTAACCTCCGGGTCCGTAGTTAAGCATTTTTTTCCGCAGAGGATGAGATGAATGCTTTGTAAAGTGTGTGAAAAATGCCATGTCTGACCGGGAATCGAACCCAGGACCTCCGGGTAAAAGGCCGAGACGCTACCACTCGCGCCACGGAGGCCGGAATATGGGTATATATGGAAATTAACAGTCCGACCTCTTGGCAAAAAAGACGCATAAATCTTGCTTCAGCAGTCAGTCATCTATATCTTCTTATCAAAAACTCTCTATTAACAACAAATTCAGCGTTTCTATTTGTCAACACCTCGTGTTGTGTAGTGAAAATAAAAGATGGTCTTCGTTGATAGAGAATGAATTTACTATACCTGACAGTCCTAGAAGCTAAAGTGTAGCCATGTTCAGGATAATAACTAGCCATGACTGTCTTGATGCCCATCTTCACCTTTTTCTTATCTTAGCCTATATTGAAGGGGATGCCAGATTTAGTGAAAATTTTACTTAAGGAAATTTATTAAGCTTAATCTATATATCAATATTTTTAGAAAACTTTTTCTTAAAATTTATTGTTCACAGTTTTTTTTTTTTTTTTTGTCTTCAGTCATTTGACTGGTTTGATGCAGCTCTCCAAGATTCCCTATCTAGTGCTAGACGTTTCATTTCAGTATACCCTCTACATTCTACATCCCCAACAATTTGTTTTACATACTCCAAACGTGGCCTGCCTACACAATTTTTCCCTTCTACCTGTCCTTCCAATATTAAAGCGACTATTCCAGGATGCCTTAGTATGTGGCCTATAAGTCTGTTTCTTCTTTTAACTATATTTTTCCAAATGCTACTTTCTTCATCTATTTGCCGCAATACCTCTTCATTTGTCACTTTATCCACCCATCTGATTTTTAACATTCTCCTATAGCACCACATTTCAAAAGCTTCTAATCTTTTCTTCTCAGATACTCCGATTGTCCAAGTTTCACTTCCATATAAAGCGACACTCCAAACATACACTTTCAAAAATCTTTTCCTGACATTTAAATTCATTTTTGATGTAAACAAATTATATTTCTTACTGAAGGCTCGTTTAGCTTGTGCTATTCGGCATTTTATATCGCTCCTGCTTCGTCCATCTTTAGTAATTTTACTTCCCAAATAACAAAATTCTTCTACCTCCATAATCTTTTCTCCTCCTATTTTCACATTCAGTGGTCCATCTTTGTTATTTCTACTACATTTCATTACTTTTGTTTTGTTCTTGTTTATTTTCATGCGATAGTTTTTGCGTAGGACTTCATCTATGCCGTTCATTGTTTCTTCTAAATGCTTTTTACTCTCGGCTAGAATTACTATATCATCAGCAAATCGTAGCATCTTTATCTTTTCACCTTGTACTGTTACTCCGAATCTAAATTGTTCTTTAACATCATTAACTGCTAGTTCCATGTAAAGATTAAAAAGTAACGGCGATAGGGAACATCCTTGTCGGACTCCCTTTCTTATTAGGGCTTCTTTCTTATGTTCTTCAATTGTTATTGTTGCTGTTTGGTTCCTGTACATGTTAGCAATTGTTCTTCTATCTCTGTATTTGAACCCTAATTTTTTTAAAATGCTGAACATTTTATTCCAGTCTACGTTATCGAAAGCCTTTTCTAGGTCTATAAACGCCAAGTATGTTGGTTTGTTTTTCTTTAATCTTCCTTCTACTATTAATCTGAGGCCTAAAATTGCTTCCCTTGTCCCTATACTTTTCCTGAAACCAAATTGGTCTTCTCCTAACACTTCTTCCACTCTCCTATCAATTCTTCTGTATAAAATTCTAGTTAAGATTTTTGATGCATGACTAGTTAAACTAATTGTTCTGTATTCTTCACATTTATCTGCCCCTGCTTTCTTTGGTATCATAACTATAACACTTTTTTTGAAGTCTGATGGAAATTCCCCATTTTCATAAATATTACACACCAGTTTGTATAATCTATCAATCGCTTCCTCACCTGCACTGCGCAGCAATTCTACAGGTATTCCGTCTATTCCAGGAGCCTTTCTGCCATTTAAATCTTTTAATGCTCTCTTAAATTCAGATCTCAGTATTGTTTCTCCCATTTCATCCTCCTCAACTTCCTCTTCTTCCTCTATAACACCATTTTCTAATTCATTTCCTCCGTATAACTCTTCAATATATTCCACCCATCTATCGACTTTACCTTTCGTATTATATATTGGTGTACCATCTTTGTTTAACACATTATTACATTTTAATTTATGTACCCCAAAATTTTCCTTAACTTTCCTGTATGCTCCGTCTATTTTACCAATGTTCATTTCTCTTTCCACTTCTGAACACTTTTCTTTAATCCACTCTTCTTTCACCAGTTTGCACTTCCTGTTTATAGCATTTCTTAATTGCCGATAGTTCCTTTTACTTTCTTCATCACTAGCATTCTTATATTTTCTACGTTCATCCATCAGCTGCAATATATCGTCTGAAACCCAAGGTTTTCTACCGGTTCTCTTTATTCCGCCTAAGTTTGCTTCTGCTGATTTAAGAATTTCCTTTTTAACATTCTCCCATTCTTCTTCTACATTTTCTACCTTATCTTTTTTACTCAGACCTCTTGCGATGTCCTCCTCAAAAATCTTCTTTACCTCCTCTTCCTCAAGCTTCTCTAAATTCCACCGATTCATCTGACACCTTTTCTTCAGGTTTTTAAACCCCAATCTACATTTCATTATCACCAAATTATGGTCGCTATCAATGTCTGCTCCAGGGTAAGTTTTGCAGTCAACGAGTTGATTTCTAAATCTTTGCTTAACCATGATATAATCTATCTGATACCTTGCAGTATCGCCTGGCTTTTTCCAAGTGTATATTCTTCTATTATGATTTTTAAATTGGGTGTTGGCAATTACTAAATTATACTTCGTGCAAAACTCTATAAGTCGGTCCCCTCTTTCATTCCTTTTGCCCAGCCCGTATTCACCCACTATATTTCCTTCCTTGCCTTTTCCAATGCTTGCATTCCAATCTCCAACTATTATTAAATTTTCATCTCCTTTTACGTGTTTAATTGCTTCATCAATCTCTTCGTATACACACTCTACCTCATCATCATCATGGGCGCTTGTAGGCATATAAACGTTAACAATCGTTGTCGGTTTAGGTTTTGATTTTATCCTTATTACAATGATTCTATCGCTATGCGTTTTGAAATACTCCACTCTCCTCCCTATCTTCTTGTTCATCACGAAACCTACTCCTGCCTGCCCATTATTTGACGCTGAGTTAATTACTCTAAAATCACCTGACCAAAAGTCGCCTTCCTCTTCCCACCGAACCTCACTAATTCCTACTATATCCACATTCACCCTATCCATTTCCCTTTTTAAATTTTCTAGCCTACCAACCTTTTTTAAGCTTCTAACATTCCACGCTCCGACTCGTAGAATGTTATTTTTTAATTTTCTGGTGACCCCTTCCTTAGTAGTCCCCACCCGGAGATCCGAACGGGGGACTATTTTACCTCCGGAATATTTTACCAAGGAAGGCGCCTCCATTATTGTTATGTGAAAATGCAGAGCCACATTTTCTTGGAAAAAAAAGCAGCTGTAGTTTTCCATTGCTTTCAGCTGCGCAGTACTCAGAGGACTGAGTGATGTTGATACGGCCGTTTAAGTCGTCCTGACTCACGCCCCTAACAACTACTGAAAGAGCTGCTGCCCTCTTTCAGGAATCATTCCTTAGTCTGGCTCTCAACAGATACCTCTCCGATATGGTTGCACCTTCGGTCCAGCTACTCTGTATCCCTGAGCACTCAAGCCCCCTCACCAACGGCAAGGTCTCATGATTCATAGAGGAGGTTCTCACAGTTAATAAATATGTATTCGGTGTTTTTGTTTTTTTGACTCAAACTCTTTTAATTTATACTATTAAAAAAATCTTTTTGTTATTCTTTTGTAAAAAGATGAAATTATTTTATTATAGAAATAAAACTCAGATCCTTCGTGTTGGCAATGAAAAATCTGTGCAAAGCTATTATATGTCTTGACCATGGTAGCCGGGATAGTGTATAAAATGTGTCTAAAATCTGTAGCTCGAACATCTCTAAAACTTCGATCAATTTCATTGAAATTTAGATATGGTGTAGTAGTATATCTAAAGTAGTGCTTGTAAAAATTTGATGAATATTGGTTGAATCGTTCTTTAGTTACGCTCGATTTAATGCTGGCAACAGATAATATAACCTCAATTTGAGGTTATGTTGACAGTGTATATTTCACAACGCTTACGCAGTAAGTCCCAGTGGTGAGCGAGATTAATTTTGATGCTTGTGTGTAGAGCCTACTCGTTAATTTTAATTATTTCATCAAATTACGGTTTTAATTAAATTTTCTTATAAACAGAAAATTTATTTTAATATTAATAAAAAAATTATACCTCTTTTAGTTTTTTTCATTTAATTTATGTGTTGTATATTTCTCGCGCAAAAAATTATTAAAAAAATAAATAACAAAAAGTCGGTTTTCTTACGTAGATCTGCACAGGAATTTTTTTTAAATTTACGTGTAGTATTTAATTTTTTTACGCAATTAAATAACTAAAATCTGTTCCCTCAGAACAATGAATTTAGATGTGTTGAACGTCTACAATTTACCTGAAGGAGAAAAAGTCCAACAGCAATTAACTTCTAACCAAGGAATAATAAAAAAAAATAATGGTTTATTATAATATAATACTACTTTATTTTTGTATAACAAAACAGACATCGGGAAAAACTTATTTTGAACATGGTAATACGAGATTTCAATTTGATTAAATTAATAATTACATGTAATTAAAGGTATAATTAAAAACAATCTAATGCATCCTACTTACACACTTCAAGGTACGTTTTTATATATCATTTTATTCTAATTATAATTAAAAATATTTTAAAAGTTTTAAAAAAAAGCAATTTTTAAATTGCATAAAAACAATTTATAAATTAGATAAAAATTATTTGTTATCTTTAATCATTAAAAAAACATAGTACATCAAAAAGTAATTATAACAATAGCAAAAAAATAAGCAACCTTTACATCACTTTTAATAAAATAAGCAGCTTAAACATAAATTAAACATGAGAGGTGGAAAATAGAATGCACACACATGTAGGCTGATCATGAACATGTGTGGGACTGAGATTTTACGTAGATTAGCGTGACGAATTCCTGACGGTTACTCTAGCATTTCGTGCGACCTATCTTTCACATGCCAGTTTAAAATTTAAAAGAGCATTATAGTCTATCCTCTTACAATAAACAGGCTATACGAGTAAAAGAAGTTATATAGAGTGTCATATAACTTTACCAACAATACTGCACGCGATATACTGTTACAAGTAATTTTCTTGAATAACTATAGAAAAAAGAAACAGTACAATATTGATTCCTAAGATTGAAGCACTTATTATCTTAACGAAAACATAATAATTATAATTTTCTTTGTTTGGTTTACCCAAATACATATTTAAAATAGTTTAATCTTTGTAAAACAGAGTGATTTATATTTCATGCATTACAAGACAAAATATATAGTGAGTTAAGTAATATATTCACAAGTTCATTACTACCACACACTTGAAGATAAAATAAAAAAATTTTTTTTTCAAATTTTGTATCACAGAGAAGAGAAAACTAAGTCTCATCTTGAAAAAATTTATATATATATATATATATATACTCTGATTCCTTCTAACGTAAATTAGATTAAATTCAATAGGGTATTTCTTTACCGCGCTCAATTCTGACAGCGTAATTTTTTTAAAACTAATTTTATTCTTGTGTGATCCTTTAACTTCAATCATAAAAAAACAACTTTTCTGACAGCATATATTTAAAATGACGAACGTAAAATTCAATTATTAGTACTATGTACTCTAATAATAGAAAATAAAATCTTCTTCTCTAACGGTTTGGTTATATGGGTGCCAGCTGTTTGTAAAGACCTTGAAGAAAATTTTAGTTAAAAAGTTGTTCCCTTGCTGGAATTCCTCTATAGGTAGATGAATTTTTCTCACCATCCATTTTTTCATTTCTTTTATTTTTAACAGAGATATAGCTAAATTTGTATGGTTCAGTTATTAACTTCTACTAGCTGAACAATTTGGAATTGCTGAGAAATAAAAGAATGACCTCGAGAAAAATGTGTTTGATTTCTAATGAAACAGCCGGGCCCATCCTAAAAATTTGAAAACCTTTTTAACTTCTTGATGAAAATAACTTTTGTTTGACCATTTGTTTAAGTTGATCACCCCTAAACCACATATGTCAGTAATGTACAAATCAATGGATAATGTATTGCTGCATTTGGATAAATATTGCGATATGTTAAAGATGCGGGCAGAATGAATACCCACGGCGATTTTTGAGCTTACTTGCACAAATTACGCCTCCGTGCAGACCCTGGGTGTGTCTACTGCGGGGAAGTAGATACCCCAAAGCACACCTTCTTCGACTGTGGAAAGTGGGTGCCGCTACGGAGAGACCTCGAGGTCCTCCAACTGACACCGGACAATATGCTGGAGATAGAGAGTGGCTTGCACTAGCAGAACTAGCCACAAAGATTCTGCGAGAGAAGGAGCAGGGTGGACAACTGAGCAGACAGTGAGAAGAAACGGGACATGGTTATGTCTAGGGTGTATTGGCTGACTCAACTCAAATGAGGAGGCGAGGCTCCCCAATAAAAGCATGCGGCAAACCGTCCAGCAAAACACAGAAACCTCAAGAAATAAGAAGAGGGGTACCGGGCTGGAGGATAGACAGCCCTCTGCAGAGCTGGCGTTCGTTCGTGCTTGAATAGATGGGCGACAGTGATGATGCACGGGGACTCTAAACACACTGAACACGAAGGCACCTCCTGGGGATGACTAAAGTTTAAATGGGGTTTCCGACCTTGGGAGGGTGGCTTGTGAGGTGGAGGTTTAGTCGATAGGGCGCAAGCTACATACGCCGTAACATCTGCGGAACCTGTTAGCGAGCCTGACACTTTGTCAGTAAATGGGATTTCTCCCCTAACCAGAAGAAAAAAAAAAAGGATGAATACCCATTGCCCTTAAAGATCCTATGCCTTCCCCTCGGATGCATAGAACTCCCGTTCGTACTACATAATACGATTCTACAAGAGATGACCCTCATTCTTCTCACCGACCTGTTTTCCTTACTCTTTAACCAATTTTCTCAATCTTCGGTTCTTTGGATTTAGGATAAACTATGCTAAAAAACCAGTTCTCAGTGAATCCTTGGAATTTTGCCGGGGAAAGCTGCCAGTGCCGTATTTATTTTTTATGTGGGTCCACAACAATCGTAATGGCTGAAGTACCCCAGTCGAATAAACAGACCTCCGAATACTTCCTAAAATACAATACTTCTTAGATATTTCTTCCCTCTTTCGATGTTCTATAGATCCATTTTGAGGATGTGAGAATCTGAACATCTGATACATTCCTGGTATGGACTTGCGGCTGCTTGTAAACTAGTCGGGAAATTGTTTCCTGTCCGATAGCATTCAAAATACTCTAACTGCTTGCTAAAGCGCCTATAATTTAAAGCCGAGGGTTTTCACATCCACTCGTGCAATACAGTAGGCACACATTAATACTGGTTATACAATTACATCCTGTTACTTTGTAAATTAAGACATATATTTTACAGTATATCTTTTAATTTTGTAGTAGAAATACGGTAGTAGATCACTACTGACAAGGCACATCAAAATTTAAATATAACAGTACAATATCAGTATTAATAAAAGTACAATTTAATAGAAATAAAGTTATATAACATTATGTAGCTAGATATGAAGAAGCCTTGCGAAGTTTTTTTAGAGTTTAGAATGTACTTCTGTATGAGGTAAAACGTGGACACTAAGAAAAGATAAAAAAGAAAGGCTGGGTCTATCTGAAAATGTAGGGGTAGAGGAGATTGAAGAAGATTAAACTATAGATATTGTGAAAATGATGAATTAATGAGAGAAGCGAACGAGAATAAAAGCTTAACTAGAAGAATTCAGAATAGGAAAGCTAAGAAGTTTCACTTATGATGTGACATATCATGGATGGAGAAGAACAGAAAAGATTAAATGTATCATGACAGGGTTAACACAGGATTAGAAGGATCAATGGAAACTGAACGAAGAAAGGATGAAAAAGAGTAAAGAATAAAAATGATGTAAATGGAAGAAATATGAACAACGAGGAACTCAAAGGTTTAGGTGGAATCTGAGGAGACAGGACATGTAACTATCCGTCCCAGGGTAGATAACCTTAAGATAAATATATCTAGAATCTAACTATCTGCATCTTCAGTCGAGAAATAAATAAATACAATTACGTAGAAGCACCATTCTACGTCCGCTAGTTTATCTAGCGGTAAAAAAATTGTTGAAAATTAATTAAATTACTTTTTCAATTACTTCATAATTATTAAAAGAAGGGGTTACAAAAATACTGACAAAAATCCTTTCTAAGAGCAATTTATCTAAGGATAAAATTGTTTTAAATAGTTTCTTCATTAAAAGAATCAGAAGAGTGTTTTGATAATATAATAGTTAATGGATTTTTAAAAATGAATATTATCTCAGAATTGAAAGTAAGTGTACAGCTGTCGTAGGAGAGATGAAATCAATTAATTGGCCTGCCTATAAAAATCAATGACAGAGTCAATTTACTTACTGAAAATACTGTAAAAAAAGAATAATAAAAGAAAAAATACTACCTCTACTTAACAGAAAATTATCTTTCTTTGACTCAACGCTAGATTGAACTTCAAAAGTGAAACATTGTTTAAAAATCCAGATAAATCTTATTAACTATTCAACTGCAAAAATAACATTTTTAAACAAAATTAAATGAAACGAATTTAATTTATAAAAAATTAACAAAAAAAATATTACGACATAATGAATTTCTTATTAAAACCAAAAATTGTGCCCGTATTATTAAAATATTTTTACAAAAAAAAAAAGCATATAAATATTTTAAAACTAATGCAAGGAGAAATCTACGTCACAAACGCTCTACGGAATCCATCTAAACAATAAACTCAAAGTGTACAAACGCTCACTTGCAAAAGCAGTTGCTTTTATATAGATTTTAATGCTAAACTGTGGATACCGGTGTTATTTGGTGGTTGGGTTTCAATTAATCATACATCGAGTCCTGGTCGACCCAAGTTACCCTTGTTCATTACCCTGAACATTACCCTGTTCCAGAGTAATGTTTACCGGTATGTCGGGCATGACAAGCAGGTAGCGGTAATTGCATTTGTCTATATACTCTTGTACTCTTGCACCCGGTAATAGCTGGAAAACTGGTTGGAGAAAAATAATAAATATTAAACTAGTTTATAACTAATAACTAAAACATGTGAACGCCTCTGCATTCCAGAATAAGTTTTAAACGGATTAAGCAGTTTATATTTAGCTTACAAGTATACATTATTCCAGAGAAAATAATAAATCAGATTGTTCTGCCTTTTATCTTGCGACAGTAGTTTTAAGTATTGTATATCCTTGACAATAATGGTGATTTTTAACAAGAGGGGAGAAAGAGGAGGGAGAGAACATAATGTATTCTTCCCCCGTTTACTTATTCATCTTACTTTAGTTCTGGCAAATATTTTAATATAACATAAACTTTGAAAATAGACACAAATACTCATTGGGTATTACATTACCTAATCGGAATATTCTCTTAACTCACAAAAATGAAGTAGAAGGGCAATAACTATATCTGAACTGTATCCATTATCAAGTTCAAACCTTTATCTTAGCGAGCCGCCATCTGCAAAGCCTTTCTGAAACCGATGTTTTGATAACAAAGTTACAGTTAAATTGATTGCTTTATCTTTTTTTGTGGGACGCCGTCGAAGTATACTCAAATTTTACAAAGTATACCTTTCTATTATCAACCGTTAATGGTTGCGAAGTTGTAGGACAGCTTTGGTACACTTTGAAACTTGTTTTTTTTTAAAATCAGTCGTGTTAGTTTAAGTTAAAACGTTTTTTCTCTTAGTAGAAAAGATTCTTCAAAGGTGATTTTTTTCAACATCTCTCATTTCTAGTACATAATTTTATTATTTTAATTTAATTTCCTAATTAGGACAATATTAAATAATTTTTTACCAACTTTTCGAAGAAAAGTACAGTATTACTTACGGTCGCATGGTTAAAATGATGGTGTGGGGGTGAAAATGAGTTTTCTTTGCGTTTTGAGGTATGAGTACAAAAATTCCATTTTTTTAAATTAGGGTTTCCTTATATATATATATATATGTATGAATGACTATGTACAACATTTTTTGGTTCGAAAATCTCCAAAACTACTAAATCAATTTCAGTGAAATTCAGATATTCTGTTGTAGTTTACCTAAAGTGCATGTGAAAATTTATGAAGACTGGTTGAGCTGTTGTGGTAACTTGAGTTACGTTTAATTTAAAGTCGAAAAAATTTGGACGAGACTAGTTAGAAACGTGGTTCGCTAAGATGCTCCAAGTTGGAAAGTGGAAAGAAAATAAAATAACGAAGAGTCGGTTATCTTGTGTAGAACTGCGTAAGATTTTTTTTAAAAATACTTAACATATTCTAATTAAAAAAATTAACATAGGAAAAATGTATGATCCTTAGAAACATATTTTCTATTCATGAATGTTTGTTTATCCCGTATGCATTCTTATACCATTCATCCGATTGCAATGAAACTTTCATGAGTTTTGCGCACGCCCATGAAGGTTTCTGAATTAGTTTGGACTCGCTAGGTGAGGCGGGGATTGACATATTTCAAAAAATTGTATTTATGTTCCGATTTGACTCATATTCAGAATATATATATATATATATTAGTTACGTGAAAAGAAATATTTTTGCAAAAAATGAACCCACTAGTTGGCGCTGGGATCGAGATATTTCGGAAAATTTTATTTATTGTCTGATTTGACTCATATTCAGAATATATATTAGTTACGTGAAAAGAAATATCGCTGCGAAAAAGGGAAGAAGGGAAAACGGAAAAGGGAAAGAGAGGAAGATGTGAAGATTGGAAAAGGGATAAAAGGAAAGGTTAAAGTGTTGTAATGTTCCGTAATGTTCAGTTTTTTAATGTTTTATCACACTTCCATTTATGTTCGTTTAATCTATCTATCTATCTATCTATCTATATATATATATATATATAGATAGATATATATATATATATATATATGTATCCTCATATCTAGCAATAGCGAACCATTGCCGGGTTAACTAGTATTAGATAAATATTTATAATTATCTAGTACGGATATAGAAATTCACATAATATTTCATTTTATTGCCTTTTAATGTTTTATTTTATTATTTTGCTTTCATTAAAAAGATCCTTTAAAGGAAATTAAAAAACTATCCTTTTTTCTAATAAAGAGAACAGATGTAGAAATATTATTACAAAGCATTTTAAATATTATTGGAGGATACATGAAATACTTTTTTCAAATCCTCTGAAATGTCATAATAAGCGATGACATAGTATTCAGGGAATCAAGAATAAATTATTTTTTCATTGATAAGTTGAAAAAGCCAAATGTTCTCCTGCTACTTCAAGAAATACTGATCCTGATTTCGATCAAGCTAATCCACATCTTCTTTCTTCTATTATTAGAGAATATAGAGTACAAATATTCCATGCGGTAAAACCAAATTTTTTTGTTTTTTTTTGTTTGTTTTGTGAATCTTATAATATAATCCA
Organism: Lycorma delicatula; assembly: GCF_047948215.1. Lineage (NCBI taxonomy): Eukaryota > Metazoa > Arthropoda > Insecta > Hemiptera > Fulgoridae > Lycorma > Lycorma delicatula. The sequence goes on along the minus strand of NC_134459.1, from coordinate 92,893,005 downwards.
TATTTTGTAGAAAATATTGTTATAACGATTCAAATTTCTGCAGTTATGACAATTAATTTATTGTTTTTATATATTTGTTTTACTGTCAGTTCACTACATCACATTTATTAATTTATTATCTATTCCTTAGATAATAATTAAATTTCCTTTACCTATTTTATACTATGTTTTTCATATAAGTATTCCACCTATACATCTGAGCATAAGTTTATTAGTAAAGTAAAAGTTTACTTTACTTTACTCCAACTCCAATAATTGGACCGGTAATATATAAACCGGAAATAAAATCTATATTTAATTATTAAAAATGCCATCAGTTTGAAATATTAATAAAGAGAAATTTATTAGAAATTAAATAAATAAAATAAATGAAAGAGAACGCCGTAGGGTAATCGACGGCGGCACATAGCAAACAATTAAACGCAGTGACCCACTTTAGTACATCATACGACGATCCTATTTTTATGGTATCTCCGGTTATTTCAGAGAAAAGATATATCCAGATAATTATTATAATATAAAAACTTCATAATACAAAAAAAAATTCAATGACATGAGGGGGCATTTTTCGACTGAAATGGCGGCAGGGAAAGTGTTAAAGTAATCTACTATGTTACATAAGAATTGACATATTTATTTTAGGGCTATTAATCATTTGAAATAGATTTAATTCATCAATTTTATTTCTTCTTGCTCTGATATTATACGAGGCGTGCTTTTATAGTAAGGTTCTTTTTTTAATTTTCCGCCTATATACGCAAAGTAAGCAGATTGCGCATGCGCAGCTCAGTTATTTTAACCAATAGTCAACTGTGGGAAAAAATAATTTAGCCATTTTGTTGTTAACTGTTAATATTAATCCATTTATAATGAGTGCCACAGTTTTTCATCCCACTGAGTGCGAAGTACGAGGAATAATCCAATTTTATATGGCAAAAGACAATTCTGCGGCTGAAATTCACAGGCAAATTTGTAACGCTTGTGGGCCGAATATTGTGAGTGACGCTAAAATAAGAAGATAGTGAGTGTCATTCATTTCGAGAAGGGCGAACGAACTTTCGGTCGTTGGTGATAACGAAATATTGATTCAAAAAGTTGATGAAAAATTCGATAAAAACTGGCGTTTTAGCGAATCACAATCGTCTTTGATATTTGCTGATGTTTCACGAATTTTGATTTATGAACTTTTGACCAGAGGTTCCCAAACTTACTTTTCTCATAGACCACTTTCAAAATTTTGCTGGTTCTGGTGGACCCCCTGCAGCTACATTTCTACCATATTTCCTCCAATTTCGCTTACGAATTGTGAACCTCCATTTTTTTGTCACGCCAACGTAGACCCCCGTCGAGTCTCCCGTGGACCCCGGGGTCCACCTGGACCACTTTGGGAATCAATGCTTTTGACTGAAAAACTGGATTATAAAACTTGTGATCCAGATGGGTTCCAAAAATGTTTACCGTCACACAAAATGAAAAACATCTTGGTGCAATGTATGAATTTTTACGGCGTCAATCATCGTTTTTATAACCCTAACTTAGCTCCCAGCGATTGTTTTATTTTTCTTCACCTTAAACAGTGGCTTAATCATAAAGGTTTGATGATGACGAAGATATGAAAAATCACTGTGTGGTTTAAGTCACTGCCAGTGTAATTTCTTTAAGAGGGAATGAAAAAGCTTGAAAAACGCAATGAAAAATGTGTTAAAGTTGAAAGCAGCTATTTAGAAAAGTAATAAATAAATGTAGTTTTTATCGTTGGTAAAACGTAATTATTATAAATATAATATTAAAAACGGCTTACCAATAAATTATTTGATTTCCTCAAATTTTACCATCTTCAGGAAGCATTTATAATAATATAGAATTGAAATATATAAAAAAAGTATAAAGTTCTTAAGATAAAATTGATCGTCATAAAATAAAAATTTGCTAATGTTAAAAGTCCAAGTTAAATTAAAATAATTACGATCGTTTTATAACAGTCACAATTCTCATAAACATTGTAGATGTGATAAACATATGTAGATAACAATTCTAATACATACAAAACGGACATAATTATTTTAATTGATGACTTTACAAATGTTTTATCTTATGACGATCAGTTGTTATGTCTTTAATTTTATCTTGTGAATTTTATATTTTTTATATATTTCATAGCTAAATCATTATAAATTCGTTCTGAAGATGGCAAAATAGCCGAAAACGTTTGAGAAAATCAAATAATATATTGGTAAGCTGTTTTTAATATAATATTTATAGCAAATAATAAAGTTTGTTTTTTTTATATTTTTCAGTATTCTTTTTATTTCTAAATGACCTTACTTTACAAAACACGCCACTTATTAATAATTCTATAATCGGGGAAAAAAGAATTTTATAATGCGCATTAAGCGCATTATAAGCGCATTTGATGTCGCTAAGTAAGATTTATTCTTTTGAATAACCCAGTATTCATTACTAATGAAAACAAAATCAGAAGAAGAAGAATATTTTTCTACGTATACACTATATGATATTACATTTCCGTACAACGAGCACTCCTTCTCTAGGATAAAAAAAAACTAGAGAGAAATACATTCCGTGGTCATTTTGAATTGAACATTTCAATCACAGTAACCGAAATTTAGAAAACTAATTATTTTATTTTATTTTTATTGAGTTTTAGTATAATATTATAAAGTATCAACGTTTTCTTTATAATCAAATTACATATAAATTAAAAAAAAAAAAAAAAATATATATATATATATATATATTCAAACAGGTTACATTACAATAAAAGTATCAGAAGGAAAAATTAAGAATGGAAGGATTTGTTATTTACAATAATGTACAACGCAGAATTGGCCCAAAGCTTAATTTCATTCAATTCGTTCAACAGAGTTAACGTTCAAAGGCTTAATTTCCGTTTTCAGACCGAATAAAAGATTACGAAAAGAAAAAATCGTCCAGGTACTTAAACTGAACGTATCCTACGGCTATAAACTAATTTTCTACTCAGAAAAGAATATCTTACGTAGATCGTAATAAAAAAAAAAGTAACACGTAACAATATAAACACGGTTAGATTATTTATATACATTAAATTATTATTACCAAATAACTAAAACTCTCGTTTTTTAAGTATGTTATTTAGTATTTCTTTAATAATCATTTCACTATCAGGCCTTGAGAAAAATTATTCATGCGTAAAGTTTTCAAATAAAATAAAAACTTACACAAATTTATTTTTAATTTTATGTCTTCAAAAAAGAAACTATTAACATATTTGTTTACATTTCCTACCAAATTTCTATTATGAAGGACATAAAAGGGAAATAATTCATGACGTCCTACTTTTCAAACAACACAGGATGAGCAACTTAAACCGAGTCGGCTCTTCAATACAACATAGTTTCGCTCTTTGGAGTTGTGTTTTCCTAAAATCCCTTATTTGATCGAGGAAAGGGTTATATAATGGAAGCTTATATGCATTCTGATAGTTTCAAAAAATACGTTAAATATTGGAAGAAAAATTTCTGAATACCAACCATTAGTAGCACATATGATTTGGTCTCCGCGTATCCTCGATTTGTCTAGTTAAGAGTTTTGCCTTTTAGGATATTTGAAGGATAGAATTTATGAATCAAATCACCATACTGTAGACGAACTAAAGGTGAATATTCAACAAGAAATAGATTACATTGACAACAATGTTTTGCGTCAGGTGACTTTCAGTACGATCACTTGTGCACAAAAGATCATCGCTGCATAAGTAGCTCGCTTTGAAGATTTTTATGTAAAAATAGGAAAATATTTAAACTTTTCCTAATATAAATACATAATTTAATGTAATACACAGTATACGTTTACATTTTTCATTTCATTCATAAAATACGAGGGCTATTCAGAAAGTGAGGAACGTTTCCACCTGACGCCGCCAGGCGCACGCCAATCGCGTATATATTGGTGTGCTCGTGTTCGGCACCTCAGTCAGCGTCCAGCCGTGACAACGGGAACATCCCGTTTTTTTTATATACAAATTTGAAATGTGTGCTGCAATCGAAAATCCCGCCAGTTGTGAGGTGCCGTCTGTGATTCGTTTTTTGTTGGCAAAAAACTTAAAACCAATAGAAATTCATCGGGAACTGTGTGAAGTGTACGGGAACAACGTAATGAGTGAAAGTTCTGTCGGGAAGTGATGCATTCAGTTTAAAAATGGCCGAAAAAACGTTCACGATAAAGAGATTAGTGGACGTCCGAACATTGTGACTGACGATCTGGTCTCCAAAGTTGACGAACAGATTTGTGAAAACCGCCGTTTCACAATAACTGAGCTTTATCTATGTTTCCCACAAGTTTCACGGACTTTATTGTTTGAAATTGTTTCACAGAAGCTAGGCTACTACAAATTTTGTGCAAGATGGGTGCCAAAAATGCTTACAGATCACCATAAAGAACAACGAATGGGGCAGCTTTGACGTTTTTGGAGGCCTACCACAGTGTTGGAGATGTACTACTGGATCGAATCGTAACAGAAGACGAAACCTGGGTGAAACATGTGAATTGTGAGACAAAATTACAGTCCATGGAGTGGGGGCACACAAGTTCCCCTAAAAAACCAAGGAAATGTCTGCAAACTTTGTCGGCAAGGAAGATCATGGCAACAGTGTTCTGGAACAGGCAAGGTGCTCTTCTTATGGATTTTCTCGAGCGTGGTGCAACAATAAACTCTGAGCGGTACTGCCAAACATTGCAAAAGTTTAGGAGAGCTGTCCAAAACAAGCTCCGAGGAAAATTGTCATCCAAAATTTTGCTTTTGCATGACAATGCCTGTCCTCAAACGGCAAACCGTACGCAAGAACTCTTGAACTCGTTCAACTGGGAAGTTTTCCTCATCACTCCTACAGTCCAGATCTTGCTGCAAGTGATTTTCACTTGTTCCTGAAAATGAAGACCTGGCTAGCAACACAGCGTTTTGACGACGATGAGTACGCGGCACTGAGTGGTTGAGATCACAGGCGGCAGAATTCTATGACACAGGAATTTCAAAGCTTGTCCACCGCTATGATAAGTGCTTAAATTTGTATGGTAATTATGTTGAAAAGTAGTATTTTAGTCCCTCTTTCACATGTATATAATAAAAAGTTTTTCTTGTACTTGGTTTTTTAAAATTCCAAAACGTTTCTTACTTTCTGAATAGCCCTCGTATTACATGTCACACGGTGTTTAGCTTATAACGGTTCAGTTTAAGTTGCTCACTCGACACTACAACTTTATATAACAAGCATACCAGTTTGATAACACTCTTCTCGTGCATCTCACTCTTATATTCTACATAAATTCATAAATTAGAAGGTAAACAAAAAAAACAAAACAAAGAAAAAAGTTATAGATATTTCTTTAATAGTGTTCTACTGTCAAGTATGTGTTAATACAAATCTCAATAAATGAGCACGACCACCTTTATAATCTTTGCGCTGTTACGTAGAAAATGTAAACTATAACTAAAGGTTCCAGAATATACAACACTGAACATACGTATAACATGAACAATTATGTCGTTCATCTATTAATATATGTAATAAGGGGAAACGAGAATAAAAATATAATCTGTCTATTAAAGGGAATAAGATCGTTTTATGGAACAGAATGTCGAAGATATATCCTATCATTTATGAGATAAATTACACAATTCTTCTTGTTTTTTTTTTTTACTATATTAAAAAAATTATAGGATTATTAAACAAGAGTTTCAATTTATATGAAAACAAATACGCAAGAGAACAATGTGAGAAACACAACAGTCGTCCCCTTTTAACTTTCTGTGGATAAAATTGAATATATTACCACATAATATGGATAATAAAAAATATATCAGCAATAAAATTAGAATGATATTCTACTTTCAACAGAAAGAAATATTTTAATTTCTTTCCGAATAGGATTGCAACGAAAAGTAGAAAATATTAAGTAAATAAATTCCGTTCATTAAATTAAAATACATGAAAACGATCATCGTTACCATGTTATCGTGTTCTATCATCTCTGTAGTTATAGGATACATAATCCTACAAATTATTCGATCTTCCTTCAGTCACACCAAAGAATTTAACGATTTGCAAAGTACTTCCATCTATTCAAAAACCATTGCCGCCTAAACAGTAATATAACAAATTTCTTCGTTTTTAGTATTTTCAGTTCTTTCTATTAACTTTTTGGAATCTCTTTATTTTAAAATTATTTATCGCTTTATAATCCTTTCATTCTTTTTTCTGTTTCATTAAATCCTCAAGTCTTTTTATCAGTACTTTTCCTGATATTATACATATTTTCATGGTTCCAAGTACTTTCTAATCAACTTTATTACAAGTTTACGAATTTATTTTTCGTTATTTATTTACTATAACTTTACGGTCATTATATTTTTTCATACCCTGCTACATAAGCAACAGTCTCATTTATAATGATCTTAAGTTGGGAACCGTTCGACAGGAAATCTGTCTGGTCAACCTACGGTATCAAAATCGTTTGGATCGGCAACCGAATTTTTTGGCGGTCAATTTATCGGATAACACGATCAGTGATTAGTCAGAGATTTCTAAGGAACAATATTCTTGGTTTGCCTTATCGTTTCAGTTAGGTGACTTTCTGGTCTGGCTGTACGGAGTGCTCTTCTATCTCGTTTCGTTGTTATCGTTAACTCACCAGCCGCTGGGTTTGTGACTACTTAATGTTAGTTCAAATATAGATCTTAATTACTTATTGTTCAATTATCTTGCTGAACAGAATGTAAAGTTGCTGTGTCGTTATAATAATAATAAAAAATTATATTCTCAATAAAAAATGGTTTAATCTTTAACAATTATAAATCAAACAATGATGTTTAAAACAATGGCAGCACAATTTTTTTTTAAGCACTATATCTATATGCATCACCAAAGAGGATGGATTATCTTTGGGAATGTTTCTCATCAATAGAAGATTAAGATCAGGCAGAGAAATACTGCAACCGTTTTAGTAGAAAATGTAAACATAATTACGTACCTCAACAATATTATAGGTTAAACGAAAAATGAAAAGAAGCGGGATGACCGGTGAGGAGATAGGCAGACTTAAAAAGGTTTGAAACGGCTAATGATGTCTAAGTTTTAAAACAAATAAAATCATAATAAAACAAAAAAATACTTACTTTTCAATTTCCAAAGAAATATTTCAGTTTATAATTTTTAAAAGTTTTGTTTTAAAAAGCATAATATATAGAATAAAATAACAATAAATTGGTTAAGTCATTATGTTACAATACATAAAATCCTTACTAATTAAACATTAAAATAAATAAAACAGTAATTTAACACATTATATAAAAAGCAGAAATATATTGAAGGGAGAAACTCTCCTTTAAACAATGAATTAACTCAGTTGAAACAATCTATTATTGTTTTTGTTTCTTTTTGTTTTAAGCAAGATTCATGTTTTTCCCGTTGCACGATCTTCTCCGTTCGACGCGTCTACTGTTTGTTCATCATCAATCAATTCGTGCTACTTGCCCGGTTAATAATATTCGCTGAACTGTAACGAGTGATTTTATTTATTCCACAAATTATACTTTATTCTATCTTTCAGAAAAAAAAATATATCACTGACCTTCTCGTTAATATTATAGATTTAATTAAACAAAATATTTCACATAATTAAATAAATATTTCACAAGCCGGATTATTCCAACTGCATTTAGTCTAAAACCGGTTTATTCGAATGCGTTAAAAAACAAAAAGCGCGATCGTTCTTAAAAAAAAAAAGTCATCTGAAACTTTTAATAAGTACACTGTGAATTTATGAATATGGACATAAATTGTCTCTCTACTTCATAAGGAGTGTCTAATTAATTGTTTGACTATCTTGAAAGAAGCATATATACATATTTATATACGTGTATATACATACACAACAGAACATACATGTTTTCTTTACGTCTTATATTCAAACTTCAAAATAATTTGACCGATTTTCACGAATAAGTTATTAAACTTCATCTCAATTCTTGGAGTAACAAGGTAAATAATGATTTTTAAAAAACTTGTAAAACTGAGTCTAGTACTTGTGAAACTTCGATATTGTAATCTTTTACTTTCCTGGTATTATACTCCTAGCTCTAGAACAAAGCTGTGGAAGAAAAATATTGCAGTCAGTCAAAAAATTGGATATGGGTTTTGTATTTCTAGACGTTTCCTGACCCAGGGATCCCAAAAAACTAAAACGAGTGGGTGTAATTTTCTTATTTACGTACATGTTTGAAGCTAACTGATGTTTGATTGGCTAAACCGATTTTGTTGAAGTCTTGTGGAGAGTTTTGTGTATATACAGGGTAATTTATCGGTAAAATTTTGGGGTCAATATCTCTAGGGGAATAGATATAGTTTTTGGGGTCAATTCTCTCAAAATTCTGCAAAATAATTCCACATTTTATTAAACTCAGTACGTGCGTGCATGCTTATCTTACATTTTTTTTAAATTTGCTCCATATTCTACCCTTCCCCAAAAAAGGAAAACAGGTACTCTTTATTTATTTCATATTCTTTAACCGAAATTTTTTTTATGTCTTCCCAGGGAAACTAGTATTACAGGTGACCCCAAAAAATACTTTGGTAGCAACATTATATAACTAACCATGGAATTAATAATTTCTTTAATTTACGTCCTGCTTGTGTATATATATACGAGGTGCGACAATAAAGTAATGAGACTGATTTTTCTTTGCAAGATGTGGCAACCCTGCAGCTTGCGTAGGCACACCATCTTTGACCTTGGTCTTGAAGCTACTTCTAATCCAAGCGGCACATTGATGCAACTGCTCAGTCGTGAGTTGTGCTGTAATAAGTGAACACGTGTTTGTGTCTCTCGTCACAGAAATGAAACCGCAAAATATTGCGCAACGGTATGCCATTTCTTTTTGCGTTAAATTGGGTGAAAACGCAACAACAACTTATGGTAAGCTTCAGAAGGCTTTTGGAGAGGAGGTTATGTCAAGAGTTCAAGTTTTTCGGTAGCATAAGATTTTTAGTAAAGGCAGAACGAATGTTGAAGATGAAGACCGCGTGGACGACCATCAACCTCACGGACAGATGTCAACTTGACCAGGGTGCGTGAAATCGTACGATCTGATCGAAGATTATCCGTGAAAATGATTGCAGAAGAACTCAGCATCAATCGAGAAACGGTTCGTCTAATATTAACTGAAGATCTTGGTATGAGAAAGATTTGTGCAAAAATGGTCCCCCAAAAATCTCACACAACAACACCGAGAAACACGGAAAAATGTGGAAGCCGATCTGTTAGAGCAAACGGAAATCAATCCAGATTTGTTGGCCGTGTTATCAATGGTGATGATGGTTGGTTTTTTCAATACGATCCAGAGACAAAACGCCAAAGTTCGCAATGGTGCTTAAAGGGATCACCCAGACCAAAAACAGCTCGCATGTCAAAGTCAAAAGTGAAATGCATGCTTGTGTGCTTCTTCGATTCCAAGGGAATTGTTCATAAAGAGTGGGTGCCTCCTGGACAAACAGTTAACCAATATTTATAAAAAGAAATTTTAGAAAGACTTCGTAAACGAGTTCTTCGTGTCCGTACCAACTTTGCTGATAATTGGATTCTGCATCACGATAATGCGCCATCCCATACTGCTCTGTCAGTACAGAAATTTTTAACCTCAAAACAAATTTCAGTACTACCACAGCCACCTTATTCAACAGATATCGCTCCGTGCGACTTTTTTCTATTTCCAAGAGTCAAAATGGCAGTCAAGGGACACCATTTTCAAACAACACAAGATGTCCAAAAAGCCGTGACGAGGGTCTTGGAGGATATTACAGAAGACGAGTTCCAGAAATGTTACCATCAATGGCAGAAGCGCTGGAATAAGTGTGTGCAATCAGAGGGGAACTACTTTGAAGGAAACAACACTAAACATGACTAAAACGGTAAGCAACATTTTTTTTTCACATCAGTCTCATTACTTTATTGTCGCACCTCGTACATAAAACCACAATGTTATCAATTACAATTTTATAATTTTTCAAGAATCAACATCCAAAATTCATAACTTTTACTAATTATTAAACAATTAAGATTATTATTTTAGTTGCGTAGATTTTAAACGAGAGCTGAATGATTGCTGTATATGTTAGCAATTGAAAAAAGTTAAAATTTTGAACGAAACTTTTTGTCTGTATTGTATAATAGAGCTTTTTATCTTATTGTGTTTTTTTTTTTGTCTTCAGTCATTTGACTGGTTTGATGCAGCTCTCCAAGATTCCCTATCTAGTGCTAGTCGTTTCATTTCCGTATACCCTCTACATCCTACATCCCTAACAATTTGTTTTACATACTCCAAGCGTGGCCGGCCTACACAATTTTTCCCTTCTACCTGTCCTTCCAATATTAAAGCGACCATTCCAGGATGCCTTAGTATGTGGCCTATAAGTCTGTCTCTTCTTTTAACTATATTTTTCCAAATGCTTCTTTCTTCATCTATTTGCCGCAATACCTCTTCATTTGTCACTTTATCCACCCATCTGATTTTTAACATTCTCCTATAGCACCACATTTCAAAAGCTTCTAATCTTTTCTTTTCAGATACTCCGATTGTCCAAGTTTCACTTCCATATAAAGCGACACTCCAAACATACACTTTCAAAAATCTTTTCCTGACATTTAAATTCATTTTTGATGTAAACAAATTATATTTCTTACTGAAGGCTCGTTTAGCTTGTGCTATTCGGCATTTTATATCGCTCCTGCTTCGTCCATCTTTAGTAATTTTACTTCCCAAATAACAAAATTCTTCTACCTCCATAATCTTTTCTCCTCCTATTTTCACATTCAGTGGTCCATCTTTGTTATTTCTACTACATTTCATTACTTTTGTTTTGTTCTTGTTTATTTTCATGCAATAGTTCTTGCGTAGGACTTCATCTATGCCGTTCATTGTTTCTTCTAAATCCTTTTTACTCTCGGCTAGAATTACTATATCATCAGCAAATCGTAGCATCTTTATCTTTTCACCTTGTACTGTTACTCCGAATCTAAATTGTTCTTTAACATCATTAACTGCTAGTTCGATGTAAAGATTAAAAAGTAACGGAGATAGGGAACATCCTTGTCGGACTCCCTTTCTTATTAGGGCTTCTTTCTTATGTTCTTCAATTGTTATTGTTGCTGTTTGGTTCCTGTACATGTTAGCAATTGTTCTTCTATCTCTGTATTTGAACCCTAATTTTTTTAAAATGCTGAACATTTTATTCCAATCTATGTTATCGAAAGCCTTTTCTAGGTCTATAAACGCCAAGTATGTTGGTTTGTTTTTCTTTAATCTTTCTTCTACTATTAATCTGAGGCCTAAAATTGCTTCCCTTGTCCCTATACTTTTCCTGAAACCAAATTGGTCTTCTCCTAACACTTCTTCCACTCTCCTCTCAATTCTTCTGTATAAAATTCTAGTTAAGATTTTTGATGCATGACTAGTTAAACTAATTGTTCTATATTCTTCACATTTTTCTGCCCCTGCTTTCTTTGGTATCATAACTATAACACTTTTTTTGAAGTCTGACGGAAATTCCCCTTTTTCATAAATATTACACACCAGTTTGTATAATCTATCAATCGCTTCCTCACCTGCGCTGCGCAGTAATTCTACAGGTATTCCGTCTATTCCAGGAGCCTTTCTGCCATTTAAATCTTTTAATGCTCTCTTAAATTCAGATCTCAGTATTGTTTCTCCCATTTCATCCTCCTCAACTTCCTCTTCTTCCTCTATAACACCATTTTCTAATTCATTTCCTCCGTATAACTCTTCAATATATTCCACCCATCTATCGACTTTACCTTTCGTATTATATATTGGTGTACCATCTTTGTTTAACACATTATTAGATTTTAATTTATGTACCCCAAAATTTTCCTTAACTTTCCTGTATGCTCCGTCTATTTTACCAATGTTCATTTCTCTTTCCACTTCTGAACACTTTTCTTTAATCCACTCTTCTTTCGCCAGTTTGCACTTCCTATTTATAGCATTTCTTAATTGCCGATAGTTCCTTTTACTTTCTTCATCATTAGCATTCTTATATTTTCTACGTTCATCCATCAGCTGCAATATATCGTCTGAAACCCAAGGTTTTCTACCAGTTCTCTTTATTCCGCCTAAGTTTGCTTCTGCTGATTTAAGAATTTCCTTTTTAACATTCTCCCATTCTTCTTCTACATTTTCTACCTTATGTTTCTTCTTATTGTGTAATGTAATGCAATAAATATATGGTTGATTAACTTTGAATCAATCGACGATAATAATATTAAAAACAATACTATCCACTGTAATGCTTCATTACATAATTACACTAACGTAATTTATATTACATGAAATATTTACAGAATGGTAACAAACTAAGGGAACCTTAAATAATTTTTCAACAGTTAAAAATAGAAAAATTAAATTTAGCAAATTCTACTATGGTGTGAGACTGTGGGTTGTACTATGGGACACTTTTAAAATTAACTGTAAAATATATTTAATGATCGCCATATTGATTATAAGCATGACAGCCTGAAGTGTTTTTCAAGAAATTATTTTTAAATGCACTTAAAAATGATGTCACATCCCTATCCTTTTATTTTAAAATTACTATTTAATCTGTTTAAAATTTTTAAGTTGATACCCATGGGAGATTAAGGAACTAGAAGTGAAATTCCAAAAAACACATTGTTTCAAGATAGAAAAATTTGTTAAATTTCATTTGTTGGATGTTTAACTGTTGCAGCGTTTTTTTATTAACACCTGCATATATACACACACACACACACACACACACACACACACACACACACACACATATATATATATATTTTTTTTTTTTTTTTTTTTTTTTTTTTTAAATGCCCAACCAAAGTGGTAATTCAGATAGAAAATGACTTCTGTAATCTGGTTTACAGAAACATAATTTTAAATTAGGATCATACGGTTCTTTCAGCTACGTTTACTGATGTAAATTCATTTTTAAAAGCAAAATCAATTCTACTAAACTATTTTATTAAGTGCTTATTTTCGGGAAAATTTTGTAATTTTATAAAACACATGTAATGTTGTTTTATGAATTACTTGGTAATAATACCGGTAATTCATAAAAATTATTATTTTTTTTAATGATGTTTGCATAAGAAATTATTAAAGGTCTAATAATTCTACAGTCACCCAGCAACTGTATATTTTCAAATATCGCAATAGGTTTTGTTTTTTTTAAACGTTAAAAAAGATCTGTATGAGTTCTGCCAATTAGCATTAATCTGGTCATTTGCATCTGAATACACAAGGTTATTTAAAAATATAAATATTAACCTAGTATTAATTAAATATTTGTAAATATGAACTAACTTTAATTTTTCACAAACAGCCATTTTACGTAGACAATCACTCGCTTCAGTGAATAAAACGTAAAAAAATAGTACTCACATGAAAAGGTAGAAAAAATGAGTTCATAGAACGAAATTATTTAAGAACGTATTTCACTGTTTAATGGGTATGATCAATTATTTCGTAGAATAATATCTATATTCCACAAAAAAAGTTATTTTGACAATTTTATACTCACTCCCTACCGCTGGAGACAGTTCCAAAATAATCCAAAGTGAGAGATGTTCTACTTATAAAAACAGTTACTCTTGGATAAAATGAATTATTTATAATGTTCTAAGAGCATAATAATATAAAAAATAGTGTAAATAAACATTTTAAGTGAAAAAACATTTTATAACAAATTAGAGTAAAGCAATTAAATTAAAAAAAAATCAGGTCAACCCATCGAGTAGAAATCACAACGATGTGGAATATAAACCACCCTTTTTTTTAATCATGCTTATAAAAAAGCAAATTCGATAAGAAATGACAACTGATTTCAATTAAATTAAATTGTTAATTAAAATTTCAGTAAAAATCGATCTTCAATTTAAAACATTTTGATACAATATTCAACCTATTTTTTAATATTGACAAAAAAATGTTCATATTAAAAATATAAAAATATGAAATATTTTTAATAAGTGAATAAAGTAAATAAAAACCCTAAATCAAAGATAGCTTACATATGGCAGCGGATTTTGCATTAAACTAGCTAACTACATGTACCGTATAATGTATTCCAACCGTGACCTGGGCTCATTCATACAAAACGGAACTACGCTACGTCGAATTCAAGGACAAATCTATGTACCTCTCTGGTCACGAAAGATTTGGATCCTACCTCTATAGGTTTCAGAGAAGGGAATTCCCTAATTGTATCTATTGTGGACTAATGGATGCTACGGAACACGCATTTTATGAGTGCCCCAGATGGGACGAGATCAAGACACGGGCGGGCCTAGGACGGATCACGGCGGAGGACACAGTAGCCTACATGGGAGGTGCTGTTCACCTCGTAAAGACGGTTGCGGGATTGGTTGCCGTAATCCAGAGGAAGACGGAGTCAGAGTACAGCGTGTGGGGTGCAGGTTGACTTTTTGTGGTCTTGTGGTGAGGGGATTTATTGCTTTCATCAGGGGATCTACTATAACGATGAAGCGTGGCTAGGGAGGTAGTCTCCATGCTTAGAGTGTTCTGGCCAACCCACATGCAAGAATGATGCTATGGGGGATCCTCAAGGTGTGAGAGGGCAGGTCGCGTAGGGTAAGCACAATATGTGCGAAACGCTCACCTGGTGCTTACCCTTCCCGTCCATAACTAGGTTAGGGACGGGAAGCGTAGCTCTCCAGCTGAGGGATGAGCTGGCTATCCAGAAGAAGTCGGCGAGTCCTGATGACGCTAAGGAGACCCCGGTGGGATGTCTCTACAGGGGGCTAGACAGGGTGGGCAGGCTGTTACCACGATACCCAGAAGTGACCGAGTGATGCTTAATTACCGGACTGGTTGCCTTAGGAGTGTTTAAATCAGAAACAAAAAAATAAAAAAAAATCTACATACGTTTCCTGATCTTCGCACAATTCACAACCTGGAATTTAAATTACTGTGGAAGAGGTTTTATAAAATTAGATTCTCTTAACGTAGCAAGAATTTAGAATTTACCGGATACCTCTCTATGGCCAATAATGCACGTTGTAAATAGATTTGAAAAGTTACTAAACGTTGTCTGATGTATCAAGAATCTTTACGTTATGTAATTTATCTTTTTACAGCAATGATATCATCATAAACGTAGATTATAGAGAAAAACGCATACGAAACTCTATTCATTGGCAGAGAAACATAAACTTTAGTTTCACAAGTTATGATGTAGGTAGCACTTTTTCGAGTAACATAGTTGAAACCAATTTCTTTTTTTTTGGAAGAATTTTTTTTAAGTCTATGGATAGAAATACATAATTAGAAAGGATTAGGAAGTCGCTATTTACCATTATAATTAATAAAGAAAAATATATAAAAGTTTTCCGTAACATCTGAATATATGTTTCCATAATAACATATAAAATGTTTTTATATGTTTTGTAGTTCAGATAAAGAAAACGGGAAGATAAGGACATGAAAATAGGAGAATATCTTGATAGAAGAATTTTGTGAAGTGGTTTTTCTATGCCAACTATTTCTTTTCCAAAAGTGCAGTAAATAATTCACTATCTTCCAAGTTACCATTTGTTACAGGATATCGAACAAGAAGTAAAATTAATGGATTTGTTTTTCTGATTCTACTGTGGTAGGTGCCAGCAAAATATCTCGTTGATGCTCGGATCCATTCCTATTTTTTTCCTTTGTTAATTTTGTTTGCGTTAATTTTTAACGCTGGACATATTTCACATTACTTCACATATTTTTTTATCTCCTTCATTCTCAGTTGACTGTTTTATATAATTCCAACCTTTTTCTCCCACTATAGTTTTCATCTCTGACATAGCCGGGTTGACTATACCTGGATGTCTTAATATCCTACCAATCTAGTTCGTCTTTTCTACATCCTCCTTTAATAACACATTAAAAGACCTCCATTTATTCCTGTCTGTTTCTTCTGTTGTGAATGTTTCATTATCATTAAGCATCTCAGTACACTCACATATGTTTAAGTATATCTTTCTCTATACTTAATTATAGTAGACATTTATTATGCATGAACACTCTCTTCATCTAATCAGAAAGCATTTCATTTCTACCGACTTCATCCATCATTTTTCTCTTCCGGTTTTGAACGATAAATTTTAGTTACATATCTGATTACGGGTCAGTGAATCTACCTGTAACCCATCTTATGTAGCTTTATAAGAAATAAGATGGATAAAGATATTCCAAGGAAGAAGGACGATTACCCTCTTAATGTACAGTAAGGTTCGGTAATAGTCGAGGTACAGCTCGACTATTCTTTTAAGGAAGGCCTGTTAAAGATATACTCATTTAAGAAATATTAAAACGGCTTCATATCTCAAAATTGAAAGTATCTACTAGAAGGTAGAAACAAGTGCGGATCTAAAAGTGTAGATCCGTAGTTGTTTCTACTGTAATCCGCATTTGTAATTTGTTAATCCGCACTTGTAATAATATGTTTGAAAATTTTTTCCGCCATATTGGACAGATGATGGACACCTTTTTTGTAAATTTGATTGCTTCTATCTCGAAAACGAAGACGTTTATCAAGAAACAAGTTTCTTAATAGTTTTTCTCGTAAACCTTTACCTTAAAATATGTATCATATATCTACTTTCCTATTTAAAACAAAATTTTGATTCAATATGGCGGACAAAAATTTAAAACACACTATAAAGTAGTAATTTTGTAACTAATGTTGATCCGCACTTGTTTCTACCTCCTAGTATATCTTAATTTTGAAATATGAAGCCACATATTTTAAAATCACCCAAAATGTAACATTAATATTTACAAAAAATCCCTTTCGGCACACCGGAAGGCGAGGTAAATTTCACCGGTACAAAGTAAGGGGTTTCTTCTTAAAGTTAAGAAAAACTTAAAATTTACTCAATTCGACAGTGGTTGCATGTGCAAAAATGTTTCACACGTTTAGCATAAGAAATCCCCATCTTCTTACAATTCCAGCAAAATTTTGGTCATCCATTGCCTTAAGGGTTGATCATTTCAAAAAATGTTTCAGACAAACGTTTTAGTTTAAAGGACTAATGACCACTTTAAAGCGATTCGATAATGTGCCTGTTAAGGGAGGTATGATTTTTTTTGTCTTCGAAACCGCATTTTTTCCATCTCCTTGGGCCAATGTTTGGTGATATCAAAAAATTTTCGTAGATAAGTTTTAGGCCCTTATCCAAAGAATAGTAGGAATTTTAAAGGAATTCGATATTTATTTATTAGGAAAGTTACAGCGATATTTTTTTTTTGAATAGGCCTTCCCATTTCCACTCCATGGTCTGATTTAGCCCGTAAACAAACTCAACCGAGATATTGGGTCGTTATATTTTATGTATAAGTTTTGAAGTGATTGGCGGAAAAATTACAGTAGTTATCGTGTCCACAAGAAAGTGAAATATATGTATATGTATGTATAAAATTTTGAACTGACGGTGGTTTTGGGGTCTGGGGATGTAAAACGCGAAGATATGTTGAAATTTTCCGGAAATCGAATCATGGTACCATTACAATACGTAGCTTTCTTATGAAATCTACGTAAAATTGTATAAGTTTGAAAAGATATTTAGAAACTTTTGTGACCAGAGGGTTTCACTAAAAAGGTTTTACTCGAGAGTGCTTTTAGCTTATGAAAAAATTATCGCCAGTAACACTTACAATGAAATAATCCATTATATATTTTTCTAATAAAAAGCAACCGACATTAAAGACTGAAATAAAAAAATTTTTGTAACAAATTAACTGTTTTACAGTCAGTTAGACATCTTTTTAATGAGATATGATCAGAATAGTAACAGAATTCAAAATTATAGAAATACAATAGATGATAATGAAATATGTCTGAAGAAATACGGTATGATATTTAATTTGTGATGTTTATATTATTTGTTTATATAGAAGTAATATATACGTATATAATTAAATTTTAACGTTTTATTTTATTTTTAGTAAAGGATTTGATTTATATAAAATGGTATTCATTTTAATACATTTTGACTGATTTAACTTATCAAATTAGAACTTTGTCTAATGATTTGTTATAAGAAATGAAAATAAGTAGTCATAAGAATAAAAAAAAGATTAATCTATCACGAGATAAAGATTGAAGCCCTTATAAAAATACAGAGAAAATTTAAAAACAATATTGTTACACTTTATTAGGGAGATACTCAAAACAAATCAACTTAGTACTTAAACTTGTAATTTTTACATCAAGTTAGCACATCCGTTATTACATTCTAATGTAATAATCATAACTTTTATTGTCGACATTATCCTACAGTTGACAATTTAACCATTCCGAAGATAATCCTAATATAAAACGATATTTAATTTCGTTCAATTTTTCATTACGATTGACAACTGGAGCAGTCGGTTCGCCCACTTTATTTCTACGTTTAAAGAATGAACGTTCTATGAATATTTTAAATGTAGTTTTAATTACGTTTAATTTTGAAGCGGTTCACTTGTTAAATTATAAATTAACAAATAAATAAATAAAAAATATTTTCAAATTATCTTTACATTAGAAAAATACTTACGATTTGTATCACAAGCTTTCTTATTTAAAAAAAAAAGTATTATACTTATCGATATCCAAGTAAGAAGATACTTATAAAATATATCAAATATATATATATATATATATATATATATATGTATCCAATAAGCAATAATTTATAATAAAACTGAAGAATCTGTCTTAGATTATGTATGCATTTTAATTTCAACTATTTTATCAGTGTACTATATTGACTATCGGAACAAAACAGCGACTTGTAAAAACTAACAAGTGTCAATAACATTAAATAACTAAACTAGAAAAGAAAAAAAATAAATATAACTCAAATCTCGAGGCTAAATTATTCCTGTTGGAAAGCTGCTCAGGATCGATTTCTACCCACACGTTGTGCTGAGCTGCCTTCAAAATTACTTCTTATCATCTTTTAACGTTATGAACAAAATATTTTTAATATTAAAAAAACTTGTTTGTTATTAGCTTAAAGATTTAAACTACATCATTTTCATCTCTACCAAATGGTTTCAATCTAAAATAAGAATTCTGTATAGATTAAAAACTAGAGAAAGAGGTGTTATAAACATTTATTTTTATAATGATCAGAATAACGTAAATAGTTATTATGTAATAGTTAAATAGTTATTAAAGTAATTTTTTTCGTAGAATATTTTTATATTAACTAAAAAGAAAATTAATGTAATTCGTTTATCGTAACAAAACAAAATTATATGTTAAAATCAGGCTTTCATTTATTACAAAAATAATATATATATATATTTATTTTTTTCAATTTTCTCCAGCATTAAAGTAAGGTAAAAAATACTTAACCCCAAAAAAACCTGATAATGAATTTTTTTATCGAATTTACTTTTAAGTACAATATTCTTGGGAAAAAAACAATGTTAGTAATTTGTATTCCCAGAAACATAATTCAGTCACAATTAGGGTTATTTATTTTTTTGTTTTTTTATTATACCGACAGCAACTTTACAATCTGTTCAGCAAGATAATTGAACAATAATTAATATAGATCTATTTCAACTAACATTAAGTAGTCACAGACCCAGCGGCTGGTGAGCTAACGATAACAAAGTAATGAAATAGAAGAGCACTCCGTACAGCCAGATCATAAAGTCACCTAATTGAAACGATAAGACAAACCAAGAACATTGTTCCTTAGCAATCTTGAAAAATTACTGACCGCACTATCCAATATAAATTGATCGCCAAATAATTCGGGTGCCGATGCAAACGATTTTGACCGTAGGCTGGTCAGAGAAATTTCCTGCCGAACTGTTTACAATTTAAGATCATTATTCAGAATATTATTGCTTATGTACTATGGTATGTTTAGCATTATTCGCAGTGTTTTTGTCTGGTAGCGTTCAAGTAAGTCAATACTGGAGTTGCACGCTGTATCCCACAATTCAAGCCCGTAAGTCCAAACAAGCTTCGAAACTGATTTATATATCAATAATGTACTTTCCACTGAAAGCCGATATTTATGTCCTATGACATACGTGTTTTTAAACTTGAGATCCAACTGCCAACTGTTTCTGCTTGTATTTGATATGTTTCGCTCAAGGAAGGGTCAAGGTGGAAACCCAAATATTTACTATCCTGAGATCTCGGAATCAGAACACTGAAGATAAAAACAGGAGGACAGTATTCCCTACAAAGGAAAAAAACATGTTTTTTTGTATTAATAATTTTTTTTAACATTAAACTTTGCATTAAGTATAACTTTTAGAATCAAGTTTATAAATTTACCTGAAGTATGGATAAACGAAACAAAATCTAGATAATTTTAGTACATGATGATTTTTATAAACTTTAATATTGTTATGTAAATGAAGTGGCTGTAGCAATACGTATTAATATTTAATAAAACTATAGTGTATTGCATTTAAAAACAAAATTAATAATGTTTAGATCCTAAAAGATTTTTTTAAAAAATCGTAAAATTTTATACATAAATCCTCAATACCATATCTTAAAGAAGTATTATTTTATAAATAAACACAAGAATACAAAAGAAAGTATTTAGAAATGTTAATTCTAATATTTTTAAAGAACAAACTGTATACTGTGTATATTAAACAAAGAAAGTTTAAATTCGAAGAAAAATCTCAACCTTACAAATCAGGGATAAAAAAATGAAGTTTTCGATCAAATCTTATTTTTTTGCTGTTTCATTCTTGAGAGCTTAAATTTATTTGAAGAACAGTAATATAAATTATTAAAAAATTTCACATAAATATATAGAATTTTTTACCTGATTTTTTTTCAGTAGAGAAATTTCAGTTTCATAAACCTGTAAATAAATTATTCTAAAAATCAATACATTTTGCAACAGAATTTTAGTTGTAATTAAAGTGAGATTAAAAAAAAAATTAACGCAACTCTTGTTACAGATAGGTTTTTGCACTGAACTTTATGTTTATTGACATTATTACAGTACTAGATAATTTCAAATAATATCGGAGTAGAAAAACAACTGAAAAGAAAAAAAATAATTTTCATTAAATCTGCTAGCAGTCTCGGCTTTCCGATAGAAAAAATCAGCCACTTCACAAAACTCGAGTATCTGCATAGCATTGTACATATCTATGCAATATAGTCAATCTTTTATTGGATTTTACCGTTTACTTGAAGCGACTGTGCTCTTTTCTAACAATCATCAAAAGTTCCCGCTAATTTTAATGCAAATTATTTTTTCCTTTAAAATCTTTTTTACTCCCGATCCTATTGAAATTATGAAATATCCACGTACATATATAATTAAAACAAGCAGTTCACTTAAAAAAAAAAATAATCTTTACTGAATAAAAAGGTTATGGAACATCAAATTGCATTAATGTAAAAACGAATAAAAAATCCTGAGAACTTTGCAATATGGTATACAGTTTAATGTTTTTCCTAATTTTACGTAACTTCTAATTTTTATTTTGGTGAGTCGAAGGAATCCCACTTACGGGCGAAGTGTCGGGCTCGCTAACAGGTTCTGCCAGATATTGTTAAGATATTGTAAGATATGCCAGATATTGTAAGTGTGTATGTGTACCTGCGCCCTACCGACTAAACCTCCTACCTCACCAACTTCCCTTCCGGGGCTGGACCCGCAATTAAGCATAACTTAGCCCCGGGAAGTGCCTTCGATCTCCGGGGATCAGGAGCCCCCGTCCATCTAAGCAAGCGCGGAAGCGCAACGGCTCCGCAGGAGGCTGTCCGTCACCCCTTCGCTCTCCAGTCAATTTCTTCTTCTCAGCCTGGAAGATCTTATTCCAGCCATTTATTTACATACCAGTCATTGTGAGTAACCATTCTATTATTCGGTTCTGATACCAGGAGAAAGTCTATTCCAGACTCCACTGCCGCCGCCCAAATCAAATCATGAGCAGCCGAGCACTTGTTTGTACTCAAATACAAGCTCCTCATTTGTTACGTTCACACTCCCGGTTACCCATCCTATGACCGACTTCGCCACATTGAACATACCTCGGTTTCTCCTTACAGTCTGCCTTTTGGTGACCAAGTCTACCACAGTTAAAGCAGGCACGGCTCCTGTTTATTCCTTTACATTTGGACGCCTTGGGTTCAACCTCCTAGCATCTGAAGCAGTTCATCTCCGGTCTCCTGATCTCAGCTCGGCACGACTGCCAACCAATGAGTACTCTCTCACCGGCCATCAACTGCCGTGCCTCACCCGGCGACAGAACGACGGTGGCGTTGTGAATGCAACCAAACGCCGGCCTCAACGATGTAATCTTTGCAAAGGTGGAGTTACTCAATGACCCCTTCTCCACGGCCATAACCTCGTCCCTCGTCACCTCAGCATCCAGGTCTTTAATGTGGTGTACCACAGCTGACCTTAGAGCTCCTTTCTCAGCCATCCTCGCAGTAGGAACAAAAGCCAGGATTTTGTCTTTTAAAGCCTGGGGCGCTCTTCCCCCGTTCTTTAGTCTAACTTCTAGGTCCTCTCCCCTGGCCTTTCTAACGGCCCAGGATATCCTGAGCTAAGGTCTCTCCAACCGACGTCCTAACATTCCTAAGAAGGTCAGCGTAATTGGCTCCCTATTGGCGCACACCATTGTTTCCGTCCTCTGAAACTCCCTTGGGTTCGGTCTCGGCCCCTCTTGCGCTAGGAATAATGTGGCCTCTAAGTTCCATCTCCTGATCCATTAATCCACAGTCTTTCGAACTGTCAGCCCCAACTTGCCATTCGTGGTCGCAAACACCACTTCACGTCCCTCAACTGCTTGGATTTTGTCCAGGCCTTTCACTAGGTCATAACCACCTCACTACCGTCACCCGCCACAACAATCACATAAGTGGTCTCCTCTACTAAGAAGTCCGTCCTCTTCGCCATGAACGGCCACTGCGGAGACCTACTGTCACTAACTGAGCCTGGGGAAAGCTTGCCACTATTTAGTTTCCTCCTCGCCACAGGTGCCATAGCACACACATATCCGGCAAACTGACTCCTCTTATCAACCTAGGAGTTCAGGATAAAGATATTGGTCCCCCTTCCTTCCGAAGAACTGTCGTACTTACAATCGGCTGAGATTACCCCAAGCCGGATCTCTCTGGATGCCTTCCTCCCCGACATCCCAATCGGGACGGAAGAATCACAACGTGGATGCTAGGTCACACCTTGCGACCCACCAGAACGTGGCATGACAGAATAGCCAAAAAATTGTATCACCAGTAAAAAACAAAGGCAATGTAAACAATTCGAAACAGCTGTGCCTGTGTAAACAAACAGCCGACACAACAAAAAATTTTGTAAGACACAATAAGAAGCTTAAATGTGATGCGGGGCCACTAAAACAATACCGAAACTAGAATTCACACACATGTTGCCAAAATACAAATAAATTATCAAAGCATCCCAAAAGTTCAGCGTCGCTAAGCAACCACCGGGCAAGACAGTAAAACAGTCCAAATAAAAAAAACAAAATTAAACGAAATAAAACACCAGACTAACGAAAACGAAAACAAAGAACCAAACCGAACTAAATAAACTAAAGGTACAAACCGAACTAGCAGCGTAACAGCAGATCCACTCACTGTCGCTGACAACCAGGCAATACTATTTTAATTTAAAAAAGTAAATCTGTTATTCATAAGAATTGCGAATCTTAATGGAATTTACTTCGTAATTTGTTTTCTAATAATAATTTGGCTTAATACCTCAATTTAGAACACGAAAGTAAAGATCCTTTCTTACTAGGTAACATATTTTGCGATTCATTAAATTGTTATTTTTCATAGAAATCGGAGGTGATTTCAAAATGTCTAATTAAGTGCCTATTTGAATTGAGTAAAAGCATCAAGAGTTAAAAGATGTAATAATATAACAAAAAAGGTCTTTCAAGAACAGCTAACAAAGTAAAACTTTATAACATTATGTACATTTCGATTATTATACAATCATAATCAGTAGTTATAAAATATATTAATTAAAAATAAAAAAATAAATTACAAACTCCTATGAATCACGAAACAGAAATTTTTTATATATTTATAATAATTAGAAACGAAAATATAATTCAACCTTTTTGTGAATCCAAGTTGTTCAGCTCGAAATACATTGCAAAAGTTTTAATCCCTTTTCTCTTTTAAGTCTTTTATTTTATTTATTCTTGTACTTTCTTTGGTATCTTATTTTGTTAGTTTTGCATTAATCGTTTGCTAAAAGTTGTTATTTTTATTAATCCTTTTTTCATACTATAATAAACTAATATAAAAGTCAAGAAAGACTGCTTTCATAAGTACTATTAGGTCATATTATTCTGGGAAAGAAAATTCAAAATACTGTCCGTAAATTTGTTATTGCCTTAGTATAGGATAAACTGTAGCATTTTATTTGGCGAGTGAAAAATTCAATAGAATTCTGCTTGGCAAAAATATAAGAAAATTGACTAATGGAATCTAGTAAAACCCGTAGAAGACTAGCTAACTAAAAACAAGTATTGGATGTAGTTATAACTGAAAGGAAATAGCGATTTCTTGTCATAATTTTATTGCTCTCATTACAAATACGGGTGTCAAATGAAGATCTGCAAGACATCAGTCCTGGAGTCATTCCTGCTCTTCCTAGTTTAAGGCATTGAACTCCAGTGTGTATCTAGTTACGGAAAATTTAATCTGTAACTAAGCCTCCTAAAATGAGTTTTTAATTCCCTCCCAATAAAAATATTTAATGAAACGCAGTGAGGATGTTAACCATCAAATTGTTATTTGACAAAAAAAATCACAGGTTAGATAAAAGTTTACCAATGTCCCTGACTCAGTCAAGCAAGATTACAGCAACTCGAAAATCCATTAAGTCCCTTAACTGAATTTTATTCCCAATTTAGATTTTATCAAGGGTCCATGTACACTCCTACTGGTACCCAGTATCTATTTATGTATTTTATCGTAGTCTTGTTATTAGATTCGTAAAAAATGACTTAAATGGGAATGTAATCAATGATTACTGATCATAAGCGTCATACGCAAATACAAATACATATGCACGTATTATTTTTTAAACACTCTAAAAAACATTCTTGTCACGACAACCTTACATAACAGAAAAGCTATAATTTTGTTTTTATGAAGTGGATACACGGGAGTGGTAAAGTACTCAAACAAATTACGCTGATTGGAACGATTTATATAAGGCAATTTCTTCCTTAATAATTCATAAGTGGTATTACAATGGGTCATTCTTAATCATTATAAGGTGCCTCATTAAAGCTTGGGCGTGACTATAATTTTAGCTGTCTGCTATCAATTAAAATTAATATACTGTTTGAAAGAAAGCTTGCGTGTTTACTCTGTCTGTCTTAGACAGAGACGGATTGATTTCCCCTACTTTTCCTTATTCAGCCGAGACTACCTCTCCTCTCTCTTACATTCATTTATTTATTCACTCACATTACCCCTTTTCATACTTTTGAAATTCTTAACGGTTAGACTGCATAAGGGTGCACGCAAATAAGGATAAGGTTTACCTACTTTACGATATACTTTAAAAGTATGAAATAGATTAATTAATTATTTATACAAACGCATTTACAAAGAATTTTATTTTTATTAATTATTCATTACATTTTTAATTTGACTAGAAAAAGAAATATAAACGTGATTTTATATTGAAAATAAAATCAGTTCATTACTGATTTTATTGATAAAGGTAAATAAATAATAAACAAAAATTAAATTAGTGGTTTTAAAGGAATACAATACTGAAAATAATATCTGAAAATTTGATGAAAAATATCATCATAAACGTATAAAATTAAAAAATATATATATGAAAAATGTATTATTAACAGTAAATAAATAAATAAAAAGAAAAACTATATAGTTATATTTCATTAAAGTATCAATATAATAATTGAAATATGTACATAAGCAATTTTATTCAAATATTTAGGCGAAAAACTGTGATCAGATTTGAAACTTGGTAATTTTTCACATGATAATTTGAGTACGTCTACTGGACGAGCATTAAAAAGAGCATCATGCCATAAAATTTCCTTACCTAACCTCGGCGAAGAGAAGTAAAAAGCTGACAACATAGTTGTTATAAAAGCTGGCATTGCTTATTTATTTAGTGGAAAAATAATAATAAATTAAAAAGTTAAAAAAAAAACAATTTTTTACTTTTTTCTGCTACCTCACTCCCAAAATTACCTTCCAAGAAATTTTTTTTTTTTATTGTTCTACATTTACTATGTTGAATGGAAGAAACTAAAAAAAATTCACAATTTTTATTTCTGACTTATTATCCATTTTTTCTATCACCTAATTTTTTTTTTTGCAAATGAAAGTATTCCCTAAAACGTAATTTGCATTAGTTTTTACGGATAAAGAAAATATTTTATTTCTAAGAGGGAGTAGTTGGCAGCACTTGTAACACCCAGCTGGCTTTCGGGCATCAAACCGTAGTTTGGTATGTTACTAGACTTGTATGTTATGACTTGTGGTTTTTTTGTGCTGTAGTCTTTAGATTGTGCAATTTGTGTAAAAATGAGTTTACACAAACGTTTGAAAATCCCAAATGTTTCTGTTATGTTTTTAGTAGTTATTTAATTGCAGATATTACTAGTTTTGTGAAAAATGTGTATAATGCGTTCTTTAGTATAATACTTCAAGATCAAGACAAAAACTGGACAATACACAAAGTATGCCGTACGTGTAGACGGATTGAGATGGTTGAAAAATGCTATGAAAAATCAATGCCTTCTGAAATTCCAATCATTTGAAGGGAGCCACATGAACATGGTTGTGATATTTCTATGATAAAAATTGAAAGACATAACGCTAAAAGTAAGAAAAATTTGTTATATCCAAATATTCCCTTTGATTATAACAAATCTCTCCCTACTCCAATTTCATCTACAACTCTTGAAGACTTGTCAGAGGTCACGTCTTTGAATGAAGCTCAGAAAATGAAACTGATGATGACGAATACAAACCGGAAGATGATAATGCACCTAAATTGTTCAGCCAAGATGAACTTAACGACAACTCGTGACTGGAATCTTTTAAAAGATGCTGAATTGCTAGGATCAAGTCTTAAAGGGATCAAGAGTTAAACATTTCTTACTAACCGCAGCATAGTTCTCTTGGTACAGGTACAGAAAAAAACGCTTTATTACAATTCTTTAAAAAAGAATCGCTCAATGTTTTTCTGCTGCAATTAATGATGTATTAAAAGTATACAGAAGTCCCAACTCTAACACTGTTTTAAAAATCTGATGTGGACACCAGATGACTTCCTTGTATGCCTATTAAATTTCATATACAAATTTTAGTGTAAATACAATTCAAGTGTTACCTATTCACGCACAAGTTTCAAACTCAACGAGATCAGTTTTTAAACAATTAACATTAATAGTTAGTAATTAACATTATAACATTAATTAACAATTTATACAATTAACATTATTACAATTAGTCAGTAAATAATTAATTATTAACATCATTTTGTGTACACTTTAATGATGAATTAAATAGGACGATATTAAGTGCATCGAATGAGTACTGCAATACTTTACTCGACGAGAGTCGTCAACAGTTGTAAGAAGCATATTATGTACAAGTAAAAAAAATTGTTAACAATCACTTTAAATTGAATACAGTTCAAAAATTTATTTTATTTTTCTGTCAAATAATTAAATAAAATTACCTTTTTAAAAATAAATAAACAATTTTTAGAAGATTTTGCTAAGAAAATCCAAAAATAATACTATTCTAAATTATAATTATCAATTAATATTAACTAATCAGATGTTTCACGAAATCCATTACATATATAATAATGCCTATTAAATTACATATACACATATTTTTAAAATGAAAAGTACATAAAATTTTATTTCATTAATAACTTCTGATATTTTTTATTGTTACTAATCATCGAATTTTTTTTTTACAGTCAGAGGTTAATAATTATTAATAAATCAGTATATTTAAATAAAAAAAGGAGATGGCTGATTCACATATCCTTCATATCCACATATTCAGATCCACATATTTCATTAATTAAAATTTTATTTGGTTATATTCCTGGAAATAATGAAAATAAGTCCACTTAGGATATATCGTTGAAAAGCCCTCAATGAAGGCTTATTACTGCAGTTAAAAAATTCCAAAAGCCAAACTTTCTTTTGGATTTCGGTCTTTTTTTGGAAACTTTTGTTCAGTCAATTGGAATCACAAAAGGAGATGCAAAACTAGGTGTTACATCAGTCCTGAATACAAAATTTCAACATCCTACGGCTAATCATTTTTGAGTTATGCGAGATACACGCGTACGTATGTAATACATAAAAACGTACGAACAGACGTCACGTCGAAACTAGTCAAAATGGATTCAGGGATGGTCAAAATAGATATTTCCGTTGAAATTTGAAAATCAAATTTTTTCGCGATCACAATACTTCCTTTACTTCGTACAAGGAAGTAAAAATACATGTAAACAAGCGAATTAATATATTTATCTATATTTTTAATTTGTTAATTATCTTTTTAATTTTATTTCCACAAGACGTTCTGGTGAGGCAGAGAGCACTGTAAAAGTACCAAAATCCTGGTGGAAAGATAAAACAAGGAAGTGGAAAAATTAATTTTTATAAATGAGAAATTAAACTTAAAAAAAAGTTATATAAAAAGAAAGATTTTACGCTTCTTAAATTTTAAGAAGCGTTTTGTGAAATTTTACGTTTGGAATGTACATCTGTAAATTTTAAAACTGTTAAACTTATTATAAAATAAGAAAAATTAAAAAATCAGACCGATTGGAGGAGGTAGGAGAAAAACGTTGTGAAATAATGAAGAATATGGTAAATAACATAATCTTAAACAAAACAACATTTCAGAATAGTAAATCTAATCGACTTTACATATACGACGAGAGACGAAATAAAGATTGATAAAAATAATGCCAGACGTATCAATAGAAGGTGCAAAAGTAGTTGTTAAAGATTATAAGATTATAGACGATTTAAAAGGAAATGGGTGTTGTTAAGAATTCAAAAGTTTACCTGAATATAGAAGAAATATTGAAGACAAACATGATGCAAGGATCCTGCTTCAAAATAATTAACATTATGATAAAAAAAAAATATATATATATATAATATTAATGAATAATGATAATACAAAGTTTTAAATTATTTTTATTTTTTCTATGAATAAAAACAAAAAATGACATTGTTTGTTAAAATAAAATATAATTATTATTTAAAAATATATTTTATAAAAACAAATTAAATATAAAATAAAGATTGTTCTTTTGCTAAAATATTACAGTACGAAAACAAAAGAGTTATAATACCATACAAGTTCTTTCTACTTATTAATTTCCTTTCGTAATTTCAAATAAAAAGATTGTTGTTTGATGTTTCTAACGAAATCGGAAACAAAAGTTAAAGATATCTACGTTGACATCCAACGTCCGGGAACGGTTTGGCACTCAAAGAAGAAACATTATTGTAATTTTATATATATATATATAAAATATTTTACTCAAAATAAGACAAAAAAATTTTACGATATATAGAAAGATAAAAACAGCAACTTAAATATCATACATCAAAGTTTTTTTTAATAAATCAATATATATGATACACTAAAATTAAATCTAGATAGAAAATCGGTACTTGAATAAACAATATGTATAAAATACAGTAATAAAGAACCTTATTAAATGTAAAACAAATAGGATGCGCTGTAATAAGCTTAATACAATTTTCTAATAATATGTTCTTGACAATTTCCATTTAAACGTACCTCCATTCATACGATATAATGAAATGGAAAGAAAGATTTTAATAAAATAAAAAAAACGTTTCATTAAATACTAAACCTGTATAAGTATCACAATTTCATTACGTAACAACAAAAATAAAGTGTAACAAGAAAATTTGAGAGCGTAATAACAATTCAAGGAGATGAAATAAAGATTGGTTGGTAAAATTGTTCTTTTAGCAGAAACTTAAAATGAGAAAAAAACACTAAACGCCCTTATCTCGCTTTTCGTCAGAAATTCAATTTTTTATAATGAATGTGGAAGTTAAGAGAATGAAACAAGTTAAATATTAATATATGGGAACATAATACAGTACTTCTACTGAATGAAGATACACCGCTTTTAATGTATTATAAAAAAGAAGGATTTATTTTTTTTTTCTATTGCTAGTATTATTAATTTATTGTATTGATTATAATGGTTGATAAGGATATAAATTACCTAAGATAAAAAAAGGCGTCATCAAGTTGCTTGTACTGAGAGTAATGATGATCATTTTCTACTTGCTGTTGTGAACGAAGTAAAAGAGTCACTGTTATATATAGGAGTAGAATACCACCTATAACAGTAGGGTTGAGACGCTGAAGTTTAGCAGTATATTCGGCTCAATGGTAAAATATTTCAAACATCATTTTCTCTTGTCCTAAATTTCCAACCCTATGCCTGCAGGCATAATGGTGACTACGAACAATGTATGTGTGTCCGCCGCAATGTACTTACGTTCAATTGAGAACCCAATTGAGTAGTGGTAGGTAGAGGTGGGTAGTATCGAATTCTTCAAAGTATCGAATAGGAATTCGGTATTCCGAAGGTTTATTCTATTCTATTTATTTTATTCTATTTATTCTGTATATATTATTGTAATTATGTATCCTGGTATAAAGAAAAAGAAATCGAATTCAAAATACTCGTTGAATTTATTCCGATATCGATACGAGTTCTGTGTATTTGAATGCAGCTGTCCGGACGATCTCCCGTTAAATTACGATACTTAAAACCACCTTATCTTTGATATAAAGACCCAGGAAAAGTTTGATAGCGAGGAAGATTTCAAAATGAGGTAAAGAGAAGTAAAGGAAGTTGATAAGGGCGAGGGTTAGCGTTAACGGCTGGGCTGATTGCTTGGCAATAACCCTGAGAACTAAGCCGTTATCGCTGTATTTCATGATTTTTAAGCTTAACGAAAAAATAAAAAGTATCTTAATGCCAAAAATGAAAGCTTCAATGAAATAACAAACTTGCTAGCAGATGAGTTTGGTTTTCTCACAGACATTTTTTTACGAAAAAATTTAATTCTTTTAACTTGGATATGTAAGTAAAAAATGAACTTGTCAGTAAAATGACAGGCTCTGTAAACCCATTTAAAGAAAAAATTGGTTTTATGGATATCACAGCTATAGACGGGATATATCGAGCATTTTCCAAATATGAAGAAAATGGTAGGCTACCGTGAATTTAACTTATTTGTTCAGAATTTTCAACTACTTAACGAACAATTTGAAAAGAGATTTCAGCAGTTTACCGTCATCCAGCCATCAGTCTCTTTTTTATAAATTCTTTTACTTGGCAAATAGGATTATGTATTATATTAATACAAGATTTTGCACTTACATTTCAGAGCTTGTTCAAATAAGGGCTGAAGAACTGGAGTTAGAAATTTTGGAACTTCAAAATGACATTATGTTAAAATCCCAAATATCAGATGAGAACTTCTGAAATTTGTTGCATAGAGAAAGGTTTCTATTCTTTAGGTTTAGGTAAAAGGTTTCTATTCTAAGAGTAGCGAACAAGATAAAATCATTATTCCGTTGCAGACACCTTTGGAATCATTATTTTCGACATGAACATCATAAAATCAAAATATAGAACTCGATTCACTGATGAGCAACTTGATGATTGTTTTCGAGTAGAAATCTCATTATACTGTTCTAATTATGAGATACTGGCTCAATGAAAAGATTGTTTTTCGTTGTGATCAGAGATCACAATTTGAGACACATACATTTTTCGGAGTAACAGTACAAGGTGAAAAGATAAAGATGCTACGATTTGCTGATGATATAGTAATTCTAGCCGAGAGTAAAAAGGATTTAGAAGAAACAATGAACGGCATAGATGAAGTCCTACGCAAAAACTATCGCATGAAAATAAACAAGAACAAAACAAAAGTAATGAAATGTAGTAGAAATAACAAAGATGGACCACTGAATGTGAAAATAGGAGGAGAAAAGATTATGGAGGTAGAAGAATTTTGTTATTTGGGAAGTAAAATTACTAAAGATGGACGAAGCAGGAGCGATATAAAATGCCGAATAGCACAAGCTAAACGAGCCTTCAGTAAGAAATATAATTTGTTTACATCAAAAATGAATTTAAATGTCAGGAAAAGATTTTTGAAAGTGTATGTTTGGAGTGTCGCTTTATATGGAAGTGAAACTTGGACAATCGGAGTATCTGAGAAGAAAAGATTAGAAGCTTTTGAAATGTGGTGCTATAGGAGAATGTTAAAAATCAGATGGGTGGATAAAGTGACAAATGAAGAGGTATTGCGGCAAATAGATGAAGAAAGTAGCATTTGGAAAAATATAGTTAAAAGAAGAGACAGACTTATAGGCCACATACTAAGGCATCCTGGAATAGTCGCTTTAATATTGGAAGGACAGGTAGAAGGGAAAAATTGTGTAGGCAGGCCACGTTTGGAGTATGTAAAACAAATTGTTGGGGATGTAGGATGTAGAGGGTATACTGAAATGAAACGACTAGCACTAGATAGGGAATCTTGAAGAGCTGCATCAAACCAGTCAAATGACTGAAGACAAAAAAAAAAAAAAAAAACATTTTTAGAATATTTTTTAATATAATATAAACTTTACATATATTCATTTAACACAAGAATTTAAACAATAATTTTATGTATTTAAATAGTTAAAATTGAAGATAGAAATAAATATTTATTGTGAATAATGTTCACTACTAACTACAGCCAACCATAAATTTGCTTAAAAAATAGACTATTATTGGTAATAGAATATTTACCATAAAAAATAAATATTGTTTACTGCCATACCAGTATTTTAGAATATAAAGGTAAAATAAATTTGGAAATCACTGCATTTAGTTGTCTGGCATCGGACACTTAACTTGGCATCTTATACAACTTTCGAGAGAGATTTGTTTCATTTTAGCTAGCTTCAAATCGTTTGCCTATGAACCAAACAAACAATATCGCCGTTCAATTATTTTAAAATTCTGTCGTGAAAACCATATGACTTCCTTGTACGCTTATTAAATTACACATAGACAATTTTTTTAAACGAAAAGTACATAAAATTTTGTTTCATTTATAACTTCCAATATTTTTTTTTTTTTTTTTTTAATATTTTTTTATTGTTGTTATTGAATTATTTTTTGTAATTTTTTTTACAATTAGAGGTTAATAAATCAATATATTTAAATTAAAAAAAAGATGAAGTCGAATTCGATGTGCTGTCCCCTTCTAAGATCCAAATATTTCATTAATTAAACTTTTATTTGGCTATAATTCAGGAAGCAATGAAAATAAGTACCACTTATATCGTTGAAAAGCTGTCAATGAGAACTTATTACTGCACTTAAGAGAAAGTCCAAAATCAAAACAAATGGATTTTTGGCTTTTTGGACACCTTCCTCAAAAGAGGAAGGTGCACAACTAGGTGTTACAAGAGAACTAAATCCAAAATTTCAACATTCTACAGCTAATCGTTTTTTGATTATGCGAGATACAAACGTACAGACGTCACGCCTAAACTAGTCAAAATGGATTCAGGGATGGTCAAAATAATAATAATAATAATAATAATTCCTTAAACTTCTCCAAGTTTATTTCACATCAAATTAGAAAA
The DNA here is from genome assembly GCF_047948215.1 of Lycorma delicatula. Taxonomy (NCBI): domain Eukaryota; kingdom Metazoa; phylum Arthropoda; class Insecta; order Hemiptera; family Fulgoridae; genus Lycorma; species Lycorma delicatula. The sequence continues at coordinate 92,859,187 of NC_134459.1, read as the reverse complement.
TATGTAGCAAAACATAATTAAATTGATATGCAGTATTTCATATTTGATCAACGTGTGTAAAAAAAATATATATACTATAAATCTACGATCAAGATTCTTATTTACATTTTTCGTTTGAAAAACAAACCGCAAAAACTAATTCAAATATGTAATTTGTCTGTCCATGATGATTTTAAACATTTATTAAAATCAGAAAATGACTTGTTCACAATATGTTAACTTATAACAAATCCATCCAAATTGTAATTACACTGTAAATCCAAATATGATTTCAATAATTATTGCTTTAAAATCTATATTATATAAAGATAATTCTAATCTTCAAGCTGTTTTATTTGAGTATTTTTTTATGTATTTTCAAAAACAATAAATAAATAATCCTGACATGTGCTATTTTTTTTAAAAACAACACCCAACCATAACCATTGATGAGTGTATATAGTATATACTTAATATATCAACCTTCACGCAGAAAAATCAACAAAATTACAAACGACCTTTAAAAATATTAAACAAATGCCAACATAAAAGAATTCAGATAAGTTTTATTTTTTTAATGACAACACAAAACAAAATGTATATATTTACTTAAAAGAACCGCCTTGATTATGTAACCATCATATCTCGTCATTTCCAAATAAAGTATATACTTAAATGTACACAATATTCATATAACTATAAAAGAAAATATTGTTACAAGAAAAATGAAATCTTGTAAAAATATAAGATAAAAGACAAACAAATAAAAATTACATCATAATTTTAAATAAATGCTACCTGAAAATAATAGTAGTAATAAAAATGATAATAATAGTATTAATTTATATCTATCAAATAATGTATTGCGTATTATTCTATTATATTTGATTTTATTATGCAGTTAAAAAAAAAATAATAATAGATAATATATTTTAATGTTAAGGTTATAATACATTATTATAATGAATGTTACGCATGTAATTTAAATAATAACAATGATACGTTTGTGGGGGCACGGCAACTACAATATTTTACTATTATTATCATCCAATAGTAATATATTTTTTTTATAGCTACGAGCTCGAATTATAATTTTTAACCTAGTATGTTTTATAATAATATTTATAAAAAACATTTCGGTTAGTGACAATGAATTGTATTCCGATATTCAATGATTATGTATTACTGGCCTATTGGCCTGTGTATTATATTATTGGTGTGTATAAGCTATAAGTCTTTTAGAAAAAAGAAAAGAAAAAATAGACATCTAATAATAAACATGACTAAAATGATCATTTTAAAAATGCTCAAGAATTATTTATTACCTTTAAAGAAGTACGTAAAAAGTGTCTATTAAATTTGTTCTATAAATTTTATTATCTGTAATGTATTCTCTAAATTCCCCTCGCTTTTTTTGCCTGGATTTACCGTAAGCACAAAACAGATTAAAAGAAAGCGGAGCGTTCTTGTCCAAAATTTTTTTCTTAAATATTACAAACAAAAATGTTTAATAAGTAAATCTTCGAAAATTGTTGAAAATTTATCAAAGAGAAAGATTCCGTTAACTTCTTACTATCCATAAAAATTAAGTAAAACAACACGAGTAAATATGAATAAAAAATGCTTGCACAGTTTTGCACAAGAAGACCGGCTATTCTTTGATATAATCTGGTTTAATATATTTTTATTTAATTCGGTTTAATATTACTAATAAATACCACAGATAAAGAAACATTAAAGTTTAAACTTGCAGCATCATAAATAACCACGTTTCTAAGTTACCCCGTTTAAATTTTTTCGTTCTTAAATTGAGCGTAATTTAAGAATGACTCGACCAGTCTTCATTAAATTTTCACATTCACAACTTCAAATAATTGCTATAGAATATCAACTTAATGTCAATGATCTAGTAGTTTTGGAGATATTCGAACCTCAAAATGTTATACGTAGGCCAATCTTTTAGTCTCTGTAAATCCCCTCAAACACCCACTGCTAAAGGTAAAAGTCCCCACATCGTATTTGTGCCTTGAAAAAAGTATTTTCAATATTTAATATATTTAATACTTGAAAAAGTATTTGTGCCTTGAACTCGAGGAAAATAAATCAATTTTAGTATATTATACTTTAATTTTACATACCTTTATTCGATTTTTCATAATCAAAATCGATTCAGTAGGTTTTAACATTTTTTGAACTTCTCATAGCCCTGACCAATCTGGACTATAACAACTAACTACCTTATAGTGTTGCTCATTAACTTCGAATAATATGCTTAATTGCGCCCTTATCTATTTACCTAATGTATTTTCTTATCTGTCATACAACAGTGTAATCAAGCTATAAGTAATAATATCCCGTACAGGGACTATATTTTACTCACCATGGCCACCTTTTAGGGATTGTGAACCACTGCGGCTACGCCTCTATTTGTTAACATATAAAAAAAAATTATAAACTTTACCTGCAGAGAACAATTCTGATACTTTACCAAATATGAGATGTTCTGTTATTATGAAATTTTAAGTGAAATTATTATAAATTAATAGATTACAAAACTACGCCTATATTAAAAAAAACAAACAAAATATGTTTTTTTTAAGCTGTAAATTACGTGATCAATTGGTACTCTATCTATTCATTTATCACAGAAATTTAAATTTTATTTTTCTTTAAAATAATGTAAATTTTGAATGAACAGATTTTCACAATGAATAAATGAATGACCCAGTTATACTGTAAAAAATACCGCAGTAGTAATAATAATTATTATTATAATGATTACACAATTACTAGTCTACATCTTCGATTTGATGAAATATAAGACTGCATATAGTCAGGTTCAATAACCTTATTAAATGACCTCTCGCTATTTAACATTTGAAACTAGGGCAGTAATTAACTATGATATTATTTTTTTTTTTTTATTTTTTTTTTCTGCATTCGAAGCAATTACTAAGATACACAAATTTAAGGCAAAATAAATTAAATAATTGATAGACTAATGTATATTAATGTTTTATTGTAGACTATTCCAAATGTAAATAATTAAATTATAATTATTAATAACAAATTATTAATTTATGAATAAATGTACTGAACGTTTTATAAGAATACTCGTTACAGTAATAACAAATCTAAAGAATAAATTAGCCTTTTTGTTTACTAATAAAAGGGTTAATTCACAAATTTAAAATATAATGCTGATTAAATCCATTTCGAATTAATGAGATTTCCTTATAAAGTAGCTTCTCTCTCAATATAATTTTATTAATTTTAACTTACGACTTTTGATTCTAAAAGACAGACCTAAACCCAATTAATTTGAAGAAAAAAAAACAGAATTAATAATTTACCAAATTCTTCTTTGTTTAAAAAAAGACTACAAAAGTTAATCAGAATAAGATATAAATTTTAAATTGAATCTAGGAGCACAGTGAATATCCACAAAAAAATAAGGTATTACAAAGCACAAAAATTGATATTTTGTATTGCATGTTAAGGAAAACAATGACTCAAACAAATTATAATAATAATAGCTTAAATATATTTAAGCAATTAAGTCTGAATTGCCAAACAAATTCAACTAATCAGATTGTATGTAAAAAGGGATAATTTTATAAAAACGAACCATCCAATTAACAGGGGAAAAATTATACATTTTCAAATTAAAACTTAAAACGTTCTAAGTTTCGATTCAGTTATCGAAGAATCCGTGTGAGAGTCATTCAACACTTAAAGACGATAAGGATTACTTTCAGAACAGTAAGTTGGTAACCCAGTGATGACATTTGATCAGCTGTTTGAATATAAAATTGTTTTGTTTATAACCTCAAAAATTCATTTTACGATGCGAATCCTCTTGATGTTTGCGAATTAGTTGATCAGCGTGCAGTGATCAGTGTTTTGCTTTCCAAATGTGAAAAACCTGTGAAAAATATTTACTCTCGTATGATCAAACAATACGGAAAAAATTGTAATAAGCGGGTACAAAAATCTTTACAAGACAATCGATCTTCAGTGACTGGAGAGTACCGTTCAAGTGAAGTTTAAACTCCGGCGCTTGAAACTCGCACAGATTCTTTCATCTAAGAAGAATGACTAATTACAGTTGAGATTATAGCTGAAAGATTATAAATAAGTGTCGGCACAGTTCATAACATTATCACTGATAAGCTCATGTCGTAAAACAAGAGCAAAATGGATTCCGAGAGAGTTGATAAATCACTATATGGAGAGACAAGACTTCGCATGTGCACAGAGCTGAAACAAAGGTATCAAAAGAAAAGCAACACTTTTTCGCACAGTATTCTAACCTGAGATGAGACATGGATTTAACATTATGAACCGGAATCAAAAAGACTTATTAACTGACATAATAAACACACGAGTTCACCTGTCAAGAAAACATTCGAAACCCAACCAGTAGCAGGAAGAATTATGATAAATATCTTCTGGGATACAAAAGGTCCGGTTTTTTCGACCTTAACATAAGCAAACAATAAACAGCGCATACTACTATGACCTGTTTACCGACAAAGTGAAGCCAATAGTGTTGAAAAAACACCCTGGGATCTCAGCACAATTGCATCACTCTGCTTCATGGTAACATTCGGCCTCACACAGCTCAGATAAATTAAGAAACCATCGAAAAATTTGCATCGGGAAATACTACCTATTCCCATACTGTCCTCAATTGACCCCATTGGATTTCCACCGGTTTGGTGCACTCAATAAGGCGCTACGTGGCAAGAATTTTAATGGCAATAACGACGTCAAAGAAATATGCTAAATTGTCTCCGATATCAAAACAAAGATTTCTTTGCAGCAGACATGAATAAGCTAATTCAGAGATGGTAAATAAACTGATTTAGTTCTTCAGCAATTTGTGTTTTTAATTATTAAATAACCCTTGTAAATTTCTGAAAGAATTAAGGTTTCTTCCAACCCACATTTTATAACGTTTAGTAGCAGTACTGAAATTAAAATTCCGAGAAAATGCTTTTTTCATAGTGTGAAATATTTTGAATTTTTTAAGTGCCAAAGATTAATCAATCAAATATTAGTCGTTGATAATGGACCTCGGTCTTCGTGGTAGAAAGTAGACTCTAAGCCTTTCATGCTGAAGCTTCCGGGTTAAAATCTCGATCAAGCATGGCGTCATTCATACGTTACAAAATTTCCATTCCATATTTTTACGAACCTTCAAAAATTATTTGATGAATTAATAATAATAAAAAAAATAAAATAAAATAATTATACAGTTACAATGAAAATAGAAAATTGTTCTTAAAGTTAATAAATGTACAAGAGCATTAAAAAATTCATGCGCAATTCTGCGCAAGAAGATTGAATTTTCGTTTCCGACGTCCTATTTCGCACCCAGAAATGCACTGATTTTCAAAGTACAACGCACGAAGTACGTTTGATTAAATACATTAAATATATAAATACACTCGATTTTGGGTAACATAAACTAAATTAGAAAACTAAAAGTGGTATAATTATATTATTTTTTATTTATTTATTATATTAAAATATTTTCTGTTAATCAGAAAATCTGTTGTCGACATTAAATTGAACGTAACTGAAGAACGACTTAAGCAATCTTCATAACATTTTCACATGCACTACTTCGGATACACTATTACAACATAAATAAATTTCAATGAAATTGATTAAATTGTTTTGTTTTTCGAGCCACAATATTTTATTCATGAGTGATATTTTTGTACTTCTCATACTTCAAAAAAAAATTCAATTCATCTTCCAATCCCACCATGCGATCGAATGCAATACCGTACTTTACTTCTCAAAGTCGGTTAAACAAAACCTAATGTAAGCACCCCATGACTTCCTTGTACGCCTATTAAATTTCATATACACATTTTTTAAAATGAAAAGTATATAACATTTTATTTCATTAATAACTTCTGATTTTTTTTTATATATATTTTTTTATTATTATTAAATTATTATTTATCTTAATTTTTTTTTTTACAATCAGTGGTTAATAATTATTAATAAATCAATATAGTTAATTAAAAAAAAAGTTACAAAAAAAGGAAGTGTAGTCTGATTCGAACCGATGTGCCTTTCCCTTCTAAGATGCAAATATTTTATTAATTAAATTTTCATTTGGCTATAACTCTGGAACCAATAAAAGTAAGTACCACTTATGGATATATCGTTAAAAAGATCTCAATGAGGGCTTATTACTGTAGTTAAGAAAAAGTTCAAAATTCAATTTTTTGGGATTTTTCAGACACTTTTAGTCAAGTCGATTGTAATCAAAAAAGGAGGGGTACAAGTAACTAGATGTTACAACAGTTCTAAATCCAAAATTTCAACATCTTACGGCTAATCGTTTTTAAATTATGCGAGATATATACGTGCGTACAGACGTCACGCCGAAACTAATCAAAATGGATATTTCCGTTGAAATCTGAAAACCGAAATTTTTCGTGATCACAATACTTCCTCTACTTCGTACAAGGAAGTAAAAACGTTTATAAACTATTATAAATTTTATAACAGTTTATAATAGATAAATTTTAATTTATAAACTATTATATTAAAACCTGCAGTTATTTTCAAAACCACGACACGGATCAGGCTCTTGGTAATAAATTATCAAGTAAATATTAAAAGTATTCTCTTCATTTTTTTTATGAAACAAGTTAATAATAAGAAAATCCGTGTTAACCGCTACTAATATAATATTTATATTAGTAAATCTCTTGTTTTCTCTCTCACTTCTCACTACACTTTTATTCATCTACTAGCTTTTACCCACGGCTTCGATCGCGGTGAACCTTTAAACGAAATACGCGAGCAACTATGTCAATGTCGATCAGTGGCTTTTTGCCTGGGCATTAGCTCTTTAGTTACATCCTGCCACGGAGGATTACAGGTAAAAGTTACAAAGAGGTCAGGCAAGATCGTACATAAGCGAAAGCGTCTTGAGTGTATTCATGCAGATAACGTGGACTGTTCACAAAAGTAGAAGGCAGAATAACCATCTTGCCTATGCCGTTAAGTCTAATATTACCATCTGCGCAATTCGCATCTTGTAGATGAATGTAATTTTCAGCTCGTAATTTTGTCTGGTTTATAGAAATGTAACGAAGGCGTTCGCTCTCTACTTTAATATACATATCTACCAAGAATTGACGAAAGAGTTACCTTGACCGCAAAAGGAGATTGAAGTCGTGCTCTCAAAGCATCGTGTGATACGCATAAAAATCCATGCAGGAAACTTTTTTATTGGGAACTAGCTGTCTTGTTGTTGGATTAATGACTGGAATATTGAAATGATATCCTGGCTCACCTTTACTGAAAATTAACGGGTACTGCAAAGCGTCATAAAATTTATGAGTATCGGCTACGCGTTTCAGCGTATTATCATGTGCCAAAGGATGTCATTTGGAAGCAAGAGTTATACTTTCTGGTTTTACTTAAAAATTGCTTCGACTCATCTGTAACACTTAAATATAGAGTTTTCAAAGGTTCCTCTGGATCACCAAGTAAAGGAAACGAAACTCTACCATTGGAACAGCACATTCCAGCAGTTTCATCTTTCCATTTCAAAGCATCGCAATGCTGACATTTTCTATTCATTGAGCCAATACCAATTAAAGAATGCTTATAGTATTCAAGTGAAGTGATATTGAAATCCAGAATTATTAAATACAGACCAATTGTTACTCATGAAATTTCGACGGCGCGCGATTTGCATTTCTGCATGAACGATTCTTCTCGCCTGTGATTGTTCTGGAGTTTCTCTCGCTCTTATAGCTGCCTGCCGTTCAGCTTGCCTTTCTAAACGAATTTGTGTTTCAATTGGCGTTTCAGCTGCTGTTAAGGTAGCTTGGCGTTCAGCTTGTTCATCTAACCTTTCTTGTGTCTGAGAAGTTGTTTCACCAGCCTCAAAGCACATTGTCGCCTCACTTGTTGTTGTCGTCTTAGTTCTGCGTGAGCGGAAGATTCTTGAGTTCGAGCAACTTTTGCCGCCCGGGCCCGTAATGAATCCCTGGACAGGTTACATTTGCGCTTCCGAGGCATTTTAGAAAAAAAAACAGAGTAAAAACTGAAACAGAGTAAAATAGCGTTAGAAGTAAAACAATAATCAGGCACCTAACCTCAATAACTGGAAAAGTTTTAGTATTGCATAGAAGTGACTGAAGAGTAACAGTAAATATGGAAGGATTCGAAACAGCGGAAGCACTATACTCAATTTAATAGTGACTTGACCGTCGGCATTACAGTGTTGGATTGGCACTTTATTTCATTTACTTACTGGAACGCCAGATGGCGTTGAATTTGGTCAAATTTTTTGTCGGACGATCATACCTACTAATATAAATTTTTTTACCCTCCCGAAAATATATTGTTTTTTTTTACTAAAAAGTGTCCTATGTCCTTCGCAATACCTTTGAGAATATGTGTACGAAGTTTCATGGTGATCGGTTGAGTAGTTTCTGCGTGAAAGCGTAACAAACAAACAAACTCACATTCACATTTATAATATTAGTAAGGATTAGAACCCAAGCGTTGATTCATAAATATTTTTAAGAACTACATATATTTCTCTCTCATTCTCTTCTCTTTCGTTCAACTGCAGAAAATTTATGTTAAATTTAAATCAAAAAACAAAATAACCATTTTTATTTTTCTAATGACATAACACCTTTACTCTAATCAGTAAAACGTTATTCTTATAATTAATACGCATCAAGTTATTATCATTATATTTATTTATTTTATGTTTTAAAATTAAACTTGTATTTTTAAAAAGATTTTTTATGTCTATGACCACATACAAAGTAAATAATATGATACTCTTGCTGTAAAAAAAAGTGGATAATTAAGATAGGCTATTTTGTAGCTTTATACCAACTGCCTCAGTCTTTCTAATGATTATGTTGAAAGTAACATACGTATAAGTTAAAAGATTACTTCCTCTAAGAATAATGATTTTCAATATGCAGCCAATGTAGAGATTAAAGGTGTCACACGGAAATTAGAATATTTTTTGCATTTCAGATGTGAACATTTCTATATCGATGTCACACTATGTTTAGGTTAGCGAAAAAGACAGTGGTAGATAACGTCACTCCTCCTTTTCATTATTAATCCTGAAATGGGATTCTTGTTATCTGTACAACAGTTTTATCCGTTTCAAAAGTCACTTCTATCTTGTCAGGTTGGTAAATTATAATTTGTCAACATTAAAATATAATAAATTCTTTCCCCAACCACCAACTTAGATTTACGTTTAAAAACACGCATTTAAAGAGGAAGATGAAACGATCTTAGTGGCGGAGTGGTAGCGTGTCAGCCTTTCATCTTAGGGTCCTGGATTCGAATCCACGTCAGGCATAGCATTTTTCATACGCTATAAAACCTCACTTCCATATTCCCACGTACAAACTTTTTAAAGCTCTATGGTGAATTAATTCATCAAGAAAACGATGCTAGCCTGTCCAAAATTACTTTATTTAGAAACCATAGCGTATGACAGAGAGCAATTTGGTTTACTTTTCTTTTTTTTCAGTTTACTGACAAAGATGGATTATTTCAGACTTAAAGAGGGTACACTTTAATTTGCTTAAACTATCTCCAGTCAGTTTTGCTTATAGTACACTTTTAATAGAAAGGACTCAGATTTGTTTTCTCTGAAATTAAAATATCCACTACCCAGCCAACTCCAGTGATCAGTAGCCTAAAAATATCTCTTGTAAGAGCTGAATATGAAAACAATTGTCTTGATCCCGACATGCTGATAATCCTATGGATATCGAACCATACTGCAAATGTATAATCTGTTCAGAGAATGCAGGAGGAAACCATTTCTCTCTTTTTCTCTTCCAATAACAATTTATTTTTTGTAGAATGAAATACTTATAAAATAAAAAATAAAAAATGTTTTTATAAATTTTGAGTGAAACGAACAGTTATGGCCATTAGATCGTAAATATCTACAGCACGTACCTTACTTATTAAAAGGGCAACTACTTCTACCTTGGCTTAACACTGATGATCGATCGAAACTGGTTTAATAAATGTAGCTTCGGTCGTTGGTATTTCATACTTTACTTTACTTTATTTTTTCTTTTCCTACTCAAAAGAAGTTTTGTTTTGTTGATCAAATATCTACACCTCGTAAGATCAACTGTTTACTGTTTTTTACGGAGAAATGGACAAAACAATTAAAATTCCAAAAATTTATCCAAGGTAAAAAAAAATTATATTAACGAATATCCGAGAATAAATTGCAACTATCGTATGTAGAATATTTTATCTGAAACTGATTTAAAATTAAACGATGTCTTAATTTTTACTTTTCTAGCGAATATTGCTGCATTAATAATACGGTAATCATGCCAAAAATGGGATATCGAGTTTTTTGCAAATATTTATGTTCTAGGATCTAACTAGTTTAGATAAAAATAAAAATTATATACGCATGTGCGTATTTATGTGTGTGTCGCACTGTTTTTTGGCCTTATATCACAGGATTGATCAAACTGATTTTCCTCAAATTTAGCTTAAATATCTCTAAATATGGAGCTTGATCATATAATTTTTTTTTTAATTTTTTAAGAGAATGAGAGATATCGCGAAAAAATCAATTTTGATCTTCTTCAGAGAATTTAGGAGAAAATTTATTAAAGCATATTTTTTACTTACAACGAATATATAAATCATTAAAAAATCAACGCCCTATTCTTACGAATAAAGCTGACATTTATATTTTTGGTTCTTTGTTCTATTTTCCTTCGGTTTAAATTTTTTTTTTTTAATTTATACTTCATTTATAGAGTTATCAAGAAATGTCTACAATTTTTTTTTTTTTAATTGTAGAACACGGTTCTAAATACAGAAAGGTTTTATGAAATTTATTTTTTTTTCTTTTAGCCTCTATTTTTGTATTTAGAGAAGAATTGACCTTTAGAGCAAAAATGTTAACTTAAACTACATATGAATATTTTTACTTCCTTGAACGAAGTAAATGAAGTATTCTGACCGTATATTTATACAATAAATAATAATGTAATAATAACACAAAAAAATCAGAAGTTATTAGTGAAATAACATTTTATATACTATTAAAAATGTGTATATGTAATAATAATAGGCATACTAGGAAGTCATATGGTGTCCACATCAGTTTTGGTGAAACATCTGATTATCTGATATTAATTGAAAATTATAATTTAGAATCGTATTATTATTTTTTATTTATGCATTTGTTTCAGTCTACTTAATAATAAATATCGCTATAAAATTTAGTAACCTTCTCCTGTTTCGTTTTTGTTTTCATTTTGTTGATGGTTACATCATAATAATTTTAAAGAACTTATTATTAGATACATGTAAGACTTACATGTATCTAATGTACTTACATGTATCTACATGCAAGATTGCTGAATTAATAATTGCATAAATATTTGATATTAATAAAATCTAATATTTTAGCAATTGTTTTACTGTCCACTTTATTAAAGAATTGGAGGATCGTATCTCACTTTCAAATGAAATAAATTTAAATGAAGCGCAGAAAAAATGTGTAAACTCGAATGTAGTAGGCGTACAAGAAAGTCATGTAGAGTCCACATCAGATTTTTTTAGAAAACTAAAAATTTATTTCACACCTCTAAAAAAATACGTATTCTATATATATTTTTTTTCTTTTACTATCTCTTTTAATTTTTATTATTAAATTTTTGTTTGTATCATTTAAAGGGATATTAAAATTGAAGGAGCTTTGGCACCTACATTATATTCTCGATCCAAAATGAAAAGCATTTTTTTTGATTATTTTTATAAATGTTATACTTAATTTTTTCAATATTTTTTTAAACAATTCTGTTTTAAATTATATTTATTTTTGTTAGGGAACACTTCATTGTAAATAAATTTTTCCAAAATTTTTCTCACAGAGTAAGGAAGCCTCTAAAATTAAAATTTGTTTTAATCTAAATTTGTGATTTTTTATGTTTAAATCTTATTTTGGTAATTATGACTTGACCGGCGTAGCCGGGAACGTTATGTTACCGTTATTCTTTCACCTTTTTTTTATGCTTCTGTAATTAATATTACTTATTGTAAGCAATATTTATTATTATTTAATGTACATATATTTTCGTGGTAAGTCAAGATTAATTCTCACGGAGGTAAGTAAACTATAGCTTCGCATACCAACTCAAGAAACATAAAAATTACAAAATCTGTACAAGACATCTTAAATAAGGTACCAGTTTAACAAAAAAAAAGAAGGAATTCTGCATCTTTCTGTTCAGCAAATTTTTTATGTAAATTTATTACTTAACACTATAAAAAAGAATAACGGAAGTACTATTTTAATAGAAAATAAAATAGTTTTTTCTGTATGGATCTTTCTCATATACATTCTAAAACAACACACATAATATAATTTAAAAAATCTCATAGCTTTTTAGTAGAGAACAGTTTTTGAACAAAAGCTTTAAATTTGCTGAATGGGACATGAATAGTCGGTAAACGGGAAACTTTTAGATCATTATAATAAACTGTGTATATGATGCGGATTAGTTTGAAAGAAAATTCTAAATATATTTTTTTGTGAGAAAAAAAGAATCACTGAAATTGGACAACTCTTTCCGGAGTTAAAATGAAAGTAATTTAGGTTACTGTGAAAACTTCCAGTAATGATGCAATTCACAATCTTAATCTAGTTTTTTTATTGATAAAAGTTGGGTATATTAATCATAAAATTTTAGTTATTGCTTTACAGTACCGTTTGTTATGAAATCAAACCTCGTCAATGTAATAATAAGTGGATATTTCATTTTACATTAATTTATTAGCCACGAAATATTTTTTTGTCTAACTGCTAGAGCGTTGAACTGTAAAGAAGACTTACTTTTAAAATAAATATTAATGCCAAATTTATTATTTTTTTCTAGTCTGTGACTATTCAAGGTTAAAGCATATAATTTTAAAAAATACGATAATAAGATTAATGTAGTTTTAACTTAAAAAAAAAAATGACAATGATAAAATTACGAGTTTGTAGGTTACTAAAAACAGGGATAAAATATAATTGTAAAATTGGAGATGAGTTATTTTCTTTGGTAATCTGAAGCATATACAAAACTCTAGTGATTCTGTTTGTCTCTTACTCTTTCACGCAAAACCTACTAAACTGATTCAGCTGAAATTTTGCATGAATATATATTTTATACCTGAAAAAACATAGGGCTATTAGCAATAAGAAATGTTTCACCGTTTCATGAAGGTGGCAGTTTTAATGGTTTGCTGCAACAACCGGATTATGTTTCTTGCCGATATTTAACTTTATTATGACCAAACCGTTGATCAAATTAAATTCAGAGACCACTTGAAGTATTTGAAATTAAATTTTCTACAAAAAAAGATGTCTACGTTTTTCTAAATCTCTTTGGGTTATTGAGAAAAGTACCTTTAAAGGTGCGACAGTATATGGCCGTACACCATCAGCCCCTTCCATTGTTACGGTGTGCGACGGGATTGGCTGCGCCTGCTTCCAGCTAATTGGCAAAAGAAACAAAGAAAAGAAATAAAAAATGAGAAAAAGTACGGTCTTTTTTCGAGGTGTTTATCAAATCCGGGCAAAATACTTTTTACCCGTACAAAGGACGGGTAAGCGGCTATAAATATTAATTCTAAGATAGGGGCCGATTATTCTGAAACCAGAAAACATCAGATCACTGAAAGTTTCGAGTCTTGAGCTGACCAAAATGTTGCTCTGAAGAAATTACAATACACCGATAGTTTAAAAAAAAATTTAACAGGTTTTAATTGTTATTTGTCAGTATTATTCTCGTAAAAGTATAAGGATAACGAACACAATGGGATCTAGATGAAAAAGGCAAGCGAAGCGAGATCTGATCGGCTAGTATGCAAAATAAAAAGAAATTAAAATTATTGGGAATCTCCTACTATAAAAAAATAAATGATAAGATTACTCACTTTACACTTGTGAACAACCATAATCCTACGGGCTAAATTAAAGGAATATTTTGGGCGATTATCTAGAACAAATAATATCGTTTCTCTTTGATTTAGTCGCTACAGATGTCCGGAAATATGTTAAACATGTTAAAAAAAATATTGAAAAAACTAAACTTTTTATGGCTTGTTTAAATTAATAATTGGACTAATCGTTAAGAATTTGAGGTCATGGACAGTGACGTCAACTGCTAAAAACGTTATTAAATAATTATTCCAGTATAGTAATTAATGCATATTTCGTAATAATTTGTAATTAATATAAATATATACTTTAAAGTCTAAATATAATTAAATACTATATAGGGCACTTAGAGAACGGTATATTTAGAATTCCTTCTATAACCAAAAAGGTGATTTTCCAGTATTAGACTGGTAGAACCAAAAGAAGGAGTGGAAAAAACCTTAACTATTTTAAATACGGAACACATATTTTATGAAATGAAAGTGAAATAACTATGAAAATATAGTAAATAAATAAAATTGATAGTCAATAAAGAAGAACTTTAAAGGTGTTAAGCACTAAATATTAAAACACATTTTAAATGAATATGGAAAAACATATCATGTTTATTTAATTAGTATTATTATAAAAATTCATCAGCATAGTAATAATACTTGTGTAAAGGAAAATATCTGATTTAATTTTAAATGAACTGATCGGAAAATATTTTAGATCGTTAGGCAATTCATAAAAAAGATAATTTAAAGTATAATAAAGTTTCTATTTGTAAATTGAAATCTTTGTTAAGTAATGTGAAAATACTTGTTTTTGGTTAAATATAAGATTTTTTACATTTATTAATTTTTTCTTACCCAAACTTAGCACAATCGTTATTATATTAATTAATTTGCACCTTTATTTTATTATAAAGGTTGAACAGTATAAAACTGGGACCGACAAATGATTAATTAATGCATTTTAAAATTTTAGTTAAATATTGTTTAAATTCCAATATATATTCCAAAAAAAATAACGAATAAAATCCGCCAAAATAGTAGTTTAACGCTTAGAAACTTTTTACTTTTTTGTATTCAAAACAATTTGTACTAATTTCATTGTAATTGGGGAAAGGGTCGACATATTTTTATTTTTTCAGAAAAATATAATTAGAATTTTTTTTTAATTAACCCGCTTTACTATAACGACGAAAAGTTTCCTGCACATTACGTTTCCCGTAACACTTTAAGCAAATTTACAAATTTCATTCCAAAATGTTCTCCTTATTAAAGATATTAAAAAAAAACCAAACAGCCTTATTTTTAAGAGGCTCGGCTGAAATATTTTCACATATATGCGTAACGTAGAAATGAAAAGAGATATTGGAATAAAATAAAAAATGAATAAAAGTACAATACCTTAGCTACAAAATGCAATATTTAGTTTTCAATATAATCCCCGTTTACACTGATACACTTTTTCCAACGTGTGACAAGTTTTTGCATTCCGTCACTGAAAAATTCTGGCGGTCTTTCTCGGATCCAAGTGGCCACTGCTGCCTTCACCTCATCGTCGGTGGTGTAATGATTACCTTTGAGACCCCTCTTGAGATGAGGGAAGAAGTGGAAGTCGCACAGAGCCAGATCCAGCGTGTGTGTGGGATGCGAAGTCGGGTCAAACTTCAGCTTGTGAAGAGCCGTCAGACAGTTTGCGCGGTACCAATCGTGAACAGATTTTACGGTAACCAAATTGCTCGATAATATGGCCTATTCGTTATTTGGATATGCCAAACTGAATAACGATGCGTTGCTGGGCGATTCGCTGGTCAATTTGGAGTAAATCGTGCACTTCCTTTCGATGTTTCTTCTCAGTCACAGAAATTGGTCATCAGCTGCGAGATGCGTCCTAAATTGTCGCTTTACCAGCTTCACATTCGCGAAATTTCAACGCCCACCTATTTACAGTACTTCTGTCAACAGTTTCACAACCGTAAACCGGTTTTAAACGATGAAAAATATTCGCAGGATTCTCATTTTCTCCTGCTAAAAGTTCGATTACTACGCGCTGTTTTAACCGTGTTGACATATTCTTATATATTCTATAAATGGCGCCGTACACGACGCCATTTTAACTGGTACTAAAAACAAACCAGTAAACGGATTTCAACGCATTACCGCAAGTTTGTAGAGCGGGATTTTAGCTATCATATGCTGCCACGACCAACTCAATAGTACCTTTTGTCTCCGTGTAGCATGATAGTGTGCAAAATTTCTCAGCCGAGCCTCGTAACTGTATTTCATGTGTTGTTTATGAGAAATACTAAGAAAATTTCTCATAAAAATTTTTTAATTCAGAGAAAAATTGTTGAGAAAGTAAGATGTGTAAGGAAAATTGATTATTTCATATTAAAACGATAATATAATTAATAGGATGCATCATTAATAATTGCCCAAAAAGGGGTGTAATCTATTTAGAATGTATGTATGTTTGTTCATCGTAGCAGCTCAACAGCAGAACCGATTTAGATATATGATCCTTCGTTGGAATCCTTACATTTCCGGGAGTGTATATATCGGCTATATATTTATAGTGGATATTTGCCGATTGAAGCACAAACTTTAATGAATTGAATTAATGAACTGTGAGCCTCTATCACACAGTGGTGGCTCACACAGTGGTGTGAGCTGGGTTTGAACTGAGATTCGATTGAATAATTTTATAAAAATAATAAAATTAAATTTACGTTAAATAAAATAAAATAAATTAAAAAAAATTCTGTTTAATAATAATGACTTTCCCGTGGGGACTGCGTGTGAGGCTAGAGTAGTGAGGTGATGAGAGCATTTCGTGCGAGGCTAAACCAATAATCACCATCAATTGGTAACACACAGGGTGCCCCTGGGGCGGCGCTATTTTGGGAGGTGCAATGGAGTGCTCTTATAATATCTCTGCAACATTCGTCCGATTTTCAAAATTCAAACGGGGTATTTGCTGGTATAATACAAAATCACGGATGGAACCAAACTAGAAAAAAGCAATGCTTTTTCGGCAATCGTGTTTTTTTTAATTTTTAATATTTATCTTGTTTAAATAAAATATTTGCTCGTGAAAAAAGTGCGGAATTCTTTTTTTGTTTTTATGAAGTGCTGTTTTCAGGAAGTTCTATGAAATTTTTAAATTTTAGTAAAATAGTAAAAAAATAATATTTTTCTCATCTTCTGAAAATAAAAATATTCTCAAAAAATATTATTTTTCTCATCTTCTCAAACGTAGGTATGCAGTATTTACTTCTTTGTTTCAATTTTAATGAATGGATTTTACTAAATAACTGAAAAGATAGCGTGAAAAACATTAAAAAATTTCCACAAATTGTGTACACATCTTCATATTCCTCTTCCTTCTCTTTTGATTTTTACCTCTTTACATAGAATTCAATAGTATAGCAAATATTATTATATGTCATTAAATTCAAAACTGAGGTTTGTAGCTAAAAAATAACATAAGTAATAAAAATGCCATTAAATCCTATATTTTTAGGCGCTACAGTATACTCTAATAATATGTACCTTATTCCAGAACGGTTCCCTATTTTAATTTATGAACAAAGTCGGACTTTCCCTAATGTACACTTTTTAAGTATTGGTAATAAAGGTGTCAAGGTAGAACGGAATAAATTGATCGTGTAACGAGGACATGTGACACGAGACAGACGGCCAGGGTGCTACCTTATAAGGGATTGATACCGTATTTAAACCAGTTACGACTACTAAAGCCACCGTATACTGTCTGTGATTACCATCGGTTACAGTTTACACAAAACAGTTTAAACTAACAGTACATAATATAAACTCTCTTTAACTCTTTAAAATACAGATAAGGCCGTTACAAGGAACCAGTTGTGAGTTGTTATCGATGTCTTAGGCTGCACACAAATATAGAAACGTAACATTCAGACACGTGACTTTTCTTTGTATATATAACTAACTAAAAACAGCCTGCTGCAATGTAACAGCTCACATAAAAATATCCAATACAACACTAGTAAAAATTTATCACGTAAATAAAATTTACCGTTACAAAATATATTTTTCCCTTTTTTTACTTTAAAGTAGATAATTTGTACCATTCATAAAATGCTGACAACAAAGTTGTAATACTTTCCTGGCATTAATTGTTTATTTATTCTTATATAGCGAAATAATGATACATGAAAATAAACCAAAAAAAGTTTTAAAAAATTCAAAGATTTATATTTTTAAACTTTGATCGGCCCCCATCTCCAATATTGCTTCAAAATATTTTTCCCTCACGTCTACTACTACTACTACTATTACTATCCCTAGAAGAAATTAAAAAAATCTGTTAAAAATCAATAAATAAAAAAGAAAGTATTTTTCGATCATAGACAACGGGGAATTTTGGGGCAAACTTTTTTTTTTAAATGATAAGGTAAGCATGCACATACGTGCATGAGCTTAATATAAAGTGGGGTTATGTTTACAAAATTTTGAGAAAATTAACCCTCAGTAATCTATCTACTTCATTCCCTGGAGTTATTGACCCCAAAATATTACCAACAAATTGCCCCATGTACACGAGTCTCTGTACAACATTCCTAAAAAATCGGTTTACTCAGTCAAAAGTTATTAAGCTTCAAACACGCCAACGCACATACATACGTAAGAATGTTACCCCCCCTCCCAATTTCTTTTGTTATTTGGGGGTTCCTGGTCATGAAAAGTCGAGAAATGAAAAAACCCTTACCCCATTTTTTGAATAATTACCATACTTTCCTTCTTGCAGGACAGCTCTAGAGCTACGAAACCAGGAAAGTAGGAATGTTTCAAAAATACTGATCCACTTTCCTGGTATTGCATAGAGCTTAAAAAATTACCCCTTCCCAGTCATTAAGTTTAATATTATTATTATTACTTTATGATCTTAATTAATTTCTTATTTTACGAAAAAATAATAAATTTAAATATTAGATTGACGTGTTAAATGAGAATATTTCATAAAACTCTGCACAAATTCAGCCCTTTACTAAAATACTCTGTCTTGAAATATGATGAAATGTATTAATAAATATTACAAACGAGAAAATTATTAATTATAACAAAATATTAAAATTTAATCAAAACTTTTATAAAAAATTTTGAAAATTATTTTTATCCTTATAAAGCCTTAATGGTAAACAAAAATTAATTACATTTGATTTGTTGAAATAATTAAAAATTAAAAGAAAAATAATTTTTCTTTTACGAATTTTAATACTGTAAGTTAAATAATTGGTAAAATATAAAGAAAAAAAGGCAAGGGCACACTTAAGTACAACATTTTTTAACTATTTATTTAAACATTTTTGATTCAGGGAATTTATAACATCAATAAATACAAAAAAAGTGGGAAAGGTTTTTTTTATTTTTAGCTATAATTTATATGAATTATACACTGCAAAAGAAAACCAAATTTCTTCATTAAAAATCCTGTTAGCACAGTTGTAGGACCTTCCCGTCATGCGTCTAAAGCCACATTTCGGGAAAGCCCAATAACTGTGGGTTGTTTCTGATACACCAGCTTACACACTCATACGCACACAACTTAATTAAAAATATTTATAATTTTATTTAAACATTCTTTTGTTTATTTTCAATGATTCTAACGCATTTAAATCGCGCGGGTGTGGCGGTACTAGCGGCGACGGTTGGTACTAAACAAACTAATTAATTTCACAACTTACATAGAGTATAAGTAAGTAATTTCAAAACTTAAATATAACAAGTTTCGGTTGTACGGTCGGCATACTGGTGTAGATGCGACGTAAAAGACACCAGGTACCGGGTCAATCGAGTTCGAGACCCACCCAAACCGAGTTACTTTTTTACACTTTAAATAAATCATTTATTTAATTCTACCCCTCACCTATGACTTCATAACACAGCAGTCAACTACAATTGATTTATATCAGATCTACATTGATATATTAATTAAATAAAGTAAAAATAATTAATAATTAAAGTGTAAAAAATAATTTGGTTGGCAACCCTGTGGAATTTCAAATTCCCCGATCCAAGAGGACGTGGGAAAAGGGAATTTCCCACAGCAAAAAAAGGAAAATTCCAAAATGAGGGACTGCGAAACTAATGCTCCTTGTGGTGACAGGAGGTACTAATGACGCAGTATGATCCCTTAGCCACTAGTTTAGACGTTTTTTGGAGGGGGAGTGCGATTTTGAAATTTTTTTCAAATATTGTTATTTTTTAATAGTTATTAAATGTGTCTATGAAAAATATGATCTTAATTAGGTGAAATATCGAAATATTGAGGGTGACTTTGCTCTACAGCCTCGCCTCTTGACGTTTTATGTTGAAAATTTAATGGCATGCCCCATAGGCAGAAGTAATCTGATAGAGTTTGATCAATATCGGTCCAGTATTTCTGGAGATGTAAGGTGATTTAAAGGCCAAGCACATATGAACATTAACATCTAGAAAATTTCCATCCGGTTTTTTAGGTTCCTTAGGTGTCAAAATATCAAGATATGGTGAAAACCACATACGCCCAAATTGGACTGATTACAATACTTTCCCTGCTAGAGCAATAGCTCTGCTATATCGCTATCTACACAGGAAAGTAAAAATAATTAATTATTAATAAGTTTATTTAATTTACAAGCATAATCCATAACTTTATGGGTTCAATTTTTAATTAGTTGGTCAAGTAAACAACTTAGTTTAATTTTTCATTCAGCTAAAATACTTCTGTAAATTTTGAATAAAAGATTGATTTATGATATAATAATAGTGATAATAATGGAGTTAACAGTTACAGAACATTATGAATTTAAGAAGAAGGGAAAAGTTACAAAGAATACCATAAGGTTAATATGATTGTAGGTGAGAAATGATAGAAAAACATAAAGGAAAAAAGTACATTTTATATAATCAAAAAAAGTATACTGTTATCAACTGGGATAAATAAAAAGAAACATTAAATATTCAAAGAATAAATAACTAAATTTTTCATTTTCAGGTATGGAAAATAAGAAGACAAAATAAAAATAATTGTACTTTTATTTTTTTAAATAAACGAGGTACAAACTGGAACAAATGTACTAGAGAAATGAGTAAAGGGGTTATTCCCTTCGTCCAATCTTGTTTGTTATGTATGATGAAAATATGAAAAACTATAAAAATGAAGATAAAAAGGGATCAGAGTAGCAGAAAGTAAAACAAATTTTATTATGTTTAAACAAAATGGTTTACTTTTTAGGATGGAATATAGTATATTCCATATAATAGATGATTTCAAAATGTAAAGATATTATAAAAGAATGTAGTATGAAGAAGAACGTTAGTTAAATAAAGGGAGGAGACAATAAAATATTTAATGTCTATACAAACAAAAGGAGAACAAGCAAATCGGAACAGATATTTAGGTACCACGTTAACAAAATATTGCAAAAGTAAAGATAAAATAAAATTACGAGTAGCAGAAGCTAAGGAAACACTTAACAAAAAGAAAGAGTTTTTATGTTGTAAGATGGAGCTGCACTTGAATAAACAGAATGTTATGTTTGAAGTCTAGTTTTGCATACATGTAATGTGTTGATGTTAAGTGTAAGAGAAATTGTAGACAACTGAAATGTGGATCTAGAGAATTTGTAAAGTAAAATTAAAAAAAACAAAATTAAGTAAAATGAAAAAAACGAAGACGTAATGAGGAGAGAGAACGATGATAGATGCTTAAATAGAAGAATTCACTGTAGAAAAGCTTATGGAAGCTATCAGGTATTCAAATCTCTATTTTATTAAGGATAAAGGAAATTGTGACAGACTTTGTGAGAATCTACCTTGATGTAGATAAATATGTATAACATATAAGAAATAATTAAAATAATGTTAATAAAATTAAATTTAAGATCGTTTTTCTTTATTTTCATACTTATGGCATGACTCAGAGGTTGTCAGCCAGTTTGAAAAAAATATAATAAAAAAACAAACAAATACTAGTAAGCATTTAAACTCATAAAATAACTGTTGCCTATACTTCAATAAGGTCCTCACATAATTCATTAGTTTTGAGTCATTTTCTCCATTCAATTCATTTATCAATTCATGTTTCCCCAATAATCTACCCCCAAATAGTGAATAATAAATTCATCCAAGATTGTCGAAGAAGCAGTTAATGTTTTCCTCCTCACATATGCTGTATAAAGGACATCTTAACACCACCCTTCCTACCTGGATGACTGTTCAATGATAACATTGCACTTCTTGATAGATTATGTTAAATAATATTAGCATCATGATGTTTATTATGATGTTAATAATTTGTATTTCATCATGTTGTTTATCATGATAAACACCATGATGTTAATATTAACATCATGATTCCATAAAATGTAGTAATATAACACCATCCCAAACTCACCAGAACCCTAAAATAATAAGCAGAAATTATTCAAAATAATTAAAAGTATAATAAACAGCCAGCTGATATTAGTATGATAGTTAATTTTTTTTTTGTGAATAGTCTGTGGAATAGTGAAAAAAATAGCCAGGAAAAAAATCTGCATCACAAATATTACAATAAAAAAAATATGTCAACAAAGAAGAGCAAGATATATAAAATATTTCTGTAGTTTAAAAAAAAACATTTGACTTACCAATAGAATACAGCAACTGAAAATTATCTAAAACATTACTCCTTCAACAAAAAACCCTGTTTATTAAACAAATTAAAACATCTAAAAATCTACTAACAATGGGCAAATGAAAATAAAAACAAAAAATGAAAAAACCCCTTATTTGACTGATTATCATACTTGAAGGAATTATTTAATGTTAAAGAATTTTGAATATATTTTAATACTGTTTGGGCGTGTGTGAGAGTGCATCCACACACTTACGTGCACGCGTGCGTGCGCGTATACACACACACACACCCCAAGATAGAAAATACAGGCATGAATATTTAGTAATTACAATAATTTATTTTAATCTCGTGTTATAATCCTAATTATTTTAAAAACTGGTTTCCATGTTAGGAATCTTTTAAAACGTTTGTCATGACTTTCTTTCTGAAGTCTAAGCCTAATTTAGCCAATAAACGCAGATTAAATTAAAACAACCACGTATCATTTCCTTCATTTTATTAAAAATTACAAATGACCTCCTCATTTTATGAAATAAATATATATTTAATGGATTGTTAAATTTCTATTAGCCATTTTTCGCCCTATTAAAACGGTACATTCTGGTTAATCCTCTCTAAACCCTATAAATGAACTCTCTCATTCTCTCTCTGTGTGTGTGTGTGTGTGTGTGTGTGTGTGTGTGTGTGTGTGTGTGTGTACATTTTAATCCAGATCACTGTTAAATTAATCTTTTAAATAATTTTCTTAGATTTTATAGATACAAAACTATTGATTTAAAAAAAAATAAATATAAAAAAGCTGTAAACTTTTAAATCAACTTTCTTCAGCTAACTTATATTACATGAAGATCAACCAACTGATTGTTATGTTCATAGTTTTTTATCTGAATAAAATCATAACTTAGTTTTATTGATATCATAGCCATTTCCACTGTAAATTTTTCCGTTGAAATGAAAAAGTAACGTAACAGAGCTATTGTAATTTCAATTTCATCATTGTAATATGCGAAAACAATTTTATCAAGTAATTTCAATTAAATATCGTTCCATTATATTTAATTAACACAGTTCAAATGCTGTTTTAACTTAATAATAGTAAACAATATTGACTTAATAATATAGGTGATAGTACGAAATTATTTCCACGTCAAGATAGAAGTGCAACCAAAAACATTCTTCGTGTAAATAAAAGATAAAATAATTACTTTTTATTTTTCGGTTGGCAGATTGATATTATGTCTTAAAATTCTAAAAGTATAACAGATTGAGTGGTGTTTATTTATTTATTTTATTTAGCGTATGCACCAAGACACACCAATTACAGACAAAAATTACGAACATCTAACAAATTAAAAGCTACTGATTCTGGAGTCACCATCAGAAAACCTTCAGGAGTCCCTTCATAAGCTGTCCTAGGGCAAACTTCCGTGATGAGTTTAACATTTTGATTTTCACCACACTCGCAAAAGGGCGTCAGTGTTTTATCGCATTTATACAGGAAATAGGCGTACCTACAATGCTGAGTTCGTATTCTGTTTAACGTTGACCATGTGTTACGTGGCAAGTCAAAACCAGGCGGTTTTTGAGTAATACATAGAATTTGGGATTATTCTGCTTTTTGGTCCATTCTTGACACCAGGCGTCAATCAAATTGAATCCTTCCTCTGTGGCAGGAATTGAGTGGTGTAAGTCAAATATATGGAGTCATCGTATGGAATGTTCAATGTTTATGGGAATGAGATATCAAAATAATCTGTTGGAAGATTTCCAAGATGTTACAATTGAAAGAATATATCAAGAAAATCAAGTAGTAAAGTATAAATAAATAATAATTACAAATACTCATGAAAAGAATGAATAAAAAAGGAAATAAATTTGGAATGAGAACAAATTGTAAAAAAATTATGAAAATTTTACAGTGTTTTAAAGTAAAGATAGAAATAGGGGTAAAACTGAACTGAAACAAAATATTTTTTTTTTAGATATTTAGAAAATATTATTAATGGATTAGATCATGTACAAAAAACTAAAGCCAGTTTCCAAAGAAAACTGGCAATCTGAAAAATAAGGAATCAAATAAAAAATAAAAATAATACATGTGCAATTGAGAAAAAAATTGTAAATTTTTTATAATCCAAACCATTTTTTTCTATTTCTGAAATGTCAAATATAAGAAAGAAAAATATTAAGAAATTATACAGTAATGGATGAAAAGAAAGAAGGAAAAATAAAATTGTCAGACAAAATATTAAAATAGACAAAGTTAATATAATCAGAGAAAGGAAGAAAC
Organism: Lycorma delicatula; assembly: GCF_047948215.1. Classification (NCBI taxonomy): domain Eukaryota; kingdom Metazoa; phylum Arthropoda; class Insecta; order Hemiptera; family Fulgoridae; genus Lycorma; species Lycorma delicatula. The sequence continues at coordinate 92,834,288 of NC_134459.1, read as the reverse complement.
ATATTACATATCACGAGGAAAAAGAAAATCCAGTTGGATAGGACATATTTATGAGTTATAAAAATATATTAAAAAAAAATAATAAATTAAATAAAACTTAAAAAAGAAACAGAGAAGAAAAAGATTTGGGATGTTAAATGAATTGAAGAAAGAAGAAAATTACAAATATATGAAGAAAGAAGTTCAGAATTGAGAAAAAGGTTCTACTGAGTCTTGTCTTCAGACAGATTCACTTTTGATGATAATGAATAAAAGGAAAAACTTCTTGTCCTGATACATAAATAAAAAGTAATAATTTCTGAGAAGAACTTTAAAAGGAAATTTGTGAAACCAGTATGAATTATCCTTTTTGATATTAAGCATTACATTTTTGATATTATTAATTGATAATTAAAAAATTGATACTATTTAATAAACTAAGAATAAATATTCAAATAAAAAAAAAATTAAATTAGGAAACTACACACATTTTAAACAGATAATATGGAGGATCATTTTTCAAAAACCTGGTAATAAGTTAACAAAATATAATACAGTATTAAAAAGTAGATTACCCTATTCAGAAGACGGCTTCTTCTTTCAACATCATAACTTATTTTAATAGACAATTTAAGTATCATTTACGAGATAATTTTAAAATAAAAAAGCCATATATTTTAATTTATGGTCTACAAGGTATAGGATATATCTAACAGTATAAATGTAACAAAAATAAAGTCTGAGATTATTTGGAAGTAATATCTATTCCTACAAAACAACTTGTACAGACTGACTGACTGACGATTTACCAACGCCCAGCAAAAACTACTTAAGATAAATTGATGAAAATTTGTATGCTTGTTCTTCTTATGGTATAAGTGCACACTAAGAAGGATTTTTTGAAATTCCTAGTCTAAAGGGTTAAAAAATCGAGTAATAATGAAATTTACTTTTTTTTTTTTTTAGGTAGATTTCATAAGAAAGCTACCTATTTTAATGGGTACAATGATTCGACTTCCGGAAAATTTTGACATATCTTCGCGTTTCACATTCCCCAAACCCCAAAACAACGTCAGTTCAAAAGTTTATTTATACATTTATATATATATATATTTTTTTTTTTTTTAATTTCCCTGTTACAAATGAAGATATCAGCTTGATTTTTGGTGAGTGTAATTTTCATGTAAATATCTAAAAACTAATTTCTTGATTTATCAAAATTTCGGCCTTGAAAGGGTGAAGAAAGGTAAAAAAATATTTGAATAATGATTGCAAATCTTTCCCGTTTCTGTCTATATTAAACGAGATGTTCACTAGATTTGGGCTTACAAATACTTTTGAGATAAATATCTAAACCCATTTTCGGATTTTTTTTTTAATTTTTAAGGGGTGCGACGGTATACGGAGCGGCAGTTCAACCAACGCAGCCACTGTTACTGTATGTGCGACACGATTGGCTGCACCTGCCTCTGGTCACTTAACTAAAAATATAAAATAAAAGTAATTAAAAAACTAAAAAAAAAAAATAAGAAATGAAATACCTGCTAGTGAGGTTTTCGGGTAAAGGTAAGTACCAGGCAAGATGTACTATACATTCTTACCCGTATGAAGTACGAGTAACCAGCTGTAACTAATATTTCTATAATGGAGGCCAACTATTTTGAACCCGCATTCTTCAGGTTACTAAGATTTTTTTAGTTTTGAACGGACCAAACTCTTGCTCTGAAGAAATTAAAATGAAGTGATATTTTTTTTTTTTGTAAATTATACAGGCTTTAATTTTTTATTTAACGTTATGTCTCACAACCATGAGTTTAATGAACACAGGGGGTCCGGGGGGGGGAAGAGTCCACTTAATAGACGAGAAGGGCGAGCAAAGCTAGTCACGACCGGCGTATAGCCGCTGATTGCGACAGGAAACGCAAGTAACCATATAGCGCGAGCGAAGCCAAAACGGGAGAGTAGAAATGCATCAAAATTAATTAATTAATTTAATTCACAGGATTTTGCATCGAATATTAAAATGTTAATGGATAATTGTTAACTCCAACAATTATACCCACTTAAGAAGATTGTGTTTTTTATTTTTTAGATCTCTTTCTCATCACATGTACTACACACTGCTATTGGCAACCGAAGTGCGGGAAATAACTGTGTTACACGTGGTGGAGAATTGGGATGAATTTTCAACAATGATGGAAAATAACTAGAAACACAACTATCCAAGCTGCTATGAATATTTAGTTTAAATGTCCAAAGGTTCGACTTATGGTGGATTGCGTGTGCTGGTAGATTATTTCCATTTGTATTCGAGGTTCACCGCAATGATGAACTTCATACTACTTTCGATAACGAGTTTATCCTGTACTACGAAGGTACGCTTATCTGGTGATTTATCTGCAGGTGATTTTGAGTAACACCAACCTTTACCGTTAACTGACCCCCAACATTTGATAGCGTCATGTATCAAGGCAAGAAAACGACGAGTGATATACACAAATGCTACTCGAAAAAAGCAGGTTATTCATTCTAGCACCATAAAAATATCTGCCAAGGTAGTTTATAAGGAAGTCCTAAAATAAAAATATCTCAACCAGAATTTTTCAGTGTTACATTCGAAATCGGTCCTTATCCGGGCCATATATATTTAAGCGTGGGCCAACAGTCCATTTTTTATCGTATATTCCTTCTACATTTTTATAAATATTTTATTTACCGTTTTATCAGGATTTAATAAAAATCTAATTCTATATTCTAAATTCTTGATTAAGTAATTTTTAGTTATAAATAAATAAGTTTACTATTAAAAACGTATTGCGGGTGAAGCCGCATTGATATCGCGGCCGAAGCCGCGACGGGGGAACGCTAATATATATATATATATATATATATGTACACCACACACAGAAAAGAATAATACTAAAACAAAGTTAAATTGAACGCAGTTCTTCTGCCTTTATTACCATCGTAAAACGTGAGAGATAATTCGAAGATGAAAGAAGAGAGAAGTTCGAGAAAAACTATTAATGGAGTAAGAAATAAGAGTGAGTGCTGCGATGTATAAAAAAAACTACCAAAAAGAAAAAAGTATAAATACAGAAGGAAAGAATAAAAATAAAGTAAAAAGAAAAAACTGAAGGAAGCCAGGGATCATTCGGTTCTGTTGCTGAAAATTACAGTGCTTGCAAGAGCATACAGTAATTTGTACAGTTGATATATACATATATACAGTCTATGGAGAAGATTGCAGACAGCTGACGGAACTTAGATGAACAGTAAATGCATGCAGCAGTCAGTTCTTGATGATTTATTTTTTGTTTTAATATTTTTTGTTTTTTTTTTTAATTATACGTATTAAATGCACATGAAATACTAATTTTTTGTTTGTTGTAATATTTTATAACTGTACTTTAAATAAACCATTCACTATAATGATTAAATTATTTTTATTTTGCGTATTATTATTATTAGAGAAAATTTTAATAGACTATAGTTAGTTTTATTAATGTTTCGTTAAGCTTTGTTTTAAAACCCATATGGGATGAAAAGTACTAATGAAATAAAATTCTAACTATAGACTTGAAATATAACATATTTTACTTTATACTTAAGCAATTTTGATTTGACACTGATGACAATGATTTTTAGTAGAATTTCATAGCTAATTATTTCAAAAATGATTTGTAAGATTTTCATTTAAAAAATTTAATTAATTTATTTCAGCATACAGTACTATTTATTTTAATCATTCGTTTTTTTGTGGCAGACAAATTTTTTTGTAGTGCACAATCTGGTAATTTATTAACAGCAGCTCTCCAAGTGGCTTTTCCTAATGATTTTTTCTTAAATTCCTTAAAGCTCTCACATGCCCAAATATTTCATAAACTATAAAAACTTTATTATCCATATCTCACTAACTCACTCACTCACCATCCCTCTCTCTCACTCACTCTTTCTCTCTCTCCAGATCTCCTCCTTTCAACACGGCCTACTATTACCACTTTTACTGTATAATATCACATATCAATTAATTAATTTCTCCTATTAGAAAAACTCCTCTGTTTTTCACAAAACTTCTCAATTAACATTTTATCAAATCATTTAGTCTTCAGCATCCTTCTTAAATATGAAATTTTAAAGGATATAACAAATATTATTTCATCCTTATTGGATAAACTTATGGTAACGATAAACCTCTCTCTTGTGTTTGGTCAAAATTAATTGTTTAATTGTTGTCTGGATGGTTTTCAGTCTCCTTAAAATAAAATCTGATAAAATGTAAAGTTTAGTGATTGTATATGAGAGTAATGATAACAATAATCAAGGTCAGTACGATCCGGAGGTCCTGGGTTTGAATCCCGGTCAGGCATGGCAATCTCACACGCTACAAAAATTTTCAATCATCTCATCTTCTGAAGTAATACCTAACAGTGATCCCAAAAACAAAAAGGCGATACGTATTTTATCGGTCAATATTTGTTGTATTTCAATTGGTAATTTTTATTAACGCCTTATGTGATGGGTCAAAAAACCGGGATTATGACGGTTATAATTTACTTCCTAATAACTGGTCAGTTCCTTTAACAGTTGTGACTGGTGTGAAGTACTGAATTTTTGGTTGGTCAATTGTATTCGTACTTGTGATTGGTTAGAAAAATACTATTAAGAGATTAGTTGGTTACTGAAGTAAATTATTGGGGGCGGTGAAATTTAAATGTAGTCTGCGATATGCAGGGATAAGGTTTAATTTTTATAAGCTTTTCTTTGGGAGGATGGGAATCAATCGTGTTCGGGTCATATTTCATTCTTATTACGAACATCAGTTGACTAATGAACGGGACAAATTTTAATTAAATTTCACCAAATTTCACTATTAATAAAAACTAATGCCTGCCGATTTATTAATCTTTCACATATTCTTACATCAGCATCTGACAATATACAGAGTGATTCAAAGAAACGGGAAATTTTAAAAATTAAATAACGTTAATGAAAAATTTTTTTTAAAAAATGAATTTTATTTCATGTAATTTTACAAATGTTGCCATTTTAGGATACATACATTTTAGTTTATTTTGTAAAGATGACATCTTGCAGGTACGTAAAGATGACATCTTGCTCTTCTACGTAAACGCTCACGAAGTCTCTTCGTTAAATTGTTCATGGTTTGGCGTAACATCTCAACTGGAATTTTCGCAATTGCTTCTCGGATCTTTGCCTTCAGTTCTTCCGTTGTAAAAGGTCTACGGTGGAACACTTTGCTTTTAAGGTAACCCCACAAAAAGTAATCGCAAGCTGAGAGATAAGGCGATCTGGGAGGCCATATAATGTTACCATTTCGTGAAATGACACTTTGTCCAAACAATCGGCGTACAGCTGCCATCGATATGGGTGCAGTATGTGACGTTGCTCCGTCTTGTTGAAACCAGGCTGTGTTAAGAATCGGTGGAAATCTCTTTTGTTGTTCCACAACAAAGGTTTCAAGCACGGCTACGTAACGAGCCGACGTCACTGTAATCGCAAGACCGTTGTCATCCTCAAAAAAATAAGGGCCTCTAACACCGTAAGATGACATAGCACACCACACGGTCACTTTCTGGCTGTGCAACGGACGCTGGTGTAGCTGCGTAGGATTTTCTTGAGCCCAGTATCTGAAATTTTTCTTGTTAACAAATCCACTGAGGTGGAAATGCGCTTCGTCTGACATCCACAGTTCGTGAACAAACTCTTCGTTATCATTTATCTTCTGAAGCATTACATTACAGAATTGTGCTCGCACAACTGCATCGTTCGGTTTCAGTTCTCGGACGATCTGTAACTTGTATGGATGGTATTGCAAGTCCTTTACTAACATTCTTCGAACACTTGAACTATGCAGATGTAAAAATGCTGAGAGACGACGGATTGACCGATGTGGACTTCGTGTGACATCTTGTAAAGCTTGAACATTCTGTGGTGTACGGACGGTACGCTCACGGTCTGGAGGTTTCTTTTTCATTGCCGAACCAGTTTCCTCAAAATTATATATCCATGTTTTAGTTACATGTGCTGATGGAACACGGTCGTGCCGTCCCAGATTAAAATGACGGCGAAATTCTCTACGCGCTCCCTCCACTTGTCATTGTTTTTGTAAAACGCTTTGATAGCAAATGCACGTTGCACACCACTCCAAGGATCCACGACAACTAAATGGCAAGTTAGGTTAGAGAGGCTGGCGCCACTTATCAAGTGGTACCAATCGCCCACGGCTACCAACACAACTTTCAAAATTTCCCTTTTCTTTGAATCACTGTACAACGATTTTAACTTTGTACAAATGTATTTTTCGACTAACCTTTAAATTGTATATGGATTTAACAAGTAAAATGAAATAACTTATCGTAAATCTTTATCTGATTGGAAAATTTTAAATATTCAATATTTACTGTCGAATATTTAAAAATATTACACAAATTTATTTTAGATTATATTTAATAGAATATACCGTCAAACTTGATATAACGATTATGTTCTATATGAGAGTATTAACATTTAAAAATTTATTTGTCTTTTTTAAATAGAAATTAATCAATTAGTTTTTCTATATATACAAAAATGGTAATGTGTGATAAATTAAAAAAAACAACAATATAAGTCCATATTATTATATAGAAATAAAAATAAATTTTGTATGCTTGTCTGTAAGTGCGTGCATAGATTATCGCTTAAATCTTCGGCGATGTAACTAATAGTTTCACGAAAATTGTAACTAAAATATTTTTGCTGCGTTTACCTATTAAATCATTAAGATTTCTTGTCTAATTAGATGCAGCAGAATATAAGAAAGGAATGAATGTTATATTACAGTATGATATTTTCAGACCAAAAACCGGGAAATTTCAAATAAAAATAAGGTAAATATAGATTAGATAACCCTGAAAATTGATATTTAAGTTTTCTGCGGTTAAAAAAAAAGAAATAACATTCCACTTATTTAGTGCAACGTCGACAATTTATCGGCCAAAAATATACAATAATTTGCAAAGTCATTCTAAAACATAAACTATTATTCTAAATACTGATATACATGGACAAATTTTGAAACAAAATCATAAAATAAAATTTCGTAAACTCGGAATACGAAAGTCCAAAACTACTTTCAAAATATTACGAATAAAGTTTCTAATAAGATTCTGCCCAAGTTCGATTATATATCTCAATTTTATTGGTCCTGTTTTATGAACGTACAGAGACTGCTGATCGCTCAGTCGAGCTGTGTTTGCGGTCTGTATGCAAAATTTGACCCATTTCGTAGCTTTTGCGTTTATTTAGTGAATACTAAATACTCCGTACAAAATCCACAATATTTACATTATTGTGACATGACCTCGTATATCGACTAACTTCCCTCACGGTGAAAAATACAAATTAAACACCGCTACATGCAGTTAGGTGTTTTCGACACGTAAAACACATGTGTGAAACGAACTATAAATTTGTAAATTTAATTCTCAATTCCAAAATGAAATACATTTCCTCCACTTTAAAGCGTTAGAGATATCAAAGCTGATTTTAAAAATACAAAGAAATTTACAATGCTAATACGTTATCAAATTTCCTGCAATCAGTTTCTTGTTTGCAACACTCAAAAAGTACTAGATTTCTATAAATACATCGTTTCGCGTATTAAACTCAAATCTTATAATATATGTTTAGCGTAGGTTGTATATCGATATATAATTATTGAATAATAAAATATTATATTATATTAACGAATTAAAATATTGAATGGATATGGATTGGTTAAGCCTAATTTTTTCTTATTTTTTTATAATGCATGTCTCGTTTGTGTACAAAGCTATATTCCAGACCAGAATAAGTCTGTAATAATCTTTTCCCAGTCACCAGTGAGATTTTGTTAATTGTAAAATAATTTTTTCTTCAACCAGAATCATTCTTTTATCTAATTTTATTTTTAAAATTTTTCTTTTTATTTCATGAGTAATTTTATTTTTAAATAAATTCATTTACTTCAATATTTTTCTAAAAATTAAATTATATGAAACAAGTTCGGAGTCGAGCTGATAAACCTTGCACACTAGCGCGCTACACGGAGATAAAAGGTACTATCGAGTTAGGCGTGTCAGTCCATGATAGCTAAAATCACCCTCTACAGACCTGCGATAATGCGTTGAAATCCGTTTACCTGTTTCTTTTCAGTAGCACTTAAAATGGAGTCGAATGCACTTAGGTTTAGCAGAAATTGATTTTTCAGCAAATTTTTTGCTACATACTATCACTTCAGTTTTCCCTTTGTTTATCCTTATATTATATCTCTTATTTATATTATTGCCTTTATTTTCTCCATATGATCATTACAATCCTGTACATCTTATCAAGTCTTATTCCTGAGAAAATGCAATGATTACGGTGATAATACTTTTTTTATTTAGTAGCCAAACTTTCTCTGATGATCTCATAATATTTTTTTTTTTAAATAACATTAGCGGGAAAATCTTTGAACAAAAAATTACATAATGATGTACGTACAATTAAAAGATATTTCTATTGTTTGTATATCATTAGATACTATTTGGATTATTATAACATAATGATATTACAATGGTATGGAATTTTAATAAAGTATTTGCACTCGGTATTATCTTTCTGAAAAATACTTGTAAAATGTTTTCCTTTATTGATTTTTTATCAAGACGGAAATATTTTATTTTTTGTCTATCTTAAGATTTTTTTTTTTGGGAAGCGTTTTATCGTAAGCCTAGCCATATTTAAAAATAAATAAAAAAAATAATAAAGTTGGAACAAAATACAAAACAAAATAATCTAATAAAGTAAAAAAAAACAAACTATTATTTATATCTCCCTTAATTTTCAACTTGAAGTCAGCAACAAATTAAGTTTTAGTAAACTGTGTGTAGTAATTTGTTTTTAATTTGGTGCAGATAACATAACAACGAAAGTTAAAGAAGTTTTTAAGAAGAAACAGAATAATAGTATCTTTTTATTTCATTTTAAAGCAGTGTAGTTTTAACTTTTAAAAAACTCTGTCATCACAGAAATATTTCTCAGTGGATTTCATAGCGTGATAAATTAAAATTCTTAGAACACTCCAACGAAAGTAAAAAATTAACAAAAAACAGATTAATATTATTTCTAAAAATCATTAACGATTGATGCCTCACTACTACAAAACAACTTTTTCCAAATATTTTCTTTTTTCTTGGGAATGTGTTGTCAAATGAATTTTATTCTTCCAACGTCTCTATCAGCACTATCATCCTCCCTTCACATGGCATTCACTCTACATACTTTTCCCCATTTTTCATCTATCTGTTCATCAAATGTACAACCCGTGACTATTTCAGTTATTTTGCTATTTTTATTACATCGTTAACTTTCATTCTTGACTTAATATTTTTATTTTCAACTCCGTATATATTCTCATCATATTATTAATTATTCTATTACTTTTGGCGGAGTTGTATCTTATTAAAATTGTACAACTGAATTTACAAAGTATTAATAATCAAATATTATCTAGCTTTTGGTTTGGCATCCAGACCAACATTAAAAGTCGATTCATTTAACAACTAAACTTTTTTTTAAAGTAAGTTTTTTCATATTTAATTATCTAAAAATTATAAGTCAGGCCGATATGGACACGTTCTTAAACCAGAAAAATAGAATGCAGTACACAGAATTTTGAAGTGTCGCGTTTGGTGTCAAAAAATATAACTACATTAGTAAATACATGCACACAGACACTGCGTGCCTATAGAGGTATATCTTATTTTGTACCCATCTAGTGTAATCAGAGATGAAGTACAGCTTTAGATTAGAATTACGCACCTTATCAGCGTTAATTCATTAATATTTCATACTATAAAAAGCTTTTGTCATATAATATACAACAATTTATGAAAGTTCCTGAGAACCTTTTAGTTGTTAAAGAAAAAAGTACCCAAATTTTATTCCATTTTTCTTATAGATTCAACTTTAGATAATTGTGAAAACACAATTATCAACAAATTATCAACTGCCTTTCATTTTTTATATTCTTGCACATACGAAGCTCGGCTCAATTTTGCACAATAGCGTGGTACACAGAGACAAAAGATACTATCGAGTTGGGCGTGGCGGCCCATGATAGCTAAATTCCCCCTTTACAAAACTGCGATAATGCGTTGAAATCCGTTTACTGGTTTGTTTTCGGTAGCAGTTAAAATGGAGTCGAGTATGACCAATATGTCAAGACGGTTAAAACAACGTACAGTGATCGAATTTTTAACAGCAGAATATGTAGATCCTACGAATATTTTTCATCGTTTAAAATCGGTTTACGGTAGTGAAACTGTTGAAAAGAGTACTGTGAATAGATGGGCGTTGAAATTTCGCGAATGTGAAGCTGGTAAAGCAATAATTGAGGACGCACCTTGCAGCGGGCGACCAGTTTCTGTGACTGACGAGAAATATCGAAAGGAGGTGGAAGATGTGCTTCAAAGTGGCCGGCGAATCACCCAGCTACGCATCGCTATTTTGTTAGGCATGTCTAAAGAACAAGTAAGCCATATTATCGAGCAATTTGGTTACCGTACGTAAAATCTGTGCACGATGGGTGCCACGGAAACACTCTTATGGCTCTCAGCAGCTAAAGTTCGAGCCTATTTCACATCCGCCATACTCGCCGGATTTGGCTCCATGCGACTTCCAATTCTTCCCTCACCTCAAGAGGGACCTCAAAGGTAATCATTACACCACCAACGATGAGGTGAAGAAAGCTGTGCCCACTTTTTTTCTGATTTAAATACCCCTAAGGCAACCAGTTCGACAATTAAGCGTCACTAGGTCACCTCAGGGTATCGTGGCACCAGCCTACCTTCCCTATCTAGCCCCACGTAGAGGCACCCTTCCGGGATCTCCCTAGCGTCATCAGGACGACTTCCTCTCCTGGAGAGCTAGCTCATCCCTCAGCAGGAGAGCTACCCTTCCCGTCCCTAACCTAGGAAGCACCAGGTGTGCGTTTCGCATATCTGGTGTTTACCCCATGCGATCCGTCCTCTCACATCTTGAGGATCCCCCATACCATCTTACTATTTACCATACCATTTTTTTTTTTTACTAACAGAAGTTCAGAAGCTATGACAATTAAAAATATTTTATTTCTGAGACATCTAACAAAATATATTAAAGTCACACAAACACTGTGAAATTTATATATATATATTTATACATGACATCGTATATTTACGATATCAAACATGTTTCTGCTCGTATTTTAATGGGGAAGATGAAATGATAGGTGATAAAATGATAAAAGGTCAGACCCTCCCAGGAACTGAACCAAAGATCAGCAAATTAAGAGGTCAGTATATCAAGAGAAACCTTAGATTTATCATCAAAGACACTTAAAATAAGGATAATCTTTTCAAGGTGGCGAAATTAAGAATTACACAACTGTAGTAAGATCAGCAATTTTATCTGGAGCTGAAACAGTCAACTGAACCGACCCTGAAAAATTTCTCAAGATTGAAAGAAGCTTACCAAGAAAAATTCACGGTCCAAAGGTAACAGAGAAAGAATATAAACTGAAACCTATGAAGGAAATCTACCAAAATCAAGAACTAGAAACTACGAAAAGATAAAGAAGATTAAATTTCTTCGGGCGTATGATGGATCCAAACATACTAAATAAACACATTTTTGATAAGCTATGGAACATGAAAAGCAAAGAAAATTATCTGATACAGATGGAAGAGGACCTCCAAAGGATAGGCTTGAAAGAAGAGGACTGTTGCGATAGAGATAACTCCCGAAAAATAATTAAAAATGTATAAGTTCTTGTGGCAGGAAGAAAATGGACAGATGAGCAAAACCGAAGTCGTGCCAAAAATACAATGAGAAAGAAAGAGAGAAAAGGAGTACGAAAGAAGTGTGATATTTGCGTAGTTGGCTTTTTTGGCATAAAAAAAAGAAAAGGAAAGGATTTTCATAATATTTCGAGGAATGCTGACGAAGAATCTATATATTAAGGATTTAATATATGGCTGACATATTATACAACATGTTTTACCATTACGAATAATTTTATTAATTTCAATTACGTATAATTATAGGCATTTAATTAGGACATATTATTACAATAATGAAAATAAAATATTTTAAAGTGTATCATTACAAAGCGACTAAAATTAAATATAATACCTATAAATAATTAAATAATACCTATTTCGGTATGAATGATATCAGAAGCGCAATTAAAAAAAAAGACCATACAATAGAATAATACTTGTATTTCTCTTTAAAAGAGAGATAAAAGAAATTAACTAGTTTCTTCCTAATGTTTATTTGAAATAAGGCCTTTTTTTTTAATTTAATTTTAATTTTAATTTTTTTTTAATTTTAGAAACTTTATAAATGTATTTTTATTATAAGAATAATGAAAATTAATTTTGGAATGAATTACAAAGATCTGTTAATTAATGAAGTAATTATTACATTGTATACAATTTCACAGACGTATAGACAATCGAGTAAGTAATGATTATTTTAACATAAGTAAATAAAGAAGAATGTCGCGATTTAGTGCATAACAATGTAACATTTCAGCACCGGGTATGAGGCATTACAGCTCAGTTATATACTCGGTGATTGTATTCCCACCAGCTCTTTATAACTTACTCTATTTCGTTCACTCAATTACAAAAAACCCTTCGGGTATACTAACATTTCTTCAATTCGCTTATAAACCTTTGAAACATTTCGCTGAATTTCTGGGAAACTGAAATAATAACTGTTGTTTTTAAATAAATGTAACGACTTAACTCTTACACAGAAACGTTGATGAAACTCTATTGTAAAACTAAAAAATTATGCGGGAATATCTTCTGTGAAGGAAAAAAGTTTTAATTATAAATTGCACGTTTCATAGATTCAAAGACTACCTATCTGAAAAAATTGATTGTAAAATCGGGAACGCTTTTTCGTTTGTTAATAACTGTAAAAATCTCAAATAACGTTAAAAAATTCATTGTCATCAATAAATAAAGAAAAATTTTAAATAAAAGCCTTGTGACAAGTTTTTATGAATACATACGGAACTTGTTAAATTTTAAAACCAGGCTTCACTTTTGTGATGGTATTATTACGTACCCGCGTAGAAAAGAGAGATTTCCCACTCCTTAATAGGAAGCATTCGAGAGATCGGCTACAAAAGGATTCTAAAATAAAAGATCTATAAATAAATCTATTATCAAATTATTCTTCTCGTACAAGTAGATAATTATAAATTTTATCCTATACTTGTTTTGTGCAAAGAATTGAGAATTATAGCTATTTTTGAGTCCTTCATCGACCGAAATATGACATGTCCGTAATGTTTGCGAATATGTCGCAAACATTACGGACATGACGTTACAGACTTACGACATACAAATTAATTTTATTTCTTGATGACCGATTATTATGAACGTAAAAATGTTTAATTTAAATATGATTATACATTTGAATTAACATGATATAGGAAATCCCTGATGATGAAGTAACGGTACCGAAAGTACTCGAATATATATTTTTAAAATTGGTGGTAAGTGGAAATTTAATTTATACAAAAATAATAATTTTTTAATCGTAAAACTTACTAAAAGAAATAAGATCATCAAAAGTCATTTATAATTGTTTATTAAAAATCGTTTTTAATTTTCTTTTTTAGTTGCGAATAGTATACAAATAAAGTAAATAAAAAAATAATATTAATAAAAATGATAAAAGCTTTTTTAAATTAATCGAAATGAATATTAAAGATAGCTCTTATAAAATAAAAACAGTTACGTAAAAAAAATAAAAAACTGTTAAGTAAAGTTTCATCGTCTTGGTTCAAGAAATGAGAAGAGAAAACAATAAGTTACTGGGTAGGAAGGGCAGATTAAATTGTGGACTGACAGTACAATATTATTAGAATGATCAGCTGTCTGTCTATCCTAGTCACATAGTCTGTATAGTGAACTTGGATGGTGTTACTCACGTACGTGTTTAAGGTTGATCGGGCTACTGTTATGAAAGAAGCTTCTGTTCTGTTACGTTGGACGTGCTAAGCTTTTTTTACGCGATAGCATATTTTAAAAATAAAATAAAAAACTTTCCTTCACTATTGAACTCGGCTATACAATACATTTATTATACCAAGAAGAATAAAATAATACATGTTATAATATCTGTATGTAGTTTAACAAAAAATTATTCATTCAAAAAATTCATTACCGTATTATTTTTTTGTTTATTATTTTTTTAGATGTGTAATTTTCTAAATCCTTTAATTTTTTCTTGAAATTTAATTATAATATGCTGTTTTGAATACTTATACTACTAACAATATTGTATATGTATGTATGTTAGGAAGTAGTTTGAGTAAAATAGTTGATGTTGATTGGGTTGATGCTATTCTGAGTTCTCTGTGTCTCTTATTTTGTTTCTGTACAGTTTAACTGTGCTGTGAACTATTTTCTGTAGTATATTAGTATGCCGGGTAGTTCTTACACTGTTCATGTGTGATTATATGTGGCATGAATGTGAGAGGTCGTATTCCCTCCTTCCTGAGGCTGGCGGTTTAGTCGGTAGTGCGCAGGTTAACATACGCATATAACAACATCTTGCAGAACCTGTTAGCGAACCCGACACTGCCCCGGTGTCATGGGCGTCTGTAAAACGTATTCCCCACCACTATAAAAAAGAAAAAAAATTATTAACCATACATAAAAAAAGTGTATAACGCTTTATTTTATTTCTTGAAGCTTGTTTTTTTTAAGCGATTTCAGGAGTATAAACTATTCAGCAACATAAAAGAAAAAGCATTTATAATAAAGATAATTAAAGTTTAAGAATTTTTTTTTAATTTCATTTTCTGTTCCCGCTTTGTTAAGAACAAAAGAACACATGTAACGTTAAATTACGGAACTGCTACTACTACAATTTATTCTAAGCTTTTAACAAAAGAAGTTAAAAGAGTTTTACGATGTAACAACTAATAACTAAACTGGAATGAACTTCCTGACCGTGTAACACCTATAATATAGAACAAAACAGTGTTCAGAATTAAGTGGGCTTTTCACTCAAGTGTTCCAATTCAATCAAGTCCATTGAATTAGAGCGACGATGCATTCAAAGGCAACTGGTGACGTAACGATTCAAGTTAGAACGGAATTACAGCAGATTTTACATCAGCTTGTTCTATCCTATTCAGTTCTATCCTACCTGACACCGAATTAAGTTATTTTCAACAAATTCTAGGCAATCTGTTATCATAAAATATATAATTTATAATAAACTGAATAAAATATTTTTAAAAAAGTTGTAAACAATTCATGTATTATTTTTAATTTTACGTTTTATTATTAGAATCTCAGACATGGTTTATAAGAATGTTAAGGGAAGATAACATGTTACAAATAAAAAAGCCAGACAGGTGATGGAAATCGAATCTGAGACCACCTAATCTAGAAATTTAGTCAGCATACTAACTACTACATCAACTGGCCAGCCATTATATTCTGATGTCTAAGGAAAAAGTTTAAACGTTTTTTCATGATACTAAACAGAGCTTTAAATTAAAAACAAGGTTAAAAAAATAATTTAAAAAAAGAAAAAGTTAAAAAAAAAGGAGATGAAGTCTGATTCGAACCGATATGCCTTACCTTGTAAGATTAAATATTTCATTAATTAAAATTGTATTTGGCTCACCAATGAAAATTATTACCATTCCACTTATGATATATCGTTGAAAAGCTCTCAATGAGAACTTTTTTTGACACTTTTGGTGCAGTCGATTGCAATCAAAAGAGGAGGTGCCAACTAGATATTACAACAGTGTTAAATCAAAAATTTCAACATCCTACAGCTAATCGTTTTTGAGTTATGCGAGATACATACGTACGAACGTACAAACATCACACCGAAACTAGTTAAAATGGGTTCAGGGATTATCAAAATGGATATTTCCGTTAAAATTTGAAAACCGAAAATTTCGCGATAACAATACTTCATTTACTTCGTACAAAGATGTAAAAATCAGTTTTTTAACTTTCATATGAATTTTTGTTCAAATAGACTAAATTTAGTTATAAAAAATTAGATGTTGAGAGAAAAAACTTATTTAATCGACTTAAAATTTTGGCATGTAGGTTAATTCCCGGTAAAATAAAATAAGCTGACTTTTAAGAGTATCAATATCTATATATATAAAAAAACGTGCATGAGTCATTCATAGTCAAGGCCCAGCACAAAGTAATGAAGATAAAGTGATGAAAATTGGTATATACGTTCTTCTTAAGGCACTAAGAATTGTTTTTTTGAAATTTCGATTTTAAAGGATTAAAATGAAATAACAAAGAATTTTTTTTTTTTTTTAATTTTTCGGTAACAAATGAAGATATCAACTTGATTTGTTGTATTTAATCTAAAAACGAATTTTTAGATTATTCGAAATTCCACCTTGAAAGGGGTGAAGAAAGGTAAAAAGATTTTTGAACAATGATTGAAAATTTTCCCCATTTCCGACTATACTAAATGACATATTCATTAGATTTGGACTTGCAAATGATCTTCAGATAAATATCTAAAACGGTTTTTTTTAGGGTTGGTACCGTTACGGCATGGCAGCTCAACCAATACAGCCACTGCCACTGTTACTGTATGTGCGACGCGACTGGCTGCACTTGCCTTCGATTACTTGACTACAAAATATAAAGATTAAAAAAACTTTTTTATGAGAAACGAAGTACGGCCACCTCTTACTGGTGTTTGTTGTCAGATAACGTTAAGAACCGGGAAAAATATATTCTTATCCGTACAAAGGACGAGTAACAGCTAAAACTAATATTTTTAAGATGGAGGCCGACTATTTTGTAATCCACATTCTTCAGATCACCCAAAGTTTCGGGTCCTGAACTGTCCAAACTGTTGCTCTGAGGAAATTACAATACACTGATATTTTTTTATAAATTAAACAAGCTTTAATTTTTGTCTATTATTATCATTATTCTCACAAGCATAAATTTAATGAACACAGGGGTTCCAGGGGGAAGAGTATCCTTCCCCCTGGAACCGATCGGTTCCCGATCGGACGCGAAAGGATCACTTTTATCGCCCTGTCATGCTAAATATTCGCTGGCTACGACGGGAAACGTAAGTAACCGCATAGCGTAGGTGAAGCCGCGACGGCAGAGCTAGTTAATTTATAATAATTTAGAAATTATAATAAATTAACATTTTAATAGTTAAATGCATACATAGTAAAGTGTATTCCATTATTTGTACCAATACGTGCACATATTTAATTTTCTTTTAGTAAAACTAAAAAGGTATACAATACAGATATATATTTTTTTAAAAAACGTTTTTATTTAAAATGCACTGAAAATTAAGAGTAAATTTTAAAAAGCGTTTTTAATTAAAATGTACTAAAATGTGAAATACAAAGAGGAGAAAATAATGTTGATCTTATCTAATTAAAATAATAGGGTGGGGCGTTCATCGTTACAAACAGAGAGAAAGATGTAGCATCTTTTTTTTACGTCGGTGGAGGAGAAAGCTCTACCAGCTACAATATGCCCGTCCACAAGGTAGTGTCGAGCTCTCACTGACTAAAACTCGTTCCCATTGCACTCACGATGCCGGACCCCTCATATGTAGTATTATACAGCATCTGTACAAAGCGATCCCATCGCGATGTTTCGTCGAGGCGCCTATCGTAGGAATCCTGCGGCCATTGTCATAGCAGGGGCACCTACCTTCTAACACCGCAGGCTGTCCTAAGCCAACTCCTCCTCTTCTGATTTCATCTTCATGATCGAGGATACCATTTTCGTTACGGAGGACCAATTTTCCGGACTGTGGAGCATCTTGGTGACAATGTTGTCATCGGTTCTCTCCAAATGCTGCTGTTCACCTCTCTCTTTATGAGGTCTATCGACTGCAACTGAAAATTGTGTGTTCCGGTGAATCACACAGCCCTCAATAAATGTAAGCCTTGGGCGAGTTCCTTCCTCGGACGTGTAGGTAGGAATTTAACGTTAAAAACTGGGCCACATAACAATTCAAATCCTTTCATTTACCCAGGGGCCCACATGTCGTATCAGCCTGTGCGACTATCAGCCTTTTATTGCGCTGTCCCAATGTTCTTGCTATCTGAGCATCAGCCGTTCATCCGGATCGCCGCTAAGGTGGTCTCCCCAGGGCTCACACAACTTAATCGTCAGTAGTTCAATTGGATGTTGCTAGCTACCACAAAAAAAAAAAAAAATTCAGCCTCCATGGAGACTGTCCTACAGCAGAAGGCAACCGCCATCTGGCGCGGCAGTCTTCCCAACCCCAGAAAGGCCTTTCCCAGCCTGGACTCAGTAAACAATGTGGTCCTCGCCACATTCGGTAGCACCCTCCTCTTAGATGGACTTGGACCAACTGCGTTCGCGATTACACAACTGAAGACTAGAACCGTCCTACCTGCGCGTTCAGTCGCTTCCCTGGTACGACATTGGAAACTACGGCGAATGTCCAACCAAATATCCAGATATCTGACCTCCTGAGACGTGTGAACACGTACCCAGACTGGCGACAGCCGCCTCCTCCCGAAGAAATTTTTTTTTTTTATCTCCCGTTTCGTGGTTTTGTCTATGCAGCGGTGTAGACAACTCGCTACTTCCTCAAACCTGGAGAGCAGATGCCCCAAGTCGCCGTTATATGACTCATCTTCTCGATCGAGACAGGTTTCCGCTTAGGTCTCTATGGCCTTAGGCTTTCCAATGGTACTACGGGAGATGCATCCTCAGTAGGTAGTTCCACAATTGCCACTTTGGTGACGGAAGATGATCCTCACCTTCACTTTCTCTCGTCTGAGTCCTACTAACTCTCACAGGTGACAGGCTAAGGGGTTTTCCCGGTTTAAACCGATCTTAATCTATCTCTTAAAGTAGACCAAAAAAACCTATGGTGGTCTCAGCTCTAGTCAAGGAAGTCTGTGTACCTCCAAAAGTTAAAAAAAAATCAAACAGTAAAAGGCCAAATTTTTACATGAAACTGGGCAATACAATACTATACATGAAACTAAACGCCCATTTTGACATTGCTTGTGAAACAGCATCAAGCAAAAATTTTATTAAACACAAATTTTAATCAATGGTAAAGTGTTATCAATCGATAAGTTAAAAGAGTCTTCCGCGATAATAATTATTAAATTAGTAATTCATTAAACAACACATATGACAATAAAAGTAGACATATTCTAAAATATAATAGAATATATTAAATGTAATACAAACTAAAAAGTTAATAGTCTCTCACATGCACTTCAATCACACCAAACAATGCACGTAATTATAGTACGCACATCATCTGTCACCATACACACGCAAAACTCTGAACTTTTTCCCGTTTCGCCTCCAGGAATCACCGTCAGGTATTACTTCACAGGATGAATGAGGATGATATGTATTTTTGTAAGTGAAGTGTAGTCTTGTACAGTCTCAGGTCGACCATTTCTGTGATGTGTGGTTAATTGAAACCCAGCCGTCAAAGAACACCGGTATCCACGATCTAGTATTCAAATCCGCATAAAAGTAACTGCCTTTATTAGGATTTGAATGTTGGAACTCTCGACTTCGAAATCAGCTGATTTGCATAGATGCGTTCACCGCTAGATCAAACCAGTGGATTTCAAAACTGTAAACTAAGAATAAAAAACTATACACTCAGAACGATGAGCGTGATCTACAATTTTATTTTTAGTCGTATAAGACTGACATATTGATAGCTAAAAAATTTTTATTTTTACATTTTAAATAAAAAGGGTTTTTTTGAATTTGTTTTAAGTTTTTTATATTTTTGCTCAGGTTATATGACACTCGTAATTACTAAATATTAATTTTTTTACAGCATCTCGAAAAATAAAATAATTGAGAAATTTCATCAATACGTTTTTTTTTTGTAATATGGTAACGAAATCCTGTTTTATACTCGTACATTTTAATTCTACTTCAAGTAAGAGTACTTTCATTTTACACCACACTCCTTTTAATATTTTTTAGATTAAATCGTTTTACAGGCTTTAAAAAAAAATTGCACCATTTTGTTTTCTTTCCACAGATATACATTTAGTGTCAGTGAGGGCTGCTTTCAATTGTTTAATAGCAATTTTTTGAAAGTCGATGCAACTGTGTTGTTATATGGATACGAACACATATACACATAGAGCTAACCATATAATCATTTTTTTTTCTGTGCCACAATCGAAAAAACACTTCAGCGTTTATAATTATTGTTTTGGATGCTAGAGCTAAGCTAAGGAAAAGATAAAAATCGAAATCTGTCTAAAGAAAACCAGTACACATAGATCTGCAGTTTATTTCTCTTCTAACTCAATACCTAGTATGCATTGTTGGTGCTGTTAAAACTACATACAACTGCTTATGGTAGTTTTGGTTAGGGTTATACCAGTCTTCGGCTGTGAAGTTAAACATACATTCAAACGAGACTCGTACACAATACTGTAGTATTGTTTTCTCTTTCTATAACTCTCTCTCGCACGAACATATCAGGCGCACGCACGCGCGCACACACACACACACAACACAAACATTTACTATCTCACATTCCTAACTAAATGGTATTATTCCTAAGGGCAAAGTTGAATACTAAGTCAGTGGTTCGATAAATAGATGCGAACCAAAACACACAATGAAAACAGACCCGTACTGTAACAATCTAACACGGTCTGTGGATTGCACTAATGATCAAGATGCATCAATGTCGAGAGCTTTAGGTTTAATTTCAACTGCACCACACATATTCAAGTCACGATTCTGAAAGTAAGACACGTGAACAAGCAGCAATTTCCCGCTAACCCGACCATAATACCATTCCTGCGTATTTTATGTACATCGTTGTTTACAAATCATTATAATATGTGAAAAAATATACAGGCAAGAATAATCTCTAATATTAAGAATGCGGCTTAAAAAAACATTGTACATAAATAAACTAACATAACATATTATTTTCCAATACTTTAACTCGGTATTTCTCTCTTATATTATTAAAGGAACAACAAAAAAGTACTTTTTCGTCTTATATTTTAAAATTATACTTTTTTGAAGGAATCGTCGTTACGATTCAAATATCTTCTTTTTTCTTCTTTTTAAAGTAAATAATTGAAGTTCCCTAGCGATTTTTTTCAAAAATGATATTATTTATGAAATTAAGTAATCTATATTAGCAGTAATTTATTGAATTATAAAAAAAAAAATTTAAATATCCAGTATACAAAAATATTAAATATTAAAACATCAAATATGTATCTGCGTCTTTCATCTGGAAGAGTCTGGATTGGAATCTCTGTCAGTCACGGCATTGTTCACACGCTACAAATGTCCTTGCTTCATTTTCGAATTTCGTATTCGAAAGGATACTCGACTATAAAAATCATTTCCTAAATCTCACTCACGTAACTCCAAAAAAATTGGTAAAATCCAGGAAAAACCCACTAAATAAAAAAATTAAACACTACTTTTGTTCTAAATAAAAAATTTCAATTTTCTTCAAATCAACTAATCTAGTCATCTCTTATATTACCCGCTAAACTAATTTCGATATTATCTAATGCCATATCTTAAACAACATTTTCAAATCCTGTTTTCTTAGCATTTTTTAAATTTTCATATTCAGACAAAACATGAGATTCTTTTTATTTAATTCTATTTTTAATTACTCCGTTTAAAAAAATAATAAAAAACAAATGAATAATGATTAGTTGGTAATTTGGTATAAGAATTTTCAAAATCAAAATATATTAGTTTTTACGAAACAAGCTGGCAACGTAGTTGTAGGACATTTCCGCCACGCGGCATATTTCTGATACACGGCATACGCACACAAAACTAATATACTAAACATACTAAATATATACCAAATATATATACTAATATACTAAAACTAATATACGCATAATAACCTAATAACTATCATCTTATTTAAATATAATATTTTTTGTTATTTAATTCAAATTAAAGCGCGCACGCATAACGTACTTCATTCTCGCAAGGGTGGTGGTACTAGCGGCCATTTTACATTTTAAATAGTTATATTTTAAAGTTGAAAATATTCACGTACACGTGTACTCGCTGTAAACTCATTCACTATCATTTCCCTTTAAAGCTTAATTGACCTAAAATAAACGAACCAAGTGATCGCATTAAACTCAGTTAGTAGGGCAATGGACTGAACTAAAGGAAAGCTACGATAAGATTATTTTAGAAGCTACTGGAACGAGGTGGTAATGGGAACGGGAAGAGATATGGGGGAGAAAGGAGATAGATTGATGAAGAAGAAAGGAGAAGCAAAGCGACGACAGCTAAACAAGAACCGTCAAGTTGTCGATGAGAGGAAACTGAGATTAAAGAAGACGCTATTATATTTTTGAAGAACCCATTCAGTTCTCTTATTCGGGAACAATCATGAGGAAGAAGAAGAAGAATGGATGGAAACTATATCAAGTACGTGTTGAGATGTGTCGTGAATAATAAATTGAGGTCATACATATCCTACAACATTATACGAAGAGAAACTGATGTCAGCCTACAATATTAATATTATGTTTGATATAAAAAGGACGATAAGATAAAAGAATAACCATCTTGTGTAAAATTTTAAAAGTTAATTAAATTCTTTTAATTTGTATACAGTATTATGTGCACGTTTATCAGTCCAAAGATAGGTTTTACCAATTAAATTCTACCATGAATTCCTAAACGAAGTCTGCGGAACACTAAATAAAGCGTTGTTTTAACCAAATATTATATGTTATGTCGAGCAATCCCTTTCCCAACTAAAAACATTAAAATTACTCTTAATTAACCTTAGTTTTACTACCACAAAAAATGAAGATGAACACATTAGACATCAGCACATAATTGAAAACACTACAAAATATGTTCAAATTTCTTTGGAAAGTTATAGTGGCAGTGAAAAAAAATGACGGGTAAATTCAGAATTTAGCGATTTGGATGATGACGTTCCACTGCTTTAGTTTCTAAAGTGTTGTGTTTACTTATTTTATTTTTGTAAAGTTTTTATATCATTTAAATTTGTGTAAAACGTGCAGTTGCTTAGCGTTTTATTTTTCTAAAGATCTATAAAAAAATTTATATAATTTCAGTTAACTACACTTTATTAAAAAAAAAGTCATCACTGGATCAGAATAATATTAACTGAAAAACAAGATTTTTTCATAAGGTGAATGTACATTATCAAAAAATTAATTAATTATATTATTTAATATTAATTCTTGACATGATTAATATTAATATGAATGAAATAATAATTATGATAATAACAATAAATATTATTAGTGCTAATTTTCTTTAGTGTATAAATATACAGACGGTTCCGTAACGAACCGTATGTTACGCTAAATGAGTTACAGAATGTCAACTGTAGCAGGTTCAGTTCACACTGCTGAGCTTCAAGATTCATGCACTTCACTATCAACTGCGTCGAATATATTTTTGAACATCAGTATGCCAATGCTTAGTTACAGGTGATTTTCAGCCGTACTATTAACATCCTTATTCCGTTCACCACTGTGACTTTAATGAATTAACATTATTTCTCTCAAGAAAAGGAAAAATCTGATAGTACTTTTTGTTTCGCAAGTAATTTTGGGTAAGTCATAATCAGACGAAAAACTAAAACACACATCCTTTTGCTAATGTACAAATTAATTTTTTTTATATATTTGATATATACAACAAGAAAGCTAAAACAGATTTTATAAATCATAGATTGACGGGGAAAAACTTAATCGTTGCCTCCTGGAAGGGGTAGAACAAAAAAATACGATAGTTGCAAAACTTTTTTTCAAATAATTTGTATTTCCTAGTCACAATAAGTTGTATACTCATATGAATAAACAAATACGCTGACGTAACCAGAATGCAGGAACTGGAAATGACCTAGGAACTTCTTCACTTTGTATGACTATTTAATTATATGTAAATTTAAAGTGATTCCCGAAGAGTGTAACAATTTTTCAGGACATGTTCTACGGTGAAAATAAAGAAGAAAGCTGTTACTAAACATAAATCGAAAACGCTTTCTAAGCGAGTGTCGGCTAACGAAATATTTCTCCTTCATTTCTGTGACTTTGGTAAAATTAGGCCAGACTAATTTTTGGGACCAAAATTAAGGGGCAAATTTAGAGGTTATGTACTAAATATAACCTGAAAAATTGAAAACAATAGCTCCTAGAAATTTATTTTTAGTAGTTTTCGAGAAAGCTGATGTAAAAAACAAGATTGGGATCGAAAAACACATAGGTTTATTTAAAATTTTTCAGGTTATATTTCATATAAAACCATTAAATTTACCCCTTAATTTGGTTCCAAGAATTAGTTTGGCTTAATTTTATCAAAGACGAAGAAATCAAGGAGAAATCTTTTGGCAGTTGACACTTACTAATGAATCGTTTCCGAACCTATGTTTATGTAAATTTTCTTCTTTATTTTCCCCAGTTGTTTTTCTTTATTTTCTTCATGTACAGTAGAACATATCCTGTAAGTTTGTTAGATAATTCGTGAAATATACTATAGAACACTACTTATTCTCTAATTTCATCATTTATTTATCCTCCAAGCGACAGCAGGTGTATATATAATTACAAATCATTTTATGTTACATTAATTTCGTAACGTATGAAAAATTCCAAGGCTGATCAAAATTCGAACTCGCAACCTTCTAGATAAAAGTCTCCGGTATTGCATAATTTTATGAATATATTCTGATATATATTTTTAACTGTGATTATAAAAACTGGTAATGAATGTACAGTTAGAGTTTGAATTTCAATAAATAGAACTTCGTAAATGAAATATGTTTATTATATCAATTCATTTCTGAAGTTTTTCAATTGTGGTTTACAACAGAACCACTCACCAGTGTTTGGTACACTGAACGAGTACAGTATATAAAACAGAACAAACTTTTATTTAGAACAATAGAACCAATTTTCATAGCAATTCGCATTGTACAAATATTTTATGAGCTCACTTCATTATAATGAACAGGATGCTTTCAATATTTATAATAATAAAGGTATAACAATAATAAATAATAATAATAAATATGCATATATATATATATATATATATATATATATATACAAAATTTATGAAACTTACATAACAAACAAGCATTCATTCTCAGAGCGTGTTTATGCGAGTGGGAGAGAAAATTTACACCTAAACCGTTCGAGAGTAAAGTTCTTCGTATTATTATTATTGAAAATGTTTTATTAAATCTGTTCGGGTCGGTAGGAAATTTTAATGAATTCAATATAAACGTAAAAGATGAACATATTCCATTAAAACTTACAGATAGCGTCCGTTACATAAATCCACTTTTACCCTTATAATGTGGTTTCCTACAACCACGTCACACGTACACCTACACTTTCAATTACTGTCAGAATAAAATCGGTAAACTCGTATTATCAGCATAGTTAAAATAATCTCTAAGCCCTTACAGTATTCAATGTCAACAAAAGACACGATAACTAAAGCATATAAAAATTTGTAGCAACTATTTTATTTTAAAATAAAGAAAAAATTAATATATTATTAAAAAAGTTGAACGTAATCTAAATATATGATATAAAAACTGATTTTTGGGGTTTTTTTTATTATTTAAAAAAGGTCTAAAATTTTTTGTTAACGTAATATTCAAAGATTTCCAACCAATTTGAAAATTCAATTTTTAAAAATTCAATTACTGAAAAATATTAATTTTTAAATCATTAGTATCTTTAGTAATAATGAGTTTTATAAGCTCAAATCTAACGTAAAATTAATTATGAAAAAGACACTTAAATTTAATTTAAAGACGGATTAAATAAAAATTCAATTTAAATAATTAATAGAAAATATTGAGTCCCATTTGTCTTCCGCAAAAACGAAATCTGAAAATTTCCTTTACTTTATAATAAAAACCCCTTTCGGCATGCCAGAAGACGGAGGTAGATTTCACTAGTGCTAAGTAGGGGATAAAAAAGATTTCCACCTTCAACTTTGAACCTTCAAATTTACTCAATACGACAATGTTGCTTGTGAAAAAAATTTCACATATATAGCATACGATAAGCCCCATCTTCTTACAATTCCAGCAACATTTTGATCATCCCAAGCCGTAAAGGTTGGTCATATCAAAAACTGTATAAAAATAAATCGTCCCAAAATCTCAGTAGTGCTCGTTAACGGCCAAACTCGGACCATGGGGGTAGAAATTGGGTGCCTTTTTCGAAAAAAAAAAATATCTCAATAACTTTCTTATTGAGTAAAATATCGAATTCGTTTAAAGTTCCTACTATTCCTTGGATAAAGGCCTAAAACTTATGTAAGCAAAAATGTTTGATATTACCAACCATTGTCCCAGTGGATGAAAAAAGTGGAGTTTCGAAGACAAAATAAAATCATACCTCCCTTAATAGGCGCAGTATCGAATCGGTTTAAAGTGGTCGTTAGTCCTCTAAACATTACCTAAAACTTTTGTCTGATTAAATTTTTGATATGACTAACCCTTACTGCAAGGGATTACCAAAATATTGCTGGAATTGTAAGATGGGGCTTTTCGTATGCAAAACTTATGAAATTTTTTTCACATGCAACCACTGTCGTATTGAGTAAATTAGAAGTTTTTCTTAACTTAATGGTGGAATTTTTTTTATACTCTCCTTAACACCGGTGAAATATTTTTTTTCAACTTTTTTTTTAAATTAATTATACTGATTTAATAATAATTATTAACCACTGATTGTAAAAAAGTTTTACAATAAATAATAATAAAAAAAATATGAAAAAAAAAATCAGAAGTTATTAGTGAAATAAAATTAGATGTACTTTTCCTTTAGGAAAAAAAGGGAAATGAAGCCGGATTCAAACCGATGTACCTTCCCCTTGCAAGAACAAAATATTTCATTAATTAAATTTTTATTTGGCTGGAACCAATGAAAATAAGTACCACTTATGATATATCGTTGAAAAGCTCTCAATGAGGGCTTGTCACTGCAGTTAAGAAAAAATCCAAAATACAAAACAATTTGGATTTTGGGCTTTTTTAGACACTTTTGGTCAAGTCGATTGCAATCAATATGGGAGGTGCACAATTAGAAGCTACAGCAGTCCTAATTCCAAAATTTCAACATTCTACGCCTAACCGTTTTTGAGTTATGCGAGATACATAGGCACATACGTATGTACAGACGTCACACCGAAAATACTCAAAATGGATTCAGGGACGCTCAAATGAAAATTTCCGTTGATATCTGAAAACCGAAATTTTTCGTGATCTCAATACGTCCTTTACTTCGTACAAGGATGTAAAAATCGAGATTTATAAAAAACAGTTAATGATTTTAATTAGTCCAAAATTACTTTTATTGGTAACTAATCCCTGGTTATTGAATTCACTGCGTAACAATTCGATTTCGCAGATCTTGAAGAATAGCAAGTTTAATTGGTAAATCTACGGGGTTGGTCTAGTGGTTAACTCGTCATCGCAAATCAGCTAATTTCAAAGTCGAGTGTTCTAAGGTTCAAATTCTAGCAAAGGCAAGAATATTTTTTTACGGATTTAATTACTAGATAGTGGATACCAGTGTTCTTTGGTGGTTGGGATTCAATTAACCACAAATCTCAAGAATGGTCAACCTGAGATTGTACAAGACTAGACTTCACTTACATTCATCCTTTGAAGTAATATTTTACGGTAGTTCCGAAGGCTAAACAGAAAAGAGCTAATAACCCAAAGTAAAAGGCTCTATATATATATATATATATATATATATATTGTTGTTTATATTCTAACGTTGACATATTACAAAATGGAAATATAAACGAGTGTTTCGGTCTACAGTAATAAAAAATATTATTACATTTGCTATTTAAAAATTAAAGAGATAAAACATTTCATTTAATAGAACGTAATAATATTAAAGAAATATAAAAACAAAATTTATAAAAAATACAAATAATACTAGTGTAATGACACGCTGATAATAAATTATAATATTAAAAACAAGTTTAATTTTAATATTATATTGTAATGCAATACGAATAGGATAGGGCAGCTTACACTTTAATATCAAAGCATCATTTTATATTATTTGAATGACTTGAAAATAACGACGTGATATTTAATAATTAAAGGTCCAAAATTTACTCTAATATAAACGGTCATGGTTTTAAATGGACTTTAATTCAAAATCAGTAAAAATTCATTAATAATTAAAAATAATTTTTTCAAAAATGTTTGTTTTCATTTTTATGTAAATATCTATTTTTCAAGTCGAATGAATTATTCAAATTTAAGGGGTTTACAACCCCTTAAATAGGGGGGGTAATACTCCCCAAATTACAAAATAGTTTATTTCATTATATTTTTGGATAATCTAATGTTTTAGGTAGATTTCATAAGAAAGTTACCTATTGTAATGGGTACCATGATTCGACTTCCGGAAAATTTCAATATATCTTCGCGTTTTACAACCCCCAGACCCCAAAACCACCGTCAGCTCTAAGGTTTATACATATATATAAAATTGTTTCAGACAAAAGTTTTAGGTAATGTTTAGAGGACTAACAACCACTTTAAACCAAGTTGATTCTGTGCCTATTAAGGGAATTATGATTTTTTTGTCATCGAAACCTCTTTTTTTTCACCCCCTAGGC
The DNA here is from genome assembly GCF_047948215.1 of Lycorma delicatula. NCBI lineage: Eukaryota > Metazoa > Arthropoda > Insecta > Hemiptera > Fulgoridae > Lycorma > Lycorma delicatula. The sequence goes on along the minus strand of NC_134459.1, from coordinate 92,805,549 downwards.
CAATGGTTGGTGATATCAAAATATTTTACTTAGATAAGCTTTAAGCTCTTATTCAAAAAATAGTAGGAACTTTAAACGAGTTTTATATTTTACTTAATAAGAACGTCATAACAATATTTTGTTTTTTGAAAAAGACCCCAATTTCCACCCCCATGGTCCAATTTTGCCCATTAACGAATTCAACCGAGATTTTATATCGTTGTATTTTATGTATCAATTTGAAAGTGATTGATGCAAAATTACGACAGTTATCGTGACCAAAGAAAGTGAAATATATAAATGTGAATATAAAATTTTGAAGTAACGGTTTGGGGTCGGGGGATGTGAAACGATATATATATATATATATATATAAGGAATAGTCATTTTTAAGATTAACAAGAGTTCTATGCCGGAGCTTACAAAATAAAATAAGAAATAAAGTGGTTTCCTTCCTCACCGAATGGAATATACCGTTGTATATCAATATACCAGCCAATTGAGAATGCAGATAATACTCACCACTACCAATGATACTCGGCTCACGAAGCAGTAAATGAACACTCATACACAAATATTACATTTTTTTCTTATTATTAGATATTACATTTGAATCAGCAGACTTCTTTTTACACGGAAGTTGTTGTAGCTTGGCTTTAGATATCTGCCTTACTTTGCCAATCCTTTGTAAAATATCTACCTAAATTTGAAAATTCTGCAATTTTTGGTATATATAACGCTTCCCAACCTTAATATCTGTTAACATTGTTTTTCTGTATCATATCACTCATTACTTTTGTTTTAGTCATATTTACATTAAAAATGATTTTTTTCTGAAAATAAATTCAACTTATTCTTTTTTTTTTTTTTTTTTTAGAAATTTTGGTTTCTGCTACAAGAACAATGTCATCACCAAAATGTAAACATCTCCTTTGGACAGTTGCTCGCTCTCAAATATTTACTTCAATTATTATTGCATTGCTTCTTCTACATACAAAAAAGTAAAGGGAAAAGTACAAGAGACAAATTTCATGTTTGTCTTATTCCTTCCTGAATCACCGTTTGGCTTTCTTTATGTGCGTGTGTGTGTGTGTCCATGTGTCAAACAGCCAACAATGATTGTTGATAAACATGATTGTTAAACAATGATTGACATCATTGACATGAATGACATGTTGATAAACAATGATTGTTAAACATGATAAACATCATTACTCTCAGAGAAAGTACTTACTTTTAGTACCAGTTGCATATCAAATGCATTAGATCAATATAAACCACAGCCATAAAAAATACTAAAACATATACGAGTAGTATAAATCAACAAATTAATGTACCTCTTGCTTACCGAAACAATTCATTAAATACACTCTTTCGAATCGCTAGGAAAATTAAAATTTTAGCAAGTAAAAAAGAATAATAGGATTTATGGATATACGAATTCAGAACATCAAAATGAAATAAAGCAACCACACCATTCTACCAGAGAGATGGCTGTACTTTTCAATAATATTTCGACTGTTTATCAGTTAAATTTTTTTTTATTTTTACCAAAAATTTCACCATATATCACCACGAAGACTGAAAAGGCAATGAAACAGAGATTTATTAAAATACTCATTAATTTACATAGTTTACGAAAATATAAAAAAGAAAAAGGAAAAAATTATACACTACTCTAGGTAAGGTAGAAAGAGTAGAAATGTTACAACACCAGAATATAAAACATAAAATATTTGTCCATCTTTTACTAAATAATATATTAACCATCTTTTCCAGCCATAGGTATTAAGCTAGTATTTCAAATTACATGATTCAGTTACAAATATAATGTTTAAAAGCAATATGAAAACTACTTTATACTGGTTTGTCTTTTAAGCGAGTTACTGACTAATAATTATAGATAGACGTCATATGTTAAAAAACAAATAAATGAATTTATACTAATATATTATTAAGATAATTTAAAAATAGGAATAAATAAAATTAATACAATCTAAGTGTGTTAATCTATCAGTTCCCAGGCACTACTAAGACAAAATTACACAAAAAATAATAACAAATAACAATCTTGGCGCCCTTGTAAATTAAGCGCCGTATTTCTAATATTACTACTACTACCCACACTTTAAAGAAAAGGATGTGGATGTAATATTGTAGAATCTTCTCTTATTATCTGCATATTAAAAATAGACAACATACACGTATTAGCCAGCATATAATTATATAAATTATATCATACCTAAAACGAATATAAAATGATCGTAGCAATTTATGACGACACAATGAAAATGTGCGTGATTATAGGCTGTCTTATTGCTTCTTCTTCAGAAAATTCAGACGGAATTATAAAAAAAAAAAAACTAAACTAAAATTTATTCTAACAAAACAAAGAGATTTAAAACAAACTATTGCATGTTTCAAAGCAATATGACTGTAAGAGTAATAATCAAACTACAGTTTATTTTTAATACTGCAAGTTGAAAACTCTAAAAGGAATAAACGATAAAACATTTAAATTACGTATTAATATGAGGATTGTAAAGCCTACTAAACACGTTTTTGTGTAATATATTTTCTACTGCAAATCGTCTGATGTGGACGTGTCGTATAAATATACAACCGTACGGTTTTACAATAGATAACATTTGGATGTGGAATAACCCGATATAATACAACAATATTTTCAGAAATTCAATTTGAAAACAATTAGCATCCAAATTTATCAAGACAAAAATTAAAAAAACAAGAAATTGTTGTTGATTGAATGCTCAATTTCAAATTATCTATCCATAAAATATTTTTTTCCAAATCATATTTTTAAATACTACAAAAAAGATAATGTCTATAAAACAACTAAAAATCTAATATATAAATGTGAAAATTTGTTGTGCGTTCTGTTTGTCCATTTGCAACAACATCACGCGAGAACAAACTTTAAATTTTTCGAATACATCTGTGTTATCCAGTGAAGTTTTAAAGACATATATTGAGGCCATAGTCTCCTTGAGGGTGAAGTTATGAATTTCTCCTTGTAAAAGTCTGTGTAATATAGTTACTATAGTTAATACTGTCTTTCGTAATTAGTCTCTTTTTCAGGTATTTGTAAAGTTTGTAATTGTTTTACATCAGTATTACTCTCATAACTAACATAGCCAGGGACCAAGAGGTCCCCTGGCTAGACGTTATTATACGGCTAACGGCTAGTAGTTTTTTTTCAACCTCTGGGATCACCGTTAGGTATTGCTTCAGAAGATGAGATGAATGATTTATAACGAGTGTGAAAATGTCATGCCTGACCGGAGGATTCGAGCTACGGAGGCCGGCAAAATGAAGTAATTATAAAAATAAATCTAAAATAATTATTCCAAGCGAAATATTCCAGAGAAATTTAAATAATATATATATAAAAAAAGTTTAAATAAAAAGAAAACACGTACTTCTTTATATTTCGAGCTTAAGTCGAAATTTATCAAAAAAATGGATACTTTTCTTTATTTAACGCGTTTATTAAGTAATGTAGTTATTTTATTTATTTATTTTATTTCTGGTTCCTAATTTAATGTAAAAAATCTGACGTGGACCACACGTGACTTCCTAGTACGCCTATTACATATACATACTTTTTTTATATGAAAAGTACATAAAATTTTATTTCATTAATAAAATATTAATTGTTTTTGTTATTGTTGAATTATTATTTATAGTATTTTTTTTTTTTTGTTACAGAAGTTAATAATTATTAATAAATCAATATATTTAAATTAAAAAAAAAAGAAGATGAAGTCTGATCTGAACTGTGCCTTCCCAAATATCCAAATATTTCATTAACTAAAATTTTATTTGTTTATAACTCTGGAACCAATAAAAATAAGTACCACTTAACATATATCGTTGAAAAGCTCTCAATGAGGGCTTATTACTGCAGTTAAGGAAAAGTCCAAAATCCAATTTTTTTTGGATTTTGGGCTTTTTTAGAAACTTTTGGTCCAGTCGATTGTAATCAAAAGGGAAGGTGCACACTAGAAGTGAAAACATTCCTAAATCCAAAATTTCAACATCCTAGAGCTAATCGTTTTTAGTTATGCGAGATAAATACATACAAACATATGTACAGAGTACAGACGTACCCCGAAACTAGTCAAAATGGATATTTCCATTGAAATCTGAAAACCGAAATTTTTCGCGATCACACTACTTCCTTTACTTAGTACAAAGAAGTAATATGGATGGTCCAAAAAAATGGTGAACGTATAAGAGAAAAATAATTCGCACGAAACGAAAAGATAAGTAAGCTACGTCTTGAGAAAATTAAAGAAAAGGGAATTCAATTAAACGACGTAAATAAAAGTAAACACACGTAATGAAGGGATCGCTTGCATTCTCAATGCTGCTGGCCTCATCAAAGAACGCGAAGGTATCATTAGGTTGGCTACAAAAAATGTAAGCAAGTGAGTTGAAAAGTGCATCGATTTCAGTAGCGGAATTTTCGAAATTTGTTGTAAATTAATTGAATATAAACCATTACTGAGCAAGAATTGAAGATCTGTGGCACACAAAGATCTACAACTCTTTTATATGTTGTTTTTCAACCAAGTTATGCATGAGAAATCTGAATATGAGAATGCATGGTACTGTATAGCATTGTTGTATATTCAACACTAAGTAACGATAGAAACCAATACATATCAAATAATTTCTACCTACAACCTACCTACGAAGAGCAAAAACGTATTGTTACGAAAAAACAACTTTTAATTTATCTTAAAGAAAATTATTACGGGACTTCCACAATTTTTCCTGTAAATTGAAATATGAATCCTCAAGATCATTGAATCTGGTGAAGAGAACGGCATGAACATACAGAATGATTCAGGAGTTAAGGAAAATAATTTCGGAACTATCTCTAGAGCTTGAAATAAGGAACAAAGTTAATAAAATTATATATCCGAAAACTAACACCGAGTTATGGCTAACGAATAATTTCATACCGATTTCAGATCCCCGGCCAAATAACGTCAAATTGAAATTTTTAAGGCCTTATATAATGGATTATTATGTGTTTTGACAAGAAAAATCTATAAATAACTCTCAGAACTGTATTTCCAGCAATTTCATGTTATCCAACGTAAAACAGAAAAATTCGGTGTCGAAAACCTCGTTTTTTAGGTTTAAGGTACAAAAACTTTGTAAAATAATTAATAAATGCGTAAATGTTATTATCAAAACTAGTACAGCTCACGACCTAGACGTGATAGCGCGGTGATTCGTGTGTTTATGTTTTGAGTTTGTTGAGATCGATTTAAGTAATAATAAGTGTATTTTAGATAATATTATCTGTAAAAAATTAAAGTAAACATGTGAAAAGGTATAAAAATTCAATATGTCAGCCACAGCCCGCGCAAAAGCCAGCCGGAAATACAAATTACGCATATTGTTGGAAAGCAGAGCTTATGGGCTACGCATAGGTAGCCCAGTGCTCAGTGCCGAACGAGCGAGACTGTTTCAAGAGCGTCGCAAAGCTGGCACGGCGCGCTCAGTGAACGACGCCGACAGCGCCAGCACTCTACCGCTGCTGTACCCGAACTAATGGACATAACGACTGAAGATAACACCCATTCATCTGTCGAAGACGTCCCAGTTTTGTTAAAAAAATACGATGGTAGCTCTAACATACGATGGTTGCTTTAACTCTACACATAAGTTGGTCGGTCTGTAGCTCGGAGAAACTTCATCCGCGAACGTTTCACGTTAAACCAACGGCCGTGCGTCCCGACACAGCCCCACCCGATTTTTGTCATATACATTATATCGATTTCCTCAAAATCAAATTCTCTACAAGTTTTGATAATAAAATTTATACCGTTTCTTAATCATTTAAATAAGTTATTGTACTTCAAACCTAAAAAACGTTTATTTTTCATTACCGAATTTTTTTTTGTTTTACGAGGGACGATTCGAAAGAAAGTTACACGCCTTCTATTAAACAAACACATATTTATAAGACAATTTTTTTTTTATTGAACAAAAAATTACATACTTTTATCTAATTTTCGACTTAATCACCAAGTTTTTCTAATTACTTTTCATACCTTGCGGCAAGTTTTTCAATTCCACTCTCATAAAAATTTCGTCCAGTTTCTTTCAACCATTTAAGGACCTCTTCCTTCAGTTCATCATCAGTAGCAAAACGCTCCCCTCCAAGATCTCGCTTGAGATCTTTTAAAGCCTCACAGTAAGATTCGGTATTGATTGTTGTTCCTTGGGGCATAAATTTACTGTAAACAACTCCCTTAGAATCGAAAAAGGCTGTTAGCATAACCTTTCGAACATGTGGGGATGTTTTCACTTTTTTGGCTGTGGCGAAATTTTGTCTCCATTCATGTGATGCTCGTTTAGTCTTAGGAGTGTAATGAAGCACCCATATTCTCATTCCCTGTGATGATTTATTTCAAAAACAATGGACTAGTCCTCCAATAAGGTTGAAGAAAAGAAAGAGCAGACGGAAAACGTTGATGTTTGTGGCTATCGGTCAACAGATGTGGCACCCATCGTGCACACATCTTACGGTAACCAAGCTGATCGTGAATAATCGGAAATACTCTGCCATAGCTGATGTTAAGTTCACTTGCAATTTCTCTAATTTTAATCGGCCGGTTACTCAACATCATTTCATTCACGCGTTTCGCATTACCCGTCGTGTTTGCAGTTGAAGGACGCCCAGCACGTTGTTCGTCACTCACATTTGCTCTTCCTTTTCTGAACATTTGGCATCATTTAGTGATCTTGGGGCGTGACATTGCATTCTCACCGTATACCTCAATAATTTGGCGATGAACATCACAATTGTAATTTTTTGCCCACAAAAATCGGACTACTGAACGCACTTCTATGCGGGAGGAAACCTTTAGAGAACACGCCATATTGACGACACTACACACGTTCTGAATATCGTACAGAATTGCTGCTTGGGAAGCGTGAAAACAACAAAACATGTCTTGCGGTGGCAGTGCTGCCACCGGAAGATATTAATATATGTCCCTGCATTTCAAGAACACGGCAATGGTGTAACTTATTTTTTGATCCACCTCGCATTAGACATTATGAGAACTACGAGAGATACAGTTCTGGGACCAGTTTATTCAATTTTTCAGTTCAAAAAACATAAGAAACCATCAACTTTACCTTTTTATGCAACGCCTAAAAATTTCAGTATGACCTCATTTCACCGGGGGAACTGAAACACGGGCGAAGTTTTTCGCTAGCTGTAACTTGATTAGAAAGCATTTTCGGATATATATTTGTATGTATTGTCTTCCTTATTTCACACTTTAGAATTAGTTACCAAATTATTTGCTCCTCCTGAACCATACTGTTTGATTTATATATATAAATACTTGTACCGAAAGAGTGTTAATATTTATACAGTGTTGATTATTATTTCAACGATGCACAAACTAAACATTAAATAATATTTCTTAACAATCAGTTTTTCACTTTGGAATTATGCCAACATACATTACACTATTCAACAACAGTACGGAGGTTGCTTTTGTCTAGTTCCAGGCTGGCCACTTTTGAAATAATTCCGTTTATATTATATCATCGAATAACGAAAGTACAGTGGTGACACAGTCGTAAAATTAAGATTTAAAGTATTTTAGAAGTAAATCGAATTGGAACACGCCTATTCCCAATTGTTCTGTGAAAAATTTCTCCAGAATAAAATTTCCGCCAATTTGACTTTCTTTCTTTCTTTTTCCTGTTTAGCCTCCGGTAACTACCGTTTAGATAATTCTTCAGAGGATGAATGAGGATGATATGTATGAGTGTAAATGAAGTGTAAGTCTTGTACATTCTCAGTTCGACCGTTCCTGAGATGTGTGATTAATTGAAACCCAACCACCAAAGAACACCGGTATCCACGATCTAGTATTCAAATCCGTGTAAAAATAACTGGCTTTACTAGGACTTGAACGCTGTAACTCTCGACTTCCAAATCAGCTGATTTAGGAAGACGCGTTAACCACTAGACCAACCCGGTGGGTTACGCCAATTTGACTGACTAAATAAAATTAATTACGTTTTCACGGTAATATTTAGAAATTAAAAATGCAATCCAGGAATATATGTAGATTAATCGAACGGACAATTTATTTCATTAATAACGGTTCATTAATAATTATATAAATTAAATTTCCACTTACCAACAAATTCATTTTAGCAAATTAAATCTATACATTTATAATGCTAGTCCTCACTTGGCAATCTTTCATCTCCTTTGAAATACGATACATCAATGAAGTGAAAACAGAAGAAAGAGAAATAAATGTTTCATGAGAAGTAAAAAAAAAATGTTGAAGCTCACAACAGTTAAAGAAGAAAGATCAGATAACGTCTAGATCTGCCATAAAATAAACACAAACAACGATTAACTTAGCAAAGTCTGTTACCTTTATTAAACATAAAAAATTTATAAATAAAATTATCCTCTAAACCAATGAATTTAAATATTGGATAAGTATAGAGATGAAATATGTTGAGCCGTTCTTAAATTTCACCACCTACAATACACAATAGTGACAGAGTATGAACTCTTATCAGTATAAAGAGTTCACCGTCAATTACACAGTATCAACGAAAATCTGTAAAAGCTCTAAACAATACTGGAGAACAGCAACATAATTACCAGATTAATCCAAAGTCTATAAGAATGTTCAATGACTAATTTCTAACAAAACGCAATCAATAAATAATAGGTAAATTGAAAATTGTCTTAAAACCTATTACAAAAATTAAAAACTAAAAAATTAAAAAAGACTATGAACTCTTATCAGTATAAAGAGTTCACCGTCAATTACACAGTATCAACGAAAATCTGTAAAAGCTCTAAACAATACTGGAGAACAGCAACATAATTACCAGATTAATCCAAAGTCTATAAGAATGTTCAATGACTAATTTCTAACAAAACGCAATCAATAAATAATAGGTAAATTGAAAATTGTCTTAAAACCTATTACAAAAATTAAAAACAAATTACTATAAAAAATCAAACGGTGTCAGAAAAATAATTAATGGTAACAAAAAATAACTAGAAGAAAAACAATCATAGTATAACTGTAAGAAGTAGAATTATAATAAATTACTTACGTTATAACATAAAAGAGGATAGTGATTAAAGAAGTTTCTTTTTTTTCTTTTACAAAGTAATTTAAACCTGACAGGCACTGAACGCTGAAAAAACACTGTTAAAACAAAAGCCAGTTGCAGATAGCCTATATAGTGGGGGATGAGTTGCTATAAAAGAGAATGCAAGACAATTTAATTACCTTGTTGCAGAACAAATTCCCATTTTAGCACAGCAAGAGAGAACCTACACTGCATCGAATCAGTTATAAACAGTTTATCTCCCCATTTCATTGTATAATATTGATAGTCACACACGTAGCATCTAAATATACGTAATAGGCTTTTTAACATATGCATTCACAAACGTATTTATATAGTAAATATATACAATAAGGGTGTGCCATTAAAAATAATGATGACTTATGTTCGACCGTTATATATTTTTCAAAAAAAAATTCTAAGATAAAAATAACAACAACGTCGGGAAATATCAGGATTAAATACAAGAAAAATTTTATTTTTAAACATCTTTCTTTTAATTACCAGCGTGGAAAGAGAAAACGTTGCAAATATTTTATAATGTTAATTTTAAAACCTAAAAAACAAAAATGAATGAAATTTAATTCTAAAAGTTCATTAAATCAAATATTATTACTAGTTTCATTACAGTATTATCTAAATATTACGTACGACTTTTCAGGTGTATAGAAATTTTTTCTAATTTTTATCAAGTTTTTTACTGAAGTTTCTAGACATTAAGCGACATACGAGGTCTGTAAGTAAAGTAATGAGACTGTTTCAGAAAAACCTTTCATTTACAATAAACTAATTCAAACTAATTAATTGAGAGTGCAGTGTGTCAAGGTGCATTATCATGATGCAGCATCCAATTATCTTTGATAGCTGGTCTCACGCGGGCAACTTCTTTTCGCAGTCTTTCAAGAATTTCTAGGTAAACATATTGATTTACAGTTTATCCTGTACGCAAAAATTCCTTATGGACATTACTATCGAAAAAAGAAATTAGCATGGTTTGATTTTTGATTTGTCATTTTTATTTTTTGGGACGTGGTGAGTTGAAGTGTGCCACTCCTTGCTCTGGCGTTTTGTTTCTGAGTCGTACTCAAATAACCAAGATTCATCACCAGTAATAAAATATTTTTAGAAAATCAGGATCAGTCTCAATTCGCCCTAGAAGATCGCGGCACACTTCCACCCTGTTGTTTTTCTGTTCAACAGTGAGGTTTTTTTGGGACCAATTTTGCACAAACTTTTTTCATGTCCAATTTCTTTGTCAAAATTTGATGGACTGTGGTACGGTTCAAATTCAATTGTTCTGCAATCATTCTGACAGTTAATCGCCGGTCGTACCGTATCCTGTCTCTGATTCGCTCGACATTGTCGTGACTTTTTAACGTTAACGGTCTTTCAGAGCATGGATCGTCCAGAACTGATTCCCGGCCATCTGAAAATGCTTTAAACCACCAAAACACTTAAGCTCGTGACACAGCGACATCACTCACTATACGCCCTTTTAAATTTGTAAATCGTTTCAGTAGCATTCTCACCGAGTTTAATACAAAATTTGATTGCACAACGTTGCTCATAATTAGTATCACTCATTTTTGTAACGCGTAACTAAAACTCGTTTCACGAAAGTTTCTTTACGTCTCACGTGGCAACAATAGACAAGAAATATTACCATATTTTACCATATGTTTACTAGAAACTAGACAGTGTTGCCAATTTGGCTGCCAAAACACAAGTCTCATTTTATTTACAGATCTCATATGTGTAATAATTTTTCAAAAGCTTTTACATTTGAAAATGGCGGCCAACAAAGCTGTTGGTTAGCGTTGACTGTTCTCCCTCATTCGCTATATTAATTGGTGTTTACTCTTTGCATTAATTATTCTGTAAAAATTAATGTAGATATTTATTTAACGTAAAAAATACATTAATAATTTTTGAAAAAATAAAAAAATAACCGAGATATACTGGAAATACCTCACTGAAAATCATTAACCAGTAATATCCAGAATGCCTGTAATAGAAAAAGCGCTTACGTTATTTCTGACAGAGTAAGATTATTTTTGGCACTAGGTAACTTGCCACAATCTTTTACGATCGACAATTTCGTTTTATACTTTATTTTAATTTTATTAAATAAAACTTCGAAGCAAAGTTAAATTCAGTAAAAAATAAGCAAAGCCTGTTCACTTCACTACTAATTATGTATTTACCAGGTTTCAATTTAAAAAACGTCTACATTTAAACGATCGTAAAAATTGAAATTAAAGCAGGATATTTATCACAAATCAAGGAATCTTACTTCTGTAAGGACAATCATAGTTATGTAATATACTTTTAAATTCGATAAAAATATTGAATTTATCTATAATTATAGGCTATATTATAATTTTACAATTATTTAAAATTTAATTTCTTAATTAATTATTTCAAATCACTACAGATTACGAAATATAAATAACAATTTTATAATCAACAGAAAAAGATCAATACAAAGAAATCACTACGTCAAACGGTTGTAAAAATAAATGCTAAAAAATCTAAAAAAAATTTTAAACCAGATGGTCAGTTGGTCAAACATGACAAACTCCAAATTAAAATATGGTGATTAATCTCCTGTGTTTTTTTTTTTAATTTAAAAAAAATGTTTAAATATATCTCATCAGTAAACAATGAGAAATTATTATACATTAAAAATACCAAACATTTACATAAATAAAAGAAAAACTGGGAAAGATGATAATATTAATTAAAATTTAAGAACCAAATATATTTATTATCTACTAATAATAAACTATTTTAATTGTTGTTTATTTAGTTAATAATTATCCTTTTACCACTCTGCAATTTTCTCTTTGTTTTATTATCTTTAAAATTTTATTTTATTTTTTTTTATTTTCTTTAACTTATTTTTTAATTAAAAATTGCAGAGATAAAATGAAGTCTTTAGTTTTACATACAAATATCAAAATTCCTCAGTATATACTGATGATAAATGTATAATATTAGTTATACACTAATTTTTTTCTAACGGATTTTTTAGCCTCTCTTATTTACGAATTTATTAAAGAAATATTGTTATATTTTTATTTATGAGAATGAACAACAGTTGGCTTTTAATATTACAATACGTTAAAAAAAAAACATTACTTTTAATGTACTGAAAAAAAAGAAGATCTCTACACTAACTACACTAGTTGTAATAAAAGAAAAATAATAAAGATCTGACAACAAAGTTGTAATATTTTCCTGGCACTGGTTATTTATTCTTTTATACTGGAAAAATAATTACACTTGAAAAAAGTTACCTAAGATTTCTTTTTTGGGATGGGGGTAATTAATGATGACATTTTACTGTAGAATTATCATCATATCTTTAAATAAACCGGCTCCGTGGCGCGAGTGGTAGGTAGCGTCTCGGCTTTTCATCGGGAGGTCCCTGGTTCGAATCCCGGTCAGGTATGGCATTTTTCATACGCACAAGCTTTCATGATTATGCGAAGATTCTTCTCCCCCCACCTCCAAAACACTTTGATGAATTTTTTTCTATGTTATTCGTTAAATGGACGAAACTAAAAAAAAGTTACCTAAGATTTATTTTTTGGGTGGGGGGGGATGAATTATGATGAAATAATATTAATAAAACTTTATTATTTACACTTGAAATACTATTAAATATACCCATAAAAGTTTTGAAAATCAAAAAATCGTTTTTAACTATGATTGCCTCCCCCCTTAATATTGTCCTCAAAGTCATTTTTGGGACCGCTTGCACTACTATTACGCCTAAGAAAACAAAAAAACTCGCTTAAAAAAATATACAATAAATAAAAAGATAGCTTATTCGTTTTCGGAAAAAGGGGAATTTCGGGCAAATATTTTTTAACAATGGTAAGATAAGCTTACACGTATAAACTGAGCTTAATATAAAAAGGGGTTGGTTATATTTGCAAAATTTTGAAAAAAAATTGACTCCCAAAACCCCCACCCCCTGGAGATACTGACTTCAAAATTTTTACCAGTCTGACCCTTGTAGGAAGAGACACCCACCGTGTGACGATCCCGGATGCCACACCAACCCCTTCGTTCCTAGCCTTGATGGGTTTTACCGAAAGTCGTCTTTTAGACCCTCTAAACTTGATAACAACACAGTAATCAGTTTGGCCTCTGTCAGGATGCCACCAGTGCAAATGCCTCAGCAGATATTTCCATTAGTGTATTTACACAAACAAATATCACCTTCGTATAGTCTCTTCCACGCTTTTTCGATTTTTGGAAAAGGGGGAATTTTGGGGCAAATATTTCTTAGGAATAGTAAGATAAGCCCTCACCCATACACTTAGTTTAATATAAAGTGGTTTTTTTTTTTGTGGGCGAAAAACCCTTTAACGTTATCATCGCCTGGAATAAAATTTTATAAAAGAAAACAAATAGTAAAAAAAAACTGTCTTAAAAACTAAAAAATTAAATAAAAACTTACAACTAATACTGCAGCTGAAAAATTTATTTTTAAAAACACTTAAAATTAAATCACAGGCGTAAAATAAATTATTAAAAATAAGCTTAAAACTAAAAACATAAATTTTAACTAAAATAAAGAGTTTAAAAATCCAAGAGGGGTGTAAAGAGTCCCTATTCGGATAAGGGAAAAACTAAAAATTAAGATAAAAAACTAATACTAGTTAAAAACTAAAATATTAAAAAGTTGAAACTTAACAAATAATAACATAAAATATCTCTAAAAAACTTAAAACTAATATCACTAAAAAAGGATAAAACTACTATCATGGATAAAAAATTTAAAAATAAATAAAAACAACTATATATATATATATATATATATATCAAATAAAAATGAAATTAATATAACGAACTCCGAGAGGAGTGTAAAAGGCTCTTTCTCGGATAACAGAAGAAAATATAAATTTAAAATCAAACACATAACAGTAAAAAAAAAAAACATAAAAGGTATTGTAAAATATTAATATTTCTAAGATATAAAAAGACCCGGTCCAAAATTTCTTTATTATAATATAAAGTGGTATCAATAGTTATCGGGAAAAACATTAAAAAAAAAACGGGATTTGGAGAATTATTCCAAACGAAGAGATTTACAAAACTATCATCCCGATAACTAATAAATTTAGAAAGAAGAGAATTTCCTTTCTAGGACATATTTTCAGAATGGAAGAGACCAGACTTATCAAACTTTTCTGGAACAAGAAAAGCAGATCGAACTGGTTATACGAAGTATAACCCGTGAAAACCTAAAAACGAAAACTATTAGAAATTAAAAAATAAAGAAACAAGATTATTATCAAAACCCAAGAAAACAATAAGCCGGGTGTACTCTGAACAATAAAGGGCAAGAAGATCTGAAACCCTTAGAAATTACTGACTAAGTGATCCATTATGGTCTTAAAAGTAATAAAAAAAAAAAGTGGTATCATGTTTGCAAAATTTTGAGAAAACTGACTTCCAAAAACCCCCCATCCCGTGGAGATATTAACCAACAAATTGCTTCGTAAACACAAGTCTTTGTACAAAATATCATCAGAATCGGTTAATCCAATCAAAAGTTATTAAGCTTCAAACATGCCAACGCAAGTACGTATGAACGTTACCCCCGTTTTTTTTTTCTTCCATTATTTGTTTTGTTTTTTGAGGTCCCTAAGTCATGAAACCTTTAAAAAAAAAACCATATTCAATATTTTGAATATGTATTCAAAAAAATAATACCATACTTTTCTTCTTGCAGCATAGCTCTAGAGTTAAGATGTCAGTAAACAAAAGATTTAGATAAATGAGTAACATTTGGATTGTATTTGTTGTCGCTATAGTTGGATAATTATAGCAACAACAAATACAAATGCTTCAGAAGAAAAAGCACAAACAAGTAAGATTTCATTTTGAATTCCCTTTAAAAATTTAATGAACAGTAAATTTTTTTATAAATCAGGAAACTACGTTTTTAAACAAGAAATTTTTTGAAAGGTCATCTAATAATCAACACAATCTAATCAATACATTTATCACAGACGGTATTCTGTAATCAAAAGAATTACTTTTTTTTAATTAAAACAAATTCTTAACAATTCATCAATCATTTTTTTTTTTTAATTTATTTTTAATATACCATAAAGGAATTGATATTATTTAAAGAATTCAAACAAGGATAAACGCTAAATTAAATATTTATTATAAAGCAAAATCCATGTATATTCTATTACAATATACGCAGTAAACGATTTTAAAATTAATCAATTAAGGTAAAAACTTTGTATATCTTAATAAATAAAAAATACGATTTCAATTTTTACGTCAAATCGGTTTGTTTTTAAATTTGACAATTCACTCTAAGAAAACGTTTTCTTTTTACTACAGCTATTAATTGTATTAGGATGATATACATAAAGAAACGTCATTATATTTAATGTAAAAATAATAGGAAATTCTAATATATTTTTTTTCCTTAGAATGCGTTTTTTAAAGCATAAAATTTTAAGTACTAGCACAATATTTTCTTATAAACAGTACATTTACTGCGTAAATTTATCCAAAGTAATTCTGAATATGAAAACACAGTTAAATATGATTTAAGTAGGAAAATGATTTCATAAAATTAAAGTTCGATTAAGAATAAAATAAACTAAAAATTGATTATTTATACAACTTATTTGTTTAACCATAAATATAGTTATGAAAAAAACAAAGAATAATAATTTAAAAAAAAAGAAATAACACCAAAAGTAATAACATGTTACAGAAAGAAAATGAAAAAGTTATATGTATATAAGTTAGAATATTTTGTTTTACCAATATTTGAGTTTTGGTGATTAATAATATAAAATGGCAAAAGGTATATAAAATTTAATAAACAGGAAATGTAAATTTAAAAATAATTTTAAAACTCAACAAACGAGGAAAAAATGGTGACCACTAAAATGCGGGCATCGTGAACAGTAAAGTCCAAACACGAATGCACCATATAATTGTTATGCATGCAAGATAAACGAAGTTGAAAAAAGGGTGTTAAACAAACAAACGGAATGGAAATGTATATTTCTTACAATTTCAGATAAATAACAAGTAACAGCCTACAACAAAAATTGTCAAAAACGTAGTAAAATGAAAATTAAAAGGAATATATCAGGATTTTTTCCAAAATATTAGATGGTATTTGCTTTGATCTGTTCACTGTAATTCAGAAATTAGGATATTTCTGTAAGTTAAGTTTAAGATTGTAAATTAAATTTAAGAACTTACCGATTTAAAGAAGCGTATAATGAATAATATTAAAACAGATAGTTAAAGAAAAATAACATTCGAATCGAAATCTACGAGTAAAAAACAATCATACATTAACAAAAAAAACAAAGTATTAATTTTTCCCAAAAAATTAAAAAAACCCATATAGATTAGAAATTATTTAAATCACCCGTTGTTAAATAAAAGAAGAAACTTGAAAGGAAATGCAAGATAGGAAAAGAAAATCAAAAATTGAAATAAGTAAAGAGGTAACAGCTATGAAAAATATCTTGGGATAAAAGGACATCGAAGGACCGAAGAAAAAAACAAACTATGCAAATCTTAACTTGGGGAGCAAGTTAAGTAACCAGAAAAATAAATAAATGATGACACACACACACATATATATATATTTATTTATTTGTTTTGAGTATACTCTTTTTCTATTCAATCTTACTCATGTGCACGCACCAAAAGGTATAAAAAAATTACCAAAACTAGAAATATTAATATAACCAGAAAAAATGATCATTATAAATTTTTATTAATATTTCAAGGGCAGAAAAAATTAAGAAATTAACTACACTAATAATTATCTATCTATTTTTAAGTAATGATTCTTTTGTACAGTGTCTAAATTATAACATTAACTAATAGTGGTAAACGAGTACTTCATAATGTAATATGTTAATTATTAAACTGTTAAATAGGTTTTGCAATAACATATTGCCCGAAGTTAACACGAACATTGCAGGTAACTAGTTTACAGGTTAAGAAGTTTAGGTTATAATAAAAAAAATATACAAAAAAGGATACATGCCCCTGTTAATACGAGTACATAAACTACACCAATAATTAGAAGATATTTACAACGTTGTAACGAACGATATGAACATAATTAAATGTACTAAACAAGCAATAAATGTGTAACATAACAAGAAGTTATCTTCTCTTGTTGGGTAAGGTTATGTTTAGATTAGGTATGGTTATAAAGTGGTTTGAGGTTGTAAAGGACGTTATGTCCTGAGCTGCTAAAATATTGACACAAATTGCTTTTACATTACACTCCGTAATTATCTACAATTGAGTTAGAAACATCAATGAAATCATCGGTTAGAAAGCAATTACAATTTATAATTCATTAAAATTAACTAAGTTTGATTAAAAATTACTTTATTTCAATAGTTAAAAACGAATTAAAAAAATCATGAATATTTTCATTTTAATTCTTTAAATAGAATGAATGTTTAACAATTACTAAAAAAAAAATATTATATTTTATTATATAATTTTCAAAAAACTTCGGTAGCCATGTCAGGTAATAAGAATCCCGTATCAGAAATAATATAGCTTTCTTCTTCTTTTTGTTTCATAACAAAACATTTTATTCACAATTTTAATAAATATTTCGATGTAATTAACTAAATATTGACTTCTAACGTATAGTTTCTCCGTTTTTTTCATACACTTTTAATATCGTGTATCAAGAATTATCACCAATTAATTGTAAACGTCCTGAATTCGGCCCTATACATGAGGATTCTGTCAGAGATCTTGAATGAACCAAAACAAATTCTGCATAATGATTACAATATTAATACTTTTAATATTTGAATCGGGCACCGGGCTGGGTCCTGCAGCGGTCCTGATAAACGAGGTCATCGTTTCAACTGTGGGGTTGCGAGACATCTTCGAGCGGATTGTCCGACAGAAACCAAGTGTTCCCTGCGTAATTTTCTGGGTCACTCTTTGGGGGGACGTGGCTGCATGACCAGCTTTGGCAAATGAGAACCGTCGCCTGTACCTTGGAGAAGACCTGCGTTGGGACAACCCAGTCCAGGAGGTGGACCGCTTAGGTATCCCATTACCGATGATTGGGCGGAGACTCCCCTGGGATTTTCTTGGAACTTCGTATTGGGGGTTAAATTAAGACCGTAGTCCCGGTGGGAGATCCCTTTGGGGTACCTCGCTTGAGGCGTGGCGTAAAAACCGAGTCCCGGTGGAGGGATCTCCTCATTAGAGGCATGAAGCATAACTTAAAGACCGAGTCCCGGCTACCTGGGGGAGAAATATAGTTCTCGATGAGGTAGCTTGAGGCACCCCATGGAGCAGTGTTTATGCTTAGTTGCGTGTCCGGGTCCAGGGGGGGATAAAGATGAACGAACTCAAAAAAAAAAATTAAAACTTTAAAAAAATAGTTGTTTCTAAATACAATTATTTTGATCTGTCCGTTTCACTTTCACTAAATACTTTGTACTCAGTCAATGAACTGCTAGTTTCTAATAACAAATAAATAATATTTATTTTGCTGAAATATATATATTTTTACACTATCTATTATTTCCAATTCTCCTGTAGCTACTTGATAACTGCTTAACAGTCTATATACGATTTATTTTTCGGTTTTATTTGTTAATGTCTATTAAGTGTTTTCTATTTATGAGTTTTCTTCAATAACCGTTCAAAAGCATTACATTTTCTTTATAATTAGCTTATACATAACATTTTTTTTTAATATTTCAGGAGGCTGGAACCCTGTTAAAGAAAAGATTTATGTGACATTTAGTAATAAAAGAATTAAAATTAAAAAAAAATAATACGTTTCATTTTCATAAAATTTGTAAAACAATTTTTTTCGTAATTTTTCAATTAAAGAAAATTTATCAGATTATTACAACTATTTCTATTTACAGTAATAGTAACAGCAGTATTACTATACTGCTTGCTATTATAATAATCATGACAGTAAATCAGTAAAAACAATAAATACAATTTTTAATTTAAATACCACTTCGCTGATCTCCGTGGCAGAGAAGTAGCGTCTCAGCCTTTAACACGAGGGTCCCGGGTTCGAATTCCGGACAGGCATGGCATTTTTTATACGCTACAAAATCCCCCTTCCATACCCCATCCACAAGCTTCAAGTTTATGTGGCAATATCATTCATTATCTAAGTCTACGTGGCGGAGTGTAATGTTTTGACTCTCATCCGAGGATCCCAGGTTCGAAACCCGATCAGGCACGCGTATTTTTTCATAAGCTACAAAATTCCATTTCCATTTTCCTTGAACAGGGTTCTTCAAAAGCGCTTTTTGTGGTGAGTTAATTCATCAATAAAAAATGTGATTTCTAACTGTGATATTCTATTAACGAATAATTTATACGTGTTTTTTAAAATACTAAACGATATTTTGAACATTTTTCAAATTGCCTTCAAAACCAATTTTATTTACAATTGAAAAAATCTGATAAATATCATAAATATTCAACAATCAATAGTCTCTGAAACTCTTGTTTTTAAGTTTAAAACAAATTTGATTTTCTTACTTTTTTCTCTCAAACCAGTAATAATAATTTATAAGTAGTCAGTAATAGTAATTAATATATATATATATATATAAATTTCCACTTTATTAGATTAGTATTTATTTAAAATTTTATTTTTAAGTAATATTAATTTTTTTATAAATATTTTAGTAAATATAAACGTAACGGATTTAAAAAAGAGAAGGGTGCTAAGGAAAAAATCTTAAATTCAAAGGGATCCAGAAGAAGAAAAAAGAATGCGCTAACATAAAGTGGTCGGAAGAAAAGAGGAAGCGGCACAGTGAAAGAATCAAGGCGAATTGGAGAGCTAAAAAACTAGCCAGACGTTAACTACTGTGGTCCTACAGTGACCAGATCGGAAAAAAATTAAATGATATATAGATACATGTACATACGAGTGTAAAATATTTTATAACCATTCCATATACACAATATTAGTTGTGAAATAACATCCAACCTTAATTGAAGAATAAAGTATATATAATCATTGCTAGAGCTCTAACGAATACTTAAAGAACAAACATGCATGTCTGTCTGCTTTATCATAAGACTACGCTCCTGATCCTAATTATGATTAACGTGAACGTAATACATAAGTTTCATAAATCTTCTTGAAAAAAGTTACCGAGCTAAATATTTACGTTTCATCAGAAAAATACATCTCATATTTTTGTCAATCCTTGCAAAGCCAGGTTTAATAATAAAATTGTAATAATACTTAATTTAAAGTAACCTACAAAATCTGTAACGCACTGCTACTTTAAATATAAATGTGAGAGAGTAAAAAAAAACTACGAATGAACATAAAACCCTCATCAGAAGTGGATTTGTGTGTAGGTATAATACGAATAAGTTTTTTATTTGTAGTGGTTAGATATGATAAATGAGACAATTATGAGTTTTTTTTTACACATTAAATCATGTTAAAAAGACCACTTATAAGTATAATATTTCATAGATAAATGTAACTGATAAACGGTAGCATATATAGAAACTTTAACATCAAAAAACAACAATTTAAAAAGTTGACTTCATTTAAAAAAATAATAAATAAAATAAAAATACTTCATGAGAAACAAGAATAAAAAATGTTTCTAAAACAATTTTTTGATAATGGCAAATATGATTAACAACAGATTAATCATATATAAATTTATTAAACTAACGAATTTTCATCGACCACCTTAAAAATCGATTTAAAAACATAGCCAATATTAATGTTATAAATAATCAGTAAAGGATGTATCGGGGAAAAACTTTTCTAACGGTGTGTTCCTTTTCAAATATTGTTTCTGGTTAACCTAACCACAGGCTAACCATCCAATTACAGTTAATAATTAAATACGATTTTTGATGCATATGAAAAATGTCAAAAGCTTGACCGGGAATTAAAATTTGTCAATTAATGTTTTAATATTAAAAAAAAATACTCTAAAAATGTGCATAATACAACTTGTTTAAATAGATCTACAGCTAAACATAATTACTATCAAAACGGTAATAAAATGACAAAATTCATGTATTAAGAAAATCACACTCCTTTTTCAAGAAATGTTATTTAGATGAGACACTTAAAGCGAAATCAGGTTTTATAAAAAAATTTAACAATAAAAACGTGGCGGCTCAGTGATAAAAAATTAAAATGTACAATTAGTGAAAGTAAATTCTCAACCACATATTTCAAATAAATATAGCTAAAAAAAAATTAGAATAGGATGATTGATTTAATTGAGTGAATTAATTCACTTGAACAGCAAAAAAAAAAACAAAAATCAGTTGTAGCTGATCTAAACAGTAATTTTTTATCAATAAAAAATAGACACTATGTTAACCTTTTCAATAAATAACAAGTGTACAAACCATCATTTATTTGTATAAAACAATAAAGGTCATGCCCCAATTCTTCGTTAATACGATTACCACCAACGTGCAGGTTTTCATTCTTAAATAGAATTTAATTCCAACCAAACATTTTATAAAACAAAAAGTAGCAACACACAACGTAAATTAAATAAATATTTGTTAGTTCAAATTTATTATCTAGTAATTATGCGTAAAAAAAAGTAATTTCTGAGCTACTTACCGTACAAACTTATTTAAACTGAGAATCCAAGTTTCCAAAATTAACGAATTCTTTTAATACAATACTTTTAAATCTAATAACACTTATTCACACTATACTCGCACATTCACAGTACACGATAATTTAAAACACTACAACGTAAATACAGAATGAAATATCAACGCGTAGATATACAGTGTTTATGAAAGGGATAAATAATAGCAATTTAAAACGATTAAATTGTAAAATGGCTCATACGATTTAGTGTTTAATACACTGAACGTAATAAAAAATAAGACTGTAAACAAGCCAACAAGAAAAGATAATAATATAATTTAATCGATAAAAAAATCACGTTAAAAGAATGAAAACAAACACCACAAGTAAACTGCTTGAACGCTTGTGAAATCTAGTTGTCCAAACTATACAAACGATCGACGGAGACTGGAAAGGCAATCATGCATCTTATTGTACCGCGGAATGACTGGCGAGTGGAAGACACATAACACATGCACACACATACAATACCTGGTTGGGCAGCTAACAGTAATGTGGAGGGGGTACAAACATTAGTGTAGTACTCGACTTCCCGGCTGACTTATTTTGTCTGCCCTTTCCGCACCATGCGGTGCCATTCCGTCTAGTCAATATGTATTTTTCATAATATTTACACTGACGCAACGTATTAAATTAAGTATTATTTTCTTAATTCCTTTTTCATAATAAATAACATTTGTACCACAATAAAAAAAAATTATCTTATCAAAAAATATATAAATAATAATTATCATTATTATTATTAAAATTAAATAATTAATAAAAATCTCCTTTACCGTAAATCTTTTTTAATTCTGCCTTAACTTTTAACAATGTTGCATACGCATGATATAAAATTGGAAAACATTTGCAGAAGTCTAATGGAATAGAAAAATTAATGTAAGGATTAAAGGAATATTGTTTTGAAACTAGATTTTTCATTTTTTCCTGTGTAATATTTCAGAACTCTCCAGACAATGTAGCTTTTATGATCCAGGCCTCGAGGAAGTTGCAAGTAATAAATACACAGCTTTAATCCATGGATCACCACACAAGACTGTGTTAATTAGAACCAAACATCAAATGAGAGATAGTAAAGTTAAATTTCCGACACTTCTTTTAAAGTTTTAGTTCGTATAGTTTTTAGAATAAATTTTCGAAATGTTCAAATATTTAATAACTTTTTTTTAATGAAACCAACTTAAAAACTGCAAAAAACTAGAAAATTTCTTAGTTCTTTTTTAACTTTTGACTTTTGTAAGATGAATAAAATTAAAGGTTAATACTCTTTTTTTAGTTTAGCACCGATTTTAAAAGACTTATTGGAGAAAACTTTTTTTATTTTTGGTGCGATATTTAAGTTTTTCTTTATTCCTTTATTTAAAATTTCTGGCTTTCGTTCTGAATTATAGATGGGCTAAAAATATGCTACCCAGGGGACAAAGAGTTTATCTTAGATCATGAACTAACGTCTCTGGAATCATCATATTGACTGTCATTATCATGCCTTAATAAATTTTTTAGAAAAATTAAGTTTAGAGAAGGTACCGCTACAAATAATAAATAATGAGACCACTACAAAGCGTGAGCCAAAGGCTCTTTGGTGCGGAAATACACAGTATATATGTTGTATATACTCTCGCACAAAAGAGCCTTGGTGGAATAACATTATTATAAGTACCTATTATGCTAAATTTTCTAACATTTTCTAAAATTTGTCTTGAAAATATTTTGAGTAGCATAAGTACCAATCTAAGTACCTTCAAGCTAAACATTTACACACAAAAGAAAACTAAAAAGCTACAAATCATCTAGATATTGTAATTATTCGTTTCAAACGATCCAAACATTGGAGAGACAACGCGTGGATTTTGCAGCACGACAACGCACCGGCGAACACAGCTTTACGTATCCAGCAGTTCTTGGCAAAACACAACACCGTTGTAATGCCGCAACCACTCCTAATCTTCAGATGTGGCTCACTTTGTCCTTTTCTTATTTTCCAAATTTATAAACAGTCAAAGGACAACGTTTTTCAACAGTGGATTAGATAAAGGCGAAATCGTAAGCCGAGTTCAAGGTTACACCAAAAGAGGTATTACACTAATGATTTTCAAATTAGAAGTTACGTTGGTTTAAGTGTATAATATCACAGATATTTAAGTTTAAGTGTAGAATAGCCCCTGCTATTCTGAAGGGGATGCGATAAACACTGAAAATTGAATAAAATACTTTGGGAGAAAAAGTTGAAAATTTTCGTCTTTTTTCGTCGTGTTTTATAAGCAAGATAGAAATGCGTGGCCACTATCAATTTGAGATTATTTATAAGAAAATCTGCGACAAACTTTACGGGTTTTATGTTTTGACACAAAAATTTCAAATTTTCTTGGTCAGGGAATCGATTAAATAGAATCCATTCTCTATCTTCAATAGTAAAGGGATTAGGTAGTTTTCCGAAGAAAAAAAATTGCAATAATTTCTAAAAAATATCCTCAATAAAAGGTGTCAATCAAACCAAAAATATTTAAATCCCCCCCCCCACGATAGAACTTAAAAATATTTTTATAGAAAACTTAACAATTGTAGCCTTTATACAAATAAGATAAGACACAGGACGGATTGAGAACCTCCTATATATTTTTGAAGTTCAGAAAAAATTCAGAAATCTTTAAATCTTTTTCTCTCAGAATGTTGATTGCCAATAGATTTTCTGTACTCTATTTTGATTGCGTAAGGGAATCCTTGTATCTTGTAATCCACCCAATTTCCAAGATAATTCCCTACAGGTTAATAGGATATTGCAAGAGCCCATAAATAAGTTCCCCTCTTCTGAAGCTTAGAGACTCTGGACGTCCTGGTAAGTATGTAGTAAGTACCTGACAGTGTAATGATGTTGGCTGCGCGCGCGCGTGTGTGTGAGTGATTGTATGTGTATCACAATTTGTTTGACTGTTGAGTGCATTTGGTGTTTGCCTGTGAGGGCCGACTGTGTGTGTGGGCATAACTGTGCTTTGCTGTCTTAAGTGTTGCTTGTGGTTTGTATCTTTGTGTTGAATGTGTGATTGTATTGGTGTTCCTTGATTGCAGTGTCCGATTGTGTGAGCTGGCATTTCCCCCTTTCCTGAAGTAATGTTGCATAAGCGATTTCCAGAAGGGGTGGATAGCCTGGGATGAGGGTTTAGTCGGTAGTGCGCAGGAACACATACACAATCTTGCGGAACCTGTTAGCTAGCCCAATACTGAATGGCTCTATAAAAAAATTTTATAGAATATTCATGAATATTTTTGGATAGATACGAGACACTTTTTGAATTTTTAGTTTCAATAATGTATGAAAGAAAAAAATTCTATTTCATATTATATTTGACCCATAATTACCTAAAAGAGTTTGTAGTTTATAATGAATCGTCAAAGTACTGCCTTATAACATAGAAAGTAAAAAAAATCTAGGCAAACTAATGAATTAAATTTAAACATAAAATTAATAACTGTTCTTATTTATAATTTTTTTATTATGAATTTGCTAAATAGCTGGAAACTTATATTCTAGTTGAAAAAAAAAAACTTTATTATTACCGCCCCCCCACCCACAACACTTGTTTGCCACAGAGTAGAAAGAATTTTTACTTATTTTATGTGTCAGATTTTCTAACATATTTTGATTTTCAATAAAAATAGATTTTAAAAAAATTCATTTAATATTTACAGCCTTTAATTACATAAATTTTCTCCTAAATCAATTTTATACAGTTCTGGGACCCACCACGTTTTTCAATTTTTAATTTCATTTAATAATTTTTGTATAGAATTACTTCTAATTTTTAGCTGAAATCTGAGCAAAATTTTTTGTTATTTTTAACTTGAAAATAAAGTATTTTCAAACCTATGTGCTTATATGAATTTTTTTCATCATTTCGATGAGAGGACTGAGTGTCTAAGTATGGCAAAAACTTCTTGAAACTGTATAATTTCCTCCTTCAACAGATGCTATTGTTTCAAAACAAAAAGGGATACATTAATTTTTTATTTTACATTTATTGTCTTAGTCTTTCATTTGGTTGATGTATATAAAGGATATATCAACAAGATACAATATTTGGAGTTCCTTTCTCTTAGAGCACTATATATACAATCAATCTCTGTAGTAAAGGCATCGCTTGCAGATCTGAATATCACCAGCATTTTAGAAGGTACTTTAATATGCAACAATATATTCAGCTCATTAGCAAAGAAACAGTTTCCTGTTTCTTTGCTGACACACTCCTTGAAACACTAATTTCAAGATAAAAGAGAACTAAATAAAAATATCCAAAATAAGAGAGAAAAATTTTATCTCGTTTCAATAGATCAAATTACTACCTAATGTTATGAGTATATTATTGAATAATGTATTCAAACCATGAATACTTTGTAAGTGAAATAACTAAGTGGTATATGATTAATCTCAGCCTTGTAAATTAAGACTGTAAAACTGATTAAGTGTGGATTAAATCAGATGTTGATTTGAAGTTGAAGTCATGATGTATCTGTACAAGAGGTACTTTGCTAAGAAATGAAAGGGTTTTATATATTTATTACAATTTCGTATCTGTAGTAGTTAATCACTAAAAGAAATTGATTGATAGAGCCAGGCAAAAGTAGCTATTATACTTTAATCAGTGGTAATGTACTAAAAGCAGGAGGAGGGAAAGAAACTTGAAAAAAAAATTATTAAATATTACATGGAAAAAAACAGTAACATAATACAGAATGAAATAATATATATGCAAAAATTTTTTAGTAATAATTAGGAAACAGTATAATACAAAATATAATATTCCAACATCAAATTTTTATGCTGTAAAAATGTTTATTTTAATTTATGTCAATTGACATAAATAAAAACACACTTAGTACAATAATCCTAAAACTGTCCACAATATACAAAAATAATTTTACATTTGGGATAAATGCTACATAATAGTTCACACTATATCACATTTTCTTCATAATTTTAAACAAACATTCGATTTTCTTTTAGCAGTACATATAAAAAAAAAATATTACTAAAATTTTATTCATATTTTTACTGTTAATTTTTCCCTATT